>NC_092417.1:147838716-149088716 GCF_040894005.1 Engystomops pustulosus | reverse complement strand
ACAATCCTGTTAGCGACATGCGTGACATTGCATGTTGAAAAGAGTGTTTAAAAGAAAAAAGCCATATTTATGTTTGCAATGTGAGTTGTGTGGGTCGTCAAAAATGTGTGGTCACCTGTGTAATGTTTTCATTAACTATACCTCTGTAGTCGTATAGGGGTCCCTAAAATTAGTCCCAGGTTTCTGCTTAGTCTTATTTAAGGACTGATTTGTGATAGAGTCCTCTGGACATGGGGTAATATCTTGCTTAAGATCTCTTCTCTTCTTCATTTTCTTCTGTGATGTTGAGTTCTATTCTTTTTCATATAAATTCTCTCCAACTACAGGAGATTAATCCACAGTGTTCCAGATCATCGTGGGACTCCGTACTGCCAACACCGATCCCCCCGATCTCAGTAGGTCGCTCCCCAAAAGGATCAAGAAGTCCCTCCTTCCGGCTCTCCCAAGGGTAAGTAGAGTATGTGGAACCTGAGTATGTGTATACATACAAAAAAAGAGAAGAATCAATGCTCAAATCAAAATCCACATGACATCTTTTAAGGGCCACCATAGTGTGCATATAAAGAATGAAAAAGTCATTTAAAATAAATATCTAATTTGAATTTATAATTGAAAAGCCCTCTCCATTAAGGAGAGGAAGTAACAGTGAGATAACATAAGGTGTTTTTAGCTAACAGGTCCAATGGTGGAGGTTATTTAAAGGAAGGATCCAAAACTCATGGTTTCGTTCAATCCATTTGGGGCTAGACTTCCTAATCTGTATATCCATTTGCACTCCAGTTGAGCTAATTTCTTATGGATATCTCCTCCCCTAATGCCCAAACTTACCTTATCAATACCTTTGAATTTCAGGCCTTCAGGGTTACAGTTGTGGTACTTCTTGAAATGTTTTGGTAATGTTGTCAAATCCTCTTCATTTTCAATATTTTTAGCGTTGATTATGCCTCTTACGTGTTCACCAACTCTTATCTTGAATTGTCGTGATGTTAGACCTATATATATTTTATTGCACGGGCAAGTCGCTTGGTAGATCACTCCACTTGTGCCACACGTTATATGTTGGGTTATCTGAAATGTTTTGGTGTTGTCTGCATTACTGAATTCCTGAGTTCTAACTATATTTTTACAGGGTTTGCAGGTTTTGCAGGGGAAACATCCCCATTTTGGGCCTCTATTGCCAAAAATTTTCCGTTTTTCTGGTATATAGTGACTGTGTACCAGTATATTTCTCAGGTTTTTCGATCTTCTGGCTGTAATTAGAGGATTTGGAGATATCTCATCCTTTAATATCGGATCGGTTTTCAGGATAGGCCAAAATTGTTGTATTATTTTTGACATCTCCCGCCAATTTTTGTGGTATGTTGTTATAATTCTTGTTTGGTTCTGTTGTGCTGATCTTATCGTATTGGGACATAAAAGTGTTTCATGAGATGAAAATTTGGCTCTTCTGTATGCTTTTCTGATAGTACGATTTGAATACCCCTTTCTTGAAATCTTGTCCAAAGATTTTTGGCCTGTTCCTCAAAAATGGTGTCACTAGAACAAATTCTTTTCAATCGAAGAAATTGTCCTGTTGGGATTCCCTGTATTGTTGACCGAGGGTGTGACGAACTTGCATGTAGAAGTGAGTTGACTGCGGTAGGTTTTCGAAACACATTTGTTTAAATTTTATTATTATCTCCAACTGAGATTAATATATCAAGGAATTCCATTTTTTTCCCCTGTTTATAAGTTAGCTTGATGTTTTGATCATTCCTGTTTAGTACCTCCATAAATTCATGCAGTTCATCGACAGAAGAACGATATTCAGTTTACCCTTACTCGCAAAGAGAATGGAAAAAAACGGCGCAAGGAGGATACAGGTTAAAAAGATCCAAAAAAATAACCAGTAAAATGTTAGTACAAAATTGATTAATCCTCCGCCTCTACGTTCATCCACTCCACATTTAGGAAAAAAATGATGCAGTACCTTTTCAACCAGAGATTTTTGGTACTCACGGGGACAGTCCTTAGTCCATACCCAATGTCCTCAGCGTTGAATGCCCAGGGCATGAAAAATCCTCATACAGGATACGATAGCTTAGCACGGCGTCCCTCTTGGGGATTCTCAAGGTAGCTCGTAGCTTCTGTGCTACTCCTAATTGTTCCCACCCGGGAACTTGTTCCTCCACTACTCGTTCCACTTTCTTTGTTCCTTCTTCTAATTACTATTTGATTTAGGAAGAGAAAGGAAAAGAACGATGGTGCAGTACTTTTTGGTCGTTAAAAAATGTTTTTAATAGTAATACTCACAAGAGTAAAGATTAAAAAGGCCTTATGGATAAAACAAACACGCTCAGTATACCGCCCGACTCCGAGTTTCGCCTGATATGGCTTCTTCCGGGGCTTACCGGCGTGTTGGGCTACGTGTCTTTTATATGCAAATTCAATTCATATGCAAAACATTTCTCACAATTTTTTTCTCAAAATAAAATAAACTGTTTTCATGCAATTCTTTCAATAATGTTCGCATCAATAACAAAGTCTTATTTTGACAGATAGAGTTTCTAACAGTCCTATTTGTAAACTTTACAGTCATATTTGTAAACATATTTGTTAACACATTTGTTAACAACCAAATTTTGCAGGATGTTGGAAAGTTTTAAACGGGGGAAGCTACTAACTCTAAGGTAGTGAATAATAAAGTGCTAAAAAAGTTCATGTGAACCTAATTAAAGTGCTTAGTAGTATTTTCAAGTATTCATGTAAACCCTGTTTTACAGTGCTGATGTACTCAGACAAAGTCTTATTTTAACAGATAAAGTTTCTAACAGTCCTATTTGTAAACTTTACAGTCATATTTGTTAACACATTCGGTAACAAATTTGTTAACACATCTGTCAACAACCAAATTTTGCAGGATGTTGGGAAGTTACTAACTCTAAGGTAGTGAATAATAAAGAGTGCATGTGAACCTAATTGAAGTACTTAGTAATGTTTTCAAGTATTCATGTAAACCATGTTTTACAGTGCTGATGTACTCCAAATTGAAAATTAAGACTTTTACCAAACCGGCATCCCAATATAGAAAAGTTTTTTTAAAAGGTCCTAAACGGCACAGTGTGCTTTGGGTATAGTAAGTATTATATGTTAAAATTAAAGTGCTTGGTGGTATTGAAATAAAGTGCTAATGTGCATAAAACTTTATAAAAATTTTTTTTATAAAAAACACTTTATCTCGAGATCTGCATTCAATCCTAGTGGAATTAAAGTTTTAAGGTGGAAGATCCAAAATGATTCTCTTTGGCTCATTTTTTTAATAATGTCTTCCCCCCTCCAATGTGGTGAGACTCGTTCTATACTAAAGAAGGAGGTACCAATAGGGTTTTTTTGATGGTATCTCGCATAATGGGCTGACAGGGAATGATCCAACTTCCCTTTTCTTATATTTCTGAAGTGTTCATTCAGCCTAGTCTTCAATTTCCTTATGGTCCTTCCTATATATTTCAACCCACATGGGCACACTATCATATAAATGACCTGAGTGGTGTCGCAAGTGGCAAAGTGTTTTATATTATATGTGAGGGAATTGTCGGCTGCTGAAAAATTATGAATTCCTCCAGTTATAGTTCTACCAATACTTTTACAAGCTTTACAGTGTGTGCACCGAAAGAAACCAGTGTGTGTTGTCGGTTCACTAAGCTTTTTATCATTAATACTGCTATGTACTATGTGGTCCTTGATATTTTGCGCTCTAATTCGCTCTAAGTTCATCGACAGTTCCTTCCCATAGGAATAGTATATCGTCGATATACCGTATCCAGTTGTGTACTTTATTGATGTTTGGGACATTTTCAACTTGGAAGATTTCTCTTTCCCACGCTCCAAGAAAGAGATTGGCATATGAGGGGGCACACGCCGCCCCCATAGCCGTCCCTTGGGTTTGTAGGAAAAATTTATCTTTGAAAACATAAAAATTGTGTGTTAAAATGAATTCCAATAGTTTTAGGATCAAATCTGTCAGATCTTTCGAGATATTACTAGACCTAAGAAAAAACGCAGTTGCTCTCAATCCATCTCTGTGTCTTATTGCCGTATAAAGGGATTCCACATCCGCTGTTACTAATAATGTATCCTCGTCAATTGTCAGGCCATTTAGTTGGTTTAACGGTATACTGGTATACTATGTTTGCACCTGCCCCCTGGCATGACCCTTATGCTATTACCTTTTCCTGCGATGCCTTTGCGAAATGAACTTTTGCCGTGTTGCGCCATCCTGTTTCCTTTCATGTTCTCAATAAAAAAAGAAGCTGGCCACTAAACGTAGCTATTCCCATATAGACTAGAGGCCGAGGTATGGGAATGGGTATGGGGGCAGCCATCTTCCCTGAGGCTATAAGTAGTGATAGACTGGAGTGACTAATTGAGAACTCTGCAGTGAAAAGTGAACAATTAACACCCAATTCCCAAAAAGTTTGCTTTGCAAAACTGATTTAAATAGAAAATAGGCAATTTTCTGATGATACATTCCCTTAGAACAACCCAGTGTTACATTACAGAGGTCAGATGTGTAATGTGGTGGATTATCACTGTAGGAGGGGAATGAGCTGAGGATGCATGTCATAGGAGGGTCTAAGGTTTCTCCACCTCACATGTGACTATTCCCATCACTATGCAGCTTTATCTATGGATTGCTTGTATCTATGTTTTATCTAGTTTTTATCTACAGTATTATCACGTTTGCACTTGTTTCCTGAATACCTGCGCTTTGGTTTCATTAAATTTTCAAAATATTTCCTTGCTTGCTGTTGCTGCAAGGCCTTCCTGTAATTATTGGTAAAAATGACATCTGATTGTCTCTCGACTCTCCTGAAACAGAATAAGCAAAATTACCACATCATACAATTACCATTATCTGGGGGTAAATTCAGGTGGCAGTTACAGTTATACCTTCCATAGACTCTATGGGGCACATTTCACCTTCTTCTTCCTGGTGCATGTAAGTGCTTGGGCTTGCGACACAATTTGAAAGTTAAATCCCGCGCTCAGTCCGAATCAGTTGGATCGTCCGACGGCCCGCCCCCCGATTTCAGTCGCATGAAAGCCAGCACAGCCGCGTCACAATCCGATCACGTGCTACACAATCCCCAGTTAAATACCTGACACAGTGGCGCAAGTCCCAAAAACGTTGGAAAATACGCTGCGGACCCCCAGTAAATAAGCCCTCAGTAAATATATCTCACAGTACTCTGGTACCAGCTGGTGGCTGGAGACTAGCTGTAATGATGTCTCCCATACACTGCACATTGAGAGCACAGAAGATTCCTCTCCATAACCCTCTGTATTCCCCAGCCTTCCTTCCCCCAAAATAAATGTCAAATATTTATTTGTACTATATCAATTTCTTCAGAGTTTGTAGAAAGGTTATGGCCCATATACAACAGGGAAGGACACTTCCCCATACCTACAGCCAAGAACATGCTATATAATAATACATTTCTGTAAAATATTAACACTCTCTTTCCCTATAAATGTGACAATAGGACAGCAGGGCCGGACATCAGCCTGAGAAGAGTATACAGCAGGGCCGGACATCAGCCTGAGAAGAGTATACAGCAGGGCCGGACATCAGCCTGAGAAGAGTATACAGCAGGGCCAGACATCAGCCTGAGAAGAGTATACAGCGGGGCCGGACATCAGCCTGAGAAGAGTATACAGCAGGGCCAGACATCAGCCTGAGAAGAGTATACAGCGGGGCCGGACATCAGCCTGAGAAGAGTATACAGCAGGGCCAGACATCAGCCTGAGAAGAGTATACAGCGGGGCCGGACATCAGCCTGAGAAGAGTATACAGCAGGGACGGACATCAGCCTGAGAAGAGTATACAGCAGGGCCGGACATCAGCCTGAGAAGAGTATACAGCAGGGCCGGACATCAGCCTGAGAAGAGTATACAGCAGGGCCGGACATCAGGGCCTGAGAAGAGTATACAGCAGGGCCGGACATCAGCCTGAGAAGAGTATACAGCAGGGCCGGACATCAGCCTGAGAAGAGAATACAGCAGGGCCGGACATCAGCCTGAGAAGAGTATACAGCAGGGCCGGACATCAGCCTGAGAAGAGTATACAGCAGGGCCGGACATCAGCCTGAGAAGAGTATACAGCAGGGCCGGACATCAGCCTGAGAAGAGTATACAGCGGGGCCGGACATCAGCCTGAGAAGAGTATACAGCAGGGCCGGACATCAGCCTGAGAAGAGTATACAGCAGGGCCGGACATCAGCCTGAGAAGAGTATACAGCAGGGCCGGACATCAGGGCCTGAGAAGAGTATACAGCAGGGCCGGACATCAGCCTGAGAAGAGTATACAGCAGGGCCGGACATCAGCCTGAGAAGAGAATACAGCAGGGCCGGACATCAGCCTGAGAAGAGTATACAGCAGGGGTTGGGAACCTATGTGATTCTTTTGATGCTTCAGGCTCCCTCCCCCTGTGGGGCACAGGTCTCCCTGCTCTGCGCTTCCCATCTGACAGGCCACATCAGGCAGGAGGCTACCAGCCTGAAGAGGCCTCTGACCAATGATGTCTCTGACCTTGCGCAGACGCACATGATGACGTCATTGTGGCGCCGCAAGGGGAAAGGGACCGAAGGTGTCGGGAGCACCAGAGAAGACAGGTGATTATACACTTTTATTTTTTAATTTGCACAGTGGGGACTCTAATCTTACTATGGTCATGACTGCTACCTAACGGGGGCATTGCTACTAGGGGCATGACTGCTGGTCACTAGGGGAATGACTTCTGGCTACTGGGAGCATGACTACTGGTTATTGGGGGAATGACTGCTGGCTAGGGGGGACATGGCTACTGGATACTGGGGGCATGACTTCTGGCTGCTCTGGGCATTGCTGCTGGCTACTGGGGGGCATGGCTGCTGGCTACTGTGGGCATGGCTACTAAGGGCATCGCTGCTGGCTACTGGGGACATTATTAATGCCTACTGGGGCAAACTAAACTAAACTAAACAGGCCGGACCCTCTTAGTGGATACGAACGCCGGACCACCAGCGGGGGGGAATTTGAAGACTGGTATTCTAAATGTCAGTCTTAATGAATTCCCCCCAGTTTGTCATCCGGGTGCCATCCGTATTTGCAGATCAGTTGGTAGGTAACACAATCGTGTGAGGATCCAAGGGGTTGGGACAAGCTTTTTTTTCTTCACGGATCCACAAAACGGATGACATACAGGTGACATATTGCAGCAACTCTAATATATGATGAAATTGTAGTGTATGTTTGAAGAATTTGTGTTTAAAAAGTTTTCTGGACCTAAGCTATAGGAAAGGACATCAATAGAAAATCTGTGGGGTAAAAAACCTGGTAATGCGGTCACTCAGCAGAGAATCAGACAACTCTGAATGTAATGTAGCAGCGATCCAGGATTCCCATAGACAGTAATCCTACCACTACACAACGGACATAGATGTCTGCTTCCAGTGCCATCCTGTGTGTAGTAGTGCCCGGGCACCGCTCAGTAGGGGCGCCAGTGACATGTGTAATATACTGTAAGCAGTGACTGGCAGCTTCTCAGGAGAGGGAAGAGGGACACAATTACTGGCTGGCAGCGCCCCCTCTTCATGTAGCACCCCCTCTTCATGTAGCGCCCCCTCTTCATGTAGCGCCCCCTCTTCATGTAATGTGTATTCTATGCTATACAACACAGGACATACAAGGACATTTATTCTATATCAGAAGGAATGAGCCGGAGAATATAGAAATATCCTGACCACAGATTCCGCTAATAACCAAAGTATTTATTCATAAACTAAACCAAGAGCAGTAACGTTCTCTTCCTCTGGTTACTGTTATGCGGATAAAGCCATTGTTATCAGAGGAGATTGGACTGAAAGGCTTTAATGCCAAGGTGAAGCCTTCCCGTTGTCCCCGCAGTTTACATTGATGCGGGTAAAAGCCGGGCAGCTGTTATAGAGAAGATTTCTCTTCTGTTTTCCTGTAGACTGAGTTGTGTGTAGCGAGGGGTGATGGAGGTGTCACAGTGACAATCTGAGGTCGGCTTGTGTGGTCACTATAGAGGTCTTCAGACGAAGCTCAGAAGCTTGTACCATCTCCGCGCTCAGTCAGGCCCCACAACTCGGTGATTCCAATCCAAAACTTTCTGCCATCTGCTTTACATCCTCTGTCTATAGGCTACAAAGAAACATACATTTATACTTTATTGTCCCAAACACAGGATTAATAGCAAGTGATAAAATGTAACAGGTCCAGCAACACATCATATCATATACACATCATACTATATACACATCATACTATATACACATCATACTATATACACATCAGACTATATATACATCATATTATATACATATCATACTATATACACATCAGACTATATACACATCAGACGATATATACATCATATTATATACACATCAGACTATATATACATCATATTATATACACATCAGACTATATACACATCATATTATATACACATCATATCATATACACATCATACTATATATACATCAGATTATATACACATCAGACTATATACACATCATACTATATACACATCACACTATATACACATCAGACTATATACACATCAGACTATATACACATCATACTATATACACATCAGACTATATACACATCATACTATATACACATCACACTATATACACATCACACTATATATATACACATCATACTATATACACAACATATTATATACACATCAGACTATATACACATCATATTATATACACATCATATTATATACACATCAGACTATATACACATCATATCATATACACATCATACTATATACACATCATACTATATACACACCAGACTATATACACATCATACTATATACACATCATATTATATACACATTAGACTATATACACATCATACTATATACACATCAGACTATATACACATCAGACTATATATATACACATCATACTATATACACATCAGACTATATACACATCATATTATATACACATCATATTATATACACATCAGACTATATACACATCATATTATATACACATCATACTATATACACATCATATTATATACACATCATATTATATACACATCAGACTATATACACATCATATCATATACACATCATACTATATACACATCATATCATATACACATCATATTATATACACATCATATCATATACACATCATATCATATACTCATCATACTATATACACATCATACTATATACACATCAGACTATATACACATCTTATAATATATTCACATCAGACTATATACACATCATATTATATGCACATCAGACTATATGCATATCATATTATATACACATCAGACTATATACACATCAGACTATATACACATCAGACTATATATACATCATATTATATACACATCATATTATATACACATCAGACTATATACACATCATACTATATACACATCATATCATATACACATCAGACTATATACACATCAGACTATATATACATCATATTATATACACATCAGACTATATACACATCAGACGATATATACATCATATTATATACACATCATATTATATACACATCAGACTATATACACATCATATTATATACACATCATATTATATACACATCAGACTATATACACATCAGACTATATACACATCAGACTATATACACATCATATTATATACACATCAGACTATATACAGATCAGACTATATATACATCAGACTATATATACATCAGACTATATACACATCAGACTATATATACATCAGACTATATACACATCATATTATATACACGTCAGACTATAATACATCTATAGTTATTTCATTGAAAAGAAACTTACCTCATGGTTCAGTTGCCAAAAGACCAAAACTAATCATGAATGTGACCCAATAGGGATCCAGAAGTGGTCAGGTCAGGGGGCTACATCCAAGTCCTGTTCTAGGTTGTAATCCAGGGATTTCGTGTTGCTGGGGTCCAGCCTAGGACGCTGCTTCTCCGGGCTGATGGATGGAGAACACAAGTGGAGGATGAGATAGGTGAACCTCTACTATGTGGTAACATTTAGTGAAGAACCAGAACTCAGAAAAGGTAAGTATCTATCTCAGTCAGGCCAATCCTCACAACTCCCTTAAAAAACATAAATACTTTATTATAAGGAGTATAATTTTCTTAGTGAGAAGGAAATATAAAAGAGCTGTTACATGTTTACAGGTTAATGTTGTGTTACAATAGACAGAAACTTCATATGGAAGTAATGTTACCGGCTAACGCTGAAATTACCCATGTTCTCCAGAAGTTGTAACATGACTCTGCTTAAGAACAATTAACAAAACCTAGTAAGGCCCCTTACAAACTTATTCCAATGGAGAGGGGAAGGGTGAGGACCGCTTACCCCCTCCACTTCTCCAGCCGGCCGTATACTACAGGGGGGGCACATGTTAGTGTGAAAGGGGCCTGAGGGGCCATAAAAAATAGAAAAAAATAGAAGAACAACAGTAAATATCACATATACTAAACATTATAAAAACACTTCCTCAGATTAATAGTTTAATACTACATCTCTCCTGTGTCTGACCAGTAGGTATAAAATGAGTATCCTGGTTACTACAACTTATCCCCACAGGACGGAGGAGTGTCTGATCAGTGGTAATCTACCATTAGGACCTTCACCAATCATCTCCTGTACCGTGTATGAATGGAGCAGTAAGTTGTGTCTGTGCATTGCTGGTCTATTCATTTCTGATGAAGATATCACTGGGGTATCAGCGGTCTCAGTGGTGACACCCCCACTGATCAAACCGTATATTCCTACTAATTGGATAGTGGATAACTTGTACGGTAATAGATAAATATCCCTATAACAGATAGATGTAACTTACTATACTTTATAAGACTGAATACTCACAGTGCCGCCTCCTTTCTGGATGATATTCAGGATTTTGATTCTCCGGGGATATATGGTGGTGTTATACGCAGCTGCTCCAGGTCTTCCCAATTGATGCCATTAAAAAATGGATGAGATCTAATACAACCGTTGAGTCCTAATCGTGTATTGGGATTGTCATCCAGCAGCTCCTTGATGATATTTGCAGTGTCTCTGTGAAGGCCATAGGATGGGAAAGCTGATGGGATACAGCGGGAGCTGGGGAGTCCTGTGGCCAGCTGGAAGAGCACAACCCCAAAAGAATACCAGTCCGCTGCTAAATTGTAAGCTTTTCCGGAAAGAACCTCTGGAGCTACGTATCCGTGAGTACCAGTATTTCCCCAAATACCTTGTGTTTTCTTCACTGCCAGGCCAAAATCTGCCAGTTTCACATGTCCAGAGCTGGCAATAAGGATATTTGAGGGTTTTATATCCCTGTGGATATATCCTTTTCCATGCAGGAATTGGATGGCGGAGGTGATCTCTGCTGCATAAAATTGGACACTTGATTTAGGGAGACGTCCGCTGGTTTTAAGGTGAGTTAGTAAATCTCCACCAGAGGCGAAATCCATCACAAAATAGTAGCGCTTTTTGGTGGTAAAGGACATATGGCTGTGTATTAGGAATGGGCTCCCTACTGCTATTTCCATGATCTCCTTCTCCAGGCGTAGGGCCATCTCAGCCACAAATGAGGGTCCTCTGGAAACAGTTTTTATGGCAAGAGATGTTTTTTTTATTTTATCCCAGACTTTCACCACTTGTCCAAAGGTCCCTTGTCCTATGACCTCTCCTCCTGAATATCTTTTCGTATTCATGGTAGCCCCACTATCAGGGGGGGTCACTTTGCTAGGTCCAGGCTTGGGCTCCTTCTCTTCCTCAGCCTTTGACCCGCATCTCATCCTCTTCTGAGAAGGACCAGTAAAAGGACTTACTGGCCTTTTTCTGCTTTTTAGGGCTTTTTCAGCCTCTTTGCCTTGCTCCCTCTCTGGGCAAGGCTTCTTCTTTGGGGGCTCTGATGATGAGAGTGCCTCCATACTCCTCTTCTTACCTCCATTTGGGTCTTCTTTAATTTTTTTTGAAGATCCCATGTCTGCAAAATTGCACACTTAAAACGCACGTCTGTAACCAACAGTCGCCAATGGAACACTGACCACGGTTGCCAGGATCAGAATCATGTAGAATCTTATGGTGTCATATTAGAACATTCTGATGTCAGTAAACCAACATAATTAACCCTTTACATGCTCGATGTCTAATAATGTGACACTGCTCTATCTTTAACAAGTATGACTAGGGAATGGGGGTTGTATGGGGAACTATAGGCCAAGCTTACTCCACTATGGATTCTGGGAAAGGAATACACATATAACTTTCCATTGACTTGTGCAGTGCCCTGGAGCAGAGGAGCATTGGACTTTAGACATTTGTGGACATTTGAATATTTCCCCTATTAAACCATTTCTTACTTTATTTCACATTAAGCTCTAGTGTTGTGTGATATACATTCTGTTTACCAGTACGGTGTCTATATAGAACTGTAATTGGGCAAATATGGAGAAAAATGATAGAACTCATGACAGTAGGGGTAATGGGTCCAGTAGAGTGTTTGGTGAAGATATTTTATCGGTGAGACAAACAGCGTCTTCATCAGGCCAGAAATGTAATAGCAGCAGGATACGGAGACACAGGCACAGACTCACCAGTATCCTGGTGCTATTATTTTTCAAGCCTGACGAAGAAGGCATTGCGGCGTTGAAACACGTAGAGGCAGATTAACTTTCCTGGTCCTGTCGCAATCCCGTGGTGCGTTGTCCGACGAGGATTCGGGTCTGCCGCGATTCACTAAGGTAGTGCGTCCAATTTCCTGCATGTGTCGCTACCGCGCTGAGGTCCCCCGGGGTTCACCTTCTTCTTCCCGATGCATGTGAGTGCTGATCTTGCGACACAATTCCGTTTTTAAATTCTGTGATTTGTCCGAATCTGTCGGGTTGTCCGACGGCCATGCCCCCCGATTTCTGTCACATGCAGGCCGGCACTAATGCACCACATTCCGATCTCATGCCCCAAAAACCCGGGCAATTCGGAGCAAAATGGAAATATTCAGGAAACCCGACGGAATTGAGGTCCGCGGATCCTTAGTAAATTAGTTCCATGGCATCAGCAATAAAAGGTCTTAACTGTAAACTCTATTGGACCCATTATTTTTCCTCTGGACATGAGACCATTTTTCTCTAAACATAACAAATTACCTAACTAGCTGGACCCCCTGGCAAGCGCTCACTCTAGGGCTAGACACTGCAACCACAACCACAACAGTCACCCAATAACCACAAAGTATAGTTTTTTCCCCTTATTACTAGTATAAACCTGTAGAAAGGGTTAATGAACATTGAGTAAAAAATTTCTGACTGCACATCTCTAAACTAAAGAAAACTGGTCTTTTCCCACAGCTATAGTAGAAAATGTTTTGGAGGGGAAAAGATTTGCTTACTGATAAAGCAGAGAGACTGACAGCTGCTGTCTGTAGACTTGTTTACCTCTTTAGAAACTTGTTGCCATAGAATATTTTGTGGATTCAATGTAAGTCAATGGGAGAATTCTTTGTCATTGTTTGTGCTGAAATATATCTACTCCTTCCTGCAGTAGAAGGTATATAAAGAGAACAGTTACAGTCCCTAGTGTCCTGCAATTTGGAAACAGGGCTTGGAAGAGGATAATCTGCCAGACTGTCTGGGTGACCAGAAGAAGCAGAGATGGGGACACCCTGACATAGACCCTTCGGCCACCGTACCAGCCTTCAGAGTAAGTGAAGGACAGACGGTCTCTGGTGGACTCAGCATAGCACTGGGGCCTCATCTAACCCGGTTGCTGTACTTATAGAAAGACACTTTCTAAACGGTGGCAGTGAAGGGAAATGTTTCCTCTTCCACCAAGCAAAATGTTTGTGTATATTCCTTTTACAATGACTCAGGTTAGTTCTGACAGGATTTGTCTCCACATCAGGATGTCTGCTGCTTGTCCTTCTGGTATCCAATTCCGACTGGACAAGCTGTTGGATGAGGTCAACCACTGATGCATTGCCGCTCTCCAGGGCAGGGGCTCAGCCTGTTCTCCGATTGGTACACACATTTTTGGTGCCCGGGACAGATTTTGGTCCCAGGGATAGAAAATAGTCTTAGCGCCAGAAATGTATCTGCACAGCTCCACAATATTAAATGTGTATTTTTCCGAGAGGAAGTCGGTAACCAGAAACTTTTACCAGAGGAAAAAATATTGGAATAAAGTAAAAAAAAATATGAAAATACAATCAACATAAAATCTGCTGTAAGAAAATCTGTTTTTGATGCTCATATCAGCTGCTCACAGCTCAGATTTCACAAATTCTTGTAATAATGGGGCAGATTTACTTACCCGGTCCAGTCGCGATCCAGCGGCGGGTTCTCTGACGCTGATTCGGGTCCGGCCCGGGATTCACTAAGGTCCGTGGCCGATATTCACCAGGTGTCGCTTCTGCGCCGTGGTCCACTGAAGTCTGTCGGAGTTCACCTTCTATTACTTGGTGCAGGTAAGTGTGTGTCAAGCGACACTTTTTTTTTTTCCGAATCCGTCGGGTTTTCGTACAGCCATGCCCCCTGATTTCCATTGCGTCCATGGCGGCGCAAATGCGCCGAAATCCAGTCGCGTGCGCCAAAATCCCGGGGCAATTCAGGGAAAATCTGCGCAAAACAGAAAAATTCGGGTAAATCACCGTAAAAACGCGATTCGGGCCCTTAGTAAATGACCCCCATTGTGCTTCTTTATTATATGTTTTTCTAAAATACACACAAATTGTTATATCAGAAAGTCAATATTTATGTCAAATAATTTACCACATATCACACAGATTGAGAAAAATCAAGTAATCAACAGATATGATCAATTTCTTTCCCGAATTGCCCTCCCTCTCCATTCCCTGTGCTGTGATTGGTTGCTATGGATGAGAAAGACCAAGGAGTTTTCTTTAGACATTTTCAGAAATCTACCTAAACATAAACTGCTCAAAAAAATAATGGGAACACTCAGATGACACATCTTAGATCTGAATGAATGAAATATTCTCATTGAATACTTTGTTCTGTACAAAGCTCAATGTGCTGAATGTGCAAAAAAATCATCAATGGAAATCTAATTTATTAACCAATGGAGGGCTGGAATTGGAGTCACCCACAAAATTAAAGTTGAAAAACACAATACAGGCTTATCCAACTTTGATGGATGAAATGCCCTTTAACCCCTTAGCGCTCTTCGTCCGATATATCAGACGCAGAGCGCAGTGCTCGAGATCCGAGCCGAACCGGCTTCGGGATACACGTGGGGGGGGGGGGATGCGGTTGTAACTAATAGCCGACACCCCAGTGTCTTTCGGGGTGTCTTTCAACCACGATTCCCCCCCCCTGCACCATTTTCAGGGGGTGCTGATCGTTGCTATGGCAGCCCTGGGGTCCTGATCGGATGTCGTCTTAAAGACACAGGGGGTCATTTACTAATGGCCCGATTCGCGTTTTCCCGACGTGTTACCCGAATATTTCCGATTTGCGCCGATTGTACCTGAATTGCCCCGGATCGGATTGTGGCGCATCGGTGCCGGCATGCGCGCGACGGAAATCGGGGGGCGTGGCCGAACAAAAACCCGACGTATTCAGAAAAACCGCCGCATTTAAAAACCGAAAATGTGTCGCTTGGGAAGCGCTTACCTTCACCTGGTCCAGCTTGGTGTATTCCAGCGCGTTCAGATTATTTTTAGCGCAGCAGCGCCACCTGGTGGACGGCGGAGGAACTACCTTCATGAATCCTGTCCGGACCCGAATCCTGTGCAGAGAACACGCCGCTGGATCGCGAATGGGCCGGGTAAGTAAATCTGCCCCACAGTGTCAGACTATGCATGTGCATAGGGTGACACAGCTAATATCCTGCAATACATCAGTATTGTAGAGTATTATCATGAACAAGCAATCAGATGATTGCTTGTTCATGTCCCATGGTGAAAATAATAAAAATGTAAAATAAATAAAAGTTTTTCAATAAAAAATAAAGTAATAAATCAATAAAAATGGCCATAAGCCCCATTACATATAAAGAGACATATAATGCAAAAAAAAAGTCTAAATCATAACACAAACCCCACCCATATAGTATCACTGCATCCGTAACGACCCGTAGAATAAAAGTACCGTATATACTCGTGTATAAGCCGAGTTTTTCAGCACATAAAATTTTTCTGATAAACCTCACCTTGGCTTGTACATGAGTCAATAAAAAAAGAAACTTACATACCCACCTTCTGGTGCCCCCGATGTTGGTGCGGCATTGGGGAGCCGCGCTGAACATTGGAACCACTCAAAGGTGAGTATGTAAGCTTATTTTTTTAAGTGGTGGGCGGGCTGGCTGGCTGTATACTACAGGTGGCAGTCTGGCTGTATACTAGAGGGGGCAGGCTGGTTGTATACTACAGGGGACAGGCTGGCTGTATACTACATGGGGCTGGCTGACTGTAAACTAAAGTGGGCTGCCTGTATACTACTAGGGCTGGCTATACACTACTGGGGGATGGCTGTACACTAAAGAGTGCTGGCTGGATATATACTAAACGGGGCTGGCTGTATACTACAGGGGGATGGCTATATACTAAAGGTGGCTGGCTGGCTATATACTAAAGGGATCTGGCAGGCTATATACTACTGGGGGCTGGCAGGCTATATACTACTGGGGGCTGACAATCTATATACTACTGGGGTCTGGCTGGCTATATACTACTGGGGGCTGGCTGGCTATTTACTAGAGTGGGCTGGTTGGCTATATACTAAAGGGGACTGGTCATATACTACTGGGGGCTTGCTGGCCATATACTGGTGGTAAAATTAGGGGCCTTAATTTATACTCAGGTCGGCTTATACTCGAGTTTATACGGTAAATAATTATTGAACCAGTAAAGTAGACATATGGGAAATGTTATTCAGCAACTTATTGAGGTGGTAAATCGACCTGCCTGAAAACACAATGATTTCAAATTTCGCAAATTTCATATTTTTCCAAAAATTCTGAATTTTTTCCTTATTTTGTAAATAAACGCAAAACTTTTCAGCCAACATTTACCACTAAAATGAAGTAAAACATGTGAGCAAAAAACAACCTCAGAATGGCTTTGATAAGTAACAGTGTTAAAAAATTATAACCATATAAAGAGACTAGAGATGAGCGAACACTAAAATGCTCGGGTACTCGTTATTCGAGACGAACTTTTCCCGATGCTCGAGTGCTCGTCTCGAATAACGAACCCCATTGAAGTCAATGGGAGACTCGAGCATTTTTCAAGGGGACCAAGGCTCTGCACAGGGAAGCTTGGCCAAACACCTGGGAACCTCAGAAAAGGATGGAAACACCACGGAAATGGACAGGAAACAGCAGGGGCAGCATGCATGGATGCCTCTGAGGCTGCCTAATCGCACCATTATGCCAAAATTATGGGCAACAGCATGGCCATGACAGAGTGACAGAATGAAGCTAGATAGCATCTAAAACATCCAATAATTGACCCTGACACTATAGGGGACGGCATGCAGAGGCAGCGGCAGCAGCGGCAGGCTAGAGAGTGGCATGGCGACATACCCTAAATGGACTCAGGCTTCAAACCAATGGGTGGCAGAGAGGAACCAAAGGAGGTGAGCAAGAAGCGCTCAAATAATATCGCTACATGATAAAAGTTTCCCAGTATATTTTGTGGATTACACAGCAGGGTGGCGACAAAGTTAACATGGAATCCATGAAAACAACCCAAAATTCTGCCTGACACAGCTCGTTTGATAAGGGGACCATGTATGGAGGCAGTGAACTAGTAGTAGATTAAAGGTGCTGCAGTTAAAACTATGTTAGTTGGATCTTGGCATGGAGCTGGCGCTCCGCTGCCAGGCGAGCTTTCGCCAATCCAAGCCCCTGTCTCTCGGCTACTCCCCAAACAGCACTTCTAAGAACCTTTTGTATAAGATCAAGTGTAGTAGCGTTCTTATAAGTTTAGGATATGCCGGGTGAGGGGAATGTAAACAGATGCGCAAGAAGCGCTGAAATAATATCGGTAAATGATAAAAGTTTGCCAGTATATTTTGTGGATAACACAGCAGGGTGGCGACAAAGTTAACAACTTTGATGTGGAATCCATGAAAACAACCCAAATTTCTGCCTGACACACCTCGTTTGATAAAGGGACGATGTATGGAGGCAGCTATATGGACGACTTTTGGAGGTAGCAATGGAGACAACGTGTGGAGGCTGCTATGGAGACAATTTAATTTGGATAGTGCCTGTATGTGGCAGTCCCAAAAATTTTTCAAACCAGAGGAGCAGGTAGGTGGCCCTCCAGAAAAATGGAATAGATTGAGTGCCTGTATGTGGCAGTCCCAAAAAGTTTTCAAACCAGAGGAGCAGGTAGGTGGCCCTCCAGAAAAATGGAATAGATTGAGTGCCTGTATGTGGCAGTCCCAAAAAGTTTTCAAACCAGAGGAGCAGGTAGGTGGCCCTCCAGAAAAATGGAATAGATTGAGTGCCTGTATGTGGCAGTCCCAAAAAGTTTTCAAACCAGAGGAGCAGGTAGGTGGCCCTCCAGAAAAATGGAATAGATTGAGTGCCTGTATGTGGCAGTCCCAAAAAGTTTTCAAACCAGAGGAGCAGGTAGGTGGCCCTCCAGAAAAATGGAATAGATTGAGTGCCTGTATGTGGCAGTCCCAAAAAGTTTTCAAACCAGAGGAGCAGGTAGGTGGCCCTCCAGAAAAATGGAATAGATTGAGTGCCTGTATGTGGCAGTCCCAAAAAGTTTTCAAACCAGAGGAGCAGGTAGGTGGCCCTCCAGAAAAATGGAATAGATTGAGTGCCTGTATGTGGCAGTCCCAAAAAGTTTTCAAACCAGAGGAGCAGGTAGGTGGCCCTCCAGAAAAATGGAATAGATTGAGTGCCTGTATGTGGCAGTCCCAAAAAGATTTCAAACCAGAGGAGCAGGTAGGTGGCCCTCCAGAAAAATGGAATAGATTGAGTGCCTGTATGTGGCAGTCCCAAAAAGATTTCAAACCAGAGGAGCAGGTAGGTGGCCCTCCAGAAAAATGGAATAGATTGAGTGCCTGTATGTGGCAGTCCCAAAAAGTTTTCAAACCAGAGGAGCAGGTAGGTGGCCCTCCAGAAAAATGGAATAGATTGAGTGCCTGTATGTGGCAGTCCCAAAAAGTTTTCAAACCAGAGGAGCAGGTAGGTGGCCCTCCAGAAAAATGGAATAGATTGAGTGCCTGTATGTGGCAGTCCCAAAAAGTTTTCAAACCAGAGGAGCAGGTAGGTGGCCCTCCAGAAAAATGGAATAGATTGAGTGCCTGTATGTGGCACTCCCAAAAATTGTTTAAAACAGAGGACCGGGTCGGTGGCCCTCCAGAAAAATTGAATAGATTGAGTGCCTGTATGTGGCACTCCCAAAAATTGTTTAAAACAGAGGACCGGGTCGGTGGCCCTCCAGAAAAATTAAATGCATAAAGTACTATAGCTAGAGCCAGTGGGCCCTGTCAAAAAATAGCCAGTTTCCTCTGCTTTACTGTACAAAGTGGAGGAGAAGGAGGAAAATGAGGAGGAGGAGGAGTGGATCAATTATTCAGGTTGAGCTTCCTTCACCCGGTGGAGATTGGAAATTATGAGAAATCCAGGCTTTATTCATCTTAATAAGCGTCAGCCTGTCAGCGCTGTCAGTCGACAGGCGTGTACGCTTATTGGTGATGATGCCACCAGCTGCACTGAAAACCCGCTCGGACAAGACGCTAGCGGCAGGGCAGGCAAGAACCTCCAAGGCGTACAGCGCCAGTTCGTGCCACATGTCCAGCTTTGAAACCCAGTAGTTGTAGGGAGCTGTGTGATCATTTAGGTCGATGGTATGGTCAGCTACGTACTCCCTCACCATCTTTCTGTAAAGATCAGCCCTACTCTGCCGAGACTGGGGACAGGTGACAGTGTCTTGCTGGGGTGACATAAAGCTGGCAAAAGCCTTGTAAAGCGTACCCTTGCCAGTGCTGGACAAGCTGCCTGCTCGCCTACTCTCCCTCGCTACTTGTCCCGCAGAACTACGCACTCTGCCGCTAGCGCTGTCAGAAGGGAAATACTGTTTCAGCTTGTGCACCAGGGCCTGCTGGTATTCATGCATTCTCACACTCCTTTCCTCTGCAGGGATGAGAGTGGAAAGATTTTGCTTGTACCGTGGGTCCAGGAGAGTGAACACCCAGTAATCGGTGCTGGAATAAATTCTTTGAACGCGAGGGTCACGGGATAGGCAGCCTAGCATGAAATCTGCCATATGCGCCAGAGTACCAACGCGTAAGAATTCACTCCCCTCACTGGCCTGACTGTCCATTTCCTCCTCCTCCAACTCCTCCAACTCCTCTTCTTCTGCCCATACACGCTGAACAGTGAAGGACTCAACAATGGTCCCCTCTTGTGTCTCGCCAACATTCTCCTCCTCTTCCTCCTCATCCTCCTCCACCTCCACCTCCTCCGATATGCGCTGAGAAACAGACCTGAGGGTGCTTTGGCTATCAACAAGGGAATCTTCTTCCCCCGTCTCTTGTGACGAGCGCAAAGCTTCCGACTTCATGCTGATCAGAGAGTTTTTCAACAGGCCAAGCAGCGGGATGGTGAGGCTGATGATGGCGGCATCGTCACTGACCATCTGTGTTGACTCCTCAAAGTTACTCAGCACCTGACAGATATCAGACATCCACGTCCACTCCTCATTGTAGACTTGAGGAAGCTGACTGACCTGACTACCAGTTCTGGTGGAAGTTGACATCTGGCAGTCTACAATCGCTCGGCGCTGCTGGTAAACTCTGGATAACATGGTCAGTGTTGAATTCCACCTCGTGGGCACGTCGCACAACAGTCGGTGAGCGGGCAGTTGGAGGCGGCGCTGCGCTGCCCTGAGAGTGGCAGCATCTGTGCTGGACTTCCTGAAATGCGCACAGATGCGGCGCACCTTCGTGAGCAAATCAGACAGATTGGGGTATGTCTTGAGGAAACGCTGAACTATGAGATTTAACACATGGGCCAGGCATGGCACATGTGTCAGTCTGCCGAGTTGCAGAGCCGCCACCAGGTTACGGCCGTTGTCACACACAACCATGCCTGGCTTCAGGTTCAGCGGTGCCAGCCACAGATCAGTCTGCGCCGTGATGCCCTGTAATAGCTCTTGGGCGGTGTGCCTTTTATCGCCTAGGCTCAGCAGTTTGAGCACCGCCTGCTGTCGCTTAGCGACGGCACTGCTGCTGTGCCTAGAGCTACCGACTGATGGCGCCGTGCCCACGGATGGTAGTTCGGAGGAGGAGGTGGAGGAGGGGTGGCATAGTAGGCCTGAAACACCTGGACCGAGGTAGGCCCCGCAATCCTCGGCGTCGGCAGTATATGACCAGCCGCAGGGTCAGACTCGCTCCCAGCCTCCACCAAGTTAACCCAATGTGCCGTCAGCGATATATAGTGGCCCTGCCCGGCAGCACTCGTCCACGTGTCCGTGGTCAGGTGGACCTTGTCAGAAACGGCGTTGGTCAGGGCACGGATGATGTTGTCTGACACGTGCTGGTGCAGGGCTGGGACGGCACATCGGGAAAAGTAGTGGCGGCTGGGGACCGAATACTGAGGGGCGGCCGCCGCCATGAGGTTGCGAAAGGCCTCGGTCTCTACTAGCCTATAGGGCAGCATCTCCAGGCTAAGCAATCTGGAGATGTGCACATTAAGGGCTTGGGCGTGCGGGTGGGTTGCACTATATTTGCGTTTCCGCTCCAGCGTCTGGGGTATGGAGAGCTGAACGCTGGTGGATGCTGTGGAGGATCGTGGAGGCGACGATGGGGTTTTTGTGGCAGGGTCCTGGGCAGGGGGCTGACTATCAGCTGACACAGGGGAAGGAGCAGTGGTGTGCACGGCCGGAGGTGAACGGGCTTGTTGCCACTGAGTGGGGTGTTTAGCATTCATATGCCTGCGCATACTGGTGGTAGTTAAGCTAGTAGTGGTGGAACCCCTGCTGAGCCTGGTTTGGCAAATGTTGCACACCACAGTCCGTCGGTCATCCGGTGTTTCCTTAAAGAACCTCCAGACTTCTGAAGATCTAGCCCTCGCCGCAAGAGCCCTCACCACAGGAGCTTCACTAGTTGACACATTTGGCGCTGATGCACCAGCTCTGGCCCTGCCTCTCCGTCTGGCCCCACCACTGCCTCTTCCAACCTGTTCTGGTCGAGGACTCTCCTCCGTCTCAGAAGCACTGTGTTCACCCGGCCTCTCAACCCAGCTTGGGTCTGTCACCTCATCATCCTCCGATCCCTCAGTCTGCTCCCCCCTCGGACTTCCTGCCCTGACAACAACTTCCCCACTGCCTGACAACCGTGTCTCCTCATCGTCGGACACCTCTTTACACACTTCCACTACGTCAAGAAGGTCATCATCACCCACAGACTGTGACTGGTGGAAAACCTGGGCATCGGAAAATTGCTCAGCAGCAACCGGACAAGTGGTTTGTGACTGTGGGAAGGGTCCAGAAAACAGTTCCTCAGAGTATGCCGGTTCAAATGCCAAATTTTCCTGGGAGGGGGCAGACTGGGGGGGAGGAGGCTAAGGTGCAGGAGCTGGAGGAGTGGCGATTTCGGTGACATGGGTGGACTGCGTGGAAGACTGACTGGTGGACAAATTGCTCGAAGCATTGTCAGCAATCCACGACATCACCTGTTCGCACTGTTCTGGTCTCAACAGTGCTCTACCACGAGTCCCAGTAACTTCAGACATGAACCTAGGGAGTGTAGCTCTGCGGCGTTCCCCTGCTCCCTCATAAGCAGGTGGTGTCTCACCCCGCCCAGGACCACGGCCTCTGACCCCTGCAGTAGTTGGACGCCCATGTCCCCGCCCTCGTCCTCTACCCCTAGCCCTCGGGTTAAACATTTTTAAAATGAGAGTTATAACTTTAATTTCTTTTTTACTTTTTTTTGTTTTTTTTTGTGTTTTTGAGTTTTTAAAAACAAACAATGCTATCCTATAGCTATGGCTATTTTCTAGCCAAGTATGAAAGCACACTACTATGCCAGATGAGATGACACTGAGTTATTAAACAAAATAAACTAAAATAAAAAAGGAAAAATGGCAGACTGTGCCTAATTGAAATCCAACCCCTACTAAATTTTCCCACTTCGGTCTTTGCAATGGATATGTGCGTCACTAAGCGCAAAACACAGCGGTCGCAAGTCTCACTACAAATTGCTCACAATTGGCTAGTAGATGCACTGCAGCAAGTACAGCCACCAGCAGATCAACCAGAAATCAAATATATAACGCTACTGTAGGCGCAAGTAAGCCGTTTGGATTCTCCTATGGCTATTTTCTAGCCAAGTATGAAAGCACACTAATATGCCAGATGAGATGACACTGAGTTATTAAACAAAATAAACGTAAAATAAAAAAGGACAAATGGCAGACTGTGCCTAATTGAAATCCAACCCCTACTAAATTTTCCCACTTCGGTCTTTGCAATGGATATGTGCGTCACTAAGCGCAAAACACAGCGGTCGCAAGTCTCACTACAAATTGCTCACAATTGGCTAGTAGATGCACTGCAGCAAGTACAGCCACCAGCAGATCAACCAGAAATCAAATATATAACGCTACTGTAGGCGCAAGTAAGCCGTTTGGATTCTCCTATGGCTATTTTCTAGCCAAGTATGAAAGCACACTAATATGCCAGATGAGATGACACTGAGTTATTAAACAAAATAAACGTAAAATAAAAAAGGACAAATGGCAGACTGTGCCTAATTGAAATCCAACCCCTACTAAATTTTCCCACTTCGGTCTTTGCAATGGATATGTGCGTCACTAAGCGCAAAACACAGCGGTCGCAAGTCTCACTACAAATTGCTCACAATTGGCTAGTAGATGCACTGCAGCAAGTACAGCCACCAGCAGATCAACCAGAAATCAAATATATAACGCTACTGTAGGCGCAAGTAAGCCGTTTGGATTCTCCTATGGCTATTTTCTAGCCAAGTATGAAAGCACACTAATATGCCAGATGAGATGACACTGAGTTATTAAACAAAATAAACGTAAAATAAAAAAGGACAAATGGCAGACTGTGCCTAATTGAAATCCAACCCCTACTAAATTTTCCCACTTTGGTGTTTGAGGTGGATATGTGTGCCACTAAGAGCTAAACACAACGGTAGCAAGTCCCCCTGCTAATTCCTCACAAAATGGTACTAGATGCAAATAAAAAAAAAAAAAAGTAGAACGTTATTGTAGCCCTAAGAAGGGCTGTTGGGTTCTTGGAGAATCACTCCTGCCTAACAGTAAGCTAATAGAACACCCTAACGCTTTCCCTGACCAGCAGCAGCTCTCTCCCTAGCGGCATCCAGACACAGAATGATCCGAGCAGCGCGGGCAGCGGCTAGTCTATCCCAGGGTCACCTGATCTGGCCAGCCAACCACTGCTATCGACGTGTAAGGGTACCACGTCATGCTGGGTGGAGTGCAGAGTCTCCTGGCTTGTGATTGGCTCTGTTTCTGGCCGCCAAAAAGCAAAACGGCGGGAGCTGCCATTTTCTCGAGCGGGCGAAGTATTCGTCCGAGCAACGAGCAGTTTCGAGTACGCTAATGCTCGACCGAGCATCAAGCTCGGACGAGCATGTTCGCTCATCTCTAAAAGAGACGCAAGTCAGAATCCAAAAAGTGGGGCTGAGCCTTGAGCTACAAAATGGCTGCATCCTTAAGGGGTTAAACAAGTCAAAATGAGGCTCAGTATTGTGTGTGACCTCCACGTGCCTGTATGACCTTCCTACAATGCCTTGGCAAGCTCCTGATGTGGTTGCAGATGGTCTCCTGAGGTATCCCCTCCCCGACCTGGACTAAAGCGTCTGCCACCTCCTGGACATGAAGACCCAGATGTGTTCAATTGCATTTTATATTGCATTGTTTAAGTGTTCCCTTTTATTTTTTGTGTGTAGTATTAATTTTAGAAGAAAGGAGCATCCGGCACCAAGGCTAGCACTTCACATCTTTAGTGATCCGTTATATGTACACGTCCACTGTACAGTATCTCCATCTCCAGTTTTGGTCATTAACACTCCCTTAGTCTTAGCAATGCACAGGTTATCCTATAGATATCTGACAAATTTATATCTCACTTCTAGACCCTCAACTTTTAGGAGAACCTAAAGATATACATCTTTCATGAGAGACATGGACTCAACATTGAAGTGTATGGAAGTTACTGTAAGAGATGCCACACTCGCTGCTTTATGTAACTCACATTGACTTTACCAGAGAGGACAATGTACCATGCAGAGAATCAGAAATTGGGAATGGCCTCTCTACACCCTATTCTCTCTCTCAAAAAATAGGCATAGCTAGGGGTTCATCATGGGGGGGGTGGGGGTGGCAAAATACACTAAGCGGACCATCAACCTAGGTATATCAAGATTACCAACATACAGCGACCTTATAGTGGTAGATACTGGTTCATACTTAGTAATAATCAGAGAATATAACAATGTAGAGACTTAAAGGTAACATAGCCAGAAGCCCCTTGTCCCCAGTATATAGACAGCCAGCTCATGCCCCCCAGTATATAGACAGCCAGCTCATGCTCCCCAGTATATAGCCAGCAGCCCCCTGCCCCCAGTATACAAGATGGAGCCCCTGCCCCCAGTATATAGCCAGCAGCCCCCTTCCCCCAGTATATAGCCTGCAGCCCCTGCCACCAGTATATAGCCTGCAGCTTCTGTCCCCCAGTATATAGCCTGCAACAACTGCCCCCTTATATATAGCCTCTAGCCCCTGCCCCCTAGCATATAGCCTACAGCCCATATCCCCTAGTATATAGCCTGCAGCCCTTGTCCCCCAGTATATAGCCTGCAGCCCCTGCCCCAATATATAGCCTGAAGCCCTGGCTTCCTAGTATATAGCCTGAAGCCCCTGCTCCCCAGTATATAGCCTGCAACCCCTGCCCCCAGTATATAGCCTGTAGCCCATGTCCCCTAGTATATAGCCTTCAGCCCTTGTCCTCCAGTATTTAGCCTAGAGCCGCTGCCTCCCCAGTATATAGCCTGTAGCCCCTGTCCCCATTAAATAGCATGTAGCCCCTCCCCGAGAAATGCCCAGCCTATAAGAAAAAAAATAAAATGTGTGTACTTAACCCCACGACAGGTCCTCTTCTTTCCACCGATGTTTCGGTTCCGGGTCCGTCAACTGCTCGCTGACATCATAGTGTGTACCGATGGCAGCGCACACACTAGAATGTCAGCGTGTGGCTGGTGTCATGACGTGAGCAGGGGGCATCGGAAGGTGAGTACACATTTTGGTATTTTTATAGACTAGGGTATAAGCCAAGGTTTTTTCAACCTATTTTTTGTTCTGAAAAACTTGGCTTATGTTTGAGTATTTACAGGACATTTAATATTCCCATGTAGCAGTAGGTGGGCCCCCAAAATCAATTTCCCTGGTGGGCCCTTGGTCCCCCAGTCCGACCCTGAAGTCCAGGTTAAGGGCTTCAAACCACATACCACAGGTGGAAAACTACTAGAATCTCGGGATAATCTACCTCATCACAAATTAAGAAGTAGTGAAAATAAACTTTTTTATCACATTTTATCTTCAGAAATTTGTGTCAAATTAAAATGATAAGCTCCTGTGTGTCATCCGAGTATTAAAACCACCAAGTGTACTGCGTTCTTCCCTTCTTAAGTTTCCTCTAAAGGAAAAGGAACACCAATACAATAGAATAAAAGCTGCTGCCGTTCTAGGATTCCGAATCCAAACCTGTTAATGTTGAGTTAATGAACTCAACAAATCTTCCATCAAAATCCATCATGATAAACCAGGGGACACTTACTCATAGATCCAGGCACCGTGACTGTGGTAATATTCTTATATAGAGATGAGCGAACACTAAAATGCTCGGGTACTCGTTATTCAAGAAGGACTTTTCCAGATGCTCGAGTGCTCGTCTCGAATAACGAGCCCCATTGAAGTCAATTGGAGACTCAAGCATTTTTCAAGGGGACCAAGGCTCTGCACAGGGAAGCTTGGCCAAACACCTGGGAACCTCAGAAAAGGATGGAAACACCACGGAAATGGACAGGCAACAGCAGGGGCAGCATGCATGGATGCCTCTGAGGCTGCTTAATCGCACCATTATGCAAAAATTATGGGCAACAGCATGGCCATGACAGAGTGACCGAATGAGGCTAGATAGCATCTAAAACATGCAATAATTGACCCTGACATTATAGGGGACGGCATGCAGAGGTAGCGGCAGCAGCGGCAGGCTAGAGAGTGGCATGGCGACATACCCTAAATGGACTCAGGCTTCACCAAAGGAGGTGAGCAAGAAGCGCTGAAATGATTTCCTATGTGAACAAAAGGTTGACGGTAAATTTAGTCGATAACACAGCATGGTGGCGACATAGTGACCAAGTTCCATAACGTATCTGGTGAAACACCCGAAAAATTAGCCTGACACAGCTCTTTTGATAAGGGGATGACATGTGGAGGCAGCAATGGAGACGACTTCCATGATTAAGAGCGACAGTATGGGGCATCCATATTGCGCTGCTATAATTGCAACTTCAGGTCTCCAGCATGGCGGCGACAGATGGGCCGAGTTCCACTATGTATCTGGTGAAACACCCGAAAATTCTGCCTGATACAGCTAGTTTGATAAGGGGATGATGTGCTGTATATCCTCTCGTGCTCCAGCGTCTGGGGTATAGAGAGTTGAAAGTTGCGCATGGAGACATTGGTGGACGCTGTGGAGGATCGTGGAGGCAAAATGGACAGGAAACAGAAGGGGCAGAATGCATGGATGCCTCTGAGGCTGCCTAATCTTGGGATGGAGCTGGCGGTCCACTGCCAGGCGAGCTTTCACCTGTCCAAGCCCCTGTCTCTCGGCTCCTCCCCACCCAAAATGGGCCTGGGGGCCAGAAGCGTTTACTTTGAAAAAAATATAATTTTCAAAGCAGGCCGGGTCGTTTGAATATTTCACCTAGGAATAATGGAATAGCATAGTGGTTCTATTTTTAATTGTTTTTTCGGAAATGGTTCCATGATTAAGAGCGACAGTATGGGGCATCCATATTGCGCTGCTATGATTGCAACTTCAGGTCTCCAGCATGGCGGCGACAGATGGGCCGAGTTCCACTATGTATCTGGTGAAACACCTGAAAATTCTGCCTGACACAGCTCGTTTGATAAGGGGACCATGTATGGAGGCAGTGAACTAGTAGTAGATTAAAGGTGCTGCAGTTAAAACTATGTGAGTTGGATCTTGGGATGGAGCTGGCGCTCCGCTGCCAGGCGAGCTTTCGCCAATCCAAGCCCCTGTCTCTCGGCTACTCCCCAAACAGCACTTCTAAGAACCTTTTGTATAAGATCAAGTGTAGTAGTGTTCTTATAAGTTTGGGTTATGGCGAGTGAGGGGAATGTAAACAGATGCGCAAGAAGCGCTGAAATAATATCGGTAAATGATAAAAGTTTGCCAGTATATTTTGTGGATTACACAGCAGGGTGGCGACAAAGTTAACAAGTTTGATGTGGAAGCCATGAAAACAACCCAAAATTCTGCCTGACACAGCTCGTTTGATAAGGGGACGATGTATGGAGGCAGCTATATGGACGCCTTTTGGAGGCAGCTATGGCGATGACGTGTGGAGGTAGCAATGGAGGCAACGTGTGGAGGCAGCTAAAAAGACGACGTGTGGAGGCTGCTATGGAGAATATTTAATTTGGATAGTGCCTGTATGTGGCAGTCCAAAAAAGTTTTCAAACCAGAGGAGCAGGTAGGTGGTCCTCCAGAAAAATTAAATAGATTGAGTGTCTGTATGTGGCAGTCCAAAAAAGTTTTCAAACCAGAGGAGCAGGTAGGTGGTCCTCCAGAAAAATTAAATAATACCGACTGATGGTGCCATGCCCACGGATGGTAATTCGGAGGAGGGGTGGGAGGAGGAGGACGCATAGTAGGCCTTTGAGACCTGGACCGAGGTAGGCCCCGCAATCCTCGGCGTCGGCAGTATATGACCATCCCCAGGGTCAGACTCGGTCCCAGCCTCCACCAAGTTAACCCAATGTGCCGTCAGCGATATATAGTGGCCCTGCCCGGCAGCACTCATCCACGTGTCCGTGGTCAAGTGGACCTTGTCAGAAACGGCGTTGGTCAGGGCACGGATGATGTTGTCTGACACGTGCTTTTGCAGGGCTGGGACGGCACATCGGGAAAAGTAGTGGCGGCTTGGGACCGAATACCGAGGGGCGGCCGCCGCCATGAGGTTTCGAAAGGCCTCGGTCTCTACCAGCCTATAGGGCAGCATCTCCAGGCTAATCAGTTTGGATATGTGGACGTTGAGGGCTTGGGCGTGTGGGTGGGTTGCACTATACTTCCTTTTGCGCTCTAGCGTCTGGGGTATGGAGAGCTGAACGCTGGTGGATGCTGTGGAGGATCGTTGCGGCGAAGATAGGGTTTTCGCACGGGAGGTGTTTGGGCCGGGGTCCTGGGCAGAGGGCTGGCTAGCAGATGACACAGGGGAAGGAGCAGTGGTGTGCCCGGCCAGAAGTGAACGGGCTTGGTGCCATTGAGTGGGGTGTTTAGCATTCATATGCCTGCGCATACTGGTGGTATTTAAGCTAGTAGTGGTGGAACCCCTGCTGATCCTGGTTTGGCACAGGTTGCACACCACAGTCCGTCGGTCATCCAGTGTTTTTGTTTAAAGAACCTCCAGACTTCTGAAAATCTAGCCCTCGCCACGGGAGCTTGACTACAGGAAACATTTGGCGCTGATGCACCAGCTCTGGCCCTGCCTCTCCGTCTGGCCCCACCACTGCCTCTTCCAACCTGTTCTTCCAACCTGTTCGCCTCCGTCTCAGAAGCACTGTGTTCACCCGGCCTATCAACCCAGCTTGGGTCTGTCACCTCATCATCCTCCGATCCCTCAGTCTGCTCCCCCCTCGGACTTCCTGCCCTGAAAACAACTTTACCACTGTCTGACAACCATGTCTCCTCATCGTCCGACACCTCTTTACACACTTCTTCCACTACGTCAATAATGTCATCATCACCCACAGACTGCGACCGGTGGAAAACCTTGGCATCGGAAAATAGCTCAGCAGCAACTGGACAAGTGGTTTAAGACTGTGGGAAGGGTCCAGAAAACAGTTCCTCAGAGTATGCCGGTTCAAATGCCAAACTTTGCTGGGAGGGGGCAGACTGGGGGGAAGGAGGCTGAGGTTGAGGAGCTGGAGGAGTTCTGATTTCGGTGACATGGGTGGACTGCGTGGAAGACTGGCTGGTGGACAAATGGCTAGAAGCATTGTCCGCAATCCACGACATCACCTCTTCGCACTGTTCTGGCCTTAACAGTGCTCTACCACGAGTCCCAGTAACTTGAGACATGATGAACCTAGGGAGTGTAGCTCTGCGGCGTTCCCCTGCTCCCTCATCAGCAGGTGGTGTCTCACCCCGCCCAGGACCACGGCCTCTGACCCCTGCAGTAGTTGGACGCCCACCTCCACGCCCTCGTCCTCTACCCCTAGCCCTCGGGGTTTTTTAAACAAAACCATGCTATCCTATTGCTATGGCTAGTTTCTAACCTACACTGACAGCACACAACTGGATTTTGTGCTGTGCCTGATGACTTTGAGTTATAAAAAGAAATAAAAGTAAAAAAAAAAAAAATCAGAAGACTGTGCCTAATTCAAATCAAACCCCTAATAAATTGTCCCACTTCGGTGTTTGAGGAGGATATGCGTGTCACTAAGAGCTAAACACAATGGTCGCAAGTCTCCCAGCAAATTCCTCACAATATGGTACTAGCTGCACTACTAATGGCAGCAAGCCCAGCCACAAGCAAACCAAAAAAAGGAAAATATAACGCTATTGTAGGCCTAAATAAGCCGTTGGGGTTCTCCTATGGCTATTTTCTAGCCTACACTGAAAGCACACTGCTTTGCCAGATTACTTTGAGTTATAAAAAGAAATAAACGTAAAAAAAAATTAATCAGCAGACTCTGCCTAATTCAAATCAAACCCCTAATAAATTGTCCCACTTCGGTGTTTGAGATGGATATGCGTATCACTAAGAGCTAAACACAACGGTAGCAAGTCTCCCTGCAAATTCCTCACAATATGGTACTAGCTGCACTACTAATGCCAGCAAGCCCAGCCACAAGCAAACAAAAGAAAGGAAAATATAACGCTATTGTAGGCCTAAGTAAGCCGTTGGGGTTCTCCTATGGCTATTTTCTAGCCTACAATGAGAGCACACTGCTTTGCAATATGACTTTGAGCTATAAAAAGAAATAAAGGTAAAAAAAAATAAATCAGCAGACTCTGCCTAATTCTAATCAAACCCCTAATAAATTGTCCCACTTCGGTGTTTGAGGTGGATATGCGTGTCACTAAGAGCTAAACACAACGGTAGCAAGTCCCCCTGCAAATTCCTCACAATATGGTACTAGCTGCACTACTAGTGCCAGCAAGCCCAGCCACAAGCAAATAAAAAAAAAAAATGTATAACGTTATTGTAGCCCTAAGATGGGCTGTTGGGTTCTTGTAGAATCACTCCTGCCTAACACTATTCTAATAGAACACCCTAACGCTTTCCCTGACCAGCAGCAGCTCTCTCCCTAGCGGCATCCAGACACAGAATGATCCGAGCAGCGCGGGCAGGGGCTAGTCTATTCCAGGGTCACCTGATCTGGCCAGCCAACCACTGCTATCGACGTGTAAGGGTACCACGTCATGCTGGGTGGAGTGCAGAGTGACCTGGCTTGTGATTGGCTCTGTTTCTGGCCGCCAAAAATCACAACGGCGGGAGATGCCATTTTCTCGAGCGGGCGAAGTATTTGTCCGAGCAACGAGCAGTTTCGAGTACGCTAATTCTCGAACCAGCATCAAGCTCGGACGAGTATGTTCGCTCATCTCTAGTTACCAGTGTGTTATCAGCGCCCCTCCATGCTGCAGCTTTACAGGCTGTAGCACTATGCAGGAGCACGTCCTACCCCCCTCCTGGCTCCCTGGGCACTCCTCTCCCTCTGTGATCTTACTGCAGTAGAGGAAGTCTCAGAAAACAGTGGGAGTGGGAAGTGTAACAAACAGCCTGTAAAGCTACAGCAAGGAGGGGCTCTGGTAACACTCCTAGAACCATTATGGCTCATTAGAATAATTTTAAAACTTAATTTTTGAAGGATTTCAAATATATGATTACCACAGTCTTGGTGCCTGGATCGATGAGTAAGTGTCCCTGGTTTATCATGCATTATGTTGATGGTAGATTAAAAATCCATGTAACACCACCCAGGATAGCCAGGGAACATACAGATCTACCAGGATTTCCTGTACTTTGCCCTATGTTTCCCGTTGATTTGGTTAGATAAATATGTTACCTGCCATAAAGTTATATGAGTATATTACACAAGAAAATATCTGAAGAACGTTGTGGTGGAATGAAAAGAAACCAAATTCTAGCAACTTTCTCCACCTCTAGCTATATGAGAAAAATGAGGACCTGCTTCCAGGTTTGGGCAAATAAACCAGCAGGATTTTATGTTTCAATGTGACTTATACCCAGGACTCATCTCTAATGATCATTGCTTTGCTTCGTCGAAACCAAGGAGGGTCCATCCTCAGTGGCATAATTAGGAAAGGCAGGGCCCCATAGCAGTCTTCTAAATGGGGCCCCCGTAGACCCTCAGTAAATATACACATTTGTTTACTCACAACCTTATATGAACACATTTATTCACTGATATATACATTTATACACACAGATCTGTCCTTGAGGCCCCCTAACACTGCAGGCCCCATAGCAGCTGCTATGGCTGCTACCGCTGTAGTGACGCCCCTGTACATCCTACTTCTGAGTAGCAAAATTCCTTTAATTTTAAATAAATAGAATTGGCATAAAAAACAAGTTGTAAAGTAAAAACAAATGTAAGAAGTTTGCCCCTGTATATGTATTCAATCTGGAATGATTTCACGCCTGCCTGTGTGTTACCAGGATTTACTGGTGTCTTAATTTATGACGTTCATGAAAGGATAACAAAAACTCCAATGACTGCAAACTTTTATTAGGAATGAATCATCATAATGCAGGATATATTCATAGCCAGATGTACAATACAGGGGAAAATGATACTACATGGATAGTCACAGCTTAAGAAAATATGGCACTTTGATAACTTTTATAGCTGTTCAATGCTCTGGGCACCTTACACTCTTATTTTCATTGCTGATTTGCATTTCTAAATTACGTCACAAACATGTTACAACATGAAAGTAAACTTGTCTTTTCCTTGTAAAGATAATCCCATACCTCCCAACATTTGTGGAAGGAAAAGAGGGGCGAGCCCCCTAAGCCACACCCCCAATCACTCCCTGGCAACGCCGCAAATTTTTACCATATTATGATAATAAAAATCATCTTCCCAATCCTTTTTTTTTTAACCTGATAGGGATTTCAAACCCAGAACCTGCAGAGTCCATGTACCATAGTGACACAGAACCTCAACCCACTGAGCTATAATCTCAGTGATTATATAACTGTGGATTTTTGGTAACTAAGAACTGTTATCTGCCACTGTTACACTGTGCCACAGACTTATGGCAATGATGTATAGAGAGGGATCTTCTCAGAAATTATTATTGTAATTATTGAGACAATTATTATTTTTATTATTATTTTTACTATTATTAATAATCGTCTCCATAATAATAAAAATAATAAAATTTATAATAATAATTGTCTCAATAATTACAATAATAACCTCTGAGAAGATCCCTCTCTATATATCATTGCATTAAGTCTGTGTCACAGTGTAACAGTGGCAGATGACAGCTCTTAGTTACCAAAAATCCCCAGATTGATAATCACTGGGCTCATAACTCAGTGGATAGAGGCTCCTGTCTCTAATGCAGAGGGTCTGGGTTTGAATCCTGTACTGGGCAAACATGTATTTAATTTAATTAAATAAAGTGCTTGTGTCTGGGGAAGCCCTAGGAGACCATAACCCGACACTTCTCTCAGGATTCCCTGCCGGATGTCTGCTCTGGGGAAGCCTAGGAGATGCAGTGACCATATATGGACAGAGATCTGAACCTGATGACGTGGTCCCTGCTCTCCACTAACCCGACACTTCTCTCAAAGGGATTCCCTGCCCGATGTCTGTAGAAGCCATTCAGTGCTATCAGTTCTGGCTTTGAAAGTGTTTACTATGCGGGACACAGAGCCGGGACAACCCCAGCAAGTGCGGAACCTGGAGGGAATATCCGGAACAATCTGACGTGACGCGGGGCAGAGGTAAAAAAGAAAGGGACTGTCCCGGCAAAACCGGGACGGTTTGGAGCTATGATAATCCCCTGCACCATAATCCAACTAGAATTTATATCCTACACAAGTAAACAGATTGTGGGAGAAAATTAGTATCTGGAAATCCATTACACGACATAAATGAATAGTTAATAACGTGGTGACAATAGTCACTTATGCCCTAGAGCTTCATATTTGGTGATTGTGAAACCTATTCTTAAAGGTTCTGAAAGAGAAGTTCTATGGGTTGTCAAATGAGTCATTAGTTTTCTTGGGCAGCTTCTTGGTCAGAAAAACTGGAAAACATAGAAGGTAAAATGTTAAAAAATGATAATTCAGTAACATTATGTGCTACAGCAGTAAAGATGCTATAAAATATTTATATCAAATTAGATAAATATTTATGCCAACTATTTTTGTAGAAATGAACTTTAATACTTAAAGGGGTTGTCCACTTTGAGCAAGAAATTGATATGGTTTCTGTAAGGAAAAGGTTTACAATTTCCCAATATACTTTCTGTATCAATTCCTCACTGTTTTCTAGATCTCTGCTTGCTGTCCTACTATAGTAAGCTCCTATGTTCACTTCCAGAAATCCGTCCATGGTCACACAGGTGCACGGCTTGTTAGTATCACAGAGAGTAATCAGAGCCGTGTGATATAACGAGCCGTGTACCTGTGTGACCATGGATGGATTAATTTCCACTGGAAGTAAACATAAAGGGTCCGGTCACATGTTGCGGTCGCATTACGTTTACCGCATGCATTTAAAAATGCATGTGTAACGCAACGTGTGACCGCACCCAAAAGCTTCATATACAATGACAGCAAGCAGAGATCCAGAAAACCCTGAGCAATTGATACAGAAATTATATTGGAAAACTGTATAGCTTGTCCTTGCACAAACCATATCAATTTGCTGAAAGTGGACAACCACTTTAATTTTGTCAGTATTTAGTGAAGGGGTGTTCCCACGAAGACGAGTTTCTTTTTCAGTTGCCCCTAGACATGACCATGTAACTTCTGACTTAGGGTCAGGCCACCATCTCTCTCTCTCTCTGCTCTCTGCCTCTAGCCCCGCCCCCTGCAGTTCAGGGCGGAGCTCACTCACTGATGCACACTGAGACACAGACGTTTCCTGCAGGCAGCAGCAGCCAGGAGAGAACTCCAAGCTAAAGATAAGTTGTTTATCTGGGGAGGCACAGTAGGAAGGCACAGCAGAATTAGTGTGTTGTGAAATAGGCATCTAATGGATCACATCATCTCTCATATGTCTCATTTCTTTTTTTTCTATATGTCAGTGTGTTTGTACAATGTTCAGAAGGTAAATGAAAGTGTATACAACCCTGTAACCTGATAATCTAAGCACATTGTCAGCACACAGCATCTCACACAAAACTAGAGGGATCATAATGTGTCTGCTTAGAGAGTTCCCACTCACCCCCTGGAATCTTACAATGACCATGACTGATAGGAGCTAAGACAGCAATAAATTTAATTAAAATGTGAAGTTAAGGGTTACAATTATCTTTATTTTGTTAACATCACTAGGGGATTAAAATTTGAGAATTTTCTTTTATGGCAAAACCCCTTTAACTCACTTAGTATTTGTAAACCAAAAATTGAGAGTCAAAGGTTATATCTTATTCTTAAATCTTTTCAGGCCCAATCGATCAGTTCACATCGATTGTGTATTATGGGATTTTGGTTGTGATTTTTTTTTTCCTGCTTTGGCTGTTATCGTCAGGGAGGCTGACAGTGCTATATAGGATTCTGGGACTGATCCCACTCTGAAGGCTTTAGTCTAGCAGTCAGAGGAAGGTGCTATATACATAAAAGCCGCCTGCAGTGTGGACTATGTAACGCCCAAAAATAATGATTTAGTGTCATCACTAAATCATCAGCTTTTTCAGAATAAGGTAACATTCACACCAGCATGTGCCCGCCATGCCGTAGCACTGCTCGCCCCCGCCCCTCTCCTTTGAGAGTGCACGGCTCCGTACCGCTCCGTGCGCCCATTGCTGGCCTATGGGGGGCGTTTATAGGCTGCAAGCTTGCAGCCATATATACAGTACATCCCCTGACAGTCATGCATGTGAATGTACCCTAAGTTATTTTTTGGATTATTTTCGAATTTCAAAATTTCTCTTTAGTTTTCTAAATAAAAGTCTCTCAACCCAAAATAAATAGACTTATAAAAATTTGTATAAAAGTGGTAATCCCTGGACCTTCCCTTGTCTTTGAATTGCTTACCTGCTGAAGAATGGTTCACCATGGTTGTCTGCGCCTTTTCGGGGTTATTTATCATACGCCGGTGCTCGTGTGCCCCACCGACTCTCCGGTGCAGTCAGCTACATCAAGTGGCTTCGACCCCTTGATGTATCCGGCAACCAGCTGCACACTCAGTGACTTCTCACGTTTAAGAAGCCACTGGCTGGAGTGAATGTGCCGGTGTGGAGACAGGAACGCCCCATTCCAGCCCACTTCCCCCACGGCCACGCCCCCACCTTCAGGCCCCTCCATGCCCCCCCGGCATGGAGGTGGCAGAAAGGGAAAATAATCACAAGTGCTAGCGATAAGCCACTATTTGCATTTATTTCAGGGCTTCCACACCACTGGCGTGGATTAGAAGTCCTGATAGGTGCCCATCTTTGTCTCTTTTCATTGTTAGGATACTGGTATACTATGTCTACACCTGCCCACTGGCATCACCCTTATGCTATTACCTTTTCCTGCCACGCTTCTGCGAAGGGAACTTTTGCCGTGTTGCGCCATCCTGTTTCCTTGCATGTTCTCAATAAAAAAAGAATCTTGCCACTAAACGTAGCTATTCCCATATAGACTAGAGGCCGAGGTATGGGAATGGGTATGGGGGCAGCCATCTTCCCTGAGACTATCACAAAACTGATTTAAAAAAAAATAGGCAATTTTCTGATGACACATTCCCTTAGAATAACCCAGTGTTACATTACAGAGGTCAGATGTGTAATGTGGTGGATTATCACTGTAGGAGGGGAATGAGCTGAGGATGCATGTCATAGGAGGGTCTAAGGTTTTTCACCTCACATGTGACTATTCCCATCATAATGCAGCTTTATCTATGGATTGCTTGTATCTATGTTTTATTTAGTTTTTAGTTTTTATCTACAGTATTATCACGTTTGCACTTGTTTCCTGAATACCTGCGCTTTGGTTTCAATAAATTTTCAAAATATTTCCTTGCTTGCTGTTGCTGCAAGGCCTTCCTGTAATTATTGGTAAAAATGACATCTGATTGTCTCTCGACTCTCCTGAAACAGAATAAACAAAATTACCACGTCATGCGCGATCCCTAAAAGTGCGTTGTCCGACCGGAATGCACTGAGCCGCGATTCACTAAGATCGTGCGGATCGTCCGACGGCACACCTTGATTTCTGTCGCATGAAAGCCAGCGCAGCCGCGTCACAATCCGATCGCATGCTACACAATCCCCAGTTAAATACCTGACACAGTGGCGCAAATCCAGAAAACATCGGAACGAGATTGTCGAGTGGACCCCCAGATCTGGTTACTGGAGACTAGCCTTAATGATGTCTCCCATACACTGCACATTGAGAACACAGGAGATTCTCCACCCTAACCCTCTGTATTCCCCAGCCTTCCTTCCTCCAAAATAAATGTCAGATATTTATTTGTACTATATCAATTTCTTCAAAGTTTGTCGAAAGGTTATGCCCCACATACAACAGGGAAGGACACTTCCCCATACCTACAGACAAGAACATGCTATATAATAATACATCAGCCTGAGAAGAGTATACAGCAGGGGTCGGGAACCTACGGCTCTTGAGTCAGATGTGGTTCTTGTGATCCATCAGGCTCCCTCCCCCCTGATACATGGGGTCTCACTGCCCTGTGCTTCCCATCTCACAGGCCACAGCAGGCCTACATGGAAGGAAACTACCAGCCTGAATAGGCGTCTGACCAGTGATGTGTCTGACCTGACACAGGCGCACATGATGACGTCATTGTGGCGCAGCAGGGGAAGGGACCGAAGGTGTCGGGAGCACCAGAGAAGACAGGTGAGTATAAACTTTTTTTTTAAAATTTGCACAGTGGGGGCTCTAATACTACTGGGGGCATGACTGCTGCCTAATGGGGGCATTTCTACTAGGAGCATGACTGCTGGCTACTAGGAGCATGACTTCTGATTATTGGGGGCATGGCTACTATGGGCATTCCTGCTGGCTATTGGGGACATTTATTAATGGCTACTGGAGCATGACTGCTGGCTACTGAGGACATTATTAATGGTGACAGGGGGCAAGCATGACTGCTGGCTACTGGGGACATTATTACATGGTACTAGGGGCATGACTGCTGGCTACTGGGGCATGGCTATAAAGGGCATGGCTGCTTTCTACTAAGGGCATGGCTGCTAAGGGTATCCCTGCTAGCTACTGGGGACATTATTAATGGCTACTGGGGCATGGCTGCTAGTTTCTGGGGAAATGGCTACAAGGGGCATGACTGCTGGCTCCTGGGGACATTATTAATGGCTACTGGGGCATTACTGCTGTCTACTAAGGGCATGACTGCTGGCTATTGGAGGCATGGCTAAAAGGGGCATGACAACTGGCTACTGGGAGTATTATTGTGGCTACAGTGGGCATCACTGTGACTAATGGCTTCCCTTGGTATTATTTTGCCTAATGGCTACTGGGAACATCACTGTAACTAATGGCTACTCAGAAAATCACTGTGACAACTGGGGGTTGCCATGGTGACTACTGGCGGCATTATTGTGGCTTCTTAGGGCAGGCATCCCTGTGACTACTGGGGCATTATTGGGGCTACAGTGTTCATCACTGTGACTAATAGCTACTAGGGACTTCACTGTGACTACTGAGGGCATCACTGTCACTACTCGCTACTGGGGTGTTATTGTGGTTGCTGGGGGCATCCCTGTGACTACTTGGGGCATTATTGTGTTTACTGGGGGCAGTACAGTGATTAATAGCTATTGGGAGCATCACTGTGACTAGTGACTACTGGCTACTAGGGACACTTGCATGAAGCTTAACCTCACCACATATTAACCAGACTACTAAGCCACCAGCAAAAAAAAGTACTTTATTCATCATTGGTTAGCAACAGCTAAACAACGTTAAAAAAATAATTCAGAGACTTATTGTACTTTAAAAGTGTTGGCCTAACATAAAATGCAGACATTTACTGGTAGTTTTAAACATATTGGCCCCCATTTATAAATAGTGAGGCAAACAGCCAAAAAGGTTCCCTACCCCTGGTATACAGGATGTGTGTATACTTTCATATTAGAAAACCTCTCACCGATCTTGTAAAGCAGAAGAGAACTCAATGAAGACTGTGAGAACCATCAAGGAGATTAGTAAACGTGCCATCGCCTCTCACTGTCTGTAAAACAAAGGCGTCCATGACTGTTATGTAAGAAGGGGATGTGATAGTAATTGTACTGTATAGGATTATATATATATATACTTGGCTGCAGTGATAGTTTAGCTCAACCGATTCACTTTAATGTATCTGAACTGAACGTGGGGAGAGAAGATTATTATAAAGTGACTGAAATCTTGTCTAGTAACAACAGGTCCTTAATAGAGATGAGCGAGTATACTCGTCCGAGCTTGATGCTCGTTCGAGTATTAAGGTACTCGAAACGGCTCGTTGCTCGGACGAGTATTTCCCCTGTTCGAGATCGAGCATTTAATTAAAAAAACACAGTGAAGAACAATGAAGAATAGAATAAAAACAGTGAACACAGTGAACACAGGATCATTTAAGTGAAAAAGACAGTGAAGAACACAGTGAAGAATAGATTACAGATGTTCGGCACATCTGCTTACTTGTCGGAAGATACGCGCGGAAGGGCAGCAGGGAGACATCAAGCAGCAGGGAGACATCAAGCAGCATGGGGAGACATCGGGCAGCGGGGAGACATCGGGCAGCACGGGGGAGACATCGGGCAGCACGGGGGAGACATCGGGCAGCACGGGGAGACATCGGGCAGCACGGGGGAGACATTGGGCAGCACGGGGGAGACATCGGGCAGCACGGGGGAGACATCGGGCAGCACGGGGGAGACATCGGGCAGCACGGGGAGACATCGGGCAGCACGGGGGAGACATCGGGCAGCACGGGGGAGACATCGGGCAGCACGGGGAGACATCGGGCAGCACGGGGGAGACATCGGGCAGCACGGGGGAGACATCAAGCAGCAGGGAGACATCAAGCAGCACGGGGGAGACATCGGGCAGCACGGGGGAGACATCGGGCAGCACGGGGGAGACATCGGGCAGCACGGGGGAGACATCGGGCAGCACGGGGAGACATCGGGCAGCACGGGGAGACATCGGGCAGCACGGGGAGACTTCAGTGGAAGAAGAGGAGCGGATCCCGGGACAGCGTATCACCCCGACAAGTAAGCAGATGTGCCGAACATCTGTAATCTATTCTTCACTGTGTTTTTCACTGCGTTTTTCACTTAAATGATCCTGTGTTCACTGTTTTTATTCTATTCTTCACTGTTCTTCACATCTGTTAACTTGTCGGGAGATAATATACGCACGGAGCAGTGAAGAATAGATTGCAGATGTTTGCATACATCTGCTAACTTATCAGAAGACATTCTTTTTCAATTAAATAACACATTTCATTCCTGAACCATGGTCCCATTGAAAAATGCTCGGGTCTCCCATTGACTTCAATGGGGCTCGTTATTCGAGACGAGCACTCGAGCATCAGGAAAAGTTTGTCTCGAATAACGAGCACCCGAGCATTTTAGTGCTCGCTCATCTCTAGTCCTTAATATTCCTGGCTCATCCCAATGAGCACCCTTATTCCATTTCAGTCGGGACAGGAATTTCAATATACACTCACCGGCCACTTTATTAGGTACACCTGTCCAACTGCTCGTTAACACTTAATTTCTAATCAGCCAATCACATGGCGGCAACTCAGTGCATTTAGGCATGTAGACATAGTCAAGACAATCTCCTGCAGTTCAAACCGAGCATCAGTATGGGGAAGAAAGGTGATTTGAGTGACTTTGAATGTGGCATGGTTGTTGGTGCCCGAAGGGCTGGTCTGAGTATTTCAGAAACTGCTGATCTACTGGGATTTTCACGCACAACCATCTCTAGGGTTTACAGAGAATGGTCCGAAAAAGAAAAAAACATCCAGTGAGCGGCAGTTCTGTGGGCGGAAATGCCTTGTTGATGCCAGAGGTCAGAGGAGAATGGGCAGACTGGTTTGAGCTGATAGAAAGGCAATAGTGACTCAAATCGCCACCCGTTACAACCAAAATAGGCAGAAGAGCATCTCTGAACGCACAGTACGTTGAACTATGATGCAGATGGGCTACAGCAGCAGAAGACCACTCCGGGGGCCACTCCTTTCAGCTAAGAACAGGAAACTGAGGCTACAATTTGCACAAGCGCATCGAAATTGGACAGTAGAAGATTGGAAAAACGTTGCCTTGTCTAATGAGTCTCGATTTCTGCTGCAACATTCGGATGGTTGAGTCAGAATTTGGCGTCAACAACATGAAAGCATGGATCCATCCTGCCTTGTATCAACGGTTCAGGCTGCTGGTGGTGGTGTCATGGTGTGGGGAATATTTTCTTGGCACTCTTTGGGCCCCTTGGTACCAATTGAGCATCGCTGCAACGCCACAGCCTACCTGAGTATTGTTGCTGACCATGTCCATCCCTTTATGACCACAATGTACCCAACATCTGATGGCTACTCTCAGCAGGATAATGCGCCATGTCATAAAGCTGGAATCATCTCAGACTGGTTTCTTGAACATGACAATGAGGTCACTGTACTCAAATGGCCTCCACAGTCACCAGATCTCAATCCAAGAGCATCTTTGGGATGTGGTGGAACGGGAGATTCGCATCATGGATGTGCAGCCGACAAATCTGCAGCAACTGTGTGATGCTATCATGTCAATATGGACCAAAATCTCTGAGGAGCTTCCAGCACCTTGTTGAATCTATGCCACTAAGAACTGAGGCAGTTCTGAAGGCAAAAGGGGGTCCAACCCGTTACTAGCATGGTGTACCTAATAAAGTGGCCAGTGAGTGTATATTCAGTATATATTTATGTAGTATACTACACTCTAAATTGTATATACATGCGGTCCCCTACTTAAGAACACCTGACTTACATACGACCCCTAGTTACAAATGGACCTCTGGATGTTGGCAATTTACTGTACTTTAGCCTCAGGCTACAATAATCAGCTGTAACAGTTATCACAGGTGTCTACAATGTTTTCTATTTTTCTGTACACTGTTGAAAACTAATAAAAAAAAGCTCTTCCTGATCTGTAATATGCTACCTGCAACAAGGGGAGCTAATGGGGCAGCTGTACTATATAAATTAACCCCTAAGGGCCAGGCCCTTTTTCGTTTTTGCATTTTATTTTTTCTTCCCCACCTTCAAAAATCCATAACTTTTTTATTTTTCCATGTAAAGAGCTATGTTGTTTTCGGCATAGCAAATTGCACTTCATAGTGATGGTATTTAATATTCCATGCCATGTACTGGGAAGCGGGAAAAAAAATTCCAAATGCAGTAAAATTGGTGAACAAAATGCATGTGCACAATTTTCTTGTGGTCTTGGTTTTTACGGCTTTCACTGTGCGCCACAAATGACATGTCTACTTTATTCTTTGGGTCGGTAGGATCACAGGGATACCACATTTATATAGGGTTTATAATGTTTTCATATATTTACAAAAATTAAAACCTGTACAGAAAAAAAATTCTTCATTTTGCCATCTTCTGGTGCTAATAACTTTTTCGTATTTTAGTGTATGGAACTGTGAATGGTGTCATTGTTTGCCACTTTTGAAGCTGTTTTCAATTGTACCAATTTGAGGACTGTATGATCTTTTGATCACTTTTTCTTAAATTTAGCAAAATTGCAAAAAAAGTGGCTTTTTTGAATCTTGACACTATTTTCCGTTACGGTGTTAAACGCCAAAAATAACCATTATTATATTTTGATAGATCAGACATTTTGGAATGCAGCGATACCTAACATGTTTGTAATTTTTAATGTTTATTTATTTCAGTTCTGGGCGAAGAAGCGGGGGAGGGGGGGGGATTCAAATTTTTAGGGTTTTTTTAAAGCTTTTTAAATTTTGGGGGTCGCCATGGGACGAACCGACTGATTTGAACTGAGCGCAGGATTTAACTTTCCAATTGTGTCGCAACCCGAAGCACTTACATGCACCACTTAAAACTCCATTTACATTCACATTTACTTAGCCGTCCGCTGGAGTTCACCGAAAGTGCATTGTCTACTAATATTTCTACACTACATCAACTATGTACACAGCACAGTACTTCTCCTTCTATCCAATGTATATGAACATACCACAGCTCCTCCTATCCCTCATATATATGCTCTCATACTGAACAAACAGACACAGTACAGTACTACTTCTCCTTTTATGCACTTTCTTTTATATCGACATGGACTGCTATTTACCAGGAAAGATCCTGATGGCTTTTTGCCTATTTTGGAGTGGATTTAAATATGTCACCAAATATGTCTTGTTATGTTTACAAATACAAGGGGCATCTCTATGTGTGGCTTGTTTTGGTATGGTATCCATTTTTACCTCTTTTCAGTCATTTTTCCTATAAGGTTTTTGTTGCATGCCTTTTTAGCCCTACAATTTAATGAATTTAGGCTTTGGGCAACGTTACATGACAGTTTTTACCTACCTGTGTGCTTAGAGTCAGCCATTTATTGTGTCACATGGTTATATCACTGTTGTTCAAATTGTTGGTTATGTTTACAAATACAAGACAAAGCTGGGAGAAGTGGTCATGGCACCCCTGGAAATGTGGCTAAATGCAGTCAAATATGTCACCCGTTCTAATATATATTGATTATTTATAAACTTCTGCCTGAGTAGAAGCAGTATCTATTATTATATGTAGTAGCAACTATATATATTACCACTTTGTATATACAGGTGGTCCCCTACTTAACGACACCCGACTTACAGACAACCCATAGTTACAGACAGACCCCTCTGACCTCTGGTGAAGCTCTCTGGATGCTTTACTATAGTCCCAGATTGCAATAATCAGCTGTAAAGTGTCTGTAATGAAGCTTTATTGATAATCCTTGGTCCCATTACAGCAAAAAATGTTTAAACTCCAATTGTCACTGGGGCCAAAATGTCTGGATCTACAATTATAATATATACAGTTTCGACTTACATACAAATTCAACTTAAGAACAAACCTCTGGACCCTATCTTGTACGTAACCCGGGGACTGCCTGTATTGGCATAAAATATGAGAAAGAAATATTAGCTCACCGTTTTCTTTGGATTATTATACGCTGTGTTCTGGTGATTCAACGTGGACCCAGATGCTTCTGATCGGAGAAGTCAAAGTATCCCGCACCACTGAAGCACAGTCGAAATTCTTTCAAATTTATATAATTCCATTAAAAATTCCAACGGGTCACATGTTGACTAGATAAAGACGGATATCCTGCTTTATCTTGTCTACATGTGACATTTTGGATTTTTTAATTAAATGAAACAAACTTTGGTTTTGCACACACCTCTACTTTATTTGCAGAAACCTTTTGCTACAACTAGATCCATGTTATGAATAGAGGAACTATACCTACCTTTTTTAAGCAATGTCCATATGTCGTCCCCCTCAACATTGCCAAATGCTTTAGGTAGCCCCAGTAATAGAACTCATTCCTAACCAGCTTAAATAAAGTCTTCTAATGTTTATCGCAGTCAACCTGCCAGGCATAAAGCCCAACTGCTCTTCTCCAATCAGGTGAGTAATTACTCTAGGCCAGTTATGGTGAACCTTTTAGAGACCGAGTGCCAAAACTTCAACCAAAATCCACTTATTTACCGTAAAGTGTCAACATTGGAGATGAGCGAGCACTAAAATGCTTGGGTGCTCTTTATTCGAGACAAACTTTTCCCGATGCTCGAGTGCTCGTCTCGAATAACGAGCCCCATTGAAGTCAATGGGAGACTTGAGCATTTTTCAAGGGGACCAAGGCTCTGCACAGGAAAGCTTGGCCAAACACTTGGAAACCTCAGAAAATGATGGAAACACCACGTAAATGGACAGGAAACAGCAGGGGCAGCATGCATGGATGCCTCTGAGGCTGCTTAATCGCACCATTATGCCAAAATTATGGGCAACAGCATGGCGATGACAGAGTGACCGAATGAGGCTAAATAGCATCTAAAACATCCAATAATTGACCCTGACACTATAGAAGACAGCATTCAGAGGCAGCGTCAGCAGCGGCAGGCTAGAGAGTGGCATGGCGACATACCCCAAATAGACTCAGGCTTCAAACCAATGGGTGGCAGAGAGGAACCAAAGGAGGTGAGCAAGAAGCGCTGAAGTCATTTCCTATGTGAACAAAAGGTTGACGGTATATTTAGTCGATAACACAGCATGGTGGCGACATAGTGACCAAGTTCCATAACGTATCTGATGAAACACCCGAAAAATGAGCCTGACACAGCTCGTTTGATAAGGGGACGACATGTGGAGGCAGCCATGGAGACGACTTCCATGATTAAGAGCGACAGTATGGGGCATCCATATTGCGCTGCTATGATTGAAACTTCAGGTCTCCAGCATGGCGGCGACAGATGGGACGAGTTCCACTATGTATCTGGTGAAACACCCGAAAATTCTGCCTGACACAGCTCGTTTGATAAGGGGATGATGTGCTGTATATCCTCTCGTGCTCCAGCGTCTGGGGTATAGACAGTTGAAAGTTGCGCATGGAGACATTGGTGGACGCTGTGGAGGATCGTGGAGGTGAAATGGACAGGAAACAGCAGGGGCAGTATGCATGGATGCCTCTGAGGCTGCCTAATCTTGGGATGAAGCCGGCGGTCCGCTGCCAGGCGAGCTTTCGCCTGTCTAAGCCCCTGTCTCTCGGCACCTCCCCACCCAAAATGGGCCTGGGGGCCAGAAGCGTTTACTTTGAAAAAATTATAATTTTCAAAGCAGGCGGGGGCTACAAACAGCACTTCTAAGAACCTTTTGTATAAGATCAAGTGTAGTACTGTTCTTATAAGTAATTGGCTTGGTTATGGCGGGTGAGGGGAATGTAAACAGATGCGCAAGAAGCGCTGAAATAATATCGGTAAATGATAAAAGTTTGCCAGTATATTTTGTGGATAACACAGCAGGGTGGCAACAAAGTTAACAAGTTTGATGTGGAAGCCATGAAAACAACCCAAAATTCTGCCTGGCACAGCTCGTTTGCTAAGGGGACGATGTATGGAGGCAGCTATATGGACGACTTTGGGAGGCAGCTATGGAGATGATGTGTGGAGGTAGCAATGGAGACGACGTGTGGATGCTGCTATGGAGACAATTAAATTTGGATAGTGCCTGTATGTGGCAGTCCAAAAAAGTTTTCAAACCAGTGGAGCAGGTAGGTGGCCCTCCAGAAAAATTAAATACATAGAGTACTATAGCTAGAGCCAGTTGGCCCTGGCAAAAAATAGCCAGTTTCCTCTGCTTTAGTGTACAAAGAGGAGGAGAAGGAGGAAAATGAGGAGGAGGAGTGCATACATTATTCAGGTTGAGCTTCTTTCACCTGGTGGAGAATGGAAATCCTGAGAAATCCAGGCTTTATTCATCTTGATAAGCGTCAGCCTGTCAGCGCTGTCAGTCGACAGGCGTGTACGTTTATCTGTGATATTGCCACCAGCTGCACTGAAAACCCGCTCAGACAACACGCTGATCATTTAGGACGATGGTATGGTCAGCTACATACTCCTTCACCATCTTTCTGTAAAGATCAGCCCTACTCTGCTGAGACTGGGGACAGGTGACAGTGTCTTGCTTGGGTGACATAAAACTGGCAAAGGCGTAAAGCGTACCCCTGCCAGTGCTGGACAAGCTGCCTGCTCGCCTACTCTCCCTCGCTACTTGTCCCGCAGAAGTACGCCCTCTGCCGCTAGCGCTGTCAGAAGGGAAATACTGTTTCAGCTTGTGCACCAGGGCCTGCTGGTATTCATGCATTCTCACACTCCTTTTCTCTCCAGGGATGGGAGTGGAAAGATTTTGCTTGTACCGTGGGTCCAGGAGAGTGAATACCCAGTAATCGGTGCTGGAATAAATTCTTTGAACGCGAGGGTCACGGGATAGGCAGCCTAGCATGAAATCTGCCATATGCGCCAGAGTCCCAACTCGCAAGAATTCACTCCCATCACTGGCCTGACTGTCCATTTCCTCCTCCTCCAACTCCTCTTCTTCTGCCCATACACGCTGAACAGTGAAGGACTGAGCAATGCTCCCCTCTTCTGTCTCGCCAACATTCTCCTCCTCTTCCTCCTCCACCTCCTCCGATATGCGCTGAGAAACAGACCTGAGGGTGCTTTGGCTATCAACCAAGGAAACTTCTTCCCCCGTCTCTTGTGACGAGCGCAAAGCTTCTGACTTCATGCTGACCAGAGAGTTTTTCAACAGGCCAAGCAGCGGGATGGTGAGGCTGATGATGGCAGCATCGCCACTGACCATCTGTGTTGACTCCTCAAAGTTACTCAGCACCTGACAGATATCAGACATCCACGTCCACTCCTCATTGTAGACTTGAGGAAGCTGACTGACCTGACTACCAGTTCTGGTGGAAGTTGACATCTGGCAGTCTACAATCGCTCTGCGCTGCTGGTAAACTCGGGATAACATGGTTAATGTTAAATTCCACCTCGTGGGCACGTCGCACAACAGTCGGTGAGCGGGCAGTTGGAGGCGGCGCTGCGCTGCCCTGAGAGTGGCAGCATCTGTGCTGGACTTCGTGAAATGCGCACAGATGCGGCACACTTTCGTGAGCAAATCAGACAGATTGGGGTATGTCTTGAGGAACCGCTGAACTATGAGATTTAACACATGGGCCAGGCATGGCACATGTGTCAGTCTGCCGAGTTGCAGAGCCGCCACCAGGTTACGGCCGTTGTCACACACAACCATGCCTGGCTTCAGGTTCAGCGGTGCCAGCCACAGATCAGTCTGCGCCATGATGCCCTGTAATAGCTCTTGGGCGGTGTGCCTTTTATCGCCTAGGCTCAGCAGTTTGAGCACCGCCTGCTGTCGCTTAGCGACGGCACTGCTGCTGTGCCTAGAGCTACCGACTGATGGCGCCATGCCCACGGATGGTAATTCGGAGGAGGAGGTGGAGGAGGGGTGGGAGGAGGCATAGTAGGCCTGAGAGACCTGGACCGAGGTAGGCCCCGCAATCCTCGGCATCGGCAGTATATGACCAGCCCCAGGGTCAGACTCGGTCCCAGCCTCCACCAAGTTAACCCAATGTGCCATCAGCGATATATAGTGGCCCTGCTCGCAGCACTCGTCCACGTGTCCGTGGTCAGGTGGACCTTGTAAGAAACGGCGTTGGTCAGGGTACGGATGATGTTGTCTGACACGTGCTGGTGCAGGGCTGGGACGGCACATCGGGAAAAGTAGTGGCGGCTGGGGACCGAATACCGAGGGGCGGCCGCCGCCGTGCACTGTACTTCCTCTTGCGCTCCAGCGTCTGGGGTATGGAGAGCTGAACGCTGTGCATGGAGACATTGGTGGATGCTGTGGAGGATCGTGGAGGCAAAGGTGTGGTTTTCGCACGGGAGGTGTTTGGGCCGGGGTCCTGGGCAGGGGGCTGACTAGCAGAGGCAGCAGATGACACAGGGGAAGGAGCAGTGGTGTGCCCGGCCGGAGGTGAACGGCCTTGGTTCCATTGAGTGGGGTGTTTAGCATTCATATGCCTGTGCATACTGGTGGTGGCTAAGCTGGAAGTGGTGGAACCCCTGCTGATCCTGGTGTGGCACAGGTTGCACACCACAGTCCGTCGGTCATCCAGTGTTTCTTTACAGGACCTCCAGACTTCCGAAAATCTAGCCTTCGCCACGGGAGCTTCACTACGTGAAACATTTGGAGCTGATGCACCAGCTCTGGCCCTGCCTCTCCGTCTGGCCCCACCACTGCCTTTTCCAACCTGTTCTCTCCCTCAGTCTGCTCCCCCCTCGGATTTCCTGCCCTGACAACTTCACCACTGTCTGACAACCGTGTCTCCTCATCGTCCGACACCTCTTTACACACTTCTTCCACTACGTCAACAATGTCATCATCACCCACAAACTGAGACCGGTGGAAAACCTGGGCATCGGAAAAGAGCTCAGCAGCAACCGGACAAGTGGTTTGTGACTCTGGGAAGGGTCGAGAAAACAGTTCCTCAGAGTATGCCGGTTCAAATGCCAAATTTTCCTGGGAGGGGGCAGACTGGGGGGAAGGAGGCTGAGGTGGAGGAGCTGGAGGAGTACTAATTTCGGTGACATGGGTGGACTGCGTGGAAGACTGACTGGTGGACAAATGGCTAGAAGAATTGTCCGCAATCCACGACATCACCTGTTCGCACTGTTCTGGCCTCAACAGTGCTCTACCACGAGTCCCAGTAACTTGAGACATGAACCTAGGGAGTGTAGCTCTGCGGCGTTCCCCTGCTCCCTCATCAGCAGGTGGTGTCTCACCCCGCCCAGGACCACGGCCTCTGACCTCTGCAGTAGTTGGACACCCACGCCCTTGTCCTCTACCCCTAGCCCTCGGGTTCAACATTTTCAAAATGAAAGTGTAAACTGTAAATTTTTTTTGTGTTTTTGTTTTTTTAACAAAACAATGCTATCCTATTGCTATGGCTAGTTTCTAACCTACACTGACAGCACACAACAGGATTTTGTGCTGTGCCTGATGACTTTTAGTTTTGAAAAAAAAAAAAAGAAAAGAAAAAAGCAGACTGTGCCTAATTCAATCAAACCCCTAATAAATTGTCCCACTTAGGTGTTTGAGATGGATATGTGTGTCACTAAGAGCTAAACAGAACGTTCGCAAGACTCCCTGCAAATTCGTCACAATATGGTACTAGCTGCACTACTAGTGCCAGCAAGGCCAGCCACAAGCAAATCAACCAAAAATAAAATATATAAGGCTATTGTAGCCCTAAGAAGGCCTGTTGGGTTCTCGTATGGCTAGTTTCTAGCCTACACTGACAGCACACAACTGGATTTTGTGCTGTGCCTGATGACTTTGAGTTATAAAAAAAAAGAAAAGTAAAAAAAAAAGAAAAAGCAGACTGTGCCTAATTCAATCAAACCCCTAATAAATTGTCCCACTTAGGTGTTTGAGATGGATATGTGTGTCACTAAGAGCTAAATATAACATTCGCAAGTCTCCCTGCAAATTCGTCACAATATGGTACTAGCTACACGACTAGTGCCAACAAGGCCAGCCACAAGCAAATCAACAAAATATATATATAACGCTATTGTAGCCCTAAGAAAGCCGGTTGGGTTCTTGTATGCCTAGTTTCTAACCTACACTGACAGCACACAACTGGATTTTAAGTCACTTTATGTTTTGAAGAAAAAAAAAAATCGTCAGACTGTGCCTAATTCAATCAAACACTTAGGTGTTTGAGATGGATATGTGTGTCACTAAGAGCTAAATATAACATTCGCAAGTCTCCCTGCAAATTCGTCACAATATGGTACTAGCTGCACTACTAAACAAAAAAATAATAAAATATAACACTATTCTAGCCCTAACAAGGGCTGTTGGGTTCTTGTAGACTCACTCCTGCCTAACAGTAAGCTAATATAACACGCTAACGCTATCCCTGCAGCAGCAGCATCAGTTTTCTCCCTAACGGCATCCAGAAAGAGAATGATGTGAGCAGCGCGGGCCGGGGCTAGTCTATTCCAGGGTCACCTGATCAGGCCAGCCAACCACTGCTATCGACGTGTAAGGGTACCACGTCATGCTGCGTGGAGTGCAGAGTCTCCTGGCTTGTGATTGGCTCTGTTTCTGGCCGCCAAAAATCAAAACGGCGGGAGATGCCATTTTCTCAAGCTGGCGAAGTATTCGGACGAATGTGTTCGCTCATCTCTAGTCAACATCAATTGTATATGTCCCTTGAGGCCACCAATACAGTTGAAAGAAGGAGGTCAAATCCAGACTATCATTGTAGCTTTTCTCCAGGGTCTCTCTGTACAGGAAGAATGGTGGGTCCAGCAGGAGGACCACAAAGATAATGCAGTTATGTCAAAACCTTCTCACTTTTTCTGCAGTTCCAAACAGCCAATAAAGTGTCGCTTTTGAATATCGCTGAGAGCAGCATCACTTAAGTTGCCTGGGACTGAAGGAAGATTCAGTGTTTGGTTTTATGGGGTGATGGCATGTATGGCATGTGTGCCACCTCTGGCACCTGGCCGTGCCATAGGTTCGCCACCACTGCTCTGGGCTGACGGACGGCCAATGCCTATGCTAAGATTTTAACATCTGTTGAAAGCAAAGAAAATGGCTGATAAAAAAAAAAAGATGCTTTCCTGGTTTGGCCAGGACAACCACTAATGCCTCTATCTTAGAGTCTGGAAATTGCCCGTGGCTAAGGGCATCTTGCAACACTTCAAATAAATTGGGCAGCGTGATTTATTATAATTAAAAAAAAAATCCCCTCCAGTGCATATAACCCCGGGCTTTTAGATTGGAAAATGAAGCTAAACATACTCCAGCTCCTCCAGGGATGGTGAAGCCTCCAGCTCATCACAAGTCTCTTCTAATAAACAAGTCATATTGACATTTCGGAGAAAGGAGTACATGTCTCTACACCCTTCTGGCAGTCTAGTAGTGTAAACATCCCTGCAAAAATCATGCATCCTAGCAAAGATGTCCTCATTGGACACATGTGAGGTGCCATCAGGTCCGATCAGTTGGATCAGTGGAGAACCCTCCCAAGTTTCAATAGTAGTTAACTGGTGTCCAGCACTTTCACCTTGTTCAAAGTAATTAAAGAATAAAGATACATTTATCATCTGCAACATGGAGTTCATCAAGTAAGAGATGTGCCTCAGTCCTGTAATTTTTTTCAGTGGAAGTTGGGGAACTGGCATAGTCCTTTGAGGTACATACCACCCATACCTGAAAAGTTTCTGTGAGCGCTATACTCTTGGCTCTAAGTCTACTTATATGTTGGATAAGAAACCCCTTAACATAGACCTTAATTGTTTCCCAGACCACTGCTACTTAGACGGACCCTGCATTCATGTCAAAGAATTTTTGTATAGATTTTGCCAATGCACTCCAACTATCAATAATTTGCACAAGCCATCTGACAGTCTAATGCTATTCCCCAACAATGGGGAATGGGCTGAGATGTTCCAGAATGAGCTGCAATGTGTTCCTAATGTACAAGACATCACCCCAACTGATCTTTATCACATGAGACAGACTGGTTGGGCCTTGGCGGGGGGCCTTGGCCATCAACTCTGAACCTATCCAATGCAAGAGAATATAAAGTGTTGGGATATACACTGCCTCAATAAGAAGTGGTACCCCGTAGACCAGTGGTGCACAACCTTTATTAGTGTGAGTGCCTCATAGTTACACTGGTCTACTTCAATATAGATGTGTGTATATAGATAGATAGGTTGTGTGTGTGTATGTATGGGTATATAGATTGGAATGTGTATGCATGTATTTTTTGGGGTAAGTTCAGCATTTAAAATTTGAAAACTTTGTAGGCAACAAGAAAAATCCTCATCTTCAGAGGGGAAGAGACTTAAATTAATCAAGCTCTCAGATGTATGAGAGGCAAGGGGACCAGCGCCCAAAGAGAACAGAAAACTACTAGTCCACATTGTTCTTCCTGGGTTACGCTGAATGTAGTTTCTACATAAAAAATTGGATTCCTCCCACCTCACCCCTGGAGGAAAAAAACTTTAGTATCTTTGGATAAATTTTTAAGAAAGATTTGCCACATTTTTAATAGTTTTTTCATCTAATGTATATTAACTTTCTTTGCTCATTAATGTACACTCAGCACCCCATCTTGACAGCAAAAAAATGTAAATGTAAATATTTTTGCTAAAACAAGCAAAACTGAAAATAGCCCCTGGAGTGCTGTGACATGCTGTCAATTTCCTTCTGATCCTCCTTGATTGGAGTCCAGCTGTGTTTTATTAAAATGATTGTATTTGATAATACAGAAAATGCATACCTGTCTCATGAGATTTAGATTGAACATTTTGTTGTTAATTCTAAGCGGTATGTGTGGAGAAAACAAGGCTCCGCTCATCACCAGCCAAATACAATCCCAACAGTGACACATGGTGGTGGCAGCAGCATGCTATGGGGGGGCAGGACAACTGGTTGCAGTTGAATGATAGATGAGTGTGGCCAAGTGCAGAGATATCCTGGATGACCTCTTCCAGAGGCTCTGGACCTCAGACTTGATGGAAGTTTAACCTTCCTACAAGACAATGACCGTAAGCACACAGCTAGAATAACATAGCGGTGGCTGCAGAACATCTCTGTGACTATTCCTGACTGGCCCAGCCAGAGCCCGGACATAAACCCAATCGAGCTTCTCTGGAGAGACTTGAAAATGGCTTCCACCAACATTCACCATCCAACCTGAGGGAACTGGAGAGGATCTGCAAGGAAGAGGCAGAGGGTTCCCAGGGGTGAAAACTTGTTGCATCTTCCTAAGAAGACTCATGTCTGTACTAGCTCCAAAGCTGCTTCTACTCAATACTGAGCAAAGGGGCTGCATGTGATATTTCAGTTGTTCTTGTTTAGTAAATTATCAAAAATATCTACATTTTTTTTCTGTCCAGATAGGGATCAGAGTGCACATTAATGAGCAAAAAAAGAACTTTTTTGAATTTACCAATTGGCTGCAATGAAACAAAGAGTGAAACATTTAAAGGGGTCTAAATACTTTCCGTACCCACGTATATTGGAAGTTTTTCATAATTAAAGGGGTTGTCCGGGTTTGTATATTTTTGACAAGGGGGGGCTGTATAAACAAAGAAAGCATTTATACTTACGCCCTTCTGGCGCTCCTGACCAACAATGTGCCTCCCATCATGGTTGGTCTCTTTATGTATACAGAGAGGCAGCGGTGATGTTATAACCTTTGTGCGCTCTACCTGTGACCTGTATGATACTTACACACACCAAAGCCTGGACCCGGTCGTAACTTCACCGTTTCCTCTCTGTATACATAAAGAGACCAATGGTGATGGAAGGCACAACAATGGACCAGACACCTAGAGGGGGGTAGGTACAAATGCTTTCTTGTTGTTACAGGCTAGCTGTTCTTCTCCACTGATCAAAAATATACAAGCCCGGACAACCCCTTTAATTATGGAGGGCACTGTATATGTTAATGGGTCACTAGGTAGGTTTTGAATTGCATTTAGGAACACACAGTGGGGAGGAATTTCTCCTGATCAGATCTACACTTAACCCCTTATCACCGACACTAGTTTTCAGCTGAGGCTGCATTCACACATTCCATTAACGCATGTGCTTTCAAACGCATCAGAGTTGCTGTCAACATTGCGTTTACAAAATACATGCATTAACGCAATGTTTATGCATGCACGAACATAGAGTTAACACAATGGGGGGTCATTTACTAAGGGCCCGATTCGTGTTTTCCCGACGTGTTACCCGAATATTTCCAATTTGCGCAGATTTTCCCTGAATTGCCCCAGGATTTTGCTGCACGCGATCGGATTTTGGCGCACCGGCGCCGGAATGCACGCGACGGAAACCGGGGGGCGTGGCCGCACGAAAACCCGCCGGATTCGGAAAAACCGCCGCATTTAAAAAAAAAATGTGTCGCGAAAATTGCACTTACCTTCACTCAGCCCGGCTCCGTGTATTCCAGTGTGTTCCGATGCTCTTCAGCGCAGCAGCGCCACCTGGTGGAAGTCGGAGGAACTACCTACCGGCCGGACCCGAATCCACCGCAGAGAACGCGCCGGGTAAGTAAATCTGACCCAATGTTTACCTTTTCTCCTTATTTTTGAACATAAATGTTTGTTATGCTATGTTAACGGATTAACAATGCGTTATCGCATGCATTTTGTAAACGTAATGTTGACAGCAGTGTAATTCGGTAAATCTCCTTTTTTCTACTGTTGTGATACGTTTGAAAATACAGACATTAACGCAAACAAAACACAAAGTGTGAATGCAGCCTTTAAAGAGTACCTGTCACCAAGAAATTCAGCATTAGGAGCATGCGGCAGTCACCAAACCCTAAACCCGTCCACAATCCCGCCCCCCTCAGGAATACACCGGACTGCTTTGAGAGCGATCTGGCGTTTACATTGTACTCCGCTGCAGTTAGGTTTCTGATAACGTTATTATTCTATCACTGCAGCGTTTGTTTTAGCACTTTAGTAAGCACCTCCTAGTGCCAAATTTCTGGGTGACAGGTCCTCTTTAAGGACATCTGCCACATTTTTTATATAGCGCACACAGATTATGCAGCGCTGCACAGAGCTTGCCAAGTCGCTGCCCCCATGGGGCTCACAATCTAATCCACCTACCAGTATGTTTTGGAGTATGGGAGGAAACCAGAGTACCCAGGGGAAACCCACGCAAACACAGAGAGAACATACAAACTCTTTGCAGAGGAAGAAGGATTGCAAACCAAGCATACGTACATACTGGTGTGTCCCATCTGGCAGGATCGGTTCTTCTTTTAGCTTCTTATGTCCTGGTTTTTTTTTTTAAAAAAGGCTTCTTCGTCTTCTCGTGACAAATTGTACTTCATGTTGGTTGAACAATTTAAGTGATAAGTTTTGTATTTCGTTATTCAAAGTTTGAATGTTTTTTTTTCTAGTTATTTAGTTAGACCACCCAAATAGCTTGATAACTACCATTTCTGGAATGTCTGCTTTATGATAACATGTTTTTTTCTGCGTCCTCTCATTTTCCTAGATGTTATAAGGCTTAGAAATTAAAGTGTGATTTTTCTCATTTTCATAAATATCGCCAAGACTCATGTTTTGAGGGACAACTCAGCTTCCAAGTGACTTTTAGAGACCTAAATATACTATACACATACCACAAACTACACCCCTTAACGTATGTAAAACAACTCCTACAAAGTCTGTTAACCCTTTAAATGTTTCACAGGGAATAAAACAATATGGAAGTGGAAGAATGGAAGAAACATGAGAATTTTTGGGGGGAAAATACATTCATTTAGGCCAAAAATTACACTTCAATTCATCATTGAATGTTGAAACGCTCTGCAAAGTTTGATACACAATTTCTCCCGAGTTCAGCGATACCCCATATGTGGTGGTAAACTGCTGTATGGGCGCACGGCCGGGCATAGAATGAAAGCAGCGCCATTCACAGCAGATTGGTATTGTCACATTGTACAGGCTATAAAATTTTATTACAGGCTGTTCCTGGGTTACGTACAAGATAGCTTCTGTAGGTTTGTTCTTAAGTTAAATTTGTATGCAAGTCGGAACTATATAATTTATAATTGTAACTACAGACCAATCTTTTTTGGTCTCTGGGACAACTGAATTTTTAAAATGTTGGGTTGTCCTAAGAACCAGGATTAACAATAAAGCTTCATTACAGACACCTTTGATAAATGTTACAGCTGATTATTGTAGCCTAAGGCTAAAGTACAGTAAATTACCAATATACAGAGGTCCGTTTGTAATTAGGGGTCGTCTGTAAGTCGAGTGTTCTTAAGTAGGAGACGTCTGTATTTTGTTAATGCGAACATATTAGGGCTTATTATTAGCAGTATGAGATACAGTGTAAAGATAAAAAATGATTGCATGTAACACAATCCTAGCGCAGACACCTGTTAAATACCTGTCCAAGCCGTGCAATCCCCGAAAATGGGGAACAGTCCAACAAAAGTGCAATCCGCAACCTTTAGTAAATGAGCCCCAATAGAGATTGGCTTTCTCTTCCTGGCTTTGTCACTGATGCATTACTGAACCATTTTTTTTCAATGGGCTTTTTCACACTTCAGTTTTTTCCACTAATCTAATGTTGTCGGTGAACACAAAAAGAACAGGTTGACAAATTGACCTCTGACACTGAAAAAAAAACAGAAAATACTGGGTCAGTAAGGCATCAGTGAAAAATGACTGAAGCCAGGAAGAGAAAAACAATCTGTATGTGTCCAGAAGCCACAATGTGGGGAAAAAAACACGGATGTGAGTCTACCCTTACACTTAGTTTTGTTAAGTAGCTCCCCCTTCTGGTTGCCCTGCCCATCCTTCTGTAGCCTCCGCCCAGGTCTTCTATTGTGAACTGAGTGTTAGCAGCATTTAACCTGCTGGCTTCCGACCTCTACTGTAAGCAGAGATGTGCTAGTAACAGCTGAAGTATTCCCATAGTCATGTAGCTACAGGGTCCGGCTACTTCATACCTCTCCCATTCTGAGGAACTTTAAAAGATCAGGAAAAAAAGGAAGTATTCAGCCTTGTTGTGTAATCACAGGTTGGGACATCTAGAAGGGTGTTTGCACACACAGACTTGTGCCAAAATTATGATATTTGTAGTTTTTCACAAACAAACTCCCCACCCATGGCTGTTTGACTATAAACAACTTCCCCTCCTCCACACTCACACCCACCATAAAGATCAGCTAGAAGATTTGACAAACATCCCCCCCCCAACTTTTGGTATGCAAAAAGAGGGACCAAAAACCCCTCCGCTTTTTCCGTAAACCTAGCCCACTGCCCAGCCCATTGACCCACCTACAAGCATACTATAATATCTATCCCTCATATTGTGGCCTCCTGTCCTCCATCCCCCTCATATTGTGCCCCCCTCCATCCTTCTCATATTGTAGCCGCCTGCCCTCCATCCTCCTCGTATTGTGGATTCCTGTGCTCAATCCTTCTCATACTTTGGCCTCTTGTCCTCCATCCTCTCATATTGTGGCCTCCTGTCCTTCATCCTCCTCATATTGTGGCCTCATGTAGTCCATCCTGCTCATATTGTGCCCGCCGGTCCTCAATGTTCCTCCATTGTTGCCTCCTGTACTCCATCCAACCTCATATTGTGGCCCCTGTCCTCCCATGTTGTCAGGTATTTTTTTTTTTAATTCTTACTTACCTTTCCATCATTCCTCCCCAGCAGTCCTGCTTCCTCTTCTCCCAGGGCTCTGATGTTGACTCAATGGAGGGGTTGGGGCCAGGCAGGAGAGGCGCTACCACCACACATCTCTGCTGAAGAGCAGAATCTGACATGTGGAGGCAGCAGGAACTGATCCTTCCTCCTGGCCCCAATGCCTCACCTGCTCTGCAGCTCTAGTGTGTCAGGGCTGGGAACATGAGGCGGGACAATGTGGGACATTCTCCCAACTCTCTGGGACAGCGGAACAGCGCCAACAAACCGGTGAATGTCCATGCTGAGCCATGAGCAAAGATATATTTATTTTTTATGTTTAATATGTGTGCACTCTTTAAAAATAGATCCAAGGGCAGCACGGTGGCTCAGTGGTTAGCACTACAGCCCTGAAGCGCTGGGGTCCTGGGTTGAAGTCCCATCCAGGTGCACATCTTTAAACACTTTGTATGTTTTCTCTGTGTTTGTGTGAGTTTCCTCGCACACTCCCAAAACCTTGTGAGATTGTGAGCCCCACGGGTTCAGGGACTGAATTGTCAAGCTCTGTGTAATCTATGAGTGCTATATAAATAAAGGAATTATAATTATTATCCGGGCACCGTGACTGTTGTAATCTTCTGATGAAGAAAAAATTTAGTTTTATAATTATATCAACCCCTTAAGGACCAGACCCTTTTTAGTTTTTGTGTTTTTATTTTTCACTCCCCACCTTCAAAAATCTATACATTTTTTATTTTTCCATGTACAGAGCTCTGTGATGGCTTATTTTCTGTGTAACAAATTGAACTTCATAGTGATGGTATTAAATATTCCATGCCGTGTACTGGGAAGCGGGAAAAAAATTCTAAATGCAGTGAAAATGATGAAAAAACACATTTGCACCATTTCTTGTGGGATTGGTTTTTACAGCTTTCACTGTGCGCCCCAAATGACAGGTCTATTTCATTCATTGGGTCAATACGATCACGGGGATACCAAATTTGTATAGGTTTTATAATGTTTTCATACATTTACAAAAATTAAAACCTCCTGTACAGAAAAAAATTCCTTATTTTGCCGTGTTCTTGCGCTAATAACTTTTTCATACATTCTTTGCGACTTCTGATGACGTTTTCAATGCTTCTATTTTTAGGACTGTGCGACCTTTTGATCACTTTTTATAGAATTTTTTCTATTTTTCAAAATGGCAGTATTTTCCGCTACGGGGTTAAAAGCAGTGAAAAACGGTTATTATATTTTGATCATATTAATATTATATTTTGATTTATATCAGTTCTAGGGAAAGGGGGGTGATTTGAATTTTTATGTTTTTTTATATAATTTTTTTTTTTTTACTTTTTTTTATTTATTTGTTTTACTATTTTTCAGACTCCCTAGGGTACTTTAACCCTAGGTTGTCTGATTGATCCTACCATATACTGCCATACTACAGTATGGCAGTATATGGGGATTTTGCATACCTTCTATTACAATGTACAGATTGCCGCTCCCCGGTGACGTCACGGGGAGCGACGACCGGAGCAGAGATGGCCGGCTCTTTAATGCCACCAGCAGCTTTGCCGGCGCCGATCAAAGGGTTAACCCCCGTTTGCTTCATTATGAAGCAAATGCCCGGTGAGTATGAAGAGGGCTCAGCCCGTCAGCCCTCTTCATACTCCCCCATGCGCAGCAAGACGTAAGGGTACGTCTTATTGCGCTATGGGGTTAAAGAGCCATTAGGACACTGAGGGATGTTACTGGAGCCCCTCCGTGCTCCAGCTTCACAGGCTGTTACACTGTGTACGAGCACTTATCAGCATCCCCCTCTCCCTCTGCCTGTTGTAATGTCACTGCAGCAGAGGATGTTTCAGCGCACAGTAGGAACCCCCTGCAGAAACAGCCTGTGACGTTACAGCTTACACCTCCCAGAGCCCTTCTGCCTCTTTAGCATAATTTTAAAAGGGGATTTTAGATGGAAGTAGGCCATGGAAGACAAATATAAGAAGATTATCACAGTCACGGTGCCTGGATCTATGAGCAAGTGTTCCTAGATCATGCTTCATTTTAATGGTAGATTTTCTTTAAAAACCCATGTAACACCACCCAGGATAACCAGAGAACATACAGATCTACCAGGATCTCCTGTACTTTGCCTTATGTTTCCCGTTGATTTGGTTAGATAAATATGTTACCTGCCATAAAGTTATATGAGTATATTACACAAGAAAATATCTGAAGAACGTTGTGGTGGAATGAAAAGAAACCAAATTCTAGCAACTTTCTCCAGCTTTGGTTCTCGGAGTTAAATGAGGACCTGCTTCCACGTTTGGGCAGATAAACCAGCAGCTTGTTGTGGTTTATTTACTAAGGGTCGCAGATCGCACTTTTTGTGGACCATTCATGGTTTTCAGGAGTTGCGCAGCTAAGACAAATGTTTAACAGGGGTTTGCGCTGTGATTGTGTTGCAAGCGTTCGAAATCGGGGGGTGTGCCGTCGGATTATCCGACTGATTCGACTGAGTGTGGGATTTAAGATTCAAATTGTGTTGCAAGACAATGCACTTACATGCATCGGGAAGAAGAAGGTGAACTCTGTCGGACCTGAGCGGGGAAGCTCCACATGCAGGATATCGGGCATACGATCTTAGTGAATCGTGGCACAGTGCATGATCGTCGGACAATGCACTTTCTGTGAACTCCAGGAGACCGTGTAAGCAGGGGCGCACCTGCCATGAGGCGAGTTGAGAACTTCGCCTTAGGCGGCGCGCCTCCTGTTGGACAAGGGGGCGGCATCGTGCTGCAGCGGCTGCAATAGGGCCGCATGCCTGGGCAGCCACCCAGCTTCCCGCCGACACAGCCACACAGCTGCCGACACGGCCACCCGCCAGCCGCTGGCGCTGCAATCTGACCGGCCGTCAGTGGACCACTCAGCTGCCCGCCAGGGCCATCCAGCTGCCGGCACCACCACCTGCTAACAGAGCCAGCCGCTGACAAAACTACCCCACCGGCTGCTGGTGCGGCCACCCGCCTACACAGCCACCCAGCCGCTGGCGCTGCGACACATATATATATATGTGTGTGTATATATGTTTGTATATATCTTGTATGTGTGTTTGCGTATGCTGTATGAGTGTATATGGTGTATATGTGTATTCTGTGTGTATATGCTGTATGTATATGCAGTATATGTGTGTATTTGTAAAGTGCTACATGGCAGTACGCTGTATGTATTTTATACTACATGGCGGTATGCTGTATGAATTTAACACTACATGGCGGTATGCTGTATGCTTTTTATACTACATGGCAGTACACTGTATGCATTTTACACTCCATGGTGGTTTGCTGTATGCATTTTACACTACATGTTGGTACACTGTATGCATTTTATACTACATGGCGATACGCTGTATGCATTTTATACTACATGGCGGCATGCTGTATGCATTTTATACTACATGGCGGTACGCTGTATGAATTGAACACTACATGGCGGTATGCTGTATGCTTTTTATACTACATGACAGTACACTGTATGCATTTCATACTACATGGCGGTATGCTGTATGCATTTTATACTACAGGGCGGCACGCTGTATGCATTTTATACTACAGGGCGGCACACTGTATGCGTTTTATATTACATGGCAGTACGCTGTATGCATTTCATACTACATGGCGGTACGCTGTATGCATTTTATACTACTTGGTGGCATGCTTTATGCATTTTATAATACATGGCGGCATGCTGTATGCATTTCATACTACATTGCGGTATGCTGTATGCATTGTACGTTGCTTTATTTTCACACCAAACCAATATGATGGATCTGGTCCCGACACATCTGGTCCCTGATATATTACATATATGGGGGGGGGGGGGTCTCTCTATAGCTTGCCTCAGGCAGCAGAAAGGCTTGGTTCAAACCTGCATGTAAGTAAATGTGCCCCGTTGTGTTTGTAATCTGATTTATATCCAGGATTCATCTCTAATGATCATTGCTTTGCTTCGTTGAAAACAAGAAGGATTTCTCTTGCTTATGAGTAGCGACATTTTTTTAAAATTAGAAATAAACTTTTCTGAATAAAAAACAAGTGAAAAAAGTAAGAAGTTTACCCCTGTAAATCTATTAAATCTGGAAAGATTTCCTGCCTGTCTGTGTGTAGTCATTTTGCAATTTTTCTCTATAGTTTTCTTAATTTATGAGATGTTCATGAAAGTATTAAAAAAACTCCAATGACTGGAAACCTTTATTAGAACTGAATCAGCATCATGCAGGATATATTCATAGCCAGATGTACAATACAGGTGAATAAGATACTACATGGATAGTCACAGCTTAAGAAAAGATGGCACTTTGATAACTTTTATAGTTGTTCAAGACTATGAGCACCTTACACTCTTATTATTATTGCTGATTTGCATTTGTAGATTATGTTACTTCTCACAACATGAAAGTAAACTGGTCTTTTCCTTGTAGAGATAATCTCCTGCACCATAATCCAACTAGAATTTATATCCTACACAAGTAAACAGATTGTGGGAGAAAATTAGTATCTGGAAATCCATTACATGATGTAAATGAATAGTTAATAATGTGGTGACAATAGTCACTTATGCCCTAGAGCTTCCTCTATGGTGATTGTAAAACTTATTCTTCAAGGCTCTGAAGGAGATGCTCTGAGGGTTGTCAAATAAGTTACTTGTTTTCTTGGGCGGTTTCTTGGTCAGATAAACTGAAAAACATAAAAGAAGGAGTAAAGGGTGATTTTTATACAAGTCTGTAACATTTTGAGCTATAATAGAAAATATTTATATCAAATTATAACAATATTTCGGTCAACCATTTTTTTTTTTACAAAAAACTATATCCTTATACTTAATTTTGTCAGTATTCATGGTATTTTACATGTTATTAATTGTTAAAGAGGTTTTTCCACAATTTCTATTTAGGCCTTATCCACAGGATTATGGCCTAGCTTACTGATGGTGGGGGTCACAGTGAGGAGACCCCCGCAGAACACGAAAATGAAAGGGTCCGTTGGGGTTCCAGGTGCCCCTTGTCGCTCCGGGAGATTAAAGGAAATCAACCATATGGGTTTAGTGGTTTAGCCCAAGCATACTTACACGCCGGCATGTGCCTCCTGAAACAGCATCAGTTTTTTTCATTTAGCTGTTCAGGGCTTATTTTGTGTGAAAAAGGAAAGCTATACAAATGACCTCAGAGGCTCCTGTGTACTTCACAGAAGCCCCTTCTGGCTCTGTCGGCTGCTAATTATTCACACCTCCATTCCCCTGCCCGAGAGATGGTGACATCCAACAGAGCCAGAAGGGGCTTCTGTTGAGTACACAGGAGCCCCTGAGGGTCTTTTGCATATTTTTTTAAGCCTCTTTCCATGAAAAATAAGCTAAATGAAGAATCGATCCTGTTTCAGGTAGTACATGCTAGCTTTTCAGTATGCTTGGGTTACAGTCACTAAATCCATGTGATTGATTTCCTGTAATGGAGCAGACTGCCGCCCATGACCATTCTGCTCGAAACATCTCAATGGAGCTGACGGAAATTGGGACTCTCACCCAATCACCCGATCAGCAAGTCAGGCCCTATCCTGTGCCATAGGGTCTAACTTGATTTGTGGGAAAACCCCTTTAACTCAGTACTTGGAAGCTTTTCAAAATTAAGTCTCTCTGCACACATAGAACTAAACAAGCAAGCAAAAAAAAATAATACGAGTGGACATACCGAGTTAGAAACTAAGCAAACAATGACAAAAAATCGAAATCCAAAGGGTAGTAAGAAGTTCAAGCCAGAGGCCAGATACCAGAAGAGAATCAGAAAAACTTACGGCCAGACAGAAATTTGACGAGCAGCCTATGGAGTGAGTGGTGAACAAGGATAAACCCTGCCCCAGGTGAAAGGAGCAGGCAATAACAGACACACAGGGGCACATTTACTTACCCGGTCCAGTCACGATCCTGCAGTACGTTGTCCGACGAGGATTCAGGTCTGCCGGGATTCACTAAGGTCTTGCGCCCGATATCCAGCAGGTGTCGCTGCTGCGCCGAAGTCCGCCAGAGTTCACCATCTTCTTCCTGGTGCATGTGAGTGCTTGATCTTGCGACACAAGACGTTTTTTAAATTCCACGTTTTTTCCGAATCCGTCGAGTTCTCCGAGGGCCACGCCCCCGATTTCTGTTGCATGCAAGCCGGCGCAGATGCACCAAAATCCGATCGGGTGTGCCAAAATCCCGGGGCAATTCGGCGCAAATCGGAAATCGTCAGGAAACCTGACGAAAGTGCGTCTGACGGATCGTTAGTAAATGTGCCACACCGAGTTTCTAGAGAAAGTCAGAGTGCAGAGAAAGAGAGTGTGGTAGATATCAGATCCCCCAGCCACTAGAGCCCAGTTAAGACTCATTTCCTGAATACCTGCGCTTTGGATTCAGTAAACTTTCAAGATATTTCCTTGCGGCCTCTCTCTGCAGGAGCTTGCTGTACTCACTGGTAAATATTGCATCGGAATGTCTCTCGACGGTGCTGCAACAGAAGAAGATAAGTGAACACATCATACAATTACCATCATCAGCTCCTCTGCTGTGACGTAAATCATGCACCCGAATTCAGGAGATCTGGTTAGTGATGTCTCTGGATGCAGGATTATCACTTATAGTAAAGGGGATGTGGTGAGGCTGGGAGAGCTTACATAGGGTCTAACTTGATTTGGAAAGTCAAAGGGGGTCATTTATCATTAGTCGGGACATTTGAGCTTGTATTTTCTTGATTTTTCTTGGTTTGGGACTTGAGGTTGATATAAGGCAGCTGAGTCTGTGGGTTTTTTGCAACTTTGAATTAAAAAATCACCCAAAAGTCCCCAACTCTTTGCAACACATTCTAAAGTTTTTCCTACGCCGAATCGAGACCGGAGTTTATTTGTAACTTTTTAACCACAATTTACGCAATTTGTTACAATGATAAAATACACAGTTCCGACTTACATACAAATTCAACTTAAGAACAAACCTACAGACCCTATCTTGTATGTAACCCGGGGACTGCCTGTATATGAAATGTGCCAAAAAAGTCGTAAAAATTTGGGGAAAAAAAGAAGGAAAATTCCAAGATAAATGACCCCAAAGTTTATATATTATTCTTGGGGCCAATTGATAAAATCATGTCACAGATTGTGTATTATAGGATTTTGGTTGTGTGACCTGTACATTACTAGATAGTGTCCTGCTTTCGCCATTAGGTTCCCATTGTCATTATGGGTGACAGCACTATAGGATTCTGGCCCCAGCCGAGCACTCAGAGAAAGTCCGCCTGCAGCATGGACTATATAACACCCAAATATCAAATGATGAAATATAAAATTGAAAGAAAATTAAATATTCATAATGCAAGTCATCAGGATAAGGTACCGTATATTCTGGGTTATTTCAGAATTTGGCAGGATTTCAGATATTCCAGTTTTCTACATAAAAGTCAACCCCCCAAAAATAGGCTTCTAAAAATGTATATAAAAGTTATTGCCTCAGCGAGTCTTAGTGACCGGGGTCAACTAGAAAACAATGAGGCATTTTCATATCTCGGTTAGTTTTGGATAGTTTTTGCCTGTCTTTTTTCCATCTGCTTCTTTGGTAATTTATCAATCTCACTTTTTCCTTCTGTTGAATTTTTTTTTTCAGATCTCTTTTTGAGACATTTGATACAAAAATGTCTCAATTTATTTCTTTCCATTTTCTTAAAGGACATCTACCACTAGGATGAAGGACTGTAAACCAAGCACTGACATACTGATGGGCACCCCGTCTCACAGGGTCTGCACTTCTTTAAACTTCCTGTGCCTGGTTTTTAAGAAAAAAGGCTTTAAAAATTATGCAAATAAGCCTGAGGAGCTCCAGGCTCCATTAATACCTATGGAGTAGTGAGCCCCTCAGGCTCATTTAAATAATGTTATAAGCCTTTTTTGGAAAAACAGGGCCTATAAAGCTAAAAGAAGAGCAGATCCTGCCAGAGACTGCACACACTAGTATGTCAGAGTGCTTGGTTTACAATCCTTCATCCTGGTGATAGATGCCCTTTAAGTATGGTTTGGTCTGGAGTTTTTTGCGGCAAAAAATGTTGCAAATTTGAGACAATTTGAAATGATAAATATCATTTGCAACATTGAGCACATCTGGAATAGAAGATAAATGTGTCTTAGTGACGAAAAACTCAAAATGTCCCCAAAAAGGCACAAAAATTGCAATGCACCAAAAAATCTCAGAAAAGACAGAACGAAAAATAAAGATAGATGACCCCCAATACCAACTTAGGTCTCTCTGCACACATGGAACTAAACAAACAAGCAAAAAACAAACAATGACAAAATCGAAATCCAAAGGGTAGTAAGAAGTTTAAGCCAGAGGTCAGTTACCAGAAGAGAATCAGAAAAACTTACAGCCAGACAGAAATTTGACCAGCAGCCTATGGAGTGAGTGGTGATACTTATAGAAAGGATAGACCCTGCCCCAGGTGAAAGGAGCAGGCAATCACAGACACACAGGGGCACATTTACTTACCCGTCCCGTCGCGATCCCCGCTGTGCGTTGTCCGACAAGGATTCGGAGATGCCTCAATTCACTAAGATTGTGCGTTCAATTTCCTGCATGTGTCCCTTCCCCCCGCTGAGGTTCACCATCTTCTTCCCGGTGTATGTAAGTTTCTTTTGACACAATTTTGAATGTTAAATCCCGCGCTTAGTCCGAATCAGTCAGGTTGTCCGACAGCCATGCCCCCGATTTGTGTTGCATGAAGGTTGGCGGCACAATCCGATTGCGTGAGCCAAAAACTCCAGTTAAATGCAGCGCAAAACGGTAAAAGTCTCGAAACCCAGACGAAAATGTGTTCCGTGGACCCTTAGTAAATGTGCCCCAAATGTGCCCCTAAAGAAAGTCAGAGTGCAGAGAAAGAGAGTGTGGCAGATATCAGATCCGCAAGCCACTAGAGCCAAGTTCAGACATGCGGACATGTAAACAACAGCAAGACGCAACGTCTCCTCAACCTAAAAGCGCCGATTGAGGAAAGGGTTGAGTTGAATCATATTTTGAATACCTGCGCTTTGGATTCAGTAAACTTTCAAGATATTTCCTTGCGGCCTCTCTCTGCAAGAGCTTGCTGTACTCACTGGTAAAAATTGCATCGGAATGTCTCTCGACGGTGCTGCAACAGAATGAAGAAAAGTGAACACATCATACAATTACCATCATCAGCTCCTCTGCTGTGATGGATATGATGCACCCGAATTCCGGAGATCTGGTTAGTGATGTCTCTGGATGCCGGATTATCACTTACAGTGAAGGGGGTGTTGTGAGCCAGGGAGAGCTTGACTTCAGTTTAAAACTCTCCTCCTCCTTGATTTTATGCAACCATGTTACATCTCAATTCAAAGTTGGTACTGCCATGCTGGGTGATGAAACATACACAATGTGGAAGGTGTTTGGCTGTATGACAACATACTGGTAGTGGTTTATTAGGGAGTCATGTAAGGGAGGCTGGGACTCAGGAAGCGAAACAGTACCGTGAGCCCTAATCTGAGCTCTCCAAAGCTGAGCAGGTGCCTATTGCCTCAGCGAGCCCTAATGACCCGGGACAACTAGAAGAAAATGGGGCACATATACTTACCCATCCGGAGGAGTTCACAGAAAGTGCATTGCCTGGGTATAATGCACTCTGCCGCGATTCACTAAGATCGTGCTGCATGTGTCGCTTCCCCGCTCAGGTCAGTTGGAGTTCACCTTCTTCTTCCTGGTGCATGTAAGTGCTTGATCTTGCGACACAATTTGAAAGTTAAATCCCGCGCTCAATCCGATTCAGTTGGATCTTCCGACGGCCCACCCCCCGATTTCTGTTCCATGAAAGCCAGCGCAGCTTTGCCAAAATCCGATCACGTGCGAAACAATCCCCTGTTAAATACCTGTCACAGCTGAGCAAAACACAAAAACGACAGAAAATCCAACGAAAGTGCGGCCACGGACCCTTAGTAAATATGCCGTTTTCCTGTGTTGTGTGCAGGGGGCGCCAGATTCATGAATTGTGGTGCACGTTCTTCATGAATCTTGAGCCCCTAATACTGCTCCAACAGAGTGCACCGCTTTTGTCTTTGGTGCACTTTTAACATGGGCCGTGCAACACATTTCTGTCGGACTTTGCATGATAAATCTGGAACACGGTGCAACTAAGCACCGGAACGCCCAATTCAGTGCTGTGTTGTATGACGCATAGTGCAGCCACGCCACAAAAGGGTCACGTGTGACACAAATGTGGCGCGGACACTTCTTAAATACCTGTGCAAGCAGTTTGCACCTAAAATATTTTGTAAAGTCCGGCAGAAAACTGGCGGAAGTACCTTAGTTAATGTGCCCCAATCTATGTTTTATCAAGTTTTTATCTATGGTATTATCAAGTTTGCACTTGTTTCTTTAATACCTGCGCTTTGGATTCAGTACACTTTCTAGATATTTCCTTGCGGCCTCTCTCTGCAGGAGCTTGCTGTACTCACTGGTGAAAATTGCATCTGAATGTCTCTGAACTCTCCTGCAACACAAGGAACAAATGAACACATCAGACAATGACCATTATCAGAAGGGTAATTTCAGGGGGCACAGAGGGAGGAGTCCCAGGTCATCGAGTCTTAGGGTGGGCGGTGGTATATGATGTTAGTTTACGATATTGAAAGACCAGCGCTATAAACCAGTGTCCTCAACATGGTGCATGTGTACATGGTGGACATCACTATTTTTGGCCCTTATAGGATTATTTAGAATTTTGTGTAGTTTTGCCCTCTGTAGGCTCTATATCTCATTTACATGAGAGCTACCCAGCTTTCCTTCCCTCTATATAGATACATCTCATTATTAGTTTAGAAAGAAGGGAAGAAGGAAAGGAGCCAGAAAAGTAGTAAAACACATTTCTCTAATAAAATACAAAACAAATGCCCTACATATACAATTTCTACAAAGTTAGTAGAAAGGTTATGGGCCATATACAACAGGGAAGGACATTTTACCTACAGACAAGAACCTGCTGTATAATAATACGTTTCTGTGAAATACTAACACTCTTCTTCCATATAATTGTAACTATAGGACAGCGGAGCCAGACATCAGCCTGAGAAGAGTATACAGGATATATATATACTTTCATATTAGAAAACCTCTCACCGATCTTGTAAAGCAGAAGAGAACGCAATGAAGACTGTGAGAACCATCAAGGAGATTAGTAAACGTGCCATCGCCTCTCACTGTCTGCAAAACAAAGGCGTCCATGACTGTTATGTAATAGTAATTGTACGATTATATATACATGGCTGCAGTGATACTGTAGCTCACCAAATTAAAGGGGTTGTCCACTTTCAGCAAATAATTGATATGGTTTGTGTAAGGAAAAGTTATACAATTTTCCAATATACTTCCTGTATCAATTCCTCACGGTTTTCCAGAGCTCTGCTTGCTGCCATTCTATAGGAAGCGTTTATGTTTACTTCCAGTAGACAGAAATCTGTCCATGGTCACACAGGTGTGCGGCTCGTTATATCACATGGCTCTAATTACTCTGTGATATAACGAGCTGTGCACCTGTGTGACCATGGTCAGATCTCTATCTACTGGAAGTATACATAAAAGCTTCCTATAGCAGGAAAGCAAGCAGAGAACTAGAAAACCGTGAGGAATTGATACAGAAAGTATATTGGAAAATTGTAAAACTTTTCTTACACAAACCATATCAATTATTTGCTGAAAATGGATAACCCCTTTAACTTCGACTGAACTGAAATGCAATATCAGCGACCAAACCATGACCCAAACTTGGGTAGAGCTGCCATGTTTATAACATCCCTTTAAAACGGATGATTTTAAACTGACTTCACTCTTGTTTTATTATAACAAGTCCCTGGGGTATAACCACGAAGACAAGATTCTTAAATGTACTCAGGATAGAAAAATAACACATTCTTGAATTTAATGTTATTAACAAAAATACAGCATTTCACAGATATAATCCAACCTGTCTCTATCACTCCTCGTGTATACAATTTCGGTTGCCCTGGGATCCAACCGTGAATCTTCTGACTATGGACAGGCATGACAGATTCTTCTCATAAATAGCTTCTCCTCTCTGCCTCCATCCCTTCCCTTTTCATTACAAGACCAGCTCACACAGAGACACTTCTTGAGGGCAAGCGACATCATGGAGAGACTGTACTGCCACTGTAGCTCAATGCGTGGCTGTGTTGGCCTTCATATTTACTCCAGGCATGTGCTGGCCTTCATATTTACTCCAGGCATGTGCTGGCCGTCATATTTACTCCAGGCATGTGCTGGCCTTCATATTTACTCCAGGCATGTGCTAGCCTTCATATTTACTCCAGGCATGTGCTAGCCTTCATATTTACTCCAGGCATGTGCTGGCCTTCATATTTACTCCAGACATGTGCTAGCCTTCATATTTACTCCAGGCATGTGCTAGCCTTCATATTTACTCCAGGCATGTGCTGGCCGTCATATTTACTCCAGGCATGTGTTGGCCTTCATATTTACTCCAGGCATGTGCTAGCCTTCATATTTACTCCAGGCATGTGCTAGCCTTCATATTTACTCCAGGCATGTGTTGGCCTTCATATTTACTCCAGGCATGTGCTAGCCTTCATATTTACTCCAGGCATGTGCTAGCCTTCATATTTACTCCAGGCATGTGCTAGCCTTCATATTTACTCCAGGCATGTGCTAGCCTTCATATTTACTCCAGGCATGTGCTAGCCTTCATATTTACTCCAGGCATGTGTTGGCCTTCATATTTACTGGTTAGATTTTACTGTGTGCTGGGCTACCTGTATACTGGAGAGAGTGTGTTGGACTACAACAATTATGGGGGGCATATGCTGAGCTACATATATACTTTGGACATATGCTGGGCTACATATAGATGGGGGCAATTTCTGGCCTTCATAGATACTGGGGGCATGTGATGGACTAACAATATACTGGGTCAAGTGTTCTGGGCTACATATATAGTGGGGTTATCTGCTCCAATATATGGTCTGAGAGAGTGCTGGGCTGCATATAAACGGGAAGAGTTTTCTGGGCTACCTATATATTGGGGAGAGAGTGCCGGGCTACATATATACTGGGGTTATGTGTTGGCCTTTATATATACTATGGGATATGTACTGGGCTTCATATATACTGGGATGAAAGTGCTAGGCTACATATTTGCTAAGGGGGAGTGTGGTAGGCTACATATATACTAGTGGCATGTGCTAGGCTAAATATACTGAGGTAGAGTGTGCTAAGCTACATATAGACTGGGGGTGTTGTCTTACTGTCTTACATTAGTCAATACAAAGAGTTAAAGGGGATGTCACAAGCATTAGAGGCAATGGCTTTTGCATTGGGGGCTATAGGAGAGAAAAGTAGGTGCTCTACTTTGCAGAGTGTGAGAATTGCATGGAACAGCATGGAATGGACCGCTTTATCTAACCATGCATGCTTTTGAGGTGAGTGTCCCTTCATCTTCTGATCGTTTCCCCATGCTGTCTTACATTACTAAGGGTGTGTCATCCTACTTTTATTTTAAAGGGGGTGCTGTTCTACATTTTGAAGGTTGGTGCTGGACCACACTTGTATGGGGGTACTGTGTTACACTTCTAAGGGGTGCTTTGCTAGCCAAATTTATAATGGGGCAGCTGTGCAAAATTAATCTAAATTAATAAGGAGGTGCTGGTGTTAAATATTTAAATAGTGAGGGGGAACTATATGGTAGTATATATTATAATATATTGAGGGGTCACATATCTGCATATGCATGGGGCACATTGTGATCATTTTGAGCTTTTATCTAGGGGACGTTATATTGACTGTGATTATTTTATGAATGTGGAGATGTTATCCAGAGGCCAAAGTCACCAGAGTGGCAAATTCTGCATTGATAAGTAATGGCTGGGCTAAGTAACCATGATGTCCTCTATCTGATGGAGAAGGATTGCCAACTATGAGGAGACTACTATTCCTATTCTACATTAATACTTCTACAGCACATTACTACTACGATCCATTGTGATATGTCTGTCTATCTAATTAGAGACACAGTACAAATATTCCTATACTACATCAATATGTGCAAAGTACTATTATCAAATAGGAGAAAAAAATATCAGATTACCGATTCCTTTGGACTATTATATGCAATGTTCTGGTGATTCCACGTGGACCAATGTGCCTCTGAAAAAGCAAATTGCGTCTGAAGTATAGTCCAAATTCTTCCAAATTTATATGATTCCATTAAAAATCCCAACTAGTCACAGGTCGAGAAGATAAAGAAGGATATCCTGCTTTATCTCGTCTACATGTCATGTGTTGAAATTTTTAATTAAATGAAACAAACTTGGATGATTTTAACTATGCTGCGGGACACTTTGCCTATCTCTATAATATTGCTATATTTAGATTAGGTGGGTTTTGCACACCTCCCTACTTTATTTCCTGAAACCTCTAGCTACTTTCTTGTTTCTATGTCTTCTCCCCACAGGGTTCACCAATTATTGAGCACAGGAGAAGCACTATGTGGCACTTGGCCGTGTAAAAACAAGATAACCGGTGCCCAATCTAGAATGGCCCTATCCGCAGTTAACTGGGAGATGCTCAACATTTATGGGAGATTAATGGAGGGTCAAGAAACTAAAAACAGCATAAACAATCTTATATAGTGGAGGGTTATGTCATAGTGTTTCATGGACTCATGATTCTCATACAGTAGGTTCCAAGCTTTTCTCAGCAGGATCGTAACTCATATTGTATGAATGGTCCCAATGTGATTTTGATACATTACATTTTTCTTGTATGTGCATGTCTAATACTTTAGCACTTTGTAATTGATTTGTCTCCTTTTTTTAAACCAGAAAACGTTTATTTGCAAACAGAATAACAAAGCAAAATAATTCCAGCAATGCAACATATACTCTAAGGGGCACATTTACTTACCCGGTCACTTGAGTTTAAAGAAAGTGCATTGTCCATCTCTAATGCTGCGTGGGCCCGATATCCTGCATGTGTCGCTTCCCCGCTCAGGTCCGACACAGTTCACCATCTTTTTAGCGGTACATCTAAGTGCTTGGGCTTGCGACACAATTTGAAAGTTAAATCCCGCGCTCAGTCCGAATCAGTCAGAACGACCGACGGCACGCCCCCTAATTTGTTTCACATGGAAGCCAAAAAAAGGATTGCGTGTCCCACAATCCCAGCGCACACACACTTATTAACCCCTTATCACCGACCGAGTTTTCAGCTCAATGACCAGACTCGATTTTACAAATCTGACATGTCTCACGATAATTGGTTATAACTTCGGAACGCTTTAACATATCCCGGTGATTTTGAGAATGTTTTCTCGTGATACATTGTACTTCATGTTAATTATAAAATTGATACGTGATACGTTTTGCGATTCGTTCTGAAAAAAAGTGAAAATTTGGCAAAAGTTTGTAAAAATTCTTCATTTTCCTAGTTTGAAATGTTCTGCTTTCCAGACAGGAAGTAAAACTACCCAAAAAGCTTGATAAATTACATTTACGGAATGTCTGCTTTATGTTGGGATGATATTTTATGCATCCTCTCACTTTTCTAGGATGTTATGAGGTGCAGAACTTTAGGTGCGATTTTTCTCATTTTCATGAAAATTGCCAAAACTCACATTTTGAGGGAAAACTCAGCTTCCAAGTGACTTTGAGAGGCCTAAATAATAGTAAAACCCCATAAATTACCCCACTATAGAAACTTCACCCCTCAACGTATGTAAAACTTCTATTAAGTCCATTAACCCTTTAAGTGTTTCACATGGGTTAAAACAATATGGACCTGCGATTTAGAAACTATGGAATTTTTTTGGAACATACATTCATTTAGGCCAAACTGACATTTTCAGAATAAATTAAATGATGAAACGCACTGCAACGTTTGATGCCCAATTCCTCCCGAGTGTACTGATACCCCATATGTGGTGGTGACTGCTGTACGGGCGCACGGCCCGGCATAGAATGAATGGAGGCGCCATTCACTGCAGATTTGTATTGTCACATTGTACAACCTATACATTTTTATTTTTTTTTGGTAATGCAAACATATGAGGGCTTAATTTTTACGGAATGAGATACAATGTATAGATAATTCATTTAGGGGGTCTATAGCTTATTCATGAGATTTTATTAACTATTTCAAGGGGGACACAAACAAAATCATCAATTTTTATTTTGGATTTTTAGCATTTTTCCCCCCGTTCACCGTAATGTAAAAATAATATTTTATCTTTATTCTCTGGTTCACTACGATTGCGGTGATACCTCATTTATATAGTTTTTCTTATCTTTGCTCAATTTTCCTGGGCAAAACCAATATTGGAGAATATCGCATTGTTTTTACTATTGACAACTTTTTACGGCCATAACTTCTGTATTTTTCTGTTGTCAGATCTGGTTGAGGGCTTATTTTTTGCGAAAAGAGTTGTTCTTTTCAGTCGTATCATATTAGGGAATGTAGCTTTTTTTGATCATTTTTTAGAACATTTTTTGTGATAGTGTTTGATGAAAAATTGTATATTACGGGAAGTTTTTCGTGGTTATTTTTTTCATAGTTCCCCGAGCGGGTTCAATATTGATTTAGATTTATTGTACAGATTAATACGGACGCGGTGATACCAAATATGTACATTTTTTGTGTGTTTTTGTGTTTTATATACTGTATTTGCATTATATGTGTAACTGGGGAGATTATGGGACTTTATTTTATTTAATTATTATTATAAAACAATTTAATCTTTTTTTTTTTTCTTTCACATATTTTCAACCTTTTGGCTTGAATAAGCGATCATCCGATCGCTTATTCAAGCCTTTACACTGCAATACACTTGTATTGCAGTGTATAGTGTAAGTAACTGAGCATGCCGCGCATGCTCAGTTACTTACAGCCGGGTCCTGCCAGGAGGCGGAACCCGGCGAGAAGAGGAGCCGACAGCCCGGGGTCACTCGTCGGAACCCGGGGCAGCGGCAGGAGGGATCGGATCCCCCGGTAAGCACACCGGGGAGGTCCGATCCACGGGGGACACACTTGCACGCCGCGGTCATGCTTGACCGCGGCGTGTAAGGGGTTAAACACCCGGGATCTGAGTTTTTCCGATCCCGGGTGTTAGTGCCGGGTCTGGGCTGTGATATCACAGCCCGACACCGGCACTATAATAACCCGATGTCCCGAAATCTTCTTCTGATGCGGCGCTGTAGAAAGGCGTCGCATCAGAAGAAGTACCCTTAATGACCGCCGTAGATTCCCGATAGGGCGGTCATTAAGGGGTTAAATACCTGTGCAAGCCCTAAAAACGATGCGCAGTCAGACAAAAGTGCAGGGCACGACCCTGAGTAAATGAGCCCCTCTATGTTCACATCTTGGCATAAAGTCCAACATAAAACCCCCTCCCCTCCAGCCTAACCAAAAATGATTTTTTTCTTTACTTAGAAAGCGCTAATAAAATCTCCACACTTAGCATTAGATGCCCCAAAATGAACATATGTTCACACTACAAGGAAGTGAAAATTTTAAAGGCTGTACAATGTGCCAACGAAAATTTGCTGTTAATGACGCTCATTCCATTTTATGCCCGGCTGTGTGCCCATATAGCGCGTTTATAAATAGCATATCTATGTTGTTTTAAAAGGTTATTGCCACAAAGACAAGTTTCTTATATGTACTCAGGATAACATAATAACACATTCTCTAATTCACTGTTATTAACAGAAATTCTGCATTTCACAGATATAAGTCCAACCTGTCTCTATCAGTCCTGGTGTACACAATTTCAGTTCCCCCTGGACCCTAGATCTTGTGACTTTAGGGTTGGCAGCCATCTTATCTGAGGTTTTACAGTGCTTGTCTCTTTCTCTCTGCTCCCTCTGCAAGAACCCCTTTCCCCTGCATTCCATGAAGGAACTCTCACTGATACACAGACACTGGTTCACCCCCGGAGCTCACCTTCTTCTTCCGGGTGCATGCAAGTGCATTGTCTTGAGACACAATTTGAAAGTTAAATCCTGCGCTTGGTCCGAATTAATTGGATTGTCCCCCCCCCCCCCCCATTTGTGTCCCATGAAAGCCAATGCAGCTATGCCAAAATCTGATCAGGTGCTACAAAATCCCCTGTTAAATATCTGTCACAGCTGAGCAAAACCTGAAAGTCCGAGGAAAGTGTGTCCAAGGACCCTTAGTAAATAAGCCCCACTGTTCCATGCTAGCATGTACACAGTGTCAGGAAAACTACAAGCTACAGGCAGGGGGAGGGAGGAGTTACAGCAGATGTAACAGTGTGTGTAGCTGAGATGAGCAAGACCTGGAGAGTGTTATTGTGTGTTATATGCATCTCACAGATCTCAACATCTCATCTCTAATCTGTCTCATCTCTCTCTTTCTATGTTGCAGATACTAGTGAAGGTAAATAAAAGTCTATATAAACCTGTACCCTGATAATCTAACCACATTGTCAGCACACAGAACTAGATGGATCATGAAGTGTCTACTTAGAGAATCCCTGCCAACACCCTGGGATTTATACTGACCATCACTGAGTAATAGGAGATAAAACAGCAAATAAACTTAGTAAAATTGTAAAGTAACAAGTTAAAAGTGATGTTTATTGTGTTTATTGAAATTTGCGAATTTTCTTACATGGGCAAACCCCTTTAACTCCTGGTTAACAAACTTCTTAAAAAGTGGTTTGAAATACATTGGTGGTTGTAGTTTCCAAAAAGAAGTTATTTATAGGGTCTTACTATTTAAACACTTGAAAGCTGAGGAGGTTCCTAAAACGTAAGTTTAGGTGATTTTCATGAAAATTGCACCTAAAGTTCTAAGCATGCAAACATCTCACAACAATTAGCGGACGCATAAAAAAACATACCAACACAAAGCAGACATTCGGCATATGTCACTTCTCAAGTTACGTGGCCTGACTCTCTGCTTTGAAAAACTTTAGAATTTTTTAAAGATTTCACCAAATTTTCATATAAATGCAAAAAATATCTGCAACACCCCTTCCAATACAGATTAGGAACTGTAGGGATTAGGAACTGTAAGGGGGAGTCGCAAACCGTCTATGAAGGTCCTAGAGCCTGGACATTATGTAATAGCAGCTGTAGATTCTGCCTGGAAAGGCAATAGTTAAATGGGTGTAAGTTGTTATCCAATTATTTGTCTGTATTGTAAACGGGAATGTGATTGGAGAGGTACTACCACCTGACCAGGGGGAGTATAATACCCCTGTGCAGGGGGAGCACATGGTCTTTGCCTGTCAGCAGTCCAGACCACATGGTCTGAGTAAAGAGAGAGATAGAGTGTGGAGCACACCTTCAGTTCTGCCACAGAACCCAATCCCAGGAACTGAGTCTGGAGACTCTAACCAGAGCTGTAGCTTCCACAGTTTGGACACAGCTCAACTATCCCAGCCTGCATGTACCATCAGGCATCAGGCTGGTGTCTTATTCCTGCGGACCACTCTCCCTGCCCACTCCCGCACCAGAATCTGAATCTGCTGTTTGACCGTTTTGGCCCATTGCCTGCTACCAGTTGTTTAATATAGAACCGTGAGTTGATTTGCACAACTTTGTCACCATCCCTGGATACAGTTGTCTACCACCACGGGCTCCCCATCCATCACCCATGGACCTATCTTACAGATACCCAGGGTTCCCCTCAGGGAGAAACAAGTACTTCAGCCTCTCCCTCCTTATTTATAGCATACACCACCTGCTGGAGACCTGCCAGGCTGTAGGGTAGCCCTCTGGTCCCCATACCAAGCACCATGACATCAGCGTGCCCTAGGTCGCAATCGCCAGCCACTCCGGTACTCCAGGCCCCAATAAAAGGCTAGGCCCCGGGGGGGGGATGTTACATATCACCCAAATCACCCATATCACCCAAATTGCAGTGACAGAAGGTAGATTCTAGGGCCTGGTTACGAGGATTAAAACCAGCTTTGGTTCCTAGGGGTTTATAAAGTCTTCTAATATTAAACGCAGTCAACCTGCCGGGCATAAAGGGTGACTGATCTACCCCAATCAGATGAGTAATTACTCCAGACAGATGGATAACCCATGCATTTGCTAGGATTTAGCATCTGTTTAGAAGCAAAGATAATGGCGGATAACAAGACACTGATTGTAGCCTGGTTTGGCCAGGATGACCACTAATGCCTCTCATAGAGTCCGGCAATTGTCTTTGGCTAAGAGCGTCCTGTAACACTTCAAAAAATTCTGCACCAGTGCATCTATCCAGGGGCTTTTAAACTGGGAAGAAAAGCACTCTCCAGCTTCTCCAGCCTCCAGCTCATCACACGCCTCTTCTAATAAACTAGGCATATTGACATTTCGGAGAAAGGAGTAATCATCTCTACACCCTTCCGACAGTCTAGAGGTGTACAGATCCCTGCAAAAGTCAAGCATCGTGGCACAGATGTCCTCATTGGACACATGTGAGGTGCCATCAGGCTTTATCAATTTTTGAATATGTAGACCCCCCCCCCCCCCCCCCCAGGATTCAGTAATAGTAACAGTTGTCCAATGCATCACCAATCGCCTCTGCATTTTTAAGCAGCAACATGTGTTTTGCCTTTTAACATTAATGACTAGTGATGAGCGAGCCCGATCTGCATAGGTCGGGTCTGTACGAATTTCATGAGTCAGGCACTCACGTTCCGGAGCATGAACAGCGTCACTATTCGGGATTCCAGTCTGTTGTGGCATTAATTGCCAAACTCTCTTTAAGGAGAACTCTTACTTCCTGACCCTAGTCAATAGCCTCTCACCCAGCCAAACCAGTTGTCTACAGTTGGGAGTCTGTTCCTTCTGGAATAGATAAACTGGTTTGTCTAAATTCCACATCATGTTGTTAGACTTCTTTTAGGTCATACTTGGCGTTAAGGGGGCTGCCTTTCAAGGTAGCAAAACTTAGCTTTTATGTTTCTCCATCATTAGGAAAACAGACTTGGCCCTTGAATAATGGTCATCTTCCTTAGGGATGTTGTGAATTCTACACTGAATGTATTTATCAAACCCCCCGAAAAACATATACAAGATACAAAACAATCCATTCCTTTATTGATATCAGTTAAAAATTCACAAGACATACATATTTAAAAAAAAATTTCTAAGTGAGGGATTCCGGACAGTTATATGCTTAGATATAGTCATAGCCTGACTATGTGAAGGGTGCGTTCCAAAGTTCAGTTTTTCAGATGCAGTTTTTGAAGCCAAAAGCAGCTGTGGTTCATAATGAGTAAGTGCCCATTGAGAGATGCTGCTCCTCCTCTTTTGCTACTCCACTCCTGGTTTGGACACCAAAAACAGCATCTGAAAAACTGAACGTGTGAACACACCCTAAAGTGCAAGTGCCAAATTCAACTCAACGGATATCACACAAATACATCATCAACAATATAGGGTGCAAGGTTTTACCTATAGTGTTAGTTTTCCCAGTCAGACACCCCAATGTGCGTTTCACACCTCATGCTTCTTCAGCTGCTTGGATATATACTGAATATAACCAAAGAAAACAGTCAAACACTTAACGTACATACTCGAGTATAAGTCGAGTTTTTCAGCGCAAAAATTGCTTTGCAGGGGGGAGCCCGAAGTGGACCAGAGTACCTGAATAGGAACTGGAACACCCAAAGCAAGAAGAGGACCTGCGGGGGGCTTCGGAAAGGTGGGGCTGACTGGCTATATAATGGGGGGGGATGGGCTGGCTATATACTGCAGGGGCGGGCAGGCTACGATAGCGGTTCAATAAGTACCCGTGTTTGACGACAGAGGGCGTTCTTGAGGGAAGTTGGTGTTATCATCGTGTGCTGCCATCTATCAAATGACGGCAAAACAAATTGCAGACTGATTTTGGTTAGTTTGGATTTGGCAGCCATGTCAAGACGTGTTTTGTGATTTTCACTAAGAAAAAAAAAGAGCAGTATCGTTCGGTTATTCGCTTTTTGTTTTTGGATGGGAAAAAAATGCAAGGATATAAAAGCAAAGTTGGATGCTGTTTATGGGGACACTTCGCCATCTATGACCACAGTTAGGTATTGATTCAACAAATGTAATTTTTAATGAGGAGTGACTAGGACGCCCAGCAGACGTGGTTACCGAGGAAATCATTAAAAAAGTCTACGACATGATACTCGCTGATCGATGAACGAAAGTGCGCGAAGTAGCAGAGGCCGTAGGTATGTCGACCGGAATGGCAATTAATATTTTACATGATAAGTTGGCGATGAAATAATTGTCGGCACCAATGTGTGCTCCGATTACTCACGGTGGACAACAAGTGGATGCGGCTGTTAACTTCGAAGCAGTGTTTGGAGCAATTTAAGCTATATGTGAAAGAGTTTTTGTGTCGAGTTGATGAAACCTGGATTCATCATTACACACCAGAAACTAAGCAACAATCAAAACAATGGGGCATGGTCCCGGGTTTCGGACAAACCGCAAAATTTTAAAAAAGAATTGTGTCGCAAGATCAGCACTTACATGCACCGGGAAGAAGAAGGTGAACTCCGGCGGACCTCGGCGCAGCAGCGACACCTGCTGGATATCGGGCGCATGACCTTAGTGAATCCCGGCAGACCCAAATCCTCGTCGGACAACGCGCCGTAGGATCGCAACTGGACCGGGTAAGTAAATGTGCCCCAATGGATCTGGTGAGTCTGCTCCAAAGAAGGCGAAGACGGTCCCATCGGCCAGGCAGGTCATGGTGACGATTTTTTGGGATGTGAACAGCTTCATCCTCATGGATTTTTAGAAAAAGGAAGAACGATCACTGGAGATCACAGTGAGTTATTGGAACGCTTCGACAAAAAATTGAAGGAGACATGGCCGCATTTGACGAAAAAGAAGGTGCTGTTTCACCACGATAACACACCAGCACATTCATCTGTAGTTGTCGCCGTCAAACTGCATAAATTGCGTTATGAATTGCTGCCACACCCCCCGTATTCACCTGATCTGGCTCCCTGCGACTTTTTCTTGTTCCCTAACATGAAGAAATGGCTCGCGGAAAAAAAAATTAGCTCAAGCGAGGAAGTCATCGCAAAGACAGAGGCGTATTTTGGAGAGTTCGACAAATGCTTTTTTTTTGGAGGGGTTAAGAAAATCGCAGGAATGTTGAAAGAAGTTTATCTTTCTAAAACACTTATTTAACTGCCCACGTATATACTGCATGGGCTGGCAGGCTATATACTGGGGGCAGGGGCTGGCAGGCTGTATACTGGAGGGGCAGATCCTGGCAGGCTATATACTGGGGGGGGCTGGCTATATACTGCAGGGGCAGGCAGGCTATATACTGGGGGGCAGAGGCTGGCAGGCCATATACTGGAAGGCAGGGGCTGGCAGGCTATATACTGGGGGCTATGGGCGGGCAGGCTATATACTGGGGGGGCTAGCTGGCTATATGCTGCAGGGACTGGCAGGCTATGCACTGGGGGGGGCAGAGGCTGGCAGGTAATATACAGGTTTATACTGGTTGGAGGCTGTGACCAATGTATTTCCCACCCTAGGCTTATACTTGAATAGGTTTTCCCAGTTTTTTTGTGTTAAAATTAGGTACCTCGGCTTATACTTGGGGCGGCTTATACTTGAGTATATACGGTATGTCTGTAGTGAATAATGCATGTGGCATTTGTAACCTCGAGGAGGAAAGCATAGTCATCTGTAACCGCCACCGAGCCATCAATGTCACATGGGAACTCCACCAATAGGGGAATTCTTCTCACTGCAAAACAAGATACAATGGGAAAAATCAGGTCCTTCCTCTCACTACCATGAAAGAAGCAATGGGTATCCAGGCACATTTATGTTTTGCTCATCTCTAAACAGGGTTATATCCCTGCAAAAATGTACAGGGTAAAATAATTAAGGATGAGGGTCGCACTCTTGCTTGTTAGTATCAAAACACTTTCAGCTTTATTTTTGCATGGATACAGCGGTTACATCATAAAACAATATCTGACGCGTTTCTGACCTTTCCGGTCCTTAGTCATAGATAAAATTGAGTGTGGTGAGAGAGACAATTATACTCTAAATACCGGAAGTGGTAAGGTAACACACAGGTGTGTGTGTCTCTGATTCACCTCAGCTACTATGTGTTTATACAATAAAAAACATCGTGGTATAAGACAAAACAACATAACATATTACAGAAACACATACAAAAATCTGGGATTTAGTAATTGACTAGCAAGTCATTTCGCACATTGAATCCTTTAGGATGAATACAATCCTTTGTGAGGATCCAAAATCCCTCTCGGTTTAGAAGTTTTCTTCTGAGATCACCACCCCTTCTATTTAGTTTAACCCTTTCCAAGCCACAGAAAGTGAAACCCGATAAATCTCTATCATGATGGTTGATAAAGTGCCTGGCGGCATTAGATGGATTTGTATACTCAGGATTAGTGACACCATTGAGGTGTTCTCTTATACGTTCTTTTAGTGTCCTGCTGGTACAACCTATATAATCTTTGTTACAATAATTGCATGTGATGCAATAAACAACATTTTTTGTATTACAATTAATGAAATCACGTATAGTAATTTCCGTATTTTTATTTTTGTCTGATGTTGTTTTGCAATTTCGTGCATATTTGCAGCTTTTACAGATTTTAGCCCCACACTTGAAAAATCCTTTGGTGTTTAGCCAGGACCTTGTATGGGTATTTCTATTGGTGTCGCTCAGAGACAATATGCTACCTATGGTTGGGGCCTTTCTGGTAGAAAAGGAGCAACCCTCCTGTAGAATTTGTCGCAATGTATCATCCTGGTACAGTATAGGTATATATGTGCTAATAATATTTTTAATGGCATTATGCTCTACACTATATGTGGTGACAAAAGAGGGTTTGACATTACGTTTAGGAGGAGAAGGAAGTTTATGTGAATTGAAGAGTAGGCTTTCCCTGGATCTGTTTAGGCTGATGTTTTTTGCTCTATCCAAACTCCATTGGGTATAGCCACTCTTCTTTAATCTTTGTTCAATAGTGTTTACTTCCTTAGAAAACGCTGTGTCAGTAGAACAATTTCTTTTGGCTCTGAGCATTTCTCCCACCGGGATGCTTTTTATAGTATGATTTGGGTGACATGAGGAGCTGTGGAGTATAGTATTACGGGCAGTACTTTGGCGGTAAGTGGATGTGAAAATTTGTTCTGAATGAGTGTGTGTCTCCAAACATAAATCCAAAAAAGTAATATTATTGTTGTGCCACTGAAATGTAAAATATAAATTCAGGGGATTATTATTAAGATATTCGATGAAATCAGATACGGTCGCCTCATCGCCGCCCCATATAATGATGACGTCATCGATGAAACGGCCGTATCTGATCATCTGGGTAATGTACGGATTACTGTCAGCAAAAACATAAATTTCCTCCCACCATGCAACGTATAGGTTAGCCAGCGATGGGGAAAACTTGGCCCCCATCGCTGCACCTGATTGTTGCAAAAAAAAATGTGTTGTCATATTGAAAATAATTACTGTTTAACAAGTATTGCATGACTTCCAAAATATAGATTTTCAGATCAGAAGAATAAGTGGAATACTTATCAAGGTGATATGACAAAGCTATGGTGGCTAGTGAATGGGGTATGCTGGTATATAAAGCCTCTATATCACATGTCAGCCATGAGTAGTGGGGTTGCCAATTGGTTTGTTGTAAGACTTGAAGTATATGTTTACTGTCTTTTAGATAGCCATGGCAGCGTGTGACCAATGGCTGTAGTAATGAATCCAGCCATGCTCCCATATGTTCATTTAAAGAGCCAATGCCGGCGATGATGGGACGCATGGGTGGGGGAAATTTATTTTTATGTATTTTGGGTGCACAGTGGAAGATGGGCGTGATTGGGTTTTGTACATACATATATTCAGCTTGTTTAGGCGCAAGTATACCCAAAGTTACGCCCTCTTCCAGTAATGCAGCCAAGCGTATCAAAAAACATTTAGTAGGATTACATGTAAGTGGAATATAGTTGTTTTGATCCTGTAATAACTTTTTAGACATTATGTCATATAGTCCGGAATTAAGTAGGACTACTGCCCCCCCCTTGTCCGCCTTGCGTATAATTAAGTCTGAGTTCGATTTAAGAGATTGAATAGCATGTTTCTCTCCATTAGTTAAATTGGATTTTTTAGTTCTAGGTATGCTAGTTTCACCATGTAATCTAACAAGTTCTGACTGGATAATCTCCTGGAATTTATCCAGAACTGGGGGTTTTGATTGTACTGGATAGAATAGCGGATTAGTAGTCTTAAAATTGGTGGCTGTATTAATAGTTTCATTTGCTCTTTCATGAGTACAATCCGCTAGGCTATTCAGTGTATCATATACAATGACATCTTGAACAGAAGGAAAATTCAAACTTTTATCAATTGATTTAACATCATATACAATAAATTCTTTAGAGTCATCGACATCATTGTTATCAGTGTCCTCTTTCTTGAAAAAATGTTTTTTTACTGTTAGCAAACGAACAAAATTATTAACATCCAAAATAGTTTTGCTGACAGTAATCCGTACATTACCCAGATGATCAGATACGGCCGTTTCATCGATGACGTCATCATTATATGGGGCGGCGATGAGGCGACCGTATCTGATTTCATCGAATATCTTAATAATAATCCCCTGAATTTATATTTTACATTTCAGTGGCACAACAATAATATTACTTTTTTGGATTTATGTTTGGAGACACACACTCATTCAGAACAAATTTTCACATCCACTTACCGCCAAAGTACTGCCCGTAATACTATACTCCACAGCTCCTCATGTCACCCAAATCATACTATAAAAAGCATCCCGGTGGGAGAAATGCTCAGAGCCAAAAGAAATTGTTCTACTGACACAGCGTTTTCTAAGGAAGTAAACACTATTGAACAAAGATTAAAGAAGAGTGGCTATACCCAATGGAGTTTGGATAGAGCAAAAAACATCAGCCTAAACAGATCCAGGGAAAGCCTACTCTTCAATTCACATAAACTTCCTTCTCCTCCTAAACGTAATGTCAAACCCTCTTTTGTCACCACATATAGTGTACAGCATAATTCCATTAAAAATATTATTAGCACATATATACCTATACTGTACCAGGATGATACATTGCGACAAATTCTACAGGAGGGTTGCTCCTTTTCTACCAGAAAGGCCCCAACCATAGGTAGCATATTGTCTCCGAGCGACACCAATAGAAATACCCATACAAGGTCCTGGCTAAACACCAAAGGATTTTTCAAGTGTGGGGCTAAAATCTGTAAAAGCTGCAAATATGCACGAAATTGCAAAACAACATCAGACAAAAATAAAAATACGGAAATTACTATACGTGATTTCATTAATTGTAATACAAAAAATGTTGTTTATTGCATCACATGCAATTATTGTAACAAAGATTATATAGGTTGTACCAGCAGGACACTAAAAGAACGTATAAGAGAACACCTCAATGGTGTCACTAATCCTGAGTATACAAATCCATCTAATGCCGCCAGGCACTTTATCAACCATCATGATAGAGATTTATCGGGTTTCACTTTCTGTGGCTTGGAAAGGGTTAAACTAAATAGAAGGGGTGGTGATCTCAGAAGAAAACTTCTAAACCGAGAGGGATTTTGGATCCTCACAAAGGATTGTATTCATCCTAAAGGATTCAATGTGCGAAATGACTTGCTACCGTAGTCAATTACTAAATCCCAGATTTTTGTATGCGTTTCTGTAATATGTTATGTTGTTTTGTCTTATACCACGATGTTTTTTATTGTATAAACACATAGTAGCTGAGGTGAATCAGAGACACACACACCTGTGTGTTACCTTACCACTTCCGGTATTTAGAGTATAATTGTCTCTCTCACCACACTCAATTTTATCTATGACTAAGGACCGGAAAGGTCAGAAACGCGTCAGATAAAATAAAGCTGAAAGTGTTTTGATACTAACAAGCAAGAGTGCGACCCTCATCCTTTACAAGTTTAGTGCACCTGAGAGAAAAGAGGGGCGTTTCTGGAGGCTCACGCACCGGGAGTAGAGCAGGTCTGTAAACCGGTGATCATAGATCACCACCAATTGGACTTTAAAATAATTAATAACCCCTTCACGACCACCCATCTTTAATATTCATCAGGCGGTCATGAAGGTGAGCATGGATCGAGCCCTCTGCATATGCAGCAGGTGGCTATACTGATCCATAAAAGGCAAGGTGTAATTTTGAACATTTATAAGCTGTAAAAATAAAGCCCATCAGAATACGGCGCAAGAGAATATTAAATCGTACCACTAGAAATACAATTTGCCAGTATGTCAGTATATGGAGATTTTACACATCATGTACTAAAATGTGCCATTTGCACATTGCAATGGATCTATTGAATATACACATGGGTCTTATAAAGATACTAGGCTGTTAAGGAGACAGATTGGCACTCTCTGATGACGCTCACAGGGAGTTGCCATAGATATAATCCCCATCCCCTGATACTGGCGCAGGAGGGGGGCTTGCGATCGTGACAGGGGCATGTCTACAAGCCCTTTAGATGCCTAAAGGATTAACAACTGGGAGTGTTGCGTTCAGCCGCGCTACCATACTGCTGTCACCGCAGCGTTTGTTACGGTGATAGCAATGCACATTGAAAATGTACACCCGGGGGGGGGGGGGGTCGAATTAGCCGCAGCCTTGGACGTGCATTTTCATTCAAGGTCGGTAAGGAGTTAAAAGTAAAATAAAAATAAAAAGCCAAGAAAACCCTTTTAATCTAGATATAGTGCTTCATTTTATTTGATTCATTATTTGGATATCCCCCACCCCAAAGTATTACATTACCCTTAGGCCCCAAATTATTGATGTAGATTTAGGCCCTCATCCCAAAACAATTATTTACACCTCCCACATTAATATTTATAATCATTTAGATATAGGCTCCATAAATCTTAGTTTTTCCCAAAATGTGGTTATTAAAATAAAAAAGATTTTCTCACCTTTGGTGATGCTTGCACCACCTTTTCTGTCTTCTCACACCTGCAGCTTCAGGACAGACTGGGACTAGATGCGTGGCAAGCAACTTCGTAATGACATCATCAAAGGGCCACGCATCTGAGGTCACATTGTGCCACGCGCCGGGAGGTGTCCTGGCAACGTGCGCAATGTGTGCAGATACCATTATCTGTTTCAGCTACAGTGACTGTACTCGAGCGACCGATTCTGGGCCACATCAAGTACTATTCCAGGGAGGGGCCTCTGATGGGGACAGAGGCCCTTGCCATACGGCTGTGTCAGCACAGGGATTAGGGGCCACCGGTGGATCCACCGGTGGGACAGTGTGACCATGGATGAATCACTGGGGAGTGAGGCGGCTCTATATAGATGTATTACTGGGTGGGGACAAGGCAGCTGTTTATAGATGTATTACTGAGGGGAAGAGGTGGCTGTATATAGATGTATTACTGGGTGGGGACAAGGCAGCTGTTTATAGATGTATTACTGGGGGGAAGAGGCGGCTGTATATAGATGTATTACTGGGTAGATAGTAGATAGTGAGCAGGAGGACGTGTTTGTGTGCTACATTGTGGGGACATCCACCAGATTTTGCCCCAAAGGGCCCCCTCCAACCTTAATCCACCTCCACGTCCACCTCACACTCCCTAAATAATTTGATAAAATATTCCTAAATTAGATGAATAATTTAATAAAGTGATAATAAATAGCATTCAAAAACATATTAATAAATACTTTAAAACTGTATCTCCCTAACATTAGCTGGGAGAGAAAATCCCCACTAACAAAACATCACGACAATTGATCTCTAAGGAAGGGAGGGCAATGCGTGACGTATACCATGTTATATTGCAATCAGCAACTTGGTCCACTGCGCTGTAGACTGTTTATTCACTGTAGATAATTGTATATAGTTTTCATATTTTGTATTGTATTTTATGTATGTCATATCACTTATGCATGGTTGATGCATCTTATTGTAGTGTTTGACATAGACTTAGAAGAAGTCAAAATGTCACATGCTTCTGGTACTGAATAAAACCAAGCAAGATTTGAGAGGGGAAAATAATGCAATAGACAAATAAGAGTATCCAAATAATGATACTTTAGAAAAGAGAGGGAAAGCGGATGTGCAAACAAGATAAATTTTATTATTTCATCAATATACAAAGATAAAAACATTTAAAAACCCAAAAAATGGGAAAAAGAACACAATGGTCTCTCCTCAGAGAAATATTTCATATATGTACAACCAACAATGGATAACAAAGCTGCTAAATATAAAGGTATAAAAATATGCACAAAATCACATGTAATAATAAGGTGCAAAGTGCCTAGGCTGAATACATACAACGGTTCTTGGACTGTGTGCTGTGTGGTGTACAAGACAAGTAGAGACAGTGTCTCAATGCAAGGTGTTTACTAGAGATGAGCGAGCACTAAAATGCTCGGGTGCTCGTTACTCGAGCCGAACATTTCCAGATGCTCGAGTGCTCGTTTCGAGTAACGAGCCCCATTGAAGTCAATGGGAGACCCGAGCATTTTTCAAAGGGACCATGGTTCAGGAATAAAATGTGTTATTTAATTGAAAAATAATGGGGCAAATTTACTTACCCGGTCCATTCGCGTTCCAGCGGCGGCTTCTCCGCTCTGGATTCGGGTCCGGCCGGGATTTAATAAGGTAGTTCTTCCGCCGTCCACCAGGTGGCGCTGCTGCGCTGAAAGTAAACTCATCGCGCCGGAATGCACCGAGCTGGACCAGGTGAAGGTAAGCGGTCCTTATGCGACACATTTCGGTTTTTAAATGCGGCGGTTTTCCGAATACGTCGGGTTTTCGTTCGGCCACGCCCCCCGATTTCTGTCGCGGGCATACTGGCCCCGATGCGCCACAATCCGATCGCGTGCGCCAAAAACCCGGGGCAATTCATGTACAAGCGGCGCAAATCGGAAATATTCGGGTAACACGTCGGGAAAACGTGAATCGGGCCCTTAATAAATGACCCCCAATGTCTTCTGATAATTTGCAAACATCTGCGATCTATTCTTCACTGTTCCGCGCGTATATTATCTCCCGACAATTTAGCAGATGTGAAGAACAGTGAAGAATAGAATAAAAACAGTGAACACAGTGAACACAGTGAACACGGGATCATTTAAGATAAAAACACAGTGCAGAACACAGTGCAGAATAGATTACAGATGTTCGGCACATCTGCTTACTTGTCGGGAGATACGCGCGGAACGGCGCGAACAAAATAGCATGTGAAGAACAATATATATGTGTGTGAAGAACACATTGCAGATGTTTAAATACATCTGCAATGTGTTCTTCACACATATATATTGTTCTTCACATGCTATTTTGTTCGCGCCGTTCCGCGCGTATCTCCCGACAAGTAAGCAGATGTGCCGAACATCTGTAATCTATTCTGCACTGTGTTCTGCACTGTGTTTTTATCTTAAATGATCCTGTGTTCACTGTTTTTATTCTATTCTTCATTGTTCTTCACTGTGTTTTTTTTAATTAATTGCTCGATCTCGAGCAGGGGAAATACTCGTCCGAGCAACGAGCCGTCTCGAGTACCCTAATGCTCGACCGAGCATCAAGCTCGGACGAGCATGTTCGCTCATCTCTAGTGTTTACATATTATGAGATCAAAAAACGAAACAAAACATAGATAAAGTGCTGCGTGCAGAAAATAGCAGCTAGTGGTGTAGATACACAATTCAAGTAGATACAATAAAGCAGTACATCACATTATATTACCTAATGTAGAGCATGAAGAGGAGAGACCACAAACGCCCCACGCGTATCGCCCGTCTGGCGGGCTTCCTCAGGGGATAAGGAAAGGGAAATCAACCCAGCTATTTAAATCATCCAGTCCCGCCCCCCAGCGGTGTATGGATGTCCTACCATACCGCCCCTTTTAGTGTTAGAACACATCAAAGTATGATTCATAGTTCATGGTGAGTCTAAAAAGGTACTGTATCAGAGGGTTTCCCCTGCCGATTTGTAAGTTTGTTAAGTTAATCTGATGTGTGAGCAAGGTTCCAAGCCTTAGCAGTGCGGCATAAACTACTTCCGGGTCAAGGAGGTCGGAGATCCTGAGTCAAGTATGCATGTGTTGCCAAGCAACGGGGGCAGATCCCGTGCTAAGTTTGAAGATCCGATCCGTACAACAGAAAAAAGGAAAAGACGGTAAGGTATATGCAAGCCATCACTGTGGCAGATATGACTCAGATGGAGTTGTAACGATCGAACAGAGTGTGTATATAAATGAACTATAGACGCATAGACGCATGATCGTAGCAAAGTCTAACACTTGCGCTGTCTAGAAGATAGCAAGGCAGCGTAATGCATATAATGCCAAACTGTATGTATAATCTGGAGTACAAAGATGAATATTATGAATACATTATGAATACATATAATCTATGGTATAGGAGGTAGCAGAAAAAAAAAAAAAATTTAAACAAAAAATGTAAACAAAAATGTAAACAAAAAAAAAATTGAGCATGTGTCAATTTATAAATGCGAAAGTTAATTGAAGCGGCGCATAATACAAACAGAAAATAAGGAAATATAAAAATGAAACGGCGCACAGTGCATATACATATGGTACGGCGCAAGATTCATATACATGTAATGCGGCGCAGATACAAATATGAATGATGCAAAGAAGGCAAAAATTGGCATACGTAAGAACACAATTATCGATATCTATCTATTAAGTAGAGTGCAGACTGCAAATGCAGCGTATCGCCTATTGGACTAATCTTTGCAGGTATCTATATATACAATCAAAATGGTGTAAAAGAACCCAGTATTGGATGTCTGTCCATTAATTAAGGTACAGATTGGAATTGCGACATGTCGCCGATTAGACCTGTCGTTGTAGATAACTGCGTATGGAGTCCAAATAGTGCGCGCTGGAAATACATCATCTGAGAATCATAGAAGTAGCATCGTGTATAAAGTATACCGCTATCCATACAGTCCTTAGATATATATACATGAATATATGATGCAAGTCACTAAGGACAAACCAAGCCGCGCTACACAGTATATAGAAAGTAAGTAATCTAGTATAAGAACTGTAGTGTGGGCAGTAGCAGGACCTAAGGGTAAGTATCACTAGTCTCAGGACGCTATCCTGGTAGGGGGCGGTATGGCAAGGACATCCACCACAAGGTGGGGTGAGGGGGAGAAGGAGAGTGGAAAAATATTCAACAATTATCAGCTAGTAATATAGTACACAATTATCAATTTTTATCCTTATTATATATCAAGGTCACCAAATGGATGAATATTAGGCAGCAAGAGATGGTAGCGGGCAGGAATGATGCATAACAGACTGTTATATGCAGCAGTACATTGATATAAGGGCTAAAGAAGAATAGGAGTCCAACTTGTGGGAGTATACAGACATTGATTAGAGCGAAGGGATCGGATCCAATAGCACCTGTGGGTGCATCGATAGCATATCTTGAAAGAGTATTGGTTATGGTCCCTCTATTAGAGCAGCAGACTGTGAATCTGAGAGTTAGGCAGATAAAAGTGATCTCATCATGCATGCTGTGAAAGAAGGTTAACACCTATATAAAAAAGAAAAAAAAAGGCAAAACGCAAATTAGTGATACAATGCAAGTGAGAGTATTAGGGGGCCCAAATACAAACTAGACTTTAAGGGGTCCAGGACAGTGACCAAACCAGTGAGAGACTGGATAAAGAGCTAGAAATAGCTGAGTGAAATACATCAAAAAGGTGAAGAAATAAGGAATGCTGTGTCCAACTGATAGAAGAAGGGATAACCAAACAAGATAGAAATAAGGTGATAAAAAAGGCATATAAAAAATGGATTGGTGTTCCAACTATTTTTTATAATGACCTGTAAACAGTAGTTCTTCGTTCAGGCCTTGTGCAGCAACAGTATCCAAGATATAGATCCATCTCGATTCGCTTCGGAGAAGTTGTGGCACTAGGCTTCCACCTCGAACATGTTGTGAGATTTTTTCAAGACCCAAGACACGCAGATCCTGTGTTCGACATCTATGAAAATGGAGAAAATGGGCCGCTACTGAAGTGAGGGTCTTTCCTTTTTGTAGATCGGAAGCCGCTGTATTGATGGTGGACAGATGTTGTTGGCATCTCCTACGCAATTCTTGTGTGGTTTGACCCACATAGAGTTTTGGACAGGGACAGAGTAGTACATAGACCACTCCCTTGGTTTTACAATGTATGTAATCCCTAATTTTAAAGTTTCCATGATGCGTGGGGTCCTGAAATACAGAGGTTTGTATTATGTGTGGACATATCGAGCAGCCCCCGCATGGAGATGATCCTGTGAAACGGACTCCCCTCCCCAATGTGGTAGTGGGGCGCTGGAAATGACTGTTTGTGAGAGTGTCCCTCAAGTTGCGAGCACGTCGAGACGTTAGTAACGGTTTGTCCGTGAGGAATGGGGCCAATCTCACGTCACTTTTTAAAATCCCCCAGTTTTTGTTCAGGATGTCATACAGGTCACCCCATTGATTGTTGAATGTAGTGACTAACCTTGGTCTAGAGTCCATTGTCCGAGACTTGGTTTGAAGGAGGTCCTTTCGCTCACTCAATTTAGCTCTGGTAAAGGCTCCGGAGATTATTTTCCGAGGATATCCGCGTTCTTGGAATCTGTGGGTCAACTCCCGTGCGTGCCTCCTAAAATCTGATTGGTCGCTGCAGTTTCGCTTGAGTCTAAGAAATTGTCCTGTGGGGATTCCGTTCTTGAGGTGTCGAGGATGGAAGCTAGAAAAATGCAACAAGTTGTTAGTCGCAGTTTGTTTGCGAAAGAGGGAGGTAGTCAGAGTCGGATGGTTATAGGAAATGGAGATATCTAAGAAGTCGACTGTCGTTGTGGATAGGGTGGACGTTAACTTGATGTTCCAGGGGTTGTTGTTTAATTCTGATATAAATCCAACACAATCCTCTGAGGAACCGGTCCAAAGGAGGAGAATGTCGTCAATGTATCGAAACCAGCCCGACACCTTGGTCTTGTAGGCGTCCAGGCGGTAGACGACATTCTCCTCCCACCATCCTAAAAATAAATTGGCATAGGAAGGGGCACATTTTGCCCCCATGGCCGTGCCTGATGTTTGTTTGAAATACGTCCGGTCAAAGATAAAGTAATTCTGGTGTAACACCAGATACAGAAGATCCAGCAAAAAGGAATCATGCCTTCTGTCCGAAGACCACTGTTTATCAAGAAAGAAAGTTACTGCTTCAAGACCTACCTTGTGGTCTATGATGGTATATAAAGCTTCCACATCCAATGTGACAAGTAGAGTAGGCGTAGAAGATCTGAAGTTTTCCAATTGCTGGATCAGATGTGTTGTGTCACGGACGTAAGATTCCAACCTAAAAACCAAGGGTTGCAGGTAAAAGTCGAGGTAGGAACATAGCTTCTCATTGAGGCCACCTATACCTGAGACAATGGGTCGTCCCGGTGGCTTCTCCAAAGATTTATGGACTTTGGGAAGCATATAAAAGGTGGGGATTATAGGTTTTTCAGTTGTAAGAAATTTTCGCTCACCCTTGTTAATGATACCTACCCGAAATGCCGCTGTTAGGAGTCGATCTATTTTATCTTTGAAAATTTGGGTGGGGTCCGAAGGTAAGGTGGTATAGAAGTTCGGGTTACTGAGTTGCCTTCGTGCTTCCTCCAGGTAGAGCTCAACCGGCCAAATTACAATATTGCCCCCTTTATCCGCCTCCTTGATCAAAAACCCTTTTTGTTTCTTCAAATTTGCAAGAGCAGAGCGTTCTGTCGGGGAAAGATTTTCTCCTTTGTTATTGTCAATTTGTAATGTCTTGATGTCACGCAGAGTAAGTTCATAGAAAATGTTCAGTGCAGGGAACAGTCTGAAGCTGGGAGTGCTTTGTGACGGGGTACGTGTGGTGAACTTTCTCTTACCTGAGTCATTAGATGCTTCCTCAAGTAGGTCCAATAGATCCCTAAAAGTTTGTCGGTCACCCTCTGGGAGAGAATCGACCAAGTCCGGTTGGTGATATAACAGCTTGAAAGCTAGTTGCCTGCAAAATAAATAAACATCTTTGGTGACCTCGAATTTATTAAGTTTATTCATGGGTGAGAAAGAAAGGCCCTTTCGTAGAACTGAAAGTTCAATGTCAGAAAGATTGTACGATGACAAATTGATAACTTGTAGGCCAGTTGACTCACCCTCTCTGGACTCCTTCTTTCCTCGTCTCGTTTTCTCGCGTTTGTAACTGGGGGACCAATCTCGGTGTCTGGGACCTCTCTTTCTAGCATTGTGACTTGATGTAGAGGCATCATCCTGTGAATTCTCAGATTCACTATTTTCAGAGGACTGCGTGTCAATCAGGTTGGTCCCCCCTATGGCATGGCTGCGTGGTGCTGGCGGGTAGTGGCGTCTCTTGTTGCCCCTGTGGGTCCAATGGTAGGCCCTCCCTCTTTCATAGTCCTTCTTGTCCCTTTTTAGTTTATTCTGTTTTGTGAGTATGTTTTTCTCGTATCCCTCGATCATTTCCTTCAGTTTTTTACGAAAGGGTTCTACTAGGGAGGTTGTATCAAAGGAGATTAGGCGAGATTCCAGTTTTTTGATGAGCTCGCGTTGCTGATTTAATACACCACGATCATGGTCCAGGAGCATGTTTACCAGTATAAGTGAGCATTGAGAGAGGCCCCTTTCCCAATTACTCTTCTCGTCCAAGTCCACCTCCCAGGAAGGGAAAATCTGTGTTCTGAGCCCCCTGGGGAAAATCTTCAACCTGAGATATTCTTCAAGGCTTCGGATATTCCACCAGAGTCTAGTGATTGATTTGTGTGCATTAATCAATTCACTGGAGAGTTTAGAAAAATCGTCATTAGCGATCGAGTCGTTTGAATCGCTGAAAATACTTGTAAATTGGCTGTTCCAAGCCATCTCGCGTGCCTGTAGGTCCATTCCTGACCCCTTGTTCCCAGTCCTGCTGTCTATAATACAGATATAGAGAATATATATGTGACCCAACAAAAAATTATAACAATAAAGAACCCCAGGAAATACAGAGTAAGGATAGAGCTCTGTAAGAAGATTTGAACCAAGCAAGATTTGAGAGGGGAAAATAATGCAATAGACAAATAACACATCCAAATAATGATACTTTAGAAAAGAGAGGGAAAGCGGATGTGCAAACAAGATAAATTTTATTATTTCATCAATATACAAAGATAAAAACATTTAAAAACCCCAAAAATGGGAAAAAGAACACAATGGTCTCTCCTCAGAGAAATATTTCATATATGTACAACCAACAATGGATAACAAAGCTGCTAAATATAAAGGTATAAAAATATGCACAAAATCACATGTAATAATAAGGTGCAAAGTGCCTAGGCTGAATACATACAGCGGTTCTTGGACTGTGTGCTGTGTGGTGTACAAGACAAGTAGAGACAGTGTCTCAATGCAAGGTGTTTACATATTATGAGATCAAAAAACGAAACAAAACATAGATAAAGTGCTGCGTGCAGAAAATAGCAGCTAGTGGTGTAGATACACAATTCAAGTAGATACAATAAAGCAGTACATCACATTATATTACCTAATGTAGAGCATGAAGAGGAGAGACCACAAACGCCCCACGCATATCGCCCGTCTGGCGGGCTTCCTCAGGGGATAAGGAAAGGGAAATCAACCCAGCTATTTAAATCATCCAGTCCCGCCCCCCAGCGGTGTATGGATGTCCTACCATACCGCCCCTTTTAGTGTTAGAACACATCAAAGTATGATTCATAGATCATGGTGAGTCTAAAAAGGTACTGTATCAGAGGGTTTCCCCTGCCGATTTGTAAGTTTGTTAAGTTAATCTGATGTGTGAGCCAGGTTCCAAGCCTTAGCAGTGCGGCATAAACTACTTCCGGGTCAAGGAGGTCGGAGATCCTGAGTCAAGTATGCATGTGTTGCCAAGCAACGGGGACAGACCCCGTGCTAAGTTTGAAGATCCGATCCGTACAACAGAAAAAAGGAAAAGATCGACTCCTAACAGCGGCATTTCGGGTAGGTATCATTAACAAGGGTGAGCGAAAATTTCTTACAACTGAAAAACCTATAATCCCCACCTTTTATATGCTTCCCAAAGTCCATAAATCTTTGGAGAAGCCACCGGGACGACCCATTGTCTCAGGTATAGGTGGCCTCAATGAGAAGCTATGTTCCTACCTCAACTTTTACCTGCAACCCTTGGTTTTTAGGTTGGAATCTTACGTCCGTGACACAACACATCTGATCCAGCAATTGGAAAACTTCAGATCTTCTACGCCTACTCTACTTGTCACATTGGATGTGGAAGCTTTATATACCATCATAGACCACAAGGTAGGTCTTGAAGCAGTAACTTTCTTTCTTGATAAACAGTGGTCTTCGGACAGAAGGCATGATTCCTTTTTGCTGGATCTTCTGTATCTGGTGTTACACCAGAATTACTTTATCTTTGACCGGACGTATTTCAAACAAACATCAGGCACGGCCATGGGGGCAAAATGTGCCCCTTCCTATGCCAATTTATTTTTAGGATGGTGGGAGGAGAATGTCGTCTACCGCCTGGACGCCTACAAGACCAAGGTGTCGGGCTGGTTTCGATACATTGACGACATTCTCCTCCTTTGGACCGGCTCCTCAGAGGATTGTGTTGGATTTATATCAGAATTAAACAACAACCCCTGGAACATCAAGTTAACGTCCACCCTATCCACAACGACAGTCGACTTCTTAGATATCTCCATTTCCTATAACCATCCGACTCTGACTACCTCCCTCTTTCGCAAACAAACTGCGACTAACAACTTGTTGCATTTTTCTAGCTTCCATCCTCGACACCTCAAGAACGGAATCCCCACGGGACAATTTCTTAGACTCAAGCGAAACTGCAGCGACCAATCAGATTTTAGGAGGCACGCACGGGAGTTGACCCACAGATTCCAAGAACGCGGATATCCTCGGAAAATAATCTCCGGAGCCTTTACCAGAGCTAAATTGAGTGAGCGAAAGGACCTCCTTCAAACCAAGTCTCGGACAATGGACTCTAGACCAAGGTTAGTCACTACATTCAACAATCAATGGGGTGACCTGTATGACATCCTGAACAAAAACTGGGGGATTTTAAAAAGTGACGTGAGATTGGCCCCATTCCTCACGGACAAACCGTTACTTACGGCTCGACGTGCTCGCAACTTGAGGGACACTCTCACAAACAGTCATTTCCAGCGCCCCACTACCACATTGGGGAGGGGAGTCCGTTTCACAGGATCATCTCCATGCGGGGGCTGCTCGATATGTCCACACATAATACAAACCTCTGTATTTCAGGACCCCACGCATCATGGAAACTTTAAAATTAGGGATTACATACATTGTAAAACCAAGGGAGTGGTCTATGTACTACTCTGTCCCTGTCCAAAACTCTATGTGGGTCAAACCACACAAGAATTGCGTAGGAGATGCCAACAACATCTGTCCACCATCAATACAGCGGCTTCCGATCTACAAAAAGGAAAGACCCTCACTTCAGTAGCGGCCCATTTTCTCCATTTTCATAGATGTCGAACACAGGATCTGCGTGTCTTGGGTCTTGAAAAAATCTCACAACATGTTCGAGGTGGAAGCCTAGTGCCACAACTTCTCCGAAGCGAATCGAGATGGATCTATATCTTGGATACTGTTGCTGCACAAGGCCTGAACGAAGAACTACTGTTTACAGGTCATTATAAAAAATAGTTGGAACACCAATCCATTTTTTATATGCCTTTTTTATCACCTTATTTCTATCTTGTTTGGTTATCCCTTCTTCTATCAGTTGGACACAGCATTCCTTATTTCTTCACCTTTTTGATGTATTTCACTCAGCTATTTCTAGCTCTTTATCCAGTCTCTCACTGGTTTGGTCACTGTCCTGGACCCCCTAAAGTCTAGTTTGTATTTGGGCCCCCTAATACTCTCACTTGCATTGTATCACTAATTTGCGTTTTGCCTTTTTTTTTCTTTTTTATATAGGTGTTAACCTTCTTTCACAGCATGCATGATGAGATCACTTTTATCTGCCTAACTCTCAGATTCACAGTCTGCTGCTCTAATAGAGGGACCATAACCAATACTCTTTCAAGATATGCTATCGATGCACCCACAGGTGCTATTGGATCCGATCCCTTCGCTCTAATCAATGTCTGTATACTCCCACAAGTTGGACTCCTATTCTTCTTTAGCCCTTATATCAATTTACTGCTGCATATAACAGTCTGTTATGCATCATTCCTGCCCGCTACCATCTCTTGCTGCCTAATATTCATCCATTTGGTGACCTTGATATATAATAAGGATAAAAATTGATAATTGTGTACTATATTACTAGCTGATAATTGTTGAATATTTTTCCACTCTCCTTCTCCCCCTCACCCCACCTTGTGGTGGATGTCCTTGCCATACCGCCCAGGGCCGGATTATAGGCGGGGCTCCCGGGGCTCGAGCCCCGGGGCCCCCACCATCTTGCCCCCCAGGGGGCCCCCACCAGATCGCGCCTCCCGGGCCCTTCCTCCTCAGCCGCCACCTGCCTGAGCCGTCCGCCCGACCCCGGCACAAGTTACCGCCTCCCCGCCCGCCCTTCAGCTGCATGGCCGAGCCGTCCGCCCCCTGGCACAGGTACCCGCCTCCCCGCCCTCCCATCCTGCTGCATGGCCCGGCCTACTCACCCGCTCCAACCCCGTTCGCGCTCCCTCCTCCCCCGCTCGCGCTCCCTCCTCGAACAAGCAGACGTCCTCCGCTGCCCCCCCCCACGCCCGAACAAGAAGCTGCGCTCTGCTCCATCCCCTTCGCGGCCCGAAGAAGCAGCCGTTCTCCGCTACCCCCCCCCCGCCCGCGCCGAACAAGCAGCTGTCCTCCGCTCCATCCCCCTCGCCGCCCGAAGAAACAGCCGTCCCCGCTCCCCCCGCCCGAAGAAACAGCCGTCCCCGCTCCCCCCGCCCGAAGAAACAGCCGTCCTCCGCTCCCCCCCCCCCCGCCCGAAGAAGCAGCTGTCCTCTGCTCCCCCCCCCCGCCCGAAGAAGCAGCTGTCCTCCGCTCTCCCCCCGCCCGAAGAAGCAGCTGTCCTCCGCGATCCCCCCCCCCCGCCCGAAGAATCAGCTGTCCTCCGCGATCCCCCCCCCCGCCCGAAGTAGCAGCTGTCCTCCGCGATCCCCCCCCCCCCGCCCGAAGAAGCAGGTGTCCTCCGCGATCCCCCCCCCCCCCCGCCCGAAGAAGCAGGTGTCCTCCGCGATCCCCCCCCCCCCCCGCCCGAAGAAGCAGGTGTCCTCCGCGATCCCCCCGCGCGCGAAGAGACAGCCGTCCTCCGACCGAACCCCCCCCCTGCCCGTACAACCCCCCCTCCTGTCGGAACAAGCAACCGACAGACCCCCAGACCCCCCCCCCTCCCCCCCCAACACCAACCTGACGCCACAGCCGGTCAACATAAAAGGGTAAGTATATACATTAAATACAATATGTATTTATCTGTGTATATATGGTGTATATTGTGTTTATATATGTATATACAGTATATATACTGTGTGTATATACTGTGTATATTGTGTATATACTGTATATATGTGTAACTGTGTATATACTGTGTATATACTGTATATATGTGTAATTGTGTATATACTGTGCATTTATGCATCTACTGTGTATATAATGTTTATATACTGTGTATATGTGTATATATGCATCTACTGTGTATATAATGTTTATATACTGTGTATATGTGTATATATGCATCTACTGTGTATATAATGTTTATATACTGTGTATATGTGTATATATGCATCTACTGTGTATATAATGTGTATATACTGTGTATATGTGTATATATGCATCTACTGTGTATATAATGTGTATATACTGTGTATATAATGTGTATATACTGTGTATATGTGTATATATGCATCTACTGTGTATATAATGTGTATATACTGTGTATATGTGTATATATGCATCTACTGTGTATATAATGTGTATATACTGTGTATATAATGTGTATATACTGTGTATATGTGTATATATGCATCTACTGTGTATATAATGTGTATATACTGTGTATATGTGTATATATGCATCTACTGTGTATATACTGTGTATATGTGTATATATGCATCTACTGTGTATATAATGTGTATATACTGTGTATATGTGTATATATGCATCTACTGTGTATATAATGTGTATATACTGTGTATATGTGTATACATGCATCTACTGTGCATATAATGTGTATATACTGTGTATATGTGTATACATGCATCTACTGTGCATATAATGTGTATATACTGTGTATATGTGTATACATGCATCTACTGTGTATATAATGTGTATATACTGTGTATATGTGTATACATGCATCTACTGTATATATAATGTGTATATACTGTGTATATGTGTATATATGCATCTACTGTGTATATAATGTGTATATACTGTGTAAATGTGTATACATGCATCTACTGTGTATATGTGTATACATGCATCTACTGTATATATACTGTGTAAATGTGTATACATGCATCTACTGTGTATATAATGTGTATATACTGTATTTATATGTATATACTGTGTATAGTTGCATATACGGTATTTATACACGCATATATTTGTATAAGCATATATATGTGCACATTTAAATATATATGATTATGTTTATATGCTGTGTGTGTACTGAATGTGTGTGTGTGTATTTCCCGTATGTGTGTGAAAATGCTGTATATACTGAATGTGTGTGTATTTGCTGTATGTGTGTATATGGTGTTTTTATACTGCATGTATGTGTATATATGGTCAGTGTATATGTGTGTGATGTATATATACCGTATGTGTGTATATACTTTATGAGTTTGAGTATACTCTGTGTATTAGTGTATAAATGTATATGGATACATAAATGTGTGTGTATACTTGTATATATATGGGTGCAAGCATACCAGTGTAGAACTTTATGTGTGTATATATCAGTGTATAAATGTGTGTAATTGTATAAACTGCAGGACTGGGTGTCTGGTGCGGGCTGAGGTGTATGTTAAATGGGACTGCATATCTGGTAGGGGTGTATGTAGCTGTGTTACAGGGGATGAGGCGGCTGTATGTAGCTGTGTTACAGGGGATGAGGCTGCTGTATGTAGCTGTGTTACTGGAGAGGTGGCTGTATGTAGCTGTGTTACTGGGGGCCAGGCGGCTGTATGTAGCTGTGTTACTGGGGATGAGGCGGCTGTATGTAGATGTGTTACTGGGGGCCAGGCGGCTGTATGTAGCTGTGTTACTGGGGGCCAGGCGGCTGTATGTAGCTGTGTTACTGGGGATGAGGCTGCTGTATGTAGCTGTGTTACTGGGGATGAGGCAGCTGTATGTAGCTGTGTTACTGGGGGCGAGGCGGCTGTATGTAGCTGTGTTACTAGGGATGAGGCGGCTGTATGTAGCGGTGTTACTGCGGGGATAGTGGATAGTGAGCAGGAGGATGAGTATGCACGCTGCACTCAGTGGGGGCCTCCACCAGATTTTGCGCCCAGGGGCCCCCACCACCCTTAATCCGGCCCTGATACCGCCCCCTACCAGGATAGCGTCCTGAGACTAGTGATACTTACCCTTAGGTCCTGCTACTGCCCACACTACAGTTCTTATACTAGATTACTTACTTTCTATATACTGTGTAGCGCTGCTTGGTTTGTCCTTAGTGACTTGCATCATATATTCATGTATATATATTTAAGGACTGTATGGATAGCGGTATACTTTATACACGATGCTACTTCGATGATTCTCAGATGATGTATTTCCAGCGCGTACTATTTGGACTCCATACGCAGTTATCTACAACGACAGGTCTAATCGGCGACATGTCGCAATTCCAATCTGTACCTTAATTAATGGACAGACATCCAATACTGGGTTCTTTTACACCATTTTGATTGTATATATAGATACCTGCAAAGATTAGTCCAATAGGCGATACGCTGCATTTGCAGTCTGCACTCTACTTAATAGATAGATATCGATAATTGTGTTCTTACGTATGCCAATTTTTGCCTTCTTTGCATCATTCATATTTGTATCTGCGCCGCATTACATGTATATGAATCTTGCGCCGTACCATATGTATATGCACTGTGCGCCGTTTCATTTTTATATTTCCTTATTTTCTGTTTGTATTATGCGCCGCTTCAATTAACTTTCGCATTTATAAATTGACACATGCTCAATTTTTTTTAGTTTACATTTTTGTTTACATTTTTTGTTTAAATTTTATTTATTTTTTTCTGCTACCTCCTATACCATAGATTATATGTATTCATAATTTGATATTGCGGACATTGTGTCGCCCGGTTGATTGCCAGAGCTCTGTGCGCCGCCGCAATTGACACATATCTGGATCTCTCGCCGTCATCTTTGTACTCCAGATTATACATACAGTTTGGCATTATATGCATTACGCTGCCTTGGTATCTTCTAGACAGCGCAAGTGTTAGACTTTGCTACGATCATGCGTCTATGCGTCTATAGTTCATTTATATACACACTCTGTTCGATCGTTACAACTCCATCTGAGTCATATCTGCCACAGTGATGGCTTGCATATACCTTACCGTCTTTTCCTTTTTTCTGTTGTACGGATCGGATCTTCAAACTTAGCACGGGGTCTGCCCCCGTTGCTTGGCAGCACATGCATACTTGACTCAGGATCTCCGACCTCCTTGACCCGGAAGTAGTTTATGCCGCACTGCTAAGGCTTGGAACCTGGCTCACACATCAGATTAACTTAACAAACTTACAAATCGGCAGGGGAAACCCTCTGATACAGTACCTTTTTAGACTCACCATGAACTATGAATCATACTTTGATGTGTTCTAACACTAAAAGGGGCGGTATGGTAGGACATCCATACACCGCTGGGGGGCGGGACTGGATGATTTAAATAGCTGGGTTGATTTCCCTTTCCTTATCCCCTGAGGAAGCCCGCCAGACGGGCGATACGCGTGGGGCGTTTGTGGTCTCTCCTCTTCATGCTCTACATTAGGTAATATAATGTGATGTACTGCTTTATTGTATCTACTTGAATTGTGTATCTACACCACTAGCTGCTATTTTTTTGCACGCAGCACTTTATCTATGTTTTGTTTCGTTTTTTGATCTCATAATATGTAAACACCTTGCATTGAGACACTGTCTCTACTTGTCTTGTACACCACACAGCACACAGTCCAAGAACCGTTGTATGTATTCAGCCTAGGCACTTTGCACCTTATTATTACATGTGATTTTGTGCATATTTTTATACCTTTATATTTAGCAGCTTTGTTATCCATTGTTGGTTGTACATATATGAAATATTTCTCTGAGGAGAGACCATTGTGTTCTTTTTCCCATTTTTTGGGTTTTTAAATGTTTTTATCTTTGTATATTGATGAAATAATAAAATTTATCTTGTTTGCACATCCGCTTTCCCTCTCTTTTCTATGGTACTGAATAAAAGCATCACTTGACAATTTACTCAGTTTGTATTCTTGGATTTAATCTGAATACTACAAAAGGTTCACACTTGCCATACCAATGTAGCCTATAGATGGCAGTAAACGTGAATACATGTATAACTCCTACCATACTAACAACAAGGAAAAGCAATGCAATTATAAGGCAACAATTGAATTTTATTAAGCCAAATATGAAAATACACACACAAAGAGATACAAAATCAGATAAAAACACTTAAAATAGTGCTGCCAAGAGCACGAGGACTTGACGCAACGTGTGGGGTTCCTCTTCCCACAACCGACCTACCCTCCTTCCCCCGTCTGCTCTGCCTCATACCTACTCAGGTTTACTTACTGCATTTGCACTTTATTCATTGAGGTTGTAGATTGTTTACACTAGCATTGTCTTCATCTATGCAGGATTGGGGGTTTACTTAGGGAGGGTACTTGTCCGCTGTGGTTTACCCCTGGGTCTTTTGGGGGACGGTTGTGCTCTTGGCAGCACTATTTTAAGTGTTTTTATCTGATTTTGTATCTCTTTGTATGTGTATTTTCATATTTGGCTTAATAAAATTCAATTGTTGCCTTATAATTGCATCGCTTTTCCTTGTTGTTAATTCATTGCTATTTTGATGCATTTTGACATAAATCTTTAATTATCTACTGCTGTTCCGTCCCTTCTTTATGGATATATGAACTCCTACCATACTCCCTTTAAAGGGCATCTATCACCAGATCAAGGATTGTAAACTAAACATACAGACATACTGGTGTGTGCCCCCTCTGGAAGGATCTGCTCTTCTTTTTGCTTCGTATTCCGTGTTTTTGAAAAAAAAAGGGCTTTAACAATTATGCAAATAAGCCGGAGGTGCTCCAGACTCCATTAACCTCCTATGGAGCCTGGAGCCCCTCAGGCTCATTCGCGTAATTTTATAAGCCTTTTTTTGTAAAAACCAGGGCATAAGAAGCTAACAGAAGATCCTGCCAGAGGGGGCGCACACCTGTATGTCAGTGTGCTTGGTTTACATCTGTGATCGTGATAGATGTTCTTTAATCAAATTTAATTATTCTTTGCTCTTTGCTCATGTCTGGTCATCCACAGCCATTAGATTTTTTTAGTCCCTCTAACAGCTGTCCATTTGGGATCGTGGAGCAACTTACTACATACTTTTTGCTACTACATATGTTGGCGTTCTTGCCTTGAGTGGACTAGGATCACCATTTTTTACTGAGCCGGTGCTGAAGGTTCTATTAGTTTTTTTCTACAAGTCTACTTGGGTCCAGAACAAGCTCTTTCCTAGTGAGCACAGCACTATACCGAGGACACCACACCAGGGCAAGCTTACTCTTACCTCAGATTTTTTGTTTACTCCATACACGTTCCTTTTCATCAAATTCCATTTGTTGATGAAGATGATGGTTCTATGTGCACAGGTTGGACAATATTTAGTTCAGGTTGTTCCTTGGTACTTCTGTCACAGAATGCCTTTGCATTTTGCAGACATTCAGCTATATTATCTTTTACTCTCTTTATTAGAAAATAAGTTTCTATTTTGTAGGAAGTCCTTGTCCTTCTGGACATATTAAAAAGAATAAGGGCACTTCGTACCTTCTTCCCCACCTTCATTTCTTTATAAACCAAGGGTAGCCAGCTCCTTGGCCACTTGGTTTCCTTTAGCTCAAGCTTCAAGGTCTATGCGGTCACCTATGTTCTAGGTGAACAGTGTCAGGAACTGTGGGTGAACCCATGCTGTTGCCCTTTGGGACCGCATCAGACATGAAGGAGAACGCTGGTTGCTGCAGCTTCTCACCGGCTCCATTCTCTTCCGGCCATTGCCTCTTCTCCGGTCAAGGCAATCCAGCGCTTCCAGACTGTGCTCAGCACCTTCATATGTTTTCAAAGTCGTGGACTGTTGTAGGTCTTCCAGATATCCTGGCCTGGTTCATCCCATAGAGTAGCTGTATTGACTCTGCATAGCCCGTGGTTGCTCCTGCAGGTTCTACTGGTTTAGGCGAGTTTAAGTTCATTGGGGCATGAGTGGAGGGGTAGTCAGTCTGGGGTCTGTTCTCAAAGTTTGTCCTCACTTAAAGCCCTTTTACATAAATGTCCTGCTGCCCACTCTCTTCTTCAAACCCTTCTTCCGCTTTGGCTCCTTCAAGGGCTAGCAGCAGCAAGGATTCTGTTTTTTGTGTGGTTAGCCAAGCTGGCACGTACCTTAAAGATATGTTGATATTTGGTATTTAGTTTCTGTGGACCAACACATGTTGCATAAGGGCCGACCGCATAACCAAGATGATTAGCAAAGACAATTAGCAATTACTTGCAGGTGTTCTCAGTGTTGAGTTGCGTAAAGGGTCAAAAGCTCCCAGACGCTTAGTACAAACCACTGTGCTCCTGTTCCACTGTTCTTAGATGTATAGGAGTGAATATTGTTTCTTCGAGGTGCTTTTCTTGATTTTTGTAGCCGTACATAATTTAGCATGTATTTTCTTCCTACTTACACTGGAAAAATAGTTTTGCTTTTTGAATGTTTCTCCATATGAAGTGCATTGGTCTCTGCTCCAGGAGAGGGTGGTTGGCAAAGCTGAACTGGCTTCTATGCAACACAAATCGGGGGCGTACCATCACACGATCTGACTGATTCGGACTGAGCGTGGGATTAAACTTTCAAATTGTGTCACAAGACAATGCACTTACATGCACCAGGAAGAAGAAGGCGAACTCCGGCGGACCTGAGCGGGAAAGCGCCACATGCAGGATATCGGGCGCACGATCTTAGTGAATCGTGGCAGAGTGCATTATTGTCACTTTTGGTGAACTTCGTGGACGGGTAAGTAAATGTGCCCCATTATCTGCACTTGGTGTTGTCAGAAGAGTGTACTCAAGTTTCTAAGTGTGGCTTTATTAACGGACCATCTTTTCAGTGTATTTGTAGCATGATTTATAACTTTCTTCTTACTTTTGCTTTCTTGCATTGCTTTTTTTTTGCATTTCTGCAAGTTTATGGTTTCTGCGCATGTCTATAGTTCTCTCTAGGTTAAGGTTTGCTACTTTGAGCATCTTTGTACTTGATCCCAAAACTATTCTGTTTCTGATAAGTTCATCATTTTGTACTCCAAATCCACATGAAGATCTACCTCCCACATGTGATATTATGTGCTGGCATAAAAGGTTCTGTAATACATCCAGAACTTTCTGTATATCCTGCTTGTCAGTGTCAGAGTGTGAGGTGCAGAGAGAGAGACAGAAGGTGTTTCCTCATCACTGAGTGTATCCTTACCTTAGTGTCTTTCTTATCTGCTTCACTTATCACCTCATGATGTCTTAAAACTTTTGTGCACTCCTTGAAAACCTTTGTGACACCAACCAGGACATTCTTGAAACACATAGATCTACCAGGACCTTCTGTACTTTGCCCTGTGGTTCCAGTTGATTTGGTTAGATAAATATATTACCTGCCATAAAGTTATGTAAGTATATTACACCTCAAGTACACAAGGAAACATCTGGAGAACATTGTGGAGGAATAAAAAGAAACCAAATTGTAGCAACTTTGTTAACGTTTGTCAGGTTTGGGCAGATAAAATATCAGCATGTTAGGTATCCACGACTTATTTCTAATACTCATTGTATTGCTTTGCTTCATTGAAACCAAGTAGGATTACATCTTGCTTTTGGGTAACCAAATTTCTATAATTAAATATAAACTTATCTGTAAATTAACTTAGACTTTGGATAAAAACAAGTGGAAAAATAAAATGAAATGCAAGAAGTTTGTATTCAACATGGAACGTTTTCCTGCCCGTCTGTGTGTTACCAGGGCTATTATTCTCAGCAGTTTTCTTAATTTAGGATCTTTATGAAATGAGAAAAAAACTCCAATGACTGCAAACCTTTATTAGAACTGAATCAGCATAATGCAGAATATATTCATAGCTAGATGATACAATACAGGTAAAAGTGATACAGCTTAAGAAAATATGGGATTGTACTTCATACTTTGCTAGCTTTTTATAGGTATTCAAGGCTATTCCTTGATTATCAGATTACATTTCTCATAACATGAAGGTGAACTGGTCTTTTCCTTTTAGAGATAATCTTCTGCACCATAGTCCAACTAGAATTTATATCCTACACAACTGAACAGCTAAGGGTCATCAAATAAGTAATTTGCTTTCTTGGTCAGATTAACTGAAAAACATAGAAGGAGGTAAAATGATGAAAAATGATATATAAAAACTAGCATTATGTGCTACAACAGTAAATATGTTTTAGAGTGTATACAATATTTATGTCAAATTATATTAATGTTTACACTAGGTACAGAAAGTATTCAGACCCCTATAAATTTTTCTCTCTTTGTTTTATGCAGCCAATTGGTAGATCAATAAAGGTTTTTTTGCTCATTATTGTGCACTTTTCACCCCATCTTGACAGCAAAAAAGAAACCAGAAATGTAGATATATTTACTAATTTGTTAAACAAGAAAAAATGAAATATCATCACATGGTCATAAGTATTCAGACCCTTTGCTGTAACACTGATATTTAAATCACATGCTGTCCATTTCCTTCTGATCTTTCTTGATATGGTTCTACTCCTTCATTAGAGTGAGCTGTGTTTAATTAAAATAATTTGGATTTGATTAGGAAAGGCAGACACCTGTCTATACAAAACCTCACAGTGCATGTCAGAACACATGAGAATCTTGAGATCTGAGGAACTGGCCAAGGATCTCAGAGACAGAATTGTCGTAAGGCACAGATCTCGCCAAGGTTACAAAAAAATTTCTGTAGCAGTCAAGGTTCCTAAGAGCACAATGGCCTCTATAATCTGTAAACGGAAGACGTTTTGGATGACCACAATTCCTCCTCGACTGTCCAGCCAAAATAAGCAATCGTGGGAGAAGAGCCTTGGTGAGAGAGGTAAAGAAGAACCTCAAAATCACTGTGGCTGAGCTCCAGAGATACAGTCAACTATCACTACAGTTCTCCACCAGAACACATACAGTGTGCAAAAAAACACATCAAGGCCTCCCAGACTATGAGAAATAAGATTCTCGGGCCTAAAGAGACAAAGATTTAACATTTTGGCATAAAAGGACATCTACCACCAGGATGAAGTATTGTAACCTGAGGGACTACAAGCTTCATTAACGCAGGGCCCAGAGCCCTTCAGACTTGTGTATGTATGTATGTATGTATGTGTGGAAAAATCTGCCTTGTGTCACTATAAGTGGTTATAGCTTTGAAGACTTTAACATATCCAGGGGATTTTGCGATTGTTTTCCTGTGTCATCTTGTACTTTAAATTACATGTATGTATCTACAATTATAAAATATACAGTTTCCACTTACATACAAATTCGACTTAAGAACAAACCTATGGACCCTATCTTATATGTAACCTGGGGACTGCCTTGTACATAGTTTTATCTAAGGATTGCTTGTACTGTATCTATGTTATTATCAAGGTTTTATCCATAGCATTATCAAGTTTTTAATTGCTTTCTAAAAACCTTTGCTTTAAAGGCATATATTATTCAGGTAATCCTCAATGACTTTGGCATACAAGAGCTTGCTATACTCATGGGTAAACATGGTACGTACATGTCTCTGGACTTTCCTGGAATAGAAGCAAAAGAATTACCACCTCATACACTTACCACTATCATGAGAGTAATTTTAGGGGGCGCAGAGAAAGAAATCACACTCAGGTCATGAAGCCATGGGGAAGGTGTATGTTATCATTTTCCACTTTGGCTTCAATAAGCCAGTCCTCATAATGGTGGATGTCTTTAGGGGCAATATCACTATTACTGGCCATTATATGATTATTTTGAAGTTTACAGCAGTAGGCTCTACACCTCATCCACTATAATCTGAGAGCTGGTAGGTGGAGACTAGCTGTAATGATGTCTCCCATACACTGCACTTAAGAACACATGAGATTCTCCTCCCTAAATCTCTGTCTTACCCATTCAGTAGGTTTTTCACTAAATTCTGCACGGCTATGTTATTCCTTAGCTTGCTTAATTCACTAGTAAAAATGGCATCTGCTTGTCTTCGGCCTTTCCTGGAACAAAAGAAACACATTAGAAAAATTAACATGTCTTACAATTACCATTATCATGAGCTTAATTTCAGAGGGGGGTGGGGGGGGGGGGTAGCAGTCACACCCAGGTCATGGAACCCTGTGTGGGAGGATATACGGATAGGCGGACTGGGGAATTTCTTGGTGAGCTGATTTATTTGCATTTTAGCTACGATGCGCAGCAAAAATGGAATTAAGCATGTGTGCAGTAAGCACAAGGTGTTCTGGAACGACATAATTCAAGTCCTGAAACACAGGAGGCTATAGTAACTATATATGCATAGGATTACATTCACTATATCCTCCAGCCAGCTGAAGGACCTGCAATGACATCATGAAATCACATGACCCGCAGGAGGAGGCAGTGTACAGGCTAGTTGTGTGCAAGCTTTGTGTAATAGGGGTTCATTGCTGTGTAAGGAGGGGGGAACAACATGAGGGACATGGGGAAGGTAAATTTGGGGACGGACATGCGAAGGCTGACTGTGGCTATAAAGTTGGGGAGGCTGACTGTGTGGAGGGGCAGACTTGGGAAGCTGACTGTGGGGATAGCCATGGGGAGGGTATCTGTAGAGACTGATATGGGGAAGCTGACTTTGAGGACTGACATTGTACACTGACTATGAGGAGGGGGCAGACATATAAAGAAAAACTTTGAGGTGGGAGCAGACAAGGTGAACTGACTGTGGGGACAATCACTGGGAGGCTGACCTTATAGGGCTACAAATGTTAAATGGGTGGTTCCTGTGTGGTGGGGCTATTTATGAGAAGAAAGCAGATATGACGGTGCTAACTGTTGAGAAGGGACCATTAAGAAATGGCAGAAGTTAAGCCACCAGTACTTCTATTAGATTCTGCAATTGTCACTTGAAGAGGTAAAAGGAATACTAGAAAATTCTAAGCGCAAACTGTCTGAACAAATAGCACTGATTGAGAAATTTGAGTCTGAACCTGATTTTAAGAGCAAAAAGATAAAATTACAGAACGTTATAGAGAGGTTTCAATATCATATTAAAGAAAGAAAACATTACCAATTTCTGAGGGAATTTCATGATTTCCATGAAAACAAAGCATATTTATTTATTCTGTATAGAAGGAATTTTGATACATATATATTCTGAAACTTATAATTCAGATTTGGAAATCTAGAGGAGGAATGGGAAGGGGCTATGCACCTGGAAGAGGGAAACTTCATCTGATTTTATAGAGCAGTGGTTCTCAACCTTTCTAATGCTGTAACCCCGCAATACAGTTCCTCATGTTGCGGTGACCCCAAACCATGTACAAGAATATTGTATTTGTGCCAAAAAATGCAATAAAATCGTGGCTCCGATGGCTTTAGGCGACCCCTGTGTATCGGTCGTTCGACCCCGCCCGGGTTCGCGTCCCACAAGTTGAGAACCACTGTTTTAGAGCAACCATGGCAGTTGAGGGTGAGAAACAAGTCATCCCCACTTTGAACACTGCATCAAATGAAATAGGGAGCTTACAAATAGTGAACCTGTCTTTCTCTTCAAGAACACATACTTCCACCATCCCTGGAGAAGGTTGGCATAGGTTGGCACACAAGGCCAACCCATAGTTGTGCCCCTGGGCTGGTTGGAGGAAACTCTGGTGTTCTCTGACATCAACAACGTCTATACTCAATACATTGATTTATGGCTGAGGTATATTTACTCGTGATTTGGAAATACACCAGGGAATCCTTTGTACAATTAGTTGATATGCTAAATTCAAATTAAATTGGACTTAAATTTACATTTGAAGTTCATGAAAGCAAATTAGCCTTCATGGATGTCTTAATTTAAAGAGACCAGGATAGCACTATTCACACCGAGGTGTTCAGGAAGGCACCTACTATAATTTCCCTCTTGAAATGGGACAGTTGCTGTCCTCAACCACGTATAAAGGGTTTCCCACGTGCCCAATATATGAGGCTGCGTCGCAATTGCTTTGATATTTACTGCAGTAAAAGGAGAAACGGCAATAAGATGGTTTAGTGAGGTTTGTCACCGTATATAATAATGGCGCATCAGCGGTGAAAAAGATACTTTCCAAACACTGGCATACCTTACTAATGGACTCTTAAATTAGAGAGTCACTCAATAACATACCTTCAATTACGTACTGGAAAGGATAGATGATAGTCCACACCCTCATTCCTCATGTAATAAGCCCATGGCCTCAGGGAAGAAACTTGAAAGGCACCTACAAATGTAGTGGTTGTGTGGCATGCTCGAACATACAAAAACTTTACATTAAATGTAACATGTGTTTCAACCCTGCCGATGCATAGGCTGGGTAGTTGTTGTGAGTAGTACCCTCTCCATATTAAGAGTTGTTAGGGAAACTGGCAATCTCTCTAAGAGATTTCCAAAAGTGGAAAACTTGGTCATTGCAGCTGGAAACCACTGCCTTTGGCGGAGAAACAGTTAACATGTGAAATGTTATTAACAAATGATATCCTTTGTAATATTGTAAAGCAAGTTGGAAGCCGATTGGAGAGTGCTGCCACCTGACCGGAGTATAAAATCCCCTGGTGGGTGGAAGCACATGGTCTTAGATTTTAGTCAGAAGAGTGAGAAGCAGGTCCAGTGTGCAGCTCCTGCAGAGCTGCCATCCAGACACACTACCAGGAAGCAGCGGTGTCTCAGGCAGTCAGCCTGACTCCTTGGGCAAGTCTGGAGACTAAGCCCCAGAGCAATTATCCACAATCCAGACTCCATCTACCCAGGGGTGCACCTAGCCTTTCTGCTGCCTGAGGCGAACTATAGAAAAACGCCCCCCCCCCCCCTCTATACGTGTAAAATATCAAGGAGTGTCAGGACCAGACCCAATCATATTGGTTAAATGTGAAAATAAAGCAATGCAAAATACATAGAGCTTACCTCCATGTACTATATAATACACACAGCGAGCTACCACAAAGAACAATATACATAAAACAATCCGTCATATAATATAAAATCAATACAGCGTGCCGCCATATACCATATAATACATACAGTGTGCCGCCATATACCATATAATACATACAGCATGCCCCCATATACCATATAATACATACAGCGTGCCACCATATACCATATAATACATACAGCCTGCCGCTATATACCATTTAATACATACAGCGTGCCGCCATATACCATATAATACATACAGCGTGCCCCATATGCCATATAATACATACAACGTGCCCCCATATACCATATAATACATACAGCGTGCCCCCATATGCCATATAATACATACAGCGTGTCCCCATATACCATATAATACATACAGCCTGCCGCTATATACCATATAATACATACAGCGTGCCGCCATATACCATATAATACATACAGCCTGCCGCCATATACCATATAATACATACAGCCTGCCGCCATATACCATATAATACATACAGCGTGCTGCCATATCCCATATGGTGGCACGCTGAATGTACACACATTATATATATATATATATCTATATATATATATATCTATATATATATATATCTATATATATCTATATCTATATATATATATAAACAGTATATACAGCAAATATACAGACATACACATATATATATATATATATATATATACACACATACAAATACACACAGACACATCTATACATACACACACATATACATACATAGAAGTTACCTTCACTCTTCTTCTTTTCTCTTTGGCCTTGTCCTCTGGTGGGGGTGGGGGGGGGGGTGTTGCCGGAGATTTCGGAGCGGGGGGTGGGGGGGAGGCAGTGACGGACCGAGGGGGGGGGGGGGCGAAAACGGAGCGTGAAGGAGGGGGACCAGCGCGGACATTGGGCTGGGGCGGGGAGTGGTACTTGTGCCGGGCCGCTGGATGAGATAGGCGGGCTGCGGTGGGTGGAAGTGCCAGCGGGCGCGCAGGGGGAAGTGTAGGGCGGCGCGCGGGGGGAAGTTCCTGTGGGCGCGCAGGTACATGTGCCCGCCGCGCGCGTGTTGAATGGATGGACGGGCTGTGGGGGGAAGTGTCGGCCCGCGCGCAGGTATATGTGCCGGCCGCGAGCGGGTGGATGTGATGGGCGGCGGAATGTGCGGGGGTCGGGGAGGTGTACACATGCCCGACGCCGCCCCCAGTGTAGCAGGAAGCGCGCCGCCTGAGGCGAGAATCTCAACTCGCCTCATGGCAGGTGCGCCCCTGCATCTACCAGCCCAGAAGTTATAACAAGACTGTGAGCAACCCTTCCTGCCGACCAGCTATCTCCTACCAGTTTTCCAGGCTGCTGAACCTGCTGCTGCTGTATGTGATGAAAATGAAGTGATTGCTGCAAAAAAAAAAACCTTTCCAGCATGATCAGCTGTCAGTCTATTATTATGCTAATGACAATTTGCATATATGGTATTTTTTTACTTTGTTATTATCAAGGTTTTATCCACAGCATTATCTAGTTTTTATTTGCTTTCTAAATACCTTTGCTTTAAAGGCATATATTTTTCAGGTAATCCTTTGGCATGCAAGAGCTTGCTATACTCATGGGTAAACAAGGCACCTACATGTCTCTGAATTACCACCTCATACACTTACCACTGTCATGGAGCCGTGGGGAAGGTGTATGGTATCATTTTCCACTATGGTGAGACCACTTCAATAAGCCAGTCCTCATAATGGTGGATGTCTTTAGGGGCAATATCACTATTACTGCCCGTTATATGATTATTTTGCAGTTTACAGCAGTAGGCTCTATACCTCATCCACTATAATCCAAGAGCTGGAATGATGTCTTCCATACACTGTACTTAAGAACACATGAGATTCTCCTCCCTAAATCTCTGTCTTACCCATTCAGTAGGTTTTTCACTAAATTCTGCACGGCTATGTTATTTCTTAGCTTGCTGAACTCACTGGTAAAAATGGCATCTGCTTGTCTTCGGCCTTTCCTGGAACAAAAGAAGAAACAAACTAGAAATATTATCATGTCTTACAATTACCATTATCAGGAGCTTTATTTCAGGGGGGGAGTGGCAGCAGTCACACCCAGGTCATGGAACCCTGGTTGGGAGGGTATACGATTGGGCAAACTTCTTGGTGAGCTGACTGAGCCCTGAGCTGATTTATTTGCATTTTAGCTACGATGTACAGCAAAAACAAAATTAAACATGTTTGCAGTAAGCACAAGGTGCTGTGGAATGACATAATTCCAGGCCCTCAAACACAGGAGGCTCTACTAAATGTATATGCATAAGAATACATTTACTATGTCCTCCAGCCAGCTGAAGGACCTGCGATGACATCATGAAATCTCATGAGCTCAGGAGACGGCAGTGTACAGGCTAGTATGTAGTGTACAAGCTCTGTGTATTAGAGGCTGCGTGCTGTGTGAGGAAGGGTGAGCAACATGGGGGACATGGACAAGTGTGGGGACAGACATGGGGAGGCTGACTATAAAGAAGGGGGCGGACATAAGGAGGCTGACTGTATGGAGGGGGCAGACCTGGGAAGCTGACTGTAGGGACAGCCATGGGAGGCAGACTGTAAGGACTGATATGTGGAACCTGACTTTTAGGAGGGGGCAGACATGGGTTGGCTTACTGTTGAGGAGGAGATAGACACGGGGAGGCTATGAGTACTGATACGGTATGCTGACTATGAGGAGGGGCACACATATAATGAAAAACTTTGAGGTGGGAGCAGGCAGGGGCAAATGACTGTGGGGTTAGTTATGGAGAGGCTGACCTGATAGAGCTACATATGTTAGATGGGGGGAGCACCTGTGTGGTAGGCCTATTTGTGAGGAGGGGGAAGAATATTTGTGCTAACTGTTTAGGAGGGACCAGAAATGGGAAGTGGGAATGACTTTCAGGAGGTGGCATACATGGGGAGGCTGTTGGTGTATACAAACATGGAGAGGCGATGGGGATAAACATGGGAGGCTGATTGTGAGGACAGAGAGGAAGGTTGTCTGTGAGGAGGGGGCAGCAAGAGAAGGCTGACTGTGAGGAGTTGGCAGACTTGGGGAGGTAGACTGTGGTGGGGGACATGAAGAGGTTAACTGTGAGGAGAGAGCAGACTTGGGATGCAAACTGTGTGGACAAACATGCTGACTTCTGGGACAGGCAATGGGAGGCTGACTATGGGATATGTGGAAGATGACTGTGACAAGGGGGGAGACTTGGGAAGCTGGCTGTGGGAGTAGACATGGGTATTCTGAATGTGAGGAAAGACATGGGGAGGCTCACTGTGAGGTGGAGGCAGATATGGTGAGGCTGAGTGTAAGGATGGGTCAGACATGAGGAGGCTAATTGTGAGGAGTAGACCGACTTGGAAGGCTGAATGTGTGAAAGACATGGGGAGTCTGACTATTGAGAGGGATACACATGGGGAGGCTAACTGTAGGGACAGACATAGTAGGCTGACTTTGAGCAGAGGGCAGATATAGACATAGATTGACTGTGGGGACAGTCATGGTGTGGCTGACTTGGGAGGGCTACATATGTTGGATGGTGTGCTACCTGTGAGAAGTGGCTATACATGAGAAGAGGGACATTTATAAGTGTGCTGACTGCAGAAGCAGGGGGGGGGGGTCCGACAAATGGGGAGGCTGACTGTAAACAAGGGGACCTTGTGGGGTGGCTAACTGTGGGGACAGGCATTGGGAGGATGTCTGTGGGGACAGACATGGGGTGGCGAAATGTGAGGACAGACACAGAAGGTCTAACTGTGGGGACAGATGTGGAAAGGCTGACTGTGGTGAAAGACATGGGGTGGTAGGCTTATTGTGAGGAGGTGACAGACTTCGGGAGACTAACTTTAGTGAAGGGGGAGACATGGTGGGTTGACAGTGAGAATAGTCATGGGAGGTAGACTGTGAGGAGGAGTCAGACATTGGGCAGTTGACTGAAAGGATAATGTGACAGACTGCAGGGGCATGACTGTGAGAACTGCACAGACACGGAGGGTCTGACTGTGAAGAGCGGCAGACGTGGGAGACTGACTTTGAGGAGAATGAGACACACTGCCGGGGTCTGACAATGTGTGAAGAAATGGGACATGAGGGTACAATCAGTATGAGAAGGTAGAAGAGGACATAGGGTGCAGGGCAACATCACATCCTTAAATATTGAGAATTTATGCTTTTCACAGAGTAAGATGTAACACCCAGGGGTCATGGGGCCTCGGTGTGGAGGGTATATGGTATTGTGTTCCCATAAGGGAAGACCATTTGTATAAATTAATGTCCCCAACATGGTGCATGTGTTTATGGTCTGTACTATTTCTTGCCTATATGATTATTTAGTTTTTTAGTTTCCTAGATTGTCCTCCATAACCCTCACTTACCCAGCCAGTAGGTTTTTCTCTAAATTCTGCACGGCTATGTCATTTATTATCTTGCTTATCTCACTGATAAAAATGGAATCTGCTTGTCTCTGGACTCTCCTGGAAAATAAAATGATAAATTAACTTTCAATGACCACTATTAGGAGCGTACTTTCAGGGGGCCCAGAGGGAGCAGTCATATCCAGGTCATGGAACCTTCATTGTGAGAATACGAAGGAGAGAGGACAATGCAACCCATTGGAAAATTTCCTAATAGGCCGACTGCCACCTGTGGCCAGTTTATTTGCATTTTAGCTGTGATTTGCAGCAAAAATTTGATAACCATGTGTGCAGTAAGCACATGTGGTGTGCTTCAGGACCTGGAATGACATCATTCCATGCCTTGGAATAAGCGAGGCTATAGTTAATGTAAATGAATAGGAATACATTTACTATGTCCTCCAGCCAGCTGAAGGACCATCGATGGCACCATGAAATCACATGACCTGCAGGTGAAGGCAGTGTACAGGCTAGTATATAGTGTGCAAGCTCTGTGACTGTACAGACTGACTGTGAGGATGGGGCAAACATCTGGAGTCTGACTGTGGGTAAAGGGCAGACATGGGAGGCTGACAGTGGAAACAGAAATGGAAGGCTCAGTATTAGGAATGGGCAGACTTACAAGGCTGACCATGGGGACAGACATGAGTGGCTGACTGTTGATCAGGTGGCATACAGAGGAAGGTTGACTGTTGAAGAGGTAGCAGACACGGGGAAGCTGACTGTTGAGGAGGAGATAGACATGGGAAAGCTGACTTTGGGGACAGACATGGTAGGTTAACTTTGAGGAGGGTTCAGTCATATGAAGACTGACTTTGAGGAAGGAGCAGACATGGGAGTCTGACTGTGGGGGTAGTCATAGGTAGACTGACTTTGGGGACAGTCATGGGGAGGTTGACTGTGAGGAAGGGGTAGTCATGGAAGGCTGACTGTGGGGACAAACATGGAAGGCTGATTTGAGAGGAGGGGGCAGCCATTGGGAGCCCAACTGTGGGGAAGATCAGATGTGGGAGGCAGACTTGTTAGAATGGGACAGACTTGGGAGGCTGACTGTGGGGGCAGAGGTGTGGAGGCTGCCTGTGGGACAGTTATGGGAAGCTGACTGTTGAGGATGGGAAAGATATGGGTAAGCTGATTGTTGAGGTGGGGGCAGACATAGGGGAGCTGACTTAGAGGAGGGGACAAATTTGGGAAGGCTTTTAGGCGGAACAGACGTGGAGTGGTTAAATGTAAGTGGAATGGGACAGACAGAGATGGGTTGACTGTTAGGCAGGAGCAGACATGAGGAGGCTGAATGTGAGGAGGGGGCAGACACAGGGTATGCTGACTGTGAGGAGGGGGCAGGCACAGGGAGGATGACTTAAGAAGTATGGGAAATACAGCAGGGGGTATAAATAAATGAGACATAAGAGTGAATCAGTGTGAGAAGGTGAAAGGGGACACAGGGTGCAGGCCTACATCACATAATTAAATATTGAGGATTTAGGCTTTCCACTCAGGTCATGGAGCCTTGGTGAGGAGGGTATATGGTATTGTTTTCCAATAAAGAAAATCCAATGCTATAAACCAGTTCTTTATGATAGCGTATGATGTGTTTATGGTGAATATCACTATTTCTGGCCATTATATGATTATTTAGCATTTTTTTGCAGTTTCACACACTATATAGCCTTACTTCTCACTCTACCATACAGAGTCATTATCAGTGTAGAAGGTAGGGGAAGGTATCTAATAAGATACAAAACTATGTCCTAAATTAACTTCAACTATCAAGTTATTAGAAAGGTTATGGACAATATACAGCAGGGAAGGACATTTTACCTACAGACAAGAACATGCCGTATAATAATACGGTTCTGTCAAAATATTAACACTCTTCTTCCTTATAAATGTGACTCTAGAACAGCAGGGCTGGACATCATCCTGAGAAGAGTATACAGGATATATATATACTTTTATTTTAGAAAACCTCTCACCAATCTGAGGAAGCAGAAGAGAACGCAATGAAGACTGTGATCACCATCAAGGAGATTAGTAAACGTGCCATCGTCTCTCACTGTCTGTAAAACAAAGGCGTCCATGACTGTTATGTATTAAGGGGAATAGCAATTCTACTGTATAGGATCAGGTGTGAACCTAACCTCTCTGCTGCCTGAGGCGAATTTTAGAAAGATGCTTATATACTGTGCTTAGCGGAAATAATCAAATCGGGTACCCATGGATCACAACATTGATAGAGAAGCCGGTCACACATGCTCCCTACCCTACGCTATTTCCAGCAGCACCCAGTCTAAAATGCCCCCTGACGCCTATTTCTGTTGTTCCACACACACCTATAATGTCCCCTTGTCTTTGTCCTTTTCACTATGAAGATAAAATATACCATATATACCCAAGCATAAGAAAGGCACCTAATTTAAACTCACCCACCCCAAAAAAAAAGGGAAAACTTGTTTACTAGAGCATAAGCCCAGGTAGCAAAATGTCCAGCAGCCCCCTCCCCCACTAATAAAATATCCAGCAGCTTACCCTCACTAATGAAATACTCACAGCGTAGCCCCATGTCAGGCACCAGGGGTAGTGGACCCACTTGACCACTGCGGACGATGACGTAAGCCAACACCTGGGACTGGAGTCTAAATGGTACCCAGTTTTCACCAGAGCCTACCGCAAAGCAAGTTGGACTTGTTGCGGTGTGGTACCACCAGGTTGTTCCACAGGTGAGACTTTGTCCGCAGTGGCCCCCAAGGCGGAGTACGGAATCGTAAGGCAAACTCTTGGTTGGGGATAGGCAGGAGGTCGAGACAGGCAGCACAGGATCAGAGTCGGGGACGTAGCGGTAGGTCAGGACAGGCAGCACGGGATCGGAGTCAAGAACAAAATTGAGGTCACAATGGGAAATCAGGATAATTGCAAAGGGCATGGAACAAAGCTTTCTCTCAGGCAAAGAAGCACAGAGACCAGACAGGAAGAGGCTGAGCATTTATAGGCAGTCAGATGGCCAGCACCAATTAGTGGTGCGCTGGCCCTATAAATTTCAGATGGACGGCACATCTGCGCCCTAGGAGGCGGGGACACAAGCGCTGAAGCGAGGAGACCATCACTGGAGCATGGCTAGATGAGTGATGTTGCGGCTGGCATTAGGGGGCACACGGAGGCGCACGGGTGTGCCTGCAACCTGGAACATGGGTCACAGGAGCACCCGTGACACCCCCTTTAATGAAATGTCCACAGCAGAGCCCCCTTTAATGCAACTTATGGGATGATGGGGTGATTGTCACTATGGCACACACTAGAAGCTCAGGTCTTAAGTGTCTTCCCAGAGCTGTTTAATGCAACTTACACAGCTGAACACTCATTTAATAAAATATCTACAGCAGAGCCTACCTTTATTGTAATGTCAAATGCAGAGCCCTCCATTAATGAAATGACCACTACAGAGCCCCCTTTAATGAAATGACCACTGCAGAGTCCCCTTTAATAATATGGCTACCACAAAGCCCCTTTTTTTGAAATGTACACAGCAGGTGTCCCCCTTTATTGAAATGTCCACAGAAAAGACTTTGTTTCCTGGGTCCCCAGGCAGTAGTAGTTGACAACGTGGCTCCGGGCTGACTGTTCCGCCTTGGCCCCCCATTCACTTGCTCTGCCAGCTGCCTGTGTTTTAATGGCCACCACCACTTCATCCAAGGTATCATTGGTTTCTACCCATGTCAGATCAATGGACCTCATCAACCTTCACTTCTTCCACCCCCGATCCGTCACTGCTGCCCTCCTCTGCCTACACATCGCAGAAAGCCAAAGCTGTATCATCATCATAGGTCTCCTTTCATGGTCCACCGCCCCCACATCCTTATCTTTCAATAAAATTTCTTGTGAATTTTGAAACTCTATGGGCTGCTTTTTTTGTTTTTGCTCCTTTTCACATTTTGCACTATTTTTGGGCTAAAAACCAAATGATTATTGTTTTTTCACCGTAGGCACTTTATTATACACAATGGGGCAGATTTACTTACCCGGTCCTGTCGCGATCGCGCAATGCGTTGTCCGACAAGGATTCGGGTCTGCCGTGATTCACTAAAATCGTGCGCCCGAGTTCCTGCATGTATCACTTCCACGCCGAGGTCCGCCGGAGTTCACCTACTTCTTCCCGATGCATGTGAGTGCTGATCTTGCTACACAATTTCTTTTTTAAATTCCGCGGTTTGTCCGAATCAGTCGAGTTGTCCGATGGCCACGCCCCCCAATTTCTGTTGCATGCAAGCCGGCGCCGATGCAGCACAATCCGATTGTGTGCGCCAAAAACCCAGGGCAATTCAGGGCAAAATGGAAATAATCACGAAACCAGACGAAGTTGCGGAGTTCGGACTCTTACTAAATGTGCCCCAATGTTTTAGTTATTTCATTTTCAAGTGTAACTTAATGTATGCAACTACAATGTAGTTACGTTTCCCCTTTGTAGGAGGAGTGAGAGGAGGAGTTCAGGTGTATAAATTTCATACAAGGGTGTATTAGAGAAGACCATGATTAAGAATGGTTTATCGGTTTGAAATGCGTTGGTATTACTGGTATTGCACTGTGGAAATATGAAATGATGATTTAATAAACCTGAAGTACCCTCGGAATCTGGCTGGACCGTTAGAATTCATGACTCTTCTATACCCCTGACAAGGGCAATTGCTGCTTTTCTAGAATCCCTGTCTAGCTGACTGACCATAGCAAGCTCTCCCTAGCTGTCTCGTACATGTAATGTCGTCTGGACATGTGCCCAGCCAATCACAGACATGTCCTCTGTGGTTGCTAAGGGGCTGCAAGCTAGTTAATTGGCTGCTTCATGCAATCATGAAGATCATGATGCTTTTTACCAAACACAGACCCAAATCCTGAATATTGAAGAGTGTTTAGTCTCCAGGTCCTTGGGTGCTGAATCCATAGAGGGGAATAGTAGATAAAATGTGAGGGGGGGGGCAGTAAATAAAAAATAAGATACTAGATATCTTTGTTACCAGGAAGAAAGTGGCTGGCTTTATGCGGCTTAGCCACAGGTGCCACAGAAGCTCAGTCCTAGTGTTTGCCTCATCCATCAGGACCTTGAGGGTAGTGGTTAGCCAGGGATGCACACATTAAATTGCAGGGTGATGCATATAAATGGAAAACTTTCCACTCATATCTCTCAACAGCAATTTCAACACCAAAATGGAAGGATCCTGAAGTCTTCCTACCTTTTTTAGAGTGGATTCAAATATGTCATTAAATATTTCCCGAAAACTATCAAAATACAAGAACTAGTGGGGAGAAGTGGTCATGGCATGTGCCCAGCCCTAAGTAGAAGCAACATCTACTATTGGTATATTGGTATAAAATATAAGCAAGAAAAATTAGCTCACCGATTCCTTTGGACTCTTGTACGCAATGTTCTGGTGATTCTACGTGGACCAACGTGCTTCTGATCAGAGAAAGGCAAAGTATCCAGCACCACTGAAGTATAGTCAAAATTCAGCCAAATTTATATCGTTCCATTAAAAATTCTGAGTCACATGTTGACAAGATAAAGCAGGATATCCTTCTTTATCTGGTGTACATGTGACTTGTTGGAATTTTAAATGAAGCGTTCAATAAACTTTAATAAATTTTAACTATATTTCAGTGGTGCGGGATGCCTTTCTCTATAATATTGGTATATCGGGATTGGGGGGAACACCTGGGAGGGTTTTGTACACGCCCTACTTCCTTTGTTGAAACCCCTAGCTACATCATGGTTTCTATACCTTCTCCCGTTGAGAACACCAATGATTGATTAAAAGGGAGTTTCTACGCGGTACGTGGCAGTGTAGTAGGGTAGCGCAGCTAGTGTGACCACATCCCTGCTCAAATGAGGAACTCATTGGTGTAAAGATAAAAAGAATATTTTTATCTAAAATGGCAGGTTGATGGAGGATTGTAAAAGTAAAAAAGTATAAACAATGCCCTTTTTAGTGCACAGTTATGATGCAGTGTTTCATGTTCTATTGGATTCTCACAGGTTGAAATTGGGGCACTGTCACCGATTCTGTGTTGCAAGAGTTAACACTGTGGACCTGTAATTGCTTGCTCTTTCCACCTGAGGCAGGGTCTAGTCCCCTATGAGTGCATGTTATAAATCGGGGGTGTGGCTGTCGGACAACCCGACAGATGTGGACAAACCGCGGAATTTAAAAAAAAGAAATCTGTCGCAAGATCAGCACTCACATGCACCAGGAAGAAGCAGGTGAACTCCGGTGGACCTCGGGGCAGGAACTCCGACACACGATCTAAGTAAATCTGCCCCATTGTGTCAATGGTTGCATTTTTATTTGGAAACATTTAATATGTCTGTGTCAGGCATTAGAGGTCGTGGACCCACTGAACCACTACAGACGATGACATAAGCCGACAACTGGGAGAGGAGTCTAAGCGGCACCAGGTTTTCGGCCCGCTGCAAATCGGATTGGACTTGCTTCGGCGTGGTACAACCAGGTTGCTCCACAGGCAACAAAACTTTGTCTGCGGTGGTGGCCAAGGTGAGGTGCAGACTCGTGAGGCAAAGATGGAGTCTGGGACAGGTAGGAGGTCAAGATAGGTGGCAGAGAATCGGAGTCAGGAATAGGAATCAAGTTCACAACAAAAATCTCTATAATCGCAGGAATAATGCAGAGACACTTTCTCAAAGGCACAAGGCACAAAGTTCAGGTAGGGGAAACAGGAAGGGGCCAGCAATTTAACAGGGATGGGTGCCCGACCAGCGCCAACTATCGGCACGCTGGCCCTTTAAATCTCAGAACGCAAGCGCGCCCTAGGAGGCGAGTACGTGCACACCAGAGCGAGGAGACCACCGGTGGAATGCAGAAGGTAAGAAGGGCTGCTGCGATGAGGTGGCACAGAGAGGCACACGGTTGCGCCTTTGACCCGGGACATGGGTCGCAGGAGTACCGTAATAGTCTGTAGATTCTGATTTATATACAGCTGAATATTTTAGCTTTATGTAAATGATAAATTATATTTTTAAAGTCTGGCAGGTAGGACTCTATCTAACCAGGTAGGTGGGTATGAAGTTTCTTTTTTTAAATCAAAGTCATTTTTATTAAACTTTTGTTTCCATAACATAGAAGTAACATTTAGCATGAATAGGTATAAGAGAACCCAAAGACAGACAAACAGTTGGTCACACAAAAACAAAACAAGAAAAAGTGCTGGACATAGGCGGAAAGAAATATACAACAAACATGCAGACACCCTCAGGTCCCCCATAAGAGCTGATAGATAGGTCCAAAGATGACAGAGGAATCCAAGACAACCTGTGACACATTGGTGACAGTTTGAGTTCACTCAGAAGACCTCAGTGCATAGTACAAATATGTGTCAACTTCCTGTCACCATAGCAATTACGTAGGATAATCCCTTTCTGATTGTCAATAGGGTCTTCAAAGACAACCCTGGAAAGGCCAGCCATTTAAGTCCATCCCAAGTAGATTCCAATTTTTCAACAGCTTTTCTTTTCAAGTACAGACCATACAGTCTGATTGTATTTATTCTGTGTTTGTATTCCCTGATAGTTGGTGGTACACTCTTATTCCAATAGGACAGAATCTCTTTGTGAGCCTTTGTGAGCCTGGTAGTGCCATCTTAATACCTATTTCTACTAGGCCTCCCATGGACTGCATTGGTAGAATAGCCAAAATACACTCTACAGGGCCGGTCTCCAATCGTATCTGGAACACTTGACACAACAAGTACAAAACTCCCCTCCACTCCTCCTCCAATTCCTGATATTCCAAAAGTATATGAAGCAGATGGGTATCCTCCAGCTCTCGCCTAGGAGAGAGTCAGATTGTATACCATATTTATTTAAAGGGAACCTGTCACCTGGGACCTCATTTTCACTAAAGACAGATTGTAAGAGCCCATGACACCTGCAGTGCAAAAATGCTTCTCTGTCTTTTCTAAGCATTTTTATTATAATATAATTGTGTGTTACAACTTACTCTTGCATCCTGACAAAATCCTGGGGTAGTCACAGGGGTTGGGCTTTGGTTTGGATGCATTTCAAAAAACAACATGTGACTTGTCTGAGCTGCAGGCTGCCTCCATCTTTGTGCTCCTGTATAGCTTGTACCTCCCCCACTGATGTCATCTCATCAGGCAGTGACCTCTGAGAAGGAGCATGAGGTGGAGCTGTACAGGAACACAAAGGTGGGGTCTACGTTCTGAGGAGTGAGTAACACAGACAAGGCACATGTTGTTTTTTGAAATGCATCCAAACCAAAGCCCAGCCCCTGTGACTACCCCAGAATTTTGTCAGGGTGTAACGTATGTTATAACACACAATTTTATTGTAATGTAAATGCTTACAAAAGGTAAAAAGCCAGATTTGCACTGCAGGTGTAATGGGCTTCTGCAATCTGTCTTTAGTGAAAATGAGGTCCCTGGTGACAGGTTCCCTTTAATAAAGCGTTTTAATGACTCTTAAAAGATAATAAATAATTGAGAAAGCACTGGCCTTCACTAGGGGACAACAAGGGACTAGCTCTAAATATTTTTTCCATTGAGCATCATCCTCCAAACGAACATGGGATGGGATGGGTTAACCAGGCCAATGAGATAGCAATCAACCCACTGAACCCCACATATCACCTTTTCCCTACCCTATAAATCATGCAGTTAAGAATCTGGGACTGGTAATCTTCCGTGATTATAGTATTGTTTCTAGATTAATGCCCTAAAGATACTAAGAAGTTTTTGGAAGTTACTGTGAGGGACCCGGTGATGAAAATATAGGCCACACAGCCTCAAGGAGGGAAAATTGGGGCACATTTACTTACCATGTCATGAGTTTGGACCATGAGTTAACTTTAGTTATAAAGCAGTTGAGTAGAGGGTCTAGATTGCCATTCAAGTAATCATCAGGACATATAGTAACCTGCACTCCCAATGTTTTCACCACCTGCAACTTGCAACTGCCCATGGCAACATCACAAATTTGTTCCAGTCTATGAATCCAGAATGTGTCCCGTAGTGTCACATAATTGGGTCATGAGCTCTCTTTATCATTGATGAAAGTGGGCATACCTGGCTGGTGCCTCTCTCCAATGAAAACTTACAGATTGGGGCACATTTACTTACCTGGTCCATTCTCGTTCCAGCGGCGGCTTCTCCGACGAGTGTTCGGGTCTTCCGGCGATTTATGAAGGTCCTGCGCCCGATGTCCACCAGGTGTCGCTGCTGCGCCGAAGTCCGCCGAGGTGCCCCGGAGTTCTAGCCTTCATCGTGGTGCATGTGAGTATGGCCCGTGGGACAAATTTTTTTTTCTTTAAATGCGGTGGTTTTTCCGAATAGGACGGGTTTTCCGACTGCCACGCCCCCCGATTTCCGTTGCGTGCATGCCAGTGCCGATGCGCCACAAACCGATCGTGTGCGCCAAAATCCCGGGGCAATTCAGGGAAAATCAGCGCAAATCGGAAATATTCGGGTAACATGTCGGGAAAATGCGAATCGGGCCCTAAGAAAATGACCCCCATTGTGTTTCCATTAATTCTGAACAAGTTTTTTAGTACTTGATCCATGTTGTGCGTATCTTCCTTTTCAAGCACAGCCCATAGATAGTCCTACTCAATGCTATGAAAGGCTTTGGCAGCATCGAGTGAGAATAAACAAATACCCTTGCAGGCTTTCTATCCTGTGGGCTTTTTCGTTGGTAAATGAAGCTAGGGCATATCACATGCCTCTGCTGATAAACAAGGCGTATTGACATTTCTGAGACAGGAGTTCATGTGTCTTCCACCTTCTGGCAGTCTTCTAAAAATGAAGCATCATAGCAAGGAAGCCTTCACTGGACACATGAGAGGTAACATCTAGCCTGTTCTTTAATAAATGTAGAACCTCCCATTGTGTGTACTGTTTCATCTAGTGTGAGATTAAATCTAAAATTTAACCTGCAATGTTCTTTTGTCTCAATCCCCGAATCCCCATCTTGGTTATAAATATGATACCAGGTTAACTGTGACCTGATATAACCCCATTATGGACCCAGCTTATATCCTACTGTACTGGTTGTGAGCTAGTGCCATACTGGAGGTGGTGTGGACAACTCTATCTCACTTCTATCTAACTTCCTCAACTATAAAAACAATAATAAGTCCCGTATTGGACCGTTACACAAAAAATACAGTAAAAGCGGCCTATGCACCATCTTTAGTAGGTTGCCTATGTTCACATGCAGAACACTCTTCCATCTACTGGCAGTCTACTGGTGTAAAGAACCCTATAAAAATTCTCACTGAAGTCATGAGAGGTGCCATCTGGCCTGTTCTTTAATAAATGGAGAACCCCGCTGAATTTTTAAAACGGGTGTTTAGCACTTTCAACTTGTACAAAGAAATGTTTATTATCTGCAATGTGGAGCATTTGCTCATCAATTAAGCATTGCACCTCAGTTCAGTTATTTTTAGTAGCGGAAGGAGGGGAATTGACATATTCCTTTCCAGTAGAGACCACCAATGCAGTACCTAGTGTTGATGCTTCTCTAGTCACTCATAGGGGCACATTTATGAAGGATCCGAACACTTCATTTTCGTCGGGTTTCGCAATTTTTTTCAGATTTGCCCTGAATTGCCCCAGGTTTTTGGCGCATGCGATCGCATTGTGACGCATCGGCACCGGCTTGCATGTGACAAAAATCGGGGGGCGTGGACGTTGGACAACCCGACTGATTCGGACAAACCACGGAATTTAAAAACCAAATTTTGTCGCAAGATCAGCACTCACATGCATCGGGAAGAAGAAGGTGAACTCCGGCGGACCTCAGTGGGGAAAGCGACACATGCAGGAAACTGGACGCACGATCTTAGTGAATCGTGGCAGACCGGAATCCTCGTTGGACATTCCTGATCGGTGGCGTCAATGGGACGGGTAAGTGAATGGGGCAGATTTACTTACCCGGTCCTGTCACGATCCCTGAGGTGCGTTTTCCGACGAGGATAAAATCCGGCATGATTCTTCAAGATCGTGCGTCCAATTTACTGCATCTGTCGCTTCCCGTTGAGGTTCACCTTCTTCTTCCCGGTGTATGTGAGTGCATTGTCTTGTGACACAATTTGAATTGTAAATCCCACGCTTAGTCCGAATCAGTTAGGTTGTCCGTCGACCACGCCCCCTGATTTATATTGCATGCAAGTCGGCGATTGCGCCAAAATCCAATCGCGTGTGGCAAAAACCCTGCTTAAATGTGGTGCAAATCGGAAATAGTTGGGAAAATGCGCCGTGCGGACTCTTAGTAAATGTGCCCCATTGTGTCCCATAGTGCTATTAGTGCTATAAGTGCCTCTGCTAGCTAACCCCCAGCACATTACTAGAAGAGATCAGCGGCACACCCAGGAGGAGGTCTCTTTAATTTTTTTTTTTCAACTAACTCTCTTTTTTTACCTATTTTTGTGCTTTCCTTCAATGTACGGTGTTGGGCCCCCATGGACTACATCAATGACCACATATTTTTTAAAGAAATAGAAAACACTTGCTCGCGGGCTCTTGCAAGTCATCAAAACAAAACTAATTAGTCATTCCATGTTTTAGGTTAAAACCAGAGGTGGATAGCAAAGATTCCAAGAACCACGTCTATATGATTTTACCAGTGATCCACTACTAGCTTTAGCTTTAGCTTCAAAAGCTGCTTTAGGCTGCATTTGACTTGTGTTTTGAAACACATTGGCAAAAATGCATCATTACATGCTAGGCTTCCAGCTAGCTTCAAGCTGGAGAGGATAATTGGCTGCTTCAGCAGCAGGATGAGTTAGACTCTTAAAGGAAACCTACCACATGATATGGTAGGTGTAAGATGGAAATACCGAGCACCAGCTCAGGGTGAACTGGTGCCGGAGCTTATTTTTGTTAGTGTCCTAAACTGCTGCATCGAGGTTTAAAACACTTTTTAAACTTTATAGCCAAAGCTGCTTCGGCGCACGGTGGTACGCGGTCGGCGCACCATGCGCACGACCGTGCGCGCCTACATAGGAAATGCCGGGGAGCCGCGTTGCAGCGGTGCTCGGTATTTCCATCTTACACCTACCATTTCATGTGGTAGGTTTCCTTTAAAGGTAGATGTCTGCTTGAGGTCTGGTCTCCAGACAGGCCAAGTTTAGCAGGGCAGGCGTTAGGGGGGGAGCAAACTGGGCATTTGCCCCCCTGAAAGTGGAGAATCTCTTCTTTCAAATGAATCTAAAATTGTGTTTCTAGGTGTCAGGGAACTTAACGCTTAAAGTGATAACTTCGGGTGTGATTATTCTGATTGCCTTTTATTTAGGGATCGTTTTTTTTTCCGAAAATTGAGTAATACGATGAACGTTCGCCTTCACCTAATGTGGCTACATATTAACACTGCGACCCAGAACATGTCCATAAAATTATATGTAAAACCAAAAACACACATATGTTCCAGAATAAAGTTTTTATTTCACAGCATCCTCCATTATTTACACCAATGTTATGACGTTCTCACTCAAATTCTTATGACCTGCGGAGGGTTCTGTTATTGTGCGGCTAATACAATGGCGCACATCTAAAAGTGAATTTTATTATCTCATTAGCTTATGGATATATACCATATATACTCGAGTATAAGCCGACCTGAGTATAAGCCAGCCTGCCCCATGTAGAATACAGACAGCCAGCCCCTATAGTATACAGTCAGCCAGCCCCCAGTAGTTTACATCCAGCCCAGCATGCCCCCTGTAGTATACAGCCAGCCAGCCCCCAGTAGTATACAGCCAGCCTGCCCCCATGTAGTATACAGTCAGCCAGCCCCCAGTAGTATACAGCCAGCCTGCCCCTTGTAGTATACAGCCAGCCTGCCCCCTGGATTATACAGCCAGCATAACCCCTGTAGTATACAGCCAGCCCCTAGTAGTATACAGCCTGCCAGCCTACAATAGTATACAATCAGCCTACATGTAGTATACAGCCAACCTGCCCCCTGTACTATACAGCCATCCTGCTCCCTGTAGTATACAGCCAGCATGCCCCCTGTAGTATATAGCCAGCCTGCCCCCGGTAGTATACAGCCAACCAATCCCTGTAGTATACAGCGAGCCAACCATAGTAGTAAAAAGCCAGCCCACCCAGCACTTTAAAAAATAAACTTATATGCTCACCCTCTGGGCGGCCCTGATGCTCCCGGCGGCTCCTCTTCTGTCTTCCCCACGGCTCCTCTACTTTCTTCTCTATTTTCTTTAACAGCCATTAGGGCGCGGACATGTTATCTTCCTGGCCTGCGCATACATTTTTTGTGCTGAAAAACTCGGCTTATACACGAGTATATACGGTAGTTATTTATTTGAGTTAAATCTATGAGTAGCGCAGTGCAATTTCAGCAAAAAATGTTTGGCACCCCCCGTGGATTTAACACTACCTTTGCTGCATATTTTGGTGAATATACGATTGGGGTACATATGATTCATACACTTTGTCTAAAACCGCGAACCTTCCACCCCAAAGGTCTAAAACCTTCCACCCCATAACCTATGGGGGTGTCCAGCTCATGTGGATGAACTTGGACCGACTATTGGCTGTATCAGGTATTTCCTAGAGATGTCATTTTGGTGAGTTTTCACCTTTTTAATTGATTTTATTTATCTTGTGTGCAGTCTTTTTGTATTGATATTGAATACAGAGAATATTTATCACAGACAAATGACACATTTCTTTAATCACGCAAACTGTTGCTGCAGGCCTAAAGGAAAGGGTGCCAAGAGGATGGTCTGAGACTTACAGTCAGTAGGCTGTGGAAGCTATCTAGGCCAGAAAAATAGCCAGACTGGTAAGGCTGCATTAACACAAACGCATGAAAACTGACATATTTACGGGTACTATATGGCCCGATTCATTTCAATGGGCAATACGACCATCCATTTACTACCGTACCATAAGTTAAAAAATTAACTGCAGCTGGACAGTGTAGACTGCAGAGGATATGGGTGTGTTGCAAACCAAAGACAAATATCAAAGCCACCTAAGCCACATTCCGTGGCCAGAAGAAGACTTCGTCATTGTTACATTAGTAATGCGGAAAAAAATTAATCCAACTGTGGTGCATCTAAAGGCTAAAGAATAAGCCAATCCTGAGGACTTCCATGTAGAAGAGATATAATAATGCCTACTTTCTGGACATTCAGAGGACTGAGATCTGAGGGGGGAAATATAATTTATCCTAATGGAGAAAAACTACTTCTTATGAAGTACAATTTGACAACTTGACCATGAGTTCTGACACAAAGTGACCTGAAGAAGGAGGCTTGTTCCTGCACTGAAATCCTGCTATGCAAGGTTCTGCACCTGATCACCAATTGCCTTCATGATGACGACACAGCAAAAAGGTTTTTTTTGTGACTGATCAATGTAAGGGCAGGACAAGGACAGTGAACCTTAATATTTTACCCCCCCCCCCCCCAAACAGTCCCTTCCTGCTTACTGGATGTACTCTAAACAGTATCCAGTAACTGTGAACAAGACAGACAAACAAATAACACAAAGAGGAGGTCAACAATCCGGGTCACAGCAAGATAGCAAGTAAAGTACCATATCGAATACACAGGAGGGTAGTGGACAACGTAAGACAATATTGAAATCCCACAAGTACAGACGAATATCAAGAGAAAAAGCTAGCAGAGAAACTATTTGACCAGTGAAGGAGGATGATACAAGCTCTCCAAGTAAAAGGCTCTAAAGGTGTGTGAGTCTTAACCCTTGCTGGTTTACAGCAAGTATTGTAGCGAGCCAGCAGTCCAGCAAATAGAGCACTGTTCAGACTGACAACTGAAAAGTCCCTGGAATTCAGCAGCTTCTCAGCCTGACACTACGAACTGCAGAAGACAAATCACACAGATGTAACACTAGTAATGAATTTTGTTTTTTCACAGCGGTAAGATTTATATTCTGCTCATATCACCTATTGGAAAGCATGGGCTATTCCATTGGCTGTCGACCCAGAACTTTCTAGAGGCGAAATCCAATAATTTATTAAAGTAATTCTGCCTTGGTGCTGTGGACATTTTTTGGGTCCATTTTGTGGATTAGTAGAGGAGACAGCTGTGAGCCTAGTAGCCTAACAATGGAAAGCCCATCCTGCAGACTGTCACTGCAGGGCTGGGGAAGAGTGTAACAGCCCCAAAGGCAAGGGATTTGTACAGACTTATAGGGGCACATTTACTTACCCGGTCCTGTCACCATCCCCGAGGCGCGTTGTCCGACAAAGATGAAGTCCGGCGCGATTCACTAAGATCGTGCACCCAATATCCTGCATGTGTTGCTTCCACGCTCAGGTCCGCCGGGGTTCACCTTCTTCTTCCCGGTGTATGAGAGTACATGTCTTGCAACACAATTTGAATTTTAAATCGTGGGCTTAGTCCGAATCAGTCAGGTTGTCCGACGGCCACGCCCCTCCAATTTGTGTTGCATGAAAGTCGGCGCGATTACGCCAAAATCCGATCGTGTGCGCCAAAAACCCCTGTTAAATGCAGCACAAATCGTAAATAGTCAGGAAACCTGACGAAAATGCAGTATGTGGACCCTTTGTAAATGTGCCCCATAGTCTCCAGCCAGTGGAAGCTATCGAGGCTACAACAATAGCAGGACCTAAGCCAGCTAACTTGCCGGCAGTGACAGATCGTATATTGCTGTTCACTGCTGTTTGCTATTGGTTTGAAAAATAAACTACTGTTTCCTTTTGTCCCTGGGCTAGCCAATTAACATCAAGGACCTCCCCTTTAACATCAGCCCATGCACCATTACCTTCCAAAAGTATCCAATGTGGATATCCCCAGGGCCATCCAGCTAGGCTTTTGCCACAAAACCACACGTGTCGCCATGAACAGGAATTTACTTCAATGCCTTATTGTGCTCTACTCAATTATTGTGTGTACAGTGAGACTATGTCTGTTTAATGACTGTCTGCCCTGGCAGTGCTGCTCTGGAACCTAAAATTTTTGAGGAAGAACTATCACTGCAGATGCTCCAGCAGAGAATAGGTTATCTAACATTTTGGATTCTCCTGCATGCTTCATCCCTGGCAGCAAGCCCCCTAGCTTAGGAAAGCCTGTCTAGGGGCACCGCTTACCTTGGCTAGCTGCTTCCACAGCTGCCCTCTTGGGAAAGGATCCTCTGTGCTAAGAGCTGTCCAGTCATCTTGGCTGAAACTGAGCGAGTACAGCTGTACAAGCTGAAGGGGGAAGTTAGTTCTTATTGTGTGGCTCAGCTCCCATAGTTAGGTTATGGTTGCTTCTCCGTGTCACCATCTTGCAGATCTTCACCCCAAGCAACACCATCAGGTTTCTCAGAATTAAAATTATGTTTGACAGTGAGGAAGACACTAATACTCAGTGCTCTAATCTCTTATCACTGTCACCAGTAAACTGAAGTCTACCAAGTACTGGTTCTCAAAAGTAACTACCACCCACAGTGTGGCCTTTAAGGATTGTTGAAGAGTAGTCCAGTTGATACAACTTTCCAGGGCTTATCTTATCATCATTGCTACCAAAGGTAATCCAATTCTTATCCAAGGTACTTGGGAACCAACTTTGGTCATTGGAGAGACAGAACTGCTTGTTGTGACTCTTGCACCGGAAGATGGAAATTTCTTTCTTGTTGTGGGAACTAATGTACTCAGCAACTGTTAAGAGAAAATTCTTAAGGCCCTGTAAATCTATACCATCTGTCGCTAATGACTGGATGGCCGTCGAGGAGCCCATGCTAGTGCTTGCCGTCCAGCAAAAACCTACAAATTCAAAGGACATAATTCGCTATATCAAATACACACAGATTGTGTGGCTACAACCCAGAAAAATGACTTTAGTGTGGTGTCAGGCCTATATGAGTGTTCAAGGTCAAGATTACAAGCCTGGTAGAACCTATTCTGGCCACCAGAAGAGAAGCCATAAAGTTGTATGAGTGCATTGCACTTCAAGAACTCAAGGAAACTTCTGAAGAATTTTGTGGGGGATTGAAAAGAAACCACATTGTGGCAACTTTCTTAACCTTTGGTTATCTGAGAAAAATGTATTAGGAGTAGAGATGAGCGAAAATACTCGAGCTTGATGCTCGTTCGAGCATTAGCGTACTGGAAACTGCTCGTTGCTCGGACGAATACTTCGCCCGCTCGAGAAAATGGCATCTCCCGCCGTTTTGCTTTTTGGCGGCCAGAAACAGAGCCAATCACAAGCCAGGAGACTCTGCACTCCACCCAGCATGACGTGGTACCCTTACACGTCGATAGCAGTGGTTGGCTGCCCAGATCAGGTGACCCTGGAATAGACTAGCCCCTGCCCGCGCTGCTCGGATCATTCTGTGTCTGGATGCCGCTAGGGAGAGAGCTGCTGCTGGTCAGGGAAAGCGTTAGGGTGTTCTATTAGAATACTGTTAGGCAGGAGTGATTCTACAAGAACCCAACAGCCCTTCTTAGGGCTACAATCACGTTATACATTTTTTTTTAATTTGCTTGTGGCTGGGCTTGCTGGCACTAGTAGTGCAGCTAGTACCATATTGTGAGGAATTTGCAGGGGGACTTGCTACCGTTGTGTTTAGCTCTTAGTGACACACATATCCACCTCAAACACCAAAGTGGGACAATTTATTAGGGGTTTGATTAGAATTAGGCAGAGTCTGCTGATTTTTTTTTTTTTTACCTTTATTTCATTTTATAGCTTAAACTCATCTTGCAAAGCAGTGTGCTTTCAGTGTAGGCCACAAAATAGCCATAGGAGAACCCCAACGGCTTACTTAGGCCTACAATAGCGTTATATTTTCCTTTTTTTTGTTTGCTTTTGGCTGGGCTTGCTGGCATTAGTAGTGCAGCTAGTACCATATTGTGAGGAATTTGCTGGGAGACCTGCGACCGTTGTGTTTAGCTCTTAGTGACACGAATATCCACCTCAAACACAAAAGTGGGACAATTTATTAGGGGTTTGATTAGAATTAGGCAGAGTCTGCTGATTTATTTATTTTTTTTACCTTTATTTCATTTTATAGCTCAAACTCATCTTGCAAAGCAGTGTGCTTTCAGTGTAGGCTACAAAATAGCCATAGGAGAACCCCAACGGCTTACTTAGGCCTACAATAGTGTTATATTTTCCTTTTTTTTGTTTGCTTGTGGCTGGGCTTGCTGGCATTAGTAGTGCAGCTAGTACCATATTGTGAGGAATTTGCTGGGAGACCTGCGACCGTTGTGTTTAGCTCTTAGTGACACGCATATCCACCTAAAACACCAAAGTGGGACAATTTATTAGGGGTTTGATTAGAATTAGGCAGAGTCTGCTGATTTATTTTTATTTTACCTTTATTTCATTTTATAACTCAAAGTCATCAGGCACAGCACAAAATCCAGTTGTGTGCTGTCAGTGTAGGTTAGAAACTAGCCATAGCAATAGGATAGCATCGTTTTGTTAAAAAAAATAAAAAAAATTAAAAAAAATAAACACAAATAAAAAAAAAAAGTTTAAAGTTTACACTTTAATTTGGAAAATGTTTAACCCGAGGGCTAGGGGTAAAGGACGAGGGCGTGGACGTGGGCGTCCAACTACTGCAGGGGTCAGAGGCCGTGGTCCTGGGCGGGGTGAGACACCACCTGCTGATGAGGGAGCCGGGGAACGCCGCAGAGCTACACTCCCTAGGTTCATCATGTCTCAAGTTACTGGGACTCGTGGTAGAGCACTGTTGAGGCCAGAACAGTGCGAAGAGGTGATGTCGTGGACTGCGGACAATGCTTCTAGCCATTTGTCCACCAGTCAGTCTTCCACGCAGTCCACCCATGTCACCGAAATCAGCACTCCTCCAGCTCCTCCACCTCAGCCTCCTTCCCCCCAGTCTGCCCCCTCCCAGCAAAATTTGGCATTTGAACCGGCATACTCTGAGGAACGGTTTTCTGGACCCTTCCCACAGTCACAAACCACTTGCCCGGTTGCTGCTGAGCAATTTTCCGATGCCCAGGTTTTCCACCAGTCGCAGTCTGTGGGTGATGATGACATTATTGACGTAGTGGAAGAAGTGTGTAAAGAGGTGTCGGACGATGAGGAGACACGGTTGTCAGACAGTGGTGAAGTTGTTGTCAGGGCAGGAAGTCCGAGGGGGGAGCAGACTGAGGGATCGGAGGATGATGAGGTGACAGACCCGAGCTGGGTTGATAGGCCGGGTGAACACAGTGCTTCTGAGACGGAGGCGAGTCCTATAGCAGAACAGGTTGGAAGAGGCAGTGGTGGGGCCAGACGGAGAGGCAGGGCCAGAGCTGGTGCATCAGCGCCAAATGTTGCCCGTAGTCAAGCTCCCGTGGCGAGGGCTAGATTTTCAGAAGTCTGGAGGTTCTTTAAAGAAACACCGGATGACCGACGGACTGTGGTGTGCAACCTTTGCCAAATCAGGATCAGCAGGGGTTCCACCACTACTAGCTTAACTACCACCAGTATGCGCAGGCATATGAATGCTAAACACCCCACTCAATGGCACCAAGCCCGTTCACCTCCGGCCGGGCACACCACTGCTCCTTCCCCTGTGTCATCTGCTAGTCAGCCCCCTGCCCAGGACCACGGCCCAAACACCTCCCGTGCGAAAACCCCATCTTCGCCTCCACGATCCTCCACAGCATCCACCAGCGTTCAGCTCTTCATACCCCAGACGCTGGAGCGCAAAAGGAGGTATAGCGCAACCCACCCACACGCCCAAGCACTCAACGTCCACATCTCCAAGTTGCTTAGCCTGGAGATGCTGCCCTATAGGCTGGTAGAGACCGAGGCCTTTCGAAACCTCATGGCGGCGGCCGCCCCTCGGTATTCGGTCCCCAGCCGCCACTACTTTTCCCGATGTGCCATCCCAGCCCTGCACAAGCACGTGTCAGAGAACATCATCCGTGCCCTGACCAACGCCGTTTCTGACAAGGTCCACCTGACCACGGACACGTGGACGAGTGCTGCCTTGCAGGGCCACTATATATCGCTGACGGCACATTGGGTTAACTTGGTGGAGGCTGGGACCGAGTCTGACCCTGGGGCTGCTCATATACTGCCGACGCCGAGGATGGCGGGGCCTACCTCGGTCCAGGTCTCAAAGGCCTACTATGCCTCCTCCTCCTCCCACCCCTCCTCCACCTCCTCTTCCTCCGAATTACCATCCGTGGGCATGGCGCCATCAGTCGGTAGCTCTAGGCACAGCAGCAGTGCCATCGCTAAGCGACAGCAGGCGGTGCTCAAACTGCTGAGCCTAGGCGATAAAAGGCACACCGCCCAAGAGCTATTACAGGGCATCACGGCGCAGACTGATCTGTGGCTGGCACCGCTGAACCTGAAGCCAGGCATGGTTGTGTGTGACAACGGCCGTAACCTGGTGGCGGCTCTGCAACTCGGCAGACTGACACATGTGCCATGCCTGGCCTATGTGTTAAATCTCATAGTTCAGCGTTTCCTCAAGACATACCCCAATCTGTCTGATTTGCTCACGAAGGTGCGCCGCATCTGTGCGCATTTCAGGAAGTCCAGCACAGATGCTGCCACTCTCAGGGCAGCGCAGTGCCGCCTCCAACTGCCCGCTCACCGACTGTTGTGCGACGTGCCCACGAGGTGGAATTCAACATTAACCATGTTATCCAGAGTTTACCAGCAGCGCAGAGCGATTGTAGACTGCCAGATGTCAACTTCCACCAGAACTGGTAGTCAGGTCAGTCAGCTTCCTCAAGTCTACAATGAGGAGTGGATGTGGATGTCTGATATCTGTCAGGTGCTGAGTAACTTTGAGGAGTCAACACAGATGGTCAGTGGCGATGCCGCCATCATCAGCCTCACCATCCTGCTGCTTGGCCTGTTGAAAAACTCTCTGGTCAGCATGAAGTCGGAAGCTTTGCGCTCGTCACAAGAGACGGGGGAAGAAGATTCCCTTGTTGATAGCCAAAGCACCCTTAGGTCTGTTTCTCAGCGCATATCGGAGGAGGTGGAGGAGGATGAGGAGGAAGAGGAGGAGAATGTTGGCGAGACAGAAGAGGGGACCATTGTTCAGTCCTTCACTGTTCAGCGTGTATGGGCAGAAGAAGAGGAGTTGGAGGAGTTGGAGGAGGAGGAAATGGGCAGTCAGGCCAGTGAGGGGAGTGAATTCTTACGCGTTGGGACTCTGGCACATATGGCAGATTTCATGCTAGGCTGCCTATCCCGTGATCCTCGCGTTCAAAGAATTTATTCCAGCACCGATTACTGGGTATTCACTCTCCTGGACCCACGGTACAAGCAAAATCTTTCCACTCTCATCCCTGGAGAGGAAAGGAGTGTGAGAATGCATGAATACCAGCAGGCCCTGGTGCACAAGCTGAAACAGTATTTCCCTTCTGACAGCGCTAGCGGCAGAGGGCGTACTTCTGCGGGACAAGTAGCGAGGGAGAGTAGGCGAGCAGGCAGCTTTTCCAGCACTGGCAGGGGTACGCTTTACAAGGCCTTTGCCAGTTTTATGTCACCCCAGCAAGACACTGTCACCTGTCCCCAGTCTCGGCAGAGTAGGGCTGATCTTTACAGAAAGATGGTGAGGGAGTACGTAGCTGACCATACCATCGTCCTAAATGATCACACAGCTCCCTACAACTACTGGGTTTCAAAGCTGGACATGTGGCACGAACTGGCGCTGTACGCCTTGGAGGTTCTTGCCTGCCCTGCCGTTAGCGTGTTGTCCAAGCGGGTTTTCAGTGCAGCTGGTGGCATCATCACCGATAAGCGTACATGCCTGTCGACTGACAGCGCTGACAGGCTGACGCTTATCAAGATGAATAAAGCCTGGATTTCTCCGGATTTTCATTCTCCACCAGGTGAAAGAAGCTCAACCTGAATAATGTATGCACTCCTCCTCCTCATTGTCCTCCTTCTCCTCCTCTTTGTACACTAAAGCATAGGAAACTGGCTATTTTTTGCCAGGGCCAACTGGCTCTAGCTATAGTACTCTATGTATTTCATTTTTCTGGATCGCCACCTACCCGGTCCTCTGTTTTAAGCAATTTTTGGGAGTGCCACATACAGGCACTCAATCTATTTAATTTTTCTGGAGGACCACCTACCTGCTCCTCTGGTTAGAAAAATTTTTTGGACTGCCACATACAGGCACTCAATTTATTTAATTTTTCTGGAGGACCACCTACCTGCTCCTCTGGTTTGAAAACTTTTTTGGACTGCCACATACAGGCACTATCCAAATTAAATTGTCTCCATAGCAGCCTCCACATGTCGTCTTTTTAGCTGGCTCCACACGTTGTCTCAATTGCTACCTCCACACGTCATCGCCATAGCTGACTCCAAAAGTCGTCCATATAGCTGCCTCCATACATTGTCTCCTTATCAAACGAACTGTGTCAGGCAGAATTTTGGGTTGTTTTCATGGATTCCACATCAAACTTGTTAACTTTGTCGCCACCCTGCTGTGTAATCCACAAAATATACTGGCAAACTTTTATCATTTACCAATATTATTTCAGCGCTTCTTGCGCATCTGTTTACATTCCCCTCACCCGCCATATCCTAAACTTATAAGAACGCTACTACACTTGATATTATACAAAAGGTTCTTAGAAGTGCTGCTTGGGGAGTAGCCTAGAGACAGGGGCTTGGATTGGCGAAAGCTCGCCTGGCAGCGGAGCGCCAGCTCCATCTCAAGATCCAACTAACATAGTTTTAACTGCAGCACCTTTAATCTACTACTAGTTCACTGCCTCCATACATCGTCCCCTTATCAAACGAGCTGTGTCGGGCAGAATTTTGGATTGTTTTCATGGCTTTCACATCAAACTTGTTAACTTTGTCGCCACCCTGCTGTGTAATCCACAAAATATACTGGCAAACTTTTATCATTTACCAATATTATTTCAGCGCTTCTTGCGCATCTGTTTACATTCCCCTCACCCGCCATATCCTAAACTTATAAGAACGCTACTACACTTGATCTTATACAAAAGGTTCTTAGAAGTGCTGTTTGGGGAGTAGCCTAGAGACAGGGGCTTGGATTGGCGAAAGCTCGCCTGGCAGCGGAGCGCCAGCTCCTTCTCAACATCCAACTAACATAGTTTTAACTGCAGCACCTTTAATCTACTACTAGTTCACTGCCTCCATACATCGTCCCCTTATCAAACGAGCTGTGTCAGGCAGAATTTTCAGGTGTTTCACCAGATACATAGTGGAACTCGGCCCATCTGTCGCCGCCATGCTGGAGACCTGAAGTTGCAATCATAGCAGCGCAATATGGATGCCCCATACTTTCGCTCTTAATCATGGAACCATTTCCGTAAAAACAATTAAAAATAGAACCACTATGCTATTCCATTATTCCTAGGTGAAATATTCAAACGACCCGGTCTGATTTGAAAATTATAATTTTTTCAAAGTAAACGCTTCTGGCCCCCAGGCCCATTTTGGGTGGGGAGGAGCCGAGAGACAGGGGCTTGGACAGGCGAAAGCTCGCCTGGCAGTGGACCGCCAGCTCCATCCCAAGATTAGGCAGCCTCAGAGGCATCCATGCATGCTGCCCCTGCTGTTTCCTGTCCATTTTGCCTCCACGATCCTCCACAGCGTCCACCAATGTCTCATTTCAACTCTCTATACCCCAGACGCTGGAGCACGAGAGGATATGCAGCACATCATCCCCTTATCAAACGAGCTGTGTCAGGCAGAATTTTCAGGTGTTTCACCAGATACATAGTGGAACTCGGCCCATCTGTCGCCGCCATGCTGGAGACCTGAAGTTGCAATCATAGAAGCGCAATATGAATGCCCCATACTGTCGCTCTTAATCATGGAAGTCGTCTCCATGGCTGCCTCCACATGTCGTCCCCTTATCAAAAGAGCTGTGTCAGGCTCATTTTTCGGGTGTTTCACCAGATACGTTATGGAACTTGGTCACTATGTCGCCACCATGCTGTGTTATCGACTAAATATACCGTCAACCTTTTGTTCACATAGGAAATCATTTCACCTCCTTTGGTGAAACCTGAGTCCATTTAGGGTATGTCGCCATGAGACTCTCTAGCCTGCCACTGCTGCCGTCCCCTATAGTGTCAGGGTCAATTATTGCATGTTTTAGATGCTATCTAGCCTCATTCGGTCACTCTGTCATGGCCATGCTGTTGCCCATAATTTTGGCATAATGGTGCGATTAAGCAGCCTCAGAGGCATCCATGCATGCTGCCCCTGCTGTTTCCTGTCCATTTCCGTGGTGTTTCCATCCTTTTATGAGGTTCCCAGGTGTTTGGCCAAGCTTCCCTGTGCAGAGCCTTGGTCCCCTTGAAAAATGCTCGAGTCTCCCATTGACTTCAATGGGGCTCGTTATTCGAGACGAGCACTCGAGCATCGGGAAAAGTTCGTCTCGAATAACGAGCACCCGAGCATTTTAGTGCTCGCTCATCTCTAATTAGGAGGATCTGTAGGTTTGGGCAGATAAAAAAGCAGCATGTCATTTTACGTGCAGGATTCATCTCTAATGCTCAATGTATTGCTTTGCTTTGTTGAAACCAAAGAGGGCAAAGACATCTTGCTTTGGGGGTAACCAAATTTGTTTAATTAAATCTAAACTTAGAATTTGAATAAAGAACAAGTGGGGAAATAAAATTGAATACAAGAATTTGCCCCTATACATGGAAATATTTCCTGCCTGGCTGTGTGTTACCAGGGATGAGCTTTGTGCAGTTTTTCTCGTGCTGCTTTCTTTATTTAGGACGTTCATGAAAGGATAAAAAAAAAAAACTTCAATCGCCGCAAAACTTTATTAGAACTGAATCAGCATAATGCAGGATATATTCATAGCTAGAAGTACACTACAGGTGAATATGATACTACATGGATAGTCACAGCTATCTATCACACATAAGCTGTCTTATACTCATTGCCAATAGTAACCATTAAAGGAAACCTACCACATGAAATGGTAGGTGTAAGCTTCAAAAACCGAGCACCAGCTCGTTATTCTCCCGAACCGCTGTATCGCAGTTAAAACACTTTAGTATCTTTATATGTTAAGCCGGTTCGCCGCACCTTGGTACCATGCGCGCGACCGTGCGCACGGCTCTCCGGCAATTCCTATTTAGGCGCTTGGCACAAGGTCGCGCGCATGGTGCGCCGAGCGAGTACCACGGTGCAGTGAACCAGCTTAACATATAAAGATACTAAAGTGTTTAAACTGCGATACAGCGGTTCAGGAGAATAATGAAAATATGCTCCGGCACCAGCTCACCCTGAGCTGGTGCTCGGTTTTTGAAGCTTACACCTACCATTTCATGTGGTAGGTTTCCTTTAACACAATCAATTAGTCCTCCCTAAATGTGCCTAGTGTAAAGTATTATGTTGGCCATTGACTTATTCAATTTGTGAAGCACATAATTACAATATTACTCTTAACATGAAGATAACCTTGGCTTTTCCTTGTTGAGATAATTCTCTGCACCATAATCCAGTTAGAATGTATATCCTACACAACTAAACAGCTACATGATATAAATTAATATTTAAAGGAGTTAAACCAACTGGAAATTCACATTTAAATGAATTAATCTGCAATATATACACAATTCATCAATAAGATGTACCTATATAAGAATAATTTCCCTAAATATGGTCCCTTAGAAATAAAGGACAGCTTTCTTTGGATACGACCACCGTTGCTGGAGGAATTGTGCAAAAAGCTCCTTTTTTTTGCATATGAAATTACAGGGAGTTACAACATGTCCCACAGCTTCCCTGTGGTAAAGAACCCTAAATCCAAGTAGGCGGGCTCTTCAGTAACATATGCATGCCCAATTCTGCCTGAGTGTGGTGGTGGTCATATCCAAGGACATCTTGTTATTTAGGGGCTGCATTTATGGGAAATTATCTTTAAAAATCTCTACTTTTTTCAGAACATATGTATATATAATAAAATAAATGGGTAGAAGGAGCAGCACTGTGGATAACCGTATTAAATCCAATGTGGGTGCAGGCTTCAAGGAACTGACTCAGGATCCCATATGCATACAAACTCCAAGGAAGGAAGCAGCACTCCAAGATAAATAGTGAATGTTTATTCCACCAGTGGTAAGTGCTACGTTTCGGCTGACTCTATGCAGCCATTCTCAAGCATTCTCAAGCACCGAGCTGGTGCTCGTTTTTTGAAGCTTACACCTACCATTTCATGCTTGAAAATGGCTGCTTAGAGTCAGCCGAAACATAGCACTTACCACTGGTGGAATAAATATTCACTATTTATCTTGGAGTGCTGCTTCCTTCCTTGGAGTTTGTAATGAAATTAAGTTAAATGTGCATGTCCAGATGGAAACACCCCTTTAATAATGTGGTCACAATAGTCACATCTGCCCTAGAGCTTTCTCTCTGGTGATTGAACATGTAAAACATAATCTTCAAGGCTCTGAAGGAGATGGCCTATGGTTTGGCGAATACGTCAGTAGTTTCCTTGGGCAACTTCTTGGTCAGATAAACTAAAAAACATAGACAAACATACAATGGTTTAAAAAAATAATAATATATATGCTATAAAAGTAAGGTGCTACTAATTTTATAAAATAGTTATATCAAATGATATTAATATTTATGTCAACTCTTTTTGTAGTAATGAATAGAGATGAGCGAGCACTAAAATGCTCGAGTGCTCGTTATTCGAGACGAACTTTTCCAGATGCTCGAGTGCTCGTCTCGAATAACGAGCCCCATTGAAGTCAATGGGAGACTCGAGCATTTTTCAAAGGGACCATGGTTCGGGAATAAAATGTGTTAATTAATTGAAAAAGAATGTCTTCTGATAAGTTAGCAGATGTATGCAAACATCTGCAATCTATTCTTCACTGTTCCGCGCGTATATTATCTCCCGACAAGTTAGCAGATGTGAAGAACAGTGAAGAATAGGATCATTTAAGTGAAAAACACAGTGAAGAATAGATTGCAGATGTTCGGCACATCTGCTTACTTGTCGGGAGATACGCTGTCTCCGTGCCCCGCTGTCTCCGTGCCCCGCTGTCTCCGTGCCCCGCTGTCTCCGTGCCCAGCTGTCTCCGTGCCCCGCTGTCTCCGTGCCCAGCTGTCTCCGTGCCCCGCTGTCTCCGTGCCCCGCTGTCTCCGTGCCCCGCTGTCTCCTTGCCCCGATGTCTCCGTGCCCCGCTGTCTCCGTGCCCCGCTGTCTCCGTGCCCCGCTGTCTCCGTGCCCCGCTTTCTCCGTGCCCCGCTGTCTCCGTGCCCCGCTCTCTCCGTGCCCCGATGTCTCCGTGCCCAGCTGTCTCCGTGCCCCGCTCTCTCCGTGCCCCGATGTCTCCGTGCCCAGCTGTCTCCGTGCCCAGCTGTCTCCGTGCCCCGCTGTCTCCGTGCCCCGATGTCTCCGTGCCCCGCTGTCTCCGTGCCCCGATGTCTCCGTGCCCCGATGTCTCCGTGCCCCGCTCTCTCCGTGCCCCGATGTCTCCGTGCCCAGCTGTCTCCGTGCCCAGCTGTCTCCGTGCCCCGCTCTCTCCGTGCCCCGCTCTCTCCGTGCCCAGCTGTCTCCGTGCCCCGCTGTCTCCGTGCCCCGCTGTCTCCGTGCCCCGCTGTCTCCGTGCCCCGATGTCTCCGTGCCCCGCTGTCTCCGTGCCCCGCTCTCTCCGTGCCCCGATGTCTCCGTGCCCCGCTCTCTCCGTGCCCCGCTGTCTCCGTGCCCCGCTCTCTCCGTGCCCAGCTGTCTCCGTGCCCCGCTGTCTCCGTGCCCCGCTGTCTCCGTGCCCCGCTGTCTCCGTGCCCCGATGTCTCCGTGCCCCGCTGTCTCCGTGCCCCGCTGTCTCCGTGCCCCGCTCTCTCCGTGCCCCGATGTCTCCGTGCCCAGCTGTCTCCGTGCCCAGCTGTCTCCGTGCCCCGCTCTCTCCGTGCCCTGATGTCTCCGTGCCCAGCTGTCTCCGGTGTCTCTGTGCTGCTCCCCGGTGTCTCCGTGCCGCTCCCCGATGTCTCCGTGCCGCTCCCCGGTGTCTCTGTGCTGCTCCCCGGTGTCTCTGTGCTGCTCCCCGGTGTCTCTGTCCTGCTCACTGTGTTCTGCAATGTGTTCTTCACACATATATATTGTTCTTCACATAGTATTTTGTTCGCACCGTTCCGCGCGTATCTTCCGACAAGTAAGCAGATGTGCAGAACATCTGTAATCTATTCTTCACTGTGTTTTTCACTGTGTTTTTCACTTAAATGATCCTGTGTTCACTGTGTTCACTGTTTTTATTCTATTCTTCATTGTTCTTCACTGTGTTTTTTTAATTAAATGCTCGATCTCGAGCAGGGGAAATACTCGTCCGAGCAACGAGCCGTTTCGAGTACCTTAATACTCGAACGAGCATCAAGCTCGGACGAGTATACTCGCTCATCTCTAGTAATGAACTTTAACCCCTTCACAACTGTCGTACAGCTGTACAAGTCCTAGTGAACATACCCCATGTACATTTATAGATGTCAAGATAGTTGCCATCTTTAACCGGTTATATCTCTTAAATGGGGCACCTAGAAAACCACTTCTGGTGTGATATTAAAATATTCATTCACAACTTTCAATTCCTGACTGTAAATGTAACAGTGTATATCCTGATAGGCAGGGGCGGACTGGCCATAGACTTTACCGGGAGACTTCCCGGTGGGCCGGTGCCCTGAGCAGCTGATGGGGCCGATCCCTTCCTCCTCTGTCTGTGCAGGGCCGGGGCCACTCCTTCTCTCCCTCACTACATGTGCCGGCTGTCGGCCAGATCACTTCCTATGCTCAGGCTCCTGCACTGCCCTCCCTGATGCATCCATATGATAAACTAACCTTATGATATGGATGTATAGCAGTGGGTGGCAGTGCAGGAGCCTGTTCTCCTCTGCAGAAATCAGCCCTAGCGCTGGGCTCCTCACAGGCCCTGCCCTGCACATTACACAGAGCGAGGAGGCCACGCCCCCACAGCACAGCCCGGGCCTAGCAGCATGGAGGAAGAGGTGAGTGCTGGAGGGGTGGAAGGGGGGCTGGTGCCTGCTGTGTGTGTGTAAGGGAGATGGGGCTGGTGCATGCTGTGTGTGTGTAAGGGAGATGGGGCTGGTGCATGCTGTGTGTGTGTGTATGGGAGATGGGGCTGGTGCCTGTTGTGTGTGTGTATGGGAGATGGGGCTGGTGCATGCTGTGTGTGTGTATGAGAGATGGGGCTGGTGCCTGCTGTGTGTGTGTATGAGAGATGGGGCTGGTGCATGCTGTGTGTATGTATGGGAGATGGGGCTGGTGCATGCTGTGTGTGTGTAAGGGAGATGGGGCTGGTGCCTGCTGTGTGTATGTATGGGAGATGGGGCTGGTGCATGCTGTGTGTGTGTATGAGAGATGGGGCTGGTGCATTCTGTGTGTGTGTATGAGAGATGGGGCTGGTGCCTGCTGTGTGTATGTATGGGAGATGGGGCTGGTGCATGCTGTGTGTGTGTAAGGGAGATGGGGCTGGTGCATGCTGTGTGTGTGTATGGGAGATGGGGCTGGTGCATGCTGTGTGTGTGTATGGGAGATGGGGCTGGTGCATGCTGTGTGTGTGTAAGGGAGATGGGGCTGGTGCCTGCTGTGTGTATGTATGGGAGATGGGGCTGGTGCATGCTGTGTGTATGTATGGGAGATGGGGCTGGTGCATGCTGTGTGTGTGTAAGGGAGATGGGGCTGGTGCCTGCTGTGTGTATGTATGGGAGATGGGGCTGGTGCCTGTTGTGTGTGTGTATGGGAGATGGGGCTGGTGCATGCTGTGTGTGTGTAAGGGAGATGGGGCTGGTGCCTGCTGTGTGTGTGTATGAGAGATGGGGCTGGTGCATTCTGTGTGTGTGTATGGGAGATGGGGCTGGTGCCTGCTGTGTGTATGTATGGGAGATGGGGCTGGTGCATGCTGTGTGTGTGTATGGGAGATAGGGCTGGTGCATGCTGTGTGTGTGTAAGGGAGATGGGGCTGGTGCATGCTGTGTGTGTGTACGAGAGATGGGGCTGGTGCATGCTGTGTGTGTGTATGAGAGATGGGGCTGGTGCATGCTGTGTGTGTGTATGAGAGATGGGGCTGGTGCATTCTGTGTGTGTGTATGAGAGATGGGGCTGGTGCATTCTGTGTGTGTGTATGAGAGATGGGGCTGGTGCATGCTGTGTGTGTGTATATGGGAGATGGGGCTGGTGCATGCTGTGTGTGTGTATGGGAGATGGGGCTGGTGCATTCTGTGTGTGTGTATGAGAGATGGGGCTGGTGCATTCTGTGTGTGTGTATGAGAGATGGGGCTGGTGCATTCTGTGTGTGTGTATGAGAGATGGGGCTGGTGTATGCTGTGTGTGTGTATATGGGAGATGGGGCTGGTGCATGCTGTGTGTGTGTATGAGAGATGGGGCTGGTGCATGCTGTGTGTGTGTAAGGGAGATGGGGCTGGTGCATGCTGTGTGTGTGTATGAGAGATGGGGCTGTTGCATGCTGTGTGTGTGTATGAGAGATGGGGCTGGTGCATTCTGTGTGTGTGTATGAGAGATGGGGCTGGTGCATTCTGTGTGTGTGTATGAGAGATGGGGCTGGTGTATGCTGTGTGTGTGTATATGGGAGATGGGGCTGGTGCATGCTGTGTGTGTGTATGGGAGATGGGGCTGGTGCATGCTGTGTGTGTGTATGAGAGATGGGGCTGGTGCATGCTGTGTGTGTGTATGAGAGATGGGGCTGGTGCATGCTGTGTGTGTGTATGAGAGATGGGGCTGGTGCATGCTGTGTGTGTGTATATGGGAGATGGGGCTGGTGCATGCTGTGTGTGTGTATGAGAGATGGGGCTGGTGCATGCTGTGTGTGTGTATATGGGAGATGGGGCTGGTGCATCCTGTGTGTGTGGGAGGAGGGGGGGTGGGCTAGCGCATGCTTTGTGTGAGGGTGCGTCCACATGTTACGACCTGCGTTTTCATTGTGTTTGAAACGCATTATAACAGCTGAGGAGAGGTGATTTGCCTAATTACATTACTGTTTACATTTGTAAACGCAAATGTTAACAGTAATGTAATTAGGCAAATCACCTCTCCTCAGCTGTTGTAATGTTTTTCAAACGCAATGAAAACCCAGGCCAACACGCAACCTGTGAACGCGCCCTTAGCATTTTGATTCCGCTTTGTAACTGAATCAAAACGCATTGTGGCGGCCTGCGGCCGATCACACATGCGTCTCTATGCAAACGTATGTGATTGGTAATCAGTGCGTATTGTGTAAATGCGGGACACCGGGCGCTCATTGTGATGCATGCATTTACATACAAACACTTATGTGATAGGCCGCTGGCCACCCCAGTGCATCTTGATTCAGTTACAAAACAGAATCAAAACGCTAACGTGTGGAATGACCCTTATTGTCGCTTATAGTTGACTCCGCCTACTTGTGATGGCCACGCCTATATCATGGGACCACTTTTAATCTTTTTCCAGGGCCACTTTAAATTCCCAGTCCGCCCCTGCTGATAGGATACTATAGAGGAGATTCTCCTGTATAATAAAATACCAGACATTAGTTATTGGGTTCAAGTGAGTCACCCTCCAGTCTCTCAGCTGAACACAGAGTGCAGAAAGAACTGCAAAATACAATTTGCAAAAGTACATGTACCCTCTGCGTCTGTCTTGGGTAAGGATGACGTATTGACACTGTGGGGCAGATTTACTTACCCGGTCCATTCGCGATCCAGCGGCGCGTTCTCTGTGGTGGATTTGGGTCCGGCCGGGATTCACTAAGGTAGTTCCTCCGACGTCCACCAGGTGGCGGTGCTGCGCTGAAGTCCGCCGAGGCCCGCCGGAATGCACTGAAGTTCACCGGCCTATTCCTGGTGAAGGTAACCGCGAGTCCCGCTACATTTTTTTTTTTTAAATGCAGCGGTTTTTCAGAATCCTTCGGGTTTTCGTTCGGCCACGCCCCCGATTTCCGTCGCGTGCATGCCGGCGTCGATGCACCACAATCCGATCGTGTGCGCCACAATCCCGGGGCAATACAGGGAAAATCGGCGCAAATCGCAAATATTCGGATAACACGTCGGCAAAATGTGAATCGGGCCCTTAGTAAATGACCCCCTGTATGTGTTTAGAACACCCCCTGAATGTGTTCCGATTTTCGCCGATTTTCCCTGAATTGCCCCGGGATTTTGGCGCACGCAATCGGATTGTGACGGAATTGGGGGGGGGGGGCGTGGGCAAATGAAAACCTGATGGATTCGGAAAAACCGACGCATTTTAAAAAAAATTGGTCGCACGCGCCATACTTACATGCACCAGGAAGAGATCAATGAACTCCGACGCAACTCGGCGGACCTTGGCGCAGCAGCGACACCTGGTGGAAATCAGGCGCAGGACCTTCATGAATCGCCGGTAGACCCGAACGCTCGTCGCAGAAGCCGCCGCTGGAATGCGAATGGACCAGGTAAGTAAATGTGCCCCATTTTGTTTTTTTACAATTTTACTGCTTATTAACCCCTTAACGACCTGGCCCTTTTTTGTTTTTTCATTTCCATTTTTCACTCCCCACCTTCAAAATCTATTTTATTTTTACACGTAAAGAGCTCTGTGAGGGCTTGGTTTCTGCATACTGGGAAACAGGGAAACATTTCCAAATGCAGTCAAAATTGTGAAAAGGTGCTTTTGCGCCGTTTTCTTGTGGGCTTGGATTTTGCGGCTTTCACTGTGTGCCCCAAATGACATGTCTACTTTATTCTTTTGGTTGATATGATCACGAGGATGCTAAATTTGTATAGGTTTTATAATGTTTTAAAAAATTAAAACTTCCTGTACAAAAATTTTTTTTTTAAATTTTGCCATCTTCTGGAGCTAATAACTTTTTCATACTTTGGTGTACAGAGCTTTGGGGTGTCATTTGATATATTGGACGTTTTACCTAATGTGTTTATGATTTTTACTGTTTATTTAGATTTATATCAGTTCTAGGGAAAGGGGGTGATTAGAATTTTTAGGCTTTTTTATTATAATTTTTTTTACTTTTACTATTTTTCAGACCCCCTAGGGTACTTTAACCCTAGGTTGTCTGATTGATCCTACCATATACTCCAATACTACAGTATGGCAGTATATGGGGATTTTCACCGCATTCATTACAATGTGCAAATTGCACATCGTAATGAAATGGTTAAAATGAGACCACCTTGGGTCTTCGGAAGACCCAAGGCTGTCTTGGCGACCGATCGCCGCTCCCCGATGACATCACGGGGAGCGACAATCGTCACCAAGATGGCACCGCTCATGCGCCTCCATCTTTTTTACGGCGCCGGCAGCTTTGCTGGCAGCAACCGATGACATAGCACCCGCGATTGGTGCTAGCAATATACAGCAAAGACTTACCGGCTATGTAGAGGGTTCTGCCCGTGAGCCCAACGCATGCACCCGCCACGTCGGGAAGGGGTTAAAGGGGTATTCCCATCTCACCAAGTAATGCATATTGTTTTAGTAATAAAAAGTTATACAAATTTCCAATATACTTTCTGCATCAATTCCTCACAGTTTTCTAGATCTCTGCTTGCTGTCATTCTATTGGAAGCCTCATGGTTTATTTTTAGTGAATAGAAGTTTGTCCATGGTCACACAGGTGCGCGGCTCATTATATTACACAACTCTGATCACTCTCTATAATACTAACAGGCCATATTAGGTTATATTCTGAGAAATTTAGTAAAACATAAGAAAAAATATCTAAGTATGGTATAACCGTAATCGTATTGACCAATAGAATTAAAATTAGATGTTTATTAGGCTATATGGTGAACACCAAAAAAAAAAATAAAGTCAAAAATCAATTACATCATTGATGCTTTTCTACTCCTCCACGCCCCCAAAAAGTCAATACAGGATTTCTGTGATTTATTTATCCTGTATATTTAGTTATTTGACCATTGGGGGGCTTTTTCTGAGTATTTTGTTCTATTAAATGGATTTGTTTTAATTGAACTAATAAAGTGTTATTTTATAGGTACTAAATGGGGACTGAGAGGAAAAATACTTTGAGGAATAATTCCCAGGGACACCGGAGCAGAATTATGGATTCCGTCATTTTCCAGTGACACATTTCCTTTAAATAATCAAAAATTACATTGGAGAAGACAGGTACATAGAAAGGTGAATTATGACTGTAGGAAGTGAATGAGCTGAGGATGCATGTTACTGGAGGATCTAAATCTTCTCCACTTTACAGGTGACTATTACTGTTATTAGGCAGCATTATATAAGGATTGCACATTATTACCAAGTTTGCTTTATGAATACCTGCGCTTTGAAGGATTGCTGTCATCACGGGCATACATGTCATCTACATCTCTCTGGTGTTTCCACCATCTAAAGGACAAAAATGAATACCATTATCATAAGGGTGATTTAATGGAGTGCAAAAGGAGAAGTCACACTCTGGACATGGAGCTTTGGTTTAAAGGGTATACAGGCAGTCCCCGGGTTACGTACAAGATAGTTTGTTCTTAAGTTGAATTTTTTATGTAAGTCAGAACTGTATATTTTATAATTGTAGCTCTAGACCAAATTTTTTGGTCTCTGTGACAATTTGATTGTAAAAATGCTGGGTTGTCATAAGAACCAGGATTAACAGGCTTAACAGGCTTAATTGCAGGCATCTTTAATAACTGTTATTGCTGTTTATTGTAGTCTAGGGCTAAAGTACAGTAAATTGGCAATATCCAGAGGTCCGTTTGTAACTAGGTCTTTATATAAGTCTGTAAGTCGGGTGTTCTTAAGTAGGGGACCGCTTGTATATGGTATTGTTTTCCAATATGTAGAGACCAGTGCTATAAACAGGGCCCCCTATTGGTGCTGTCAAGATAACGCCTCGGCCCATCATCCCCTGCTCCAGAGTGCGTTCTCATGATGTGTTTGCATTTAGTTTTGAAACACATTGGTATAAATGCATCATCACAAGTATACATTTTTTTTCCTAATGCATTTGGACTCTAAGCACAGTGGGGAGGATTTTCTCCAGATCGCATCTACATGTGAGGAGCACCACATGTTGTTTATATGCAAAACACATGATTCTTGTTCTCAATCGCAAGCGTTAATGTGTAAATATAAAAACTCCTTCCCACTGTGCTTGAATTACGTTCCTAAATGCAATTCAAGCACAGTGCGGCAGATTTACTTACCCCGTCCTGTCGCGATCCCGCGGTGCTTTGTCCGACGAGAATTCGGGTCTACCGCGATTCACTAAGATTCCTGCATGTGTCGCTGCTGCGCCGAGGTCCGCCGGAGTTCACCTGCTTCTTCCTGGTGCATGTGAGTGCATGATCTTGCGACACAAAACCTTTTTTAAATTCTGCGGTTTGTCCGAATCCGTCGGGTTGCCCGACGGCCCGCCCCCCAATTTCTGTCACGTGCAAACCAGCGCCAATGCGCCAAAATCTGATCACTTGCGCCAAAATTACGCAAAATGGAAATATTTGGGAAACCTGACAAAAGTGCGGCGTTCGGACCCTTAGTAAATGAGCCCCAGTGTGTGAATGCAAACACCAGGTCAACTGACCCTAACTCAACTAAACCTGGTCCCAGTAATCCTAAGTGGAGTTACCCTCAATTGTATTGGCTTCGGCAATGAGAACTTCGGCAATGAGAACTGCATTTAAGTGCATTTAACGCCAGTACAACCCACCCGAAGTATTTACTATAGTCTCTGCCAGACTTTAGCTGTTGGGGCTAACATAGCGGAGATTTATTCCGGGGCACTTTCTGGATCTACTAAGAAGCTGGAACCTCTTGATCTGGACTGCAGAGCACTGGCAGGAGGGAAGATTATTAATACCTAAAGGAAACCTACCATGAGGAATCCACTACCGGAAGTAGATGTTAAGTTAGATTCCTCCTCCCTGTCCTAATCCTGAAACCTAAACCTAAAAACATTATTTTAGTAATAAGTAAATTAACTGCAGAGGCCACTGGGGTGTGTCCTGGCCTTAGCACCACCAGTGATCAACCAGGCTAGTAAACGCCCCTATAGGGGGCAGCACTATGACTACTGTTTCCTGAAGGCAGCACTGGCTACTGGGGGCAGCACTTTGACTACTGGGCACAGCACTATAGCTACTGGAAGAAGCATCGGTTACTGGCGGCACTGTAACTACTGTGGCTTGGAGGCAGCAACGGTTGTTTGGAACAGCACTATGACTACTGAGCCATGCGCTGTGGCTACCGGGGCCAGCATTGTGACTACTGTGGTCTGGGGGCAGCACTGGTTACAGAGGGCAGCAATGCCTTCGGAACAGCAATGTGTCTACTGGGGCCAGCACTGTGACTACTGTGGCCTGGGGGTAGCACTGGTTACAGAGGGCAGAAATGGCTTTGGAACAGCACTGTGACTACTGGGGCCAGTATTGTTACTACGGAGGGCAGTACTGTGATTTCTGGGGTCAGGACTGGCTACTGGGGCAGCATACTATACTATATGCCTATGTATGGGGGCTAATTATCAGAACTTTTGTGGCATAGAAGCCCTAAATAATCACAAATGCTAGCATATCGCTAGCACTTGAGATTATTTTCCGCTTTCTGCCACCTCTCCGCCATCTTTGCTGGCATCACTGGTTGGGGATCATTTGTTAAAAAATGCTTTTTAAAAGTTGGTCTGAAAATCCAGCAGGCTGAATGTAGTGGGGTGGGCTGCTGAGGGGGTCACTTTAATTTTTGCCTCCGGCAGCAAAAAAATCAAAGATCCATTGTGCTACCATTATATGCAGACCAGTGACCTCTGTTTGCTCTATATTCCATTAGTCTAAGAGTTGGTGGGTGGAGACTAGCTGTATAGATGTTTTTCATACAGCTGCCATTGAGAACACATGAGATTCTCCTCCATAACTCTCTGTCTTACCCAACCAGTAGCTTTTGCAATAAATTCTGTACGCCTACATCAACCTTGGCCTTCCTTAGCATCCTCTGGACATTCCTGGAACAGAAAAGATAAATTTACACGTCATACAGTTACCATCAACAGGAGGGTAATTTCAGGGAGCTCAGAGGGAGCAGTCACATCCAGGTCTTGGAGCCTTGGTTGGGAGGGTATACAATATTGATTTCCCATACGGAGAGGTCAGTGTTATGAACCAGTGTTCTCAACATGGTGCATGTGAACATGATGAATATCACTATTTCTGGCCATTGTATGATTATTTTGCTTTGTTTTGCAGTTTTACCCTCTGTATGCTCTGTATCTCATTCTCAATAGTCTGAGAGCTGGTCGGTGTAGAATGGTTGTCATTAGGTTTCCCATATACTGCAAATTGAGAACACAAGAGGTTCTCTTCCCTGCCCCCCTGTCTTACCCAGCCAGTAGCTATTTCACTAAATTCTTCACACCTATATAATTTCTGATCTTGCTTAAATCAGGATCTACAATGACATAATTCCTGGAATTACATCATTCCCAGCCCTGCAATACAGAAGGCTATAGTAAATGTATAGGCATTAAATACAATTCCTAGGTCTTTCAGCCAACTGAAGAACTTGCAATGATTTCATAAAATCACATGAACCCCAGGTGAACTCAGTTCACATGCTAGTATATAGTATGCTAGGAGTAGCAGCATGGGGGACAGACATGGAGAAGCTGACTGTGAGGAGGAGTGGAAATATGGAGATTGATCGTGTGCAGGAGGCAGATTTGGAAGGCAGACTGTGGGCAGAGACATGGGGAGGCTGCCTGTGGGGACAGACATGGGAAGGCGGACTGTGGGAACAGTTTAGGGGAGGCTGATTGTGAGGAGGGGCAGACATTGGGAAGCTGAATGTGAGGTGGAGGCAGACTTTGGAGGACAGTCATGGCAAGGCTCACTGTGGTAACAGGCATGGGAAGGCCGACTTTGGAGATAGACATGGAGAGGCTGACTGTGGAGGCATATATGGGGAGGCTCCATGTTCAAAAGGGACATAAATGAGGAAACTGTTGAGGAAGTAGTCAACATATGGAGGCTGACTGTTGAGGAGGGTACAGGCATGGTAGGCTCACTTTGAGGAGGGGAACATATGGGGAGACCCACTTTGAGGAGGGCCTGACAAGGGAAGCTGACTGTGGGAACAGTCATGGGGTGGCTGACTGTGGGGACAGTCATAGGGTGGAAGACTGTGGGGACAGTCATGGGGTGGCTGACTGTGGGGACAGACAAGGGGAGTCTGACTGTTGCGGAAGGGGTTGCCATGGGGAGACTGACTGTTGAGGAAGGGACAAACTTAACAGGCTGACTTTGAACATTGGCAGACATATGAAGGCTGAGCAAGGGACGGGCAGATATATTGGTGAAGACTGTTGAGGAGGGGCCAGACATGGGGAAGCTGACGGTGAGGAGGGGGCAGACATGGAGAGGCTGACTATTGGGAAGAAGACAGACATGGGAGGCTGATTATGGGGAGGTCATAGACAAAGCAAGGTGGACTGTTGAAGAGGGGACAGACATGGAGAGGCTCACTGTTGAGAAGAGCAAGGAAGGGAAGTTTGATTTTGGGGACAAACATGGGAGGCTCACTTTGAGCAGGGGAAGACATGGGGAGGCTTATTGTGGGGACAGTTGTAGGGTGGCTGACTGTGGAAACAGACATGGGGAGGCTGACTGTGAGGAAGGGGCAGAATTGTGAGGCTGACTGTGGGGATAAACATAGTGCTGATTCTGAAAAGGGGGCAGACATCTGAGGCTGCCTGTGTGGACAGTCATAGGAAGTTTGACCCTGGAGGGATACATTTGTTTGATGAGGGGTCTACCCGTGTAGAGGGGCTATCCGTGAGAAAGGGGAAGACATGAAAGTGCTGACTGTTTGAGCAAGGCAGATATTTAGGTGGAAGACTGTTGAGGAGGGGCAAGACATGGGGAAGCTGACTGCGAGGAGAGAGAACACAATGGGAGGCAGTGAAAAGGTGTCAGACGAGGGGGCTAACTGTAGGGAGGGGCGGACATCTGGAGGCTGACAATGAGGAGGGGACAAACTTAAGAGACTGACTGTGGGGGCAGATATGGGGAGGATAACTATTGAGGAGGGGCATACATGGAAGGTTAACTGCTGAGGAAGGGGAAGACAATCTGTTGCGGATGACTCTTAAGAGTTTACAGACATGGGGAGGATGACTGTCGAGGAAGAGGGAGACATTGGGAGGCTTACTGTTGAGGAGGCAGACATGGGGAGGCTGACTGTTGAGAAGGAGACACGAGAGGCTTTCATTGAGGAGGGGGAAGACATTGGAAGGCTGACTGGGGAGAGTCATGGGGAGGATGACTCTAGGGACAGTCATGGGAGGCTCACTCTGGGGACAGACATGGAAAGGCTGACTGTGGAGACAGATAAAGCAGGCTGATTTTGAGGAGGGGCAGACATTGAGAGGCTGACTTTGAGGAGGTGGTCAACATGGGAGGCTGATTTTAGGGGCAGAAATGGAGAGACTGATTGAGAGGAAAGCACAGACATCGGAGTTTGACTGTGGGAAAAGACATGTATTTGTAGCATTAAACCTATCTCTGTGTGACAATTGACAAAATACTATGTACAAAATAATTTTCCCCCAAGGTATCAAACTTGTATTGTATTGTAATGTATTGTACAAGGGTAGGCTGACTGAGTAAAATTAGTGTACCAGATGGGCTGCAATGACCAGCAGTTAGTGTCCATTCACATTAAAGGGAAACTGTCAGTAGAGTCCCTCTTTGCAGTGGCAGTTCATTTTAAAAATAAGTCTAAGAGACCTGTCAGTCTTGCTGGGTCAGGCATTGAGAAGTTGGAGAGAAGCTGCAAGGAGACTTCTCGACAAGCCTGGATGTTCTAAAAGTATGTACTCTCTGATATATGACAACAGGAGCCAATCCATATTTTATTTTGCTCTGGTCCCCAGGAATCTGCTGACAGGATCTCTTCAACCTATTCTCTTTCCGTTGTAATCATAAGAATTAAAATTCTATCAAAAGGGTTATACTGCATTGTAAAAGACTGGTGGTGATGTGGCTTCAATAGTGCCCATGTCTGCCGCAGCCTTGGATCTGCTATTGTGACATGACATCACAGCTGACCTCTGAATGTGGCTATGGCTGACAGTTTGCTAACCCCCATCCCCACAGATGCCTATGGTGCCCGACCACAGTACAGTGCACACACGCGTGTGCCACCATGTGTGCATGCTCTATCCCGTATATATAGAGCATATATATATATATATGTATATATAGAGCATATATATAGAAAACCTCTCACCGATCTTGTAAAGCAGAAGAGAACTCAATGAAGACTGTGAGAACCATCAAGGAGATTAGTAAACGTGCCATCGCCTTTGTGTCTGCAAAACAAAGGCGTCCATGACTGTTATGTAAGAAGTGGATGTGATAATAATTGTACTGTATAGGATTATATATCCATGGCTGCAGTGATAGTGTACTTATCCTATTCACTACATTGAGCCAATATTCCTGGCTCATCCCAGTGATAACTCTGTTATTCTGCCTTTGGTGTGGTGAGACCTACTGCACCCCATGAAAGTTTGCATTGACATTTAGAGTAGATTAAGTATTAATTGCTGTTATTAACTGTTTCATTTACTGGGTCCTATTAAGAATTAGCCCAAGTGGATAGTTTTGCTTCTCTACAGAAGTGAGATTTTTGGAATGCTTCACAGAGAACAGAAATCTAGTATCATAGTTTATACGGTTGAAAAAAGACCATGTCCAATCAAGTTCAACCAAGGAAGGGAAGGGATTAAATGAGGAAGGGATTTAGGGGAAACAATTCTATATAACATAACCATCAATGGTATTTAGGTGTAAAAAGGCATCTAGACCCTTCTTGAAGGTCTCTGCTGTCCCTGCTGTGACCAGAGCCTGAGACAGGCTATTCCACAGATCTCATAGTTAAAAAAGCCCTGTCGCCTCTGGTGATTAAACCTTGATTTCTACAGATGGAGACAGTGCCCTCTCGTCTTTTGATTTCATCTGAAACAACTTACCACCATATTTTTTCGTATGGAACAAACATATATTTATGTAATAAATCATGTCCCCTCGTAGTCGTCTCTTTTCCAGACTAAATAAATCTAGTTGTTTTAATCTTTCTTCATAACTGAGACCCTCCATACCCCCTTATCATTTTTGTGGCTCTACGTTGAACCCTCTCCAGCTCCAGGGCATCCATTTTATGGACCGGTGCCCAGAACTGGACAGCATATTCCAGGTGAGGCCGAACCAATGCCTTGTACAGTGGTAATATTACATCGCTATCACGAGTCCATACCACTTTTGATACATGACAAGATCCTACTTGTTTTCGAGGCAGCTGATTGACATTGCATGCTGTTATTCAATTTATGATCTACTAGAATACAGGTCTTTCGCAACAAGGGACTCCACATTGAACTAATCCACATTGAACCTCATTTGCCAAGTGGATGACCAAGGGTTCAAGTCACCCTGCAGCCTATGAACATCCTCCATAGACTGTACTACACTACACAGCTTGGTGTCATCTGCAAAAATAGACACAGTGCTATTAATTCCTACCTCTATATCATTAATAACTATATTAAATAGTAGTGGGCCAAGCACAGAACCCTGGGGTACACCACTCATAACTGGTGACCATTCCCAGTAGGAATCATTGAACCCAACTCTCTGGATACGATCCTTCAGCCGGTTTTCAATCCAATTGCAAATGATTCCTGCCAAACCAATAGACCTTATTTTACCCATCAGGCGTCTATGAGGGACAGTGTCAAATGCCTTTGCAAGGTCCAAGAACACAATGTCCACAGCAGCTCCTCCATCCCGGCATCTGCTCACCTCTTCATAGAAGCAGATCAGGTTAGTCTGACAACTTCTATTCTTAGTAACCCCTTGCTGGTTGTCACTTATTATACTATTTGATGTCACATACTCCAGTATATAGTTCTTTCTTCTATTGTATAAACTGAGCTAAAAAAAAAACCCATTAAGTATCTCCGCCTTCTCTTGGTCTCTACTGAGCTGCTTGGCAATATACTGGGTCAACGCCTGCAGACAGGTTCCCTTTAAGCCTGCAAAGCACAGCACTACTCCTCCTATCCTACAAATATGAGCACAGTACAGTACTGCACATATGGGCACACCACTGTATTGCTACTGTTATCATGTATACATGGGCACCTCGCAATCCTCTCCTCCTGCACAGATGGAAACAGCACAGCACCACTACTCTCATCCAGAACATATGGGCTCAGTACAGTACTATTTCTGTTCAATGGCAGGGTGATGGATGTAAATGGAAAACTTTCCAACTCTCTTAAAAACTCTTCCAGTCTCTCAACATGGACATCAATTTCATCATGAAAAGGGAAGGATCCTGACAGCTTTGTGCCTTTTTTAGAGTTGATTCAAATATGTCACCAAATATTTCCTGCAAACTTTACAAAGCTGGAAAAGCAGCCATCGTAGCCCAGAAAATGTGGATACATACAGTTAGATATGTGGCCCATTGTAATGTATTGTGATTATGCATAAAATGTGCTGAGTTGAATCAGCAGCTCCTCTTATGGTCACTTTATGGCGGTAATAGTCCTGTAAAATATGAAAAAGAAACATCAACTCACCGATCTTTGATTGCAGCGTTCTGGTGATTCCACGTGGACCAATGTGCTTCTGTACTGAAGTATACTCAAAATTCTTCCAAATTTATATAACTCCGATGAAAATTCCAACGAGTCACATTGTGAAAAAGTAAAGAAGGATATCCTGCTTCAGCAGTTCTACATGTGACTTATTAGAATTTTAAATGGAATACAAAAAAAACTCATTTCAGTGATGTGGGATATTTTGCCCTTCTCTAATATATATATATATAAGTTTTAAACTCCTAACTACATTACTGTTTCTATGCCTTCTCCCTGGCATTAAAATTTCAGACATCAAAACAGTCTCCTGTTCCCTAAAATATTCCCTAGTTTATCATCCCAAACAGCTCCCTCACTGTTATTTTATATAAAGCCCCCTCATGTTTATTTTATATAAAGCCCCCCCTCACCCTTTATGGATTCATTAGATAAAGCCCCCGTCACCCCCATGGATTTCTTATGTACAGCCTAATGTGGGCCCCTCAAGGAGCCAGGGCCCCGACACTTGCCCAGGTCCTTGCCCAGCCCTGCCTTCTCCCCACAGGGGATACCAACATTCGGGGTCATTTACTAAGGGTCCCAATGCCGCACTTTCGTCGGGTTTCCCCAGGATTTTGGCGCACGCGATCGGATTGTGTCGCATCGGCGCCGGGTTTAATGTGACAGAAATCGGGTGGGGCGTGGCAGTCGGACAAACCCAACGGATTCGGAAAAACGTGGAATTTAAAAAACGATTTGTGTCGCAAGATGAAGCACTTACATGCACCGGGAAGAAGTAGGTGAACTCCGGTGGACCTTGGCGCAGCAGCGACACGTGCTACATATCGGGCACACGACCTTAGTGAATCGCCGCCGAACCCGAATCCTGGTCGGACAACGCGCCACGGGATCGCGACTGGACCAGGTAAGTAAATGTGCCCATTGTGTTAATGGGAGGCACTGCACACACTTGGCAATGTAGAGAGAAAAACACAACTGATGAGCTAATTTGTGTAAAGATGAAAAATTAATTTTCTCTAAAATGACATAATTGAAAAACAGGAAATATACACCTGGAAGCATATACATTTACATACATATATATATTTTTCATTGGATGTATGGTAAGTTTTTTTCAGCGGGGTCTTCAATTATATTTTGGTTCTATTGTTATTCTAAAACATTTGATATGTTTGTATGTTTGTCATAACCTAGAACATATATTCAGTACAAATAGACATCAAATATAGTGGAAAGTTGTCACCCACCTCAGGTGCCTCTTTCCAATGCAAAATTACAAATTGTGTTTCCATTAATTCTAATCAAATTGTTTGTGTACAACAACTTGATCCGTGCTGGGAATATAGGACCGATATCTACCTTTTCCAGCACAGCCCATAGATGGTCCATCTCAATGCTGTCAAAAGAGAGTAAGAAATTCCCCTGGCAATCTCCTTATCCCGGGGGCTTTTTCATTAGTAAATGAAGCCAGGGCTTACCTCAGCTACTCCGAAGATAGTGGAGCCTCCAGCTCATCAGTTCTGGTAAACAAGGCATATTGACATTTCGGAGAAAGGAGAACATGTCTCTACACCCTTCTGGAAATCTAGTGGTCTAAAGATCCCTTAAAAAATCTAACATAGCACAGATATGTTCTCTCCGTGTTTGCGTCAGTTTCCTCCGGGTCCTCATGTTTCCTCCCACGCTCCAAAACATACTGGTAGGTTGATTAGATTGTGAGCTCCATTGGGGAACAGGACCGATTTGGCAAGTACTGTGCAGCACTGCAAAATGTGTGTCAACTATATAAATAGAGGAATTATTAGATACCCTTTAACATAGCACAACATTACTGGTACAGGCCATAGGAATAAATAGTAGCTAACAAGTGTCCAGCACTTGCACCTTGTACAAAAAAAACATTTATTTGGAGCAAATGCTCATCTAGGAAGGATTGAGTCCAGTTATTTTTATTAGCTGAAGTAGGGAAACTATTCCTTTCCAATAGAGACCACCCTTAACCACGGCCATTCGTAGTATTGATGCTGCCCTGGTGCTTACACCTCCTATCAGCACTGTCAAGCTCACTTCTCTTTTCTGTAAATGCCGAGCTCTAGTGCTATAAACCACTGTGCTTGATGAAGAATTGTGAATATTCAATCAATATTCTCGATCTGTGAATCTGTGTGTAAATTACTGTGCGGGATGATTCCAGCAAACTCTTCCTCAGGTGTTTGCTATAGCATCTGCACCTGATGTTGTCAGGAGACTGTGACTGTGTTTAGCAGTGCCGTAACTAAAAGCTGATGGGCCCCAGTGCAAAGTCTGTGCCAGGCCCCGATTGTAATGTATGGTTTATAGTAATAGTCTTCTTATATGGGGAAGTGACACCATAAGGGACCCCTAAACCTCTTGTGCCCAGGTGCAATCACATCCTCTGCACCCCCTAAAGTTACACCCCTGGTGTTTAGACTCTCTTAGTTCCATTCATTTTCCTTTTTAGTGTATTTGAAGTATAATTTACAACTTCTGTCTCACTTTTGCTTTTTTGTATTACTATTTTTTGTATTTCTGTACGTTTATGACATCTACACGTCTAAAGCTCCCTGGACGTTCAGGTCTTCTACCCTAAGCATCCTCTTTATGCTCAGGGTAGAAGGGGTTAATAGTTCTGCACCAGTTTATTGATATATAAAGTGAAGGTTCTGTCTTTTACCTCATCAGCCAGACATTCCTGTCCATAAAATGGCTGCAAATGGAGGGTCATGTGATCTCTAACTGGTGATTATTCATGGACAAATAAGATCACATGACCCTCCATCTGCAGCCATTTTATGGTCAGGAATGTCTGGCTGATAAGGTAAAAGACTGGAGGCTTTACTTTACATATACAGAAAGTGGAGCAGAACTTTTATACATGTGTATTGAAAAATGACCTGCCCATTTATGAAAATTCTCAAATTTCCATCCCCTAGTGATGTTTATACAATAAAAAGATCATCTTTAACGTTACACTTTAATACAGTTTTATTGCTGTTTTAGCTTCTATCACTCAGTGTAAGATTCCAGAGTGTGGGCAGGGACTTACTAAGCAGCCACTTCATGATCCCTGTAGTGCTATGACGTGCTGTGAGCTGACAATGTGGTTAGATTATCAGGGTACAGGGTTTATATCCACTTTCATTTACCTTCTGAACATTCTACTAGGATCTGACACATGGAAAGAGAGATGAGACAGATCAGAGATGAGATGATGAGATCCATGAGATGCATATTACACACAATGACACTCTCAGCACTGCTACATCTCTGCTGTGCCACAACACACTGTTAGATCTGATGTGCCTCCCTCCCCCTACCCCGGATAATGAACTTATGTGCCTGTAGCTTGTAGTTCTCCTCGCAATGTTATTTGTTGTTTTCCCGGCAGGAAGTCAGTGTGTATCAGTGTGAGCCCGTCTTGGAATGCAGAAGGAGGGGCCGCTACAGGGAGCAGAGAGAAGTTCAGCATCAGACAGGACAACAAGATGTCTGCAGAATCTAAAGTCGGAAGATCCACGGTCAGAAACCAGGGGCAACTGAAATTGTGAAATAGGTGGAATCGTGGTGGTAGGTTCCCTTTAATGTTTTCATGGGAATACCCTTTTAACTCCATTACACTGCATAGGAGATTGGAACATAAAGGCCTGAATTTTATGTGGAATATTTGTGATATTAGTGGCTATAGTGGCTTCTAAAACACCAAGGCCTGCACCACTTCGGACACTAAGTTTCCTGAAGCCATGTAGGTTATTTCTATAATAACTTTATTTTCATTCTGGTGATTGAACACATAAAACATATTCTTCACGTCACGGCTCTGGAGGAGATGGTCTGAGGGTTATCAAATAAGTCAATAGCTTTCTTGGGCAGCTTCTTGGTCAGATAAACTGAAAAATATAGGAGGTAAAATATTAAAAAATGACTTCAACATTATGTATTACTCCAGTAAGAAGCTACAGAGCATATAAAATATGTGTCAATTTATACCAATATTTGTAAAATATCTTTATACTAATGGACTTTATTTTTGTCAGTATTTATTACATTTATCATGTTATTGATCCTTAATAGAGATGAGCGAGCACTAAAATGCTCGGGTGCTCGTTATTCGAGACAAACTTTTCCAGATGCTCGAGTGCTCGTCTCGAATAACGAGCCCCATTGAAGTCAATGGGAGACCCGAGCATTTTTCAAAGGGACCATGGTTCAGGAATAAAATGTGTTATTTAATTGAAAAAGAATGTCTTCTGATAAGTTAGCAGATGTATGCAAACATCTGCAATCTATTCTTCACTGTTCCGCGCGTATATTATCTCCCGACAAGTTAGCAGATGTGAAGAACAGTGAAGAATAGAATAAAAACAGTGAACACAGGATCATTTAAGTGAAAAACGCAGTGAATAACACAGTAAAGAATAGATTACAGATGTTCGGCACATCTGCTTACTTGTCGGGGTGATACGCTGTCCCGGGATCCGCTCCTCTTCTTCCACTGAAGTCTCCCCGTGCTGCCCGATGTCTCCCCCGTTCTGCCCGATGTCTCCCCGTGCTGCCCGATGTCTCCCCCGTGCTGCCCGATGTCTCCCCCGTGCTGCCCGATGTCTCCCCGTGCTGCCCGATGTCTCCCCATGCTGCCCGATGTCTCCCCGTGCTGCCCGATGTCTCCCCCGTGCTGCCCGATGTCTCCCCCGTGCTGCCCGATGTCTCCCCGCGCTGCCCGATGTCTCCCCCGTGCTGCCCGATGTCTCCCCGTGCTGCCCGATGTCTCCCCCGTGCTGCCCGATGTCTCCCCCGTGCTGCCCGATGTCTCCCCCGTGCTGCCCGATGTCTCCCCCGTGCTGCCCGATGTCTCCCCCGTGCTGCCCGATGTCTCCCCCGTGCTGCCCGATGTCTCCCCCGTGCTGCCCGATGTCTCCCCGTGCTGCTTGATGTCTCCCTGCTGCTTGATGTCTCCCTGCTGCCGTTCCGCGCGTATCTTCCGACAAGTAAGCAGATGTGCCGAACATCTGTAATCTATTCTTCACTGTGTTCTTCACTGTCTTTTTCACTTAAATGATCCTGTGTTCACTGTGTTCACTGTTTTTATTCTATTCTTCATTGTTCTTCACTGTGTTTTTTTAATTAAATGTTCGATCTCGAGCAGGGGAAATACTCGTCCGAGCAACGAGCCGTTTCGAGTACCTTAATACTCGAACGAGCATCAAGCTCGGACGAGTATACCCGCTCATCTCTAATCCTTAACTCATTTTGTACATGGAACTTTTTCAAAATTGGGAATAAGAGCTTCGATAAAATTGTTGTATCTTTATGGGACCAAGTGATAAAATAATGTAAAAGGGAAATATTCTTGGCAAAGTAACAAATCACATCACAGATTGTGTATCATAGGATTTTGTTTCTGTGACCTGTACATTACTAGATAGAGTCCTGTTTTGGCTGTTATCGTCAGTGTGGGTGACAGCGCTATATAGGATACTTCTGGGCTGCTCCCGCTCTGAAGCCTTATGTTTAGCATTCAGAGGAAGATGCTATATATGTAAAAGCTGTCTGCAGTGCGGACTATATAACACCCAAATATAATTTTAATTTGTCATCAGAATAAGTTAACATTTTCAGCTCAGAATTCTGCAAAAATGTCAAATATTGCTGTTGCGTTTTCTCAATGAAAGCCTCTCAATCCAACAAAGGGATACAAAGCAAGTGGGGAACATAAAAACATGTATAAGGCCTAAATCCCACGAGCGAGTCTGATGCGACTAACTCGCATCTTGTGCTTGTCAGAATGTCCAGCCCGAATGCCAGAACTGAACTGACACACTGGGGCAGATTTACTTACCCGGTCCATTCGCGATCCAGCGGCACGTTGTCTCCGGTGGATTCGGGTCTGGCCGGGATTCACTAAGGCAGTTCCTCCAACGTCCACCAGGTGTCGCTGCTGCTCTGAAGACCATCGGAATGCACTGAAGTTCACCGTCCTATCGTGGGTGAAGGTAAGCGCGTGTCGAGTGACACTTTTTTTTCTTTAAATGCGGCCACGCCCCATTTGGCCACGCCCCCGATTTCCGTCGCGTGCATGCCGGCGCTGATGCACCACAATCCGATCACGTGTGCCAAAATCCCAGGGCAATTCAGGAAAAATCGGCGCAAATCAGAAATATTCGGGTAACACGTCGGGAAAACGCGAATCGGGCCCTTAGTGAATGACCCCCAGTGAGTTCCATTCCAGTCTGGGCCAGATGTTCTGGCAATCACACAGTGCAAATTTGATGCCAGTTAGTGGCATCAGACTTGATCCTGGCCTTTAGGCCTAAAGGTGGTAAAACTTAAACAGGAGGCAAGAGTATGTCGACAGTCATCTTGCCTGTGAATTAGCTTTGATGCATTAACAACATTCTGCTTTACGAAGGCCTCAAGGCCATATGTAGCAATAGACTGGATGATCCAATTAAGGTCAATGGGGAATTTTCTTTTTTGTCAAAAGTCTTAAAAATCAAACAGACTCACCTGCCTCATTTCGCAACCACTAAAATAAATCAGGCAAGCCCAAAACCCCAAAAAATAAATTAAAAAAACACGAAACTAGACACATTTTCAGGCTTAAGAGAAATGTTCCATGCATTCTTTTGAACTTCTGCTACCTTTCCCGGAAGGACACCAGGAGAGATATACGCCCTATCCACAATCTTATAATACACTACATCTTGTATTGTAATACTGTATGTGATAAAATAAAGTAATTGTTGTAAAAAAAAAAAACTCTTCCAGAATTATCAGCTGTCAGTCCAAGGCTTGGTGACCATTTGCAGAATATAATACTTATTTATGGATTAAAAACGGTGATATGGAAGAATAAAAGTACAAAAAATGCATGTAGGTTTGCTTATATTTATGTAATTATCAAGTTTTTATCTATAGTATAATCAGCGTTGTACGTGTTTCCTGAATACCTGCGCTTTGGGGTCAGTACACTTTTCAGGTATTCCTTGAGGGCTTTGTCGTACAAGTACTTGCTGTACTCGCTGGTAAAAACGCCATCTATATGTCTCTGGACTTTCCTGGAACAGAAGGAAAAAAAAATTAACACGTCATACAATTATCAGTAGGGTCATTACAGGGGCCGCAGAGGGAGGAGTCACACCCAGGACATGGACATGTCATTTTCCCATATGGAGAGACCAGTGCAATAAACCAGTGTCCTCCACAAGTCCATGTGTACCTGGTGGATATCACTACTTCTGCCCATTCTATGATTGTTTAGCATTTTTTGGCAGTTTTACCCATTGTATGCTCTATATCTCATTCACAATAGTCTAGTTGACAACTATTTATAATGAGGTTTCCCATACACTGCACATTGAGAACACATGAGATTATGGTCCCTAACCCTCTGTTAACCGGCCTTCCTTCCCTCTCTAAAAATGTTCTGTACAGTAGAGAGTTATTATCAGTTTAGAAGGAAAGGGAAGAAGGGCTAGAAAAGAGGAGAATATAATACCCTTTTCTCTAAGAATATACAAACAGATTTGCTATTTACTTGTACTATCAGTTTCTACTAAGTTTTAGACACATTTTAGATGATAAGCGACCCCAAAGTGCAGAATTTCGGTCTGTGCTGAATTTGACGGATTCGGTTCCCACAGAACTGGAGCACCAAACAAGTGCCCATGTTTGGGATCCAGGTCAGTGTTCGATAAAAAGCACCAAGCTGCTTGATTGACTGCTGAAGAAGCCAATCAAGCAGCTTCCAGACCCTTATCAACCATGCATGTGATTGGCCAGCCTGCGCATGTGACTCTGCAATATAAAAGCAGGGTCCCATGTCCAGATGTCATTACATACAAGAAAGCTTTCTACTTATCATAGGGTCAGTCATATAGACAAGTACTTCTGAAAAACCAGCAATGGCTCTTTTCAGGTATATAGAGAGGCTCCTATTATTGGGGACAAGTGGAAATCTGAAATAATTGACCTTATAAGGGCACTCTAAAAAATTGCATCAGGCTTCTAAAGCGCAGAGATATTCTTACTGATTATAGATGATCATACAGAATACTTGCAAAGACCAGACATGATTATTAGCATTTACTGCATGTTCCAGCAAGATCTTGAAGGTCCTGTCTCTGTATAGTATTCAGCATCAGAAAAATCATAAATCATCATCATCAATTATACCTTGATTGCAAAGTTGCTCCTGTCAGTTAATAGCACACAACAATGCTCATCACAGTGAAACGCTCACAATAATTTGTGAATCAGAAAAGGTGTGTTGTCAGTGAACAGCATGCTGTTATGCAAGGATCAGAACCGTGTTTTGTCAGCTAAAAGCATGCAGTAATATGTAATTCAGATTTTTTAAAGTTTCGTTGTCTGCGCACTAATACGTGGATCATAAAAGTTGTTGTCTGTGAATAGCAGTAATACCTTGATTGTAGACATTGGCCATATTGGTGCTGGTGGTGGAGATGGAGCTGGTGCTTCACGGAGAGGATGTGCAGGGGGAAGGGGTGATGATGAGGTCCCAGACCCGACATTGATGGACTGCAGTGATACTTCATACAAAGAGGTGGTGACACCATACCTCCACCACACGTGCAGACTATCAGATATCCACAAAAGCACTATGTGATGCAAAATATCTAAGATATCAAGATATTTTGCATCACATATAGTGCTTTTGAGGATATCTGATTGTCTGAATAAGTGGGTGTGAACATCCATAGTGCCTTTAAAAGCTGTGACATCATTTTTTTGTAATCATATGTTTTTATTATTTTGTTTATGTTATTATTACAAGTATAAAAGTTTGTTTTTTCCCCCTAGCCCATTGTGGCCAGAGCAACTGCCTGTTATTCCCAACACTTTTAAGCCCTCTAGCCCCATTTTTGGGTGTTAAAACTTGGGTCGCCATTGATTTCAATGCGATTTGTGTTCAGCTTGAAGTCCAAGCCCAAACTGAATTATATTGCAGAATTCGGAAGAACCTATCAAACCCGAATTTTAACTAACCTACTCATTTCTAGTCATTGACTACATACAACAGGGAAGAACATTTTACCTACAGACAAGAACATGCCATATAATAATACGTTTCTGTGAAATATCAACGCTCTTCTTCCCTATAATTGTGACTCTAGGACAGCAGGGTCAGACATCAGCCTGCGAACAGTATACAGGATATATATATACTTTCATATTAGGAAACCTCTCACCAATCTGGGGAAGAAGAAGAGAACTCAATGAAGACTGTGAGAACCATCAAGGAGATTAGTAAACGTGTCATTGCCTCTCAATGTCTGTAAAACAAAAGCCATGACTGTTATGTAAGAAGGGGATATAATAGTAATTGTACTGTATAGGATTATATATACATGGCTGCAGTGATAGTGTAGTTCATCATATTCACTTTAAATTATCTGAATTTCAATTTTAGAGACCAAACCATGGCCTAACATGAGGAAAGAAGCTGTATTGTTTTTCTAATAAAACATCATCAAAAGACATGAAACATCATCAAAAGTCTGTTCCAGGGCGATTTGGGACACTTAACCACTGGACTGGTCATTCCTTCTTATCCTGGCTTCACTTGAATGCATCACGAGAGGAGACACAGGAGCTTCAGATGTGAGTTCGACGTGTCTCGTAGGACTCACATCTAGGTAAGTAAAAAAGCTTTTTTTTTCTCCACAGTGTACGCCCCCTTATATGTTATATACAGTGCCCTCTCTTATAGCTTATTTAGTGCCCCCCATTAAATTTTGTAAACTGTGTCCCCTTGCGTCAGATGCTATTGACTATTTTACTACTTTGATATTTTTTCCCTTGCCATAACACAGGTATTGGGACCCACCTGTGGATTCAGCGGTCCACCGATGGGCCACTCCGGGCCTAAAAAAATTACTGATATTGCCAACAGTCCCATATAGCAATAAGCATGGATGAGCAGCACTCTGTTCAAATTGGAAACATGGAACATCCAAGGTCCTAGCCAGACACCTATCACTTTTTCTGTGGAGTAATGATTCTGGTATTTGCTTTAAAACAAAACAACACATTTAGATTATGTAGGTAGCATTTCGATTTCTAGGAAAGGGGGCAAAAGGGGAGGGAAAGATGGGCATTTGTCCAGAGTCCCCCATCCTAAATGGCCGCCTTCCGCTGGACTTCTGATAGAAGAGGTTTTATCTCTCATTTAATACCACTCAGTTGAATGCCGGGTTAAACATGTAATTTCCTGCAGCATGTGAAAACCGGTGGCATCAGAAGATCCATAACCTGCCTGGTCTCATGCTGTCTCTCCCCTACATACTCCTCCAATCCTGCAAGGGACTGTGCCATAGTATGGGTTCTGCCAGCATCTTCCTCCCTTTCCTTCACTGTGTTGATTTAGTTGTTGGGACACATAGAGGAGGAAGCAGTGGCAGTACCTACAGAAAGTAAAGTTTATAGTTGTAAAGTTTTCTATCACCAGCCTCCAGTGACCTTATTCTCTGTCTAAGCAGTCCTGATAATGGTGAACCTGCTATCAGGAACCTAGCTAACAGACCCTGATAGACCCTGCAAAGTGACAGGTAAAATTACTTTGTCTGGCAGCTGCTGCACATGTAACAAGAAGTCAGACAGACCAGTGTTCAGACAAGGACATAGAAATACGACAAAGCAATAACCAAATAACCAAACACAAGTCTGAGTCAGGAAAAACAGGGTCACACCAGGAGAGACATGACAAGGAGGAAGAAAGCAAAGTCTGAGAAAAAACGGGTCAAATCCAAGATGGCAGCGACACAAAGAATCATTTAGCGAGAGAATGATTGAATAAACATAGCTGAGGTCGGATACATAGAAAAGCAAAGATAAAGCAGCAGCAAATCAAGAACAAAAAATAGAACTGCAATTACCAGTAACCTTTTATGGAACTGAAGTGCCGAATTTCCCTCACTCCCTCTCTCCTGTAATCAGGATCCATATATGGGCAGATCATAGTACTATTAATAAGTGTGTGGTGCTAACTAATTTTTTTAAATTAATTTAAAACAAGAAAAGGAGGAGGTGTGGGGGTCACAAAATGAGGGGGAGCATGGAACGCCAAATGAGGGGGATATGAGAGTGGTCACAAGATAAGGGGAGATGAGGGGTCACAATATAAAGTTGGTATGAGGGAGCACATTATAAGGGGGTATGAGGAGCAACAATATGAGGAGGAGATGAGAAGTCACAAAATGAGGAGGAGATAAAATCTGCATGTTTTTACCATCATTAATACTGTACTACTACTCTCATCCTGAATATATGAGCACAGAACAGTACTATTTCAATGGCAGGTTGATGGATATAAATGGAAAACTTTTCTTTGATATCTCTCAACATGGATGGTAATTTTAACCCCTTAACGCTCTGCGCCGTAGCTCTACGGCGCAGAGGTATAAGGGAAGTATGAAGAGGGCTCACGGGCTGAGTCCTCTTCATACAGAGGTGGGGGTTTTTGCATTTTGCACAAAACCCCCACCGCTAATAACCGCGGTCGGTGCTTGCACCGATCGCGGCTATTAACCCTCTAAACGCCGCCCGCAAAGTCGCGGGCGGCGTTTAAAAGACGGCGGCGCGCGGGCGCCGCCATCTTTTTTTCGATCGCCACGCCCCCGAACGTCATCGGGGGGCGGCGATCGGTTACCATGGTAGCCTCGGGTCTTCTCTTGACACGAGGCTACATGGTTTATGCAGGTTCGTTACAATGAGCCAGTGGCTCATTGTAATGTAAGACCTGCAAAAACGCCATATATTGCAATACTGTAGTATTGCAGTATATGGTAGGAGCGATCTGATCATCTAGGGTTATTGTACCCTAGATGGTCTAAAAAATAGTGAAAAAAAAAAGAAAAAAAAAAGTTTAAAAAATAAAAAAAATTAATAAAATATTAAAAGTTCAAATCACCCCCCTTTCCCTAGAACGGATATAAAACATAACAAACAGTAAAAATCACAGACATATTAGGTATCGCCGCGTCCCAAAATGCCCGATCTATCAAAATATAAAAACGGTTACGGCCGGCGGTGACCTCCGAGGCGGGAAATGGCGCCCAAATGTCCGAAATGCGACTTTTACACCTTTTTACATAACATAAAAAATGAAATAAAAAATGATCAAAATGTCGCACAGACCTCAAAATGGTAGCAATGAAAACGTCGCCTCATTTCGCAAAAAATGACCCCTCACACATTTCCGTGCGCCAAAGTATGAAAAAGTTATTAGCGTCAGAAGATGGCAAAAAATTTTTTTTCTTTTTTGTACACATTCGTTTAATTTTTGAAAATGTATTAAAACACAATAAAACCTATATAAATTTGGTATCACCGCGATCGCACCGAACCAAAGAATAAAGTAGGCGTGTTATTTGGAGCGAAGAGTGAAAGTCGTAAAAACTGAGCCCACAAGAACGTGACGCACGTGCGGTTTTTTTTCAATTTTTCCACATTTGGAATTTTTTTTCAGCTTCGCAGTACACGGCATGTTAAAATAAATAACATTACGGGAAAGTAAAATTTGTTACGCACAAAATAAGCCCTCACACAGGTCTGTACACGGAAAAATGAAAAAGTTATGGATTTTTGAAGTTGGAGAGCGAGAAATGAGCCGGAAAACCCTCCGTCCTTAAGGGGTTAAAACAAAAATCAAAAATTCCTGAAGCTTTATAACTTTTTTGGAATAGATTCAAATATGTCACCAAATATATCTTACAAACTTTACAAATACAAAGCTGGGAGAAGTGGTCATGGCTGCCCAGTGAATATGGATGAATACAGTCAGTTATGTCACCCATTTGAATGAATTGTGATTACATATTAAATGTGACGAGACCCGAGTAGAAGCAACATCTACTATTACATGGTCACTTTATAATGGTAATATTGCTTGAAAATATAAGAAATATCAGCTCACCAATTCCTTTGGATTCTTGTACACAGTGTTCTGGTGATTCCAAGTGGACCGACGTGCTTCTGACCAGAAAAGGCAAATTTATATAGTGCCATTAAAAATTCCAACAAGTCACATTTAGTCGGGATAAAGCAGGATATCCTCCTTTATCTTGTCTACATGTGACTTATTGGAATTTTAAATGAAATAAAGTAAACTTAGGTAAATTTTGACTACACTTCAGTGGTGCGGGATACTTTGCCATTCTCTGTTATATTGGGGTATCTGGGAGGGGGCACACCTAATGCTTCTATGCTGAAACCTTTTGCTACAGTGTTTCTATAACTTCTCCCTACAGGGGACATCAATTATTGTGTAAAAGGGGGCACTGTGTGACACTTGGCAGTGTAGTGAGAAGATCACAGTTGCTCCAGCTAGTGTGGCCCCATCAATAGTTAACTGAAAAACTAGTGTAATTTGCATAAAAATGAAAAATGTATTTTCTCTTAAATGACAGATCAGTGGAAAATAGTAAAGATAAGCCCGGAAGCTTAGAAAGTGCCCACCAGGTTGCTGGTTTTACTTGTTCAATTTTAGAGCTGCTCAAGATTTAGGGGCAAATGATCCCCTTTAATAGTGGAGGCTTATTTTATGGTGTTTCATATTCACTTGGATTCTCATAGATTGTAAGCTTTTCTCAGCAGGGTATTCAATCATATTGTATCAATGGTTGTTTTGTTATTCTGAAACAAATAAAGGGAACCTGTCACCAGCAATTGACCTAATAAACCACTACCAGAATATTGTCGAGCAATGTAACACCTTCTAGTTATTGTCTCTTTCATGGTCCTGTGTGGTGGCATCATCCAGAAGAGTGCGAACTTTGAAGTGAGATGTAAATTGAGTCAAGGAGGAGGAGAGTATAACACTGAAGTCAAGGTGGGGATCTCTAAATGACTCCTCCTTTGTGATTGACATCATGCATCAGACTTCAGGAGATGAAGTTAGTGATGCAGGACCATCAATTACAGTGAAGGCTTTCTGAGGAAGAGAGAGCTTGACTTCAGTGTTAAAATCTCCGCCTCCTTGACTTTATACAACCAATTTACATCTCACTTCAAAGTAGATTTTCTCGATGATTCCACCATACTGGGGTATGAAAGAAACATAATCTGGAAGGTGTTTAGCTGCTTTGTGGTTTATTAGGTCAATGTTTGCTGACAGGTTCCCTTTAATATTTATGTAAATTCTGATTTGGCTGCAGAATATTTTAGCACTAGGTAAATGATATATAATTACTACTAATTTAGAAGGCCCTATAGCTTCTGAAGATACATTGAAGGTCATCTGCTCAAAAGCACCAAATGGTTCTCCTTACACGGTATTATTATATTCTTCCTCTCGTACTTACCACCCTCTTCCCTCCCCTGTCTGCTCAATGCACATGATAGGAAGTAGGGTGGGGGTGGCTGAATGAGTGTGGGGTAGAGAAGATTAACTGGAGGCACAGGTTTCCCCCTGGTAACACTAACCAGGACATCCATGGAACATACAGATCTACAAGGATCTTCTATACTTTGCCCTGTGCTTTCAGTTGATTTTGTTAGATAAATATGTTACCTGCCATAAAGTCTTTTGTCATGTAAAGTAACTTAGAATTTGAATATTAAACAAGTAGGAAAAAAAATTAAATGCAAGAAGTTTGTACAGTATATTGTGAATATGGAAATATTTCCTGCCGGCCTGTGTGTTACCAGGCCTGAGCTTTTTGCAATATTTCCCTGCTGTTTTCTTAATTTAGGACATTCATAAAAGGATAAAAAAAAAACTCCAATCACTGCAAAACTTTATTAGAAATTAATCACCATAATGCAGAATATATTCATAGCTAGACGCACAATACAGGTGGAAATTATACTACATAAATAGCTTAGAAAATGTGGTGCTTTGATAACTTTTCAAAGGTGTTCAAGTCTATGGGCACCTTGTTACCTTGTTTTGTTGTGGATTTGCCTCTTAAATGCAAAATGAAAAATTTTTGAATGGCCTCACTAAAAATGTACTTCCAATTTTCTGTTGTATAGTATGTGTAACAGTTTTACATAGAGGGTTATCCTGTTGCTTTGGATAACGTAAAAGACTGGAAGGCACACTGTGGTGGTTAGTGATTTCAGATAAAACAGAAGAGAGTGTAAAAGGGGGAATCAAAAAGAGCAGAAAGACTAAAATTAGTAGTTGGTTATAATAAACTGAATATCAGGAAGTCTAAAATAATTAATAGGGATAACAGACTGAAACATAGCCAATATTTTCCATGGTTCCAAAGGTTTAGTTAATAGTTTTATAAAGAATTTATTGTGGAATATATCTATCCATAGGAGTCACCTAAGATCTTTATCATCCTTTTTTTTTTCCTTTTTGTCAACTTGATAGATGTATTTTGGATATATCTCTTCTCTGGACATGAGGAATAAGCTAAAGGAATTGTTACATTACAAACTCCTGAAAACCCTTAGAAAAAGATACAGGAAGGTAAAAGGCCAAATGGACTAAATCTTCAGGATTAAAGGCATTGTTCCGGATCTAATGAGAAATTAATACATGATTAGGGAGGTGGGAGCTATAACACATTAAACACCTCATATTCACATCCTCCGGCGCTCCAGTTCTTCCACAGCACCACCCATCACTGCTGGCCTCTGTTTCATTACAAACACAGGCGTTCCCATCCCGGCCCCTGCCATGCCCCTGCTACAGAGTTAGTTTCAGTGTGTAGCAGGCACATGGCAGTAGTGGGGACAGGAAACAGAGGCACTGCAGGTAAACGGGAGCATCAGAGAAGGTGAGTATAAAGTGTTTATACTCTTTTAAGCCCCCTCCCCCATCCGGCCATTTAGAATTTTGAAGATCCTAGATAGTAGATAGTATAAAAGAAATAGAAATTATTTGATTTTGTAATGTAAAGAAATGGCATTTGGGATACATTTCTAAAAAAATTGTAGGGCGGTAATATCCACAAAGAATGGTAGCCCACCAACACAACTACTCCTCCCTATATGTACATGGGGTAAAGCATTATGTTGGCCATTGACCTATTCCATATATGAAGAACATGATTATAGGATTTCATTTCTCATAACATGAAAGTAAACTGGTCTTTTCCTTGTAGAGATAATCCCCTGCGCCATAATCCAACTAGAATTTATATCCTACACAAGTGAACAGCTTGTGGGAAAAAAGTAGTATCTGGAAATCCATTACACAACATAAATGAATATTAATAATGTGGTCACAATAGTCACTTATGCCCTAGAGCTTCCTTTCTTAAAAATTAAATACATAAAACAAACATATTCTTCAAGGTTCTGAAGGAGATGGTGTAAGGGTTGTCAAATGAGTCTGTAGTTTTCTTGGGCAGCTTCTTGGTCAGATACACTTGAAAACATAGAAGGACACACAATAATAATAATTTGAAAGACTAACATTATGTGCTATAACAGTAAAGATGCTACCAACATAAACATCAACTAAACATTTTGGAGGGGTCGGCCACCTATTTTAAATGTTTGGGACTTTGTCACTCTTACTTAATTTATGACAGGTGTCAGTTGAAAGAAGGGTCAGGGATGACAGATGTCAACCTGAATACACAGAAACCTACTGTGGAACAAATGTCAGCTGACAACCTGCATGACCACCTATCATCTGCTTCAAACTGAATGATTCATTGTGGGGGATGTATCACGACAGTTATGTCAGTTTTCTGTCTTAAAAAATTCTCAAAATGGCGATATGTACCATATTTGTGACTTTAGACCAACCAACTCGATTTTTTACTTCAGACAACTTACCGTATTTTCCGGGCTATTAGGCGCACCGGACTATAAGGCGCATTAGTGATAAAGGCCTTATATATGGAATAAATCCATATATAAGGCGCACCAGACTATAAGGCGCAGGGTCCGGGGGCGTGGCAGAGGTCCGGGGGCGTGGCTTCAAAACCGAGCGGAGAGGTCACAACCAGCGACTCTCCACAGACCCGGCAAGAGGTAAGCGGTCTCCCCAGGGAGATGGGGAAGGGGATCCGTTCAGATGGAGGAGGGCAGCGGACCCTACTTACATAGGTCCCTGCTACCGGAGACAGCAGATCTCCAGCGGGAACTGCAGACCATGCGGCAGAAGTTGGTTTGCGCTATGGCGCCTGTTGTTCGTGCCGCGTGGTCTGCAGTTCCCGCTGGAGATCTGCTGTCTCCGGTAGCAGGGACCTATGTAAGTAGGGTCCGCTGCCTTCCTCCAGTCACTGCCCTCCTATAGAGCCCTCCACTGCCCTCCTATAGGGCGCACCGGACTATAAGGCGCACTTTGGATTTCTTGGGAAAATCTTAGGTTTTTATGTGCGCCTTATAGTCCAGAAAATACGGTACTCCAGATTCATCATATGAATCTAGATTTGGTAGACAGTTTACAGATTGGAAACTTTTTTTGCAATTTTTTAGTCAGAAAAGTCACAACACTCCAGACATTAACAAGTCTTGTGCCAAAATTAAACTGCATTTATCAAGCTGTCTTAGTCACTATAATAAATATGATGTGCAATACACTGGATGAGCTCGAAAGGCACTCCAAAAATAACTGGAGTAATATGCCTGCCTACTGAGTAATTTATTAGGGCTTCTATGACAGGAAACTATGTAGCAATCCACACCAGAGGGTGGGGAACAGTGCACGGCCAGCTGAGGAATGGGTAGGCGGGGGGCATGTCTGCCCTTGTGTCTGCCCACTCGCTGCAGCAAAAGTGCAAATATTTTTATATGCTGCACAGCCCAGGCAACAAATACATCAAGAGGCAGTAGCCCCCCCCCCCCCCCCATTGATAAATCTTGCCCATTGACTTCAGCTTCACACAGTTAAAGGGGGAGATTTATCATAAATTTCTGAGGTAAATTTGTTCTAGTTACCATTGGAAACCAATCTGAGCTTGTATTTTATAAACAGCTGTGGGGGAGCGGAAGCTGAGCTCTGATTGGTTGCCATGGGCAACTAGAACAGTTCTTCTCTAAAAGACTTCTGATAAATCTCCCCCTCTAGTATATGTTGTTTCCTTATACAAGATCCTACGAGTGCTTATTACAGGCCTGACTTTACATAACCGTACACAAACAGAGGCCATGGTTGTGTGGTGTTGTACCTATGACAAGTAAATTACTAAACAACTTGTTTAGTCAAATGTGTAAATCCCACCGTCAGTCATTCTTACCTTTCACTCGGAAAGTCCTGGTATAGACAATTAGGGCAGACCTCCTCAGATCTTGCATCAAGGTCCTCTAGGTTATCCAGTAAACTCATGTCAGAATTACTACAACGAAAGAATGTGATAACGTAAAGAATCCATCACATACCAGAAACTTTGAACAGGCAGAGTTCTGGTACTGTTCACCTCATGGTTGGCCTTATGGAAGTTGTTGTACCACTCAACACTTTACTACTCCAAAGTCTGGAAATGCAAAGTGCTGCTTATGTTAATTCATTTTTGTCAACTATTCTTGTAGATATTCACTGTAACTTGTTACTTAATTTTCTCAGGATTTGTCGTAGTTTTCATGTTATTAATCCTTAACTTGGAAACTTTTCAAAACTGGGAATCAACGAAACAGTTAAATCAAATTTCAATCCAAAAGTTAAATATTCTGATACAGGCGGTCCCCTACTTAAGAACACCCGTCTTACAGACGACCCCTACTTACAAACGGACATCTGGATGTTGGTAATTTTCTGTACTTAAGCCTGAGGCTACAATGATCAGCTGTAACAGTTATCAAAGGTTTCTATATTGAAGCTTTTTTGTTAATCCTGGTTCTTATCATAATCCAACATTTTCAAAATCCAATTGTCACAGAGACCAAAAAAAATTTGGCTGGAGTTACAATTGTAAAATATACAGTTCCAACTTACATACAAATTCAACTTTAGAACAAACCTACAGAACAGATCTTGTACGTAACCCGGGGACTGCCTGTATTCTGATATATTGTTTCTGTGACCTGTACATTACTAGGTAGCGTCCTGCTTTCGCAGTTAGGTTCCCATTGTCAGTGTGGGTGACAGGGCTATAGGATTCTTCGGGGCTAATCCTGCTCAGAAGCCTGTAGCCGAGCACTCAGAGGAATATGTTGTTTATGTAAAATCTGCCTGCAGCATGGACTATATAACACCCAAATATAATAATTGAGTGTTTTATAAGATAATTGAATATTCCGTAATGCAAATCATCAGAATAAGTTATATTCTGGATTATTTCAGTGCAGAAATAGCACTTGAGATTCTTTTCCCTTTTCCGCCACCTCCATGCCAGGGGGAACATGGATGGGCGTGAAGGGAGGGGCGCAGTTGATCTAACGTTGGGTGCGACCTGCATTCCTTCCCCTCATCTGAGTACTTGCTGCAGCCACCAAATATTCATAAATGAAAATTCACATCAGGCGTCTATTTCTACACCAGGCAATGCTTGCCATAGAAATAAAAACTGTACAGACCCCCACACCGGACACATCAAGAGGCAGGAGCTTCTTCGTGTATCTGGCTGCGTCGGAGTAGCGCTGGGGCTATCCGCCGGTGCATGAGCACTGGGGTATGATAAATAACCCCATACAGGCGGTCCCCTACTTAAGAACACCGGACTTACAGACAACCCCTAGTTACAAACAGACCTCTGGTAATTGGTAATTTACTGTACTTTAGCTTTGGGCTACAATAATCAGCTATAACAGTTATCCATGGTGTCTGTAATGAAGCTTTATTGTTAATTCTGGTTCTAATGACAACCCAACATTTTTAAAATCCAATTGTCTCAGAGACCAAAAAAGTTTTGTCTGGGGCTACAATTATAAAATATACAGTTCTGACTTACATACAAATTCAACTTATGAACAAACCTACAGAATCTATCTTGCACGTAACCCGGGAACTGCCTGTACTGATAAAAAATGTTAAAAAGTTACAGAAAGTCCTAAGAAAGATTTAAAAAATGGTAATTTTCTTGTAATACTTTCCCTTTAAATAACCAAGTATTACATTTCAGATATGTAATATGGTGAATTATCGCTGTAGGTGAATGAGCTGAGGATGCATGTCATTGGAGGGTCTAAGGTTTCTCCACCTCACATGTGACTATTACTGTTATTATACAGCTTTATTTATGGATTGCTTGTATCTATGTTAATAGCAAGTTTTTATCTATAGTATTATCTTGTTTGTATAGTTTCCTGAATACCTGCGCTTTGATGCCAGTAGATTTTTAAGGTAATTCCTCACGGCTATGTCATTCTTGATCTTGCTTAACTCACTGGTAAAAAGTCCTTCTGCATGTCTCTGGACTCTCCTGGAAAAAATGAACACATACACTTATCATTATCTGGGGGGTAATTTCAGGTGGTGCAGAGGGAGCAGTCACACCCAGGTCATGGAGGCTTGGGTGGGGGGCATACAGTAGTGTTTCCCATATGGAGAGATCAGTGCTGTAAACAATGGTGCATGTGTGCATATCACTATTTTTTGGCCAGTATAAGTTTATTTATCATTTCTTTGCAAATTTACCTTTTATAAGCCCTATATCTCAATCACAATAGTCTGAGAGCTGGTGGCTGGAGACAAGCTGTATTGATGTCTCCCATACATTGCACATTGGGAACATTCGCCTCCCTAACCCTCTGTCTTACCCAGCCAGTAGATTTCTCATGTAATTCCTCACGGCTATGTCATTCTTGATCTTGCTTAACTCACTGGTGAAAAGTCCATCTGCATGTCTCTGGACTTTCCTGAAACGAAAGAAGAAAAAAAATGAATGTCAGACAATTACAATTATCTGGAGGGTAATTACAGGGGGCGCAGACGGAGACACGCAGGTCTTGGATACTGCATACAGTATCATTTTCCTACAGTGTCATAAACCAGTGTCCTCAACATGGTGCTTGTGTACATGGTGAATATACTATTTCTAGCATTTATAAGATAATTTAGAACTTTTCCCTGTTTATCCTCCATAGGCTCCATAGCTCATTCACTCATGTGAAAGCTGGTGGCTGGAGATTAGCTGATAGATCTAATTTCACACCTAAACCATTTTCAGGCTGTCCTGGGAGTCGGGACACAATAATGACCTCACTAGAGAATCATCATCAGTTTAGAAGGAGGGGAAGAAGGGAAGGAGACAGAAAAGTGGACAATAAACTATGGCCTCCTGATAAATCCTGACTTCAATGCCAGGTATGGCCTGGTATAGAATTGCTCCCTAGCCTGCTCCTGATTGGCTAAAAGCAGAGCGCAGGCACGGGCCAGGCACCACCCCCACCGCGCACAACTAGCATAGAAGACATAGAATTCCCTGTGCAGAGACGGGAATTACAACTACAGGCAGTCCCCGGGTTACGTGCAAGATAGGGTCCGGAGGTTTGTTCTTAAGTTGAATTTGTATGTAAGTTGAAACTGTATATTTTATAATTGTAGATCCAGACAAAAAATTTTTTGACCCCAGTGACAATTGGAGCAGGATTATCAATAAAGCTTCATTACAGACACCTTACAGCTGATCATTGCAATCTGGGACTATAGTAAAGCATTCAGAGAGCTTAACCAGAGGTCAGAGGGGTCTGTCTGTAACTATGGGTTGTCTGTAAGTCGGGTGTCCTTAAGTAGGGGACCGTCTGTATATGAAAAATCTTATATTACTTGTACTATTCATTTTTACAAAGATTGTAAAAAAGGTTATGGAGCATATACAACAGGGAAGGACATTTCTCATACCTACAGATAAGAGCATTCCATGTAATAATATGTTTCTGTCAAATATTAACACATTTTTTTCATATAGGACAGCAGAGCCAAACAGTCATCAGTCAAGAGCATACAGGATATACATATATATACTTTCATATTAGAAAACCTCTCACCGATCTTGTAAAGCAGAAGAGAACGCAATGAAGACTGTGAGAACCATCAAGGAGATTAGTAAACGTGCCATCGCCTCTCACTGTCTGCAAAACAAAGGCGTCCATGACTGTTATGTAAGAAGGGGATGTGATAGTAATTGTACTGTATAGGATTATATATACATGGCTGCAGTGATAGTGTAGTTCAACCCATTCACTTCAATGTATCTGAGCTGTAATATTAAAGACCAAACTATGATCCGACGTGGGGGGCTGCCATGTTTTCCAATTAACATCCCCTTTAAACATTTCTTAAAGGGGTATTCTTGCCTGGGCATATTTATATATATATATATATATTACGCTTTGTGTGTACGCTATGTAAGATAAATACACAGACCTGTTCGCCGCTTTGTCCTGGATGTGATCTGCAAACCTTTCTAAAATTCTGAATCACCCGGTATATATATATATATATACCCAGGGGCACAAGAGGTAGTTATCATGCCCGCTCTGGTCTTTATATCTTCTATTTAATTCCGTAAATATGTTTATTCCAAAAATACAATGCAAAACACCACTAAAGCCGTCAATTTAAGTTTTATTAATTTATACATTCGAAAATGGAAATATTCCTTCTTAATCCGCAGGTCAACATAAAATATCATTTATTTACACATTAGAAAATCAAACTATTCCTTGTTTTCTTCCGTCAGGTAAACGTTCTAATCCAAAACACACACAACACAGAAGATTAATGATATTGACATTTTATTAGCAAATACTGTCAAAACTATGTTTAGAAATAGATGTCTGTGATAATCTATCTGCAGCATAATAATGAATTGTTATTCTATAACCCCTATAGTAGTCCTTGTGTTATGACCTGGATGTGTGTCGGGAACCAATATGCATGTAATTGGGGCGATATCTCATATAATTTATGTGCTAACAGGTGCCAAGGGGTCGGTAAGGCTTCTATCATTTTCAATTGCGTGAAACATGGTACATTTTTCTTGTCAAAAATAGTGTATTGGAGATGCAATTAGAGATGAGCGAGCACTAAAATGCTCGGGTACTCGTTATTCGAGACAAACTTTTCCCGATGCTCGAGTGCTCGTCTCGAATAACGAGCCCCATTGAAGTCAATGGGAGACTCGAGCATTTTTCAAGGGGACCAAGGATCTGCACAGGGAAGCTTGGCCAAGCACCTGGGAACCTCAGAAAAGGATGGAAACACCACGGAAATGGACAGGAAACAGCAGGGGCAGCATGCATGGATGCCTCTGAGGCTGCTTAATCGCACCGTTATGCCAAAATTATGGGCAACAGCATGGCCATGACAGAGTGACAGAATGAAGCTAGATAGCATCTAAAACATCCAATAATTGACCCTGACACTATAGGGGACGGCATGCAGAGGCAGCGGCAGCAGGCTAGAGAGTGGCATGGCGACATACCCTAAATGGACTCAGGCTTCAAACCAATGGGTGGCAGAGAGGAACCAAAGGAGGTGAGCAAGAAGCGCTCAAATAATATCAGTACATGATAAAAGTTTGCCAGTATATTTTGTGGATTACACAGCAGGGTGGCGACAAAGTTAACATGGAAGCCATGAAAACAATCCAAAATTCTGCCTGACACAGCTCGTTTGATAAGGGGACCATGTATGGAGGCAGTGAACTAGTAGTAGATTAAAGGTGCTGCAGTTAAAACTATGTTAGTTGGATCTTGGCATGGAGCTGGCGCTCCGCTGCTAAGCGAGCTTTCGCCAATCCAAGCCCCTGTCTCTAGGCTACTCCCCAAACAGCACTTCTAAGAACCTTTTGTATAAGATCAAGTGTAGTAGCGTTCTTATAAGTTTAGGATATGGCGGGTGAGGGGAATGTAAACAGATGCGCAAGAAGCGCTGAAATAATATTGGTAAATGATAAAAGTTTGCCAGTATATATTGTGGATTACACAGCAGGGTGGCGACAAAGTTAACAAGTTTGTTGTGGAAGCCATGAAAACAACCCAAAATTCTGCCTGACACAGCTCGTTTGATAAGGGGACCATGTATGCCTACAGTTCATGCCAGTCGCTGCACTGGCTGCCAGTCTCCTTTCGAATACAGTTTAAAATAATAACCCTCATCCATAAAGCTCTGTATAATGCTGCACCCCCCTACCTCTCCTCTCTTATCTCAGTCTATCGCCCAACCCGTGCTCTTAGATCCGCCAGTGATCTTAGATCAACCTCTACCCTAGTGCGGACCTCCCACTCGCGTCTCCAAGACTTCTCTAGAGCTGCACCAATTCTATGGAATGCTCTGCCCCGGACTATCAGACTAATACCTAACCTCCAAAGTTTCAAACGTGCTCTTAAAACCCATTTCTTTAGGCAAGCCTATAACACTCATTAACTGCATGAAGTTTTAACTCTTCTACTAACCCGTCCTGTGTCGTCCTCCCATCTGTTATCCAGCAACCAACAGGCACCAGACTTCTCTGCAGTCCCATTCACCCTGGACCTGGTATATAAGATGACGGCTGAGGGGTTCAAGCAACAGAAATTCCATTTAATATATTTTGTTCTATTCCCTAAGAAGAATGGCTTGACCATTAAATATTCTTTTACCTCGTGTTACCCCATCATCTTCACAAACCGTAAGCTCTGGCGAGCATAGACCTCACTCCTGTTGTTCCATACAAATGTTGTGCTCTGTTACATTACATTTGTATTTGTTTCCTATGATTTGTAAAGCGCTATGGAATATGATGGCGCTATATAAATAAAGATTATTATTATTATTATTATGGAGGCAGTGAACTAGTAGTAGATTAAAGGTGCTGCAGTTAAAACTATGTTAGTTGGATCTTGGGATGGAGCTGGCGCTCCGCTGCCAGGCGAGCTTTCGCCAATCCAAGCCCCTGTCTCTAGGCTACTCCCCAAACAGCACTTCTAAGAACCTTTTGTATAAGATCAAGTGTAGTAGCGTTCTTATAAGTTTGGGATATGGCGGGTGAGGGGAATGTAAACAGATGCGCAAGAAGCGCTGAAATAATATCGGTAAATGATAAAAGTTTGCCAGTATATTTTGTGGATTACACAGCAGGGTGGCGACAAAGTTAACAAGTTTGATGTGGAATGCCCTGTAATAGCTCTTGGGCGGTGTGCCTTTTATCGCCTAGGCTCAGCAGTTTGAGCACCGCCTGCTGTCGCTTAGCGACGGCACTGCTGCTGTGCCTAGAGCTAGCGACTGATGGCGCCGAGCCCACAGATGGTAGTTCTGAGGAGGAGGTGGAGGAGGGGTGGGAGGAGGAGGAGGCATAGTAGGCCTTTGAGACCTGGACCGAGGTAGGCCCCGCAATCCTCTGCGTCGGCAGTATATGACCAGCCGCAGGGTCAGACTCGGTCCCAGCCTCCACCAAGTTAACCCAATGTGCCGTCAGCGATATATAGTGGCCCTGCCCGGCAGCACTCGTCCACGTGTCCGTGGTCAGGTGGACCTTGTCAGAAACGGCGTTGGTCAGGGTACGGATGATGTTGTCTGACACGTGCTGGTGCAGGGCTGGGACGGCACATCGGGAAAAGTAGTGGCGGCTGGGGACCGAATACCGAGGGGCGGCCGCCGCCATGAGGTTGCGAAAGGCCTCGGTCTCTACTAGCCTATAGGGCAGCATCTCCAGGCTAAGCAATCTGGAGATGTGGACATTAAGGGCTTGGGCGTGCGGGTGGGTTGCACTATATTTCCGTTTCCGTTCCAGCGTCTGGGGTATGGAGAGCTGAACGCTGGTGGATGCTGTGGAGGATCGTGGAGGCGACGATGGGGTTTTTGTGCCAGGGTCCTGGGCAGGGGGCTGACTATCAGCTGACACAGGGGAAGGAGCAGTGGTGTGCACGGCCGGAGGTGAACGGGCTTGGTGCCACTGAGTGGGGTGTTTAGCATTCATATGCCTACGCATACTGGTGGTAGTTAAGCTAGTAGTGGTGGAACCCCTGCTGATCCTGGTTTGGCAAAGGTTGCACACCACAGTCCGTCGGTCATCCGGTGTTTCCTTAAAGAACCTCCAGACTTCTGAAAATCTAGCCCTTGCCGCGGGAGCCCTCGCCACGGGAGCTTCACTACGTGACACATTTGGCGCTGATGCACCTGCTCTGGCCCTGCCTCTCCGTCTGGCCCCACCACTGCCTCTTCCACCCTGTTCTGGTTGAGGACTCTCCTCCGTCTCAGAAGCACTGTGTTCACCCGGCCTCTCAACCCAGCTTGGGTCTGTCACCTCATCATCCTCCGATCCCTCAGTCTGCTCCCCCCTCGGACTTCCTGCCCTGACAACAACTTCACCACTGTCTGACAACCGTGTCTCCTCATCGTCGGACACCTCTTTACACACTTCTTCCACTACGTCAAGAAGGTCATCATCACCCACAGACTGCGACTGGTGGAAAACCTGGGCATCGGAAAATTGCTCAGCAGCAACCGGACAAGTGGTTTGTGACTGTGGGAAGGGTCCAGAAAAAAGTTCCTCAGAGTATGCCGGTTCAAATGCCAAATTTTCATGGGAGAGGGCAGACTGGGGGGGAGGAGGCTGAGGTGCAGGAGCTGGAGGAGTGCCGATTTCGGTGACATGGGTGGACTGCGTGGAAGACTGACTGGTGGACAAATTGCTCGAAGCATTGTCGGCAATTCACGACATCACCTGTTCGCACTGTTCTGGCCTCAACAGTGCTCTACCACGGTCCCAGTAACTTCAGACATGAACCTAGGGAGTGTAGCTCTGCGGAGTTCCCCTGCTCCCTCATCAACAGGTGGTGTCTCACCCCGCCCAGGACCACGGCCTCTGACCCCTGCAGTAGTTGGACGCCCACGTCCCCGCCCTCGTCCTCTACCCCTAGCCCTCGGGTTAAACATTTTGAAAATGAAAGTTATAACTTTAATTTTTTTAAAACTTTTTTTTGTGTTTTTTAGTTTTTTTTTGTGTTTTTTAGTTTTTAAATCCAAACGATGCTATCCTATTGCTATGGCTATTTTCTAGCCAAGTATGAAAGCACACTGCTATGCCAGATGAGATGACGCTGAGTTATGAAAAAATAAACGTAAAATAAAAAGAAACTGCCAGACTGTGCCTAATTGAAATCCAACCCCTAATAAATTTTCCCACTTCGGTCTTTGCGATGGATATGTGCGTCACTAAGCGCTAAACACAGCGGTCGCATTCTCACTCCAAATTCCTCACAATTGGCTAGTAGATGCACTGCAGCAAGGACAGCCACCAGCAGATCAACCAGAAATAAAATATATATAACGCTATTGTAGGCGTAAGTAAGCCGGTTGGATTCTCCTTTGGCTATTTTCTAGCCAAGTATGAAAGCACACTGATGAGATGACGCTGAGTTATGAAAAAATAAACGTAAAATAAAAAGAAACTGCCAGACTGTGCCTAATTGAAATCCAACCCCTAATAAATTTTCCCACTTCGGTCTTTGCGATGGATATGTGCGTCACTAAGCGCTAAACACAGCGGTCGCAAGTCTCACTCCAAATTCCTCACAATTGGCTAGTAGATGCACTGCAGCAAGGACAGCCACCAGCAGATCAACCGGAAATAAAATATATATAACGCTATTGTAGGCGTAAGTAAGCCGTTTGGATTCTCCTTTGGCTATTTTCTAGCCAAGTATGAAAGCACACTGATGAGATGACGCTGAGTTATGAAAAAATAAACGTAAAATAAAAAGGAAATGGCAGACTGTGCCTAATTGAAATCCAACCCCTAATAAATTTTCACACTTCGGTCTTTGCGATGGATATGTGCGTCACTAAGCGCTAAACACAGCGGTCGCAAGTCTCACTACAAATTCCTCACAATATGGTAGTAGATGCACTGCAGCAAGGACAGCCACCAGCAGATCAACCAGAAATAAAATATATATAACGCTATTGTAGGCGTAAGTAAGCCGTTTGGATTCTCCTATGGCTATTTTCTAGCCAAGTATGAAAGCACAATGCTATGCCAGATGAGATGACGCTGAGTTATGAAAAAATAAACGTAAAATAAAAAGTAAATGGCAGACTGTGCCTAATTGAAATCAAACCCCTAATAAATTTTCCCACTTTGGTGTTTGAGGTGGATATGTGTGTCACTAAGAGCTAAACACAACGGTAGCAAGTCCCCCTGCAAATTCCTCACAATATGGTACTAGCTGCACTACTAGTGCCAGCAAGCCCAGCCACAAGCAAACAAAAAAAAAAAAGTATAACGTTATTGTAGCCCTAAGAAGGGCTGTTGGGTTCTTGTTGAATCACTCCTGCCTAACACTATTCTAATAGAACAGCCTAACGCTTTCCCTGACCAGCAGCAGCTCTCTCCCTAGCGGCATCCAGACACAGAATGATCCGAGCAGCGCGGGCAGCGGCTAGTCTATTCCAGGGTCACCTGATCTGGCCAGCCAACCACTGCTATCGACGTGTAAGGGTACCACGTCATGCTGGGTGGAGTGCAGAGTCTCCTGGCTTGTGATTGGCTCTGTTTCTGGCCGCCAAAAAGCAAAACGGCGGGAGCTGCCATTTTCTCGAGCGGGCGAAGTATTCGTCCGAGCAACGAGCAGTTTCGAGTACGCTAATGCTCGAACGAGCATCAAGCTCGGACGAGTATGTTCGCTCATCTCTAGATGCAATCCCTTTAAAGAAAACCTCTCAGCAATTGGCCTTATAAACCAGAAAACAGAAAATTGTTAAGCAATGTAACACCTTCTAGTTTTTGTTTCTTTCATGGTCCAGTATGGTGGCATCATCCAGAAAAAGAACTTTGAAGTGAGCTGTAAATTGGTTATGTAAAGTCAAGGAGGAGGAGAGTCATTAAAATCTCCACTTCCTTGACTTTATACAAGCAATTTATATCTTACTTCAAAGTTGATTTTCTGGATGATGCCACCACACTGGGTCATGAAAGAAACATGATCTGGAAGGTGTTTGGTTGCTTGACCACATACTGGTAGCAGTTTATTAGGTCAATTTCTGCTGACAGATTCCCATTAAATGCTTTTCACAGATTAATAACTTAATATCCATAGACAATATACTGTAAGTGATAAGTATCTAATTACTCAAGGTCTCACCAATGCAACCCCCACTGCTCATTAGAATGGGGTTCCTGTGTTGCGTAGACTTGCAGCGTACATTCATTACTCAAATTCCGCTTAGACTCTGTAGGACCGATGGCTGAGTGCTGTACTGTCAGGAGTAGGGGACCCACTGTACCACAGGGAGCGATGACGTAAGCTGACACCTGGAAACAGAGTCTAAGTGGAATCCAGTTTTCACCAGAGCCTGCTGCAGCAATTCCAACCTGCTTTGCTGCGGGCTCTGGATACCACCAGGTTGCTCCACAGGCGCGACTTTGCTCACAATGGCGGCCAAGGCGAGGTACAGAGTCATGAGACAGAATCCTGGTTGGGGACAGACAAGAGGTCAAGACAGGCAGCACAGGATCGAGGTCAAAAGCAAAACAGTAGGTTAGGGCTGGCAGCGGAGAAGCATAATCAGGAACAGAACTGGGGTCACAATGGGAAATTAGTCTAAAGGCACAAGGCAAGGAACACAGCCTTTTCAATGGCATGAGAACACAAAGACCTAGCACGGCTTGCAGGAAGAGGCCAGATCACGTGACACAGCACTGGAGCGCGGACCGGTGAGTGAGCATGCTTCACAAATGAGGGTGAACAGGGAGGCACACAGGTGCGCCTACAACCCGAGAGGGAGGTCACAGGAGCACCCGTGACATATACTTAGTTTATCTCCATCCCATTGTGACTGGATCAAGCGACAGTGAGCATTGGCCACCATCAGTTCATTCAATAGCGCTGACAAAGATGGCCAGTGTTGGACTCAGGTGCCAAGTCCTTACCAGTGAAATTAGTTCTGGGGGCCCACCCTTCTGCTACATAGAAACATTACTTATCTGGGTTCCAGGAATTTCTATCTACTAAGGTGCTTCTTCAACCGAGAAAGACAAAGTGTCCAGCACCACTAAACTGTAGTCAGAATTCACCCAATTTTTTAAATTCCATTAAAAACCGAGTCAAATGTTGACAAGATAAAGAAGGATATCCTCCTTTATCTTGTCAACATGTGACTTGTTGAAATTTGAAATGGAATGAAATAAGCTTAGACAAATTTTAACTATACTTGAGTGGTGCAAGATACTTTGCCTTTCTCTGTTCCACATGGAATCAGCAGCACACTGTAGAGGATTGGCATTTAATGAATAATGGGTCACGGTATATAAAAATAACAGGGGCACATTGTGCCTTTCTCTATAACATTGGTGTAGATCTGAATTGTGGGCACATCCAGGTGACTTTTGTAAACCTTCCCCCCACCACACACATACACAATACCTGAAACCATTATCTACATCACTGTTACTATGCCTTCTGCCTATAAGGGACACCAATTTATGAGTAAAAGGGAGGTTCTGTGTGGCACTTTGCAGAGTAGTAAGAACACGCTTGGCACTGGATACTCTGCAATCTCGGTCAGTTCCATAGAGATGAATGGATGGCATGTGCAGCCATCTGCTCTGCTCATCTCGGGGAACCATGGGGGGTCTAGCAGTGGTTCCTCGGACCCCATCGGGCCTAACTTGGTTTGTAGGGAGCCCCCTTTTAAAGAGTTTTAATGGTATATTCTTGGATATAAGTTCACTCACACCTTTAGAGTGCATAGAGTTGATACTAAGACTTATCTTAACATCATCATTACAAAAGGTAAGCCGGTACCCAACTTGGTCATTGTTTAGATAGAACTGTGGAGACTATGTGATCCAACATAGGCACAGCCCTTGGGGCGCTTAATTTTTAATGCTCAAAAAGAGAATTTAACTCTCCAATTTTGTGTGGGTTTTCAAAAAAAAAAACCCACCTACAAAGATGCCAATCCACTATCCCAGACGGAGGACTCTCAGGCAGCAACTGCATACTTCAACACCCTAGACTAGACCAGTTGCTACTGGCAAGTGCCTGTTGCACCTGAAATTGAGAAAAGAACGCCTTCTCGTACACAGCTACATTGCGCTCTGTCCCCCGCACGTTACTGCCCGTCCGCTTGTAATGGACGGCACATGCGCTCTGTGCCTGTAATGTGCGCACACTGTGCTGCGGTTTCACTGGATGCAAGAGCCCTCCCTCCTCCTTGACTGAACACAGAAGTCAACTGAGGAAGAATAAAAGATGTTTTACAGCATAACGGAATAGTACAGAAACATCAATAGAATCAATGGAATGCCTGTATCGCTGTGTCTGAGGTGTTGTGGGAGGTTTATAATGCAGGTTTGTGGCTATAGGTTCCACTTAATGTAGATGATCCCATAGCAGTTGGATTCTTTTTTTTAATCAAATAATTTTTATTAACATTTCAAATCTTTTTTAACATCAGAAGAGAGAATATACATACATAAACCTCTCCCTTCCCTCCCACCCGCAGAGAAGGGTATCTCAATATCCGACCAAGCATCAGATCCATCCCAAGCCCGCTCTCATTGTGTGCTGCCAGTTATACAAAGAAAAAGAACAGGCAGAGCTTATTTGCAATTTGCAGGCCTACGTAGACCCCCATGACTGTATAAGTTGCGCCACATCATAAAGAGCAGCTGAAGATGGCAAACCGGGTGTGAGGATCCATTTCCACCACTGTATTTCAAACTTTGTCATATTATCTCGCTTCAAATAAATGTATAAATGTACTTTTCAATTCTAATTACGTGATTAATTTGTGTAACTAGTTCCTTAAATTTTGGAGGTTATGCATTCTTATGATTTGTAATTAGGGGGGTATTTAATTTTCCCCTCAGGATCGGCCCTGATTCTGCCACATATTTGCTACAATTTTACAGGGTGGGGGTGCAATCGGAGTAAAGAATCCATGTCTATGGTGATGGTAGAACCACCTCTCCTCTAGGTGTAGAGGATGCCCCCTGTCTATGGTGATGGTAGAATTGCCTCTCCTCTAGGTGTAGAGGATGCCTCCTGTCTATGGTGATGGTAGAACCTCCTCTCCGCTAGGTGTAGAGGATGTCCCCTGTCTATGGTGATGGTAGAACCACCTCTCCTCTATGTGTAGAGGATGCCCCCTGTCTATGGTGATGGTAGAATTGCCTCTCCTCTAGGTGTAGAGGATGCCTCCTGTCTATGGTGATGGTAGAACCTCCTCTCCTCTAGGTGTAGAGGATGCCTCCTGTCTATGGTGATGGTAGAACCTCCTCTCCTCTAGGTGTAGAGGATGCACCCTGTCTATGGTGATGGTAGAACCACATCTCCTCTAGGTGTAGAGAATGCCCCCTGTCTATGGTGATGGTAGAACCACCTCTCCTCTAGGTGTAGAGGATGCCCCCTGTCTATAGTGATGGTAGAATTGCCTCTCCTCTAGGTGTAGAGGATGCCTCCTGTCTATGGTGATGGTAGAACCTCCTCTCCGTTAGGTGTAGAGGATGCCCCCTGTCTATGGTGATGGTAGAACCTACTCTCCGCTAGGTGTGGAGGATGCCCCCTGTCTATGGTGATGGTAGAACCACCTCTTCTCTAGGTGTAGAGGATGCCCCCTGTCTATGGTGATGGTAGAACCACCTCTTCTCTAGGTGTAGAGGATGCCTCCTGTCTATGGTGATGGTAGAACCTCCTCTCCGCTAGGTGTAGAGGATGCCCCCTGTCTATGGTGATGGTAGAACCACCTCTCCTCTAGGTGTAGAGGATGCCTCCTGTCTATGGTGATGGTAGAATTGCCTCTCCTCTAGGTGTAGATGATGTCCCCTGTCTATGGCGCTGGTAGAACCACCTCTCCGCTAGGTGTAAAGGATGTCCCCTGTCTATGGTGATGGTAGAACCTCCTCTCCTCTAGATGTAGAGGATTCCCCCTGTCTATGGTGATGGTAGAACCTCCTCTCCCCTAGGTGTAGAGGATTCCCCCTGTCTATGGTGATGGTAGATACCATACTTGTACTTTAATACTTTTGTTTCTGAATTTTGAATGGTGCCATGTGAGTTCACTGCAAAGGGGCCCACTGAGGCAATGTCGCCCAGGGGCCTACTGATACCTGGAGCCGGCCTTTGGACAAGAAAGTTTTTGGCAGGAATTTTCTATCTTGTTATGTGCTTCTTGTGACTGAATGATAGGAAGCTCAATTTTATGTAGAATGTTTGTGATATTAGGGCTTTAGTGGTTCCTAAAACAACCAAATCCTGCACCTCTTCTGACACCATGTTTTCTGAAGCTATATAGGGTATTTCCATAATAATTTTATTGAGATACATACAACATAACAAGGTTAAAGCTTTCATATCCATGTACAGGCGGTCCCCTACTTAAGAACACTCGACTTACAGACGACCCCTAGTTACAAACGGACCTCTGGATATTGGTAATTTATTGTCCTTTAGTCCTAGCCTACAATAAACAGCTATAACAGTTATCACAGGTGTCTGTAATGAAGCTTTAGTGTTAATATTGATTCTTATGACAACCCAACATTTTTAAAACCCAATTGTCACAGAGGCCAAAAAAGTTCTGGCTGGGATTACAATGATAAAATATACAGTTTCGACTTACATACAAATTCAACTTAAGAACAAACCTACAGAACCTATCTTGTATGTAACCCGGGGACTGCCTGTAGCTTGTAGATAGCAATACATGTACAACTCTCCTATGTACTGGAAATCCATTACTTGACATAAATGAATAATTTGGTGACATCTGCCCTAGAGCTTCCTCTCTGCTGATTGTAAAACATATTCTTCAAGGCTCTGGAGGAGATGGTCTAAGGGTTGTCAAATACGTCAGTAGCTTTCTTGGGCAGCTTCTTGGGCAGATAAACTGAAAAACATAGAAGGAGGTAAAATGTTGAAAAATTATCTAAAAGCTGTGACATTATGTGCTATAACACTAAAAATGTTACTGAGTATAGAAAATATTTATAGCGAATTTTATCAATATTTATGTCAACTATTTTCTTTTTCAAATGAACGTTAACCTAGTTAGTTAACATCATCAGTATTTATAGCATTTTTCAAGTCATTGATCCTTAAAGGGGTATTCTTGTCTGTGCTTTTTTACATTCAGTTTGATTAATCTGCCATATATAAACATTTCTTCAATTAGATGTTATTAAAAAAAATGTTGCTGTGTGAAGATAATTTCTCATAAATGTAATTATTTGGTCCCTTAGAAACAAGACTGTGTCCCTGGATACAGCCACCTCTGCTGGGGGGATTGCACAAAGAAACAAAAGGTTTTTGTATAGGAAATGTCCGGGAGTTACTGAAGGTCTCACAGCCATCCAGTGGTAATGATCGCTGAAGCCGGTTGGTCAGGCAGGACTCAATAGCCCTGCCAAAATGTGAGGTGGTCGTATCCAAGGAAGCCATCTTGTTTCTAAGGGACAACATGGCTACATTTATGAGAAATTATCTTCACATAGGAACATTTTTTTTTTTAACATCCAATTGAAGAAATGTTTACATGTGGTAAATGAATTTATTTACAGGTCTGTGGTCTATCATTTCTATGGCAATTGATCATCGAATTACACATTACACTTGCAAGTGTCTCAGAGTGCAATGCGTTTTTGATGCATTTCCATACACTTGTATGGTGTGTTTTTCATGCGCGTGACTTGCAAAAGTAGAGCATGCTGAGATTTAAACATGCGTGTTTGCATGAAAAATGCAAGTCTGAAAATACCCATTTATTACAGTGGGTCAGAGTGCAATGCAAAAACACGCGCAGAACAGGATTGTTTGTATCTATGTTATTTCAAATATATTATCAAGTTTTTACATGCTTCCTGAGTTATACATATTCCTGCATTATACATATGTTCTAAATTGTAGGTATTGACTGATGCTTCCTGAGTACCTGCGCTTCGAGGACAGAAGATTCTTCAGGTAATTCTTCACGGCTATGTCATTCTTGATCTTGCTTAACTGACTGGTGAAAAGTCCATCTGAATGTCTTGCGACTTTCCTGGAACAGAAGAAAAACAATGAACATATTATACAATAACCATTATCAGGTGGGTAATTTCAGGTTGCAGTCACACCCAGGCGGAGGAGCCTTGGGTGGTGGAGGAGCCTTGGGGGGCGGGGGGGGGAGCATACATTACTGCTTTCCCTCATGGAGACACTAGTGCTATTAGCCAGTGTTCTCAACATGGCGCATGTGTATATGGTGACTATCACTATTTGTAGCCATTACATAATTATCTTGTTTTACCCTCTGTATGCTCTATATCTTATTCCTCATAGCCTGAGAGCTGGTGGCTGGAGACTAGCTGTAATGAAGTCTCCCATACACTGCACATTGAGAGCACAGAAGATTCCTCTCCATAAGCCTCTGTCTTACCCTTTCAGTAGATTATTAATGTGATTCCTCACGGCTATGTCATTCTTGATCTTGCTTAACTGACTGGTGAAAAGTCCATCTGAATGTCTTGCGACTTTCCTGGAACAGAAGGAAAACAAATGAAGGTATCATACAATAACCATTATCAAGGGGGGTAAGTTCAGGTTGCAGTCACACCCAGGTCACCCTTGGGAGGAAAAGGGTGAGAGCATACATTACTGCTTTCCCACATGGAGACACTAGTGCTATAAGCCGGTGTCCTCAATATAGCGCATGTGTATATGGTGACTATCACTATTTCTAGCCATTATATAATTATCTTGTTTTAGCCTCTGTAGGTCTCCCATACACTGCTGAGGATTCCTCTCCATAACCCTCTGTCTTACCCTTTCATTAGATCCATAATGTGATTCCTCAAGGGTGTGTCATTCTTCAGCTGGCTTAAAAAACTGGTTAAAACTCCATTTGATTGTGCCACGCTGTTCCTGGAACAGAAGGAAAAAAAATTAACACGTCAGACAATTACTATTTATTTCATTAGCGGGGTTATGTTAAAATAATAACCCTAATCCACAAAGCTCTGCATAATGCTGCACCTCCCTACCTCTCTTCTCTCATCTCTCTTCTCTTAGTCTATCATCCAACTCGTGCTCTTCGATCTGCCAGTGATTAATTTCTACTTTATTTCACATCTCTCATGCACGACTACAGGATTTCTCCCAAGCTGCACCAATTCTCTGGTATGCCCTTCCCCGGACTGTCAGACTAACACTTGTGTCACGGCCTAATCTTCATAGACTGTAAGCTCCTGTGTCACACCATCATCTACATAGACTGTAAGCTCTTGTGTCACCTCCTCATCCTCATAGACTGTAAGCTCTTGTGTCACCCCCGCATGCTCATAGACTGTAAGCTCTTGTGTCATGCTCCTAATCCTTATAGACTGTAAGCTCTTGTGTGACCCCCTCATCCTCATAGACTGTAAGATCTTGTGTCACCCCCTTCATCCTCACAGACTGTAAACATTTGTATCACCCCCTCATCCTCATAGACTGTAAGTTCTTGTGTCACCCCCTCATCCTCATAGACTGTAAGCTCTTGTGTCCCCACCTCATTCTCAAGACCGTAAGCTCTTGTGAGACCCCCTCATCCTCATAGACTGTAAGCTCTTGTGTCACCCCCTCATCCTCATGGACTATAAGCTCTTGTGTCACCCCCTCATCCTCATAGACTGTAAGCTCTTGTGTCACCCCCTCATCCTTATAGACTGTAAGCTCTTGTGTCATCCCCTCATCCTCATAGACTGTAAGCTCTTGTGTCACCCCCTCATCCTCATAGACTGAAAGCTCTTGTGTCACCCCCTCATCCTCATAGACTGTAAGCTCTTGCGTCACCCCTCATCCTCATAGACTGTAAGCTCTTGTGTCACTCCCCTTCATACTCATAGACTGTGAGCTCTTGTGTCACCCCCCCCTCATTCTCATAGACTGTAAGCTCTTGTGTCACCCCCTCATCCTAATAGACTGTAAGCTCTTGTGTCACCCCCTCATCCTAATAGACTGTAAGCTCTTGTGTCACCCCCTCATTCTCATAGACTGTAAGCTCTTGTGTCACCCCCTCATCCTCATAGACTGTAAGCTCTTGTGTCACCCCTTCATCCTTATAGACTGTAAGCTCTTGTGTCACCCCCTCATCCTCAAAGACTGTAAGCTGTTGTGTCATCCCCTCATCCACAGACTGTAAGCTCTTTTGTCACCCCCTCATCCTCATAGACTGTAAGCTCTTGTGTCACCCCCTCATCCTCATAGACTGTAAGCTCTTGTGTCAACCCTTAATCCTCATAGACTGTAAGCTCTTGTGTCACCCCCTCATCATCATAGATTGTAAGCTCTTGTGTCACCCCCTCATCCTCATAGACTGTAAGCTCTTGTGTCATCCCCTCATCCTTATAGACTGTAAGCTCTTGTGTCATCCCCTCATCCTCATAGACTGTAAGCTCTTGTGTCACCCCCTCATCCCCATAGACTGTAAGCTCTTGTGTCAACCCTTCATCCTCATAGACTGTAAGCTCTTGTGTCACCCCCTCATCATCATAGATTGCAAGCTCTTGTGTCACCCCCTCATCCCCATAGACTGTAAGCTCTTGTGTCAACCCTTCATCCTCATAGACTGTAAGCTCTTGTGTCACCCCCTCATCATCATAGACTGTAAGCTCTTGTATCACCCCCTCATCCTCATAGACTGTAAGCTCTTGTGTCATCCCCTCATCCTTATAGACTGTAAGCTCTTGTGTCATCCCCTCATCCTCATAGACTGTAAGCTCTTGTGTCACCCCCTCATCCTCATAGACTGTAAGCTCTTGTGTCAACCCCTCATCCTCATAGACTGTAAGCTCTTGTGTCAACCCCTCATCCTCATAGACTGTAAGCTCTTGTGTCACCCCCTCATCCTCATAGACTGTAAGCTCTTGTGTCACCCCTCATCTTCATAGACTGTAAGCTCTTGTGTCACTCCCCTTCATACTCATAGACTGTGAGCTCTTGTGTCAACTCCTCATCCTCAGACTGTAAGCTCTTGTGTCACCCCTCATCCTCATAGACTGTAAGCTCTTGTGTCATCCCCTCATCCTCATAGACTGTAAGCTCTTGTGTCACCCCCTCATCCTCATAGACTGTAAGCTTGTGTGTCACCCCCTCATCCTCATACACTGTAAGCTCTTGTGTCACCCCCTCATCCTTATAGACTGTAAGCTCTTGTGTCACCACCTCATCCTCATAGACTGTAAGCTCTTGTGTCACCCCCTCATCCTCATAGACTGTAAGCTCTTGTGTCACCCCCTCATCCTTATAGTCTGTAAGCTCTTGTGAGCAGGGCCCTCACTCCTATTGCTCCATATGACTGTTTGTACTCAGTAATGTAGCATTTTATTTGTATATGTCCCATATGATTTGTAAAGAGCTGTGGAATATGATGACGTAATATAAATAGAAATTATTATTATCCATGGGGCACAAAAGGAGAAATCACAACCAGGTTATGGAGCCCTCGGGGAGGTCAGTGTTATAAGCCCGTGTCCTCAACATGGTGCCTGTGTACTTGGTGAATATCACTATTTCGGGCCATTATATGATTATATTGAACTCTTTCACAGGTTTACCCTCTGTATTCTCTACTGTATATTCCATTCCCAATAGTCTGAGAGCTGGTGGCTGGAGACGGGCTGTAATGATGTCTCCCATATACTGCTTATTGAGAGCACATGAGATTCTCCTCCCTAATACTCTGTGTAACCCAGCCTTCCTTCCCTTACTGGCCCAGATATATAAAATTGGCTGCACCAGTTTTCTCTCTGACTTTGCACTGAAAAGAACATCTATTCTGCTTGCACATGTATCTATGAAGCGTCTGCGCCAGTTTTATTTTGCAGCTACGCTGGGAGGGGGAATTATCGTTTAAACAGAAAAATAGCGGCCATTATTTTTTTCCCTCCCTGCTCCTCTTGCACCTGAATTTATGAAGTGTCACCGCCATAATATTGGTGTTTTCCGACACTCTTGATTTGTTCTATTTTTGGACGTAAAATTTTGGCACCGCTTGTGAATCCACCAGTTTTCTGCTGCTACTATTTCTCCTACATGTTTTTTGGCGCATTTGTGGTGCAAAAAGAGAGCAGCTAAAACCCGGCCTAGGGAGTTGCAATTCAATAATCCCTTGCACCACAAACTTATATCCCACTGAAAAATATATAACATGGTTCCAGCGCCACCCTGGGCCAAAATTAATAAATGCCCCTCACTGAGGCACATTTACTTACCCGGTCCGTTCTTGCGTTCTCTGCGGTGGATTTGGGTCCGGCTGGGATTCATCAAGGCAGTTCCTCCGACTTCCACCAGGTGGCGCTGCTGCGCTGAAGTTCCCTGAAATGCACCGAAGTTCACGATCCTATTCCTGGAGTGCAAGCTCCGCGACACAATTTCCTTTTTTTAAATGCGGCGGGTTTTCGCGTGCATGCCGGTGCCGATGAGCCACAATCCGATCGCATGCACCAAAATCCCAGGGCAATTCAGGTACAATCGGCGCAAATCGGAAATATTCGGGTAACACGTCGGGAAAACGCGAATCGGGCCCTTAGTAAATGACCCCCACTGTGTCTGCTACTTTAGAAAATTGGGCACCTAAAGGGGCGTGTTAGTGCTTAGTCGGAGTTTGAGACACATTTATTACAGTGTCTCCACAGAATTGTGTCGCACACTCTATAGAAAAGGTGCACCAAGAATAAAATGACTAATACATTATCTGGCGCACCCTGCACATTTGTGTTTGCCTCACTTTTGATAAATCTGGGCCCTTATCTGTTCGGAAGGGGAATAAGAAAATGAGTCAGAAAAACAGTGAATACCTAATTTTTTCTCAAATAACATACAAAACAAATGTCCTATATTTACTTGTACTACCAATTTCTGAACATTTTGTACAAAGGTTATGAACTATATACAAATAGGAAGGATATTTCCCTCTACCTACAGACAATTTCTGTGAAATACTAACACTCTTCTTCCCTATAAATGTGACTCTAGGACAGCAGGGCCAGACATCAGCCTGAGAAGAGTATACAGGATATATATATATATACTTTCATATTAGAAAACCTCTTACCAATCTGAGAAAGCAGAAGAGAATGCAATGAAGACTGTGAGAACCATCAAGGAGATTAGTAAACGTGCCATCGCCTCTCACTGTCTGCAAAACAAAGGCGTCCATGACTGTTATGTAAGAAGGGGATGTGATAATAATTGTACTGTATAGGATTATATTTATATATATTAGCTGTAGATACTGCTACCGGGATAGGAAATAACTGCTCTTAGCTATAACAAAATTGTATGGGTTAACAAAAAATTGTTTATATTTATCCATCTCTCTCACAGACTCTCTCTGTGGGGCACATTTACTTACCCGGTCCAGTCGCAATCCAGCGGCGGGTTCTCCGATGCTGATTCGGGTCCGGCCGGGATTCACTAAGGACTATGCGCTGATATCCACTAGGTGTCACCGCTGCGCCGAGGTCCGCTGGAGTTCACCGGAGTTCACCTTCTATTTCTTGGTGCAGGTAAGTGTATGTCGGGATACATGATGGAATCGCGCAATTCGGACCCTTAGTAAATGAGCCCCTGTGTCTCTTTCAGTGGCTGTCTCTGACCGTCTCTTTCAGTGGCTGTCTCTGACCGTCTCTTTCAGTGGCTGTCTCTGACCGTCTCTTTCAGTGGCTGTCTCTGACCGTCTCTTTCAGTGGCTGTCTCTGACCGTCTCTTTCAGTGGCTGTCTCTGACCGTCTCTTTCAGTGGCTGTCTCTGACCGTCTCTTTCAGTGGCTGTCTCTGACCGTCTCTTTCAGTGGCTGTCTCTGACCGTCTCTTTCAGTGGCTGTCTCTGACCGTCTCTTTCAGTGGCTGTCTCTGACCGTCTCTTTCAGTGGCTGTCTCTGACCGTCTCTTTCAGTGGCTGTCTCTGACCGTCTCTTTCAGTGGCTGTCTCTGACCGTCTCTTTCAGTGGCTGTCTCTGACCGTCTCTTTCAGTGGCTGTCTCTGACCGTCTCTTTCAGTGGCTGTCTCTGACCGTCTCTTTCAGTGGCTGTCTCTGACCGTCTCTTTCAGTGGCTGTCTCTGACCGTCTCTTTCAGTGGCTGTCTCTGACCGTCTCTTTCAGTGGCTGTCTCTGACCGTCTCTTTCAGTGGCTGTCTCTGACCGTCTCTTTCAGTGGCTGTCTCTGACCGTCTCTTTCAGTGGCTGTCTCTGACCGTCTCTTTCAGTGGCTGTCTCTGACCGTCTCTTTCAGTGGCTGTCTCTGACCGTCTCTTTCAGTGGCTGTCTCTGACCGTCTCTTTCAGTGGCTGTCTCTGACCGTCTCTTTCAGTGGCTGTCTCTGACCGTCTCTTTCAGTGGCTGTCTCTGACCGTCTCTTTCAGTGGCTGTCTCTGACCGTCTCTTTCAGTGGCTGTCTCTGACCGTCTCTTTCAGTGGCTGTCTCTGACCGTCTCTTTCAGTGGCTGTCTCTGACCGTCTCTTTCAGTGGCTGTCTCTGACCGTCTCTTTCAGTGGCTGTCTCTGACCGTCTCTTTCAGTGGCTGTCTCTGACCGTCTCTTTCAGTGGCTGTCTCTGACCGTCTCTTTCAGTGGCTGTCTCTGACCGTCTCTTTCAGTGGCTGTCTCTGACCGTCTCTTTCAGTGGCTGTCTCTGACCGTCTCTTTCAGTGGCTGTCTCTGACCGTCTCTTTCAGTGGCTGTCTCTGACCGTCTCTTTCAGTGGCTGTCTCTGACCGTCTCTTTCAGTGGCTGTCTCTGACCGTCTCTTTCAGTGGCTGTCTCTGACCGTCTCTTTCAGTGGCTGTCTCTGACCGTCTCTTTCAGTGGCTGTCTCTGACCGTCTCTTTCAGTGGCTGTCTCTGACCGTCTCTTTCAGTGGCTGTCTCTGACCGTCTCTTTCAGTGGCTGTCTCTGACCGTCTCTTTCAGTGGCTGTCTCTGACCGTCTCTTTCAGTGGCTGTCTCTGACCGTCTCTTTCAGTGGCTGTCTCTGACCGTCTCTTTCAGTGGCTGTCTCTGACCGTCTCTTTCAGTGGCTGTCTCTGACCGTCTCTTTCAGTGGCTGTCTCTGACCGTCTCTTTCAGTGGCTGTCTCTGACCGTCTCTTTCAGTGGCTGTCTCTGACCGTCTCTTTCAGTGGCTGTCTCTGACCGTCTCTTTCAGTGGCTGTCTCTGACCGTCTCTTTCAGTGGCTGTCTCTGACCGTCTCTTTCAGTGGCTGTCTCTGACCGTCTCTTTCAGTGGCTGTCTCTGAACGTCTCTTTCAGTGGCTGTCTCTGAACGTCTCTTTCAGTGGCTGTCTCTGACCGTCTCTTTCAGTGGCTGTCTCTGAACGTCTCTTTCAGTGGCTGTCTCTGAACGTCTCTTTCAGTGGCTGTCTCTGACTGTCACTTTGTCTATGGGGAGATTTATCAGAAATGTCTATGAGCAGAATTGCTCTAGTTGCCCATGACAACCAATCAGAGCTCAAGTTTCATTTTTACTCGGCTGTGTATACAGTTGATCTCTGAATGGTTTCCATAGGCAAATGGAACAGTTTTACCTCAGACATTTCTGATAAATTTCCCCTATCTCTGTGTCCCTAACCATATTACCTCACACACCTGTCTTATACTTATTGCCTTTAGTAACCAATGAAAGCTCACAGAGAGCAGCTGTGCAAAATGTGCTGATTGTAAACACAATAGTACAGATTCCTTTAGTGGACATACATACATACTGTATGTACAAACACATACACTCAGCTTTATATATTAGATATGGCTATAGGGCTTTGACTACATAGACAGAAAACATCCAGCTTCATGTCCTTCTGATGTATTGGCAAAGTTTATTTCAGCAAACAGCTTGTCTTAAGATTGGGTATAATACATAAACAGATCGACATGTCGTGGCAGAAGCCTAAGTCTTGATCTAGGCCTTGACTACAGCAGTAACAATCATAGGCAACTGGAACATCAGGGGCCCGGCCCAAAGACAGATCAAGTGCCTCTGAGTGAATTGACAGATGTAAGAGCAGTTGAAAACCAAACAGCTTCTGGTTCCCTTCAAGCAGAGATAGTGGATAGTGTTGAGTGGACCCAGGGGGAATGGGGTCCGGCGGATGTAATCCTTTACATGCCATGGGCAAAGCCACCAGCAGCATGGTATTGGCGGCACCACTATTCTGCCTGGGATCTTGATGGTCCATCACATGGAGCGACAAGATCCTCAGAAAAATGGTGGCGTGCAAACAACTGGCGGCTTTCCCCAAGGTTACCAATGATTCTCTGTTTGAACACCGAACTAGAACATGGACTTCTTGCTGAGTCTCATGACCTCACATGATGGAAAGGGGCCTGGACACTGTACCTCCATTGATTTTGATTTCTATACTATATATTTACCATTTGCGTTTTAATTCTTATAAACCCACATGTGCATAAGAACTATTGAATATATAGTAACAGTGACTATGAATGTTAGCATTGTGTTTAATCAGGCTGTACCCGAGCACAGATCACATGACCAGAGTTAAAGGAAATCTACCGTTTGTTTTCAAGCATTGTGAACCAAACATACCTTGTGAATGCTGTAGCTACTCTGATGCAGAAACATATCTTGCTTAATCCCTGAGCTGAGTGGAAAAAACAATTATAAAATTATGATAATGAGGCTCTGTGGCTCCTGTGGCTGCCCCGGCACCTCTCCTCACCCTAATTATGCTCTGCTTCTGAGATTGCTGTAATCACTGTGTTGTCCCTGACAGGCAGAAGTAAACAATCGCTGCACCATCCCCCAGCTGCTGTGTATGAGCCATCTGGCTCACGTTGATTAGTCCTGTCTGGACAGTTCAGGAAGCTCTGTGTAATGTGTTTATGTATGGCGGTCAGCATCCAACCAAGCTTTCCTAAGGTCCTGAAAATAGTTTTTTTTAAACAAAACCACTCAGCTCAGGGATTAAACAAGATATGTTTCTGCATCAGTATTCTGAAGGTATATCTGGTTTACAATGCATGAAAATGAATGGTAGATTTCCTTTAAGTTACATTTAAAGCTTATCTGAAATTTAAAGCATACATTTTTTATATTATGTGTGGGGAAGTCTTATGAACATTTTTGTAATATATTTAATTAACAACTTATGCTTAGTTTGTAAAATATCAGGCTCCATAGTTTCCTCCCATAGAGATCCGTATCCCTGCCTGTATAGTGAGTGGCTATGGAGCCGGCTATAAGTTACATTTAAACTTTCTTTGTGTGTTTTAATAGCTCTGAGGATTAATATCTCCATTTTCAGCTTGATCTTAGAAAATAATGCTAATAGCATACTACAGCCAGGGAGAGAGCAGAAAGTTTACATTTACTGCTCAGAGCAGTGAAAACAGAGAGGTGTGAGAGACCCATTTTCAATCCAGTAGATCTGTTAGTCTGTAGTCTGTAGCGTTTCCTTACAAACTAAAGCTACATTCACACGGACGTATGGGGGGCGTATATAGAGCCGACGTATATACACCGTATATACGTCCCCCATACACGGAATGGGCTGACCGTGCCATATGGGAATGGTACGGTGCAGCACTGTACCGTTCCATAGCCGGGAGAAAGATAGGACATGTCCATGTAATACGGTGCCATGCTCTATATATCGCTATGGAGAGGATCAGGGGTGAGCGGCGCTCACCCCCTCCTCCTCTCCCGGGTGCCAATGTCTGCCTGCCGTGTTATGGTATGGCGGGCACACGTTTGTTTGTAGCCTAAGGCTGCAATCACACCGACGTATGCCCACATGTCTACGCCTGGGCATACCTCAGCCGCGATGGGGAACAGGACGGGTGACCTCTCCCCTCTCTATAGAGATCCATGGCACATAACATGGGGAAAGATAGGACATGTCCTATCTTTGTCCCGTTTACGGAGCGGTGCACGTGTGCGGCACCATTTTGCTCCGTGCAGCCATTGCCAGTCTTTTGGGGACGTATGTACAGCAACGTACATATGTCCCCCTACGGTCGGGTGAATTTCTTGATGAAGTGTACTAGGAAAATGTTCAGAACACTCCCCCTAACTAACACAATATCAAAAATAATCTGAAATGACAGGTAGTTTTTAAGGTAAATGAGTAGTAGTGTTTGTTAGCCATGCACAAGGGGCACCAAGGCGATTTCTTTAAACATGTACCCATTCACATGCTTGTATTTTTTACACCAAATAAAATAAAGCCGTTTAGACGTACAGGTGGATCATGGATTTTCTCATGGACTGAAAGGGGAGCTGGATTTATTTTTCCCTTTTCCAACTAGAATGTCATACTACTGAATAATAAATGTAACAACTTACAAGTAAAGCCTCAGGTTGTATGGCCAGGAGATGTTACACTGCCTTTGGTAAGCTTGTACTATTTGACTGTAGTACACAAATAGTTAAAAAGCGTAATAGGAAATGTACCTCATATGTTATCAATGAGGCGGATTAGTTGTGAGCCATTTACTACTAAGTCACTTCCAGGATTCAGAAGCAGTTGACAAATGATATAAAAATCATATTTTAATTCATTAAATATGAGGGGAAGAATACAGCGGAAGTTCAAAATTTATCCTCTCAAATATTACAAATATAGACACTTCCTCAATTAATAAATGTATATTTCTCATATTAAAGTCATTATTCCAGAGGCTAATATATTTGTACACATACATCCATCAGTCACATGGTGTTGAGGGGTGAATGGTGAACTGTTTGTCTTCTGTGTGTGTTTGTAACTTTTCTTCTTTTTCTCCTCCTGCTGGCCAGCAAACCTTTGTCTCTGTCCACTATTGTTTCACCAGACAAACCAGTTCAGCAGTCACCACTCAGCATTACCTGATCTTACCTGTGTGTGCAAAACCTGAGCAGAGGGTGAGCTGGGGTTATATAGCTGCACCTGATTACTGCCAGGTGATGCTGAGCTGAAGCCATGTGGTTTATGTTTGCATTTCTAACTTTGGTTACTTTGTGTATATTGTAAACTCCCCATTATTTTTATATTGTGTATTATATTGTATTGTGGCATTGTGTTTATTAAGTAAGAAATATATCTTTGTGTGATGTTTGTTGTTAAAGGTGCAACCCAGGGGTCTATCCCTTTAAAACTCAAGGGAAATAGTTGGGTATTTAATGACACCTGTGTGTACATGGATTGTCTCTAGGTCAGAGTGTCTGATCTGACCACAGGGGAGCTGCTTGTTCCAAGGTAGCTGCAATCTATCCCCTGAATTATCTGCATTTTTGTTCTGTACATTTTATTTTTGTGCAAATAAATGCAAGCCTTTTCTTTGGACCTGAAGCCTGAGTAAAGATTTAGTTTTTTTTTAACGGCCAGAAGACCCCACATCTCAACACATGGCCTGTGTTTAGTCAGTACCATTCAAGTGAATGGGAAAGTGAAACAAGCTCAACCACTGTACAATGCACTGAACTAGCCAAATCTGCCATGAGGCGAGATGAGAATCTTGCCTTAGGCAGCAGATACAAGAACCCTGAGTGAGGGCGGCATGTTGTATGATAAATATGGGTGATTCGGGAGTCCACGGCTCAAAAGAATTAATTTTTTAAGACACAGACGCAATTAATGGATGGAGCATCGCATCTCAATCTCACTGTACCCAGTGCAAGACACGGGCGCGGCGTGCTGACGCCGCCTGCGCCCCTGCAAAGAAGACGATGTCGAAGGAAGACCCTGCAGAAGCACAGATCGACTTCACTGACAAGCGGCCAGCATAGCATCACTGTAGGCAATTATTAGTTTTATTATTTTAAAACTGCCCACATGATTTACATTCATTGGGAGGGGGGGGGGGGTTACTAATTGGAGGGAGCTTTATTAATCATTCTCGCTGGATTGCAAGCATCTGTTTAAGGGGCTGTGGATTCTTATTTAAAGGGTGGCTGTATAAAATATACCTGGGGACTGTGTATGATTAAACTTGTTAATCCTGTTAAACTTGGGGAAGGGGTGCATATAGGGACTAGATTTTAATGAAACTGTAAGTAGTTTATTTGGGGGGTTGCATATGAAGAGCTGTATACTGAAGCCTTTAAATAAGTTACAGGGGAGGTCTGTATATCAATAAATTACAGGGAAATATATTCAATACTCATTATATTATTATTTCATTATATTACATATTAATTACTACATGTAAAATCATTAGGGGGCTGTATATAAATTAGAGGGGGAGCGGTACGTAAATGAATAATATCAGGGTGCCGTGTAAAGATTATGTCCTCTTATGGGACAGATTTATCAAGCTGTCTGAAAGTCAGAATATTTCTAGTTGCCCATGGCAACCAATCACAGCTCAGTTTTCATTTTACCAGTGTTAATGAATATTTTAAAGGGGCGCTGTGATTGGTTACCATGGGCAATTAGAAATATTCTGACTTTCAGACAGCTTGATAAATCTGCCTCTCTATATTAGGATGTACTCACACAATTCGTTTCTTTTTTGTTTTGAAACGCACATATATATTTGTATGTTGATGAGCTTTGCCTGATGCATTTGTACTGGGTTTGAAAACCCAATATAAATGCATCATGTGAACAAAGCCTTGGGGGGCCATATATTTTAATTAATAAGTGGACACTGTATATGATATACAATAATATGTGATAATGAATATAGAAATGATATACCGTAGCTAATTTAATTGATTTTGTGTTTTTATATACATATTTGTATATGTAGATATATATATATGATTGTAATCCATTTAATTATAAAGTATATAGCTCATACTTTCCAAATTCTAATACTCTTTGATGTGCAGACAATAATGACGGTTCCCGACAGAACCATTTTAATTCCCTAATAGAGATGAGCGAACATGCTCGTCCAAGCTTGATGCTCGTTCGAGCATTAGCGTACTCGAAACTGCTCGTTGCTCGGACGAATACTTCGCCCGCTCGAGAAAATGGCAGCTCCCGCCGTTTTGCTTTTTGGCGGCCAGAAACAGAGCCAATCACAAGCCAGGAGACTCTGCACTCCACCCAGCATGACGTGGTACCCTTACACGTCGATAGCAGTGGTTGGCTGGCCAGATCAGGTGACCCTGGGATAGACTAGCCGCTGCCCGCGCTGCTCGGATCATTCTGTGTCTGGATGCCGCTAGGGAGAGAGCTGCTGCTGGTCAGGGAAAGCGTTAGGGTGTTCTATTAGCTTACTGTTAGGCAGGAGTGATTCTCCAAGAACCCAACAGCCCTTCTTAGGGCTACAATAACGTTCTACTTTTTTTTTTTTTATTTGCATCTAGTACCATTTTGTGAGGAATTAGCAGGGGGACTTGCTACCGTTGTGTTTAGCTCTTAGTGGCACACATATCCACCTCAAACACCAAAGTGGGAAAATTTAGTAGGGGTTGGATTTCAATTAGGCACAGTCTGCCATTTTTCCTTTTTTATTTTACGTTTATTTTGTTTAATAACTCAGTGTCATCTCATCTGGCATAGTAGTGTGCTTTCATACTTGGCTAGAAAATAGCCATAGGAGAATCCAAACGGCTTACGCCTACAGTAGCGTTATATATTTGATTTCTGGTTGATCTGCTGGTGGCTGTACTTGCTGCAGTGCATCTACTAGCCAATTGTGAGCAATTTGTAGTGAGACTTGCGACCGCTGTGTTTTGCGCTTAGTGACGCACATATCCATTGCAAAGACCGAAGTGGGAAAATTTAGTAGGGGTTGGATTTCAATTAGGCACAGTCTGCCATTTGTCCTTTTTTATTTTACGTTTATTTTGTTTAATAACTCAGTGTCATGTCATCTGGCATAGTAGTGTGCTTTCATACTTGGCTAGAAAATAGCCATAGCAATAGGATAGCATTGTTTGGTTTTAAAAACTCAAAAAAAAGTTAAAAAAAAATTAAAGCTATAACTCTCATTTTAAAAATGTTTAACCCGAGGGCTAGGGGTAGAGGACGAGGGCGGGGACGTGGGCGTCCAACTACTGCAGGGGTCAGAGGCCGTGGTCCTGGCCGGGGTGAGACACCACCTGCTTATGAGGGAGCAGGGGAACGCCGCAGAGCTACACTCCCTAGGTTCATGTCTGAAGTTACTGGGACTCGTGGTAGAGCACTGTTGAGGCCAGAACAGTGCGAACAGGTGATGTCGTGGATTGCTGACAATGCTTCGAGCAATTTGTCCACCACCAGTCAGTCTTCCACGCAGTCCACCCATGTCACCGAAATCGCCACTCCTCCAGCTCCTGCACCTCAGCCTCCTCCCCCCCAGTCTGCCCCCTCCCAGGAAAATTTGGCATTTGAACCGGCATACTCTGAGGAACTGTTTTCTGGACCCTTCCCACAGTCACAAACCACTTGTCCGGTTGCTGCTGAGCAATTTTCCGATGCCCAGGTTTTCCACCAGTCACAGTCTGTGGGTGATGATGACCTTCTTGACGTAGTGGAAGTGTGCAAAGAGGTGTCCGACGATGAGGAGACACGGTTGTCAGACAGTGGGGAAGTTGTTGTCAGGGCAGGAAGTCCGAGGGGGGAGCAGACTGAGGGATCGGAGGATGATGAGGTGACAGACCCAAGCTGGGTTGAGAGGCCGGGTGAACACAGTGCTTCTGAGACGGAGGAGAGTCCTCGACCAGAACAGGTTGGAAGAGGCAGTGGTGGGGCCAGACGGAGAGGCAGGGCCAGAGCTGGTGCATCAGCGCCAAATGTGTCAACTAGTGAAGCTCCCGTGGTGAGGGCTCTTGCGGCGAGGGCTAGATCTTCAGAAGTCTGGAGATTCTTTAAGGAAACACCGGATGACCGACGGACTGTGGTGTGCAACATTTGCCAAACCAGGCTCAGCAGGGGTTCCACCACTACTAGCTTAACTACCACCAGTATGCGCAGGCATATGAATGCTAAACACCCCACTCAGTGGCAACAAGCCTGTTCACCTCCGGCCGTGCACACCACTGCTCCTTCCCCTGTGTCAGCTGATAGTCAGCCCCCTGCCCAGGACCCTGCCACAAAAACCCCATCGTCGCCTCCACGATCCTCCACAGCATCCACCAGCGTTCAGCTCTCCATACCCCAGACGCTGGAGCGGAAACGCAAATATAGTGCAACCCACCCGCACGCCCAAGCCCTTAATGTGCACATCTCCAGATTGCTTAGCCTGGAGATGCTGCCCTATAGGCTAGTAGAGACCGAGGCCTTTCGCAACCTCATGGCGGCGGCCGCCCCTCGGTATTCGGTCCCCAGCCGCCACTACTTTTCCCGATGTGCCGTCCCAGCCCTGCACCAGCATGTGTCAGACAACATCACCCGTGCCCTGACCAACGCCGTTTCTGACAAGGTCCACCTGACCACGGACACGTGGACGAGTGCTGCCGGGCAGGGCCACTATATATCGCTGACGGCACATTGGGTTAACTTGGTGGAGGCTGGGACCGAGTCTGACCCTGGGGCTGGTCATATACTGCCGACGCCGAGGATTGCGGGGCCTACCTCGGTCCAGGTGTTTCAGACCTACTATGCCTCCTCCTCCTCCCACCCCTCCTCCACCTCCTCCTCCGAACTACCATCCGTGGGCACGGCGCCATCAGTCGGTAGCTCTAGGCACAGCAGCAGTGCCGTCGCTAAGCGACAGCAGGCGGTGCTCAAACTGCTGAGCCTAGGCGACAAAAGGCACACCGCCCAAGAGCTATTACAGGGCATCACGGCGCAGACTGATCTGTGGCTGGCACCGCTGAACCTGAAGCCAGGCATGGTTGTGTGTGACAACGGCCGTAACCTGGTGGCGGCTCTGCAACTCGGCAGACTGACACATGTGCCATGCCTGGCCCATGTGTTAAATCTGATAGTTCAGCGTTTCCTCAAGACATACCCCAATCTGTCTGATTTGCTCACGAAGGTGCGCCGCATCTGTGCGCATTTCAGGAAGTCCAGCCCAGATGCTGCCACTCTCAGGGCAGCGCAGCGCCGCCTCCAACTGCCCGCTCACCGACTGTTGTGCGACGTTACCACGAAGTGGAATTCAACACTGACCATGTTATCCAGAGTTTACCAGCAGCGCAGAGCGATTGTAGACTGCCAGATGTCAACTTCCACCAGAAGTGGTAGTCAGGTCAGTCAGCTTCCTCAAGTCTACAATGAGGAGTGGACGTGGATGTCTGATATCTGTCAGGTGCTGAGTAACTTTGAGGAGTCAACACAGATGGTCAGTGGCGATGCCGCCATCATCAGCCTCACCATCCCGCTGCTTGGCCTGTTGAAAAACTCTCTGATCAGCATGAAGTCGGAAGCTTTGCGCTCGTCACAAGAGACGGGGGAAGAAGATTCCCTTGTTGATAGCCAAAGCACCCTCAGGTCTGTTTCTCAGCGCATATCGGAGGAGGTGGAGGTGGAGGAGGATGAGGAGGAGGAGAATGTTGGCGAGACACAAGAGGGGACCATTGTTGAGTCCTTCACTGTTCAGCGTGTATGGGCAGAAGAAGAGGAGTTGGAGGAAATGGACAGTCAGGCCAGTGAGGGGAGTGAATTCTTACGCGTTGGTACTCTGGCGCATATGGCAGATTTCATGCTAGGCTGCCTATCCCGTGACCCTCGCGTTCAAAGAATTTATTCCAGCACCGATTACTGGGTGTTCACTCTCCTGGACCCACGGTACAAGCAAAATCTTTCCACTCTCATCCCTGCAGAGGAAAGGAGTGTGAGAACGCATGAATACCAGCAGGCCCTGGTGCACAAGCTGAAACAGTATTTCCCTTCTGACAGCGCTAGCGGCAGAGTGCGTAGTTCTGCGGGACAAGTAGCGAGGGAGAGTAGGCGAGCAGGCAGCTTGTCCAGCACTGGCAAGGGTACGCTTTACAAGGCTTTTGCCAGCTTTATGTCACCCCAGCAAGACACTGTCACCTGTCCCCAGTCTCGGCAGAGTAGGGCTGATCTTTACAGAAAGATGGTGAGGGAGTACGTAGCTGACCATACCATCGTCCTAAATGATCACACAGCTCCCTACAACTACTGGGTTTCAAAGCTGGACATGTGGCACGAACTGGCGCTGTACGCCTTGGAGGTTCTTGCCTGCCCTGCCGCTAGCGTCTTGTCCGAGCGGGTTTTCAGTGCTGCTGGTGGCATCATCACAGATAAGCGTACACGCCTGTCGACTGACAGGCTGACGCTTATTAAAATGAATAAAGGCTGGATTTCTCAGAATTTCCAATCTCCACCAGGTGAAGGAAGCTCAACCTGAATAATTGATCCACTCCTCCTCCTCCTCATTTTCCTCCTTCTCCTCCTCTTTGTACAGTAAAGCAGAGGAAACTGGCTATTTTTTGACAGGGCCCACTGGCTCTTGCTATAGTACTTTATGCATTTAATTTTTCTGGAGGGCCACCTACCCGGTCCTCTGTTTGAAACAATTTTTGGGACTGCCACATACAGGCACTCAATCTATTCCATTTTTCTGGAGGGCCACCTACCTGCTCCTCTGGTTTGAAACATTTTTGGGACTGCCACATACAGGCACTCAATCTATTCCATTTTTCTGGAGGGACACCTACCTGCTCCTCTGGTTTGAAAACTTTTTGGGACTGCCACATACAGGCACTCAATCTATTCCATTTTACTGGAGGGCCACCTACCTGCTCCTCTGGTTTGAAACATTTTTGGGACTGCCACATACAGGCACTCAATCTATTCCATTTTTCTGGAGGGACACCTACCTGCTCCTCTGGTTTGAAACATTTTTGGGACTGCCACATACAGGCACTCAATCTATTCCATTTTTCTGGAGGGACACCTACCTGCTCCTCTGGTTTGAAAACTTTTTGGGACTGCCACATACAGGCACTCAATCTATTCCATTTTTCTGGAGGGCCACCTACCTGCTCCTCTGGTTTGAAACATTTTTGGGACTGCCACATACAGGCACTCAATCTATTCCATTTTTCTGGAGGGACACCTACCTGCTCCTCTGGTTTGAAACATTTTTGGGACTGCCACATACAGGCACTCAATCTATTCCATTTTACTGGAGGGCCACCTACCTGCTCCTCTGGTTTGAAACATTTTTGGGACTGCCACATACAGGCACTCAATCTATTCCATTTTTCTGGAGGGACACCTACCTGCTCCTCTGGTTTGAAAACTTTTTGGGACTGCCACATACAGGCACTCAATCTATTCCATTTTTCTGGAGGGACACCTACCTGCTCCTCTGGTTTGAAACATTTTTGGGACTGCCACATACAGGCACTCAATCTATTCCATTTTTCTGGAGGGACACCTACCTGCTCCTCTGGTTTGAAAACTTTTTGGGACTGCCACATACAGGCACTCAATCTATTCCATTTTTCTGGAGGGCCACCTACCTGCTCCTCTGGTTTGAAAACTTTTTGGGACTGCCACATACAGGCACTATCCAAATTAAATTGTCTCCATAGCAGCCTCCACACGTTGTCTCCATTGCTACCTCCAAAAGTCGTCCATATAGCTGCCTCCATACATCCTCCCCTTATCAAACGAGGTGTGTCAGGCAGAAATTTGGGTTGTTTTCATGGATTCCACATCAAAGTTGTTAACTTTGTCGCCACCCTGCTGTGTTATCCACAAAATATACTGGCAAACTTTTATGATTAACCGATATTATTTCAGCGCTTCTTGCGCAGCTGTTTACATTCCCCTCACCCGCCATATCCCAAACTTATAAGAACGCTACTACACTTGATCTTATACAAAAGGTTCTTAGAAGTGCTGTTTGGGGAGTAGCCTAGAGACAGGGGCTTGGATTGGCGAAAGCTCGCCTGGCTGCAGAGCGCCAGCTCCATCCCAAGATCCAACTAACATAGTTTTAACTGCAGCACCTTTAATCTACTACTAGTTCACTGCCTCCATAATAATAATAATAATAATAATCTTTATTTATATAGCGTCATCATATTCTGTAGCGCTTTACAAATCATAGGAAACAAATACAAATGTAATGTAACAGAGCACAACATTTGTATGGAACAACAGGAGTGAGGTCCCTGATCGCCAGAGCTTACGGTTTATGAAGATGATGGGGTAACACGAGGTAAAAGAATATTTAATGGTCAAGCCATTCTTCTTAGGGAATAGAACAAAATATAATAAATGGAATTGCTGTCGCTTGAACCACTCAGCCGTCATCTTATATACCAGGTCCAGGGTGAATGGGACTGCAGAGAAGTCTGGTGCCTGTTGGTTGCTGGATAACAGATGGGAGGACGACACAGGACGGGTTAGTAGAAGAGTTAAAACTTCATGCAGTTAATGAGTGTTATAGGCTTGCCTAAAGAAATGGGTTTTAAGACCACGTTTGAAACTTTGGAGGTTAGGTATTAGTCTGATAGTCCGGGGCAGAGCATTCCATAGAATTGGTGCAGCTCTAGAGAAGTCTTGGAGACGCGAGTGGGAGGTCCGCACTAGGGTAGAGGTTAATCTAAGATCACTGGCGGATCTAAGAGCACGGGTTGGGCGATAGACTGAGATAAGAGAGGAGAGGTAGGGGGGTGCAGCATTATACAGAGCTTTATGGATGAGGGTTATTATTATTTTAAACTGTATTCGAAAGGAGACTGGCAGCCAGTGCAGCGACTGGCATGAACTGTAAGCATACATGGTCCCCTTATCAAACGAGCTGTGTCAGGCAGAATTTTGGGTTGTTTTCATGGCTTCCACAACAAACTTGTTAACTTTGTCGCCACCCTGCTGTGTAATCCACAAAAAATACTGGCAAACTTTTATCATTTACCGATATTATTTCAGCGCTTCTTGCGCAGCTGTTTACATTCCCCTCACCCGCCATATCCTAAACTTATAAGAACGCTACTACACTTGATCTTATACAAAAGGTTCTTAGAAGCGCTGTTTGGGGAGTAGCCTATAGACAGGGGCTTGGATTGGCAAAAGCTCGCCTGGCAGCGGAGCGCCAGCTCCATGCCAAGATCCAACTAACATAGTTTTAACTGCAGCACCTTTAATCTACTACTAGTTCACTGCCTCCATACATGGTCCCCTTATCAAACGAGCTGTGTCAGGCAGAATTTTGGGTTGTTTTCATGGCTTCCATGTTAACTTTGTCGCCACCCTGCTGTGTAATCCACAAAATATACTGGCAAACTTTTATCATGTACCGATATTATTTGAGCCCTTCTTGCTCACCTCCTTTGGTTCCTCTCTGCCACCCATTGGTTTGAAGCCTGAGTCCATTTAGGGTATGTCGCCATGACACTCTCTAGCCTGCTGCCGCTGCCTCTGCATGCCGTCCCCTATAGTGTCAGGGTCAATTATTGGATGTTTTAGATGCTATCTAGCTTCATTCTGTCACTCTGTCATGGCCATGCTGTTGCCCATAATTTTGGCATAATGTTGCGATTATGCAGCCTCAGAGGCATCCATGCATGCTGCCCCTGCTGTTTCCTGTCCATTTCCGTGGTGTTTCCATCCTTTTCTGAGGTTCCCAGGTGTTTGGCCAAGCTTCCCTGTGCAGAGCCTTGGTCCCCTTGAAAAATGCTCGAGTCTCCCATTGACTTCAATGGGGTTCGTTATTCGAGACGAGCACTCGAGCATCGGGAAAAGTTCGTCTCGAATAACGAGTACCCGAGCATTTTAGTGTTCGCTCATCTCTATTCCCTAACTAAAACTCAAGTCCTAGTGACTAGTATAGATCAGTACTGAAGTTGCTGAATAAAGTCTCCAGTATCTGATGCCCAGTTCGTGCTTATCTACATATTAGCTGTTGCTGGGTCTCCCATAGAGAAAAGCAGAATTTGCAAGAATGTAAGATCTGCAAACTACATTTTCTCTAGAGAAAGAACAGCCACCCAGCAACAGCATCCACCAGCCCTCCCGCTGTTGCCCTACTATTACTCTCAGAATTATAATGAACTATATTATGCGGGTATAACTAATGACTGGTCATGGAGGTTGTATTTTATTCTATCTGCTGGCTCAACAAATGCACATTAGTCCATAAAGATCTGAAATTTGTAGACAGCAAAAGTACACATTTTTCTCATTACAAGCTTCTAGATACAGTAATGTTTCAGTAGTTTATCGTATATAATTGAGTTTAAGCCAAGATACCTAAAATTAAGCACAAAAAAACTGGGAACACCTATTGACTCATATTGTGGGAAATTAGCATTAGTCACAGCCTCCACCCAGTATATGGACAGCCAGCCCCCAGTATATAGTCAGCCTGCACATTCCCCCAGTATACAGTATAGCCATCCAGATCATGCCCTCTAGTATATAGCTAGCCAGCCCCCTGTCCCCCAGTATATAGCCAACCAGCCCATGCCCCCTAGTACATAGCCAGCCAGCTCATGCCCCCTAGTATACAGCCACCCAGCCCACGTCTCCTAATATACAGCCAGCCCATGCCTCCCCAGTAGACAAGCAGCCAGCCCATGCTCCCCTGTAGACCGGAAGCCAGCCCACACCCCCTAGTAGACAGGCAGCCGGCCAGCCCAAGCCCCCTAGTATACTGCCAGCCCGTGCCCCTCCAGTATATAGCCAGCCAACTCATGCCCCCAGTCTATAGTCAGCCAGCCCATGTCCCCAGTATATAGACAGACAGCCAATGCCCCCCAGTATATAGTCAGCTAGCCCATGCCCCATAGTATATAGCCAGCCAGCTCCTTCTCTCAGTATACAGTCATCAGCCCCTGCCCCTAGTATACAGTCATCAGCCCCTGCCCCTAGTATATAGCCAGCCCTTCCTACATTCAAAAATGTCACCAAATATGTCCTGCAAACTTTACAAATACAATATACAGACATGAAGTCAGATTTGTCATGCATTTAAATATTTTGAGATTATGTGCTGAGTCCTAAATAGAAATACTATCTACCTTGTTTCACCAAAAATAAGACCCCCCCCCTCCCCCCAAATAAGACCTAGTTACTTTTTTTCAATCTTAGAAATATAAGGCCTCCCCTGAAAATAAGACCTAGCGGCAGTCATTGCTACAGCTCCCCCACACCTTACATTACTATTAGTAGATCATAGATCAAGTTATGACAGGGGTGAGGAGTTCATTGGATGAAATCACTGACTGTTGTGCTACAAGCAGTTACCTGGACAAGAATGGGTCATTGAAGGAAAGTGCTAAACATAAGAGATTGGTGTTAATGTTTCCGATAGAATGAAATTCAGAGATTGGAGAGTTATAAGGATGTTAGAGAAGTTGGTGACATGATGGTCCTTTAATAAAAAATGTTGCTTTTTGTTCATAAATACCAGGATTGGTAAATGGAATTACATGGAAAAAGAGTCACAAGACTATCTAGATGGATTTTAGATGGTTATGCTGATGTTTCTGATAAAACAACTACAGAATATTAAAAAATGTTGACGTTTTGTTCAACAATAAATGTGAATTTTTGTTCATGGAAAAATAAGACATCCCCTAAAAAATAAGACCTAGTGCGTCTTTAGGAAAAAATATCAATTTCAAGGTCACACAGTATTATTGTTTGGTCACAGTAAATATTGGTAGAAAACATGAGAAAGAAATATCAGCTCACCGATTCCTTTGGACTCTTGTACACAATGTTCTGGTGATTCTACGTGGACCAACGTGCTTCTGATCAGACAATGGCAAAGTATCCGGCACCTCTGAAGTATAGTGAAAAATCATCCAAATTTATATAATTCCATAAAAAAATTCCAACAAGTCACATGAACGCAAGATAAGAAGGATATCCTGCTTTATCGTGTCTACATGTGACTGATTGGAATTTGAAATGAACTTGAGTGAATTTTAATTATATTTCAGTATTGCGGGATACTTTGCCTTTCTCTATGATATTACAATATCTGTATTGGGGGCCACTAGAGTGGGTTTTGCAGCCCCCACTTCTGTTGCTGATACCCCTAAATACATTATCGATTCTATGCCTTCTACCTGCACTGTGTGCCATCCAGATATACAGAGAAGATCACAGATGCTGCTGTTAGTATGGCGCCATCCATACAGTTAACTGTAATTTGCTTAATCCCTTAAGGATGCAGCCAGTTTAAAGCTTAAGGCTCAGCCCAATTTTTTGGATTCTGACTTGCATTGCTCTACATGGTTACACTTTTGAACACTGTTCTGAGCGATTCCCCACATGTTGTACTTCATTTTAGTGGTAAATTTTGGCTGATAAGTTTTGCGTTTTATTTACAAAAAAAAGAAAAAATGCTGAATTTTTGTGTTTTTCAGGCAGATAGATTTGCCACCTAAATAAGTAGCTGAATAACATTTCCCATTTGTCTACTTTACATTTTCATAATTTTTGAAATGTCTGGATATTTAAAGGAAACCTACCACTTGTAGTGGCAGGTTTCCGATGGAAATACCGGGCACCAGCTCAGGGTGAGCTGGTGCCGGAGCTTATTTTTGTTAGTGTTTTAAACCGCGGTATCGCGGTTTAAAACACTTTTTAAACTTTATAGCCGGCGCAGGGAGGTACGCGCTCGGCGCTTACCATGCGCGCGGCTCTCATTCACTTCCTATGTAGCCGCGCGCATGGTAAGCGCCGAGTGCGTACCTGCCTGCGCCGGCTATAAAGTTTAAAAAGTGTTTTAAACCGCGATACCGCGGTTTAAAACACTAACGAAAGTAAGCTCCGGCACCAGCTCACCCTGAGCTGGTGCCCGGTATTTCCATCAGAAACCTGCCACTACAAGTGGTAGGTTTCCTTTAATTTTGACGTCACGCGGCATACAAATCGAATAGCGATTTTCTGTATTTGCAGAATTGACTATTTTGGGGCTAAATACTGTTGTGAATGAAATTTTACATATTTAGCATCAAGACCTCTTATATAGCCAACCCGTTTTCAAATCTGCACCCCTCAAACTATCAGAAACAGATTTTAGGAAGATTGTTAACCCCTTGAGATCTTCATTGTAATTGAATCAAAATGGAGGTGAAATTTAGAATGGTCAAATTGTGCCGGTTATACGTTTATTTAGCCCTAAAATTTACACATTTCCAAAAGATAAAAAGAGAAAACCCACCATACAATTTGTTCTGCAATTTCTCCCGAATGCAGAGACCCCCCACATGTGGTCGTTTCTTGTTTTATGGGTGCACAGCGAGGTGCAGAAGGGAAGGAGGGACCTGCTGCTGCCAGGATTTTAGTTTCCTCATTGGCCCCTTTTGTAGGCTGTAATTTTATGATTTTTCGTTATTGGGGCCATGTGACGGCCTTTTTTTATTTTTTTTGCGGGATGAGATGATTTTCCCAGTGTTACCATTTTGGGGTCGTTATCCCCTATTGTTGAAAATGTAGAACTTTTTTTTTTAGGGCAGGAGTAGAAAATAATTAATTCTGTACTGGATTTTTTCCCTTTTTTTTTTTCGTGTTCACCGAAAAGCCTAATTATCATATTATCTTTATTCTATGGGTCAATACCATACATGAATATTTTTTCTTACATTTTACTAAATTTGCCAAATAAAACACTAATGTGGGAAAAATCTATAATTTTTGCATTGCCATCTTCCAAGTGGCATAACATTTTAACTTTTGTGGCTACAGAGCTGATACTATGTGGGGGTTGTGTTATGATTTAGACTTTTTTTTTGGGTTATATGTCTCTTTATATGTTATGGGGCTTATGGGCATTTTTGTTGATTTATTACTTTATTTTTTATTGAATAACCCTTTTTTTTGCCTTTTTTACTTTTTCCACCATGGGACATGAACAAGCAATCATCTGATTGCTTGTTCATGATAATAATCTGCAATACTGATGTATTGCAGGGTATTAGCAGTGTCAGCCTGTGCACATGCATAGGCTGACACTCTGCCTGTAAGATGATGTCACTGACGCCATCTTACTGGCAGTGACTGCAGGCATCTCTGGGGTCCCGATCGGACCCCAGAGATGCCATAGTAATGATCGGCGCCCCCCGAAAACGGTTCGGGGGGCGATCATGGGGGAAAGACACCCAAGAGGCATGTTAGATGCCGCGGTCGCGCTGACCGCGGCATTTAATGGGTTAAATTCCCACGATTCAAGCCCACTCCGACCGCTGGTGTTACACTGGGGTGCCGGCTATTAGTTATAGTTTCCCGATGCCGGTTCGGCTCAGATCTTGAGTCACCACACTCAGAGTCCTATATATCGGACGCTGAGCATCAAGAGGTTAAAGGAAATCTACTATTTGATTTCATGCATTGTGAACCAAACATACCTTAATAATGCTGTTGCTACACTGATGCAGAACCATATCTTGTTTAATCCCTGATGTGAGGTTTTGCTGAAAAAAACTATAATAACATTCAGGACCCTGGAAAGCTGGCTGACGACCCCTAGTTACAAACGGACCTCTGGATGTTGGTAAGTTACTGTACTTTAGCCTTAGGCTATAATAAACAGCTATAACAGTTAGAGGGGTCTGCAATTAAGCTTTATTGCTAATTCTGGTTCTTATGAGAACCCAACATTTTTAAAATCCAATTTTCACAGAGACCAAAAAGATTTGACTGGGGTTACAATGATAAAATATACAGTTCCGGCTTACATACAAATTCAACTTAAGAACAAACCTTTAGAACCTATCTTGTACGTAACCCAGGGGACTGCCTGTAAGTAGAAGCAGTATCTACTATAATATGGTCACTTTATGGTGATAATAATGGTGTGAAATATGAGAAAGCAACCAGGTCACCAATTCCTTTGGACTATTATACGCAGTGTTCTGTGGCTTCCACGTGGACCAACGTGCTCCTGAATAAATAAGTAAACTTATCCTGCACCATTGAAGTATAATTAAAACACTTTTTAAAGTTTATTTAATTTCATTAAAAATTCCAACGAGTCACAAGTTGACAAGATAAAGAATGATATCCTGTTTTATCTTGTCAACGTGTCACTCCTTAGAATTTTTTGTGAAATTAAATAAACTTGGTTGAATTTTAACTATATTTCAGTGGTGTGAATACTTTGATATATCTGGATTGGGGTTTTGCACCATCCCTTCTTTCTTTGCTGAATCCTTACACTATATCACTGTTTCTTTTCATTTTTTTTTTAAACATATTTTCAAAAATGTTTTATTTATTACAAAACAAAATGATTGAAAACAGTTGTAGGAAGCCTACAAAAGCTTCCTTATGACTTACAGTCAGCAAATGCACATAGGTCAGGACCGGTGCCAGCACTGGGCATGTGCCGGGGCCCAGTGCTGCTGGGGGGGGGGGGGCACATATGGCTGTACATAAAGAGTCCATGGGGGTGAAGGGGGCTATAACTAATGACTCCATAGGATGTCAGGGGGGTTGTTTGGGATGATAAACTAGGGAATGTTTTAGTTTCTTAATTTTTAATGCTGCCACATGAGTTCACTGCAAAAGGGCCAACTGAGGCTCTGCCGCCCAGGGGCCTACTGAAACCTGGAGCCGACCTTGATATAAGTAACAACTAAAGCAATGTGGCATCTCACGGATAACTCCTAGACTATCCGTACATTTACTTATAGAAGTTCAGATTATCAATCCACTTCCATCTGTTTTAGTTCTAAACCAGCAGGGCCTGTGATCATGGGAATGTGGGAGGTTGGTTGGTATCCGAATCCTGGTATATAATAGACGACAAAAATATAAAAGAGCATTAGAAGTGTAACAAAACAATAAACATTAACCAAGGGTCTATAATCCGGTTTCAGGGATGTACATTACTCATGGAAATGTACACTTTGTGACCATAATTCCCATAGTTTCTTGAAAGCCCCATTGTTTCTTCACGGCTACCTATTTGAAGGGAGGCAGCTTTTTCATAAACATAGTTGGTGTTGATTTGCGCAACTACCTCTTGTATTTTAAGGCAAGATACCTCCTTCCAGTGTCTAGTGATTCACAGCCATTAGAGCATAAGCAGTTATGGTGAGAGCTTTACTGGGTGTGTCGTTAAAGGCCTCCTCTGACCACACATCCTCCAGTATCCCGGGGGGGGGGGGGGGGATTTTGTGAAATCCCGTTGGGGTGAAGTACCATCACATGGGCAACCAACACTCTAAACTTCAGGAGGGCAAATTTTCATCAACTAAGGGAAGACCTTAAAGGCATAGACTGGGATAATGCTCTCAAAGACAAAAGCCCCCCCCAAAAATGGGACTTTTTCTCATATATTCTGAAAAAGTCCTGTGAGAAACACATACCTTATGGGAAAAAGCATAAAAGGAACAAGAAAAAGCCTATGTGGCTAACTAGTCTTGTAAGGAAAGCAATAAGCGAGAAAGATAAAGCGTTTAAGGTGCTAAAACGTGAAGGTAGCGATGAGGCATTACAGGATTATAGAGAGAAAAATAAATCCTGTAAAAAGCAGATAAAGGCCGCAAAAATAGAGACTGAGAGAAATATTGCCAGGGAGAGCAAAAATAATCCCAAATTATTTTCCAAGTATATAAATGATAAGAAACTAAAAACAGAGAGTGTGGGTCCCCTTAGAAATAACATGGGGGTCATGGTGGAAGGAGATGAGGAAAGGGCCAATCTACTGAATGTCGCCTTCTCAACTGTTTTTACCCAGGAAAATCCCCTGGTGGAAGACACAATGAGGAATAATGTAAATTCTTTTTATAATGTCAACAGTTTAACCCAGGAAGAGGTACGGCGCCGCCTCGCATCCACTAAGATAGATAAATCACCTGGGCCAGATGGCATACACCCCCGGGTTCTGCATGAATTATGTACGGTGATAGACAGACCGTTATTTTTAATATTTGAAGATTCACTGAGGACTGGTTATGTTCCACAGGAATGGCGCATAGCAAATGTGGTACCAATATACAAAAAAGGATCAAATAGCGATCCTGGAAACTACAGACCCGTAAGTCTAACTGCTGTGGTGGGGAAAATATTTGAGGGGTTTATTAGAGATGCTATCCTGGAGTATCTCACTGTGCACAACCTTATAACCCAGCGTCAGCATGGGTTTATGAGAGATCGGTCCTGTCAGACTAATCTGATTGGTTTCTACGAGGAGGTAAGTTCAAGACTGGATCTGGGGGACGCTGTGGATGTTGTATATCTGGACTTTTCAAAGGCATTTGACACCGTGCCACATAAAAGGTTGGTATATAAAATGAGACTGCTGGGAGTAGGAGAAAATCTGTGTATCTGGGTAAGTAATTGGCTTAGTGATAGAAAACAGAGGGTGGTCATTAATGGCACATTCTCAGATTGGGTTGATGTTACCAGTGGAGTGCCACAGGGGTCAGTATTGGGGCCACTTCTTTTTAATATTTTTATTAATGACCTTGTAGTGGGTTTACACAGTCAAGTTTCAATATTTGCAGATGATACTAAGCTGTGTAAAGTAATAAATACTGAGGTCGATAGTTTAGCATTACAGAGGGATTTGTGGAAGCTTGAGGGATGGGCAGAGAAATGGTTGATGAGGTTTAATGTAGATAAATGTAAAGTTATGCACTTGGGCCATGGAAACAAAAAGTATAATTATGTTCTAAACGGTCAATTACTTAGTAAAACTGAAGCTGAAAAGGACTTGGGCGTATTGGTGGATGGTAAACTTAATTTTAGTGACCAGAGCCAGGCGGCTGCTGCTAAAGCAAATAAAATAATGGGATGTATCAAGAGAGTTTAGAAAAGAGAGGGAAAGCGGATGTGCAAACAAGATAAATTTTATTATTTCATCAATATACAAAGATAAAAACATTTAAAAACCCAAAAAAAATGGGAAAAAGAACACAATGGTCTCTCCTCAGAGAAATATTTCATATATGTACAACCAACAATGGATAACAAGGCTGCTAAATATAAAGGTGTAAAAATATGCACAAAATCACATGTAATAAGGTGCAAAGTGCCTAGGCTGAATACATACAAAGGTTCTTGGACTATGTGCTGTGTGGTGTACAAGACAAGTAGAGACAGTGTCTCAATGCAAGGTGTTTACATATTATAAGATCAAAAAACAAAACATAGATAAAGTGCTGCGTGCAAAAAAATAGCAGCTAGTGGTGTAGATACACAATTCAAGTAGATACAATAAAGCAGTACATCACATTATATTACCTAATGTAGAGCATGAAGAGGAGAGACCACAAACGCCCCACGCGTATCGCCCGTCTGGCGGGCTTCCTCAGGGGATAAGGAAAGGGAAATCAACCCAGCTATTTAAATCATCCAGTCCCGCCCCCCAGCGGTGTATGGATGTCCTACCATACCGCCCCTTTTAGTGTTAAAACACATCAAAGTATGATTCATAGTTCATGGTGAGTCTAAAAAGGTACTGTATCAGAGGGTTTCCCCTGCCGATTTGTAAGTTTGTTAAGTTAATCTGATGTGTGAGCCAGGTGCGGCATAAACTACTTCCGGGTCAAGGAGGTCAGAGATCCTGAGTCAAGTATGCATGTGTTGCCAAGCAACGGGGACAGACCCCGTGCTAAGTTTGAAGGTCCGATCCGTACAACAGAAAAAAGGAAAAGACGGTGAGGTATATGCAAGCCATCACTGTGGCAGATATAACTCAGATGGAGTTGTAACGATCGAACAGAGTGTGTATATAAATGAACTATAGACGCATGATCGTAGCAAAGTCTAACACTTGCGCTGTCTAGAAGATACCAAGGCAGCGTAATGCATATAATGCCAAACTGTATGTATAATCTGGAGTACAAAGATGACGGCGAGAGATCCAGATATGTGTCAATTGCGGCGGCGCACAGAGCTCTGGCAATCAACTGGGCGACACAATGTCCGCAATATCAAATTATGAATACATGCAATCTGTAAACAAAAAATGTAAACAAGAAATGTAAACAAAAAATGTAAACAAAAAATGTAAACCAAAAAAAAAAAAAATTAAAAAAAAAAAAAAAAAAAAAATTGAGCATGTGTCAATTTATAAATGCGAAAGTAAATTGAAGCGGCGCATAATACAAACAGAAAATAAGGAAATGTAAAAATGAAACGGCGCACAGTGCATATACATATGGTACGGCGCAAGATTCATATACATGTAATGCGGCGCAAATACAAATATGAATGATGCAAAGAAGGCAAAAATTGGCATACGTAAGAACACAATTATCGATATCTATCTAGTAAGTAGAGTGCAGACTGCAAATGCGGCATATCGCCTATTGGACTAATCTTTGCATGTATCTATATATACAATCAAAATGGTGTAAAAGAACCCAGTATTGGATGTCTGTCCATTAATTAAGGTACAGATTGGAATTGCGACATGTCGCCGATTAGACCTGTCGTTGTAGATAACTGCGTATGGAGTCCAAATAGTACGCGCTGGAAATACATCATCTGAGAATCATCGAAGTAGCATCGTGTATAAAGTATACCGCTATCCATACAGTCCTTAGATATATATACATGAATATATGATGCAAGTCACTAAGGACAAACCAAGCAGCGCTACACAGTATATAGAAAGTAAGTAATCTAGTACAAGAACTATAGTGTGGGCAGTAGCAGGACCTAAAGGTAAGTATCACTAGTCTCAGGACGCTATCCTGGTAGGGGGCGGTATGGCAAGGACATCCACCACAAGGTGGAGTGAGGGGGAGAAGGAGAGTGGAAAAATATTCAACAATTATCAGCTAGTAATATAGTACACAATTATCAATTTTTATCCTTATTATATATCAAGGTCACCAAATGGATGAATATAGGCAGCAAGAGATGGTAGCGGGCAGGAATGATGCATAACAGACTGTTATATGCAGCAGTACATTGATATAAGGGCTAAAGAAGAATGGGAGTCCAACTTGTGGGAGTATACAGACATTGATTAGAGCGAAGGGATCGGATCCAATAGCACCTGTGGGTGCATCGATAGCATATCTTGAAAGAGTATTGGTTATGGTCCCTCTATTAGAGCAGCAGACTGAATCTGAGAGTTAGGCAGATAAAAGTGATCTCATCATGCGTGCTGTGAAAGAAGGTTAACACCTATATAAAAAAAAAAAAAAAAAGGAAAAAAAAGCAAAACGCAAATTAGTGATACAATGCAAGTGAGAGTATTAGGGGGCCCAAATACAAACTAGACTTTAAGGGGTCCAGGACAGTGACCAAACCAGTGAGAGACTGGATAAAGAGCTAGAAATAGCTGAGTGAAATACACCAAAAAGGTGAAGAAATAAGGAATGCTGTGTCCAACTGATAAAAGAAGGGATAACCAAACAAGATAGAAATAAAGTGATAGAAAAGGCATATAGAAAATGGATTGGTGTTCCAACTATTTTTTATAATGACCTGTAAACAGTAGTTCTTCGTTCAGGCCTTGTGGAGCAACAGTATCCAAGATATAGATCCATCTTGATTCGCTTCGGAGAAGTTGTGGCACTAGGCTTCCACCTCGAACATTTTGTGAGATTTTTTCAAGACCCAAGACACGCAGATCCTGTGTTCGACATCTATGAAAATGGAGAAAATGGGCCGCTACTGAAGTGAGGGTCTTTCCTTTTTGTAGATCGGAGGCCGCTGTATTGATGGTGGACAGATGTTGTTGGCATCTCCTACGCAATTCTTGTGTGGTTTGACCCACATAGAGTTTTGGACAGGGACAGAGTAGTACATAGACCACTCCCTTGGTTTTACAATGTATGTAATCCCGAATTTTAAAGTTTCCATGATGCGTGGGGTCCTGAAATACAGAGGTTTGTATTATGTGTGGACATATCGAGCAGCCCCCGCATGGAGATGATCCTGTGAAACGGACTCCCCTCCCCAATGTGGTAGTGGGGCGCTGGAAATGACTGTTTGTGAGAGTGTCCCTCAAGTTGCGAGCACGTCGAGCCGTAAGTATCGGTTTGTCCGTGAGGAATGGGGCCAATCTCACGTCACTTTTTAAAATCCCCCAGTTTTTGTTCAGGATGTCATACAGGTCACCCCATTGATTGTTGTATGTAGTGACTAACCTTGGTCTAGAGTCCATTGTCCGAGACTTGGTTTGAAGGAGGTCCTTTCGCTCACTCAATTTAGCTCTGGTAAAGGCTCCGGAGATTATTTTCCGAGGATATCCGCGTTCTTGGAATCTGTGGGTCAACTCCCGTGCGTGCCTCCTGAAATCTGATTGGTCGCTGCAGTTTCGCTTGAGTCTAAGAAATTGTCCCGTGGGGATTCCGTTCTTGAGGTGTCGAGGATGGAAGCTAGAAAAATGCAACAAGTTGTTAGTCGCAGTTTGTTTGCGAAAGAGGGAGGTAGTCAGAGTCGGATGGTTATAGGAAATGGAGATATCTAAGAAGTCGACTGTCGTTGTGGAAAGGGTGGACGTTAACTTGATGTTCCAGGGGTTGTTGTTTAATTCTGATATAAATCCAACACAATCCTCTGAGGAGCCGGTCCAAAGGAGGAGAATGTCGTCGAGGATTGTGTTGGATTTATATCAGAATTAAACAACAACCCCTGGAACATCAAGTTAACGTCCACCCTTTCCACAACGACAGTCGACTTCTTAGATATCTCCATTTCCTATAACCATCCGACTCTGACTACCTCCCTCTTTCGCAAACAAACTGCGACTAACAACTTGTTGCATTTTTCTAGCTTCCATCCTCGACACCTCAAGAACGGAATCCCCACGGGACAATTTCTTAGACTCAAGCGAAACTGCAGCGACCAATCAGATTTCAGGAGGCACGCACGGGAGTTGACCCACAGATTCCAAGAACGCGGATATCCTCGGAAAATAATCTCCGGAGCCTTTACCAGAGCTAAATTGAGTGAGCGAAAGGACCTCCTTCAAACCAAGTCTCGGACAATGGACTCTAGACCAAGGTTAGTCACTACATTCAACAATCAATGGGGTGACCTGTATGACATCCTGAACAAAAACTGGGGGATTTTAAAAAGTGACGTGAGATTGGCCCCATTCCTCACGGACAAACCGATACTTACGGCTCGACGTGCTCGCAACTTGAGGGACACTCTCACAAACAGTCATTTCCAGCGCCCCACTACCACATTGGGGAGGGGAGTCCGTTTCACAGGATCATCTCCATGCGGGGGCTGCTCGATATGTCCACACATAATACAAACCTCTGTATTTCAGGACCCCACGCATCATGGAAACTTTAAAATTCGGGATTACATACATTGTAAAACCAAGGGAGTGGTCTATGTACTACTCTGTCCCTGTCCAAAACTCTATGTGGGTCAAACCACACAAGAATTGCGTAGGAGATGCCAACAACATCTGTCCACCATCAATACAGCGGCCTCCGATCTACAAAAAGGAAAGACCCTCACTTCAGTAGCGGCCCATTTTCTCCATTTTCATAGATGTCGAACACAGGATCTGCGTGTCTTGGGTCTTGAAAAAATCTCACAACATGTTCGAGGTGGAAGCCTAGTGCCACAACTTCTCCGAAGCGAATCAAGATGGATCTATATCTTGGATACTGTTGCTCCACAAGGCCTGAACGAAGAACTACTGTTTACAGGTCATTATAAAAAATAGTTGGAACACCAATCCATTTTCTATATGCCTTTTCTATCACTTTATTTCTATCTTGTTTGGTTATCCCTTCTTTTATCAGTTGGACACAGCATTCCTTATTTCTTCACCTTTTTGGTGTATTTCACTCAGCTATTTCTAGCTCTTTATCCAGTCTCTCACTGGTTTGGTCACTGTCCTGGACCCCTTAAAGTCTAGTTTGTATTTGGGCCCCCTAATACTCTCACTTGCATTGTATCACTAATTTGCGTTTTGCTTTTTTTTCCTTTTTTTTTTTTTTATATAGGTGTTAACCTTCTTTCACAGCACGCATGATGAGATCACTTTTATCTGCCTAACTCTCAGATTCAGTCTGCTGCTCTAATAGAGGGACCATAACCAATACTCTTTCAAGATATGCTATCGATGCACCCACAGGTGCTATTGGATCCGATCCCTTCGCTCTAATCAATGTCTGTATACTCCCACAAGTTGGACTCCCATTCTTCTTTAGCCCTTATATCAATGTACTGCTGCATATAACAGTCTGTTATGCATCATTCCTGCCCGCTACCATCTCTTGCTGCCTATATTCATCCATTTGGTGACCTTGATATATAATAAGGATAAAAATTGATAATTGTGTACTATATTACTAGCTGATAATTGTTGAATATTTTTCCACTCTCCTTCTCCCCCTCACTCCACCTTGTGGTGGATGTCCTTGCCATACCGCCCCCTACCAGGATAGCGTCCTGAGACTAGTGATACTTACCTTTAGGTCCTGCTACTGCCCACACTATAGTTCTTGTACTAGATTACTTACTTTCTATATACTGTGTAGCGCTGCTTGGTTTGTCCTTAGTGACTTGCATCATATATTCATGTATATATATCTAAGGACTGTATGGATAGCGGTATACTTTATACACGATGCTACTTCGATGATTCTCAGATGATGTATTTCCAGCGCGTACTATTTGGACTCCATACGCAGTTATCTACAACGACAGGTCTAATCGGCGACATGTCGCAATTCCAATCTGTACCTTAATTAATGGACAGACATCCAATACTGGGTTCTTTTACACCATTTTGATTGTATATATAGATACATGCAAAGATTAGTCCAATAGGCGATATGCCGCATTTGCAGTCTGCACTCTACTTACTAGATAGATATCGATAATTGTGTTCTTACGTATGCCAATTTTTGCCTTCTTTGCATCATTCATATTTGTATTTGCGCCGCATTACATGTATATGAATCTTGCGCCGTACCATATGTATATGCACTGTGCGCCGTTTCATTTTTACATTTCCTTATTTTCTGTTTGTATTATGCGCCGCTTCAATTTACTTTCGCATTTATAAATTGACACATGCTCAATTTTTTTTTTTTTTTTTTTTTAATTTATTTTTTTTTTGGTTTACATTTTTTGTTTACATTTTTTGTTTACATTTCTTGTTTACATTTTTTGTTTACAGATTGCATGTATTCATAATTTGATATTGCGGACATTGTGTCGCCCAGTTGATTGCCAGAGCTCTGTGCGCCGCCGCAATTGACACATATCTGGATCTCTCGCCGTCATCTTTGTACTCCAGATTATACATACAGTTTGGCATTATATGCATTACGCTGCCTTGGTATCTTCTAGACAGCGCAAGTGTTAGACTTTGCTACGATCATGCGTCTATAGTTCATTTATATACACACTCTGTTCGATCGTTACAACTCCATCTGAGTTATATCTGCCACAGTGATGGCTTGCATATACCTCACCGTCTTTTCCTTTTTTCTGTTGTACGGATCGGACCTTCAAACTTAGCACGGGGTCTGTCCCCGTTGCTTGGCAACACATGCATACTTGACTCAGGATCTCTGACCTCCTTGACCCGGAAGTAGTTTATGCCGCACCTGGCTCACACATCAGATTAACTTAACAAACTTACAAATCGGCAGGGGAAACCCTCTGATACAGTACCTTTTTAGACTCACCATGAACTATGAATCATACTTTGATGTGTTTTAACACTAAAAGGGGCGGTATGGTAGGACATCCATACACCGCTGGGGGGCGGGACTGGATGATTTAAATAGCTGGGTTGATTTCCCTTTCCTTATCCCCTGAGGAAGCCCGCCAGACGGGCGATACGCGTGGGGCGTTTGTGGTCTCTCCTCTTCATGCTCTACATTAGGTAATATAATGTGATGTACTGCTTTATTGTATCTACTTGAATTGTGTATCTACACCACTAGCTGCTATTTTTTTGCACGCAGCACTTTATCTATGTTTTGTTTTTTGATCTTATAATATGTAAACACCTTGCATTGAGACACTGTCTCTACTTGTCTTGTACACCACACAGCACATAGTCCAAGAACCTTTGTATGTATTCAGCCTAGGCACTTTGCACCTTATTACATGTGATTTTGTGCATATTTTTACACCTTTATATTTAGCAGCCTTGTTATCCATTGTTGGTTGTACATATATGAAATATTTCTCTGAGGAGAGACCATTGTGTTCTTTTTCCCATTTTTTTTGGGTTTTTAAATGTTTTTATCTTTGTATATTGATGAAATAATAAAATTTATCTTGTTTGCACATCCGCTTTCCCTCTCTTTTCTAAAGTATCATTATTTGGATGTGTTATTTGTCTATTGCATTATTTTCCCCTCTCAAATCTTGCTTGGTCCATGTATCAAGAGAGGAATAGATTCTCATGATAAAGACATAGTTCTGCCCTTATACAAATCCCTGGTCAGACCACACATGGAATATTGTGTACAGTTTTGGGCACCAGTATATAAAAAGGATATAGTAGAGCTGGAACGGGTGCAGAGGAGAGCAACCAGGATTATTAGGGGAATGGGGGGACTAGAATACAATGACAGATTACAAAATTTGGGATTATTCAGTTTAGAAAAAAGACGACTGAGGGGAGACCTCATTACAATGTACAAATACCTGAACGGACAGTACAAGGATCTCTCCAAAGATCTTTTTATACCTAGGCCTGTGACCAGGACAAGGGGTTATCCTCTACGCCTAGAGGAGAGGCGATTCTACCATCAACATAGACAAAGGTTCTTTACTGTAAGAGCAGTGAGACTATGGAACTCTCTGCCGCAGGAGGTTGTTATGGCGGACTCTATGTACATGTTCAAGAGAGGCCTGGATGACTTTCTGGAGAGAAAAAATATCACAGGTTATGTGGATAAAACATTTATTTAATTCTTGAAGGTTGGACTTGATGGACTTGCGTCTTCTTCCAGCCTTATATACTATGATACTATGATACTATGATGAGTGTTCTAACTAAATCTTATATACTGTATCACTGTTTTTATGCCTTCTTCCTATGTGGGACACCAATTATTGTGTAAAAGAGAGGCACTATGTTCCTGACATGTTATTATTACATCAACCACATAAAGACTGATGATTTGAGATATCACCACATTTATGTTGTAAATTCAACATAAATGTGTCGCAAGCCCCTTAATCTGATTTGCACAGAGGGCACCAGATTCACGAAGACCGTGCTCCTGTCTTCATGAATCTGGCACAGTATGCAGGATTGTGCAGCACTATTAATAAATGTGTGCCAAGGAATATTAACATTTCGGAAAAAGCAATACATATACATCTAGTGTAAAGATTCCTAAAAAAATTTAGCATCATGGAGTTGTTCATTAAATAAACGTTATATGAAGACCAGGCTCTGTTTTTTATGAATTTGGCGCACTCTGCAGGAAAGTGGGGAAAACTGCACTAAACCACATTAGTAATAAATGATGATCACATTTATCTAAAACAGTGGAAACTGAACTACATGCAGTTTTCCAGTGATTTAGGATTTCTGGCACACGTTCTGCGTGAATCTGGTGCCCCTGCACTGCTCTGCCATTTTCAACATTTTTTGGTGCACCTTTAACGTAGGGCGTGCAACTCATTTCGGTCAGACTGGCATGATAAATGTGTCGCACAACCTGGAACTGCTTATATCAGTTAGCATTGACAATGGTCTTTCCACCAGCACTTTCTTTAGGTCAGTAGATTTAAACAGCTTCCTGGATTTCAACAGTGAATATTATAAGAGCTGATGGAGTCATGTGCCCTACAGCCAGTTCAAGAGGATAAGAAAAAACTGCTCCGAAGATTCCATTTTTCAGAAACAATCACAAGTCTTTATACAAACAGTTTTGTGAAAAAGTCTATCCAAAGAACATCTTGAAAGACGCCTATCAGAAAACAAAACGACTATCCCAGAAAGATTGCCTAGCACCTAAAAGCACAGCGGAGATAGAAATGTCTGAATTTTATCACGACTTATACATCTGATCACGGAACAATTATATCCGTTCTATCCAAACAATGGCCCATTCTTCTTAAAAATCCCCACCTTCCGAAAATCTTGTCTCCGAGACTAAAGGTCACCTTCAGAATAGCCCCTACAAAAAAAAGTCTGCTAGCCCCTACTAATCTCCATCACAGGGGCAAGGCCCCGAACATTTTACACATTCCCCATTGTGTCTCCCTAGGTCTCGATCCCTATACAGACTGGCACCTGGTTCGGATCTACCTGGTAGTTTTTTCACAACTAGAGATGAGCGAACATGCTCGTCCGAGCTTGATGCTCGGTCGAGCATTAGGGTACTCGAAACTGCTCGTTGCTCGGACGAATACTTCGCCCGCTCGAGAAAATGGCAGCTCCCGCCGTTTTGCTTTTTGGCGGCCAGAAACAGAGCCAATCACAAGCCAGGAGACTCTGCACTCCACCCAGCATGACGTGGTACCCTTACACGTCGATAGCAGTGGTTGGCTGGCCAGATCAGGTGACCCTGGGATAGACTAGCCGCTGGCCGCGCTGCTCGGATCATTCTGTCTCTGGATGCCGCTAGGGAGAGAGCTGCTGCTGGTCAGGGAAAGCGTTAGGGTGTTCTATTAGCTTACTGTTAGGCAGGAGTGATTCTCAAAGAACCCAACAGCCCTTCTTAGGGCTACAATAACGTTCTACTTTTTTTATTTTAATTTGCATCTTTTACCATTTTGTGAGGAATTAGCAGGGGGACTTGCTACCGTTGTGTTTAGCTCTTAGTGGCACACATATCCATAGCAAAGACCGAAGTGGGAAAATTCAGTAGGGGTTGGATTTCTATTAGGCAATAACTCAGTGTCATCTCATCTGGCATAGTAGTGTGCTTCCTTTGATACTTGGCTAGAAAATAGCCATAGGAGAATACAAACAGCTTCTTGAAGCCTACAGTAGCGTTCTATATATTTGATTTCTGGTTGATCTGCTGGTGGCTTTAGTTTCTGCAGTGCATGTACTTGCCAATTCTGAGCAATTTGTAGTGAGACTTGCGACCGCTGTGTTCTGCGCTTAGTGGCGCACATATCCATAGCAAAGGCTGAAGTGGCAAAATTCAGTAGGGGTTGGATTTCTATTAGGCAATAACTCAGTGTCATCTCATCTGGCATAGTAGTGTGCTTCCTTTGATACTTGGCTAGAAAATAGCCATAGGAGAATACAAACAGCTTCTTGAAGCCTACAGTAGCGTTCTATATATTTGATTTCTGGTTGATCTGCTGGTGGCTTTAGTTTCTGCAGTGCATGTACTTGCCAATTCTGAGCAATTTGTAGTGAGACTTGCGACCGCTGTGTTCTGCGCTTAGTGGCGCACATATCCATAGCAAAGGCTGAAGTGGGAAAATTCAGTAGGGGTTGGATTTCTATTAGGCACTAACTCAGTGTCATCTCATCTGGCATAGTAGTGTGCTTCCTTTGATACTTGGCTAGAAAATAGCCATAGGAGAATACAAATAGCTTCTTGAAGCCTACAGTAGCGTTCTATATATTTGATTTCTGGTTGATCTGCTGGTGGCTGTAGTTTCTGCAGTGCATGTACTTGCCAATTCTGAGCAATTTGTAGTGAGACTTGCGACCGCTGTGTTCTGCGCTTAGTGGCGCACATATCCATAGCAAAGGCTGAAGTGGGAAAATTCAGTAGGGGTTGGATTTCTATTAGGCACTAACTCAGTGTCATCTCATCTGGCATAGTAGTGTGCTTCCTTTGATACTTGGCTAGAAAATAGCCATAGCAATAGGATAGGATTGTTTGGTTCTAAAAACTCAAAAAAAAACAAAAAAAACAAAAAACACAAAAAAACACAAAAAAAAACAAAAAAAAGTAAAAAAAAAAAAAAAAGTTATAACTCTCATTTTAAAAATGTTTAACCCCAGGGCTAGGGGTAGAGGACGAGGGCGGGGACGTGGGCGTCCAACTACTGCAGGGGTCAGAGGCCGTGGTCCTGGGCGGGGTGAGACACCACCTGCTGATGAGGGAGCAGGGGAACGCCGCAGAGCTACACTCCCTAGGTTCATGTCTGAAGTTACTGGGACTCGTGGTAGAGCACTGTTGAGGCCAGAACAGTGCGAACAGGTGATGTCGTGGATTGCTGACAATGCTTCGAGCAATTTGTCCACCACCAGTCAGTCTTCCACGCAGTCCACCCATGTCACCGAAATCCCCACTCCTCCAGCTCCTGCACCTCAGCCTCCTCCCCCCCAGTCTGCCCCCTCCCAGGAAAATTTGCCATTTGAACCGGCATACTCTGAGGAACTGTTTTCTGGACCCTTCCCACAGTCACAAACCACTTGTCCGGTTGCTGCTGAGCAATTTTCCGATGCCCAGGTTTTCCACCAGTCACAGTCTGTGGGTGATGATGACCTTCTTGACGTAGTGGAAGTGTGTAAAGAGGTGTCCGACGATGAGGAGACACGGTTGTCAGACAGTGGGGAAGTTGTTGTCAGGGCAGGAAGTCCGAGGGGGGAGCAGACTGAGGGATCGGAGGATGATGAGGTGACAGACCCAAGCTGGGTTGAGAGGCCGGGTGAACACAGTGCTTCTGAGACGGAGGAGAGTCCTCGACCTGAACAGGTTGGAAGAGGCAGTGGTGGGGCCAGACGGAGAGGCAGGGCCAGAGCTGGTGCATCAGCGCCACTGTCAACTAGTGAAGCTCCCGTGGTGAGGGCTCTTGCGGCGAGGGCTAGATCTTCAGAAGTGTGGAGGTTCTTTAAGGAAACACCGGATGACCGACGGACTGTGGTGTGCAACATTTGCCAAACCAGGCTCAGCAGGGGTTCCACCACTACTAGCTTAACTACCACCAGTATGCGCAGGCATATGAATGCTAAGCACCCCACTCAGTGGCAACAAGCCCGTTCACCTCCGGCCGTGCACACCACTGCTCCTTCCCCTGTGTCAGCTGCTAGTCAGCCCCCTGCCCAGGACCCTGCCACAAAAACCCCATCGTCGCCTCCACGATCCTCCACAGCATCCACCAGCGTTCAGCTCTCCATACCCCAGACGCTGGAGCGGAAACGCAAATATAGTGCAACCCACCCGCACGCCCAAGCCCTTAATGTGCACATCTCCAGATTGCTTAGCCTGGAGATGCTGCCCTATAGGCTAGTAGAGACCGAGGCCTTTCGCAACCTCATGGCGGCGGCCGCCCCTCGGTATTCGGTCCCCAGCCGCCACTACTTTTCCCGATGTGCCGTCCCAGCCCTGCACCAGCACGTGTCAGACAACATCATCCGTGCCCTGACCAACGCCGTTTCTGACAAGGTCCACCTGACCACGGACACGTGGACGAGTGCTGCCGGGCAGGGCCACTATATATCGCTGACGGCACATTGGGTTAACTTGGTGGAGGCTGGGACCGAGTCTGACCCTGGGGCTGCTCATATACTGCCGACGCCGAGGATTGCGGGGCCTACCTCGGTCCAGGTGTTTCAGGCCTACTATGCCTCCTCCTCCTCCCACCCCTCCTCCACCTCCTCCTCCGAACTACCATCCGTGGGCACGGCGCCATCAGTCGGTAGCTCTAGGCACAGCAGCAGTGCCGTCGCTAAGCGACAGCAGGCGGTGCTCAAACTGCTGAGCCTAGGCGACAAAAGGCACACCGCCCAAGAGCTATTACAGGGCATCACGGCGCAGACTGATCTGTGGCTGGCACCGCTGAACCTCAAGCCGGGAATGGTTGTGTGTGACAACGGCCGTAACCTGGTGGCGGCTCTGCAACTCGGCAGACTGACACATGTGCCATGCCTGGCCCATGTGTTAAATCTGATAGTGCAGCGTTTCCTCAAGACATACCCCAATCTGTCTGATTTGCTCACGAAGGTGCGCCGCATCTGTGCGCATTTCAGGAAGTCCAGCCCAGATGCTGCCACTCTCAGGGCAGCGCAGCGCCGCCTCCAACTGCCCGCTCACCGACTGTTGTGCGACGTGCCCACGAGGTGGAATTCAACACTGACCATGTTATCCAGAGTTTACCAGCAGCGCAGAGCGATTGTAGACTGCCAGATGTCAACTTCCACCAGAACTGGTAGTCAGGTCAGTCAGCTTCCTCAAGTCTACAATGAGGAGTGGACGTGGATGTCTGATATCTGTCAGGTGCTGAGTAACTTTGAGGAGTCAACACAGATGGTCAGTGGCGATGCCGCCATCATCAGCCTCACCATCCCGCTGCTTGGCCTGTTGAAAAACTCTCTGGTCAGCATGAAGTCGGAAGCTTTGCGCTCGTCACAAGAGACGGGGGAAGAATATTCCCTTGTTGATAGCCAAAGCACCCTGAGGTCTGTTTCTCAGCGCATATCGGAGGAGGTGGAGGTGGAGGAGGATGAGGAGGAAGAGGAGGAGAATGTTGGCGAGACACAAGAGGGGACCATTGTTGAGTCCTTCACTGTTCAGCGTGTATGGGCAGAAGAAGAGGAGTTGGAGGAGTTGGAGGAGGAGGAAATGGACAGTCAGGCCAGTGAGGGGAGTGAATTCTTACGCGTTGGTACTCTGGCGCATATGGCAGATTTCATGCTAGGCTGCCTATCCCGTGACCCTCGCGTTCAAAGAATTTATTCCAGCACCGATTACTGGGTGTTCACTCTCCTGGACCCACGGTACAAGCAAAATCTTGCCACTCTCATCCCTGCAGAGGAAAGGAGTGTGAGAATGCATGAATACCAGCAGGCCCTGGTGCACAAGCTGAAACAGTATTTCCCTTCTGACAGCGCTAGCGGCAGAGTGCGTAGTTCTGCGGGACAAGTAGCGAGGGAGAGTAGGCGAGCAGGCAGCTTGTCCAGCACTGGCAAGGGTACGCTTTACAAGGCTTTTGCCAGCTTTATGTCACCCCAGCAAGACACTGTCACCTGTCCCCAGTCTCGGCAGAGTAGGGCTGATCTTTACAGAAAGATGGTGAGGGAGTACGTAGCTGACCATACCATCGTCCTAAATGATCACACAGCTCCCTACAACTACTGGGTTTCAAAGCTGGACATGTGGCACGAACTGGCGCTGTACGCCTTGGAGGTTCTTGCCTGCCCTGCCGCTAGCGTCTTGTCCGAGCGGGTTTTCAGTGCAGCTGGTGGCATCATCACCGATAAGCGTACACGCCTGTCGACTGACAGCGCTGACAGGCTGACGCTTATTAAAATGAATAAAGGCTGGATTTCTCAGAATTTCCAATCTCCACCAGGTGAAGGAAGCTCAACCTGAATAATTGATCCACTCCTCCTCCTCCTCCTCATTTTCCTCCTTCTCCTCCTCTTTGTACAGTAAAGCAGAGGAAAATGGCTATTTTTTGACAGGGCCCACTGGCTCTTGCTATACTTCATGCATTTAATTTTTCTGGAGGGCCACCTACCCGGTCCTCTGTTTGAAACAATTTTTGTGAGTGCCACATATAGGCACTCAATCTATTCCATTTTTCTGGAGGGCCACCTACCCGGTCCTCTGGTTTGAACAATTTTTGGGACTGCCACATACAGGCACTCAATCTATTCCATTTTACTGGAGGGCCACCTACCTGCTCCTCTGGTTTGAAGAATTTTTGGGACTGCCACATACAGGCACTCAATCTATTCCATTTTACTGGAGGGCCACCTACCTGCTCCTCTGGTTTGAAGAATTTTTGGGACTGCCACATACAGGCACTCAATCTATTCCATTTTACTGGAGGGCCACCTACCTGCTCCTCTGGTTTGAACAATTTTTGGGACTGCCACATACAGGCACTCAATCTATTCCATTTTACTGGAGGGCCACCTACCTGCTCCTCTGGTTTGAACAATTTTTGGGACTGCCACATACAGGCACTCAATCTATTCCATTTTACTGGAGGGCCACCTACCTGCTCCTCTGGTTTGAAGAATTTTTGGGACTGCCACATACAGGCACTCAATCTATTCCATTTTACTGGAGGGCCACCTACCTGCTCCTCTGGTTTGAACAATTTTTGGGACTGCCACATACAGGCACTCAATCTATTCCATTTTACTGGAGGGCCACCTACCTGCTCCTCTGGTTTGAAGAATTTTTGGGACTGCCACATACAGGCACTCAATCTATTCCATTTTACTGGAGGGCCACCTACCTGCTCCTCTGGTTTGAAAAATGTTTGGGACTGCCACATACAGGCACTATCCAAATTAAATTGTCTCCATAGCAGCCTCCACACGTTGTCTCCATTGCTACCTCCAAAAGTCGTCCATATAGCTGCCTCCATACATCGTCCCTTTATCAAACGAGGTGTGTCAGGCAGAAATTTGGGTTGTTTTCATGGATTCCACATCAAAGTTGTTAACTTTGTCGCCACCCTGCTGTGTTATCCACAAAATATACTGGCAAACTTTTACCATTTAGGGATATTATTTCAGCGCTTCTTGCGCATCTGTTTACATTCCCCTCACCCGGCATATCCTAAACTTATAAGAACGCTACTACACTTGATCTTATACAAAAGGTTCTTAGAAGTGCTGTTTGGGGAGTAGCCTAGAGACAGGGGCTTGGATTGGCGAAAGCTCGCCTGGCAGCGGAACGCCAGCTCCATGCGCATCATGCGCTTCTTGCGCATCTGTTTACATTCCCCTAACCCGCCATATCCCAAACTTATAAGAACGCTACTACACTTAACTTGGTGCAGGCTGGGACCGAGTCTGACCCTGGGGCTGGTCATATACTGCCGACGCAGAGAATTGCGGGGCCTACCTCGGTCCAGGTCTCAAAGGCCTACTATACCTCCTCCCACCCCTCCTCCACCTCCTCCTCCTCCGAATTACCATCCGTGGGCATGGCGCCATCAGTCGGTAGCTCTAGGCACAGCAGCAGTGCCGTCGCTAAGCGACAGCAGGCGGTGCTGAAACTGCTGAGCCTAGGCGATAAAAGGCACACCGCCCAAGAGCTATTACAGGGCATTCCACATCAAAGTTGTTAACTTTGTCGCCACCCTGCTGTGTAATCCACAAAATATACTTGCAAACTTTTACCATTTAGGGATATTATTTCAGCGCTTCTTGCGCATCTGTTTACATTCCCCTCACCCGCCATATCCTAAACTTATAAGAACGCTACTACACTTGATCTTATACAAAAGTGCTGTTTGGGGAGTAGCCTAGAGACAGGGGCTTGGATTTGCGAAAGCTCGCCTGGCAGCGGAGCGCCAGCTCCATGCGCATCATGCGCTTCTTGCGCATCTGTTTACATTCCCCTCACCCGGCATATCCTAAACTTATAAGAACGCTACTACACTTGATCTTATACAAAAGTGCTGTTTGGGGAGTAGCCTAGAGACAGGGGCTTGGATTGGCGAAAGCTCGCCTGGCAGCGGAGCGCCAGCTCCATCACAAGATCCAACTAACATAGTTTTAACTGCAGCACCTTTAATCTACTACTAGTTCACTGCCTCCATACATGGTCCCCTTATCAAACGAGCTGTGTCAGGCAGAATTTTGGGTTGTTTTCATGGCTTCCATGTTAACTTTGTCGCCACCCTGCTGTGTAATCCACAAAATATACTGGCAAACTTTTATCATGTACCGATATTATTTGAGCACTTCTTGCTCACCTCCTTTGGTTCCTCTCTGCCACCCATTGGTTTGAAGCCTGAGTCCATTTAGGGTATGTCGCCATGACACTCTCTAGCCTGCTGCCGCTGCCTCTGCATGCCGTCCCCTATAGTGTCAGGGTCAATTATTGCATGTTTTAGATACTATCTAGCTTCATTCTGTCACTCTGTCATGGCCATGCTGTTGCCCATAATTTTGGCATAATGGTGCGTTTAAGCAGCCTCAGAGGCATCCATGCATGCTGCCCCTGCTGTTTCCTGTCCATTTCCGTGGTGTTTCCATCCTTTTCTGAGGTTCCCAGGTGTTTGGCCAAGCTTCCCTGTGCAGAGCCTTGGTCCCCTTGAAAAATGCTCGAGTCTCCCATTGACTTCAATGGGGTTCGTTATTCGAGACGAGCACTCGAGCATCGGGAAAAGTTCGTCTCGAATAACGAGTACCCGAGCATTTTAGTGTTCGCTCATCTCTATTCACAACCCTAATCTATAGACCAAAGCCAAGGACATAATAAACATGTAGATCTTTCTCCTACTGAGTCCCTCTGACAATGTAATTATCACATAGACTGGTCCAACCCCCGGACTGACGGATTTAGGGTCGGTATATGAATTTATTGATTTTATTTATTGTCCAATTTAGTTATTCTTATAGCAGCCTTTATAATTTTTAGCTAATGTCCAAAGTATTTATCTACTAGTCTTTAGCTATTTTTAGAATTTTTAAGCTACCTCTGCATGCTACAAATAAAGGAATACATATTTATACATGGTTCCTACAGTTATATTATTGTTTTATATTTTATGTTTCATTTTTCATGTGCCTTATATCCTTTTTATGTATTTCTCCATCTCTTCTATGAATTTTTTTTAGCTATTGACACTTCAGCTACCACCATTGTTAAAGGAAACCTACCATTAAGGTAGATCCGGTGGCAGTTTCAGCTAATAAATACCATCGTAGCCCTTTTTAGGGCTAATCCTTGAGTGGCCGCTGAGTTTGGAAAGGTTTTATTAACCGGATATGTAAATTTGTGAAAGAGACTACTGGGTAGCCGTAGCTGAAGCTACATGGCGCGGCTACTCCATGCCCCAGTAGCCACTAAAGAGAAGTTAGTCAATTTCCAGCTATAGTAGACATAGTTTTTCTTCTGCAAAATAGAAAAGCAAAGAGCCTCACCTTCAGAATGACAGGTGCTGTCTGGAAAGTTGTGTACACTTTAGAAACTTGCTGTCATGGAATATTATAAGGATTTTAAGTAAGTCTATAGGAAAATGCTTGGTCATAGTTTTTTTTGCGGAAATGTAACCACTCCTCTCCTGGTAGAAGTATAATGTTATGGTATTATATATATAGTGGCAGTTCATTGGTTTGGTTGTTGAGACATTTACATGTATTGCTAGAAGAATAAATTCTATAATTATATTTATTTATTGTTGTGTCATTTTTAATATGAATTGTTAAGAAAATTAAATATTTTTAAAAACTTTAAAACACTTGTTTTCCTTGAGTTTGGAATAGGGGAAATGTGTAAGAAAGAGGGCAAAGTATATAACTGGCGACAGACTTAACTCTGTAGTAGTTATAGACAAGCCAAATGTCTACTACAATCCATCATTGTGGTGACATAACTAAAATATAAATCAATGAGGCCAGTGCCTATATCATCTTTATAGATAGTAATTATGAAACCTTAGGGAACACTATGCATCTTAAAGATAGGTCATAACAATTGATAGAGAAAAGAGGAAAACAAATATATTCTATATCTGATATACATTCTAATAATCTTTTTTTCTTATTTACTTTATGTTATTTATTATGCACTTTGCCTTGTCTGCAAAGGAACAAACTTCAATAATTCCACTCATTGAGCAGAAGGTGGCGACATTGTTACATAACAGGAAGATCATTGGTTCCTTATAAGTATTAAGCAGGGGCACAAAACCCCCGGAACAGAGTAAATACCCCCGGAAACTACTACTGCATTATACTGCATTTGTACCATAAGTAACATAGACCACAGAGCAGACTACAATATGGGGCACAAACAAGACAATATTACTGATGGTGGAAATTGTCTGAACCCATGCAGCAGGTAATAAATGTGAATTTAATTCTTACTTATTGGGGGTCATTTACTAAGGGCCTGATTCGCGTTTTCACGACGTATTACCCGAATATTTCCTATTTGCACCAATTTCCCCTGTATTGCCCCGGGATTTTGGCGCACGCGATCGGATTGTGGCGCATCGGCGCCGGCATGCGCGCAACGGAAATCGGGGTGCATGGCCGAACGAAAACCAGATGTATTCGGAAAAACCGCTGCATTTAAAAACGGAAAATGTGTCGCTCAGGGACGCGCTTACCTTCACTCAGCCGGCCTCGGTGAATTCCAGCGCGTTCAGATGCTTTTCAGCGCAGCAGCGCCACCTGGTGGACGGCGGAGGAACTACTTTAATAAATCCCGGCCAGACCCGAATCCAGCGCAGAGAACGCGCCGCTGTATCGCGAATGGACCGGGTAAGTAAATCTGCCCCATTATCTATAATACTGCCCCCTATGTACAAGAATATAACTCCTATAATACTGTCCCCTATGTACACGAATATAACTACTATAATACTGCCCCCTATGTACAAGAATATAACTACCATAATACTGCCCCCTATGTACAAGAATATAACTCCTATAATACTGTCCCCTATGTACACGAATATAACTACTATAATACTGCCCCCTATGTACAGGAATATAACTACTATAATACTGCCCCCTATGTACAAGAATATAACTACTATAATACTGCCCCCTATGTACAAGAATATAACTACTATAATACTTTCCCCTATGTACAAGAATATAACTACTATAATACTGCCCCCTATGTACAAGAATATAACTACTATAATACTGCCCCCTATGTACAAGAATATAACTACTATAATACTGCCCCCTATATACAAGAATATAACTACTATAATACTGCCCCCTATGTACAAGAATATAACTACTATAATACTGCCCCCTATGTACAAGAATATAACTACTATAATACTTTCCCCTATGTACAAGAATATAACTACTATAATATTGCCCCCTATGTACAAGAATATAACTACTATAATATTGCCCCCTATGTACAAGAATATAACTACTATAATACTGCCCCCTATATACAAGAATATAACTACTATAATATTGCCCCCTATGTACAAGAATATAACTACCATAATACTGCCCCCTATGTACAAGAATATAACTACCATAATACTGCCCCCCTATGTACAAGAATATAACTACTATAATACTGCCCCCTATATACAAGAATATAACTACCATAATACTGCCCCCCTATGTACAAAAATATAACTACTATAATACTGCCCCCTATGTACAAGAATATAACTACTATAATACTGCCCCCTATGTACAGGAATATACAGTGGCGTAACTAGAGTCCACTGGGCCCCGGGACAAAATTCCTAATGGGGCCCCCCTCCCCAACTATACCTAAAAAAAACCCCTCAAAACCCTTTCTGCTAACCGATATTTCAGTGATTATTACATATTCTGCCCACCCCACAATGAGTTATTAAATATACTCTCCCCCCATAATGAATTATTAAATATTCTCCCCCCCCCCTCAATTATTACATATTCTGCCCCCCCCAAATGAATAATTACATATTCTGCTCCCCCACAATGAATTACATATTCTCTCCCCCACAATGAATTATTACATATTCTGCCCCCCACAATGAATTATTAAATATTCTACCCCCCCACAATGAATTATTACATATTCTGTCCCCCCCACAATGAATTATTACATATTCTGCCCTCCCCCACAATTATTACATATTCTGCCCTCCCCCACAATTATTACATATTCTCTCCCCCCACAATAAATGATTACATATTCTCTCCCCCCACAATAAATTATTACATATTCTGCCCCCCCCACAATTATTACATATTCTCTCCCCCCACAATAAATTATTACATATTCTGCCCCCCACAATGAATTATTAAATATACTCTCCCCCATAATGAATTATTACATATTCTGCCCCCCCCAATGAATTATTACATATTCTACCCCCCCCCCCACAATGAATTATTACATATTCTATCCCCCCACAATGAATTATTACATATTCTGCCCTCCCCCACAATTATTACATATTCTGCCCTCCCCCACAATTATTACATATTCTCTCCCCCCACAATAAATTATTACATATTCTGCCCCCCACACAATTATTACATATTCTCTCCCCCCACAATAAATTATTACATATTCTGCCCCCCACAATGAATTATTAAATATACTCTCCCCCATAATGAATTATTACATATTCTGCCCCCCCCAATGAATTATTACATATTCTACCCCCCCCCCACAATGAATTATTACATATTCCCCCCCCCCCAACACAATGAATTATTACATATTCTGCCCACCACCCACACACAATTAATTATTACAATCTCTCCCCCCCACACTATGAATTATTACATATTTCCCCCCCCCACAATTAATTATTACATATTCTGCCCCCCACAATTAATTATTATATTTCCTTCCCCCCCACACACACAATTAATTAATTATACAATAAGCCCCATTTTTAAAAAAACCCTATACTCACCTCTGGCAGCGGGTCCCGCGTCTTCTATCTTCTTGCCGCGGGCGGACAGGAAGGGGTGTGCGGCAGCGTGATGACGTCATCACGCAGCCGCGCATCCCAGTTCATGGAGCGCTGTGCGCCGGGGTTGTCTTCCGGCCACATCGCTCCAGTTATAGTGCTCGAGCGGCCGCTTACTGCCGCGTTGAGCACTATTCAGTGACGGGCAGGAGCTTCCTGTCCGGACAGACGGAGGCCCCTGCCCGACTGCCAGTGGCGTACCGACCGCGGTTGCCATTGAGACGGTCGCCCGGGCCCCCTCGTCCGATGGGCCCGGTCTCAATGGCGGCCGCTGCGACCGCGGTCGGTACGCCACTGGGAATATAACTACTATAACTTTGCCCTAGGTACAGGATTATTACTACTATACTACTGACCCCTATGTACAAGAATATATCCACCATAATACAGCCCCCTACGTAGAGGAATATACCTACTATAAACCTGCTCTACCCCCCCCCCCCAGGTCTTGTCTCTTCTCCTCATTTAGGTAGTCCCCCTCCATGTCTGCTATCCCCTTCTCACACAGCAGACCGCCCTACCCCCAGTTCTCACAAAGCAAGCCCCTCAGGTGTATTCCTCCATCCTTCCCCAGAATTCCCACCCCCAGATCTAGTCCTCCATTCCCGCAGAGAACCCCCCCCCCCCCCCCCAGTGCTTCATCCATCTAGTGCACCGCATCGTGATCGAGACTTCTATTGTGACGTGATATGGACACAATTTGAGCAGTCAGAACACGGCCACATTTACGGCCACAAATTTCCTTATGTCTCCACATATTGGCTCCTCCTATACAAATCTTCTACCATAGATATTTAGTGGATTTTGCAGGGAGTGTGAAAGGATTTTCAACTGCCAAACCAGTGCCAAATTTTTAATTTCATTACATTTTTCTGAAATATTTTAACAACAACGTAGGACAACATAGGAATTTAAAAACACAAAAGAAAAAAACATAGACAAAAAATAACCAGCTTATAGTTTAAATGTGGCCAACATAACAGAGCTGTAAGAATAGCAAAAGTTACAAGGATAAAGATGAGGTTAGTAAGAAGGCAAGGTCTATAAGGCAGTAGGCTTATAAAGCTATGACCTTTTCTGGCTCAGAATTGGTTAAACTCCAAAATTCCAGAAGATAGGATAAAATTCGTATATGTACAGGCCCATATTTACCAAAAAACAGTGCAGTCTGTGCTATGTGCAGTTTGCCTGTGTAGTGTGCAGGGGGCGCCAGATTCATGAATTGTGGTGCAAGTTCTTCATGAATCTGGTGCCCCCTGCACTGCTTCGGCAGAATGCACCAACTTTTTTTGTTGTACCTATAACATAGAGCGCGTGACACACTTCTGTCGGACACTGTATAATGTTAAGGTTTGCACTAAAAAGGACATGCGAAGTCCGACAGAAAACTGGCGCAGGGGCTTGAATAAATATGGGCCATGAAGTGTAAGAGCCTCTACAGTGATGGTCCTTTGGACTGAAGATGTGTCCCCTTAGGACTCTGTTTTGCAAATTAAAAAGTTGTTGCTAATAGACACCCCTGCCAATGCATAAGCAAGGTGGTTGTTGCGAATAGCGCCCTCTTCTTGTCAGGATCTATCTGGTGAGAGACGGTATCCACCATCTGGACTCGGCTCCATCCCTACCAGCCCAGCCTGCAGTCAGAGCCGGATCATCATTGGCTTTATTGGTTGGGGGCCCCCCACAACCCCATAAGGTTGTTGTTTTTTTTTTAAATCAAACAGCATTCAAAGATGGTGGGGGTCAGGATATTTAAAATAATTAATTGGAGAGGGCATCATATCAAAAAGTTAACTGTGGGGGAGCAGCAAATTAATTAGTTAATTATGGGGGACAGCATATTAAATAGTTAGTCATAGGGGGGCAGCATATTAAATAGTTAACTATGGGGGGCAGCATATTAAATAGTTAATTATGGGGGGGCAGCATATTAAATAGTTAATTATGGGGGACAGCATATTAAATAGTTAATCATAGGGGGCAGCATATTTAATAGTTAATCATAGGGGGGCAGCATATTAAATAGTTAATTATGGGGGGCAGCATATTAAATAGTTAATTATGGGGGGGCTGCATAGTAAATTGTGTGTGTTTGGGGGGTACAATATTAACTCCCCAACGCTCTGAGGCTTACATGTACGGAGCAGAGGTGCATGGCCTGTATGAAGAGGGCTCACGAGTTGAGCCCTCTTAATACAGAGGTGGGGTTTGCTGCATATTGCAGCAAACGCCCACCACTAATACCTGCGATTGGTGCTAAAGCCGACCGCGGGTATTAACCCTTCTGATGCTGCCGCCAACATTTAAAGGACGGTGGCACATTGGCGCCGCCATCTTTGTTCTGATCGTTACTCACTCCCTAGGACGTCATGGGGGGGGCAGCGATCGGTTGCCATGACAGCCTTGGGTCTTTGTCAAGACTGCATGGCATCTGCAGTTTCGTTACAATTTGCCAGTGGCTCATTGTAATGAAAACTGTGTAAAAATTCCATATACTGCAATACCATAGTATTGCAGAATATGGTAGGAACAATCAGACCATCTAGGGTTAAAGTACTTTAAAAAAAATAGTAAAAAAAAATAAATCACCCCCTTTCCCTAGAACTGATACTAATTTATTAAACAGTAAAAATCACAAACACATTAGGTATCGCCGCATCTCAAAATATCTGATCTATCAAAATGTAAAAATGGTTATTGCTGGTGTTGAACCACATAACGGAAAATAACGCCCAAATGTCCGAAATGCAACTTTTACACCATTTTACATAACATAAAAATTGTGATAAAAACTGATCAAAAGGTCTCACAGTCCTCAAAATGGCAGCAATGAAAACATCGGCTCATCCCGCCAAAAAATAACTCCTCAGCCAGCCCCCAAATATACCCAGCACCTGCCCATGATACAGCCTACCCCTGCCCCCGTATATAGCCAGCTCCTGCCCCGATATATCCTTCCCACGTATATAGCCAGCTCCTGCCCTTGTATATAGCCAGCTCCTGCCCTTGTATATAGCCAGCTCCTGCCCTTGTTTATAGCCAGCTCCTGCCCTTGTATATAGCCAGCTCCTGCCCTTGTATATAGCCAGCTCATGCCTACGTATATAGCCAGCTCATGCCCACGTATATAGCCAGCTCCTGCCCCTGTATATAGCCAGCTGCTGCCCCTGTATATAGCCAGCTCCTGCCCCTGTATATAGTCAGCTCCTGCCCCTGTATATAGCCAGCTCCTGCCCCCGTATATAGCCAGCTCCTGCTCCCGTATATAGCCAGCTCCTGCCCCCGAATATAGCCAGCTCCTGCCCCTGAATATAGCCAGCTCCTGCCCCTGAATATAGCCAGCTGCTGCCCCTGTATATAGCCAGCTGCTGCCCCTGTATATAGTCAGCTCCTGCCCCTGTATATAGCCAGCTCTTGCCCCCGTATATAGCCAGCTCCTGCCCCTGTATATAGCCAGCTGCTGCCCCGGTATAAAGCCAGCTCCTGCCCCCGTATAAAGCCAGCTCCTGCCCCCGTATATAGCCAGCTCCTGCCCCCGTATATAGCCAGCTCCTGCCCCTCAATATAGCCAGCTCCTGACCCTCAATATAGCCAGCTCCTGACCCTCAATATAGCCAGCTCCTGACCCTCAATATAGCCAGCTCCTGCCCCTGGTAGCAAAAGAAAGTCAAAACTCACCTTTCCTGCGCCCCCGCAGTTCTTCTCTTGTTCCGTCGGCAACGTGTACAGATCTGCCGCTGCCGATGGAAGGAGAGAAGACCTGCGGGGGCGCAGGAAAGGTGAGTTTTGACTTTCTTTTTTCTCTTCACTTCAGTATAAGCCAAGTTTGAAGTTTTTAGCACATTTTTTGTGCTGAAAAACGCGGCATATACTCGAGTATATATGCTATGAAAAAGTTATTAGCGTCAGAAGAAGACAAAACCTCTTTTTTTTCGTGATGAGGTTTTAATTTTTTAAAATGTATTAAAACTCAATAAAACCTGTATAAATTTAGTTTCCTTGTGATCATACTGAACCAAAGAGTGAAGTCTACAGAGTACAAAATAATTTACAGAGGATCCAGTGTATGAAGTTTATTGGGGGTGAGGCCTAGCATGTAAAATAGTTCATAGGGTCGGGTGGGGGTGGGAGCAGTATATCATATAACTAAATGGGGGGACAGTATATTAGAGGCCAGCCTCTAAAATTCATTTGGCACCCCAGTATATTAGAAAGGGCCATAAATAGGTAAATTAATTCATTAAACGGGGCAATATATAAATGAAGTCATGGGGGAACCATATATTGGGTAATTGGTGGGTGACACATATAATTAGGGGTACAGTATTACTCAGGGTCTGTAGTATAGTAATATATGCAGGGGACACAGAGGTTTTATTATGGGGTATATTTTGGGGGGGCATATTTCTGTTATCCAGGTGACATTATACTGTGAGTAACTGTGGTATTTTTAGTTTCACAGTGTGGGGCAGGTACAGTGTGGTCAGTTGTGGTGTGAGGGGTATATATGATATATATGGGGAACAGTGTGGTCAGTTGTGGTGTGAGGGGTATATATGATATATGTGGGGGCACAGTGTGGTCAGTTGTGGTGTGAGGAGTATAAATGATATATGTGAGGGGTACAGTGTGGTCAGTTGTGGTGGGAGGGGTATATATGATATATGTGGGGTACAGTGTGGTCAGTTGTGGTGTGAGGGGTATATATCATATATGTGAGGGTACAGTGTGGTCAGTTGTGTTAGGGGTATACATGATATATGTGGGGGCACAGTGTGGTCAGTTGTGGTGTGTGAGGAGTATATATGATATATGTGGGGGCACAGTGTGGTCAGTTGTGGTGTGAGGGGTATATATGATATGTGGGGGCACAGTGTGGTCGGTTGTGGTGTGAGGGGTATATATGATATATGTGGGGGCACAGTGTGGTCAGTTGTGGTGTGGGGGGTATATATGATATATGTGGGGGTACAGTGTGGTCAGTTTTGTATGTGAGGGTCAGGTGTGAGGTGTATATAGGATGATGCCAACCATATTTGTTTTATAAACCCGCAGAGAGTCATGGATGGAAGAAGTCTCCTGGAATATCAGACAGAAGGGAGGAGACAACATCAGGGACGTCACCTGTAAGTCATTGGATCACACTGCAGCCTCTGTGCAGGACTGGTATATACTACTATATAGTCACTATATGCTGGTACATACTGGTCTGTGTGTAGGTTATCATATAGTATTGCAGTATTAATCAGTCATTATGTAGTGGTGATAATCCTGATGCAATGATATTATTTGGGCCTAGTACAGAGGTGTCATTAGTGATATCACCCTTTGCTCGGTGGTGTTTGTATTATAACAATATGGCGGTAAAGATCATCAGTAAATGGAGTTTATATGTGGTAAATTATTGGTAATACTGGTCATGTTGTGGTATTCCTATGGGTCAGTTTCGAGGGATCATTTGTAAATTGTAGCGCTATTGTTTGGAATATTGGTCTTATGGTCCTTTTATTTGGTAACAGTTTTGTCTTATGATTATTCAGTAATAATATGGCGGGAGTATTTTTTAGTTTGTCATGGAACAAAATTGGAAATGGTTTAGTAAGTAGGAATTTATCTAAAACTAAAGATACCATTGTTTCTAATATCTCTAGAGCTTGGGAACTGTGTAACTATGTTATATCTTTTTACATATATTGTTGTGGGAGGGGGCCCCACGTTGGCTGCCGAGCTGGGGGGCCCCATCCTAAATGAGGTGCTCCATACCACTGGGACCCTTAATCTGGCCCTGCCTGCAGTTACTACCAGGCTAAGAGTAACCTTCATGGCAGCTCTCCATGACTCTTCCAGCCTGCTGAATCTGCTGCTACTTTTTGGCCATTGCCTGCAGTTGAAAGTTGAATAAAGAACTGTAAGTTGATTTGCACAATGTTGCCTCCATCTGATCCCTGGATACGGCTGCTTACCACCACGGGCTTCCCCATCCATCACCCAGGGATTCATCCTACAGATATTTAGGGGTTGTGAAACATTGCATCAGCCTATCCCTCCATATTTCTTGCACACACCAGCTGATGGAGACCTGCAAGGCTTTAGGCCCATCCTCCGGTCCCCATATCAATCACCATGACCATAGCGTGCCGAAGGCCGCACTAGCCAGCCACTCCGGTATTCTGAGCCCCGGCTGCCTCAAGGCCACCAGGAAAAGGCTAGGCCCCGGTGGGGGATGTTGCACTAACATTATCACTTTATTAGGGTCAGGGGCTGCTTTTCTAAACTTCTTTCTAACTTAGAGTTTGCATAAGTCACCATAAGACATTATTCAAGAAACGTTTCTGGCGTACTGTAAATCATTAGTGGCCTGTCGCTTCCCATCTGGCGCCTTATTTCACTGCTAACCTTTCCTTCTCTCCGCTGCCCGGCCTGCTGATATATAACCTGCTGTGTCCTGAATGGGCTTAAAAAATGGAAAAGTGCCAAAAATATGAAAAAAATCACATTCTAGTTGCAGAGATTTATAGATCAGCAGGGGATTTCATTTTCAGTTCTTGTGCACCTGATGCCAATAAACTTATTAACTATGTAGGGCAAAGGCAAGGTCGAGGTCAAAGGAGTCAAATAACCCTTTAATGCTGGAGAGGGAAGAGAATTGTTCTAGCTCCAACTTACCACTTACCTTATGGGCCCCCTAAGCCTCTTGTGCCCAGTTGCAACCCACCCTCAGCACCCCTCAAGTTACGCCCCTGGTCATAGGCACCTAAAGCATAGTGATTCATGAGGGAAGTGAAGGCTAGCTTCTCCAGTCATATCACATAGAAGAGCTACAGTAGAACAAATTGTTGAAAAAGTAATAACTAGCTACAACACAAAGCGATCAGAACATACGGTTCTGCATATAGGACTCCATTGCTGTAGACGAGTCAGGGTGTAAATCCTGACCCCTTCTTATACAACAAACGTGCACAAAATGAGTATGAGCATCAGGCCTGGATCATGGAAAACGTAGCTTGTCTCATTCTAGGCATAAAGGGGTTAACAGAAAAGATTGTGACATCAGACGTCACTCGGAGGTCACATCAGCCAACTAGACGACTGACACCAGAAGGACTTTTGAACGCAGGATCTCACAATCCCTTTAATTCAATTAGAACTATCAGTACTGAAAGCTTCTCCATTATGTAAGACGCACAGAGGCCGGAGATCTTACATAAAGTCACTTATGACCAAAGCAAAATCACAAAAGGTTCCAACAATGTTCTACTGCTTTACAGCTGCACTGGTACTGGTTCAGATCTTACGGGAACTGAACATATTGACCTAAAAGAATCAATAATGTACTAATGTGTACAACGGTATTGATGAAAAGAGACAGACTAAGAATGCTAAAGGGCCGTAGATACCGTACTACACTAATATATAGAATATAAATATAGACCAGGAGGCCGGAGATACTATACTAATATATAAAATACAAATATAGACCAGGAGGCCATAGATACTAGACTAATATATGGAATATAAATATAGACTAGGAGGCTGTAGATACTATACTAATATATAGAATATAAATATAGACCAGGAGGCCATAGATACTATACTAATATATAGAATATAAATATAGACCAGGAGGCTGTAGATACTATACTAATATATAGAATATAAATATAGACTAGGAGGCCGTAGATACTATACTAATATATGGAATATAAATATAGACCCGGAGGCCATAGATACTATACTAATATATGGAATATAAATATAGACCCTGAGGCCATAGATACTATACTAATATATAAAATATAAATATAGACCAGGAGGCTGTAGATACTATACTAATATATAGGATATAAATATAGACCAGGAGGCTGTAGATACTATACTAATATATGGAATATAAATATAGACCAGGAGGCCATAGATACTATACTAATATATAGGATATAAATATAGACCAGGAGGCCGGAGATACTATACTAATATATGGAATATAAATATAGACCAGGAGGCCATAGATACTATACTAATATATGGAATATAAATATAGACCAGGAGGCTGTAGATACTATACTAATATATGGAATATAAATATAGACCAGTAGGCCATAGTTACTATACTAATATATGGAATATAAATATAGACCAGGAGGCCATAGATACTATACTAATATATGGAATGTAAATACAGGCAGTCCCCGGGTTACGTACAAGATAGGGACTGTAGGTTTGTTCTTAAGTTGAATTTGTATGTAAGTCGAAACTGTATATTTTATCATTGTAGTTCCCGACAATTTTTTTTTTTTGCCCCAGTGACAATTGGAGTTTCAAATTTTTTTGCTGTAATAGGACCAAGAATTATCAATAAAGCTTCATTACAGACAATTTTAAGCTGATTATTGCAATCTGGGACTATTTTAAAACATCCAGAGAGCTTCACCAGAGGTCACAGTGGGCAGAGGGGTCCGTCTGTAACTATGGGTTGTCTGTAAGTCGGGTGTCCTTAAGTAGGGGACCGCCTGTATAGACCCGGAGGCCATAGATACTATACTAATATATAGAATATAAATATTGACCAGGAGGCCATAGATACTATACTAATATATGGAATATAAATATAGACCAGGAGGCCGTAGATACTATACTAATATATAGAATATAAATATAGACCCGGAGGCCGTAGATACTATACTAATATATGGAATATAAATGTAGACTAGGAGGCCGTAGATACTATACTAATATATAGGATATAAATATAGACCAGGAGGCTGTAGATACTATACTAATATATAGGATATAAATATAGACCAGGAGGCCGGAGATACTATACTAATATATAGAATATAAATATAGACCAGGAGGCCGGAGATACTATACTAATATATAGAATATAAATATAGACCAGGAGGCTGTAGATACTATACTAATATATAGAATGTAAATATAGACCCGGAGGCTGTAGATACTATACTAATATATAGAATATAAATATAGACTAGGAGGCCATAGATACTATACTAATATATGGAATATAAAAATAGACCAGGAGGCCATAGATACTATACTAATATATAAAATATAAATATAGACCAGGAGGCCATAGATACTATACTAATATATAGGATATAAATATAGACCAGGAGGCCGGAGATACTATACTAATATATGGAATATAAATATAGACTAGGAGGCTGTAGATACTATACTAATATATAGAATATAAATATAGACCAGGAGGCCGTAGATACTATACTAATATATAGAATGTAAATATAGACCAGGAGGCCATAGGTACTATACTAATATATAGGATATAAATATAGACCCGGAGGCCATAGATACTATACTAATATATAGAATATAAATATAGACCCGGAGGCCATAGATACTATACTAATATATAGAATATAAATATAGACCCGGAGGCCATAGATACTAGTATATAGAATATAAATATAGACCCGGAGGCCATAGATACTATACTAATATATAGGATATAAATATAGACCAGGAGGCCGGAGATACTATACTAATATATAGAATATAAATATAGACCAGGAGGCCGGAGATACTATACTAATATATAGAATATAAATATAGACCAGGAGGCTGTAGATACTATACTAATATATAGAATGTAAATATAGACCCGGAGGCTGTAGATACTATACTAATATATAGAATATAAATATAGACTAGGAGGCCATAGATACTATACTAATATATGGAATATAAAAATAGACCAGGAGGCCATAGATACTATACTAATATATAAAATATAAATATAGACCAGGAGGCCATAGATACTATACTAATATATAGGATATAAATATAGACCAGGAGGCCGGAGATACTATACTAATATATGGAATATAAATATAGACTAGGAGGCTGTAGATACTATACTAATATATAGAATATAAATATAGACCAGGAGGCCGTAGATACTATACTAATATATAGAATGTAAATATAGACCAGGAGGCCATAGGTACTATACTAATATATAGGATATAAATATAGACCCGGAGGCCATAGATACTATACTAATATATAGAATATAAATATAGACCCGGAGGCCATAGATACTATACTAATATATAGAATATAAATATAGACCCGGAGGCCATAGATACTAGTATATAGAATATAAATATAGACCAGGAGGCCATAGATACTATACTAATATATGGAATATAAATATAGACTAGGAGGCTGTAGATACTATACTAATATATAGAATATAAATATAGACCAGGAGGCTGTAGATACTATACTAATATATAGAATATAAATATAGACCCGGAGGCCATAGATACTATACTAATATATAGAATATAAATATAGACCAGGAGGCCATAGATACTATACTAATATATGGAATATAAATATAGACTAGGAGGCTGTAGATACTATACTAATATATAGAATATAAATATAGACTAGGAGGCTGTAGATACTATACTAATATATAGAATATAAATATAGACCAGGAGGCTGTAGATACTATACTAATATATAGAATATAAATATAGACCAGGAGGCTGTAGATACTATACTAATATATAGAATGTAAATATAGACCAGGAGGCCATAGATACTATACTAATATATAGGATATAAATATAGACCCGGAGGCCATAGATACTATACTAATATATAGAATGTAAATATAGACCAGGAGGCCATAGATACTATACTAATATATAGGATATAAATATAGACCCGGAGGCCATAGATACTATACTAATATATAGAATATAAATATAGACCAGGAGGCCATAGATACTATACTAATATATAGAATATAAATATAGACCAGGAGGCCATAGATACTATACTAATATATAGAATGTAAATATAGACCCGGAGGCCATAGATACTATACTAATATATAGAATATAAATATAGACCAGGAGGCCATAGATACTATACTAATATATAGAATGTAAATATAGACCAGGAGGCTGTAGATACTATACTAATATATAGGATATAAATATAGACCAGGAGGCTGTAGATACTATACTAATATATAGAATATAAATATAGACCAGGAGGCCATAGATACTATACTAATATATAGAATATAAATATAGGCCAGGAGGCTGTAGATACTATACTAATATATAGGATATAAATATAGACCAGGAGGCTGTAGATACTATACTAATATATAGGATATAAATATAGACCAGGAGGCTGTAGATACTATACTAATATATAGAATGTAAATATAGACCCGGAGGCCATAGATACTATACTAATATATAGAATATAAATATAGACCAGGAGGCCATAGATACTATACTAATATATAGGATATAAATATAGACCAGGAGGCCGGAGATACTATACTAATATATAGAATATAAATATAGACCAGGAGGCCATAGATACTATACTAATATATAGGATATAAATATAGACCAGGAGGCTGTAGATACTATACTAATATATGGAATATAAATGTAGACTAGGAGGCCGTAGATACTATACTAATATATGGAATATAAATATAGTCCAGGAGGCCATAGATACTATACTAATATATGGAATATAAATATAGTCCAGGAGGCCATAGATACTATACTAATATATGGAATATAAATATAGTCCAGGAGGCCATAGATACTATACTAATATATGGAATATAAATATAGACTAGGAGGCCATAGATACTATACTAATATATAGAATATAAATATAGACCAGGAGGCCATAGATACTATACTAATATATAGGATATAAATATAGACCAGGAGGCTGTAGATACTATACTAATATATGGAATATAAATGTAGACTAGGAGGCCGTAGATACTATACTAATATATGGAATATAAATATAGTCCAGGAGGCCATAGATACTATACTAATATATGGAATATAAATATAGTCCAGGAGGCCATAGATACTATACTAATATATGGAATATAAATATAGTCCAGGAGGCCATAGATACTATACTAATATATGGAATATAAATATAGACTAGGAGGCCGTAGATACTATATATAGATATGAAATATGGACTAACACATACTATAAATATGGATTAAGAGGCCAGTGAAGAATAGAATAAAAACATTAAAAACAGTGAATACAGGACCATTTAAGTGCAGAACACATTGAAAGAACAATATTCTTCACATTCCAGATGTTCCGAACATCTCCTAACTTAGCGGGAGACACACGCGAACACCTGGAAAGTGAAGAATAGTGTTAGTTCAATGTGTTCTTACAAGTAAAACATCTGGAAACATGTGTAATATTTTTTTTTTACAATAAAAATACTTTTATTCAATTTATTTTATTAATTTACTGCTCGATCTCGAGCCGGCGAGATACTCGTCTGAGTAACGAGCCGGTCCGAGTATGCTAATACTCGACCGAGCAGTATACCCAGACGAGTATACTCGCTCATCTCTAGTGAACACCTATTGATAAATGAGGCAAATCTTCACTGACAGAAAATCTATGAGCTGGTGTAAATTTTAGCTACTGGGCTAATGCTCTCCCAATATACAGTTATTTATGACAGAGGAAGATTTTTTTTCCAATTTATTTCTGAGTTAAGATAACGTGAAGTAGATTATCTCTATGGTGGGACATTTGGTGTCATTGTTAGTATATTTTCTGTATGGTTACATTACTGAGCATATTGTACTGTGACATCACTGGGTGTATGATATCTGTACTGTGACATCTCTGTGTGTATTATCCCTGTACTGTGAAATCCCTATGTGCATTGTTTACATTGATTTAATCCATGTGTGGCTTTGTACTACAATCATGTATATATTTATGCAGGGTCGGCTCAAGGTTTCAATAGGCCCCTGGGCGACAGAGCCTCAGTGGGCCCCTTTGCAGTGAAGGGGAGGCGTTAAAAATGCAGTAACTGAAACAGTTTCCTGTTCCCTAAAATATTTCCTAGTTTAACAAACCAAACAGCCCCCTCATTGTGTTTTTTATATACAGCCCCCTCAAGGCTATTTTATATAAAGCCTGCCTCCCCCCTATGTATTCATTCACAGTCCCCCTCACCACCATGGATTCCTTATGTACAACCTTATGTGGGCCCCTCCCTCCCAGCAGCTCTGGGCCCCAGCACTTGCCCCGTTACGCCCAGTGCTGGCGCCAACCCTGTATTTATGGACAGACCAATATCCTGGTTATGTCACAATAGTTTGCCTGTGTTTTTTGACTGAACTGATGATGTCATAATAGTTTATTATATTACATGCTATGATATCACCATACAGGTGTGTGTCTGGGTTTTTATTTATGTATATAGTAATCTGTATACAGATGTGGCTGAGACTATATACATAAGCTATTTAGAACTGTGCTGTGTTACATTACTAGTGCATACATGTATGTGGGCCTTGCTATATTGTTATAATAGTGCTTGTTTTTGGCACACTTGCTCTAGGGGGGCAGCCACAGTAACGCGCATGTAAATGGATCCAGATATTCGAATAAAAAGGAATAACTCTGACCCCGTCCTTGCCTTTTCCATCCTGAGTGATCCCAGTTGTCATTGATAATCGTATTAAAAACACATCTGGTCACTGGTAATCAGGTTATCATCTTCTAGGTGCGTCATTTTCTCTTATTTATCTTTCTGACTTTCTATACAAAGGAGCTTGTGTGTGCATACATGGTCAGTTTTATCAGCTAGAGGTGACCCCTTAACCTGGTCTTCTTTTATGCATGTGGAGGGATTAATTGTGGCTTGTACACCTGTATACCGGCCTACGAGCTATGGTTCTGATGTGGTGTGGGCAAGCAGGGGCCCGGGGACACCCCTGCCTTCACACTACCTATAGACTACAACAGTTCCAGGTGCAGGCTATAGCGCAGTTGTACGCTGGACATGGCATAGAACTGAGCAGGCTGCGGGCACGAGTGCGCCTAAAATCAGTCAACAAACCAGCTACAGAGAGAAACTGTCTGACCAGTGACACAATGAACCAGATGCTACCATCAGCTACTCACCAGTAAGAACACCTAGTGGGCAATGTCCAACGATGCCCATGAAGGTTCAGGAGGCCAGGAGTGCAGGTGTACGGCAATACTCTAGATTAAGGTGTGAAAGAGGTATGCAGAACGAGGTCAGGTGAAAGGAGGGTAGGAGAGACAGGATGGAGGGGTACATAACATGTAAGCTCCGGGGTGCATAGGGACAGATAATGTCGGGCGGAAACCTGAACAGATTCTAAAGGAGTGGCTGGGGTCTAGGTCGCCCCTAATCATATAAATCTTCTCTTCTCAGCTCTTCTGTTGAATTTGAAAATGCATGTGTTACTGCCACATATGAACGCTCTCTCACTTTCCAGTTTTCACTGACTTTGCAAAAATGTTTTGCCATTTCAAATTGACTGAAACCCTCCAGTAGCAGGTTGTCCAGATGAAGGCCAAAGCGGAGACCCTATCAAACAAAGCTAAAGAAGTTGATTGTTTCACGTTTATGATTTCTAGAATTTTGCATCTTTAAAACAACACAAACTCATTTAAGCGCCCCAAGAAGGCTGGTCACCCTTAAAAGAGAAATACAAGAGAGGACTGGATACTGCATCGGAAATTTCTCCACAGCTTAGCACAGGGTAAAGATCTGTCTTATCATATAATATCACAACATTAAAGAGCATTTGGACTCAAACCTCTTATTAGCTGGACTCGCCTTTGCTGGAGAACATGTTGTGTGGATAGAGAAGAAGTGGTTACAGTTCATTTTACTGATGAAAGCAAACATGATTTATTTAATAAAATATTATAAAAAAACTGGAAAAAGAATGAATCCAAAGTGTGTAAAGAAGTCAGTGAAAGGTGTTGGAGGAAGTGTCATGGTTTGGGGAATGTTTTCTGCAGAAGGAGTTGGTCCTTGCATACAGCTAAATGGAAAAGTTAGTGCAATTGTGTATCAGAACCTTCTTCAAAAACATGTGGTTTCTTCCATACTTCTTCATTCAATCAGACATTTTCATGAAGGACAATGCCCCCGGTCACACAGCAAAATAGAGCAGTTGCTTGAAATAGAAAACACTGTAACAATGAAACAAACAATGAAATTGCCAGCCTGGAGTCCTGATTAAAACCCAATAGAAATCATCTGGAAAATCCTTGGTGACACATTTATGGCCAAGAAACGCACAACAATCACCGAAACATGGAAAAGACTGGAAGAAGAGTGGATCAAAATCCCAGCAGAGCAGTGTGAGAGACTAGTGATGTCCTGTGGCCGGTACTGAAGTCATTCAAAGCAAAGACCTGTTCACTTACCTACTGACTGGCGATTGTTGTAGCCTTCAGAAAATGTAATTATAATTTTTCTCTGTGCTTCAGTCATTGCTGTTCTCTAATTATGATCATCATGTTTTTAGCAAAATAAAGGTTTTTTGTTGATATACTTTCTAAAACTCTGTTCCAGTGGCATGGTGTACCCCATACAAAAAATCCTTCAAATGTTGATCAATGGAGATTACGTTATTTGTGAAAAAAAATCAAGTGATTATAGAATATTCTCTAATTTTGATCTCCTGTGTATATGTATCTGTTGCAGAATGAAGGGCGGTGCCAACATCAAGCACTGTGCTCGCATACATCTGTGCCATCGTTGAATAGACCTGCCCGGGTACTCGTATTCTGCTCCAGATAAATCTTGTTGGATCATTTATGTTGAGTAATTTACGACTGTGGAGTCTACGTTAGATCAGCAAATAGTTGGTCTAGTTTCTGACGGAATTTTTGGGCAAACCCATTTAACCCCTTAAGGAGAAAGAGTTTTTTTGCTCCTTTCTCGATCTCCACCTTCAAAATTCCATAACTTTTCATGTGCGCTTTCAATGCATTTTCAAAGCAATTTCAATGAATTTTTCACGCGCAGATTACACGTGTGAAAAGGACTCAGGACTGAGGTCTATCTTTTCTATGGTAATTGATGCATGAAAAACGCATTGCACTTGCATGTGTCTCAGAGTGCAGTACATCTTTGATGCGTCTCCATAGACTTGTATGGTGCGTTTTTCATGCGCGTGACTTGGAAAAGTAGAGCATGCCGAGATTTAAACGCGCATTTAAAAATGCGTCTGTGTGCGTGAAAAAAAATGCAGGGGCCGACTGAAATTTGAAGCCGATCCTGGGTGCAATGCTCATTATATCACACAGATCTGATTAATTTCTGTGATACTAACAAGCTGTGCACCTGTGTGACATCACATGGCCATGGACAGACTTCTCTCCACTGAGTAATTAACACAGAAATTCTATTGGAAAATTGTATATTTTTTACTTACACAAACAATGTCAATTATTTGCTGAAAGTGGACAACCCCTTTAAGGTTCACTCTTGGAAATCCTTCAAGCGTATGAAGCAAGTTTCTCACACCAAACACACTCATGGGCAACTCATGGGCTTTACTCTCTTTGAGAACACATATGCAACATCCCACACCGAGGCCTAGCCCTTTATTGGGGCAGCCGGGGCCCAGAATACCGGAGTTGCTGGCGATTGCGGCCTAGGGCAAGCTGATGTCACGGTGCTTGGTATGGGGACAGGATGGCTGCCTGGCAGGTCTCCAGCAGGTGATGTGTGCACGAAATATGGAGGGAGAGGCTGATGTACTGGTTTCTCCCTGGTGCAACCCCTGACTGTCTGTAGGATGAGTCCCTGGGTAATAGATGGGGAGCCCCTGGTGGTAGACAGCCATATCCAGGGATCAGACGGAGGCAACATTGTGCAAATCAACTCACAGTTCTTTATTGAACAACAGGTAGCAGGCAACGGGTCTTAACAGTCAACAGCAGATTCTGGTACTGGAGTGGGGTCCTCAGGAATAAAGAACCAGTGTCGTAGTAGATGCAGGCTGGGATACTTGAGATGGAGCTGTGGAAGCTGCAGCTCTGGGCTAGAGTCTCCAGACTCAGTTCCTGGGATTGGTTTCTGTCACAGCACTAAAGGTGTGCTCCACACTGTCTCTCTGTTCACCCTGTCTCTGAAGACTAGACCTTGTGGTAAAGAGCATGTGCTCAAAAGACCAGCTAAGACTGGATTAAGACAATGTGCTCCCACTGCACAGGGGTTCTATACTTCACTTTATACTATAGTAACTATTGCCTTTCCAGGCAGAATCTAGAGCTGCAATTACATAATGACCAGGCTCTGAAAACTTCATAGAGGGTTCGCGACTCCCCCTAACAGCTCCTGACCTGGAGAGGGCGCTATTCGCAACTACCAGCTTGCCTATGTATTGGCAGGGGGGTTGCACATACATACTCTGGGGCTGAGCATGCATATGAATAAGGGATACAGGACGAGGTATCAGGATTCCTCTCTTCTCCTGTAACACCCGCCAAAACCTATTGCTGGGCCTCCGTTATTGCTGTTAGGGTAAGGATGGTAAACCTGCTCTGCTATTTCTTGCACCATCATACATGTAGTTCACATTAGCAGATTTCAATTCCGGAGAAGCCTCCATTACCATATTGATCTGTTAGTATATAATGGCCATAGTTAAAATGGATGTGGAATACAGTCACACTGACCTTGTTATTCTAAAACCCGGAAGAAAGATATTCTTGGAAGAGATCAGCACACTGAGTACTCCTGTTGCTTCATAATGCTGGTTTTTCAAAAGAAGACCACTTATCAAGTCGGAATCAGGTCACTCCGACACGATCACCTGACATCAGCGCTGTAATAACAGAGGAGCATTAACACCTCTGTACATTAATGGTAATGATGAACATAGGAAACCTCCAGCCTCAGCCTTCCAGAAGGAAAAACGTATAATAGATATACAGTATTTACGTATATATTCCACACTATCGAGCGCAGACCTAGATTATGACCTATATTCAGACTGGTGGGATTTATAAGTAACGGAGATGCCAAAATAACAGATAGTTTGCATTGTAGACATGAATATTCATAAGTTCCCCCGCTGCTTCCTCCTGCTAGGAAACCATTTTAACAAGATGGGATTGTAGAAAGTGGCGGAGCTATTCGCAGCTGGATAACATATACTGTATATTGATATATATAAATGGAAGCCGGTGCTCCTGCCATCATCCTATGGCGTGCGATATTTCAGAACGACAGAAAAAATAATTTTCATAGATTTGTCTTGGCAACCATCTATTAAAAAATAAATGAAACCTTCGCCAGAGCCCAAAAACAATGTCCTTTTATATATGGAAGGGGAATAGACCACGATTAGCAAGAGCCATCTTGTCTAAACATAAAACGGTTGGAGGACTGGGAGTCCCAGATATTAAAGGGTACTACAGAGCCATGGTACTTCAACAGGCGGCATGCTGGTTGCAAGCCACAAAAAAAATGCCATGGATCCACATTGAAACATCAGCCCTAGGTACAACAGATTTAAAAGCTGTACTACATGCCAGATTGTGGAGGCAACAACCATCCACACTCCCTCTGCCATTAACACGCAACATGCTTGAAATCTGGATACAGTCACACGATTCAGAAACTACCAAAAAATCAGATCTCTATCTATCAGACATGCCACTGGAGACAGTGGAATATTCCATATCCGACATTGACCTTCAGGGGTGGAAAGAGGCAGGAGTCAAAACGATTGGCCAAGTAATGGAGGGCAATCAAATACTAGACTTTAATGACATACAGAAAACATTTAAGCTGCCAGGCGCAGCTCTGTTCACATATCTTAGGCTCAAACATTTCCTGAGCACAGTTAGAGAAGCAACGTTTACATACGATAAGCTGTTATGGAAAATGATTCAACTCCCCACAAATGGACTACGCACACTATATACACACCTGACTGCTAGCACCCAATTTCGCAATCACTACGCGTACAGATTGTGGGAGAGAGACTTGGGTCTGACCATCAAAACAAGAGAGTGGTGTAAAGCAACCTCCCTAACGCACAAAGCCCTAAAGTGCACATCACACATGGAAAATGCAACCAAACTAACGCTGAGGTGGTACTACACCCCGGACAGAATACATATAGCTTATCCTAGCATCCCCCCATTATGCTGGAGAGGATGTGGAGGAAAAGGCACACTAATACATATTTTCTGGGACTGCCTCAGCATACGCCCCTTCTGGGATGCTATCTATGCGGTCCTAAACCAAATCACTGGACACACCATAGACAAAGCACCTGGGCTTGCATTGTTAAGCCTGGGACTACATAACCTCCCCTGGACACAAAGAATACTACTATGCAAGGTCTTTGCAATAACAAGAATCACAATTGCTAAATACTGGAAAACTCCAAACCCTCCATCAATAACGGAATGGCTCACTAGAATAGACACAGTATACAGATATGAAAACGCACTGTCATTTGGATTCCTAAAAAACCAACCTATCGACTTGATTTGGCGCCCCTGGAAAACATATAGAAACTTGTAGTAGCAAAATTGTTGGAGCTCTGACGGTAGACACTTTCGAGGGATTCTTAACCTGAAATTGGAATGAAGATACTAAATTATAGATATTGTAGGGCAACATGGTGACTTAGTGGTTAGCATTACAGCCTTGCAGTGCTGGGGACCTGGGTCCAAGTCCCAACCAGGTCAACATCTGCAAAGATTTTGTATGTTCTCTCCATGTTTGTGTGTGTTTCCTCCGGGTCCTCCGGTTTCCTCCCACACTCTAAACCATACTGGTAGGTTGATTGTGATTGTGAGCTCCATTGGGGACAGGGACTGATTTGGCAAACTCTGTACAACGCTGCGTAATCTGTGTGTACTATATAAATAAAGAATTATCATTATAATTAGAATGAATTTGGGTGGTAGCTGAAGTCCTGATGCTCAAACTCACATCATCAGCTATTTAAAGTGTAGGATGTACAGCATTGAATTTCGTGTGTACTTGCTGCGACATCACTGGTGAAATTTTAAGTGTTATTGTGGAAAATGAGGATCCCTCAAATGCCCTAATTAAGCTTTAACCTGTAGATCACTAAGGATCCATGGAGGTTCTGGGCAATCACACCATCACAAAAGGGTGTTCTTTATTCCAAAATGTAGGTTTGTCATGTATAGTTTTCAGTTGTCTCCAGCAATCTATGAATATGATCTTCCTGAGGTCCATTCAAATGGAGAACACAGTTCCATTACCCTAGTATCAATAGAGGTCTCAGCAGTTGACTACCAGAATGTTCCATATAGATTTCTTAAGCTGAAAATGAGTTCACTACTAGCCATACTAATCCATATGAAATTTGCTCCCCCTAGTGGTGGCTGCATACATAAAAAATTAGATAATTTATCTGGCCAGAAAAAGCAAGCTCACCTACTGTACACAAACCAATAAGAACAGAATATGGAACTTTAATATCTAATTCTGAAGATTCATAACAGACAATATACTGCATTTACCTGTAGGATGTTCTACTTTTCAATTTTTTAGAAAACTCTACATAGAGTTTTTTTTAACATAACTATACAAAAATAAAACAAAATCATGAGACATAAGTACTTGATTTTGCATAACAATAGTTGGTATAAACCAATTACGAGAACCTGACAGCTGGAGAATGGTTTGGTCATGTGTTGTATTCAGCTTGACCTACTTGTCTTCCATAGTCTGACAATAGGTTAAATAGTTTAATATGCTGCGTGAATTCCTGCCCATTGAGAGTAATCACCTCTTGCCAAAATGTGTGGGTCTGTCATAATAACATGGGGTTATTTGGCTTTATTCTTATAGGAACACCAGAAATAAATGGAACTCGGATACTCTGTGGGATTTCCTGCATGTTTAAGTCTTGCAGAAATCCTTTAAAGCAACAGTCCCCAACCACCAGACGGAGACCCAAGTCCAGGCCAAAAATGTGCAGAAATAAACACTTAATGGTGCCAAAGGAAAGAGACTATTTGTGTCAGTATTTATAGTTCCTTTCACGGCAAGTTTTTGTACCCCCTGTCTGCCCCCGTAGCAATAGTGCCCCTCTTAGAGAGTAACCGCCAGATGATTTTTGTGTGGGGGGAGTGTTGTGAACATTTTTCTAATATACTTCATTAAGAAATTCTGCTTAGTTTGTAAAGAAACAGACCAAAATGTTCCCCTTAGTTACAATGTTATTTCTACATTGCTATTGCGAATTTGTCTACAGGATTGAAGAGGGGCCTCTCTCTCCTCTCCTGTTTGTTACACAGCGGTGAGTGTTAACCTTTTGTGCCCTCTCTCCGGCTGTAGTATGCTATGAGCATTATTTTCAAAGACCAAGCTAAAAGTGATCTTTCATAGCTGTTTAACCAAACACAAGCTAATCAGAATTAGTTCATGAAGTATATTACAAAAATGTTCACCACATCCCCCAATCATCTCAAATGATGGTTACACTTTAACCTTTTAGTGCCCCCATCCAAACATACCTACTGAATCTACTCCCCGGCCCCTTTTTAATGCTGCCTGGCATTAATCAAACTTCAGAAATTGGTGCTTAAAAATATGACACATAACTAGAGATGAGCGAGTATACTCGTCCGAGCTTGATGCTCGTCCGAGTATTAAGGTACTCGAAACGGCTCGTTGCTCGGACGAGTATTTTCCCTGCTCGAGATCGAGCATTTAATAAAAAAAACACAGTGAAGAACAATGCAGAATAGAATAAAAACATTGAACACAGTGAACACAGGATCATTTAAGTGAAAAATACAATGAAGAACACAGTGAAGAATAGATTACAGATGTACGGCACATCTGCTTACCTGTCGGAAGATACGCGCGGAACGGTGCGAAAAAAATAGTATGTGAAGAACAATATATATGTGTGAAGAACACATTGAAGAACACGGTGAGCAGGACAGAGACAACGGGGAGCAGCACAGAGACACCAGGGAGCAGCACAGAGACACCAGGGATCAGCATGGAGACACCGGGGAAGCGGCAGCAGCACGGAGACATGGGGCAGCGGCACGGAGACATGGGGCAGCGGCAGCACGGAGACATGGGGCAGCAGCATGGAGACATGGGGCAGCGGCAGCAGCACGGAGAGATGGGGCAGCGGCAGCAGCACGGAGAGATGGGGCAGCGGCAGAAGAACGGAGACATGGGGCAGTGGCAGCAGCACGGAGACATGGGGCAGTTGCAGCCGCACGGAGACATGGGGCAGCGGCAGCAGCACGGAGACATGGGGCAGCGGCAGCAGCACGGAGACATGGGGCAGGGGCAGCAGCACGGAGACATGGGGCAGCGGCAGCAGCACGGAGACATGGGGCAGCGGCAGCAGCACGGAGACATGGGGCAGCGGCAGCAGCGCGGAGACATGGGGCAGCGGCAGCAGCACGGAGACAAGGGGCAGCAGCACGGAGACATGGGGCAGCGGCAGCAGCACGGAGACATGGGGCAGCGGCAGCAGCACGGAGACATGGGGCAGCGGCAGCACGGAGACATGGGGCAGCAGCACGAAGACATGGGGCAGGGGCAGCAGCACGGAGACATGGGGCAGCGGCAGCAGCACGGAGAGATGGGGCAGCGGCAGCAGCACGGAGACGCGGGGCAGCGGCAGCAGCACGGAGAGATGGGGCAGCGGCAGCAGCACGGAGACATGGGGCAGTGGCAGCAGCACGGCGACATGGGGCAGTTGCAGCCGCACGGAGACATGGGGCAGCGGCAGCAGCACGGAGACATGGGGCAGCGGCAGCAGCACGGAGACATGGGGCAGGGGCAGCAGCACGGAGACATGGGGCAGCGGCAGCAGCACGGAGACATGGGGCAGCGGCAGCAGCACGGAGACATGGGGCAGCGGCAGCAGCACGGAGACATGGGGCAGCGGCAGCAGCACGGAGACATGGGGCAGCGGCAGCAGCACAGAGACATGGGGCAGCACGGAGAGATCAGGGAGACTTCAGTGGAAGAAGAGGAGCGGATCCCGGACCGCATATCTCCCGACAAGTAAGCAGATGTGCCGAACATCTGCAATCTATTCTTCACTGTGTTCGTCACTGTGTTTTTCACTTAAATGATCCTGTGCTCACTGTGTTCACTGTGTTCACTGTTTTTATTCTATTCTTCACTGTTCTTCACATCTGCTAACTTGTCGGGAGATAATATACGCGCGCGGAACAGTGAAGAATAGATTGCAGATGTTTGCATACATCTGCTAACTTATCAGAAGACATTCTTTTTCAATTTATTAACACATTTTATTCCCGAACCATGGTCCCTTTGAAAAATGCTCGAGTCTCCCATTGACTTCAATGGGGCTCGTTATTCGATACGAGCACTCGAGCATCGGGAAAAGTTCGTCTCGAATAACGAGCACTCGAGCATTTTAGTGCTCGCTCATCTCTACACATAACATACATGATGTCCTATTGACGGACCAGTAGTCCCGCTTATCCATTAAGGGGCCGTCCAGGCACTCCTCTTTCTTCACAGGCCGCCACTCCCCCTGGCTCCAATTGTCACGCTTGCGCATGCGCAGTAAGCTTGTGATGCGGCAGCGCTTGCGGATTGGATGCCACGATCACTGGCATCTAGTGCATAGGAAAAGAACTGGTGCCTGGGGGAGTGGCGGCCTGTGAAGAAAGAGGAGTGCCTGGACGGCCCCCTAATGAATAAGCCGGACTGCTGGTCCGTCAATTGGACATCAAGTTATGTTACTAGTCATATTCTTAAGTGCCGATTACTGAAATTTTATTAATGCCAGGGGTTTGAAATGGGCAGCATTAGAAAGGGGCCAGGGAGTAGATTCAGTAGGTATGTTTGGATGGGGGCACTAACAGGTCCTCTTTAAAGTTAATAGTGGCCTCCATAGAAAAATATAAAAAGAACACTAACCTTCAATCATTCCAAGTTGAGGGAGATGGGTCAGATCTCTTCCTGTACTCCACATCTGAAGTCCAGAACAGACAATGCAAAGAAGAGACATAATCACACATACCTTACGGCAATCAATAACTCTTTAGCAAATGCTGTGTTGGGGTGATGACATGCGTGCCCACAGAGGGCTCATAGAGTGCCCCCTTGAGTACACATTTTCAGTTGCCCCTAGACATGACCCTGTAACTTTTGACTTAGGATTGGGCTGCCATCTTGGATTTCTGTGTGACGACCGTGCCGTGGAGTTTTTCGGTCTCTGCACTGTAGCTATGCAGTCCAGCATGGAGCGGACTCATTGATGCACACTGAGACACAGAGGGGGTCATTTACTAAGGGCCAGATTTGCGTTTTCCCGACGTGTTACCCGAATATTTCCGATTTGCACCGATTTTCCCTGTATTGCCCCGGGATTTTGGTGCACGTGATTGGATTGTGGCGCATCGGCGCCGGCAAGCACGCAACGGAAATCGGGGGGTGTGGCCGAGCGAAAACCCGACGGATTCGGAAAAACCGCTGCATTTAAAAAAAGAAATGTGTCGCTTGGGACGCGCTTACCTTCACTTGGTCCGGCCCAGTGAACTCCAGCGCGTTCAGATGCTTTTCAGTGCAGCAGCGCCACCTGGTGGACGGCGGAGGAACTACCTTGATGAAACCCGGCCGGACCCGAATCCAGCGCAGAGAACGCGCCGCTGGATCGCGAACGGACCGGGTAAGTAAATCTGCCCCAATAGGTTCCAGCATTATATAGTTACCAAATTTGAAGTCTAAATGGATTAACCATGTGTGAAAAAAAGTGTGAGCCAAGAATCAATAACTTGTAGAACCATCATTCTCTATATGACTTTATCAGTCCCTCTGGGGGAATTTTGTTCCATTCTTCTTTGTCCCAATTCATTGAGGTTTGTGGGCATTGTTTATATGTACAGCTCTCTTACAGAGAGTTCACATGGTGGATTTTGATGGGGAAACATCTACTTTACAATCCACCTCTATTTATGCAAGTCTGATTCTGATATTTTCCATGTGACATGACCCCTCTTGTCATAATCTGCACCTAACTCCTATGTCATGTCTTCCTCTTTAAGTGACCATACACAACACAACTTTCTAAATTGGAGTTGAGGTGTGGATTTTGACTTGGCTATTGCACAACTATTACAGCAATTATATGAAAAGTATATTGGTTGTAGAACATACCCTTTTACATGTTTTTATATATCACCCCCCTCTTCCTTAGCTACAGGAGTGGACCCCTGCTTATTTCTCCTCTCCTGCCAGTCAGTCTGTGGTCTTCTGCTAGCTGTAAATACAATGCAGCTTAACACAGCAGGGTAAGAAAAACATGATATTTCACATGCTAAACCCAGTTAATCCTTCTATTTTCAACCAGTCATATCTCAGCAGGACACAAAGACATTCTCACAACATACCAGCTGTACAGAAGAAACACAAACATACAATTGTCTCCAACCCTGATCCATCCTGTACCATGACGATGGGTGGTAACCTGTTATTCAGAAATATCCTCCTAACTCCTGATATCCGGTTATATAGTACATACTGTTAGCATAAATCTACATACATGGTTAATATGATTTACTGTCAGAATGAACTAGCACATAAAAAATAAAATAAAACAGCAAGAAGAGACTGGATCATAGTCCTACTTTTAGCAGGGCACAACTAGACCGTGCTCGTCTGTGAAAAACGGACCGTTTGTTGGCTGGATTTCATGGACCGAGCACAGAGCCAGGGACATGACTCCTTGTATAATAGAGAAATATGATGCAAGGAATCCCTGCTTACTCCAGAAACAGCAGCCCCAACCTAAAATTATGACAGTTCGGCGTTGATGTTCCTCCAGTAAGCAGCATGATACAAGGAGTCCCTTCCCCAACAGTTTGCTTAGTCAATGAAATCCAGCCAGTGCAAGCTCAATTTTTAGACTTTATACACTAAATTTTAATGTAAATAATTATTTGCATTTGGTCCCTAGCATGAGTATATTTAAAACCCCCAAAAATTGCAACTGTTCTTCTAAAATGTTATAGCTGAATTCTACTCCCACCTGATTTCAATTCTGTCACACAAGTGCAGTGCCAGTATTAGGCTGCATTTACATGAACGTATAGGGGACGCTTGCGGCCATGCATACGCCCCCCATAGACAGCAATGGGCGCACGGACACATGTGTGGTATCGTACCACTCCGTACAAGGGGAATATATAGGACGTGTCCTATCTTTCCCCATGTGCAGGGCCGTGTGCCGTGCATCTCTATGGAGAGGGGAGGAGTCACCCCTCCTTCTCTCCAGCGCCACAAACGTATGCGCGCCTAGCCATAGAGGTGGAGAGGTGGTGTATGCGGGGAAAAGTCGAAAGAGGTCATAGTGACTGCAACGGGGCCTGCTGCTGAAGGGTGCTCAACTAGGCCACACATCACATGCCAACATCAGTGGAGAAATAGTGGGACTGCTGTTGTGGGCCCAGCCAGGAGAGATGGCCCGGGCCCAAGTATTTAACTTTTTTTTACCGTACTTCAATAATTTGCAGCAGAGCATAGGAGCTTTCAAACCTCTGCTCCACTGCTCCGCATCCATCTCACAGGCTGCCAGCCTACAGCCAGTGAGATGGTAGATTCAGCGCAGTTGACGTGTGATGATGCACCCCCCTGCTCCAGCTGCTAATGCCAGGGCTGAACCAGGCACTGGCAGATGCATCATCAAAAATCTCTTTCGCCATAGCTTCTGCATCGCTCTGTAGGGGAAAAGGCAGCAAGAAGATGAGGAAAAGGAGGAAGTAGAGTATTTATTTTGTTTATTTCCATAAACTATAGGGACACTGTAACTATAGAGGGAGAGGGGGTTACACAGGCGGTACTATAACTTGGTTACTGTGGTGGGGGTACAGTGACTTGGGTACTGTTGGGGTATACTGATATTTTGCTAATGTGGAGAACAATGTGACTATTTGCTCCATTGGAGAGCACTGTGACTTGGCTACCGTGTATGACAATTTGACTATTGGCTACTTTAGAGGACACTGTGACTTGGCTACTGTGTATGGCAATCAGACTACTGGCTACTGCGGTGACACTGTGATTTAGTTATAGTGTGGGACTGATTTAGCTGCTCTGGAGAACAATGTGAGTGTTGGCTACTGTAGGGGCACTTACTATATTGGCTACTGTGGAACAACATTACTATATTGGCTACTGTGAGGGTGAGTTGAGAATATATTTGCTACTTTGGGGACCATTATAGCAATCGCTACAGGAGCAGCAGAACAGCAAGTTTGTGTTATTAAGTTTGTGTTTAGATAGTGCTACAACTTACTCAATACGCAGAGACGGATTGTGGCTGGAAGAAGCTGACATGGTGGCCAGGTAGAAGAAGAAAATTAAAGAGACTCCTTTTGTCAAAGACATCATGTGTTGGTCACTTGATTTACCCTAAGTGCTAGTATTACCTGTTAGTTCTCAACTCTGCAGCATCTCCTATGTGCTATGGCTCTCTGTTTTCTTCTCCATTAAGGGTGATCAACATGGAGACAATCTTATAGAACCTTAGATTTATCATCCAGCATGTAATATATCTAGTGAATTGTAGAACCAAATATCTGCTTTTTTCTTGTCCTCTATCTAGATATTGAGCTTCTACTACACCACATCACTAATTTAAGATAAAAAAAACTAGTCTGTAGGTAGGAGGATTATCACAAGTTTTTCCAGTCAAGGTCCCCAAAATTCCTACTGGTGGCCCTGGACAGATCTGCCTGTAGAGGCTACGTAGCCACAAAAAGCCATGACAGTGAAGAGGACTTCTGTGGGGAATGGGAAAAGGTTAGAATTTTATTTTTTATTTCAAATTTGACTCCTCAAAATAAAGGAGAGTAGAAAAATGAACTTTGGATGTGTATTCCATGCTTGAAGTGCACCACTGGCATCTGTATCAGATGTGGGCATACTTGAGAGTTTCAGCAGTTGATTATATATATATTTGTTGTTCACAAATGGTTATTATGGATAAACTGTTCAATTTTAGTTTCGTCAGACCACAGGACATGTCTTCATCAATTAAGGTCTTCAAACATTAATTTGGATTTTTGTGGATAATGACATGCCACTTACCAGCTTTAGCCAGCTTCTTCACAAGATCTTTTGGTTTTGTTCTTGGGTTGATATGTACATTTTAGACCAAAGCGTGTTCATCTCTGGGACACAGAACCCTTTCGTTCCTGAGAGGTATGATTGCTGGACAGTCCCATCTTTCTTGTACTTGCATGTGATTGCACAGATGAAAGAGGCACCTTCAGGTATTTGAAAATTGCACCTAGGGATGAACCAGACTTGTGGAAGTCCACGTTTTTTCTTACCGATATCTTTGCTGATATCTTTAGACTAACCCATGATGTCATAGTGAAGGCCCTGCCACCTACCTTAAAAGCCTTGCAAACCCCAGTGGTCACAGTGAATGAGTGCACAGGAAAGATGACAAGACACAGAGGGACAAAACAACAGAGAAGACAAACAAGCAAAGTCAAGCAGGAGAAGGTCAAGTAAATTTAGCAGAGGTCAGATAAACAGAATAGCAAAGGCAATAGCAAATGACATGGACAACAAGTGTTAGAAGACTGAAAAATTAACCATCACCCTGAAATTACAATTGGGCAGATATATAGGAATCCTGAATGCCGCCCACAACAGCTAATTGGCCCAGATGCCCATTTCTCAATCCAAAGCTAAACACTAACTGAATGCAGAAAGGCACCCCCAGCTTTCCACAATGAACAAATCCTAAAGGGAGCTGTCAATCAATCAAAAACAGCCCTGGGAGTTTTTGTAAGCACTGAAACCTGATCCTATTCAGAGGGTTCTGACACTAACATACATAAGCAGTGTGTTTCCGGTGTGCCTTCTAAAAGAAAAGTTAGATGAAAATTGACCTTTCTCTCTGCAGTATCCCATGTCCCATGGGAGTGGTCAGTGATGAGCGGTTCCCCTCCCCACCTTCAGCAAACTGCGCTGTCATGCATCTATTTAAAATAAAGAAAATGCCCATATCCCTCCTATTTGAAATAGATGCATGAAGGAGTGGTTTCCCGAGGGTGGGGGGGGGGGGGGGGCACTGCCTTTGTCCGAAAAAAAGAAAAGCTAGATGAAAGTTTACCTTTCTCCCTGAAGAGCAGTGTCCCATGGGAGTGGCCACTGAGACCACTCCCAATGGGGCACGGGACGCTGCTCTGCAGAGACAAAGCTAACCTTTCATCTAGCTTTTCTTTTTATCAGAAAAAAGCCAGTTTTATTATAAAAAAAACTTTGGAAATATGCACACTATTCTCTATGGGGACATCGTGGAGCCAGAAAAGAGGTTCCCTTTAAAAATCTCTCTTTCATTATTCTGGCATTTGGTAAATATAAATGATTTTGGTAATCCTAATTGACTTAAAATGGTAAAGGTTTATTCATTTTGATTTCATGTCAAATCATATGTGTCTTCTTATGTGACTAGTTTCAGATGTATAACAAACAAACAAGTTGTATATTTATATATATATGTGTGTGTGTGTTCAGATAAATAGATATACTGATGTGGCTCTGCCAGCTTGGAATATTCAAATATCATATAGTTTTAAGAAGAAATTTATCAAACAGTATATATGATCGATACAATATATTATTAGGAATTTAAGAGTTTAGGAGTATAATATAAAAATATGTATACTAAAGACTAGCATGGTACAGCAAAGAATAGCAAAGCATAGCATAAATTAGTATGCATAAGAATAGTACAGGAGAGAATAAACTAATATAGAAAAGAATAGAACAGAATAGAATAATATCGTGTAGAACAGTCTATAGCCCCCTGCTCCTCTCCTCACACCTCTCTCTTCACTTCTTAGCACCCCATTCATTCGCTGTGGCACTGCGAATGGGGTATACTGATATTTTGCTAATGTGGAGAACAATGTGACTATTTGCTCCATTGGAGAGCACTGTGACTTGGCTACCGTGTATGACAATTTGACTATTGGCTACTTTAGAGGACACTGTGACTTGGCTACTGTGTATGGCAATCAGACTACTGGCTACTGCGGTGACACTGTGATTTAGTTATAGTGTGGGACTGATTTAGCTGCTCTGGAGAACAATGTGAGTGTTGGCTACTGTAGGGGCACTTACTATATTGGCTACTGTGGAACAACATTACTATATTGGCTACTGTGAGGGTGAGTTGAGAATATATTTGCTACTTTGGGGACCATTATAGCAATCGCTACAGGAGCAGCAGAACAGCAAGTTTGTGTTATTAAGTTTGTGTTTAGATAGTGCTACAACTTACTCAATACGCAGAGACGGATTGTGGCTGGAAGAAGCTGACATGGTGGCCAGGTAGAAGAAGAAAATTAAAGAGACTCCTTTTGTCAAAGACATCATGTGTTGGTCACTTGATTTACCCTAAGTGCTAGTATTACCTGTTAGTTCTCAACTCTGCAGCATCTCCTATGTGCTATGGCTCTCTGTTTTCTTCTCCATTAAGGGTGATCAACATGGAGACAATCTTATAGAACCTTAGATTTATCATCCAGCATGTAATATATCTAGTGAATTGTAGAACCAAATATCTGCTTTTTTCTTGTCCTCTATCTAGGTATGGAGCTTCTACTACACCACATCACTAATTTAAGATAAAAAAACTAGTCTGTAGGTAGGAGGATTATCACAAGTTTTTCCAGTCAAGGTCCCCAAAATTCCTTCTGGTGGCCCTGGACAGATCTGCCTGTAGAGGCTACGTAGCCACAAAAAGCCATGACAGTGAAGAGGACTTCTGTGGGGAATGGGAAAAGGTTAGAATTTTATTTTTTATTTCAAATTTGACTCCTCAAAATAAAGGAGAGTAGAAAAATTAACTTTGGATGTGTATTCCATGCTTGAAGTGCACCACTGGCATCTGTATCAGATGTGGGCATACTTGAGAGTTTCAGCAGTTGATTATATATATATTTGTTGTTCACAAATGGTTATTATGGATAAACTGTTCAATTTTAGTTTCGTCAGACCACAGGACATGTCTTCATCAATTAAGGTCTTCAAACATTAATTTGGATTTTTGTGGATAATGACATGCCACTTACCAGCTTTAGCCAGCTTCTTCACAAGATCTTTTGGTTTTGTTCTTGGGTTGATATGTACATTTTAGACCAAAGCGTGTTCATCTCTGGGACACAGAACCCTTTCGTTCCTGAGAGGTATGATTGCTGGACAGTCCCATCTTTCTTGTACTTGCATGTGATTGCACAGATGAAAGAGGCACCTTCAGGTATTTGAAAATTGCACCTAGGGATGAACCAGACTTGTGGAAGTCCACTTTTTTCTTACCGATATCTTTGCTGATATCTTTAGACTAACCCATGATGTAACTGTCATAGTGAAGGCCCTGCCACCTACCTTACAAGCCTTGTAAACCCCAGTGGTCACAGTGAATGAGTGCACAGGAAAGATGACAAGACACAGAGGGACAAAACAACAGAGAAGACAAACAAGCAAAGTCAAGCAGGAGAAGGTCAAGTAAATTTAGCAGAGGTCAGATAAACAGAATAGCAAAGGCAATAGCAAATGACATGGACAACAAGTGTTAGAAGACTGAAAAATTAACCATCACCCTGAAATTACAATTGGGCAGATATATAGGAATCCTGAATGCCGCCCACAACAGCTAATTGGCCCAGATGCCCATTTCTCAATCCAAAGCTAAACACTAACTGAATGCAGAAAGGCACCCCCAGCTTTCCACAATGAACAAATCCTAAAGGGAGCTGTCAATCAATCAAAAACAGCCCTGGGAGTTTTTGTAAGCACTGAAACCTGATCCTATTCAGAGGGTTCTGACACTAACATACATAAGCAGTGTGTTTCCGGTGTGCCTTCTAAAAGAAAAGTTAGATGAAAATTGACCTTTCTCTCTGCAGTATCCCATGTCCCATGGGAGTGGTCAGTGATGAGCGGTTCCCCTCCCCACCTTCAGCAAACTGCGCTGTCATGCATCTATTTAAAATAAAGAAAATGCCCATATCCCTCCTATTTGAAATAGATGCATGAAGGAGTGGTTTCCCGAGGGTGGGGGGGGGGGGGCACTGCCTTTGTCCGAAAAAAAGAAAAGCTAGATGAAAGTTTACCTTTCTCCCTGAAGAGCAGTGTCCCATGGGAGTGGCCACTGAGACCACTCCCAATGGGGCACAGAGACAAAGCTAACCTTTCATCTAGCTTTTCTTTTTATCAGAAAAAAGCCAGTTTTATTATAAAAAAAAAACTTTGGAAATGTGCACACTATTCTCTATGGGGACATCGTTGAGCCAGAAAAGAGGTTCCCTTTAAAAATCTCTCTTTCATTATTCTGGCATTTGGTAAATATAAATGATTTTGGTAATCCTAATTGACTTAAAATGGTAAAGGTTTATTCATTTTGATTTCATGTCAAATCATATGTGTCTTCTTATGTGACTAGTTTCAGATGTATAACAAACAAACAAGTTGTATATTTATATATATATGTGTGTGTGTGTGTGTGTGTAGATAAATAGATATACTGATGTGGCTCTGCAAGCTTGGAATATTCAAATATCATATAGTTTTAAGAAGAAATTTATCAAACAGTATATATGATCGATACAATATATTATTAGGAATTTAAGAGTTTAGGAGTATAATATAAAAATATGTATACTAAAGACTAGCATGGTACAGCAAAGAATAGCAAAGCATAGCATAAATTAGTATGCATAAGAATAGTACAGGAGAGAATAAATTAATATAGAAAAGAATAGAACAGAATAGAATAATATCGTGTAGAACAGTCTATAGCCCCCTGCTCCTCTCCTCACACCTCTCTCTTCACTTCTTAGCACCCCATTCATTCGCTGTGGCACTTCCACTCCTGCTTTTATTAACCCTTTCTGAATGAGTTCCAGAATATCCATGTTTATAAACCCACGTCTATTCTCCTTAACCCCTTAGTGTTATCTTGCTGGAGAGGAAATTGAGTTTGTTTCCTTAGTAACACCTTAGTTGTGTCTTTGTGCCTATTTATTAGTTGATTGAGTGTGTCTTGCATTACATGTAGTTACTATGTGCTGGGAAGGTGTTAATGTAGTGTGCATGCTGTATGTGCAGTCTGTGTGCTGAACCCAGGTGACTGAGCCCATAGACACACATCAGGCTCCCTCCCTGTGATGTCACACTTGCAGCTAAACTAAGCTGAGCTTTGTGTTGGGATGTGAACAGTTCCCAGATCGCTGAGCTGATTGGAGCAGCTTCTGGACAAGCCCTCTCCACCTTAATCGGCTTTCTTCTCCTGGAGGCGACCCACTTGCAAATTAATCACCTTGGGATCATTCAGGTCTTCAGAAGGAAAGAAAAAAAATTCTCCCCCTGCTTCCATCAAAATCAGAATGGAGACCACTGATGACATCATGGACCTCCACCCTCCAAGACTCTGTGCTCTCCACTGTGTTTGACAGGTGGACTTGTCTCCTCCAAATTATGCTTCCATCATTTCCTAAAGTCAACCTTCAAAGATACCTTCAGCTCCATGTCTGCAAGCCTTATTAGATGTAGTAAAAATGAAGTAAAAGAATGGATAGAAGAATTAGAGTAATGAAGAAGAATTCGAGGGCAATATACTGATGACCTCACCCATGAGAACATCCCCTACTGAAGTGAGAAGAATAGATGACTTCTCCATGGGAAAAACTGCTCTGTCAAGAAAAGAAAGGAAAAAGGAGACTTTCCAAAGTCCTGTGTGGTGTCCACTCTTCTGCTTTGATGGGACATTGAGTATAGTTCTGCTGGGAAGCCATGCTCCAGAACATCTCAAACCAAACTTCTGAGCCTTCAGAAGACACTCATTATAACTTCTTGGCCTTGATCTTTGGACTTATATTGATTGTGTTCATAATCTGTGGAAATGTATTGGTGTGTCTTAGTGTCTGTACAGAGAAAGCTTTGAAAACCACCACCAACTATTTCATAGTTAGCCTGGCTGTGGCTGACCTTCTCCTGGCTGTACTGGTGCTGCCATTGTATGTCTACACAGAGGTAAGTCCACCTTCTTTTCCATGGCCAACACACCACATTGCTCATACAGGTCCATAATTGTGTATTATAATCATTGTAACCTTGTTTATAATGCCACTGAGTTGGGGGGGGGGGCAATAAGTGATAACCCTACTATTGTTGTTAGGTTATGTCATAGTAAGTTATATAACATAAAATACCACAAAAAAATATAGATCAAACTTTTTTAACACTTTATGTTTACAGAACATTTTGGCAATGAGAATTATTACTGAAGCTTTTTCTAATGTAGGGGGTGGTAAATAATGAGGATACAGAGGTGCAAATCCTCCAGCACTACTGACCCAGTCTCCTATTTCTAAATATAGGGCAGCACTTGGGGAGCAATGTGCATACTTTATTGACAGATTTTAGATAGATAATGGATTGATAGATAGATAGATAGATAGATAGCAAAATATGAGATAGACTAGATGACATATATGGGTAGATACGAGATGGATAGATAGATAGATAGATAGATAGATAGATAGATAGATAGATAGATAGATAGATAGATAGATATTAGATGGATAGATAGATATGAGATAGATAGGAGATAGATAGATAGATAGATAGATATTAGATGGATAGATAGATAGATAGATAGACAGATATTAGATAGATTAGATAGATAGATAGATGGATGGATAGATAGATAGATAGATAGATAGATATTAGATAGATGGATAGATAGATAGATAGATAGATAGATAGATAGATATATGTAATAAAGATTGATGATAGATATGAGATAGAAGACGATAATAATAATAATAATAATAGATAGATAGATAGATAGATAGATAGATAGGGGATAGATAGATGTGAGATAGAAGATGATAACAAATAATAATAGATAGATAGATACTAGGTTTTGGGAAAGATTTTACAGATTTTTTGGGGAATGAGTACAGAATTAGTTTACTGAAACATTTTAGTGTAGAGGGTGAAAAATAATAAGGACACATGGGTGCAAATCTTCTAGCACTACTGACCCAGTGTCCTATGTACCCAGTGTCCGTTGTACGCAGGAACCGGTTGAGTAAAAATGTGGGTACTTCAGTCACAGATAGATAAATAGATAGATAATAAGTTTTGATAGGAGATAATTACACATAGAGATAGATTATTGATAGATAATATGTAGATTGATAGGAGATAAGTACATAGATATATAGATAATTGTTAGATAGATAGATAGTTAATAAGTAGATTGATAGGAGATAATTACATAGGTAGATGATAATAGATAATATGTAGATTGATAGGAGATAATTAGATAGATATATAGATAGCTAAATAGATAATAAGTAGATTGTTAGAAGATAATCACATAAGTAAATAATAATTGATAGATAGATAATATGAAGATTGATAGGAGATAATTAGATATATAGATAATTGATAGATTATAGAGTTCTTCTTGGTGTCGGTGTTAACCATTATAATTCCATTGCAGTTTCTCGGAGGGATGTGGACTCTTAGTCTTGTCCTGTGTGATGTCCTGATGACCATGGACGTCATGTTGTGCACAGCCTCCATTTTCAACCTCTGTGCAATAAGTGTGGACAGGTAGGTGACCTAGAACGCAATTGATGTCTATATTCCTGAAAGGACAAGTCTGATGCTTTGTACATTGTTATTAGTTCTTATGACTTGTGGGTTTGTCAGTCATTTGGATGTCACTGATTTAGTAGATGTTCCTTTCTTATACCTCAGCGATGTCTCCATTCCATGGGATATTCATTGCAAAATTAAAGAGGACTTGACTCTATATTTCACCAATAAAATGAGAATTCTAAAACTCAACATTATGTCATTTCTCTGTTATTCATCTTGTAAATGTAAGCTTATAGTTGTGTTTTCTGCTCATTTTGCACTTGCATTGCATCTCACATCCATGACACAGCATTCTGTTGTCACACATGAAAAAGATTATGGAGTGTGACTTTTTTTTCTGAGAAAATCCTAGAAGTTCTGAGAGAGTTGGTCAACATACCCTTATATTTCTGGGGTACTTTGATAGATTGACAGATATGAGATAGATAGATAGATATGAGATAGATAGATAGATAGATAGATAGATAGATAGAAAAAAAAGTCTAAAAACAGCAGCACAATCTTAAAAAAAAAAAAAGAGAGAAATTTGAGTGCTATCTTGCACTCTCACCAAAAGAGTCCAATAGTAACATGAAAACGGCAGCACTCCATTCAAGTGAAAAAAACTGTGTTTATTCCATCCTATGCAACGTTTCAGCTGTAGCCTTTGTCAAGCATCAAGATAGATAGATAGATAGATAAATAGATAAATAGATAGATATTAGATAGATAGATAGATAGATATGAAGTGGAAATGGTAGGCAGCACTCCAGAGTTCAGATCAAATGAAGGTGATTTTTATTGGAACAAGTGGCGACGTTTCGGTGTAATACACTTTTCTCAAGCTTGAGTATAATGAGTATTACACCGAAACGTCGCCACTTGTTCCAATAAAAATCACCTTCATTTGATCTGAACTCTGGAGTGCTGCCTACCATTTCCACTTCATATACAAGTAAGGCCCCTTCCACACTAGCGAGTGTGATGCGATGAACTCGCATCACACTCGCAACGCAAGCTGCCGGGAACGCACGGCCCGAACGCTGCACCGCGGGAGTGAACTCAGCATGTCAGTTCACTCCCGCGGTGCAGGGTTCGGGCCGTGCGTTCCCGGCAGCTTGCGTTGCGAGTGTGATGCGAGTTCATCGCATCACACTCGCTAGTGTGGAAGGGGCCTAAGGACCTGGCCAAGATCTTTAGGGGGCTCTGCACCCCTCCTTGGGAGGAGTTGTTTCCACTGTGCAGACTTGAACTTTCCATGTGTAGATAGATAGATAGATAGATAGATAGATAGATAGATAGATAGATATAGATATGACATAGATAGATAATATAGATATGGGATAGATAGAGAGATAGATAGATAGATAGATAGATATGACATAGATAGATAGTTATGAGATAGATATGACATAGATATATAGATATGAGATAGATAGATATGAGATAGATAGATATTTACATTTGGAAGATAATTTAAACTAAAAGGGGGTCTACCATCTCCCGAATCATCTTACAAGTAAAATCACATACGCATATAAACTTTCCAGTCATATCTTTCCTGTTTTCCAACCTTCTGTGATTTCCTAGAAAATAAAATTTTTATCTTTATGCAAATTCTCTGTGCAGCGGGGATGGGACCCATTGCACCCATTCCCTTTTTCCAGATTCCCCATTACAACACAACACCTCCCCTTGGGAGAATTACTGACAGGTCTCATAGAAATGAGCCATAGAAAAAGAAAAATGGTTGAAGCAGTTGTAGCTCCACCCATAGTGCACCATGGAGAGGATGTATCATAGGCTGACACAGCATGCACTGATGTATGATCCAAACCCCAGAACATGCTTAATCTATCAGGATGCTATGGCCTCCTGATCAATATCTGGCGGCGTGGGTACAAATGCCGGCTACATTGTGCGCCCGGCTCAGTTCTGCGCTAGCTCTGGCCTGGTGTAGAACTGTGCTATAGCCTGTGTCCGAACCTGCTGGCACTGCCCCCTCCCTGCCCAACTAGGAAAGAGGGCAAAGTAGCTGCAATTCCTGACTCCGCGCCAGGAATTGCGACTAAATCACGGCTTATACGCATGTTTCCAGTTGTATAAGCCATGATAACATCCCCCCGTCCCCATGATTACTAGAAAATACTTGGATATGCTTGGAAAGTGAATACACACTTTACTAGTGGGGAGATTTGAGAGATGATTGACTCTCTTAAAGCAGATATACAGGTAAATAACTTGCTTAATAGTCCCCCAAAAAAACTATTATGGGACATTTCTAAAAAATCATTGACCTCTTCCAAAGTAAACTCCTGCTGGAGATAAAATGCCGATAAAACATTTTACGGATAAAAGTAGACAGAACAGAGGCGGAATTTTCACTAGACATTAGATCATCGCTTCTTACTTAAGTACAATACGTGTTTCTCCCATAGAGAATCAAAAGCCACATTTCCCTTGATTTCCGCTTTGGGTCAAGGCCATTAATTCTTTTGCTGTTTCTTTAATCTCTTTTGATCTCTGAGTAACTATGAAAAAGGATTAATAGAAAAAGAACAATCCGATGATGTACTTACTGTACTTTCTCAAATAAATCTAGAAGCCATATAATTCCTAACATAAGATGATGCTTTTAAGATATTAGTGGATTTTCTCATGTATTCAGGAATCCAACAGACAGGTAGACTGATAAACTGAGGAGTGATAGAGACTTCAATGAGGGAAGAGTCAATAGTTCCTTTCTTACTTCACAGTATATGGAAGGCTGGAAGAAACAGTTATAAAAGAGCCACAGATCAGATCAAAAAGAAGATACATAATTCCCTTATAGGATTTTTCCCCTTTATATTGTTGTTATGGAAGTCTCAAACTTCATCAAGTTTATTGATACTACGTTGGGCCCATCTGGGAAAACAAGACAACCACAATAAGGTGTGGTCACAGGTCGGAGTCTCAGCACAGATGGTAGATAAGGCACAAAATTGCAGATACAAAGGGATAGTCTCAGAACAAATGCGAAAAATTGCAAAACCAGAACAGTAGAATATCAAAGACAATCTACTGTTATATAACAGACAATAGAGCCAGCAGAAAATATATCCAACGATGTACTAGCTGTGAGCCATAAATATATATATATATGAAACTGGAGAATCTAAGGCCCAGACTAGGAATGGCAAAAAGCCATAGGAAGCAAAAACATATAAATGAACAAATCCTAAGCTTTATTCTGCGGACAGAGGAAGATACTGGCAGGCATGTCACAACCAGTGTTGGACTGGCCCATCAGAGTACCAGAGGATACTACGGTGGGTCCAGGCTCAAACCCAGTACTGGACCCCAGAGGTACAGCAGAATACAACCTAATTTGGAGGCTACTAAGAGTCTGTTTTCTCGAAGCTGATGGAGGGTGGGCCCCCAGCATAATTTATCTAGTTGTCCCAAGGAACCCCAGTCTGACACTGGTTACAACTATAGTCTATGAGGGATCATCTTGGCTCCGACAACTTCCACTCACCAGGCACACTAGCCTAGCATTAGTTTCAATGAGTATCAGGCGCTGGGACAGGTGGGTGGAAGTTGTTGAAGCCATGTTTGCCTGCCCCTGTAAACACCGAGAGTGCCGGAAAAAGTACATGTTTATTTTTGTTTACAGACCCCCTCCTCCCAAGTTTCCTCTAGATATTTTAATAAGCTCAGACAACCCTTTTAAGTACTGTTAAATACCTTGTACAGAGCAATTGTACAGAGAGGTAAAGCGAACCACCAGGTATTCTATTTGTCATGTCCTATAAGTATGATTCATGCCGGTTCCATTTCCAGCATTTCTTCTTCTTCTCCATTACGCAGGTTCATAGCTGTGTCCATCCCGCTGAACTACAACAGGCGGCAAGTGGATAATCGGCAATTGTTCCTGATCTCAACCACTTGGATTTTTGCCTTTGCTGTGGCTTCTCCAGTCATTTTTGGACTAAATAACGTTAAAGATCGGGATCCCACAGAGTGTAAACTGGAAGACAACAATTATGTAGTGTACTCCTCTATTTGCTCATTCTTCATCCCCTGTCCTATAATGTTGGTATTATATTGCGCCATGTTTCACGGTCTCCGAAAATGGGAAGAGACCAGAAAGGCCAAGTTACGGAGTCACATGTCACCAAGACTGAAACCTGCAAGTCAAACTCTAATATTTGACAGGATAGATAGGATAGATCGGAGCCCTACTGACAGCAATCTGGATGACCTTCATCTATATGACCAGCCAGATTGTCCATTCTCCAAAGCATATGTGGATAATGGCCACGGGATACAGGCTGTTGCATACCCCCACCTCAAATATTCCTCAAACATGGAGCCAGAAAGGAAGCACACCAAGATCAATGGGCGAGAGAGGAAGGCTATGAGGGTTCTCCCTGTCGTTGTCGGTAAGTTGATATTTTGGTTATTTTAATAAAAAAGTATGCAATCTATTAAATGAGAATCTATTGAGTCCTTCCTGGTATATGTCTTGAGGAAATGCATAGCCTCCTGACCTGACCCAAGACTGTATTTATAGCTCCCGCTGCAAACCTATCTATTATTCATCAATTGAGATTCTGTAGAGCAGGGACCCCAAACGCCAGACCGCCAACCTAACAGGGAGCGACGATATAAGTCTGAAAAAATAATTCAATATTCACCTTTCCCTCTTCCCCCACATATCCTATCCTCTTCTCTGCTGTGACTTTACAGCACAAAGGAAAGGGAGTTGGTGGGCATTCATAAGAGGGAATTATAGGGGCACCGCAGGAATGGGGGTATTATTAGGGAGAAGCTTCAGGAAATGGGAACTGCAGGAAATAACTGCTCTTACTCCTAAAGACTTCTAAACTCTGTGTTCATTACCTTTATACTATACAGACAGTCCCCAGGTTATGTACAAGAGCTTCTGTAGGTTTGTTCTTAAAGGACATCTACCACTAGGATGAAATACTGTATGTAAATGAGCCTAAGGGGCACCAGGGTCCATTAACACCTATTGAGCCTGGAGCACCACAGGCTCATTTGACAGTCCTTCATCCTGGTGGTAGATGCCCTTTAAGTTGAATTTGTATTTGTAAACCTGGACAAAATTTTTAGTTGCTTGTGACAATTTGATATTCTCAATTTTGAGTTGTCATTGGGACAAGGATTAACAAGAAAGCTTTATTGCAGAGACCTTTGATAACGTTCACAGCTCTTCATTGCAGCCAGGGGTAAAAGTACAGTAAATTACCACCATCCAGAGGTCCGTCTGGAAGTCGAGGACCGCCTGCATATCCCTTTCCTGATCTGCTTTTCCTGTAGTTTTGGACACCCTGTCATTCTGGATGATATTACATCCCCTTTGTAGCTGGACGCCCTAGACACAGGCCCTCAAAGGCCCAATAGCAAATATAGCCCTGTATGGTTCCTAAGGAAACTGCAATATATTTATATGTTATCATAATATATTATTATACTTATTAATATTTTTATTATAATTTCATAATAATGGTAATTTTATAATTATAATGTGTATAATAATTAGAATGTGTTATGCCTGTCCACTATTCAGTAATGCTGCTGTTTGATGAGAGCCCAGGACCCTGGACCTGTGGTGTCTCTCGTTTGGCTGGTACAGGCGTAAACTGTATTCACACAGCCATTGTGGAGACGTACATCCAGCCGGCGGCTATAGTGACCCATACGGCACCATACATGGGAAAAAGATAGAGCATGCTCTATCTTTCCCAGTACGCCCGTCCGTGCCACGCTATTTTCTATTGAGAGGGGAGGGGTGAGTGACGTTACTCGCCTGGCTACGTGTAAATGAGACCTTTTTACCAACGACTCATTCATGCTGTAGAAATATATATAAAAAGAGTGCAGAGATATTGTCACTGATTCAGCTTAAAGGATATCTACCACCAGGATGAAGGATTGTAAACCAAGCACACTGACATACTGGTGTGTGTTCCATCTGGCAGGATCCACTCTTCTTTTAGCTTCTGGTTTCTACAAAAAAAAGGTTTTTAAAAATATACAAATGAGCCTGAGGGGCTCCGGGTTCCATAGGTGTTAATGGAGCCTGGAGCCTCTAGGACTCATTTGCATAATTTTTAAAGCCTTTTTTCCCTAAAAACCAGGGCATAAGAAGCTAAAAAACAGAGCAGATCCTTCCAGAGGGGGCACACATTTGTATTTCAGTGTGCTTGGTTTACAACCTTGATCTGGTGGTTGATTTCCTTTAAGAGCACATAAGGAATTTTATACACTTTATAGACATTATATTATTTACAATAATTTTAATTATGAAAATACATACATGGAAATGTATTTTTGAGATGGAAAATTCCTGGGGCAGAACGTGAGAAACATCATCTAACAAGGTTCTTGTCTAAAGAGATTGTCCATCCGAATTACTCAGGCTGATCACATAGTGCTCATATTTGACCCTGAAATGAACTCCTAGGCCGGGTTTATCCCATTGCCATATTTCAGCATTGACAACACACAAGCTGAGAGGCTGCAGTTGTCATTACTGTTCAATAAAAATGCTGACACAGCTGAAAACAAATCTGCACATTGTTATAGACAGTGGTGTAACTAGAAGAGACTGGGCCCCGTAGCAGATTTCTGCATGGGTACCCCCTTCCCCATATATATATATACTTTTTTTTTTTTTTTTAAGAAATATTTTATTGGAAATAAAAAAGGAAGTATACATGCAATTGTATATAATAAACATTTTACATGTCTATCCCGATACATCAGTAGTTATGCTAGTTAGCAATTATGCTGGTTAGTTAGGTTAGAACATGTGAAGTAGTGCCTCTTCATTTAACCAAAACTTGGACTTTACTTAGGCCGGTCAGTACCACTGGAGTCCGGCTCCTTAAGTTGTCCATCAACTTCAATTGGGAAAGAAAACAAACATTCTTTGTAATTTCTAGTGGTGGTGGTCTTGCCTCATGGTGCTGTGGTGGCGAGTGTAGCATTGGGAACTGGTCCAAGTCTCCCATTGGGCTTCAAAGTGAGTTGTTCTCCCGTTTTGTATAGCTATGGCTTTTTCATACGCACACGTGGTATTTAATTATATTTTATATATATGTATATATATATATATATATATATATATATATAATATATATATATATATATATATATATATATATATATATATATTCACATATTTGTACACTCATTTATATACACACAAAGTTCTACACTCATACACACACTTTTATACACATACATATATGTATACACTCATACGCACACACTTATCCATTCATATATACATTCACAAATAGAGTATATACATTCACAAATAGAGTATATACAAATTCATACAGTATGTACACTTTACATACACTTAATGATTTAACAACATAAATTATATACTTAGACATATAGTATATACAGTATACATACCCATACATCATGTACACATATATACAGCATATATATACCATATACACTCATATAGCATGCGTACACACACATACAGTATATACATTCATACGGCAAATACACAGCATATATACAGTATATACACTCATACAGCATGCATATACACACACTCACCATGCGGTATATACTATATACATACATATATACACACACTCACCATGCAGAGAGAGACAGGTGGCCGGGGATGGAGGCGATGGGCTGGGTGCCACCAAAGGAGAATGGCGGCTGCGGATTGAACAGGCAGGCAGGGCCCGGGTATAACAGGTGGGCCGGGCAGCCGGGGACAGAGCAGGAGAAAGGTGGCCGCAAACGGAGCAGGCGGGACAGGGACGATGTTCTTGCAGACATCAATAGCGCATGTGAGGTTACTGCTGGAAGAGCGCAGGGTGATTGTATCCAAAGGCAGCTTTCTAGTTTCAAAGGGACAACATGTCCATAGTTATGGGAAATTATCTTCACACATTAATATTTTTGAAGAAAATCCAATTAAAGAAATGTTTATAAATAGAAGCTGAATTAAATAAAATGTAAATGCCAAGATGAGAATAACCCCCTTAATAATAATAATTGTTTATTTATATAGCGCCTACAGATTACGCAGTACTGCTCAAAGCTTGTTAAATTGGTCCCTGTCCCCATGGGGCTCTTAATCTAAACAACCTAACAGTATGTTTTTGGAGGTTGGGAGGAAACCGGAGGACCTGGTGGAAACCCACGCACACATGGAGAGAACATACAAACTCTTTGCATACAACTGTGTCTGGATTCATAAGCTCCATTGGGTAGCAGTCACTTCACCATATGGTAACACACAGAGAGCTACAGAACTGTGACTTTCTACCAACATTGAGCTTCCTGCACTTAAAGGAAATCTACCACCAAAATCATGCATGAATAAACACTTACTCATAGATCCAGGCCCCATGACTCTAGTAATCCTATTATATTTGTTACCCATGGCCATCTTCCTTCTAAAATAAACTATTAATATTATGCTAATGGCACCTAAGGGCTCTGGGAGCATTACCATAGCCCCTCTGTGCTGCAGATTCCCAAGCTGTTAAACTGTCTCCCCTTCTCCCTCAGCACTTCCCCCTCCCTCTGCCTGATGTAATGTCACAGCAGCAGAGGAAGTTTCAGTACACAGTGTAACCGATAACATTAGGGGCTTTGCTCCTGGCACCTTTACCAATGGGCAGTTCACAATGGTACCAGAACTAGTCCAGGTCCATGTACAGTATAACTGCCAGGATAAGTAGCTCAATATAAGCTACCGGAAGACAGCCCTTACATTAAAAATGTAATTTAATGACCTATCCTAACCTTATCAATAGTAGACCTTTTTAAGTACCCATTCTTTAGTTCCTCATGTGAATATGGTGAAAAACTCTTTTATAGGAGCAGCTCCTACAACCAGAAGAGACTTATACATGTGCTGAAATAGTTATATGCCTATAGAGGCACATTTACAGAGGTAAGCAATATCCTTCAGTATTAAATCCCTTAAAGACCCAATTATACCTCTCACAGTTAATTGAACACCAAAGAATTATGTCTCGAAATTTAATATCTGGAGACAAAGCCAAAGCACAAACAACACTAAAAATAGTATACCAAATCTTTATTAAATTACCATACATAAAAATGTTTACACTAGTTAAAATCTGCAATTCCCAGGTGGTGATACGCAGACTGAGGAGTCATCCCACTCTGACACATAGAGAACAATATTAGACTTGGGACGCCAGGCTAAATTGCAATACATATATGTATCATATCTGACCAGTGATGGCAATTCATGTTTTTAAGTGGCAGCCTATATCCCTAGCTAAGAGAAAGCACTCTTGCGCATGGTATATATTGTGCTTGTTTCAGTGTCTGGGATGGCTCCAGCCCCGACACACTTTCGGCTAAATTATCCTTCACCTGGGGGTGAAATAGTCAGATGAAGCTTGACTGCTAAACATAAGAGTATGGGGAGATTTATCAGAAGTGTCTGAGGTAAAACTGTTCTCAATGTCCATGGCACCCAATCAGAGCTCAGCTATAATTTTAGAAACAACTGTAGGAAAATGAAAGCTGAGCTCTGATTGGTTGACACCAGCAAGTAGAACAGTTCTGCCTGCAGCTCTCCTAATAAATCTCCCCATGTGTCTCTAAGATACACGCCAAGGCCTGTGGGCCGCATCCAACTCACCACCTCATTTTCTTTAGCCACCTAAGTCTGCCGTATGTAAAAACAAATATGCTCCAGCAACACATCCCGTAATAGTCCTAGCACATAAGTGGACATGTTGTTCTAAAACGTGGACTTGGTTGGACATTAGATCTTGTGGAAGAGGAAAATTCAAGATTGGTTAACAGGTCGATACCATTGGTCTAACATTGCCCTTAGTGTTATTGAGTTTGACACCCCTGCTTTAGGAAATCATTGTGCACCCCAAACTGTTGTCTTAACCAGGACCGGCTACAGGTTTTAGTAGGCCCCTGGGTGACAGAGCCCTAGTGGGCCCCTTTGTGTAGCCACACTGCCCCCCCTCACCCGCGTGGACACACTACCCCCCCTCCCTCGTGTGGACACACTGCCCCCCTCCTCCTGTATACACACTGACCCCCCTCCCCCTGTATACACACTGCCCCCCTGTATACACACTGCCCCCTCCCCCTGTATATACACTGCCCCCTCCCCCTCTTTACACACTGCACCCCCCCTGTATACACACTGCCCCCCTCCCCGTCTATACACCCTGCCCCCCTCTCCCTGTAAACACATTGCCCCCTCCCCCTGTATACACACTGCCCCCCCTCCCCCTCTAAACACACTGCCCCCCCTCCCCCTGTAAACACATTGCCCCCCCTCCATGAAAGAAAAAAATCTCCCCTTTGCTCGTTCCCTCGAAGAAGCGCAGGAACAGCTGCCGTCTGTCTGCAGCATGTGCCTGCCATACACGGCGGTTCTGAACACGTGTTCCGGTGACATCATCATGTGCACTGGCTTCAAAGCCGTCGCATACCGTGCGGAGCGCCACTTCGGGGGAACAAGGAAAGGTGACAAGCGCAGCATAGAGGCAGAAAACTACACCAGTCGGAAGGGGATCAATTGTACCAGTGTCTGAAAGCGACACTGGTACAACTGATCCGGGGACCCAAGTGGGCCCCTCTAGTACCCCAGGGACCCGGCACTTGCCCGGGTTAGCCAGGTGCTGGCGCGGGGCCTGGTCTTAACTCTTGGTAAGACTGTGTGACACAATTCAGTCCAACACTCTACGAATGCTTTAGGGACTTTTCCACTGCAGGAAGTCACTTTTGTTGTACAACTTGTCCTTTTTAGCACCTACTTTAGACTCTTAGTGAAGTGGTATTGCTATTGCTGCACAAATCATGAGGCCAGTACTGTCATGCGGCCCAAACCAAGTTGGGTCGCACCAAGTGATAAAGGGGAAAAGTAGCTTTTTTGTCAGTGCCTTCCTCTATTGTGAATCTTCTATGATCAGCAGAAGGGAAATGTCCTATTAGCCAAACATTAAATATTCCAGCCTTAGGAGTGTACGAGGTGGTTCCTGGACCAGATCAGGAGATAAGAAGTTAATTCTGTGGTGTCCGCTATAAGCCAGCTGTTTGGACAGACACCTGCTTAACACAGAGCGCTTTTTCGGAAACAGGCGCCCTTCCAGATGGCAGTGAAGGGTGAAACACCAGACCTTATTAAAGCCAATGATGCTCTCCAGATGACTGTGTATAAACAGATTAGTGTGACCCTTTAATGTACACGATACAGAGAGATAGACATTCATTCAGTTTTTATTGCTTTTATGAGTACAAATTTTGCTGGTACAATACAGAGGAGAAAAAGTCCTCCCTTCATATTTTCCATTCTTTTTGATTGATTCCATTTTTGGCTACAGCTAAAAAAAAGCAGCAAGATCTACAACTATAACAAAAAAAAAAAACAAAGGCGCAATGTGTGTCTCTAGGCTACATACCCAAGGTTTTTTTTAAGTGGAATATAGTGTATTCTAATGGAAAGGAAAATTTAAAGAAAGGATAAAGTCCTGTTTTAACTATTGGTAGAATATCCCAGTCACCTCTGCAGTACTCATAGAGGTAAGTGTGAAGACTGGATAACTGCAGTAGTGGATTATAATATAGGAGGATTAGGCGGTAGATTGGGGCCCAAGCCTTCAACTGGGCCACCCTAGAATGACAGCCAAAACCACCTAACAAATTTTATATTGAGAAGGACCTTCATCCACAAAATCCTCATACATCTGTTCCTTCTCTCAAAACACATCTACAAAAGAGCCATTCTAGGACCTTTTAGGTCCTCCAAAGGTCCTAAAGCCGAAGATTGAAAGCAGGCAGAAGGGACACCTCCTCCATTCCCCAAGAAGATTGATTCTAGTACCATATGTAGCAAGTTAATTCCAGACTTGTATGGGATATAATATTCACACAGCCTAGGTCCCGGGGCAGTCTTAATCTGCCCTTGAATAACTGACCAAGTTCCTCCCATTTTTGGGCCTATAGGTTGCCCAATTTGTACTTCCTGTTGTAGTTAGTAATAAATAACACAAATACAATATAAACAACTAGCGAGCACTCGGTCAAGGTGCAAGGCAACCCCTATAACTACCGCAGTAACAAAAAAAGAAGTAGGTAAACAACTGAGAGTAAACTGTGTTAAAAAAAATACAAAAATGTTTTTATTTTTGTTATTCCAAACGCAAGAAAAAACTACAGACAAGTTAAAAAAGCACATAATATATACGGGCTAAGGTTCATAATACAACTTTGTAGGTTTGGATCCCCCTGATGCAACTCTGAACTTCAATAGAAGTTCAAGTCCGGGTTCCCTCCGAATGCCATCATCGGATGCCTTTAAGTTTTGCCAGAGTGACCCTCCCAAAATGGCAGCGCTCGCCGATTGTTGGTGTTACAGGTGGAGGTCCGGCTCAGTACCCATATATATACACTCACCGGCCACTTTATTAGGTACACCTGTCCAACTACTCGTTAACACTTAATTTCTAATCAGCCAATCACATGGCGGCAACTCAGTGCATTTAGGCATGTAGACATGGTCAATACAATCTCCTGCAGTTCAAACCGAGCATCAGTATGGGGAAGAAAGGTGATTTGAGTGCCTTTGAACGTGGCATGGTTGTTGGTGCCAGAAGGGCTGGTCTGAGTATTTCAGAAACTGCTGATCTACTGGGATTCTCACGCACAACCATCTCTAGGGTTTACAGAGAATGGTTCAAAAAAGAAAAAACATCCAGTGAGCGGCAGTTCTGTGGGCGGAAATGCCTTGTTGATGCCAGAGATCAGAGGAGAATGGGCAGACTGGTTCGAGCTGATAGAAAGGCAACAGTGACTCAAATCGCCACCCGTTACAACCAAGGTAGGCAGAAGAGCATCTCTGAACGCACAGTACGTCGAACATTGAGGCAGATGGGCTACAGCAGCAGAAGACCACATCGGGTGCCACTCCTTTCAGCTAAGAGCAGGAAACTGAGGCTACAATTTGCACAAGCTCATCGAAATTGGACAGTAGAAGATTGGAAAAACGTTGCCTGGTCTGCTGAGTCTCGATTTCTGCTGCGACATTCGGATGGTAGGGTCAGAATTTGGCGTCAACAACATGAAAGCATGGATCCATCCTGCCTTGTATCAACGGTTCAGGCTGGTGGTGGTGGTGTCATGGTGTGGGGAATATTTTCTTGCCACTCTTTGGGCCCCTTGGTACCAATTGAGCATCGCTGCAACGCCACAGCCTACCTGAGTATTGTTGCTGACCATGTCCATCCCTTTATGACCACAATGTACCCAACATCTGATGGCTACTTTCAGCAGAATAATGCGCCATGTCATAAAGCTGGAATCATCTCAGACTGGTTTCTTGAACATGACAATGAGTTCACTGTACTCAAATAGCCTCCACAGTCACCAGATCTCAATCCAATAGAGCATCTTTGGGATGTGGTGGAACGGGAGATTCGCATCATGGATGTGCAGCCGACAAATCTGCGGCAACTGTGTGATGCCATCATGCCAATATGGACCAAAATCTCTGAGGAATGCTTCCAGCACCTTGTTGAATCTATGCCATGAAGAATTGAAGCAGTTCTGAAGGCAAAAGGGGGTCCAACCCGTTACTAGCATGGTGTACCTAATAAAGTGGCCGGTGAGTGTATGTCTCTGGGTAATGGATGGGGAGCCCTTGGTGGTGATACAGCTGTATCCAGGGATCAGATGGAGGCAACGTTGTGGTTCTTTATTGGAACAACTGCAGGCAACGAGCTGAAATGATCTCAGAACAGATGTCGGATTGTGGGAGATTCCGGATTACTGGAGTGGTCATGGAGAGTGATCCTCAGGAGTAGATTCACAAGCCTGGTAGTAGGTACAGGCTAGGATGGTGCTATGTCCAGATTTGGATGCGGCAGCCCTTGTCCTGGGTTTAGCTGTGTGTCTGTGCACACTCAGTATGTTCTGTAAGATCTGCTCCCTAGGAGAACTGGGGCCGAAGAGCTTCTCCTGTGTTGAGAGCATGTGCTCAGAAGCAAGGCTCTGGCCTAAGAGACCTAGCCTCTCCCTGTCCAAGGGTTTTGTTAAACCCTGGTCAGGTGTTGGCTCACTCCCCAATCACACTGCAGTGTACATAAAGGAATACAATTGGACAATAATTGGCAGTATCTACCGCTGATAAATACCAAGGTCCTACGGAATTCCCTCTTTATGAGTTAATCACACTCACTAGATGGGTTCTATCAGGCTGAGGGTTTCATTCGCAACTACTCCTCAGCCCATGTGTTGGCAGAGGTGTTGCAATTGCATCATATAAAAAAATCAGGCTGGCTATACTGGATATAGGTGAATCTCAGTCACACATATGGACAGACTACTTATAGTTTCCATGGGTATAATGAAAATCATCTGACCCTAACACTATTTTATTTCCTCTCTTATCCTAATGACACTGGTGACCTGCTCACTGACGTTGACTACATAGGACCCTACATGTTTCCACAAGCTACTTCTTCATGGGTCATAATTCTGCTGAACATTTATTTCTCAAGCCAGTGTGTAACCAGGTTGGATCACTCCTGGTGTGATCCAGCAGTTCTGTATAACAGCAATAAGGTAAGTGGCCACTTAAGTACACTTAGTCAGGTAATAAATATTGATATTTGCTGAATAAGTACTGGCCACTACACATAAAACACTCAAACGACTGTCAGGGCAAGCGCTGTATACTTATTGTTCTAGGACATAATGGTATAAGACATATCCATACTGTCACAGTGTATATCAATATTTATTACCTGACTAAGTGGCTACTTACCTTATTGCTGTGTACTAAGGGAAGAAAACCCTTAGTAAGCGTGGGGGCTTGTGTATGAGATATGTTTCAGCTTACTCTCCCTATACGCGACTATACTTCCATATGTATTTGACTTTGTTGAGTACCCCTGGGGGTGAAATACATAGGGTACAGGGGTATTTAAGGAAAATCTACCATCAAAATCCATAGTGATAAACCAGGGGCACTTACACATAGATCCAAACACCTTGACTTTGGTAATCTTCTAAAATGGCCTCCTTCTAAAATCTACTTTTAAATTTATTTTAATTAACCAATGGAGGCTCTTCCAGAGACCCTTCATGCTGTAGCTTCACAGACTGCTACAGTGTGCAGGAGCACTTCCACCTCCCACTGTGGGCTGAAACTTATCCTGCTGTCAAAAAATTACATCAGGTAAAAGGAGGGCGGAGTGCTGAGGGATTGGGGGGGGGGGGGTCTAACAATCCTCCCCAGAGCTCTTTTGGCCCATTTGCCTAATTCTAAAAGTTGATTATAGAAGGAATAAGGCCAAGGATAACAAATATAAAAATATTACCATAGTCACGGTGCCTGGATCTTTGAGTAGTATTTCTTGCTTGGATTTTGATGGTATATTTCCATTAAAGGTTTATCAGATACCCCTTACACACTTTATGTTACTTTATGGTTCTCTTGTGTTTTTGTGGAATTGCATTGGATATTCAGGCTTGGGGCCCACTATAACCACAATATACCAACTTTTGGATATAAGTACCAGCAAACAGTCTGCAGCAGTTTTATACAATATTAACGAAAAGTTATGTTTTCTATGTTTTCCTTATTTTCGGTGATACTTTTGTAAGAAAGGACATAACGTTATGTTACTTACTAGAGGTTTTTATGGTCAGTATGTGATTTGTTTGAAACCATTCCATGAAAATGATTCCCTTTCTGTAAAATGGTAATGTGTCTGGTGTTCTGAATGAATCAGTCATGTCACATTAAGGAGTAGATCCATCAACATGTCTGGTTACGACCATGTGTGGTGGTGATGGGAAATGTGTGGGGGTTTTCGTCATGTGATTCTGACTGCTTCACGTTACCAGATGTGTCTTAGCACATGAGTCGTACTCCATTCAGCCACCTGTTACTGCTAATGACGGTGACACTATCTTTCATTCATGGTGCTGGCGTCATTCTCCGAGAGACCGGCCTTCATTCATGGTAATTAAATTTATTTATCATAATTCTCCATTTACAAGTCAGTCTCGACCTGTGAGTTTTATGAAGTTGGTGTGTGACGCAGTAGTTACATTATTCTTCCAGTTTATTAATATTCATTGCTTCGTTATTCTTGAAGTCGCAACAATTTGTTTGTATAGAAATGCTTCCCTTGAGGAATGAAAATATTGGGGCACATTTACTTACCTGACCAAGACGCGATCCCCGAGGTGCGTTCCCCGACGATCCACTAAAATCGTGCGCCCGATATTCTGCATGTGTCGCTCCCTGATCAGGTCCGCCGGAGTTCACCGTCTTCTTCCTGGTGCATGTAAGTGCTCGGTTTGCAAAACAAATTTGAATGTTAAATCCCACTCTTAGTCTGAATCCATTGGATCGTCCGCTGGCCTGCCCCCCGATTTCTGTTGCATGAAAGCCAAAATCCGAGTACATGCGCAAAAAAACCCCTTCTAAATGTGGCGCACATGGGAAATCATCGGATATTCTGACGATAGTTCGGTCCGCGGACCCTTAGTAAATGAGCCCCATTGTGTAGGACATATCAGACCCTAAGGATCACACAGTTCAGTACAGTGTTGGGCTGGACCACCAGAGTACCAGGGGATGCTCCAGTGGGACTAGGCTGTTACTTAATACTGGACCCCATGGATACAGCAGAAGACAACCTAATTTGGAGGCTACTAGGTTCAATCACCTGGGGGATAATGGAGGGTGGGCCTCCAGAATTATTTTATCTTGTGGGCCCAAGGAACTCCAGTCCGACTATGGTTCTTTAGACCTGGAACTGATGGTCTGGGTCTACTGGAGGGTGTATAACCAGTCCCCCTGATGGTGTAGTGCATTTGAGGGATAAATGCCTGATATGGAGATCATCTAGAGTAATGTTTACACAGTTAGTAGTGTTGAAAAAAGACATATGTCGAGCCTATTACACCACTGAAGCCAATTATTCAGATGCCAAGACTAACCATGAGATTTTTCACCACCCTTTCTCCCCTCTTCCCCTTAGCCCCAATCATCATACAACATTGTAATTTTGCTGGATAATTTTGCCCACAGAGGCCATTTTAATAAAATATACATAGAACATTAATTTCCTATAAAATAACTTCAATTATTATAATTGTAAGAAACAGGTAAAAGGTCCTTGGAGCTACAAGTTTCAGTCGCATTCTGCTACTGCACCTTTCCTTACCCCCTACTACTTTAAATACACCTATATCCACCTTATGAATATGTACTGTGCTCTTTAAAAAAGCATCTAGTGATATACTATATATACTCGAGCATAAGCAGACCCAGTATATGGCTACTCAGCCCCTACCCCCAGTATATCCCCAGCAGCCCCTAGTATATAGCCAACTCCCTGCCCCCAGTAAATATATAGCCAGCCCTCTCTTCTCCAGTATAAAGCCAGCAGTATATAGCCAGCCCCTGCCCCCAGTATATTGCCAGCAGACCCCTGCACCTAGTATGCCCAGCACATAAAAAATAAACTTAAAACTCACCTTTCTGACATTCCCAGCAGGTCTTCTTCTTCATTCCTGTGCATCCGCCAGCAAACAGCCCGTGCACACTGGAGGTGCACAGACTATGTCATCAGCCTCTTGCTGACATCATAGTGTGGGTAGGGCCAGCACCCGCGGACCCTTTGCTAGCGGGTGCACAGAAATCAAGAAAAGGACCTGCGGGGGTTGTTTATATATCCGAGTGTAAGCCAAGAGGGGCTTTTACAGAACAAAAATTATACTTATACTTATGCTTATACTCAAGTATATATGGTAATTCACAGCCTCATGGCCTTAGGCAGCCATGGTCAGGAGCTGACAATTTGACGTCTTTATGAGAGTTTTCTAGGCATGATTTGTGCATTAGAGGCATAGATAAGCATAGATAGATAAGAGGCATCATCTATTGTCAGTAGTGATGTAATGTTGGGTCAGTGTTATCTATATAGAGGTCATTGTACAGGGAGGGGGAGGAGATAAGCTGTGACATCATATATTGTCAGTAATGATGTAATGATGGGTCAGTATTATCTATATAGAGGTCATTGTACAGGGAGGTGGAGGAGATAAGCTGTGACATCATATATTGTCAGTAATTATGTAATGATGGGTCAGTGTTATCTATATAGAGGTCATTGTACAGGGAGGGGGAGGATATAAGCTGTGACATTATCTATTGTCAGTAGTGATGTAATGATGGGTCAGTGTTATCTATATAGAGGTCATTGTACAGGGAGGGGGAGGAGATAAGCTGTGACATCATCTATTGTCAGTAGTGATGTAATGATGGGTCAGTGTTATCTATATAGAGGTCATTGTACAGGAAGGAGGAGGAGATAAGCTGTGACATCATATATTGTCAGTAATTATGTAATGATGGGTCAGTGTTATCTTTATAGAGGTCATTGTACAGGGAGGGGGAGGATATAAGCTGTGACATTATCTATTGTCAGTAGTGATGTAATGATGGGTCAGTGTTATCTATATAGAGGTCATTGTACAGGGAGGGGGAGAAGATAAGCTGTGACATCATCTATTGTCAGTAGTGATGTAATGATGGGTCAGTGTTATCTATATAGAGGTCATTGTACAGGGAGGGGGAGGAGATAAGCTGTGACATCATATATTGTCAGTAATGATGTAATGATGGGTCAGTATTATCTATATAAAGGTCATTGTACAGGGAGGTGGAGGAGATAAGCTGTGACATCATATATTGTCAGTAATGATGTAATGATGGGTCAGTGTTATCTATATAGAGGTCATTGTACAGGGAGGGGGAGGAGATAAGCTGTGACATCATCTATTGTCAGTAGTGATGTAATGATGGGTCAATGTTATCTATATAGAGGTCATTGTACAGGGAGGGGGAGGAGATAAGCTGTGACATCATCGATTGTCAGTAGTGATGTAATGATGCTGTTACATATATCATGTGGCAGCTGGCATCTTTTTGTAAACCATCTTAGCCTTATAGAGATATGTACTTTGTGTACAAACTGCAGTAAGATATGTTGAGCTTGTACATACACAGCCCTGTAGTCACATACTGATTAATACACCCAGTTCTAGTGATATATCATAAATAACATCTTTGTCATATTGAAAAGTGAATGTTCTGCCTGGCCCAGAGAACTATAGATCAACTTTCCCTCTACCCTGACTGATCGCCTTTTTCGGCCAATAATAGTAGCCCACAGCATGATTCTGCCATCACCATGCTTCATAACGGGGATATCGCATCCGTCTGTCTGTAATTTGCCCTAGAGCTAAATTTCAGACCAAGAGTCTGATTAAATATGTCCATAAAAATAGCTTTCTTTAATAAATATGCAAATGCAAATATAGAAGAAGTCTGAAGAATTTCTGAGTGCAATACATACTTTATTATAGTGAAATATTACATATAACTGTATAATCAGGTAATATATGCAATGTATTTACATATGTTCTATGAATGTATCAATAAATGGGCTTCACTATTAAATATAAACTATTATAATCATATACAGAACACTATAATTCATTCTTCTCTCAAAGTCCTTAAAGCCCTTTTCCCAGTGTTGGGCTAAGGCAGTGATGGCGAACCTTTTTGAGAACGAGTGCCCAAACTACAACCAAACCTACTTATTTAAAGTGCCAACATGGCAATTTAAGCAGTAACATGTTACTACCTGTTTTATCACGGTTTTTAATCGTATTGGCGACCTGAGGACACCAATGTAGTTGAAAGAAAGACGAGAAATTCAGATTATCGTTGTAGCTTCCTTCCATGGTACCCTGAAGAGCGAGAATTGCAGTGCCCATAGCAGGAGCTCCGATAATAAAGCAGCCTTGTCTACACCTCCTTGCTCCTCCTGTAGTCCTGGGCAGCTAAACATGTGTAGTTTTAAAATAGCACTGATCACAGCACATCCTGGGTGGCCAGGGACTGCAGGAGGAGGCTTTGAGTTCTGTCTGGAAACTCTGTGCAGGGGTGATGGCCTGGGTGCCCACAGAGATTGCACTGAGTGCCACCTCTGGCACCCGTGCCATAGGTTCGCCACCACTGGGCTAAGGTATGATGGTCCCACCAGAGGTGGTGGTCCATCTCCATAAAGGATATCTCACTTTATTTACTTTCAGATGGGGTTGTCTTCTACTATATCCTTGGGGCTCATTATAAAATGTTAGATCCTCCCACCAGAGGATTCTCTTGTACTTTGGAGGCACAGTCTGACCCAGACTGTTACCACTATTGCCCAGGGCTATATTATAAATAAGGCTGATATACCAGAATGGATCTCAGGTCCGCAGCATGATATACAATAGGTATTATTGGAATTGTTGTCAAAGGCTGAGCTAAAACTGGGCTAAAACTATTTTTGGTGAGGTAACTTCAGAGTGACTGCGACCCAGGCCGGGGATGAAGGTGACCCGCAGTCTAATGTCTGGCAAAGGAAAAAGAGAATCATTTATATGTGTGTAGGACATGCATACAATTGATTAGGAATGTGCACAGAGTTCTGCCTGCACACACAATATGATGTCATCATGTGGCGTCACCGCCTCATCATGCAGTGTGCTTAGGTAGAGCTCACAGACCCATATCTGCCCATGCTGTTGCATTGGAAGCTGAGGGAGAAGAGCAAGCCGTGAGGATTACCGAGTTTTATTTTTTTTTCAATATGACGAGGGGCCATGTATCTGCTGCTAGACATTTAATTGGTTACAGGAGGCTGCTGGGTATTTACTTAAAGGGAACCTACCACCACGATTCTACCTACAAAGGTAGATCGGGTGGTAGGTGGATGTGAGGGACGTGAGGATAGCTCTTTTTAGAGCTAATCCTCACGTCCCCGCTAACTTTTAGTACACTTTATTGAACTAATATGTAAATTTCGTTATGCAGCTACTGGGGCGTGGAGTAGCTGGGCACAAGGCTACACAGCGCGGCTACTCCATGCCCCAGTAGCCACGTTACTCCTCCTACCCTGTTGCGTGCGGCGCACAGCTCCTCGTAGCTGCGCGCCCTCGTAGCTGCTCGCCCTCGTCCGACAAGCCGGCTACTGCGCATGCGCAGTAGCTCCGGCCTCGGAGCTGGGGCTGCTCAGCCGCCGGTCTGTGTTCTGCGCATGTGCAGAATGCCATCATGATGGACGAGGGCGCGCAGCTACGAGGAGCTGCGCGCCGCACGCAACAGGGTAGGAGGAGTAATGTGGCTACTGGGGCATGGAGTAGCCGTGCTGTGTAGCTTCGTGCCCGGCTACGCCGCGTCCCAGTAGCCACATAACGTAATTTACATATTAGTTCAATAAAGTGTACCAAAAAATGTTAGCGGGGACGTGAGGATTAGCTCTAAAAAGAGCTAATGCCATCATGATGGACGAGGGCGCGCAGCTACGAGGAGCTGCGCGCCGCACGCAACAGGGTAGGAGGAGTAATGTGGCTACTGGGGCATGGAGTAGCCGTGCTGTGTAGCTTCGTGCCCGGCTACTCCGCGCCCCAGTAGCCGCATAACGAAATTTACATATTAGTTCAATAAAGTGTACCAAAAAATGTTAGCGGGGACGTGAGGATTAGCTCTAAAAAGAGCTATCCTCAAGTCCCTTACATTCACCTACCACCCGATCTACCTATATAGTTAGAATCGTGGTGGTAGGTTCCCTTTAAATGCTCAACAGCCTCCCCTCATTCATGAAATGTACAGAAACCTACCCTCATCCCCTCAATAAATAAATGTCCAGCAGCCTCCTCTTATTAATTAGTGAGGGGAGGCTGCTAGACATTTCATGAATGAGGAGATAAGCAGAGGTTGCTGGACATTTCATGAATTAGGTGAGGCTGCTGGACATTTTATGTGTGAGGGAAGGCCACTGCGGGCTGCTGGACAGTGTTTATATATATATATATATATATATATATATATATATATATATATATATATATATATATATATATATATATATATATATATATATATATATATATATATATATATATATATATATATATATTTATATTGTGCTGTCCGTATACAGTGGTTATGGAAAGTATTGAGACCACTTTAAATTTTTCAGTTTTTTGTTTCATTGCAGCTAGTTGGTAAGACCAAAAAATTAACTATTGTACACTCTGCACTCCATCAAAAAAAGAAATGTAGATATTTTTGATAATTTATTAAATAATAAAAACTGAAATATCACATAGTCCTAAGTATTCAGACCCTTTGCTCAGTATTGAGTAAAAGCAGCTTTTGAGCTTGTACAACCTTGAGTCAAGTTTTTCACCCCTGGATTTGGGGATCCTCTGCCTCTTCCTTGCAGATCCTCTCCAGTTCCCTCAGGTTGGATGGTGAATGTTGGTGGAAGCTAATTTTATGTCTCTCCAGAGAAGCTCAATTGGGTTTAGGTATGGGCACCAGTCAGGAATGGTCACAGAGATGTTCTGAAGCCTTTGCCTTTTAGCTGTGTGCTTATGGTCATTGTCTTGTTGGAAGGTGAAGCTTTAGTCCAGTCTGATGTCCAGAGCACTCTGGAAGGTCTTCATCCAGGATATCTGTACATTGCTACTTTCATTTTTTCTACAATTGCAGCCATTTGTCCTATGAGCATTGAGCCTACTGTAATTGAGTGGAATGTGGCCATGACAGGTTGGGCTGCGAGGGATAAGAAAATGGTGAACTTGCTTGGGGGTGGAGTGTTAGAGAAAAGTGATAAGGGGTTTTGATAGAGGGGGTGGAGATAAAAGGGGAATTATTAGGTTGTAGGAAGGGTCCACCGTCTTTGGTGGCCCAATCAAAACTATATCGCCCACCCTCCCCTATGGGTGGTCTTTGCATTAGGTGAACTTATGTGTGTTTTTGGGAAGGTGGAATACAAGTGGTTTACTCTTCTGTTCTTCTGGTGGGGTTAGAAGGAGGAAGATGCAGGTTGTTTGATCATACAGTGAGCGGGTGCTTGGCAACAGATATTCTTAAGCTAGGTAAGTTGGTGTTAAGTGGTTTGGTCAAGTCTGGTATTTTTATAATGAAAGATAATATACAGGCCTCTGGAAGCAGTGAGCTTGGAGGTCCTGGGTTGGTTGGTTATGGTTTGGTATTGTCACATCTGCTCTCGCCACTTGCCAGGAGGTTTAGAGACGGTTGCATGTAAAGATTGTAATGTTTTATTTTATGCTGTTGTATGTTAATAAAGAGTTTATATCTTACAGATTTTCAAAGAAATAAAAGCTGTGTTGCAAAAAGTTGTATTTGTGCTTATTTCAGCTAGTTGGAGTTAGGTAGGTCATATTCTCAGCCCTGACTTGGTCCTGTCCCTGTCCCCATAGCCTGATGCTGCCACCATCATGTGTCACTGTTGGGATTTTATTTGGCAGATGATGAGCAGCGCCTGGTTTTATCTACACACACAGCTTAGAATCTTCTTCTCATCAGACCATCGACATTTATTTCACGTAGTCTGGGAGTATATGGCTTTCATATGTCTTGCACTAAGGAGAGGCTTCCATCAGCAGACTCTGCCATAAACCCAGACTGGTGGAGGCTGCAGTGATAGGAGACTTATGGAACTTTCTCCCATCTCCCTACTGCATCTCTGGAGCTCAGCCACAGTGATATTGGGCTTCTTCTTTACCTCTCTCCAAGGCTTTTCTACCACAATAGTTTGGATGGGCGGCCAGGTCAAGGAAGAGTTGGGGTTGTCACAAATTTCTTACATTTTGATTATGGAGGCCACTGTGCTTTTAGGGGCCTTGAGTGCTGTAGAAATTATTTTGAAACCTTGCCACAATTCTGTCTCTGAGCTCCTTGGGCAGTTCCTTAGACCTCGTGATTCTCATGTGCTCTCAGGTGCACTATGAGGTGTGAGGTCTTATATAGGCAGGTGTGTGCCTTTCCTAATCAAGTCTACTCAGTTTAATTAAACACACCTGGACTCAAATAAAGGAGTAGAACCATCTCTAGGAGGATCAGAAGGAAATGGACAGAATGTGAATACTCACGACCATGTGATATTTCAGTTTTTCATGTTTAATAAATTAGCAAAAATATCTATATTTTAGCCATTTTTGTCAAGATGGGGTTCAGAGTATACATTAATGAGCAAAACAATAACTTTTTTGAGCTTATCAATTGGCTGCAATGATACATACCCACTGTCTGTCTGTGTAGCATATACTGTATGTATATTCTTAAATGTAATGTGTGTGACGGGGTGGCAGTGAGAGTCTAGGTATTTGGGGACCTAATCCAAAGTTTGCATCGGACCCACTGCTGTCTTGTGACGACACTAGTTACAGTCAGTCCCAGACTTAAGAACTTCCATCTTACAGTCAACCCCTAGATAGAAACATTTGGTAAAACTCTGAAGATGCTGGTAATTTACTCATCTTAGCCTCTGGATGCAGTGGTCATGAGTTATGAAAGGTGCCTGCAATAAAGCATTATTGTTAATCTTTGTTCTAATGACATCTCAAAATTATGAAAATCCTATTGTCACAGGAATGAAAAATAAATACTTTGTAGTTTTAATTACAAAATATACTTGTTTCGACTTACATACAAATTCAACTTAAGAACAAACCTATGGAACCTATCTTGTACGTTTCTCAGAGATTTTGCCTGCATTATCATGAGATTTAAATTGAAGATAATTAAAAAATTTGTCAAACTTTTATGAATGGTTCTCATTGTCTTCATAGCAACAATGTGGTTAAACAGATTCTGTCTGAAAGTGTAGAGAATGTCCTGTGCTGGGACGCCGTGTAAAATAGAAGATCTGGGTCCTATTATACAGAACAATATTGTCATCTCTTACGTAGGTCAGAATAGTGTGAAGAAATGGGTCATTAAACGTCACTGTCACATAGATGCTTGTTGTCCCTCTTACATTTTTTACATATTATTGTTATAATCTTTATTTATACAGCGTCATCATATTTCGTAGCGCTTTACAAATCATAGGAGACATGTACAAATATAAAATTATATTACAGAGTCCAAACAGTCATATGGAACAATAGGAGTGAGGGCCCTGCTCACAAGAGCTTACAGTCTATGAGGATGAGTGGGTGACACAATAGCTTACAGTCTATGAGGATGAGGGGGTGACACAAGAGCTTACAGTCTATGAGGATGAGTGGGTGACACAAGAGCTTACAGTCTATGAGGATGAGGGGGTGACACAAGAGCTTACAGTTTATGAGGATAAGGGGGTGACACAAGAGCTTACAGTCTATGAGGATGAGGGGGTGACACAAGAGCTTACAGTCTATGAGGATGAGTGGGTGACACAAGAGCTTACAGTCTATGAGGATGAGGGGGTAACACAAGAGCTTACAGTTTATGAGGATGAGGGGGTGACACAAGAGCTTACAGTCTATGAGGATGAAGGGGTGACACAAGAGCTTACAGTCTATAAGGATGAGGGATGACACAAGAGCTTACAGTCTATGAGGATGAGAGGGTGACACAAGAGCTTACAGTCTATGAGGATGAGGGGGTGACACAAGAGCTTACAGTTTATGAGGATGAGGGGGTGACACAAGAGCTTACAGTCTATGAGGATGAGAGGGTGACACAAGAGCTTACAGTCTATTAGGATGAGGGGGTGACACAAGAGCTTACAGTTTATGAGGATGAGGGGGTGACACAAGAGCTTACAGTCTATGAGGATGAAGGGGTGACACAAAAGCTTACAGTCTATAAGGATGAGGGATGACACAAGAGCTTACAGTCTATGAGGATGAGGGGGTGACACAAGAGCTTACAGTCTATGAGGATGAGGGAGTGACACAAGAGCTTACAGTCTATGAGGGTGTGACACAAGAGCTTACAGTCTATAAGGATGAGGGATGACACAAGAGCTTACAGTCTATGAGGATGAGGGTGTGACACAAGAGCTTACAGTCTATGAGGATGAGTGGGTGACACAAGAGCTTACAGTCTATGAGGATGAAGGGGTGACACAAGAGATTACAGTCTATGAGGATGAGGGTGTGACACAAGAGCTTACAGTCTATGGGGATGAGGGGGTGACACAAGAGCTTACAGTTTATGAGGATGAGGGGGTGACACAAGAGCTTACAGTCTATGAGGATGAAGGGGTGACACAAGAGCTTACAGTCTATAAGGATGAGGGATGACACAAGAGCTTAAAGTCTATGAGGATGAGGGGGTGACACAAGAGCTTACAGTCTATGAGGATGAGGGGGTGACACAAGAGCTTACAGTCTATTAAGATGAGGGGGTGACACAAGAGCTTACAGTTTATGAGGATGAGGGGGTGACACAAGAGCTTACAGTCTATGAGGATGAAGGGGTGACACAAGAGCTTACAGTCTATAAGGATGAGGGATGACACAAAAGCTTACAGTCTATGAGGATTAGGGGGTGACACAAGAGCTTACAGTCTATGAGGATGAGGGAGTGACACTAGAGCTTACAGTCTATGAGGATGAGGGATGACACAAGAGCTTACAGTCTATGAGGATGAGGGGGTGACACAAGAGCTTACAGTCTATGAGGATGAGGGGGTGACACAAGAGCTTACAGTCTATGAGGATGAGTGGGTGACACAAGCTTACAGTCTATGAGGATGAAGGGGTGACACAAGAGCTTACAGTCTATGAGGATGAAGGGGTGACACAAGAGCTTACAGTCTATGAGGATGAGTGGGTGACACAAGAGCTTACAGTCTATGAGGATGAAGGGGTGACACAAGAGCTTACAGTCTATGAGGATGAAGGGGTGACACAAGAGCTTATAGTCTATGAGGATGAGGGGTGACACAAGAGCTTACAGTCTATGAGGATGAAGGGGTGACACAAGAGCTTACAGTCTATAAGGATGAGGGATGACACAAGAGCTTACAGTCTATGAGGATGAGGGGGTGACACAAGAGCTTACAGTCTATGAGGATGAGGGGGTGACACAAGAGCTTACAGTCTATAAGGATGAGGGATGACACAAGAGCTTACAGTCTATGAGGATGAGGGGGTGACACAAGAGCTTACAGTCTATGAGGATGAGGGGATGACACAAGAGTTTACAGTCTATGAGGATGAGGGGGTGACACAAGAGCTTACAGTCTATGAGGATGAGGGGGTGACACAAGAGCTTACAGTCTATGAGGATGAGTGGGTGACACACAAGCTTACAGTCTATGAGGATGAAGGGGTGACACAAGAGCTTACAGTCTATGAGGATGAAGGGGTGACACAAGAGCTTACAGTCTATGAGGATGAAGGGGTGACACAAGACCTTACAGTTTATGAGGATGAGGGGGTGACACAAGAGCTTACAGTCTATAAGGATGAGGGTGTGACACAAGAGCTTACAGTTTATGAGGATGAGGGGGTGACACAAGAGCTTACAGTCTATGAGGATGAGGGGGTGACACAAGAGCTTACAGTCTATGAGGATGAGGGGGTGACACAAGAGCTTACAGTCTATGAGGATGAGTGGGTGACACACGAGCTTACAGTCTATGAGGATGAGGGGGTGACACAAGTGCTTACAGTCTATGAGGATGAAGGGGTGACACAAGAGCTTACAGTCTATGAGGATGAGTGGGTGACACAAGAGCTTATAGTCTATGAGGATGAGTGGGTGACACAAGAGCTTACAGTCTATGAGGATGAAGGGGTGACACAAGAGCTTACAGTTTATGAGGATGAGGGGGTGACACAAGAGCTTACAGTCTATGAGGATGAAGGGGTGACACAAGAGCTTACAGTCTATGAGGATGAGTGGGTGACACAAGAGCTTACAGTCTATGAGGATGAGGGCTGACAGAAGAGCTTACAGTCTATGAGGATGAGGGGGTGACACAAGAGCTTACAGTCTATGAGGATGAGGGGGTGACACAAGAGCTTACAGTCTATGAGGATGAGGGGGTGACACAAAAGGTATAAGAGCTTGTATAATGGTCCAGCCATTCTTTATAAGGGAACAGAATAAAATATTTTAATAACTAAAAATTCGGCTACTTGATCTACTCACATTTAAAGGGTTTTCTTCTTTTATGTAAATCAATATGAATCACTGTGTAAATATGATAACTATTGTTTCGATTTGGTTTGTATGTTAAGCATATTTTGAAGATTTTTTGATGATTCATTTAATTTAAAAAAAAAATCCTAAATGTCTTTAGTAAGCTTAGTAACGGTCTGATGTTTTCTGCACACCGTACACTCATCTGTTTTCTTAGGGATTACAACAAAGGATAACACCTCTATAATAGGATCCATCACTTACAATAGGGAATGGTCACAGCTTTAGTCCCCCTCCCTGCATCATGACCCCAGAAGAGGTCACAGATCATGTCTATACATTTTTCCCACACACATCAATGAATATCTCTTGAGTATCACTGTCTATGATCCATGTCCATGGTGCTGAAGGAAAGAGTGTCCCTATATACCGGTAACAGCAGCTTTGGACGCATGGCTGCCCCCATATTATAGAATTGAAAGGAGCCCATATCCATCAAAAGTTGAGCATATCTTTTAATTTTTGGATAAAACCCCTTAACGACTTGGCCCATTTTAGTTTTTTCACTTCCATTTTTCAAAAATCTATAACTTTTTTTATTTTTCCACATAAAGAGCTCTGTGGTGGCTTGTTTCCTGCGTAACAAATTGCACTTCATAGTGATGGTATTGAATATTCCATGTGCTGGGAAGCGGGAAAAAAATTCCAAATGCAGTGAAAATGGGGAAAAACCGCTTGTACCATTTTGTTGTGGGCTTGGATTTTACAGCTTTCACTGTGCGCCACAAATGACAGGTCTACCTTATTCTTTGGGTTGGTGCGATCACAGGGATAACAAATTTGTATAGGTTTTATAATGTTTTCATACATTTACAAAAATTAAAATCTCTAAAAGCACCAATAACTTTTTCATACTTTGGTGTACAGAGCTGTGGGTTGTGTCATTTTTTGAGACTTTTAACTTAGTTTTCATTGCTATCATTTTTAGGACTCTGCGACCTTTTGATCACTTTTTATAGATTTTTTTATGTTTTTCAAAATGGCAAAAAAAAGTGCCATTTTCGACTTTGGGCGCGATTTTCCGTTACGGGGTCAAACACAGTGAAAAAATGTTATTATGTTTTGATATATCTGGCATTTTCAGACACGGCGATATCTAATGTGTTTATGATTTTTACTGTTTGTTAATATTTATATCAGTTCTAGGGAAAGGGGGTGATTTGAAATTTCTAGGTTTTTTTATTATAATTTTCTTTTAAACTTTTTTTTATTTTTACTTTTACTATTTTTCAGACTCCCTAGGGTACTTTAACCCTAGGTTGTCTGATCGATCCTATCATATACTGCCATACTAGAGTATGGCAGTATATGGGGGTTTTCCTCCTCATTCATTACAATATGCACATTGTAATGAATGGGTTAGAATGAGACAGCCATCCTTTTGAAGCCGCCGGTGATTGTGGGTGTTACCAGTAAGTCTTTGCCGCAAGCCCTCTCCATGCACCAAGACCCGGGTTGCGCCAGCTTGTTCTGTTCCGCTTTCTTGATATGTAAAGTGGAGCCTCCGGTCTTTTACCTCATCAGCCAGACATTCCCGTCCATTGTCCGTGAGCAATCATCCTGCCAGGAGCTTCATCTTATATTCATGAATTCATAAGGCCCTGGCAGGGCAACTGTTCATGGACAGATCAGGTGATCCTCCAGTTGTGGCCATTTCTGGCTGTTAAGGTAAAAGACAGGAGTCTTTACTTTACATATGAAAAATGCAGTGCAGAAATTTTAATTAATGTATATTGGTAAATTACCTAATATCCTGCCCCCCCCCCCCCCCAAACATACATATTACACAATAAGCGAGGAAAAGTGGCCAACCCCTTTAAAATCGGAATATAAACATTCAGTGTTAAAGGTGCAACTGGATCTCTGGAGTAAGCCACAGATGTTTAAGAGTCTACAGTTTAGTCCTTATTAGAGGTTTGGAGTTTTAACCTCTGCAGAGTCTCCAACCAGTTTGGATTGCACCAAAGTGTTGAGAGATTATGTCACCATGTAGCTGTCTGTCATTATTGTGTGCAGGAGACATCTGTATCCACAGTCATGGACACATCCAGCTCTGCTACATACACAGAGAGAGTTCTGTCACATGACCTCTGTGAGAAGGGAGCTGCAGTCAGAAAAACAAAATACGGATTCTCAGGGCTTGTAAGCACAGGCAGAGGAAGCAGCTCCTGCATCAATGAGATAATATGAGGAGTAGCAAAGAAACTGCTGGATATAGGTAACAAATATAATAGGCTAAATTGTTTTACATCCCAAGAGCTAATGATTTGTGGGGGAAGGGGGGACTTTAGAGTTACTCTCTAAGAAATTTAAAACAAAATGTTATTTTTCTGATTAATATTTTGTGGTGGACTCTGGACTTTGAATTTTGAATTTCTTTGTCCTGCTCGATTCCGGCAGACAGAGGCGACTGTGCATTTGTTACTGTCTCCAGAGCTGCCTTCTTCATAACCATTCCCATATCAGTGGTTGGAGGGGTATGCAGATTTCCTTGGTGCCCCTTTACAATCACTGTTATGAGTCTGGTGATCACAGTAGGACGTCCATACAGTAATGACTACACTCCATCCTCCTGGAAGTCCAAAATACTTCTGTTGTGGAGTGTCAAGTGACCAAAAAACCTAATAGAGTCTTGCTCTTTCTCTGGTTTTCTAAAAATGGGCAAACTTTTTTTCTTAGTTCTTCTACGGGGGTTGAGGAACATAACCCTTCCTCACAGTACACCCTGCATGCTACTTATAGCATCTGCAGAGTAAAACATCTGAATGTTAGTTGTGACCCTTTTCTGTGATAGATTAAAAAACGGATCATAAATACGGAAGTAGAAAACTTAACATATTAAAACATCAATCCTATGGGGGAGATTTATCATTAGGCAGGATTTTGAGCAGTTGTGTGTAAGGCCCCTTTCACACTTGCGTTTTTCACGCGCAGAACTTGCATTGCACTCTGACCCATTGTAACCAATGGGTCTTTTCAGACTTGCATTTTTTTTCACGGACACACGCACGTTTTTTTTTAGCGCGTTTAAATCTCGACATGCTCTACTTTTGCAAGTCACGCGCGTGAAAAACGCACCATACAAGTCTATGGATACGCATAAAAAACGCATTGCACTCTGAGACACTTGCAAGTGCAATGCAAGTGCAATGCGTTTTTCACGCATCAATTGCCATAGAAAAGATAGAGCTCAGTCCTGAGTCCTGAGTCCATGCGTGAAAAACGCATTGAAATTGCATCAAAAACGCGCATGAAAAACTGAGACACTGAACAAACTCTGACTGAAAACTGATTGAACTCTGATGCAAAATGTGCGTTTTTCACTGACCAAATCCTGATCGCAACCTGATCAAACTCTGACGTGATCTGCAACGCAAGTGTGGAAGGGGCCTTAGACTAGCAGGTTTCCAGCATTCGGATTTATAGTGCGGTGTATGTGCAGTGTTAAATGCCTTCTGATGTGACTGTCAGCTGTGTGTGCTCTATGTGAACAGACTGCACCAATCGCACAAATGTTTAACATCTGTTCAATTTCTGTCTTTTTTGCAATGTTTTTGCACAGGAAATTCTCAGATACCTCAAATATAAATTGAGCAAAAACTTCAAAATTGAGCAAGTTTGAGATTAATCTCCCCCCTGTAGTAGCAATGGACTCACATACACCATCTCCTATGTGGTGTAGTTTTGCGATTAAATTTGCGTTCGTGTTGGTGTATTTTTTCCGCCATTGCGTGACTTTAGTTTCGTTTTTTTCTCGCAAAAAAACCCCGCAAAAACTATATTTGCGCAAAAATTTGCAACAAGCCAAGAAGCTACATAGAACTAATGTTAAATCTCCCCCTATATGTCAATTTTGTATAATGAAAGTACAATCTTTTTGTCACTGAACAGGTGTCTAGAATCAATAGTAATGAAAGGTTATCTAGAATCAATGAAAAACAGGAAAAAAAGTTTGGGAAATAATAATATAAAGCATGTACCTATTCTATGCACTGCCGGTTCAGCACAGGAGCTCTTCTGGTGCTCCCTCCACGGTGCTTGTGCTGGAACGGCAGGAGATCTATTGGCTAAGAATATATGATATTGTGCTATTAACATGATTTTTGTTGTTTTTGAAACACATTTCTAAGTCAATCGGCACGTTAGGCTAACGGGCCCTTTAAATATTGTAAAAATCCTTTCATTAAGTCTATCATTATCTAAGCGGAGATAGCAGACAAGTGTGAAAGCCGAGGTAGAACATTAGCTCGTTGTGAAAGGCGATGGCTGGCGGATCGGCGTCTGTAGTAAGGCCTTCGGCTTCCCTTGCCTTCTGCTGATGATTAGTGAGAGCTGCTGACATCATTCAGCTTCTAAATCGCTCCATTCAATCCCAGGATCCCGGTTTAGTTAAGCCTATTTTATAAATAGGTAATGGTCATTTACGTATAGGTTGTCTGCAACATTGGAACATAGAAAATCCAAGCAGCTGTCTGCAAAAACTCTACTGTATGGCCACATAGAGGTAAAAAAAAAACAAGCCACAGAACTTCAACCACGCAATTGTGGAGCATATTCCTCTGGAGACCGGAAAAACAACGGGCAAAAAACTGTAATAAAGGGTAATAGTCAAAGCAATTACGGTAAATGAGATTTTTCGAAACTCACCTACAATTCTTCTGCAGGTCGAAGTAAGTAAGCCATTTCTGACGGTAGACCCATTGCATGGCATTACAGCAGGATAGGGAAAGAGTACTTACCTGTCTTACTTATCTGTCTTCCTGTGGTGGGTGGTACCAAATACTAATGAAGTGTAAACATTTGACTTTGGAGAAAGTAATAAAAATGCTTTCAATTTTTTTCTCTCTCTCATTATTCTGGTATTGGGCAAATATAAAAATCTTTGGTAATTCTAATAGATCTAAAATGGGAACGTTTTATTCTGAATACAGGTCAGAGAGTGAGAAAATCATCATGTGTGTCTTTTTATATGTTGTATGCAAAGTCTTATCGGGTCACACCAATGCATCCCATGGTCCCATCTGATTTGGTTTGGGTCATGTGTGGGGCCTGTTGTCTCTACCTGCTGATGTCTTCTGTAAGTTCTGGTCACTGGGACAGCAGAATTAGTACATTGGTAATTAGGTCACTAAATACTATAGTGTCAATCGTAACCTCAAGACTTACCCCAACCCCGGTTTTCACTGATAGAGTCAGTAGCCAATTCACCCCGAAGGATGCCCCTTATTATATTATGCCATGATTTAAACAGAAATAAATGCAGTTATTGGGGGTTTTTTGGCATGAATGTGTGAATAGGTCTTTATTTAGTTAGATGTAATTATTTCCTCTTTTTTAGGTGCATTCCTCTTCTGCTGGACACCGTTCTTTGTGGTCCACATCACCCGAGCTCTGTGCGAGTCCTGTTACATGCCTCCACCCCTCTTCAGCACCGTCACGTGGCTAGGATATGTCAATAGTGCCCTGAACCCCGTCATCTACACAATATTCAATACAGAGTTTAGGAACTATTTCCGTAAAGTGCTTCGAATGTGCTGCTGATCCATGGAGATGGAGGGGAAAGTGTCCTGCTACTGGAGGAATCGGATGCTCTGAACGATCGCATGCGGACCATATGCCTTGGTTCTTGTGTTGGGCCAAGGCAGCGGACACGATAAATCTTAGGAGGCTCTAGCAGGGAATGGAGATCATCTCACTACTTCAGCTATTAAGGAAATTTTACATGTAGAGCAACTAAAATCAGTGAATGCAGCAGATAAACAACATAAGGGGGGTAGTCAAGCCATAAGAATCGACACATTCTGGAGGTTACAAAGAGTTGACCATGATGTCATCAATATGGAGATCTTTGATGGGTTTAACAATGCGCACATTCCAATTAGCTTTCCGTAAGTGGAAGTATGTACCAAGTTGCTTTCTCTACAGACACATCCCTTTCTGCTGTGCAGAACCAAGGAGACCCACTTAATCCATTCGATTTCCAAGGGAGGCCTGGACAATAGCTTTGCTTTGTGATGGACCATACCAATTCTTGAGGAATGTAAGGTTGTAAATAGAGATGAGCAGACCCAAACTTTAGGACAAGTGTGGTCCCCAGATGTCCACCTAGCTTAGCCTGCCCGTTTAGCTGCCTTGCAGCCCATCAAGCCACATGTCCTGGTTAGACGAAGCTCCAGAATGGAGGACAACGAACATAAAGTTGGAATCTGCTCATCTCTAGTTGTAAACCAATATTAACCTATAACACAGGAGAAGAAAGATTTTATATAGATCAATAAAAGGATTGTTTGATAAGAAGAGTCTGTTTTCAGTGTGTTTCTTTATGAGGGCATATAACAAAATTGTATTCTAGGGGCTTATGGTTACATTTTTATCTTTTGCGCCTGTCCGATCCTTAAAAGACATCTTTCACCAGATCACTAGTGATAAAGTGTCCTATTTAGACTGCTTGTATGGCCTTTTTATTAACAAAATATGAACTTTGAAAAAGTGCCGGAGGTGGCTAGGCTGACGGCGCCTGAGCCCCTCTCAGCTTCTCTGGACTTTAATGTAGGCCAACCCCCCACAATTCGGCTCTGACGTCACCGGGTGGGAGCAGGAGGAGGCTTGTAGCGAGGGGGCATTGTTAGCAGCAGATTATTCAGATCACTCTCCAGTAGTGGAATAGTAAAAAGGAACTTTATTTATGAACAGAACTCCCAGAATTTCTCAGCATACAAGATAACATGTCTGTACTGCTATCAGTCCATCTGCAGCAAGCATGGAAAGATGTCTGTGCTGTCTCTTCCTGTCTCAGAGGGTTTTTTTTTTTCTTTGACAGCCTAACTTTATTAACATTTACAATATCCCTAGACAAAGGCTCATACATGTAATACATACAAAAGTAGTTGTTGCATACAGTATTATTATTCCAACACCCCCACTCAACAATTACTTATCCAGTCAGTCCCATCATGTTCCTGAAATCTTCAAACTTGGTTCTTGGCAATGGCTTTGTCATGGCATCCGCTATCATCTTGTCTGTTTCGCAGTAGACAAAGTCAATGATACCTCGTTCCACTAAATCACGCAGGTGGTGATGTCTTACATCAATGTGCTTGGTCCTGGCATTGATCCTTTCACTGCTGGCAAGTTTAATACATCCTTGGTTGTCTTCATAAATCGTAACAGGTTGAGTTGGAGTTTCACCGAGATCCTCTAATAGTTGGTTCAACCAAATTACTTCTTGACTGGCATGAGCCGCCGAAATGTATTCTGCCTCTGTAGATGATAAAGCAACCGACACCTGCTTTCTGCTTGACCAAGAAATTGGACTTTCTCCCAATTTGAACAAGTAACCACTTGTTGACTTTCGATCACTTAAATCTCCAGCCCAGTCTGCGTCCACGTAGGCTGTGAGCTTTAGATCACCGTTTGCAGATATCCTTAGATTCATGTCTTGAGTCTGCTTTAGATATTGGAGGACTCTTTTAACAGCATTCCAGTCTCTTTGACGTGGCTTACTTACACGTCTGCACAAAATGCCCATTGTCGCTGTGATATCAGGACGAGTAGTAGTGGCTATGTAGAGTAGTGCCCCCACTACTTTTCTGTAGCTCTCATTACTAGGTAGTAAATCATCTTCTCCTTCCAACTTCAGGTAAGATGGATCCATTGGTGTTGAAGCGCCTTTGGCTTCTGACATCCCAAACTGGTTGAGAACTGAGACAATTTTGGATTTCTGGTTGAGAAGGAAACTTCCGTCATCTTCTCTCTGAATCTGGATTCCTAGATAATGTGACACATTTCCAAGATCCTTTGTTTCAAAATGTTGGTTCAAAATTGTTCCTACCTTTGTAATTTCAGCTTCTTCTTGATGAGCTATGATAACATCATCAACATACAGAAGAACATACATCCACTTATCTGCTATACATTTTGTGTATAAACACGGATCAGCTTGACTTTTTGTAAACCCCTCTTTCAGTAGAACATCATTCAGTTTAGTGTTCCACGCTCTTGCCGATTGTTTTAGGCCATAAAGAGATTTTTGCAGTTTACACACAAGGTGTTCTTCTCCTTTCTTAATATAACCTTCTGGTTGAGACATATAAACCTCTTCTTCTATGTCACCATTTAGAAAAGCCGTCTTAATGTCCAAATGTCTTACTTTCATGTTTTGCACAGCTGCTACAGACATTAACACTCTAAATGTTGTTTGTTTTGCAACTGGAGAAAATGTAGCATCATAATCTTCTCCATACTTTTGTAAGTACCCTTTTGCAACTAATCTTGCCTTAAATCTATGCACTTTACCATCAGAGTCATACTTGGTTTTGAAAACCCACTTACATCCGATTGCTTTCTTACCCTGTGGTAGCTTGGTAATCTTCCATGTCTGAAGCTGTTGAAGGGATTCCATCTCTTCTTCTGCAGCTTTTATCCATTTCTGCTTTTCATGGAGTGGCAGTTGTTGCATCTCATCCCATGACTGAGGCTCTGACTCACAAAGTGTCTTCACTATGTAGGACAGTCGTTTAGCTGGAATACCTTTGTTTGATCTGTTGGATCTCCTGACTGAGGGTTCAGCTGGTATTACAGTCTCTTCTTCAGTAGCTTGAGAGCCGATCCACACTTCAGTGTCTTCTTCATTGTTTTCTTCAATTTGTGACTGTTGCTTAAGTGGAATGATTGGAGTAACTTCATGAAATTTGAGTGATACAGAGTTCTCATCTATCACTATATCTCTGCTGATTGTCACTTTGTTAGTCTCTGGGTGCAGGATTCTGTATCCTTTTTGAGTTTCACTGTAGCCTACCAGGATTCCTTCCTTTGCATGAGCTTCCCACTTTGTACGCTTTTCCTTAGGAACATGCACAAATGCTTTACTTCCAAATATTCTTATGTGCTTTAGTTCTGGCTTCCTATTATTCCATAGCTCATATGGAGTTTTCTTTGTAGCTTTCCCTGGTAATCTGTTTTGAAGATAGCAAGCGGTCATTATTGCTTCTCCCCAATATGTTGTTGGTAGCTCAGCATCAAACAGCATACTTCTTCCACTTTCACAAAGAGTTCGGTTCTTTCTCTCTGCTATACCATTCTGTTCTGGGTGGTATGGTATGGTGGTCTGGAATACGATTCCATTTCTTTTTAATATAGCTTGTGTCTTACCACTTGTGTATTCAGTTCCATTGTCAGCTCGTAGTATCTTTGGCATTCTTCCAAATTTGTTGGATACTTCAGCTATGTACTCTTCTAGCTTCTCTGAAACTTCATCTTTGCTGTGAAGCAAATAGACAATTGTATATCTTGAATAATCATCAATAAATGTCAGAAAATATCTCTTCTTTCCAGGTGTTTTAGTACTCATTGGGCCACACACATCTGTATGAATCAAGTCCAGTGGCTGTGCTGATGTAATGGTGCTGTGTTTAGGAAATGATTTCCTTGTCATTTTACCTTTAAGACAGCTAGTACATTTCATCTTTTGACTGCATTGGTCAATTGTAACGCCCTTAGCAAGCTCTTCCTGAACTAGCTTTCTTATTGCTTCTGGGTCTCTGTGCCCAAGACGCCTATGCCACACATGGATGCAATTCTCATGTTGTTCTTGTTTGACAGTATAAACAGCCTCTTGGTGTTGTAACTGGTACAGTTCATCTTTGATTTTTCCTTCTGCAAGAGTATGACCCTCTCTTGTGATGATGCAGTTGTCATCCTTAAAAGTAACTACATTCCCTTCTCTTGTGAGTTTCTTCACTGATAACAAGTTGCTTTCAAGACTTGGAACATAAAGAACATCCTTTACTTGGATCTTTCTGGTTTCTGTTGGAGAGACTTGGCAGTGGAGGTAGCCATCTCCTATTCCTTCTGAAGTTATATACTGACCATTGGCTAAGATTACTTTTTCTGATCTGCTTTGGTCTAGCTTAGAAAAGAAACTTCTGTTATTTGTCATATGACTTGTAGCACCAGAGTCTATACACCATACATGCCTTGCTGATCTGCCTGTACTTGTATTAAATGCTGATTCAACACACACAGCGTCCTTTTCTTCTTTAATAACACTTCTGGCCTTCTGATTATTCCCTTTTCCTTTAAGCTGATTCATTTTTGCTTTCCAGACTCTGCAGTTTGCCTTTAAGTGACCGGGTTTCTTGCATACAAAACATTCACGTGTTTCCTTTATATGACTCTTATGTGTTGTATAGTCCTGCGTCTGTAATGCAGATTCTGCGCTGGACACATCTCTGCCGCTTGCACTCTCTGTTTTTCTCTTGTACTCATCCACAAGTTTGCCTTTAACATACTCTAATGTGAGCTCATCATCTGGCCGTGCATCCAGTGCGGTGACAAGCGTGTCATAGCTTTCAGGAAGACCGCTGAGTAACAGTGCAGCAACATGGAAGTCTTTTATGTCTTCTCCTATACCGCGCAGGCGCTCCACTATTTCTAGGGTGTCACGGATGTAGTCCTGCATATTCTGGCCCTTGCTTAACTTAGACTGATACAGTTTCCTCATTAGATAAAGCTTATTGCTGAGATTTGTTCTTTCATGCACTTTCTGTAGCTCCTCCCACATGTCCTTTGCAGTGTTACATTTGCATATGTGTACAATCTGGTCATCATCTATACTGAGGGAGATAGTGCTCTGTGCTTTCTGATCCTTCTCTATCCATTCATCTGATGGAGGATAAGGCTTGGGCTCCTGTGTATATTTCCACGTACCTTCTCTTATTAGAAGCATCTTCACCTTGAATTTCCAGGATTGGTAGTTCTGGTTTGTCAGGCTTGGTACTGAGAACTTCACAGGATTGCTGCTGGCTGCCATCTTATCTTTCTTTTATCTTCTTACTGTTCACACTTTACTATTGTACTGTGATACTGGAATACTTGGATACTGGGCCCAGAACCTGTTAGCAGCAGATTATTCAGATCACTCTCCAGTAGTGGAATAGTAAAAAGGAACTTTATTTATGAACAGAACTCCCAGAATTTCTCAGCATACAAGATAACATGTCTGTACTGCTATCAGTCCATCTGCAGCAAGCATGGAAAGATGTCTGTGCTGTCTCTTCCTGTCTCAGAGGGTTTTTTTTTTTTCTTTGACAGCCTAACTTTATTAACATTTACAATATCCCTAGACAAAGGCTCATACATGTAATACATACAAAAGTAGTTGTTGCATACAGTATTATTATTCCAACAGGCATGCATAAATTAAAGCCCAGGGAAATTGAGAGGCGCTTGGGCGTCTAAAAAAAAAAAAATAACAGCCCCCCATCCCCTGGACTGAACGAGCAGTCTAGTTAGGACACTCTGTCACCAGTAATCAGGTGATGGATGCGATTTTAAAAAATATAACGTCTTTTGTTCGAGGAGTTTTACAGGAAAAAAAGGATTAATGACCTATTAAGAACAATATCAGATTGATGGCCTATTAAGACCATTTACAAATTAATGGGGGTCCAAAAGCCAGGACCCCACAGAGCAGCTCCACCATCAGATCACTGGCTGAACAGAGTCACTGCAGCTTAGCCCCCATTTAAAGAAATGGGTGCTGATTTGCAGAAGCCTGGTCTGACATCTAAACTTAAGTAGTCCGCTTCCGGAAAATTAAACATTTTTGATTATTTCTGCAGTGCAGACACCCAGCTTGTTCACAAAGTGGTAAAAAAATGTGTGCTCGACGCAGGATCACGTGTAGGGGGTCTTAGAGTGACCAAAAGAATTGTCCTCTGGAATATCTGGAGGTTTGAGAAGGGAAGGGGTTCTAGAAAACAGTATCAAGGGCCTTTCCTGTATTGACCTGTCAGCATCTCCGTTCTTTCCTAACACGATGGAAAATACCTGGAAGAGGAGGTAAAGTGAGAAGTGACGGCCGTGATAATCAGTCCGGTGATGGTTTCATTTTCCTGCCTTCTATACATTAATAGTATTAATCAAACACAAGATAAATCACACGCTGCGGACGTGATGCAGTACAACAGTTTATTGACGTTCGGTATAAAACAACTGCTTTCTGCAATTTAATATTTTAGGAAATGTAATAATTATTGACACACTCTCATAAATCATCCATACAAGCTGAAGGATTCACAAACGTATCCATATTAATGAGGTCAAGGAGTGTTGCAATATAAAATTGCCTTAGGGTCATATGATCCACATATGACGGTGACCCCCAATGCAAGTAAGAAGTTGGGGGATCTATACATATACATACACACATATATATCAATTGTGTATCCACTGTAATATCAAGACAATGTAAAAGGTCACAGGAAAGGTCGCTGCTGGAAGACCCCGAGATCAACCATAGATGGGTGGTTCTGCAATGTAAGTGCTTATTTATCCTATAGTGGTGGATTACATATTGTCCGATTAAAGGGGCTAATAAATATGGCCGCTTTCTTTGAACCACACATGTCCTCAGGCTGTTTGTTGTATTACAGCTCAGCCTCATTATCCTCCATGGGGTTTTTTTGTAAATATATAAAAACCCTCATCCCCAATGGGGCTGACACAAGAAATACTTGCCCCGCTACAGTACTTTCAGGTTTTGGTTCCTGTATTTCTGCATTTGAAAGAGGAAAGGGGGATGTCATGGTTAGGCTAAGTGTTGGGGGAAGGGCAGCACTAGACCCGCTTCAGCCAATGAGTGGCCTTCTTGGACACAGGGTGTCACTTCCTGTGTCTTCTCCTAGTATGAGGCGGCCATGGATTGGATGAAATGGGTCCTGTGACTTCCTGGAACTTCAGCCATGTGAAGGAGCAGAGTAGGTATGTGGGGCGTTTCCATATTGATGGAAAACCCCTTTAATAAAGCTGAAGTACAATATAGGACATTTATCCTCGTGGTTCCCTGAAACAGTAATCCTACCATACCAGGCTTTTCATATCTAGGTAGTAGAGGTGTAGGCGCTCTAACTTTCCTGCTCAAAATGCCCTCATTAGGTAAAAAGAAGATGAATCTTTGGCAGAATACCCCTTTAAAGTGGGTATTTAGTGAGTGAAGGGAATTAAAATGTCATCATCAGGTTCCAGGTCCACGGCGTTAGTTTTCATCTAACCACAAACCTAGTTGTACTCAATGGGAAGAAATGTAGATGCAAAAGGCTTTTAATAGAAAGACCCAGCAAGTCTTTAGCTAAAAAGAGTCAAAATCTTCTTCCTGGAGGTGGGTAGAAGTCGTTCTAGTCCATGGTGCCTCCCATGAGGTCTTTGGCATACAACAACATTTATGCAGCCTGTACATTGAGTGTTTACATCAATCATTGACTTACATTATATTAAAATAAAGTAATAAACTCTTATACATCAAGTTAGATGTATATGCAGGACACAGAGACGTAGCGCAATGTGACCTCAGACTAGATGAGCGGTGGGATGAGAACCCCGGCCGTTGCAATGAAGATGGTAATTTGTTACCATTAAGTTAAAGAGTCTATAAAATACTATATAAATTACACATCATAATATAAATAACCCAAACCAATACAATCAGGTTCTCCTATAGATCATCCTATAGGTTTCATCCCTCCTCTATTATTAAAAACAAGGGTCATGTACTGTACAGCATTCCCATTTCCCTGGGTTTGGGCAGGAAAAAGAAGACGAAAGCAGGATCAGACTGACTCCTTCTCCGTGACGTGGACGTCCTCGGCGTGGACTGCTATGGTGGAAGCCTGGCCGCAGAGGTGCTGGTGGTCCTTCCAGTCCTGTCCAAGAGAAAATGAGTCACGTGAATGGAAATGGCAGGCACAAGGTCACCAGCCATGTCATGGCGGGAATACTACAGATCTATGGGTGGTAAATATGGCACTAGTGTATGCGGACATGAATAAGTGGCAACACAGAGGGTGTTAGAGATGTTTTCTAACAATCCTGGGAAATAATAGAAATCCTGGGGAATAGAAACAATGTATACACATTCCCTGCTCTGGCTCCAGGTGACAATATCCCATCGGTCTCTGGTTCTTCCATACTGCCGACTAGGCCACAAGCGCTGGGGGTCACGGGACCTGCTTCTGTAAATAAGTGACCTTACGAGTGTCCTGGAAGCCACTGAGGCCACCGATTGGCTGAGCTCACGTGACTCCCCAGAGAAGCAGGCCCAACTAGCAGCGAAGAAGAATGGGACACCCTGGCAACACTGGACCAAGGAGCCAAAAGCAGAGGATAGACACTTTTTTAAAAAAAAATTATTTACTCCTGACCCAGCCCCCAGGATCCCTGGAAAACCCCTTTAAATGGTGACTTGAATGAATGACTTAATATAATCACCCAGCCTCATACGGAAAAGAAGTTTCAGAAGTATTGATGGAGAATACAGGTATCTGTAGTTCCGTGCAGGACATGGCCTTATCTTGATTGTTAAAGGGATTATACAAATCATGATTTTTTTTTTTTTTATAAATGGCTGACAATGGTGTAAAATAACACAAGTAGTAATGCCCATCTTGCCAAACCCCTTGTTTCTATGGTGTGAATGTTTTCCTGATCCCCTGGGGGGACTGCGATTCCCTGTGGGGTAACTACTACGCTACCTACCTTAGGTAGACTATGAAATGCCTTTTCTAGAATTCCCTCTTTTATACAAAATCTTACCTGTGTACCTTTAAAAAAAAAATCTCCTCCAAAGTCATGTGACCAGAGAAAAGTCATATTTTGCCTGAGAGGAGTCAAGTTTAGATGCTACAGCTGGAGTATTCTAAAGGTTCTATAGTGCCTAGAAATGTGCTTTGTTGTCATATGCTTTTGGTTCTGTGATTTAAATATGGAACCAGAAAACATACAGGAACTGGATTTGTGTCTGCAGCTTCCATTTCCAACTAAGTCTATATCTCTGGTTCTGTAACTCACAGAACCACAAGCCTGATGTTATCTGAAGGATGAGATTCTTATCTTCAATGTGACACAAAAATACTAGGTAGTATAAAACCAGAGATAGGGGTGACTGAAGTGACTAACCGCAGGTGAAATATGACTCTTCTCTGCTCATTGTCACATCACTTTGGTGCAGATTTTTAATAGGTAAATGGGCGAGATTTCACATAAAAGAGGGAATTCTAGAAAGTACTTTTCATACCCGACCTCTGGGGGCTGGTAGTTGAATGGGGTAAAATCTGGTAATAAGTGTCCCTTTAAATGTTGACATGACATCACTTACTTTAGCATATAACACTGCGGCAGTGGTCCTATCAAGTCAACAATTCATCCTTGGACCATTGTAGGGGTTGTAAGCAAAGTAAAGAACCTCCTTTTACTTATAATGAGCAGCACTTATTAGAAAAATCATGGGAATGGACAACCCCTTTAAGAATCAATAGCTTGCCTATGTGTTATCTGCTTTTTTATACAAAGGACTGTGTGACGGGGGCATAATGGCAGCTGGTTCTTGATTTGGGAGTACATCATTAGCACATTATATACTACGTGAACGTGTCTGGTCGGGTAATAAGTCTCTTAGAGTCGCACTTGAGAAGTTTCCTACCTTCCGCTGGCAGAAGATGGAGCAGTAATTGACTTTGTGGCAGCCGGTGCATTCGTTAAGAGCTTCTCTACCGCAATTTACACAGGATTGCTGGGGACAGAGCAGAGCAGTGTTAGAGACACAATGCCATCACGTCAGGACAGAACATTAGGCAGCATTGTGCGAGAACCACATAGACATTAATGGACTACAAGTGTCATTCAGGTCACGGAGTCCATGCATTACTACCCCCCTGGGAGATTCTACTACAGGAACAAGACTAGGACTTACACTGAACCACCCCCACAACCAATATAGAAAGCAAACAAACAAAACTACACACATGTACACGTTTACTCTTCATTTACATATTCTAAAACATTGAAAAAATGATATATGTTGAAACTTGTTCCAACATATATTTGTTGGAGCAAGTGACCAAGAAAAGTCAGATCAGGAAGGTGGCTATTCCCGTTCTAGGCTCACATAGTATAGACTTCTGATATCTGATGGCCCTTTTATACTGATGTTATTATTTACAGATATTTATCCATGTGAAAATAAAACTACTCAAAAGAAATCCAGGAAGACGATAATTATCCCAGAAAGAGGAGACCAACACCTCTGCTTCCCAGATATAAAACGAGTCTGAAGAAACACAAATTGCTTATTCCAAAGAAAGCCGGAGCGTGAAGACGTTCAAGGACTGAAAGGGACGAACATCAGGGAGGAGGAGAGGGTGCGAAGGAGAGGAAATCAAACTCCTTAAAATAGTGAGAGGTAATGAGATGCAGAGCGAGAGAGGAGGGAGGTGCGACTCCGCGGTGACGTTACATTCATAGATCTGTCACACTTCCAATGCTTTGTGTTGCTCCAACATACATGAGAAATATAGGACACACAGACTCTAAAGATAGAACCTTGCATTAATATTCAGAAACGTGCCAAATTCTTCAGGAACGGCACAATTATCTCACATATAGATCAGGCACATATGTCAGCGGAGAACCCAGGGGCACTGCTGAAAAATAGCATGTCACCCAGAAGATTTAAAGGGACGGCACAGAGAAATATCAGGGTGGAGTGCTGGACGTACCCGAAGCAAGATCTCGTGTTTGCCATCCATGTCCTCGGTTTGATGGAAGAGATGATTGGGGAACTGCAGGGAAATAAAACAAAGGGTAAATAAAATATTAAAGGGGTATATGGTCCATTCATAGTTGCCCCAGTTACCTTGCAAGGTGTTACGCCTTATGTTAATATACATAATACAAGGTTTACCATAAATTATACAGCTACTTGTTATTTCAGGACACTTTTTTTTTTTATGAAAAAGCTGCTCTATAGGTGAAAATGAGATTTTACACAATTTCTGATCCCTGTTTGCCTTGAATTTTGCAGTTTTTAGCATTTTTATATTCTAAGATCCATTTCTGTAATTCTCAGTTACGAATGAACTAATAGCTGGTATTATACCTCCCGCAGGTAACACTTGGACATGCTCCCTAACTCCCTTTTCCTCACTCAAAAGCAACATGGGGGACTTAATGCAGCAATGCTGAACAGTAAAACACATATAGAGGACATCCAGACACAATGGATGGAGACAGAGATAGCTTTTCCCATTGTGTATCTGCAGTGCAGGCTCCAATTTAGTAAATGGGAAGTAAACCTATGAACAAGCAATTTATATAGAAAACATTAAAAAATTAAAGAAACCATTGTTAGCTGCAGTAGTACATCCATGCTTGTATGTTTCTGCTTATAGCTACACTGCCTCCTTTCCCCTTCATTAACATATATGGGGAGCACGTAATGTGATCTCTCTGTGAGCCACCAACCATCTCATCTCCCATATACTAGATAACAAAAGTTCTTCTCTTCAAATAAACAGCAAAAAGTAGACAGAATTTTTATATTTTTTGATCAATCCAATACCTTTTACTGATCTTTATTAAAGGGGTAGTTTGTCCCTTTATACATTTATCATATGGTTGACCTATCCTCTGACAATGCTGTTGCTTCTTCTACTTGTGCACTGATCTAATAGCAAGAATTTGGCTACTACTGTGTACAATGTCCAACCGGACTTGGCTTTATTGATGGGTAGTATTGATGGGTATTGTTACTGGACTCGAAGCCAACAAACTTCGTAATACTAAAGATCTAATACTGGCTAAATGAGGAAAGCTCAGGCACTGAAAGACGACAGTGTATGGGAAACAATCTCTTCAACCACAAAGGATTTAGAGCAGGTTTCAGCCGCAATGGGACCTGTCTGTCCCATAAGAAGATTACGGATTTAATTACAGATCATCTCGCTGACCTGTGTCATAGTCATGGCGCCGGCCCGGCAGTAATGTCACAGTGAACATCGCGCTGGATAAGGTGCTACAACCTCTGACCCAGACAGACAATAATAATAATAAATATAGAATATTACGAGGCGGGAGAGGGAAAAGCTAAAATTTACAGCATGTGCCTTGTATGCGATTCTCTCTTTCTAATTAATATAATTTACTTTCATTTGGAGTTTAGTCCTGAAGATGATACCATCTTCACATTTTGGGAGGACCTTTTCTAACATGTCTAAAATAATGGAGTATATTATCTTGTAACATTGTGCCATTCCTCTTCCTAGATAATCATTAATTCTCCTTGTTAAAGGGATGTTCCCCATAGATAGGGGGTTAAGGGTGAATAAATGTATCTGATTATTATAAGGATCTTTCAGGTTTTGAAGTTCAATGACTTACCCCTTAGGACAGGTCAAAATCAGATGGATGGGGGGGGGAGGGGGGTGTCTGAAACCCAATGACCTCAAAACGTCTTAGTTTAGATGCGATTCCTTTTATGTAGCAGCAGGAGAGGGAGGGAATAATTTTATGGGGCGAGTAAGAAGAATACCCAGAATTCTCAGTAGCCCCTTAAAGGAAATCTACCACTGGTTCATAGCTGTATTAACCCTCGGTAGCTCCCAGCGGAGTGAATACAACTATAAGTTTAGCTTTGCTACTGTAGTTTGGTTAAAAATTAAGTATAATCTTTATGTAAATTAAGAGGAGGGGCTTGGGGGGGGCGTCACCAGAGCCCCTCCGGTCTACAAGGCTCTGGCTATCTCTCCCTCCTCCCTGCACACTCTGTGTTCTTCCACCCAATCTCCTGGCAGTATGTGCTGCTTCTAGATGACAGCAGGCAGAGGGAGGGGGGAAGAGTACAGAGGGAGCAGCAAATAGGTGAGAGAAGTGCTCCAGGGGCAGCTGCCCAGCAGATTAGGGCGAGTACAGCTATAAACCAGTGGCAGATTTCTTTTAAGTTGACAGAAAAAAATCAACTGTGACCGGGGTTGTTGTTGTTCACTTGAAAAAAAACCCAAATATTGTCCTACCTCCTTCCTCTCCGCAGCAGCCACGGCCTCATTCTTGGCCTGCTCCACATAGGCTTTCAGCTGCTGCGCAGTACTGAGCAAAGAGTTCACCATCTCTTCCAGATACAGCCAAGGTCTCTGTTGTTCCGATACCTCCAAACCATTCACCACTCCGGATGAAGCCTCCTTAGTGGGAGTGCTGGGCGCTAGTGCCAAAGCTGGAAGTGAGGACAGCACTGCATGCAAAAGGGAAATGGCAAATTGTGAGCATCATGGTACCATCAACCCCAACAATCATTCCATCAAAGTTTCTTGTTGTAGACCTCTACTTCCTACTAATTCCAGGAATATGTTGTTATCAGATTTCAAGTACAGGCGGTCCCCTACTTAAGAACACTTGACTTACATACGACCCCTAGTTACAAACGGACCTCTGGATATTGGTAATTTATTGTATTTCAGTCCTAGGCAACAATAAACAGCTATAACAGTTATCACTGGTGTCTGTAATGAAGCTTTAGTGTTAATCCTGATTCTTATGACAACCCAACATTTTTAAAATCCAATTGTCACAGAGACCAAAAAAGTTCTGGCTGGGATTACAATGATAAAATATACAGTTCCAACTTACATACAAACTCAACTTAAGAACAAAGCTACAGACCCCATCTTGTATGTAACCCGGGGACTGCCTGTATAGAAAAGCTGAAGCTGTGTCCCCCAGGCTGCACCCTCACATTATCCTTCACAACCCCTATTAGTGGTCACCTGTGATCATAGCTGTAATACACAGCAGGGACTACTGGACTGAGCCAGGGCTGCTGTGAGTACAGGACTTCATACTGGACTGAGCCAGGGCTGCTGTGAGTACAGGACTTCATACTGGACTGAGCCAGGGCTGCTGTGAGTACAGGACTTCATACTGGACTGAGCCAGGGCTGCTGTGAGTACAGGACTTCATACTGGACTGAGCCAGGGCTGCTGTGAGTACAGGACTTCATACTGGACTGAGCCAGGGCTGCTGTGAGTACAGGACTTCATACTGGACTGAGCCAGGGCTGCTGTGAGTACAGGACTTCATACTGGACTGAGCCAGGGCTGCTGTGAGTACAGGACTTCATACTGGACTGAGCCAGGGCTGCTGTGAGTACAGGACTTCATACTGGACTGAGTCAGGGCTGCTGTGAGTACAGGACTTCATACTGCACTGAGCCAGGGCTGCTGTGAGTACAGGACTTCATACTGGACTGAACCAAGGCTGCTTTGAGTACAGGACTTCCATGGACAGATAAAAAGACCACTTGACATTCTCGGTTTAGGTCAGATATTAAAGGGGCGAGCAGTAAAAGAAAGTAGGAGCAAAAAATTATTGAACAATGAAAACCCAAAGGACAAAAGCAGCCTGTAATAGAAGGTGGGAGATGCATATGTATTATCTTGTATAATTTGTTGCTCACCTTTTGTTCCAAAACACTCCAGCAATCCCTTTCTGGAATTATTTTAGTCATTTTCTTCTGCATTTGAGACCAGCAGGGAGAGAGTAAAGGAACAGTCACCTATAACTTACTCAATAAACCCTAAAAAGTACCTTGTATAAGTCTACAATGGTGTCTAAAATGGTTTTCTGTGAGTCCATGGCTTTCTTCTAGATTTCCAGTCAAGATCCAGCCTGCGTGAGGAGGGGGAGGAGCTTGCCTGGATCCAAAAGCTCTCCCGTCTCCTTGACTGGAAATTTAGAAAACCAAAATAATAAAAGTCTATTTTGGACAAATGCAGCAACGCAGACGACCCGCAAAAAAACCCCCCATTTAAACGTCATTACATACTTGTACTACTTAGGGTTTATTGAGTAGTTTACTGGTGACAGGTTCCCTTTAACCATTTCACTACTGCCATAAATGTCCTATTTGCACATGCAAATAGCACTTGTATAGACGTCATGACAGTGTCTTACATCAAGAGGTTATACCTCCTGAACAGTGGCACCTAGAAACACAGTTCTTGTGTCATTTTAAATATTGTGCTTTTTATCTGCCACAGAACCGATAGATATCCACTGTTAAAGTTGCATTCAGAAACATGCTTTTTATATACAGATCTCACTCCAGACTTTAAACGGATATTCCCAAGAAGACAAGATTCTTAAATATACTCAGGATAACAAAATAACACATTCTCTAATTCACTGTTATTAACAAAAATACAGCATTTCACAGATATAATTCCAATCTGTCTCTATCAGTCCTGGTGTTTTGGTTGCCCCGGAATCCGACCAAATGATCGGGCAGAGCAGTTTTTTCCTATGATAAGCTTCTCCAGTCTGCACATAAGCTTCTCCAGTCTGCACACTGCAGTGCTCCTCTGCCCCTCCCCCCTGCATTACAAGACCAGCTCGGACACAGGCACTTCCTGTTGGCAAGCAGCAGCATAAGTAGATTTACTCTAAAAACTACAGATAAGATCTTTATAGCAGTGGAAGGAGGTATAGCAGAGCTGACTGTGTGTTATAGCTTAAATGAGATGTAGAGTGTGTCATTGTGTTTTATATCGATTTCATGTCTCTCGTCATCTCTGATCTGTCTCATCTCTCTATGTGTCAGATAGCGTGTTAGATTAGATTGTGCTTATATTATCAAAGTTCAGGGTTTATCTACACTTTTATTTAGCTTCAGGATATTCAATAGTATCTGACACATAGAAAAAGAGAGATGATGAGATCCACGAGATGGATAGAAACACAATAAAAACGCTCAGCTCTGCAAATTCACCTAATTAATAAAAAAAACACACAGTCAGCTCTGCAACAAAGACCCTATCTGTCTGTAGCCAGTAGATTAAGTATCTGAATGATGCTGCTTGCTGGCAGGAAGTGTCTGTGTCAGAGCCGGTCTTCTAATGTGGGGTGGGGGTGGGTAGGGCAGGAGGTAGAGAGCACTGCAGTGTGCAGACAAGAGAAGCTATTCATGAGAAGAATCCAACCATAGTCAAAAGATTTATGGTCCACTGGGACCCGAACCAATCAGCATGTTATCCTCTAATCTGTGGAGAGGGGATATCCACATATTGTGACTGCACAACCCCCTTAAATAAGGGGTAAGTAAATATTTACCGACAGCCACCCAATAAGAATGACGTTTTCTAGTTTTTGTGTATGAGAGCAGTTGAGGAAATGGAGAGAAAAACTTTTTATAGTTGTGTCTTGCTGATGTATTTGATGCCAATTTGCACCTGTGGGTTGTACAGCTTCAAGCACAGAGTATATATACAGTATATATATTTAGCACAGTGATGTTTCCCATACGAAGTTATGTGCTGCCACAGGCTTGTCATGTACAGAAAGCAGACAGTACGCAACGAGAGACACTCAGGAGCAAAATTTGATGGCTGCTATTTTTCCCTTACCGATAGGAGGTCTAGGCCATTGTGGCGGCATCTGTGATTTTAAGATGTCACATCCTTGCCCGATTTTCACGGCAGATACTAAGCTTTCATCTAGTCACCACTGAGCCAGTGCATGAATCACTCAGCAAGTGCCCCTATCTCAGCTCTGTATTAAACCCAACCTTCATAAGTGCTGTTCAAATTTTTTTTGTATGAACCACCTTAGGTCTGTTCTGCACCGAGGAATAATAATGAAGACACCATGTCCTAGTTCTTTTATACCTCCCAATATTTACACTTTTAAAATCAGATTTGACACAAAAGACAGTGGCTAACATTTATCCCAGCAAAGGAGGCTAGACAAGGGAAAGCGACACAGTAGCAGGTACAAAATCATCAGACTACACACACACTAAGCCTGATCATTAGATTGCCATACATGTAGTCACTAACACCTAAGAAAACATTTGCAAATACAGGCGGTCCCCTACTTAAGGACACCCGACTTACAGACAACCCATAGTTACAGACGGACCCCTCTGCCCACTGTGACCTCTGGTGAAGCTCTCTGGATGCTTTACTATAGTCCCAGACTGCAATGATCAGCTGTAAGATGTCTGTAATGAAGCTTTATTGATAATTCTTGGTCCAATTACACCAAAAATTTTGAAACTCCAATTGTCACTGGGGCAAAAGAAAAAAAATTGTCTAGAACTTCCATTATAAAATATACAGTTTCGACTTACATACAAATTCAACTTAAGAACAAACCTCCAGACCCTATCTTGTATGTAACCCGGGGACTGCCTGTATTTATAGTGAAAATATATGATACTCTGTAACACATTTTATTGGTAAAATGCTCTTTTTCGAGTTTTCTTGGTTCTGCTCTATAACATTCTCCATGCCGATAGTACACATGTACAATCTCAGCTCCTCCTGCTCTATAACAAGCTGCCTGCAGATAGGACACTATGTACAATCTGTTCTGCTCTTCCTGCTATACAACATACTGCCTGCAGATAATACACTATGTAGAATCCACTCAGCTCCTTCTGCTCTACAATATGCTGCCTGCTGATAGGGCACTATGTACAATCTGCTCAGCCCTTGCTGTTATACAACATACTGCCTGCAGATAGAATACCATTTACAATCTGTTTAAATGGTAGAGCTCCTCCTGCTCTATAATATACTGCCTACACATCTGCCCAATAGATGGACAGAAATTAATGTGCCCCTCACCTGCTGCTCCGGTGTACACATCTCCCTGTGTAGGACTATCTGTGAGAATGGTAGTCCCCTCAGCAGTGGTCTCTCTCTCAAAACTCAGCGAATCTGTGGCTGTGATCTGTCCGGAGGATGACACGGTGACTGCAAGAAAGAACAGACACGCCCTGTAATAAGAAGGCATAAAACTGTGTGTGGATATAGGGTGTCGGTGTGCAAAGAATAGGACAATATCAATAATCCAAAGTAATAGGATATTCATGATATCTGGAAAATCCGGGTTTCATCCTATAAGAGCAGTACCAGCAGCCACATAACATTTCACCTAGATTTTGACATACATTCTGGTTTAAATGATATATTATATCTGCTATACTGTATTTATTACATCCATATATAATTAGTATATCTATACTGAAGAAGCCACATGTCTCATCCAAACAATGCAGCCTCATCTAACAGCGGATCTGTTGGATGTCAGACACTCCCAATCTGTTTTTAATCACCTGTGTGTGGCCTTGACATTTGATGGACTATCCCTTTAATTAAGATAAATAGTATGCACATATATACATAATGGGGCACATTTACTTACCCAGTCCCGTCGCAATCCCGCGGTGCGTTGTCCGACGAGGATTCGGGTCTGCCGGGATTCACCAAGATCGTGCGCCCGAGTTCCTGCATGTGTCGCTGCTGTGTCGAGTTCCAGAGTTCACCTTCTTCTTCCTGGTGTATGTGAGTGCTTGATCTTGCGACACAATTAGTTTTTAAAATTCCGTGGTTTTTCTGAATCCATCGGGTTGTCCGACGGCCACGCCCCCCGATTTCTGTTGCGTGCAAGCCGACACCGATGCGCCCCAATCCAATCGCGTGCGCCAAAACCCCGGGGAAATTCGGCGCAAAACGGAAATATTCGGAAAACCAGACGAAAGTGCGATGTTTGGACCCTTAGTAAATGAGCACCAATATATCTACTAAAAAGCACAATCTTTCCCATGGTTGATCATGAGGGCTGGTATTCATTTTAAAGGGAATCTGTCACCAGGAGGGTGTTTTTAGTCTCCCCTATGTCCCCATAGCCAATGCTTAACACATTCCTAAACAGTTTTTAAAAATAATCAGGGTTTTTGAGACACACACACCCTGGGGAAACCTCTCCATCCTCAGCCCAATAAAAAAAAATAAAATACACCAATCTCCATCATCCCTCCTACCCCCTAGGGTATTCCCTACCCTCTAGGGCACAACAACTTACATCTCCTAGATGCAAGTAAACGTTAATATAACTTTCCTTTATCTCAAAAACTCTGATTAATTTTAAAAACAGTTTAGGAATATGCTAAGCATTGGCTATGGGGGAGATCAAAAACAGGCCCCTGGTGACAGGTTCCCTTCAATGACTTTTGCCACTTTCCAGACTACTGCTGGTGTGTCCTTTTTCAAATTAAATTTTTCTGGATTTTAATAGAAAGATGTATAGCAGCGGCTGTCACACAGATCCCAGAGGAGTAGAAAAGCCCTGCAGTGAGACAGAGGGAGCCATAATGTATAGTATTCCAGGAGAATAAAAAACTACACTGAAATGAACAAAAAGATTAGCCTCTACTAGCAATTTTACATTAGGATGACGCTCCCCTCCCGCACCCATAATCCAATCCTCTCTTGTTCTCACACGTAGTTTCTGCTGTGGCGGGAAGAAGACTGATGTTTTTAGTTTCGTCCTTTTTGACCGAGATGGACGACAACTCTCCTTCCTTTTTCCGGCGCTTGTAAGGAATGAAGAGACGGACAGGGCCACTCTGTTGGTATAATAGTTATACAAAAAATGTTATTTTAGGATTTACTGTAAAAGCTTTGTTCTTTTTAAAGTCTAAATTCTGAGCCGTTTAATTCCTTTACATGCTGTAAGTTTACGGAGCTCAGAGCTCGACATGACCTCCAAAGACCAGAAGTTAAATTTGTTCAAATTGCTTGTTCAGAGGCACCACTAGAGGGAGCTTAATGAAAATCTACTGCTAAATGTAAAGGGGCAGTCCAGGCTTTAAAAAAAAAACACTACTTCTGGCCTAGGGGGCTGTATCAGGCAAGTGGAAGTAGTCAGACAGGAGCACTTGCCTCTGTAAAAAAGACAGGTGCACTGCACTGATGGGTGGCAGCATCGGACAATGAGGGAGGTGGGGTAGGGGTTTTTGTTTTACACCCCCCTCTGTCCCTGGCCAGATATATAGTTTTTTTTAAAGCCTGGACAAACCCCTTTAACCTCTGCAGAGCATCGCCAGTGACCTACATGCAGTCATATCTGCAGCCAAAGGGGATAGATGGTGTGGTAGAAGTGCTACTGGGGTACGATGCCAGAGCCCAAAGGGGCACTTCAGCCTCAATTACACTTATATAACAGATAACCAGAAATTAGCGCACTCAAATTTTAAGTTGAGATCCAGGGTTCAGGTGCACCCCACAAGACCCGGACACAGTGCCGGTGTGGTGGTCGTGCAGCCAATATGGCAAAACGACACCTACTAGCCATTGCTGTTATTGGCCGCCATGACCATCTTGTAATATGTCCAGGTTGCGCAGGACCCACTCGTACCTCAGGCCCAAACTAAAAAAAAGAAATCCCACTAATCTCTACCGCTTACCAATTTAAATAAAATTAAAGTATGGCTGCATTTAGTTTTTTAACCTCTTCCCAGCACGGATGGTGCATGCACCGTGTTCTTCCATCAATCCGGGAGGAAAAGGGGCTATGCCGTACAGCTGAGGTCTAAGCCTCAACAACTGCACTTTTACCACATGAAGCTTCAGACATGTCAAAAGTTTAAGGAATTAGCAGCTCTGCTTTTAGCAAGATTAAAATCAAAATCATCGATTCCAGCAGCGAGTATGAGCGCCTGCTTCCCTGTGTCCATGGTGACTAGAAGGTCGTGCCGGCTTATCCCACCATCGCTTTATGCCAAAGATATTTTGAGTGTCAGCAGGTGACAGCAAAAAAACCCCCATAAAATTAAAACTGCCAGAGGACATTGTGGATAGAGTTCTCCTTCACACACTTGCATCCTTAATTATGTGCGGGAGATGACAAGCCGAGGTGCCAGCATCAGCAATCCCTACAGAAGCCTCAGAGATGTGACATTGCTCCGCAAAGGTAAGGAAATAAAACTTGACAAATCAGCAAAACACTATCCCACGAGAGAACCGAAAAGTTCAGACACTTCACATCTTTTTAACTGTGAAAATAACACGTTGCGATTATCCTAGGTTATTCTACAGCGGAGACAAACCTTCTTAAAGGGGTATTCAGGTCCGAGATGCTCATGGCATGTACACAAGTTTGTCCTTGAAGAACGGGGTCTGACGGATATGGAAAACTTCCATTGGAAAACTTATTTGATTGATACTTTAAAAACGTAGGTGCAATTTTGGAAATTGTTAAAAGGGAACCTGTCAGCAGTTTTGACCATACAAACTTGCAGACAGGCAGTGTCTGATCAGCAAGCTAGTCCCTTTCCTAAACTTGTTCAGACATTCCCTTTAAACGGAATTTCTGAGCAGGTTTGACCAAAAAGAGTATAGTAGCAGCCCTGTGTAATCATACCTTTGCTGTTAGTAGCAGAAGGACTGTGAAAAACATGCATTTGTATTCCTGAATTGTAGCTGGATTCGGCCCTTCTGCATAAACTACAGCAGTTATTTAGGGGGGAGAAGCTGTACTGTTTTGACACACCAGTGCACATCAGTGATCCAAGTTCAGCTACAATCCTGGAATATAAACACATTTTCACTTTGTCCTGCTGCTACACACACACACACACAAAGGTTACATTGATCACCAGGGCTGCTACCTAAATCGCATCACTCCCAGAAAACCCCTTTAATTCTCCATTTGCTCATTGTATGTTGCTGCCCTATAGACTAAAACACCCAAATATAAGGACATGTTAACTCGTTCTCAATAAAAATTAATAAATATTTTCTAAATGGTTAACCCTTACCAGACTGAGGTCATCACAGCAGGCCGCACAGGTACAGGAGGCAGCATGAGGGGTCAGCAGTCCATCCTGGAGATACAAGAGGCCACGTGATTTAGACTACTTTACAGCAAAATAAAGCCCATTTGTACAAAATCCTCTAGAAGACATACAATGCGAGGCAATGCAGAGCAGGCATAACCAACAGTGAATATTATATATATAAATCACTTTAAAATGGAGTCTATCAGGCCCAGAAAGCCTCAAAAACCAACACCGGTGCCATGCGGAGCCTAGAATAGGAGCAGAACTAAACCTTATGGTCTAAACTGAACTAAGGCAGAGCTAATCCCCCTGTAATTGGATCTGCCAATCATCATGTAAGTGCACTGGAGGCGGACCCAATTTACCTTAACACGCTGCAGATGCCCACACCACCACACGGCACCATTGTCGGAAGAGCCTTACAGTTTCTCTTACCATAAGGACAGAGACACACAACCATGGTTTCTGCAGTCCATAAATCCAGCAACCTGCAGTGGACGAATTTCATGGACCAAACACAGCTAAGAACGAGACTCCATGCATTACATTTTACTTTGATGTTGACAAGTCCAGGAGAATGTGAATAACTCTGATTATGTGGCAGATAGAAAAACAATCCTGGTGTCATTAAAGGGGATATTTTCGTCTTTAAAAGGACACCAAAACTTTATTTCTAGGTGTCGTGGTACAGAGGTTATGGATGTTTGTAACCTCCCCTACAGCCTGTCAGCTGAAGGAAGAATGGAGGAGGAAGAAGGGGAGGGAGCTGCAGGGAGAGGGAGCTGACAGTTTACAGAAGTGCAGGAACCCGCTGCTTCTATAGCTGAATTTAGGGAAGGGCAACTATGTTCATATTTTGGTACAGGTTTATACAATTTTGGTTCTTATTAGTAAAATTTAATTCAGAAAAAAACACATTTCATTTGTCTATAAACAGAAATATAACATCATTTAAAGAAGAACCTTGAGCTCCAGAGCTGCTCTTCCTTCTATAAAGAAACAGAACCTAGTGGTTGTGTCTGGCGTGGACCTGGTGTATATCTGCCAAGCTGGTGCAGTTCTACCATTTAATAACTTGGGAGAGTTGGGTTAAAGAGTCTGATTGTTTTACCTGTATGAGACATTGCAGGGGTCTTCCTGCAAAGCGAATACTTCTCTTCCAATCTTTGCTACTGGCTCGGCCTGCAATAGCTTCAAACTCAGTAGGAGTGTACCACCCTTCTGAATGCTTCACACAGCGTCCTCTGCCCCCTATTGGATTATACAGGCTACATCAGCATCATTCTAGGTATCACAGGTCTATACACAATTATGTCTCTAGAGGATCGGGAAGTATGAGTTCCCCTTATGGAGACTTTGCCAATTAAGGCTGCCTTTCAGGTGTGTGGAGACTTACAGCCATTGATGCTCCACTAGGGGACTCTTCCTAGACCACCTTGTAAAGCAGCCCCTTAACATCAAGCATGACTTTCAAAAAGCCTAATAACATGATGTGAGATTAAAGTCCAACTAGTATATCTATTCCAGAAAGAACAGACTCCCAACTGTAGAGAGCGCTGTTTCAAAATAGTTGTGTCTCTTCAGTACAGTGTAGGGAACTGGTTTAGCTGAGCCATAGGCTTTGATTAGGGTCGTTGAGTGCTCTCCTTAATGAGACTTATTAAAGGAAATCTACCATTTGATTTCATGCATAATGAACCAAACAAACATTGAGAAGGCTGTAGCTACTGATGCATAAACATATCTTGTTTAATCCCTGAGTTGAGTGGTGTTGCTGAAAAAAACAATTATGACATTCAGGACCTTGAGAAAGCTGGATTGCATTCAGCCTGCCGTCCATAAACACATTAAACGAGCTGCCTGCTCCGTTCCAGATAGGACTAATCAACCTGAGCTGGATGACTCATACACAGCAGCTGGGGGATGTTGCAGCGATTGATTACTTCTGCCTGTCAGTGATTACATCATTCTCCTTAGCAGTGCAAGAGGAGAAGTGCTGAGCCAGGCAAAAGAGCAACAGAGACTCATTATCCTGAATTTTTATAGAAAAAACGCTCAGCTCAAGGATTAACAAAAGATATGAATCTGCATCAGTGTAGCTACAGCATTCTCAAGGTATGTTTGCTTCATAATGCATGAAATCAGCCGCCTTGTACGCATGTGGAGATTTATATAGAATGTCATGGACATAATAGGTCAACATCTGCAAAGAGTTTGTATGTTCTCTCTGTGTTTGCGTGGGTTTCTTCCAGGTGCTCCGGTTTCCTCCCACTCTCCAAAACATACTGGTAGGTTGATTAGATTGTGAGCCCCATTGGTGACAGGGACCAATTTGGCAAGCTCTGTGCAGCTCTGTGCGCTATATGAAGAATTATTATTGTAATTAGAAGAGCAACATGCTGACCTTCTAATATACAGCTCCCCCTTCCGATCACCCAGGAGAATAGCACAGGTACCTGATCCTAGACGGTTCTTGTACAGTATGCCACTGATATTACGACACCTCACAGGTAATTCATTATCATACGCTGATGGATCCCAGTTGTATTTAGTGCCATCTTTCTCAGGACCTGGTGATGGTGAAGCAGATGATCTATCTGATCCTACAGAAAAAAAAACACAATTCTTAGTAAAAAATAGAGAACAAAGTAACCAACAAAGTGAAAGCTGGGATTTTCAAATCCTTTTCGGACAGTGGTCACTTGAAGAGTTAAATGAGGATTTAGGGCCACAAACACACAACTCACCTGTCATCCAGGACAGTGTGAGGATCACAATGATGTCCTTCTATATTCTGAATATTACAAGAGTAAAGAGCTTTAAATGTGGTAGACAAATGACCTGAGTAGTCAGGGGGACGGAGAAGGGTCAAGGTAGTATTTCGCCTCCAGACTTTAAGGTAAATCTACCATTTGATTTCATACATTATGCACCAAACATACCTTGAGAATGCTGTAGCTACACTGATGCAGAAATACATCTTGTTTAATCCCTGAGGTGAATAGTTCAGCTGAAAAAACAATTATAACATTGAGGACCTTGGGAAAGCTGGATTGCATTCAGCCTGCCATCCATAAATACATTACACAAAGATTCCTGAACTGTCCAGACAGGACTAATCAACCTGATCTGGATACACAGCAGCTGGGGGATGGTGCAGCGATTGATTGCCTGTCAGGCACAACACAGTGATTACATCATTCTCTGGAGCAGTGCATAATTAAGGTAAGAGGAGAAGTGCTGGAGCCACAGGAGCAACAGAGCCTCATTATCATAATTTAGTTTTTTTTCAGTAAATCCACTCAGCTCAGGGATTAAACAAGATATGTTTCTGCATCAGTGTTGCTACAGCATTCCCAAGGTATTTTTGGTTCATAATGCATGAAATCAAATGGTAGATTTCCATGAATAATGGTAGATGCTAAAGGCAGCCTATGATGATATACAAGCCTGAAATATTATTAAAGCCAGGAGGGTGCATGCTGTAACTTTTCTACATCCCACTGATTCCTTAGGTCATTTAATTGCAGTGGTCAAAGTTAATTTTGCAAGCAATGTTGAATTTCGCAGATTGTGGTCATGAAAAGTTCTCTTTCAGTCCACGTGTCAAATTTGCCATGGATTTGCCCTCTCTTGCTCTACTTCCTCAGTTGTTCATGAAAAACTTAGGAACTACACGTTACTTTTGTTGGAAGTCAGGAATACACTCCATATATCAACACCTCATGCGCCAGATCGAAATACCCAATAACTGTGGCAAGTCAATACCGCAACTGAACATCAGAGCTGTGAGCAACTATATTATAGTACTAGAGCGCCCCCTGGTGGAAATAAAACACAAATGTAAAAGTATAAGCAATATCTAACTTATTAAAGAAAATCTACCATTTGTTTTTATGCATTGTGAAACAAACATACCTTGTGAATGCTCTAGCTACACTGTTGCAGAAATATATCTGGTTTATTCCCTGAACTCAAAAAACAATTATAAAATTCAGGACCTTGGCAAAGCTGGATGCAGACTGGTAAACACATTACACAGACCTTCCTGAATCGTCCAAACAGGACTAATCAACCTGAGCTGGATGACTCATACACAGCAGCTGCAGCGATTGATTACTTCTGCTTGTCAGACCCAACATAGTGATTACATTACTCTCTGGAGCAGTGCATAGTTAAGGTAAGAGGAGAAACGCTGGAGCCAGGCACAAAAGCGACAGTCTCATAAACATAATTTTAGAATAGTTTTTTAAGCAAAACCACTCAGTTCAGGGATTAAACAAGATATGTTTCTACATCAGTGTCACTAAAGCATTCTCAAGGTTTGGTTCACAATACAGAAATACAAATGCAGCAGTACTCTATACACAAACTATTTTCCATGTTTGTGATAGGATAAAATTCGGTGCAACTTGCAAGCCACTAGTAAGGGAGAATGATTTTAAAACGACTGCTGTGTGAAAATTTTTGGACTATAACTGGAATATTAAAGTAAGCAGCTGCTAGCGCTACCTAGTTTTATCAGAACCCTCTAGCAGACACTGTAGCGCTGTACCTTCAGAACGCCGGACCGAGCTCAAATTGATCGGGCGTATTCATGAGGGGGCAGGACTAGGAGGTGATGACTGCTGCATGAAGCCTGGCAGTCAGCGCCGGCCTATGGAGTGGGAGGGGCGGTCAATGGGAAGAAGTAGCGCCTCGGACCGCCCCCTTTATGAATACGCCGGACCGCTATGATGGCGGTCTAGCATTCTGAAGGTACTATGCGGCAGTGTCTGCTAGCTTTATAGGAGGGTTTTGATAAAGCTAGCAGTTTATCACTGCTAAAAATGGGGTAGCGCTACTTTAGTAAGCAGCTCCTAGTCCTTTTTTTTTGGGTGACAGGTCCTCTTTAACTTATAATTTCTCAAAAAAAATGTTTGCCTTTTTTTTTTTTAACTGTCCTGTCGAGCCTTTAAGGGAGTGCGCCTTTCTGTGTGCAGCCCTCCTAAACAGACAGGGTTAATGTACGTCCAGCCAGGGGTCCCCATATCACAGATATGACATGAGGCGTTTGATATGAGGCCAGACGATTATTTCTGAATTCTGAACTAGTGGTCTGGTTTTTGATGACAACTGGTGAATTTAGAAGATTATTATTATGTATAGAATGTTATTCGTTCAGCTTCACGAGGAGAACATCATTCCCCTCACCTGGTGTCATGGCGGCTGCCGGCACTTTAATATTCTGGGTGTCCATGATGCTGCCATCGGTGTGCACCACTATCAGCGTGGCTTTCTCTGTGCTCAGACTATCTCCGATCTGAAGAGAAGCCCTCTCCGCCTGCAATACAGGGAAAGATAATAGTCATACAGCCAGAAGGTCAATGTTCATCTAAAGTAACATCAGACTGAAGATACAAGTCGTCATTGGTGACATCCATGAAAGGACACACTATATTAACCCTGTGGATACTGCGTAGTGTCTGTGACACTAAATCGGAGCATCTGTTTGTGACCAAGGTCACAGCTCGACCCAAAGTCCTCTCTGATAAGCCACGTGTGACTGTGTTTTAGTGATGAGAAATCCAGCTCTTCTGGTTCCTCAACGGCTCCCTATTAAATATATAATAGGGAGCCGCAGGCCAGTCAGTCACACCACTCCACTTTTAAATGGATTTTATCAAGTTAAAGGGGGCGTGGCGAGCCGTTTAGGGCGGGGTTTAGTGAGCCATCGGTTCACTGAGGTGAGCCGACTCACGTCGTTCATGCTCTTTGTGCCGGCTCGTTCGCAAACGACCCATCACTACTGTGTTTTATCAATGGGAATAATTCTATAGCACCTCTACTTATAAGGCCTCATGCACACAAAGAGTGTTTCGCGTGGGTAGAGGTGGGACACTACTCACACCCCCCCATCTCAATAGGTACAGGTCGTGGTGCAATACTTCACCATGACCGTGCCCAATGGACCGCTATGACGGACGTGAGGTAGCTGCCGCTTTTGTTGCCACCTCAAGGCCTTTGTTTACAGTGGGGTGTGTGAGGCCTAACTCTGAGTTGTTCCCTTTGTGAATTATTTCTCCTGAATGGACAACTGGGTGTGTCCATACACAGATTGAAAACAGTCACAAGTGACTGGATGTTGTCCAACTATGTACAGACAACCCCTACTGGTCACTCCATATTGTCAATTTATTCAGAAATGTCTGCAAAAAGTGTGACAGAAAAACAACACAGATTAGAAGAATTGGAGAGGTGACAATTCTACATTACATGGCACCACTGGTTTACAAACTTATAACAACGATTTAGGATTTCTATCTTTACATTTATTTATAGGTTAAAGGGGTTGTCCTGAGATTGAAAAACATGACTGTTTTCTGCCAAATCAGCGCTTCTCCAGACCATGGGTAGTGTGTGTTACTGCAACTCAGCCCCATTCATTTCTATACAGCTAAGCTGTAATACCAGCACGAGCCGCGTCTGTTCCTGAAAAAAAAAAGCAGCCATGTTTTCCTACCCATGGACAACCCCTTTAAAGAGGTTTTTATGTTACACTGAAAAACCCCTGTCTGGCCAGAAGGGGATGGCTGGCCTTACTGACATCTCTGTAATGTCTTTTATTTTTATATGTCCCCCGTGATCTGTAAAACGCTGCAGAATATCAAGGCTCAATAGAAAAATCTATTATTACAGTATTTTTATTATAAATTACTCACAAGTACATGATCAGATAGGGAGGCCGTACTGGCCACAGAAGTGGTAAAGACATTCTCCCCAGGAGCGCCAACGCTGGACACCGTGACTTCTGTAAGGTAAAAAAGGCAATGAAAGTCAATTTGATTAAGAAAAGGGAAAAAAGGACACTGAGGTTATCTACATGACATTTAAAGGGGTTTTCCAAAAATTCAGGTTAACCCCATTGGAGTTGGGGCATTGTACTCTGATGGCTTCTGATTTCTGTCATGCGGCGATTGTCTGTTCCCTGGAACTCCCAGCCAAATTACAAGTGTCAGTAGTCACAGGACCCAATGGCCTCACCAAGAACAAGAGACATAACAGGGGCCCGCTGAAGCGACGATTGGTGGCCCCAGGTCCGAGATCCCTGACAATACGGGTTGAGCTTGCAGGCAGGGAAACTGCACAACGCTGTAACCAGCAGACAGAGCAAAGTAAGTAAGTTTATCATACGGCTTGTCGCGGAATTGTACAGGGTGTCCACACATGATTTCGGACCACTCCACAACCCGGCCAGGGGAATTGGTTACTATTCACTAAAGTCAAGCTCTCTCTTCCTCAGAAAGCCCCCTTCACTGTAATTGATGGTCCTTCATGCAGAGACATCACTAACCAGACCTCCTGAAATCCAATAAGAGAGGAAGAGGTGTTCAGAGCTCCCCACCTTGACATCATTGTTAAACTCTCCGCCCCCTTGACTTTATACAACCAATTTACAGCTCACTTCAAAGTATATTTTCTGGATGATGCCACCACCATGGGCCATGAAAGAAACAAAAACTAGAAGGTGTTACATTGCTTGATGATATACAGGTAGTGGTTTATTAGGCCGATTGCTGATGACAGGTTCCCTTTAAAGGGCATCTATCATCAGTTTATATAGATGTGTCCTAAAGTTCCTCAGGACTTCTTTTATTAAAGATGGTGGAAATATAGGGGGTCATTTATATTATTTGTATTATATTATATTATTTATATTATCTGGAAGCAGGAGAAATAAAAAGGCACAAATTAGGCACAAACCAGGATCACTGCTACACGGAAAACTGCTGGAAAAAGGTGCTAATACCCCAATGAGCCCAAAAAGAGGCGCTCGGGTGAGGTAGCCTGAGCGCCCCAGGGTAATTATCATAACTTTTATACCTCTATATTTCTGCAATTGTACCAAGATGATGGTAGATGTCCTTTAGTGACATAAGGGCGTCTCCCTGCAAAGACATATACTGTCAGCGCCGGTTAGAGCCGTTTTGGCTATTATATTTGACTACATCTGTTTGGAGTTTACAGAAAACTTATGGAAGGGAAAAGGTTCCACCCTGAACGTACAAGATGACTATAATATACAGAGGTTACAGCTCCAGGATTGTCCTCCAAGTATATATAACACAGAAATAGCAATATACATTCCTTCTGTCACCTATACCAGAGCCATGATCTACTATATAGTGACACATAATACTACACATCACCTACTGAAGATAGTAAGGAACTGCAAAAGTGATGGGAGGGTATATTTATCACCAATATACTATTTTATGACTAGATCCTTAATAAATTGTGGGCAAAAATCCCCTTTAATAAGGTAGCACCCCTCAGATTTATTGGGCAGCTGGAGTCCTGGCTCTAGGCATGCTGGGAGATGTAGTTTCAAAACAGCTGGCTGTAAACTTTGCTCATATGAACTGAACTACCACACTGCCACCTAGTGGCGTATAATATATTACAAGGAAGATCTGTAATTTTCACAGCTCCCTCTGGTGGTCACTCCGCAGTACTGCAGCAGAACTTACCTGTATACCCGTTTCCCGTTGCACTTCTCCCATCAGGCCCGGTCATGACAGTGACAGAAGTGACCTCCGGTCCATCCCGGACAGCCGCCGCTACGGCCGCCACTGCTGCAGCTGCTTCTGATAAGCCGAGTCTGGAGGCTTGAGTTTCATCCATGCATCCGGAAACAACCGAACCCAATTCCGGAAAGAGACGAAAGTGGACTTCGACAACACCCGAACACCCTTTCCGGAACGCGAAGGAAGATTAATACAGCCGAGGGTCTCCGGAAATTCCCGAGCACTCCACGACTTCCAGATGCGATTTAGCTCCGCTCACGGAAACCACCGAGTAGATCCGATTCACGCCGAAAATGGCTACTGCGCCGAAGAAAGGCGCCCGAGCGTGACCTCTACTGCGCATGTCAGAAACAATACGATCCGCGCCGTCACAGGGCGTTCCCATCAAGACACTGTATATGAGGACGCCATTTTGGAAGTGGCACTTTAGACTGCGCTCTTCGGAGGGTTCTAAACACATCTAAACCCTCTTCTGGTGTCAATTTACTTACAAAGACCTGTACAGAAATGTATTAATTTTGAAAACTTATACTGCTGTAAATGTAAAAAGCCGTTTTAATAGTATTATAACAAAATAGGTTTGCCCTTAACAAATATGGCGGCATTGTTTCCGAATCTGTGGCTTTGTAGCTCTGGCGGAGAAAGCCGAGATCTCCCGAAGGTCTGAGAAATATGGCGCTGACCAGAAGAGGTAAGCCAGAGACGCGTTGCCATAGTAACATGTTGGTTTCCCCCTCAAATTAGCCCAGGAGCCCCCTTTATTCATGGTGTTCCCGGGCGTTATGTTATGATTCTGGTGTTTTAGCTGTGATAATAGGACTTTGCGTCATGTTATAGTCACAGATTATGCAGGTGGAGGAGCTCCATGCACATGTCATTAGGAAACTTTACCCCCTCTCCCTCCAGTTGAGTTTCTACATCACATGGACAACCCCTCTAAAGGAAATCTACCATCAAAATCCATCATGATAAACCAGAGACACTTACTCATAGATCCAGGCACCGTGACTGTGGAAATCCTCTTATATTTACTATCCATGGCCTCGTTCCTTCTAAAATCAAGTTTTATAATTATGTCTGGGGGTGTTACCATAGCACCACCGTTCTCCAGCTTCACAGGCTGATACACAGTCTTCCCCTGCTCTCCCAGCACTCCCCTCCTCCCTCCCTCTCCCTGATGTTACCTCAGAGTGGCAGAGATGCAAAGAACGTAATGGGAACGTGTCAGTATCACATGTGTTTTCAAACACATCACAACTGCTGAACAGAGGAGATATGCCTGATTACATTGCTGTTAGCATTGCGTTTACTAAACGCATGTGTTAACGCATGTGTTTTGTTAACGTCAATGCAATAAGGCCAATCTCTTCTCAGCTGTTCTGATGCGTTTCAAAACGTATGTATTACTGCCACATGTGAACGCATCCTAAGTTACCTGCAGAGTGTAACAGCCTGTGAAGCTGCAGCACTAAGGGGTTCTGGTAACGCCCCCAGAGGTATTCAGGCTCATTAGGATAAAAGTAAAAGTTGATTTTAGAAGGAAGGAGTCCATGGATGACAAATATAAGAAGATTACCACAGTCACAGGGCCTGGCTCTATGAGTAAGGGTGATGTCACACATGGCGTTTTTAGGCCGTTTTGGGGCCGTTTTTAGTTAGTGCGTTTTCAGATTGCATGCATTTTTGTAGTTTTTTAATTGCGCAAATTCGGAAAACCGGACATGCGTTTTTACGATCTGAAAACGCACTAACTAAAAACGGCCTAAAAACGCCATAGTGTCCCTGGTTGATCATGATGGATTTTGATTGTGAGTTTTCTTTAAGTGTGTGCGCACATCTTAAAAAAATTATTGTCAGATAGATCTTAGTATATTTGCAGGAAAGCTAGGGCCGAAATCCAAGGCTTACCCCCAGTTTTCTGTTGACCACCCCTGTTGCATTTAGCAACATAATTGAAACACAACGCAGTTTTAGGCCACATTCACAAGGCCGTAGGGGGGGGGCGTATATATGGCTGCATTATTTCTAATAATTGTCACTGAAGCTGGTTGGTTGCGACTTGCTACTCACTCCTCTCCATAAACCGCATTGTAATCTGAGTTTTTGTCTATCTTCTTAGCAAGATAAAATTCAGTAGAGAGTATAGAATGAAACTCGATATTTCAAGAAGGGAGTTAACATAAAAGGTGTTGTACCATATAATACAGACCTTTGGGTGAGATTTTTTTTTAGAACTGTGTGAGAGCAGAACTGTCCTAGTTGCCCAGGACAACCAATCAGAACTCAGCTTTCATTCTCCCACAGCGGTTTATAAAATTAAACCTGAGCTATGATTGCTTTCCATGGGCAACTAGAACAGTTTCACCTCAGACACTTTTGATAGATCTCCCCCACTCTCTCTAGCTATAGGATGGCATGGAGTCCGACCAGAGGGTGCCCCAATGCAGAACAGGATCCTGAAAGTCATCTCTTTTCTCGGTGTGGGCCTATAGTAGACTTATTAATGCTTTCACTTTAGCTCAATAGTCGTGTGGTCCAGCCAGGAAGCTGAGTTGTGCTATAGGGACCCATAATACACTCAAGTGAAACCACTCAGAGTGTCTCTGCAGAGATGGGGGCTGCTATTCAGGCTCTGTGCCGCCCTGTGAAGATCATCCCCTGAAGTAATTACCTAAATTGAAAATGATGAAATCTGGAATATGATTAATCACTTTTGTGTTTTTTTTTTGTTGTTTTTTTTTACAGGAAAGAGCTCGCTGGTTGTATCCTTTGGATGAAATACAATGCATATACTAAAGCCTAATATGAATAGGGAGCTATATGTAAAACCCATGAACCCTTTGAACTATATTGTAGGGAGAGAAGAAATTCTTAACATTCCCACAAAAACAAGTTTCTTAAATACACTCTAATTACTCTGCTCTAACTATATCTAATAAACTGTAATTAACAAAAATACAACATTTCACAGATATAATACCAACCTGTCTCAATCAGTCCTGCTGCACACAATTTCGTCTCCCGGGATCTGACCATTTATCTTCTAACGTTAGGGTCGGGTAGATATATTATTCTCCTGTCTGACGCTGCACTGAGCTCCTCTTTGCAGTGGCCCCCTAGGACGAGCTCACACTGAGACTTCCTGCCGGCAAACAGCAGCGTGAGGAGAGTAAATCTACAAGCCACCGACAGATAAGGTCTTTATTCAGGGGAGGGGAAGGGAGGCACAGCAGGGCTGACAGTGTATGTTATGGCTGAGATGTAGTAGGGCTGAGAATGTCATGTGTAATATTTATCTCATGGATCTCATCATCTCTGATCTGTCTCATCTATCTGTTTCTATGTGTCAGATACCAGTAGAATGTTCAGAAGCTACATGAAAGTTAATATAACCCTGTACCCTGATAATCTAAGCACATTGTCAGCACACAGCAATTCACAGCACTGAAGTGCTTAGCAAGTCACCCCATCTCTGGAATCTTACATTGGCCATCACTGATAGGAGCTAAATCTGAGTAAAATTGTAAAGTAAGGGGTTAAAAATTATCTTTATTGTGTGAACAACACTAGGGGAATGAAATCCAAGAATTTTTTTCATGGGCAAACCCCTTTAAGTATAAAGGCCAGTTCACGTCTCAATTATTTCATCAGGATTTGCAGCAGTTATTGTGAGTGGGAGCAGAGACTACACAGAGATTACACATGGCATTGCTTGGATAGTGGGTTATTTCTTAAAAGATCCATAAATTTCTGACATTTGTAGGTCTAATAACAAAATGTTCTCTTCCCCATCGGTAACTGTGGTGGGTACTGAGAGCAGGGTGAGATTTTGGTAGCTGCTATATATATGTCCTAGGTGTAAGGAGCAAACACACCATGGGCACAGTCCTAGTGTTCCCAGCTGTTTGGGTGTAATGCATTTAGTACAGGTGGGAGCTCCGGCTTCACCACCTTCTCTAATGAAAGTAAAGATGGCCGCCATTCACACAACGCTCTCAGCAGGAGTGTTACCTGCAGACAAGGGCATTGTGCTGCCCTCTCAGCAGGAAGGTTGCCCCTCTTTCGGATGCCCCCCCAATGGATTCATTATGTACAGCCTTATGTGGGCCCTAGCGGCTCTGGGCCCTGTCACTTGCCTGTATATGATCAAGAGCACCTGTACACATTGGGGCTTAGTGGGGTTAATCCAGCGAAAATTGAAGGTGTGTAAGGAGGCCTCTAGATTTGATGGGAATTGGTGAAAATCAATAAATATAGGAGGAATATGCGTGTCAAAACGGCTAATTTTTTTTAAAAAATTGCCCCATCTTACACCACGGCGGCCAATAATGAAGAGTAAGTATCGCCAGTCCTTATGTATTGTTTAGCTATTTTACCATAGAGGTCGAAAAGAATGCTTAGAAATAGTGTTCATGGTATATATGGTTGATTTATGACAAAAAAAAACCCTGGTCTCCCAGACCTGACCAAATCTTAAGCGTGGGAGATCTAGTACCATTGACATGTATGGTTTCCAATCAGGCGTGGCAACAGCATTGTGGATACCTGGGGCCCAGAGCTGCTGAGGGGGAGGGCCCACATAAGGCTGTACATAAGGAATCCATGGGGGTCAGGGGGCTTATATAAAATAAGCATGTGGGGGCTGTTTGGAATGGTAAACTAGTGAACAGGAGACTGTTTTTTATGCCGTCATGTGAGTTCACGGCAAAGGGGCCTACTGAAAACTGGAGCTGACCCTGTTTCCAACAAATGGCTGCAGATTCAATGTAGGAAACGAAAAAAATATATATAATCCCCTTTATGACTGACACCTTGAAATTATTCAAATCCCCATAATGAGACCAGTAATACTTCAAATAGTGACATTATAGTACCTTATAACTACAGACAACTTCTCACCTATAATCTTCTTAGCTGATGGAGTAGGCAATTCCAGATTGTTTTACGCTATTGTGTTTTATTTTTAATAAACTTACAAATTTCATACCATTCCGTTTTGCTTAACAGCTCAATAACAGCGATCATCGGTTCCGCTGCAGATCCTGCTCTACGCCAACATTCTGTATTATGGGTTTTATTTTTTAGCAACACTGCTAATGATCATTTATAAAAGTAAGTAACAGAGCAATGGGATTTGCTCATCTTTGACAGGTATTTAACAGGTGTCTGTGCTGGGATTGTGTCAAATGCGATAGAATTTTGGCGCTGCTGCGCTGGCTTTCATGTGACAGAAAACATGGGGGGGTGCTGTTGGACGATCCGACTGATTCGGACTGAGCGCGGGATTTAAGATTCAAATTGTGTCGCAAGACAATGCACTTACATGCACCGGGAAGAAGATGGTGAACTCCGGCGGACCTGAGTGAGGAAGTGACACATGCAGGATATTGGGCGCACAATCTTAGTGAATCGCGGCACAGGGCATTATAGTCGGAACAATGCACTTTCAGTGAACTCCAGTGGCTGAGTATGTAAATTAGCCCCTATGTCTTAGGCTTCATGCACACAAACATGCATTTTGGACGTGTGGGAACAGCTCACATCCCCCAGATCTTTCTTTGGGCTCATACACATGGTCATAGCTTCTACAGTCCTGTGTATGAGCAGCAAATGATTGAACAGGTCCTGTTCATTCCCTTGTTGGTGGGTTGGGCAGTCTCTTTTTATTGTCATCAGTTTGTGAGCGGACCACACATGTCGATGACACACTGGCCTCGGGTCCGTTGTTTGCGGCCTGTAAAAAGCACACATGTAGACCCCTTGCACATGAACGTATGGGGTCTGTTGCTATAGCCACGCAATTTGTGACCACATTGTGGCCCCCATACACATCTTTGGTTTACCACATGGTGACTGGACGCTAGTCTTTCTGTAGAGAGGGGAGGGGTGAGGAGAATTCACCCATCCTGTACCTGGCCGTACGCTTGCCTGGGCTGCGGCCAGGGAGAGCATACGTACGCGTGCAAGGGGCCTTAGACTTAAAGAGAACCATTTACCACGTCCACCAACTATTTACAGCTTTTAATATGTTTTTTCCACAGATTCCAATCCCTGCCATTCCTAATCAGTCATTTCTATTACTTTCTGCACTCAGTATGCCAATTGGGCTTTATGCTGTTGGCCGGTCGAATGCTGTTTGCTCCAAGACTGCCCATGTGACAGTAAAAAGCCGAATCAGCATACTGATAGCTCAGGAACTCTGAAAAACCTAGAGAAAAACCTTTTCTGAAATTAGTTTAGTGACGCCCATTAAAGGATACATAGGGGCATGGTTGGTAAACAATCTGATAGAGACTATATGCTGTGATGTCTCCCATGGACAGCACATGGTGAAAACAGGAAATTCTCTCCATAGCAGCATGGAGGACACTATAGAGAAGGGCTGATCAGTGCTGATGTGAATAAAGTGACTGCTGTAGGATGTCTCTTCCCTTTTATAAATCTAGAGCTCAGCCATTGTTAAAGACCAAGTACAGATTTGACTTTCTTAGTACAGGAGAAGTTTCAAGGATATCACATATTTTCTTATTTGGTTTTCACAATTTTGTGATCCATCATATTTTACTATTTTACTTGTTATATTTCATCTCCCTTACAGGTCAGGTCTTCAGCTATCCAGATTCCAACTTGGCATTAGACCTTGGTCTGCTCTTCTTAATGGCGATTGTGGAATTTGCGAGACTGTACTTTGGTAAGGAGCAACATACTGTACACTGTATAGTGCATCTATCTATCTATCTCATTTATGGAATAAGGCATGTGTCTCTTTTCAGTGCGGTTTATTGAGTTTAAGGACACCAAAATATACACTCACCGGCCACTTCATTAGGTACACCATGCTAGTAACGGGTTGGACCCCCTTTTGCCTTCAGAACTGCCTCAATTCTTCGTGGCATAGATTCAACAAGGTGCTGGAAGCTCCTCAGAGATTTTGGTCCATATTGACATGATGGCTTCACACAGTTGCTGCAGATTTGTCGGCTGCACATCCATGATGCGAATCTCCCGTTCCACCACATCCCAAAGATGCTCTATTGGATTGAGATCTGGTGACTGTGGAGGCCATTTGAGTACAGTGACCTCATTGTCATGTTCAAGAAACCAGTCTGAGATGATTCCAGCTTTATGACATGGCGCATTATCCTGCTGAAAGTAGCCATCAGATGTTGGGTACATTGTGGTCATAAAGGGATGGACATGGTCAGCAACAATAATCAGGTAGGCTGTGGCGTTGCAACGATGCTCAATTGGTACCAAGGGGCCCAAAGAGTACCAAGAAAATATTCCCCACACCATGACACCACCACCACCAGCCTGAACCGTTGATACAAGGCAGGACGGATCCAATGCTTTTCAAATTCTGACCCTACCATCCGAATGTCGCAGCAGAAATCGAGACGCATCAGACCAGGCAACGTTTTTCCAATCTTCTACTGTCCAATTTTGATGAGCTTGTGCAAATTGTAGCCTCAGTTTCCTGTTCTTAGCTGAAAGGAGTGGCATCCGGTGTGGTCTTCTGCTGCTGTAGCCCATCTGCCTCAAAGTTCGACGTACTGTGCGTTCAGAGATGCTCTTCTGCCTACCTTGGTTGTAACGGGTGGCGATTTGAGTCACTGTTGCCTTTCTATCAGCTCGACCAGTCTGCCCATTCTCCTCTGACCTCTGGCATCAACAAGGCATTTCCGCCCACAGAACTGCCGCTCACTGGATGTTTTTTCTTTTTCAGACCATTCTCTGTAAACCCTAGAGATGGTTGTGCGTGAGAATCCCAGTAGATCAGCAGTTTCTGAAATACTCAGACCAGCCCTTCTGGCACCAACAACCATGCCACGTTCAAAGGCACTCAAATCACCTTTCTTCCCCATACTGATGCTCGGTTTGAACTGCAGGAGATTGTCTTGACCATGTCTACATGCCTAAATGCATGTTGCCGCCATGTGATTGGCTGATTAGAAATTAAGTGTTAACGAGCAGTTGGACAGGTGTACCTAATAAAGTGGCCGGTGAGTGTATGTATATATATATATATATATATATATATATATATATATATATATATATATGTTACGGTTCAGTGGTTCAGTCTTTTAGTGAAGCCGGCATTGTACACCCCAGTTTCATATTCCCCGGCTTCACTGTGCATGTGCCGTAAGTACGGGTATGGGCCTTGCTTCTTTGATGCATCTTGCAGACATAGGGAACACCACAGATGAGCCAGATGCATCATTTTTTAGTATAAACATAATTTTTAAAATATTTTTATAGCGATTGCGCACAAAGATGTTACAGGGTGATACTAAACCAACAATCCATAACATATACAGAAAAGACAACAAATTACTTGTGCTTCATAAGTACAAGACTAGGGCTGAAGTAATTTGTTATCTTCTCTCTATACCTTTTACTACCATTTGGATATATACACCTGTGTGACATCACATGACCAGGGATATAACGAGCTGTGCACCTGTGTGACATCACATGACCAGGGATATAAGGAGCCGTGCACCTGTGTGACATCACATGACCAGGGATATAAGGAGCCGTGCACCTGTGTTACATCACATGACCAGGGATATAAGGAGCCGTGCACCTGTGTTACATCACATGACCAGGGATATAAGGAGCCGTGCACCTGTGTGACATCACATGACCAGGGATATAAGGAGCCATGCACCTGTGTTACATCACATGACCAGGGATATAAGGAGCCATGCTCCTGTGTGACATCACATAACCAGGGATGTAATGAGCCATGCACCTGTGTTACATCACATGACCAGGGATATAAGGAGCCATGCTCCTGTGTGACATCACATGACCAGGGATGTAATGAGCCATGCACTCTGTGACCTCACATGACCAGGGATGTAATGAGCCATGCACTGTGTGACCTCACATGACCAGGGATGTAATGAGCCATGCACTGTGTGACCTCACATGACCAGGGATGTAGTGAGCCATGCACTGTGTGACCTCACATGAAAAGGAATATAATGAGGTGTGCACCTGTGTGACATCACATGACCAGGGATGGAATGAGCCGCGCACCTGTGTGACATCACCTGACCATGGACCGCTTTATCCACAGGAAGTAAACTATGAAAGCAGCAAGCATTGATCTAGAAAAGCCTGAGGAATTGATACAGAAAGTATATTGGAATATTGTATATCTTTGCATCATACAAACAATAATATTTATTTACAAAAATGGGAAGATCCCTTTAATAAATGATAAATCTTGATTTATAAAGTGCCATTATATTCTGAAGATCATGGGGGACGAATACATTAAAAAATAAGACCATACATAGTCATAACATAATCAGATGGAGCAATCGGAGTGAGGGTCCTGCTTGCAAGAACTTACAATCTATGGGGATGGAGGGGAGTGTTAATGAGCTATGTGTAATCTGCTTCTCAGAATGTTGGGGATGTGTATATCCATAACAGAATGCCCAACAATGGGTTTTGATCCAGATTTTCCACCAGAAAACCACAATGTGAACAGGAATGTGGAATTGCTGTGATCATACATTGTATCAGTACATTGCCATTAAAAATTACAATTCATCCTGCAAAAAATAAGCCCCCTTACCACTCTTTGAAAGGAAATTTTAACAAAGTAAAAAATGGAAATGCAGAAAATAATAATGATGATAATGAAGATGAAAATGCTTGGGAAGGGATATTTAATATTGCATTGCTAATGAATACTGGAATATAAAACAATCCAGTACAGGAGTTGTATGATAACGTTTCTATATACTGATGATGTGTCACTTACAGGAACAAAGGGAAACTTGACAGAAGAGGAGCTCCCCTTAGGATTCAGTCTGTTCTTCACTGCTGGCAATGTCATGCTGTCTGTATATTTCCTTGTATGGGAGACGTATATACTCAGGGCAGATGTTATTATCAATGGCATCCTATTGGCCCTCTATGGGCTGGAAGTGATCCTGGAGCTCTTCACCATTGCAGCATTCTTCCGATAACATGAAACACTCTTTATGGAAGAATAATATTATACAGAACTGACGTGTCAAATGTAACCTGCAAAATCCGTAAATTGCCTTTACTGGGAATCTAATGATGGATAAGACTGGAAAGCTGAGCAGCAATAAAGCTGCAGCTACACATTGATTCTGTCATGTGACCAAAGATTACTGTGATATTACAACTAATTTAAAGAAAATCTACCATCAAAATCCATCATGATAAACCAGGGACACTTACTCATAGATCCAGGCACCGTGACTGTGGTAATCTTCTTATATTTGTTATCCATGGCCTCATTCCTTCTACAATCAACCTTTAAATGTATGCTAATGAGCCAGAAGGGCTCTGGGTGGTGTTACAAAAGCCCCTCTATGTTGCAGGCTGTTATACTGTCCAGCCCCCCCCCCCCCCCCCCCCGCACCCTCAGCATTTCCCTGATGTAATCTCACATAGGTTGAGGGTGGAAGTACTCCTTGCACAGCATAACAGGCTGTGAATCTACAGCACAGAGGGGTTCTGCTATGATAAAAGCATGTCTACATAATACTTTACAGTGTCTATGGGAACTTGTACCCAGGGAAAAAGAGCCCTCTGGTGACAGGTTCCCATTAAGCATGATTAACTAGGAGCACTTATTCATAGATCTAGGTACCATGACTGAATCGTACTCTGGCTTTACAGGCTGTGACACTGTGCAAGAGCATGTCTCTCCCTCCCAGTGTGTGAAATTACAGCAGGCAGAGGGAGGGGGTAAGTGTCAACGGAAAAGGGGTAGAGTAAGTCATGCTCTTGCACAATTTGAAGCTAAAGCACGGTGCTACAGCTACATCAGTAATAGCACATAGCTACAGCAGAAATTCTCTCCGATCCCTTCTGGCATATTAGCATAATTTTAAACATTGATATTAGAAGGAAGGGGACAGTGGATAACAAATATAAGAAGATTAGCACAGTCACGGTGCCTTGATCTATGAGTAAGTGTCCCTGGTTTATCATGATGGGTTTTGATGGAAGATTTTCTTTAAGTAAAGGAGCCACAACAATTCCAACAGTAAGGTCTCCTGCACACGGCGTCTGGTTTTGTCCATATACTATTTTATACATACTGTGCAGACTGATATTCACTTCAACGGACTAATGTGCATGAACGTGTTTTTCATGGATCTGTGAGAAGGTTGTAGTAAAGTCCTATCCCTGGCTGTGTTTGTGGCTCGGGCCTTCCCATAGAAGTCTACAGGAATGTAAACAATATAGATGCCTCATGTCGCATGTAATCTGTATTTAGAGATTAGTTGCTAGATAACACAATCATGTGACCCTTCAACAGGATTGGACAAGCTGGTGACATCACTTGCCAGGGGATCTGCAAAAACGGACCTGCGGCTCAGAAATAGATTGCACAGTGATAACTCACGGATTGCAAAAACAGAACACGGATCCATTGTTTAGCAGCCGGGGAGCTTCTGCTTCTTCCGTGCTAAAACGTCACTTTATTAATATGCAAATGAGATGAGCGAAGAGCTTTGCGGGCGTTAGCAGAGCCCTTTATACCCTTTGTGTTGGTGTCCAGCACCAACACACATCCTTCCTCCACCAGCTACTTCTGTAAGGTCCAGCTACTGTTGCAGGGGCTTTGTCAGAGCCCCTAAAGCACTTCCGCCTCATTATAATGTTTGTGAAGTTTTAGCACAGAAGGAGTAGCTGGAATATAAAAACTAAGGTACGGGTGACGTGTGGGCTTAGCCCTATATAACATCTCTGTTAGTTCTGGTAGGTAAATCATGCCGACAGATTCCCTTTAAATGCATAACCAATCAGATGCTTTTGCAGAATGTTTATCCTTTTTTTTTTTACATCGATTCACTTTTGTATATTGATAATTGAATACAGAGATTTGTTTTTCATTAAAAATAAGAAAGATTTTGTAAGGTTTTTGTGTTTATTACGTTTCTTACTAAATCTCCTCCTACAACCACTTACACAACAGGAAGAGAAAAGCGCATTGCAGTCATATATATTTATATCAGTGTGTAAATCTCCCATAATCTGTGGATGTAAAACTATGTAAGAGAATCACTGAGCTGGAGTGATATAACAACCAGGTGTCTCTTGGTCTATATTCACATGGGTCAGACATGAGATGTGCAGAACAATGGTCGGAATCCTACTGGATTGATAATGATGGACTATTTTATGGATAGGTCATCAATATGTAAAGCTGGTTTATAGGAGATGTAACACTGCACCATCTGCACATGTAAACCTAAGGCAGATCTAGACAGGATAAAATCCGGAGACATCTACCAGTATGATGTGTCCTGTAGGAGATTTACCACTAGGTGGCAGCACTCGCTTTTATCAACCTCAACAGACATGAAATCTCCTTACCTGACTTATCCAAATATCAACAAATATGTAAAAACTGATGCAAATATTAGAAAAAAATAAACACTGCTCACATCTTTCTCCCCGGATCCAATGTTGGTGCCATTGATGTCTCAGTATTTGTTTACAGATGGCATGGAACTCTGGCAATAGTGTGCCATCCCACCATGGTTATATAATGTCTGCCTGCAAACAGGCGCAGCTCCAACCTGGATCTCAAAGGGGATTATTTCTTCAGGAAACCATTTTTTACTTTTGATGAAAGTCTCCAGGCGGCTCCCAAAACACCTCTTATAGGGGTTCAAAGATTGGAAAACATGCCTGCTTTATTCAAAAAACAGTGCCACCCCGGACCATGGTTTGTTTTGGTATTGCAGCTCAGCTGTATAGAAATGAATGAGGCTTCCTGTCAATACCATGCACTACCCATGGTCAGGTGTGGCACTGTTTTTGGAAGAAAGCTGCCATGTTTTTCAACCACTGAACAGCGCCACTGACTTTAGGTGGGTCTCTGTCGCTGCAGTTTTTAATGCTACTGTGATTACCGTATTTTGCTTCTCCGATTGTCACAGCATCAGAGGAGAGCCGTCACGCTCTGATCAAACATCTGCCCCCACAGGGGGTTGTTTTCCCCCTATATCTGGGACTCTTACAGATGCCCCATTTACAGATGAAAACTAGAAGTAAAAAAACAAAAATTTTAAAAAAACGGAACGAGGCAATAGGGGAGATTTATCAGAAGTGTCTGAGAGCAAAACTGTTCTAGTCGCCCATGGCAACCAATCAGAGCTCAGCTTTCATCTTCACAATGCAGTTTATAAAAAGAAAGCTGAGATCTGATTGGTTGCCATGGGCAACTGGAACAGTTTTACCTCAGACACTTTTGATAACTCTCCCCCAATGTCTTTTATAACCTTATGGGGGACATATACGCCGAATTGCCCCCGCGATCGGATTGTGCACGCGATTGGATTGTGTCGCATCAGTGCCAGCTTGCATGCAACGGAAATCGGGGGCGTGGCCGTCGAAAAACCAAAAAAAAAAGTGTCGCTTGACACCAGGAAGAGGATGGGGAACACTGGCAGACCTCGGCGGACCTCCGCACAGCAGCGACACCTGGTGGATATCGGGCGACCTTAGTGAATCCCGGATTGCGACAGGACCAGGTAAGTAAATGAGCCCCATAAAGTTAAAACACAAACACATTACATATAAATAAATATTTAAAAATACACATTAATATTCCCCAATAAAATAAAAAAAGAACCCCCACTACACTATAAAAAAACAATTGCCCCGTTTGTCCCATAGTATACATATATAATAACGACGGTTATTAGGTAATTAATTTATATTGGTTATTTTGAAAACTTCAAAAAATATATACTATACAGTACAAAAAATGTTCTTTTCTCCAGTTTTTGTAACTTTAACCCCTACCCCCCCAAAAAAAGTAAAAATGGAAAAAAGGCCGCATAACTTTTTTTTATTTTTAACTACCCCTGTGTGACACAAAAAAAAAAATGCAAACATTTTTATGGTATTGCACAAAAAAAGAAAGTTATGGACCTTAAACCAAGTATGAAAATTTGATAAAAATGTCGCTCATAAAAACCTTTTAAAGGATATCTACCATCAGTATGAAGGAGTGTAAACCCAGAACACTGACATACTGGTGTGTGCCCCCTCTGGCACTGGACTGTGGGAAGGAAATAAGTTTGTTATTGTTTTTTACTGTGGTAACAGAGGGAAAGAATACAGGAAGATTTGGGACAATGTATAAGGAAGGACCTGTTGGTGGTTTAGTTTGCCAAATCGCCCTGACAGGTTCCCTTTAAGTCACTATGAATTCATAATCACCTAGACCTAATACATGCACATTGTTAGGGGAAAGCACAGATTTCGGTAAGTCTTATTTAAGACACTTGGATGATCCAACCTTTTGGGTGTGAATATACAGTAATATTTATGGCAGTTGTGAGGATGTAGCAACAGAATAAATATTGTGTTGCAATATATATTCTTATACATTGCAACATTGATCGATTAATATACAATCAAATATGGCATAAAGCCAAATGTGCTCCTTTCACTGGGCCACCTGGGGTTACATGTATCTTAATAACAACAGGGCCCTATATGGGCTCTAAGAGGAAGCCCCCGCAGGTATATACTGCCCCCTGCAGTACAGGGGAAGGAGTTTTTACACTTAATAGAGTCATGGACTGAAGGAAGCATTAGGCTCATCTTGCAATTTACTTCAAAGTAAGTAATATTGCAACTTAAAGGGGTTGGCCACTTATACTAGACTCTAACAGGGTTTGTATAATAACCTATTCGGGTCACCCATATTAGGCTAAATTCACATTAACATGTGCCCGCATTTCCGTACCACGTCACGCCAGCCCCTCTCCATAGAGATTCATGCGCATGGCGCCGTATTCCCAGGGAAAGATAGGACATTGCGCCCATTGCCCTTTATGGGGGACGTGTATACGATGTATTATATACGTCAGCTGTATATACGTCCCCAATACGGCAGTGTGAATGTAGCCTTACTTTGATAAAGGTTATCATTCGCTTCTGAGAGCTGCATGTCACATGTCCCCCAAGCAGCAGGACTCAGCCTTCCAGGGACGTCCTATGTCCTGCTGGCTTCCTGTGGATGGGAACGCCCTCTGCATCACAACCACCCCATATCAGTGCTTGGAGGGGTGTGTGGATGTATCTCTCTGATATTGGAGTGGTTTTGATGGAGGGGGAATGCATACAGTAATGACTGCACAGCCCTTCCATCTGATGCAGGCCAGCTGGACATGGGTTGTTACAGGAACTCCGAGTCCTGACCAGGACTATGACCCCTGGTGGCTGGGGGCAAAAGAGAAACTTTATCAGGGTAAGTAAAATGTTGGGGACCCTATTAGGATCTTACACTTCCTCTCTTAACATTCAGTATTAGTGGCCAACCCCTTTAAAATGTGTAATAATATTTTTAAAAAAGTTATTTTTAAGTTTTAGTGAAATCTTGTTTTCCCATAATTGATCAACTACACAAGGTACAAAGCACAGAGCTGAGGATACATGCGCTCATAAATGCCATGCCCATTATAATAACACTGATCTGGACGGGCTGGCTCACATTCTTAGAAATGCACAAAATTACAAGACAGGAATTTTAATGAGCAGCTTGTCAATCATGTAATGGCCATTAGCGGGATTGTATTGTTCTACTTTAAAGGTGTGTTTAGTAATAACAGTCACCCCCCATGAGTAGTTCTCTATGGGTCTATGATGCGCACTGGAGAGAGGTTGGACTGCCCAATTCATTGGCTACACTACTCATTACTGCTGTATGATGTACACCAGGCTGCTGCTTCTATGGAGGAGCAACGGAGCTAGATTGTTCAAAATGACAGATTGTGGCACATTTACATTTACAGTCTAATGTGCAATCTGTGTATAGTGCAGACGGTGCCAGATTCAGGATTTGAGGCGCACATTCTTCACCTTTAACATAGAATGGGGCTTATTTACTAAGGGTCCACGGTTGCACTCTCGTTGTTTTTTCCAGAGTTTTCGGGATTTGTGCCGCCAGGACAGGTATTTAACTGGGGAATGTGTTGCACGCCATCTGATTGTGGCGCAGCTGCGATTTAACTTTCAAATTGTGTCGCAAGATCAAGCACTTACATGCAGACACATGCAGGATATCGGGCGCACAATCTTAGTGAATCGCAGCACAGTGCATTATCATTGGAAAATGCACTTTTGTGAACTCCACAGGACCAGGCAAGTAAATGTGCACCATTATGCGACACATTTCTGTCAAACTTTGCATGGTAAATATGGCGCACAGTCCGACTGAGCACTGGAACGCCCCTTTCAGTGCAGAAATTTGTGTAAGTGAACTGGAGTTTGTTCTTTTAAGCAGTGGAGGTCACAATGATCTATCCCCCACCATTTAGTTGGGGACCCCCAATGCACAGGGCCAACACCCTTAACAAGTAAATAATATTTGTAAGAAATATAGGCCCAAAGAACCTACACCATCTGTGCCAGAACCTGGCGTCCAGCTCTCCCTTCGGCATTCGTAATTCTTCCCTCTTCTTTAGCTGTTCCAGACAAATTTACAGCCCCCCAAAACTCTGCCATAATCATCCAAAAAGTGTAACCTTTTGTGGCCACCCAATAGATGTTTGCATCTTATAAAAGTTTTGCATTGGAAACTAGTTAATTATTGAATGTGTTTCATAAGTGGATGGCAGAGGATAATGACTTGTAGATGGTATGCTGTACGCCCAAGAAGGGAGGTTACTATAATAAGTAGAAATATGAGCGCTGTCAGCCAAAACTGTGTCAAAACAAGAATGTTGTTGGTACAGCATGTCTCCGGACTCCATGTCTTCCCACACATTTAGATTGTCTTATTCTTATAAATTATGATTTGGGAATTCGGAAGCCATCATTGTGATAAATCTGTGGTGATCTCCTTGTTATCAGGAGATTTTGTCAATCAAACCTCATTGTAAAATCTGCCATGCATGATCTGGCCTACAACCTCAGTTTGGCAAATTTCTTGTAAACCTGTTATAATTATACATTTTCCAATATAGAATGTACACTGACTTATGCAGCACGGGGGCTCAGTGGTTGGCACTACAGCCTTGCAGCGCCCGGGACCTTGGCTCAAGTCCCCTCCAGGTCAACATCTGGAAATAGTTTGTATGTTCTTTCTGTGTTTGCGTGGGTTTCCTCTGGTTTCCTCCCACACTCCAAAACATACTGGTAGGTTGATTAGATTGTGAGCCCCATGGGGACAGGGACCAATTTGGCAAACTCTGTGCATCGCTGCGTAATATGTTGGCGCTATATAAAAAGTAAAGGAATAAATTTGACTACTAATGTATATGGACCTTTTTATGGTAAAGATATTCAGAATCCATTTCAAAATCTTACTTGCACTTTTTCATTACCATATTTCGTAGCCTCGGCGCCCCGCTGATCAATATTCAGACCCCACCTCCCGTATCCTCCCCCTGACCATCCCTCCCCCCCTCCCTAGGCAGTTTGGGTACCTCCCCTCTGCCTAGTCACACAGCGTAGGGACGGGACACATTGGCATTGTGGAGTGAGGCTCAGTGAGGAATAAGTGGCGCATGGGTAGTAAGCTCACCACGCAAGGTTTGCTTGTGCAGGGAGCCGATGTCTTGGGGGAGGGATGTACAGACGGAGGATGTGGGAGGGGAAGGACTGAATATTGATTACCAGGGCGCCAAGGGTACGAAATATGGTAATGAAAAAGTGCACATTAGATTTCAGAAGGTCGCCTCCCCCGGGACTTGCAAAAATGGAGCCAGGTAAAGTTAAAGAACCCTCATGAACAATGAAAGCTGTGATAAAGGCATGTCTGCATAATACTTTACAGTGTCTATGGGAACCTGTCTCCACGGAAAAATAGCCCATTGGTGACAGGTTCCCTTTAATTCTGATGATAGATTTCCTTTGAGCTAAAATTTTCTTTTGTGCCACTAAATTCAAAAGCCTCTAATATTTTACTAGCCTTAAATCAAGCTGTGTGAGGTGTTATAGTTTTATAATAACTATTCGGCGGTGCAGACTAAAAACTATTCAGCGATACTGTATAAAATGCTAAATATGTTCTCTGTATAAAGCGCTAAATAATGCGCTTACTTGTCTAAAGTTTTTAAATATCCTTATAATGACAGACTTTGTAGGCAAAATAAGATGCCATTTTAACTAAATCACTAGAATTAGACTTAAACATGTGAACCTTTGATTGCTCATATGGACTTAAAGGGAACCTGTCAGCCGAAATTGACCTAATAAACCACAACCACTATGCTGTTAAGCAGCTTCCAGATCATGTTCATGACCCAGTGTGGTGGCAGCATTCAGGAAATCCACTTTGAAGTGAGATGTGAATTGGAGTCAAAGAGGTGGATATTTTAAGACTGAAGTCAAGCTCTCTTTTCCTCAAAAAGCCCTGTTTTCTGTAAGTGAGGGTCCTGCATCTAGTGACATCACTAACCAGATCCCTGGATGGATGATGTCTCTGTCAATCACAGAGAAGGAGGTGTTCAGAGTTCCCCACAATGATTTCATTGACTTTATGCAACCAATTTACATCTCACTTCTCACCACAAAAACTAGAAGTTGTTATGTTGTTTGACGATATACTGTTAGTGGTTTATTAGTCCAATTGCTGATGACAGGTTCTCTTTGAATATTATGTATTGTACAATATCTGATACTGTATAACTTTGGCAGGTCCTAAGAAAGATTTGTGCATGCCAAACCTATGGACCTCTGGCTCACATCCAGCCTTTTATCACATCATACGGGAAGAGGGCGAGAGGTTAGAGAGGAGCCCAACCGCCTGGTTTAATAATATCATAAATTCTGCATAGGTCATTGTGCTACTTTTACAACCTTGTCTTCAGTATTTCAAAAACTACATAAAAAAATGGAAAATGTCAACCCAACCAAATGGTGTCCCCTCAAATGATACCCCTCTTTATTTGTTATCCATTACTAGACTGATATATCTCCTATTGGCTTGTATAACGCCTTAGAGGCCATGATAATGGGGTGGAGCGGACATGAATATCATCTTCTGCAATTGAAGAAGCTGGACTGGGCAGCATTGGGTTGAAATATTTAAGAGGGACATATTTGAAGAGGCTTTATGTCAAGGCTCAGGTGTTACCTATTGGAGGTAATCGGCTTTCGCTCTGAAGGTGTCCTCTCCGAGTCTGTCATCACAAGCTGATTACAAAAGCTGATACTTCACCCTGCAAAGGAGGAAGAAACACAAAATGGGCAGTCAGCCATACAGCGCTCTATCTAAGGTTGCCTTCTTGTTCCTGATTAACCCCTTAAACCAGTTACGATCTTTAACACTTCATACATCTATCTGTTCCTCTAGTTTTTGCCAAATACATCTGAAGTCCACATTCACACTTGCCATTTCACAGTTTTTTTTTTTTTAAATTCTATTCTTTTAAGGGGGAAAACATTTGTTCTGAATTATGGATAGATTCTTGGGGACAGGTGAATTTTTTGGATAGTTGCTACACCACTGTCTTCTGGCATACAAGCCATGAAAAGTTGAAATGAAAAAGTTATGGCAAAGCTATGTCTCTTATGCCACCTCCATAATAGGTGGGCGGGGCATGGGGTGGGCCAAGGAGTGGAGTGAACTATTGCGTCATCTATAGTTCCAGAGTCTCTTAGTATATCTTGGGCATGTGAGCAGTAGGGGATCATCAAGAGGTGATGAACGTCAGGAGGCCTGAGCCTGATAAATGTTCCCCTTTGGTGTGGACGGTATATATGTTAAAGTCAATCTACTATTTTGTATTATGCAACACTGATGCAGAAACATATCTTGTTTAATCCCTAAACCAAGTGGTTTTGCTGCAAAAACAAATTATGATAATGAGGCTCTGTGCTCTCCTGTGGCTGCCCCCGGCGCTCTCCTCTTACCCCAATTATGCACTGCTTCAGCTTTGTCCTGCCCAGGATAAGCTGAGAATACGTCATCACTGTGTTGTCCCTGACAGGCAGAAGTAATCTATTGCTGCTCCATCCCCCAGCTGCTTTGTAAGAGTCATCCAGCTCAGGTTGATTAGTCCTGTTTGAACAGTTCAGGCAGCTCTTTTATGCACAGAAGACAGTCTGCACCCAGCTTTCCTAAGGTCCTGAATTTTATAATTGTTTTTTGAGCAAAACCACTTGGATCAGGGATTAAACAAGATATGTTTCTGCATCAGTGTAGCTACAGCATTCTCAAGGTATGTTTGGTTGACAATGAATAAAAACAAATGGTAGATTTCCTTTAACCCCTTAATGACCGCCGTATCGGCTTTTTACGGCGGTCATTAAGGGTACTTCTTCTGACGCGTACGCCTTTCTACGGCGGCGCGTCAGAAGAAGATTTCGGGACACCGGGTCTCGCTGGTGCCGGTGTCGGGCTGTGATATCACAGCCCAAACCCGGCACTAACACCCGGGATCGGAAAAACTTACCGGGGGATCCGATCCCTCCTGCCGCTGCCCCGGGTCCCGACGAGTGACCCAAGGATGCAGGCTTCTCTCCCCGCCGGGTTCCGCCTCCTGGCAGGACCCGGCTGTAAGAAACTGAGTATGCGCGGCATGCTCAGTTACTTACACTATACACTGCAATACAAGTGTATTGCAGTGTAAAGGCTTGAATAAGCGATCAGATGATTGCTTATTCAAGCCAAGAAGTAGAAAATGTAAAAAAGTTAAAAAAAAAAATTCAATCTTTTTATAATATGATTAAATAAATAAAATAAAAGTCCCATAATCTCCCCAGTAACACATAAAATGCAAATAAAGTAAATAAAACACAAAAACACGTACATATTTGGTATCACCGCATCCGTATTAATCTGTACAATAAATCTAAAACAATATTGAACCCGCTCGGTGAACTACGTGAAAAAAAAACTAAAAAAACTTCCCATAATATACAATTTTTCATCAAACACCATCACAAAAAATGTTCTAAAAAGTGATCAAAAAAAGTTACGTTCCCTAATATGATACGACTGAAAAGAACAACTGTTTTCGCAAAAGATAAGCCCTCAACCAGATCTGACAACAGAAAAATACAGAAGTTATGGCCCTGAAAAGTTGTCAATAGTAAAAACAATGCGATTTTCTCCAATATTGGTTTTGCTCAGGAAAATTGAGCAAAAATAAGAAAAACTATAATAATGAGGTATCACCGCAGTCGTAGTGAACCAGGGAATAAAGATAAAATATTATTTTTATGTTACGGTGAGCGGGGAAAAAAAAATGCTAACAATCCAAAATAAAAATTGATGATTTTGTTTGTGTGCCCCTTGAAATAGTTAATAAAATCTCATGAATAAGCTTTAGACTCCCAAAATAAATTATCTATACATCTATAAATTATCATAAATTACATAAATTATCTATATATCTCATCTAGAGATGAGCGAACATGCTCGTCCGAGCTTGATGCTCGGTCGAGCATTAGCGTACTCGAAACTGCTCGTTGCTCGGACGAATACTTCGCCCGCTCGAGAAAATGGCAGCTCCCGCCGTTTTGCTTTTTGGCGGCCAGAAACAGAGCCAATCACAAGCCAGGAGACTCTGCACTCCACCCAGCATGACGTGGTACCCTTACACGTCGATAGCAGTGGTTGGCTGGCCAGATCAGGTGACCCTGGGATAGACTAGCCGCTGCCCGCGCTGCTCGGATCATTCTGTGTCTGGATGCCGCTAGGGAGAGAGCTGCTGCTGGTCAGGGAAAGCGTTAGGGTGTTCTATTAGCTTACTGTTAGGCAGGAGTGATTCTCCAAGAACCCAACAGCCCTTCTTAGGGCTACAATAACGTTCTACTTTTTTTTTTTTATTTGCAGCTAGTACCATATTGTGAGGAATTTGCAGGGGGACTTGCTACCGTTGTGTTTAGCTCTTAGTGACACACATATCCACCTCAAACACCAAAGTGGGAAAATTTATTAGGGGTTTGATTTCAATTAGGCACAGTCTGCCATTTACTTTTTATTTTACGTTTATTTTTTTAATAACTCAGTGTCATCTCATCTGGCATAGTAGTGTGCTTTCATACTTGGCTAGAGAATAGCCATAGGAGAATCCAAACGGCTTACTTACGCCTACAGTAGCGTTATATATATTTGATTTCTGGTTGATCTGCTGGTGGCTGTACTTGCTGCAGTGCATCTACTAGCAAATTGTGAGCAATTTGTAGTGAGACTTGCGACCGCTGTGTTTTGCGCTTAGTGACGCACATATCCATTGCAAAGACCGAAGTGGGAAAATTTAGTAGGGGTTGGATTTCAATTAGGCACAGTCTGCCATTTTTCCTTTTTTATTTTACGTTTATTTTGTTTCATAACTCTGCGTCATCTCATCTGGCATAGTAGTGTGCTTTCATACTTGGCTAGAAAATAGCCATAGGAGAATCTAAACGGCTTACTTACGCCTACAGTAGCGTTATATATATTTGATTTCTGGTTGATCTGCTGGTGGCTGTACTTGCTGCAGTGCATCTACTAGCAAATTGTGAGCAATTTGTAGTGAGACTTGCGACCGCTGTGTTTTGCGCTTAGTGACGCACATATCCATTGCAAAGACCGAAGTGGGAAAATTTAGTAGGGGTTCGATTTCAATTAGGCACAGTCTGCCATTTTTCCTTTTTTATTTTACGTTTATTTTGTTTCATAACTCTGCGTCATCTCATCTGGCATAGTAGTGTGCTTTCATACTTGGCTAGAAAATAGCCATAGGAGAATCTAAACGGCTTACTTACGCCTACAGTAGCGTTATATATATTTGATTTCTGGTTGATCTGCTGGTGGCTGTACTTGCTGCAGTGCATCTACTAGCAAATTGTGAGCAATTTGTAGTGAGACTTGCGACCGCTGTGTTTTGCGCTTAGTGACGCACATATCCATTGCAAAGACCGAAGTGGGAAAATTTAGTAGGGGTTGGATTTCAATTAGGCACAGTCTGCCATTTTTCCTTTTTTATTTTACGTTTATTTTGTTTCATAACTCTGCGTCATCTCATCTGGCATAGTAGTGTGCTTTCATACTTGGCTAGAAAATAGCCATAGGAGAATCTAAACGGCTTACTTACGCCTACAGTAGCGTTATATATATTTGATTTCTGGTTGATCTGCTGGTGGCTGTACTTGCTGCAGTGCATCTACTAGCAAATTGTGAGCAATTTGTAGTGAGACTTGCGACCGCTGTGTTTTGCGCTTAGTGACGCACATATCCATTGCAAAGACCGAAGTGGGAAAATTTAGTAGGGGTTGGATTTCAATTAGGCACAGTCTGCCATTTTTCCTTTTTTATTTTACGTTTATTTTGTTTCATAACTCTGCGTCATCTCATCTGGCATAGTAGTGTGCTTTCATACTTGGCTAGAAAATAGCCATAGGAGAATCTAAACGGCTTACTTACGCCTACAGTAGTGTTATATATATTTGATTTCTGGTTGATCTGCTGGTGGCTGTACTTGCTGCAGTGCATCTACTAGCAAATTGTGAGCAATTTGTAGTGAGACTTGCGACCGCTGTGTTTTGCGCTTAGTGACGCACATATCCATTGCAAAGACCGAAGTGGGAAAATTTAGTAGGGGTTGGATTTCAATTAGGCACAGTCTGCCATTTTTCCTTTTTTATTTTATGTTTATTTTGTTTCATAACTCAGCGTCATCTCATCTGGCATAGTAGTGTGCTTTCATACTTGGCTAGAAAATAGCCATAGGAGAATCTAAACGGCTTACTTACGCCTACAGTAGTGTTATATATATTTGATTTCTGGTTGATCTGCTGGTGGCTGTACTTGCTGCAGTGCATCTACTAGCAAATTGTGAGCAATTTGTAGTGAGACTTGCGACCGCTGTGTTTTGCGCTTAGTGACGCACATATCCATTGCAAAGACCGAAGTGGGAAAATTTAGTAGGGGTTGGATTTCAATTAGGCACAGTCTGCCATTTTTCCTTTTTTATTTTACGTTTATTTTGTTTCATAACTCTGCGTCATCTCATCTGGCATAGTAGTGTGCTTTCATACTTGGCTAGAAAATAGCCATAGCAATAGGATAGCATCGTTTGGTTTTAAAAACTCAAAAACACAAAAAAAAACAAAAAACACAAAAAAAAGTTAAAAAAAAATTAAAGTTATAACTCTCATTTTAAAAATGTTTAACCCGAGGGCTAGGGGTAGAGGACGAGGGCGGGGACGTGGGCGTCCAACTACTGCAGGGGTCAGAGGCCGTGGTCCTGGCCGGGGTGAGACACCACCTGCTTATGAGGGAGCAGGGGAACGCCGCAGAGCTACACTCCCTAGGTTCATGTCTGAAGTTACTGGGACTCGTGGTAGAGCACTGTTGAGGCCAGAACAGTGCGAACAGGTGATGTCGTGGATTGCCGACAATGCTTCGAGCAATTTGTCCACCAGTCAGTCTTCCACGCAGTCCACCCATGTCACCGAAATCGCCACTCCTCCAGCTCCTGCACCTCAGCCTCCTCCCCCCCAGTCTGCCCCCTCCCAGGAAAATTTGGCATTTGAACCGGCATACTCTGAGGAACTGTTTTCTGGACCCTTCCCACAGTCACAAACCACTTGTCCGGTTGCTGCTGAGCAATTTTCCGATGCCCAGGTTTTCCACCAGTCACAGTCTGTGGGTGATGATGACCTTCTTGACGTAGTGGAAGTGTGTAAAGAGGTGTCCGACGATGAGGAGACACGGTTGTCAGACAGTGGGGAAGTTGTTGTCAGGGCAGGAAGTCCGAGGGGGGAGCAGACTGAGGGATCGGAGGATGATGAGGTGACAGACCCAAGCTGGGTTGATAGGCCGGGTGAACACAGTGCTTCTGAGACGGAGGAGAGTCCTCGACCAGAACAGGTTGGAAGAGGCAGTGGTGGGGCCAGACGGAGAGGCAGGGCCAGAGCTGGTGCATCAGCGCCAAATGTGTCAACTAGTGAAGCTCCCGTGGCGAGGGCTCTTGCGGCGAGGGCTAGATTTTCAGAAGTCTGGAGGTTCTTTAAGGAAACACCGGATGACCGACGGACTGTGGTGTGCAACATTTGCCAAACCAGGATCAGCAGGGGTTCCACCACTACTAGCTTAACTACCACCAGTATGCGCAGGCATATGAATGCTAAACACCCCACTCAGTGGCAACAAGCCCGTTCACCTCCGGCCGTGCACACCACTGCTCCTTCCCCTGTGTCAGCTGATAGTCAGCCCCCTGCCCAGGACCCTGCCACAAAAACCCCATCGTCGCCTCCACGATCCTCCACAGCATCCACCAGCGTTCAGCTCTCCATACCCCAGACGCTGGAGCGGAAACGCAAATATAGTGCAACCCACCCGCACGCCCAAGCCCTTAATGTCCACATCTCCAGATTGCTTAGCCTGGAGATGCTGCCCTATAGGCTAGTAGAGACCGAGGCCTTTCGCAACCTCATGGCGGCGGCCGCCCCTCGGTATTCGGTCCCCAGCCGCCACTACTTTTCCCGGTGTTCCGTCCCAGCCCTGCACCAGCACGTGTCAGACAACATCACCCGTGCCCTGACCAACGCCGTTTCTGACAAGGTCCACCTGACCACGGACACGTGGACGAGTGCTGCCGGGCAGGGCCACTATATATCGCTGACGGCACATTGGGTTAACTTGGTGGAGGCTGGGACCGAGTCTGACCCTGGGGCTGGTCATATACTGCCGACTCCGAGGATTGCGGGGCCTACCTCGGTCCAGGTGTTTCAGGCCTACTATGCCTCCTCCTCCTCCCACCCCTCCTCCACCTCCTCCTCCGAACTACCATCCGTGGGCACGGCGCCATCAGTCGGTAGCTCTAGGCACAGCAGCAGTGCCGTCGCTAAGCGACAGCAGGCGGTGCTCAAACTGCTGAGCCTAGGCGATAAAAGGCACACCGCCCAAGAGCTATTACAGGGCATCACGGCGCAGACTGATCTGTGGCTGGCACCGCTGAACCTGAAGCCAGGCATGGTTGTGTGTGACAACGGCCGTAACCTGGTGGCGGCTCTGCAACTCGGCAGACTGACACATGTGCCATGCCTGGCCCATGTGTTAAATCTGATAGTTCAGCGTTTCCTCAAGACATACCCCAATCTGTCAGATTTGCTCACGAAGGTGCGCCGCATCTGTGCGCATTTCAGGAAGTCCAGCACAGATGCTGCCACTCTCAGGGCAGCGCAGCGCCGCCTCCAACTGCCCGCTCACCGACTGTTGTGCGACGTGCCCACGAGGTGGAATTCAACACTGACCATGTTATCCAGAGTTTACCAGCAGCGCCGAGCCATTGTAGACTGCCAGATGTCAACTTCCACCAGAACTGGTAGTCAGGTCAGTCAGCTTCCTCAAGTCTACAATGAGGAGTGGACGTGGATGTCTGATATCTGTCAGGTGCTGAGTAACTTTGAGGAGTCAACACAGATGGTCAGTGGCGATGCCGCCATCATCAGCCTCACCATCCCGCTGCTTGGCCTGTTGAAAAACTCTCTGATCAGCATGAAGTCGGAAGCTTTGCGCTCGTCACAAGAGACGGGGGAAGAAGATTCCCTTGTTGATAGCCAAAGCACCCTTAGGTCTGTTTCTCAGCGCATATCGGAGGAGGTGGAGGTGGAGGAGGATGAGGAGGAAGAGGAGGAGAATGTTGGCGAGACACAAGAGGGGACCATTGTTGAGTCCTTCACTGTTCAGCGTGTATGGGCAGAAGAAGAGGAGTTGGAGGAGTTGGAGGAGGAGGAAATGGACAGTCAGGCCAGTGAGGGGAGTGAATTCTTACGCGTTGGTACTCTGGCGCATATGGCAGATTTCATGCTAGGCTGCCTATCCCGTGACCCTCGCGTTCAAAGAATTTATTCCAGCACCGATTACTGGGTGTTCACTCTCCTGGACCCACGGTACAAGCAAAATCTTTCCACTCTCATCCCTGCAGAGGAAAGGAGTGTGAGAATGCATGAATACCAGCAGGCCCTGGTGCACAAGCTGAAACAGTATTTCCCTTCTGACAGCGCTAGCGGCAGAGTGCGTAGTTCTGCGGGACAAGTAGCGAGGGAGAGTAGGCGAGCAGGCAGCTTGTCCAGCACTGGCAAGGGTACGCTTTACAAGGCTTTTGCCAGCTTTATGTCACCCCAGCAAGACACTGTCACCTGTCCCCAGTCTCGGCAGAGTAGGGCTGATCTTTACAGAAAGATGGTGAGGGAGTACGTAGCTGACCATACCATCGTCCTAAATGATCACACAGCTCCCTACAACTACTGGGTTTCAAAGCTGGACATGTGGCACGAACTGGCGCTGTACACCTTGGAGGTTCTTGCCTGCCCTGCCGCTAGCGTCTTGTCTGAGCGGGTTTTCAGTGCAGCTGGTGGCATCATCACCGATAAGCGTACACGCCTGTCGACTGACAGCGCTGACAGGCTGACGCTTATTAAGATGAATAAAGCCTGGATTTCTCATAATTTCCAATCTCCACCAGGTGAAGGAAGCTCAACCTGAATAATTGATCCACTCCTCCTCCTCCTCATTTTCCTCCTTCTCCTCCTCTTTGTACAGTAAAGCAGAGGAAACTGGCTATTTTTTGACAGGGCCCACTGGCTCTAGCTATAGTACTTTATGCATTTAATTTTTCTGGAGGGCCACCGACCCGTTCCTCTGTTTTAAACAATTTTTGGGAGTGCCACATACAGGCACTCAATCTATTCAATTTTTCTGGAGGGCCACCTACCTGCTCCTCTGGTTTGAAAACTTTTTGGGACTGCCACATACAGGCACTCAATCTATTCAATTTTTCTGGAGGGCCACCTACCTGCTCCTCTGGTTTGAAAACTTTTTGGGACTGCCACATACAGGCACTCAATCGATTCCATTTTTCTGGAGGGCCACCTACCTGCTCCTCTGGTTTGAAAACTTTTTGGGACTGCCACATACAGGCACTCAATCTATTCTATTTTTCTGGAGGGCCACCTACCTGCTCCTCTGGTTTGAAAACTTTTTGGGACTGCCACATACAGGCACTCAATCGATTCCATTTTTCTGGAGGGCCACCTACCTGCTCCTCTGGTTTGAAAACTTTTTGGGACTGCCACATACAGGCACTCAATCTATTCTATTTTTCTGGAGGGCCACCTACCTGCTCCTCTGGTTTGAAAACTTTTTGGGACTGCCACATACAGGCACTCAATCTATTCAATTTTTCTGGAGGGCCACCTACCTGCTCCTCTGGTTTGAAAAATTTTTGGGACTGCCACATACAGGCACTATCCAAATTAAATTGTCTCCATAGCAGCCTCCACACGTTGTCTCCATTGCTACCTCCAAAAGTCGTCCATATAGCTGCCTCCATACATCGTCCCTTTATCAAACGAGGTGTGTCAGGCAGAAATTTGGGTTGTTTTCATGGATTCCACATCAAAGTTGTTAACTTTGTCGCCAACCTGCTGTGTTATCCACAAAATATACTGGCAAACTTTTATCATTTACCAATATTATTTCAGCGCTTCTTGCGCATCTGTTTACATTCCCCTCACCCGCCATATCCCAAACTTATAAGAACGCTACTACACTTGATCTTATACAAAAGGTTCTTAGAAGTGCTGTTTGGGGAGTAGCCTAGAGACAGGGGCTTGGATTGGCGAAAGCTCGCCTGGCTGCGGAGCGCCAGCTCCATCCCAAGATCCAACTAACATAGTTTTAACTGCAGCACCTTTAATCTACTACTAGTTCACTGCCTCCATAATAATAATAATAATCTTTATTTATATAGCGCCATCATATTCCGTAGCGCTTTACAAATCATAGGAAACAAATACAAATGTAATGTAACAGAGCACAACATTTGTATGGAACAACAGGAGTGAGGTCCCTGCTCGCCAGAGCTTACGGTTTATGAAGATGATGGGGTAACACGAGGTAAAAGAATATTTAATGGTCAAGCCATTCTTCTTAGGGAATAGAACAAAATATAATAAATGGAATTGCTGTCGCTTGAACCACTCAGCCGTCATCTTATATACCAGGTCCAGGGTGAATGGGACTGTAGAGAAGTCTGGTGCCTGTTGGTTGCTGGATAACAGATGGGAGGACGACACAGGACGGGTTAGTAGAAGAGTTAAAACTTCATGCAGTTAATGAGTGTTATAGGCTTGCCTAAAGAAATGGGTTTTAAGAGCACGTTTGAAACTTTGGAGGTTAGGTATTAGTCTGATAGTCCAGGGCAGAGCATTCCATAGAATTGGTGCAGCTCTAGAGAAGTCTTGGAGACGCGAGTGGGAGGTCCGCACTAGGGTAGAGGTTAATCTAAGATCACTGGCGGATCTAAGAGCACGGGTTGGGCGATAGACTGAGATAAGAGAGGAGAGGTAGGGGGGTGCAGCATTATACAGAGCTTTATGGATGAGGGTTATTATTTTAAACTATTCGAAAGGAGACTGGCAGCCAGTGCAGCGACTGGCATGAACTGTAAGCATACATGGTCCCCTTATCAAACGAGCTGTGTCAGGCAGAATTTTGGGTTGTTTTCATGGCTTCCACAACAAACTTGTTAACTTTGTCGCCACCCTGCTGTGTAATCCACAAAAAATACTGGCAAACTTTTATCATTTACCGATATTATTTCAGCGCTTCTTGTGCATCTGTTTACATTCCCCTCACCCGCCATATCCTAAACTTATAAGAACGCTACTACACTTGATCTTATACAAAAGGTTCTTAGAAGTGCTGTTTGGGGAGTAGCCTAGAGACAGGGGCTTGGATTGGCGAAAGCTCGCCTGGCAGCGGAGCGCCAGCTCCATGCCAAGATCCAACTAACATAGTTTTAACTGCAGCACCTTTAATCTACTACTAGTTCACTGCCTCCATACATGGTCCCCTTATCAAACGAGCTGTGTCAGGCAGAATTTTGGGTTGTTTTCATGGCTTCCATGTTAACTTTGTCGCCACCCTGCTGTGTAATCCACAAAATATACTGGCAAACTTTTATCATGTACCGATATTATTTGAGCGCTTCTTGCTCACCTCCTTTGGTTCCTCTCTGCCACCCATTGGTTTGAAGCCTGAGTCCATTTAGGGTATGTCGCCATGACACTCTCTAGCCTGCTGCCGCTGCCTCTGCATGCCGTCCCCTATAGTGTCAGGGTCAATTATTGGATGTTTTAGATGCTATCTAGCTTCATTCTGTCACTCTGTCATGGCCATGCTGTTGCCCATAATTTTGGCATAATGGTGCGATTAAGCAGCCTCAGAGGCATCCATGCATGCTGCCCCTGCTGTTTCCTGTCCATTTCCGTGGTGTTTCCATCCTTTTCTGAGGTTCCCAGGTGTTTGGCCAAGCTTCCCTGTGCAGAGCCTTGGTCCCCTTGAAAAATGCTCGAGTCTCCCACTGACTTCAATGGGGCTCATTATTCGAGACGAGCACTCGAGCATCGGGAAAAGTTCGTCTCGAATAACGAGTACCCGAGCATTTTAGTGCTCGCTCATCTCTAATCTCATCCCATAAAAAATAAGCCCTCATATGTTCGCATTACCAAAAAAAATAAAAATGTATAGGTCGTACAATGTGACAATACAAATCTGCTGTGAATGGCGCCTCCATTCATTCTATCCCCGGCCGTGCGCCCGTACAGCAGTTACCACCACATATGGGGTATCAGTACACTCGGGAGGAATTGGGCATCAAGCGTTGCAGTGCGTTTCATCATTTCATTTATTCTGAAAATGTCAGTTTTGGCCTAAATGAATGTATTTTCCAAAAAAATTCTATAGTTTCTAAATCGCAAGTCCATATTTTTTAACCCATGTGAAACACTTAAAGGGTTAATAGACTTAATAGAAGTTGGTTTACATATGTTGAGGGGTGAACTTTCTATAGTGGGGTAATTTATGGGGTTTTACTATTATTTAGGCCTTTCAAAGTCACTTGAAAGCTGAGTTGTCCCTCAAAATGTGAGTTTTGGCAATTTTCATGAAAATAAGAAAAATCGCACCTAAAGTTCTGCACCTCATAACATCCTAGAAAAATGACCGGAAGCATAAAATATCATCCCAACATAAAGCAGATATTCTGTAAATGTTAATGATCAAACTTTTTGGGTAGTTTTACATCTTGTCTTGAAACCAGAACATTTCAAACTTGGAAAATGAAGAATTTTTACAAACTTTTGCCAAATTTTCACTTTTTTTCAGAACGAAACGCAAAACTTATCACTTAAATTTTATAACTAACATGAAGTACAATGTGTCACGATTAAACATTCTCAAAATCACCCGGATATGTTAAAGTGTTCCGAAGTTATAACCAATTATCGTGAGACATGTCAGATTTGAAAAATCGAGTCTGGTCATTGAGCTGAAAACTAGTGTCGGTGATAAGGGGTTAAAGGGTATCTGTCAGCAGTTTCAAACATACAATGCTGCATACATTATTTGTTAGCAGCCCTGGAGATCTGTGTAACCATATCTTTGTATGTGTTGTTGCTTGCAATAGGACTGTAAAAGTGCATTTATATTCCAGGATTGTAGTTGGACTTTGAGCACTCTGATGCACTGGTGTGTGAGATCTCATCACTGAAAACAGCACATCCCCTTCCCCATAAGTAACTGCTGAAATATACAGCTAAAGCAGGGGGAGGGGCTGTGCTGTGTTCTATGGTGTGTTTAGGTTTCACAAAGTCCAGCGATAATCCTGGAAACTGAGGTCAAAACTATTTACAGATTTTGTTTAAGGGAACACTCATTGCTTATCAGATGACCACATCACTCTGTTACCCACTTGCATCCAAAGACTCTTGTGTCCACCAATGGTCACTTCCAAATAGTTTCTATTCAGTCAATAGCTCTGCACCTTCTGCAACCAGCACATTGCCACAGCGACAAAGTTCTAGTTTTAAAGAGTAATTATTTTTATACTTTTTTTTATATTCGTTTTTAACTAATAGTGATCACTGGCAGTCTTGATCCCTATCTATGATTTCTCCATGTCAAATCACTGAGCCTTCTGTTTGGGTTTAATTTTCCCACAGCTGCCATCCTAGACCCCTATGTGCGTTTCGGTCGGCCATAGGCTGCTGCGCATCGCACACAGAGACAGTCAGCGACTCAATTAAGCTGATTCGCTGACTTTCCAAAACTGGGGGGCCCCTTTAAAAGTGAATGTGGTGGGGGCTCCGGGGCGTGCGCCCTGGGAGCCCCTCCATTAATCCGGCCCTGCACCCTAGGCAATATCGCTTTCCTTAGATTAGGTAATATGTGGTGAGTGCTTTATCTGATCACAATCATCTGGTGGGAATCTCTAGAGCCAGAGAATCCCCCAGTAGTTCCTGTTTCCTGCAATGGACAGTAGGACAAAACTTTGTTTGACGCCATCTTTGTAGCCAACCACTTGTACCCAGGGTCTATGATTCATAAATAACTTATGAGACCTTACTGATGATATGTTCTGTGTGCGCTATGATACCAATGGTTGTAAGAGTTTCTGGTTGTATCATTGTCAGGTGCACAATGATGCCATAGCATTGAGACATCACAATCACATTGCGTCATGATGTTCAGCATGTACATACTTATACATACACTGTGAACATAGCGATATGGTAACATTATACCTTTCACTGTTATATAGTCATGTCACTCCAGGTGAGCATCTATATAGTATATATGAGTTATATGAGTTATCGCTGTCATCCTCTCAAAGACTACATTGTATTTCCTATCCAGTAATTAAAACTGTAAAAATCTACACGCTGCTCTCTAATTACTGCTCCCAAGCTCCACGCCTCACAATGCCATCCATCTCCTTTCACGTGTGGAACACAAGCAATGACTCAGATCACTGGCTGGAATAACATTAGTAACTTCCATTTCCATTACAGTTTTTACACTTCAAAGGTGCTAGTAATGCCTCATATGCCACCATATAAAATTTACTACATCGACCAGGTGCTTAATGAAGCCTGTAGGAAAGAAAACCTATCATCAGGAATCTACCTATTAAAGGAAATCTACCATGTGATTTGATGCTTTATGAAACAAACATACCTTGAGAATGCTGTAGCTACACTAATGCAGAAACATATCTTGTTTAATCTCTGAACTGAGTGGTTTTTCTAAAAAAAAATTATAAATCTTAGTAAAGGTGGGTTCTGCTGGCTGCAGTACATAAACACATTACAAGGAACTCACTGAACTGTCCAGACAAGACTAATCAACCTGACTCATGCATAGCAGTTGGGGGGTGGTGCAGCGATTGATTACTTCTGCCTGTCAGGGACAACACAGTGATGACCTATTCTCGGCTTATGATGGGCAGGACAAGGCTGGAGCAGTACATAATTACAGTAAATGAAGAAGCGCCACAGCAGCCACAGAAGCGCCAGAGCCTCATTATCATAATTTTATGATCGTTTTTTCAGCAAAACCACTCGGTTCAGGGATTAAACAAAATATGACTCTGCATCAGTGTAGCTACAAGATTCTCAAGGTATGTTTAGTTCATGATGCACAAAAGCAAATGGTCATTTTCCTTAAAGGTAGATCTGATAGTAGGTTCCTACTAATACCCCTAGCCCTAAACTGTCATTCCCTAATCCTATAACACTTTCGAAACTTCATCTCACTAATTAGCAAATTTATGGCAGAGGCTACTGGGGCATGGAGTTTCCTCTCCGGGCTGTGGGAGCAAAGGCTACTCCACACCCAGTAGCGTATGGTGTTCCCACCTCCTTCCTCATCCTTGGTACTATCCTTCTGCCCGTAGTTGCTCCTGCTCAGTGCCAGCATCAGAGCTCACTGAAGGGCCTACTGCGCATGCGCAGAGCTTGAAGAAGCCATTGGCGTGAAGTAGCATTGAGAAGCACCAGGACAGCCTAAACTACAAGAGCATAGAGTAGCTTTTGCTCCATGCCCTAGTAGAATAAAAGTTTAGATCAGGTTAGGAAGTGTTATAGGATTAGGGAAATATAGCTTAGGGCTTAGGGTTTTAGTAGGAAGCTACCACTGGATCTACCTTATTAGGTAAATTAAATTAAATTAAAGTAATTAAAGTAAATTAAAAAATTTGGATGCAGTTTTTTTGTGTGTGGTTAAAGGGAACCTGTCACCACATTGTTCACAAATACAGGTAGTAACAGGCTTCCATAAAGCAGTATTAAATAACATGATCAAAGATTATAAGCCAAGCACACTGACATACTGGTGTGTGTCCACTTTTCTAGCTTCTTCTGCCTTGTTTTCTTACTAAGAAAATGACTTTCAAAATCATGAATAAAAGCCTGAGGGGCTCTGGGCTCATGACCACTATTAAAGGGATTGGCCATTAACAGAAAACTTCTACAAGGTAAGTATAAAACCCACACATATTATACTTACCCTGATAAAGTTTCCTGGTTTTTTTATGGAATCACGAGTCACGTGATCTGCCAGCAACAGGACTCGGGGCTTCGAGTGACATCCAGTGTGTGGAGGAGCTTTTCAAAAATATCTGCAAGCCCCTCCAACCACTGGCATGGGAGTGGTTATGATGGAGGGGGAATGTGTAAAATTATGACAACGCGGCTTTCGGGGGAAGACTGTAGTAAATGTGGGCTGCTCCCATCCCACTCCCCACCTGATCTCGCCCCCTGGCACGCCCAAAATACTGTGCAAGTTGAAAAGCCCCAAAAATGGGGAGCTTCATGTGCCTTCTCCGCCAGAGAACTGCCAGAGACTTAAAGGACATCTACCACCTGGATCAAGCCTGCCTATGGAGCCCGGAGCCCCTCAGGCTAATTTGCATAATTTCAAAAGCCTTTTTTCGTAAAAAACAGAGAATAAGAAGCTAAAAGAAGAGCAGATCCTGCTAGAGAGGGCACACACCAATATGTCAGTGTGCTTGGTTTACAATTCCTGATTCTGGTGGTAGATGTCCTTTAATTAATCTGTCAAAGCAGAGAACTGTCTAGTTTAAGTCTGCACTGGTCTTAAGACTGAAACATTAATTAATCTCCTCAATATATCGACAAGGTTCAGTGTCTTTGCCTCTCATATATGTTACTTTTGGGCACCTATAACAGGGATGTTATCAAGTCTGTCCACAGTGTCCTAATTGTTCTTATTGTATAAATGCAGCTAATGCGATGCTTTAATAAAATCTATTGACTGGGACAGTATTAATATGGAAAACATTATAAATTTATTATGGAAAATACTAACCCTAATATAAAAATAAGAATACAGCAGCAGGTTACTGGGGATGCCTACATCTCCATGCAAACACTGCTCCCTGGTTGTATTAGGATAGGCTGCCAACCATGCATAGCTAATAGGAATGCCACTAAGTATTAAAGGAGACAAGCAATAATGTATCCAATTACCTGAGTTGGGGGAAGGGAAAACATAGCCCAGGACCTTCAAATGGTTTATCATTAACTTCTGCAGAGCCAGAGAATGTTTTTACTATGAGCGTTTAATCCCTAAATACTAAGAGATGTTAATTTCAGATTGCCATAAAATGGGGATCCTAATGGATCCCTGTAGTCAAGGCCCTTTAAATTGGGCATGTTGATAACCAAAATATTTATAAGTTTTTTAATTGTTGGGATGTGCCAAAAAGTTTTTTCTACATTTCTTTATAGTTTAATTTAGGGTTCAGCTAGATTCACACTAATTTTATAGCTTTCCAATAGTTTCTTCCATTACTGATGCCTGATGGAAGTCCTCAATAATGTAGTGTTCCATTTATAGAACGCAGTTGTATCTGATAATAAGTGGATGGGCTTCCTTCTCTTCCTAAAATTAGGAAGAGAACGATGGAAAGCTATATAACAGTAGTGTGAACCAAGCCTACTCCGTACAAATGTAAGAGAAAAAAAAAATACATCCATGCATACTGTGGCCATGGGAGCCATTCACTGAAGTCAGTAGTGATGGTAGTTATAGTGGCATCGCTAGGGATCACAGAGGTCACTTACCCTACAGGCCCCCCTCACCACTTAGCAAATCCCTTCCAGTGCTATAAATAGTACTTGAGTAAACCAGAACTTGAGTATTATTATTGAAAAACTGAAGTAATCAATTGTATCTGTGTCTGTAAGATACTGAGATTGGTGCCACAGTGATGACTACATGGCTACATGACCCTTCTGCACAACCACGAGGCGAGACCAGCCTCTTGCCTCAGGCAGCACTATCTGAAGCAAAAGGGGGGGGGGACACATTATGGGCGCAGTCACCTTCTACAGAGCAGAACCTTACTCTTAAAAATAGTGTCTCTCCACACCAAATGGGTGTCAGCTGCCTCCTTAAATAATATAGTTGCGTTTTTTAAGACGAACATTTGATTAATTAAGAGAGTGGTGCAGACTGAGGTATCTAAGTACAATGTGGGATGTAGTTGTCATCTGGGGTGGGATTCAAATTTTTAATTACAGGCGCCCTATTTGGAACTGAGAGGTCTATGGTGTAGCGCATGAACACAAAAAAAATATACCTTCTATAATAAAGAATAACAATATTTATAATTATCCTATAGTTACATAGTTTATATGGATGAAAAAAGACACATTTCAAGTTCAACCAAGTTTAAATTAACTTTTCTGTGTACCTTATTAACATTTTTCAACATTATAGTCTTCTAGCCTTGTCTTCTGGATGCAATAGAATTGTGCACTTAAGGGTAATACAAGCACCGATTGTTAATCTGGTGAAAAACAGATTTTGCAACATCAACATTTTTTTTTAACTTTATTATTATCTTTTGCATATTCTTATTTCAAACTTAATACTGTCCAATCACTATTATGCCCCCACAGTATTTAACAGGGCTATACAGAAGCCAATATTGTAACTGGGCCCCCAAAGTAGCCAATATTATAAAAGGTCACCACAGTAGCCAATATAGCAACAGTGCTCCAACATTATCAAATATAAACACAGACAAGTACCCCACAGTAGCCAATATATTCACATGACCCCAGATAAACCAATATATTGTGGCAAAAATATTAGTCAAAGTAATAGTATAATAATAGCTAATATAGAGCTACTACAGTAACCAAGTCCCCACAAGTCCCAATATAGTAACAGTGCCCTCACAGTAGACAATATATTAAAAGGGACGGACAGGGGCAGATTAAGACTGCCATGGGTCCTGGGCTGTATGAAATTAACTCCTACAAGTCTGGAATTACTTCCTACATATAATACTAGAATCAAACTCCTTGGGGAAAGGAGGATGTGTCCCTTCTACCTGCTTTCAATGTGTGGTTTCAAGACCGCTGGAGGATCTTCAGAGGTCCTGAAATGGCTCTTGCGTACATGTGTATTGGAAGCATGAACAGATGTACGAGGATTTAATGGGTGAGGGTCCTTCTCAGTATAACATTTGGTGAGTGGTTTTGGTGGCCATGCACCCCCTAGAACAGTGATGGCAAACCTTTTAGAGACCGAGTGCCCAAACTACAACCAAGACCTACTTATTTATCGCAAAGTGCCATCACAGAAATTTAATTTATGATTTATACTCCCTTCTCTGTCACAGTTTTCATTGATACCAGCCCCTGAGGACACCAATAAAGCAGAAAATAGTCCCAGGTACAGCTGTCACTTTAAAATAGCTCTGTGCACAGCTAGTCCTGGTCTGTCTGGGACTGCAGGAAGATACCTGGAGTCCTCTCTGGTGATGGCCTGAGTGCCCACAGGAAGGGCTCTGAGTGCCACCTCTGGCACCAGTGCTATAGGTTAGCCATCACTGCCCTAGAAGACTTAGGCCCCAGGCTACTGCCCACACTGCCTATAATATTTTCCACTACTGTGGCCAGGAGCAACCAAATAGTAACATGACCCCCTCAGTGGCCAATATAATAACAGTGCCCTCACAGTAGTCACTATGGTAACAATGACCTTCACAGTAGCCAATATAGTAACAGGGCTCCTCTGTAGCCAATATAATAAATGGGTCCCCATAATGACTAATTTAGTAACAGTGCTCAAGAGTAGCCATTATAGTAATAATGTCCCACATAAGCCTAGCTGCAGTGCTCCTCAGTAGCCAATCATCACAGTGCCCCACAGTAGCCAATAACTACAGTGCCCCCATTAGCCAAAAGTAACAGTGCCCTCAACAGCCAGAACAGTGCTCCCAGTAGCCAAAAGTAACAGTGCACCCAGTAACAAATCTAGTGCCTCCAGTAGCCAGAACTGTATCCCAATAGCCAGTAAGACTAGAGTCCCCAGTAGCCAGAACAGAACATTTTGATTGTAGATTTCCTTTCATTGTAAATGATTCAATAGTAGTTTAACTTTGATTATTATGTTTTTGTATGGGGGTGAGGGTGTATTTTAGTATTTCACCCCAGGCAACAGAAAGGCCATAGCAGGGAAGCAGTAGGTATTAAATGGAGGGGTATTGTAATTTACCATGTCATATAATCTGCACATCTTAGCCCATGATTTGCAATGGTTAAAACAACAACGTGTCCTGCAGCTACAAACCCCAGTGATCGTCTATAATATGTCCCTACAGCACTACAGTAAATGCCCAGAGGTTGAGTATATTATTTTAGTTAGTTATTACAATAGTTGAATGAATACCTCTCATAACATAAAAAGTGCATTCCTATTTGTCAAACAGATGAAGTAAAGTTGAACATTCCAAGCATGAGAGAGATGTCCCAGATTTCTTCTCTCACGTTCCCTACAAAAGCCCCATTGTTGGCCCAGCCAAGTGTTTCTCCTGTATGTGTTATTTTTCAGCAGCTCAATCATCAGTGATGTCTTTCTGGCTTCTGATACAAAGATCCAATTATTACAAAGGGCATAAAATATTCCATAACTTTTATTATCAGCAAGTGAAGAGTTAACAAGTTTTTTATATCACACATTCATTTCCAGGCTTAAGAACATCTCATTCATTGTGGATTAAGTGTTCTTACCTACCGCCACTAGTCGTCCAGATGCTTCACCATTGACAAGCACAGGAATACTATAAGGGGGTGTGTTGCACTATAACCGAACTTTTTGGATATTTGTGAACATTTGAATATTTCCCCTATACAAAGTCAGCACTTCTTACTTTATTTTACATCAGGGGTTAACTTCCATTAATTTTTAGTGTTTTGCTATAGACATTCTGTTTATTATTACTGTATCTGTGTAGACTAGTAAAAAGGGTTAATGAACATTGAGAGACATTTCTGACCATGTATCTCTATCTCTCACAGAAGCTAGCATTAAATATACACTGCTTTTCCACTTGTTTTGCAGGAGAAAAACGGACTTGTTTACCAGACAAGCAGACATCTTGACCTTTAGAATGACAGGTGCTGTCTGGAAAGTTGTTTACACTTTAGAGTCCTGCTGCCATAGAATTTTTTGGGGACTCTATGTAAGTCTATGAGAAAACACTTTGTCATTGTTTTTTTCTGAAATGTAACGATTCCTCCCCTGGTAGAAAGTATATAAAGAGGACAATCCAAGTCCTTAGTGTCTTGCAGTTAGAGAACAGAGCTTGGAGGAGAATACTGACAATCTACCTGAACAACTAGAAGAAGAAGCTGTGATGGGGATACAGCCCAGGCCGTTCTTCAGCATAGTCACGGGAGGAGAATGGAGAAGCCAGCCCTATGCTTTGCTTGTAATGTTTTGCACTTGAATTTCTGCAATAAAGGAGGAAGCTGTTTACTGCAGGCCCAGACTCTCTGGAAATATTACCCACTGGAGTGCACCACGCCTTACCATCCCTTCCAGAGAGCATTAGCATGTGATGTCACCTTGACGGTGCCTGGCGGACCCAGCATAGCGTCAGGGCTCAACCCTAACCAGAGCACCGCAGTGGGAAATATTATTTGCCATAGTGAGAGCCACTCTATGAGATGTATATAAAAGTCATGAAAAAGCAGGAAGTTTCCTCCCACACTCCAAAACATACTGGTAGGTTGATCAGATTGTGAGCCCCATGGGGACAGGGACCGATTTGGCAAACTCTGTGCAGCGCTGCGTAATCTGTGTGCTCTATATAAATAAAGAATTATTATTATTATATTTTACCTCGGGCAGTTGTGACAGACACAACACCTTTAGTACCGATTGTATCTTTCTACTACTGTTTTGTGCCTGTAAGCTGCTACTGAAATTAGAACACTATTCCGGTTCATTCTGCCGCTGGGCACACCACTTGGTGTTGAGGTAATTAGCCAGGAATTGTGATTATTTCAGGCCTTGTACCACAGAAAACTGCCTATAAGCGCTGAAAAATCTTGCGCATGCACTTTTGAGATCCCTTTAGCGCAGCCGACTGCTCGGTGTCTTAAGGGAGAAAAGCCACTTTCGAGGGAGTGGGAGGTGATAAGCGGAGGAAGGAGGCAGAATTAATTGTGGAAAGTAGGAGTGCCAAATGGCTTTGTTGAGAGAGCCTGGAGCACCAGATTCTAATTAGCATAATTTGTGTTAATGAGAATGCGTTATTTTGTTATTCTGAGTACATATAAGAAACTTATCTTTGTGGGAATACCCCTTTAAGTCCTTTGTGATAAATTGGTATATAAACTTGGTGCCTCGATCACAATCATGTTCATTATGTAGCGGGTTTTGTTCCTGTGACTTTTGCTGTGCTGTCCAAATTACATATATACTTATCAGGACCTCTGCGCCATGCTAGTTTAGTAGGGTGTGAGGTTGGAAAAGGTAGAGGCTAGAAAAAAAATTCAAGGGTGCCCAAATAACTGGAACAACAACTATTACAATGAAAAGTGCTAAAGCTGCAAAGGAACATAAAGAACATTTTCAAAATGATTCCCTGTTAAAAAGCAAAAAATATCAAAATTGCTATAAAAAAACATGGAGCACGATCTAAACCTCGTGAATAAAACGTCACTAATATTAGAGATGTAGTTTTTTTAGGTAAAAGCCAGTGCAAATTGTGAATGCAAAACAAAGTTGAAGCTTAAAGGAGGTTGATACCTCTCTTTTACATATATTAATAAAGCCTATTCACATATTGGGGCAGATTTATCAAGCTGTCTGAAATTCAGAATATTTCTAGTAGCCCATGGCAACCAATCACAGCTCCCCTTTAAGACATTCATGAGCACTGGTAAAATGAAAGCTGAGCTGTGATTGGTTGCCGTGGGCAACTAGAAATATTCTGACTTTCAGACAGCTTGATAAATCTGCCCCATTGTCTGAAACAAGAAAACGGTGATTTCTTGACATTCATAAAATTCTCAATCTGTAATGTTTTTTTACTGGATTAAACAGACAAAAAAATTACCGGTAAACAAAAAATGAATGATAAAAAAGGTTTACTGGAATTATAGGATGTCGGCAAGGACAGATTAGATGCAGAACTACAAATGGAAACATAGGTTGTGATGCCAGATTTGAGTATTTTGGGTGTGTTAACCATTGTACATGTGGGAATCTGTAGAGTCTTATGTACAAGCATATTCATCTCTGTAATTAACTTGTATATGTCTCTTCTTGTGTGACTGTGTGTGCGTAGGAACGCTTGGGAAGAGGTGTCCGAGTTAATGAATGTCTCATAGAGTAATTTGTTGCTTCTATGTTCACAGTTAAATAAATGTACTACCTATTTCCTACAGTAGTAGATTATACTATAGGTGGTTTGAGCAGTAGCCCGGGCCCAAGCCTTCCAGGGGGGCTGTGGCCACCTACACTACCCACCAAATTGTATACTAACTGGGACTTTCATCCAAGAAATTCATATTTATCTGTTGCTGCTCTCAATACACATAAAAGTATAAAAGCCATTTCAGGAACTCCAAATGTATTGAAACCAAAGCACTCGGAAGAGACAAATTCCCCATTCCACTCCATTCCCCAAGAAGCTTGATCCTAGTACCATATGTAGGAATGATTCCAGACTTGTATGGGCTATAAAATTCATACAATCCAGCCCCCCCCCCCCCCCTCCTTACCTACAGTCCTAAACTGGTTCACAGTGGGGAAAAGACTGGCATCTTCCATCTCTTCTCATTAAGAACATATGCAGGTCAGCATACAGTGGGTACGGAAAGTATTCAGATCCCTTCAAATTTTTCACTTGGTTTTATTGCAGCCAATTGGTCAGATAAAAAAAATTCTTTTTTTTGCTAATTAATGTACACTCTGCTCCCCATCTTGACTTTTGCTAGTATATTAACCAAACAAAAAAAATATCACATGGTTATTAATATCCAGACCCTTTGCTGTGACACTTATATTTAACTCACATGCTGTTCATTTCCATCTGCTGCTCCTTGAGATGGTTCTACTCCTTCATTGGAACCCAGCTGTGGTTAATTAAACTGAGTGGACTCGATTAGGAAAGTCACAAACCTGTCTATATAAGACCTCACAGCTCACATTGCATGACAGAACACATGAGAATCATGAGGTCTAAGGAACTGCTCAAGGCGCACAGATACAGTATTGTGGCAAGACACCTATCTGGCCAAGGTTACAAAGAATTTCTGCAGCATTCAAGGTTCCTAAGAGCACAGCGGCCTCCATAATCCTTGGGGCAACCACAACTCTTCCTTGACCTGGCGGCCCAGCCAAAGTAAGCAGTTGTGGGAGAAAAGGCTTGGTGGGAGAGGTAAAGAAAAACCCCAAGATTACTGTGGCTGAACTCCACAGATGCAGTAGGGAGATGGGAGAAAATCACAAAGTCAACTATCACTGCAGCCTCCACCAGTCGGGCTCTATGGTAGAGTGTGCCAAAGGAAGCCTCTTCTCAGTACAAGATATATAAAAGCTGCATACAGTGTGCAAAACAACACATGAAGGACTCCAATACTATGATAAGGTGAAGAGCGATCTTTTTGGTGTTAATTGTAAGCAGTATGTGTTGAGAATATGCCTGCCTGCCAAATGCAATCCCAACAGTGACACATGGTGGTGGCAGCATCATGCTATGGGGTATTTTTTTGGCTTCAGGGACAGGACAACTGCTTGCAGTTGAAAAAAAGATGAATGTGGCCAAGTACAGAAATATCCTGGATAGAAAACTCTTCCAGAGTGCTCTGGACCGCAGACTGGACCGAAAGTTCATCTTCCAGCAAGACAATGACTCTAAGCACACAGCTAAAATATCAAAGCAGAGGCTTCAGAACATCTCTGTGACCATTCCTGACTGGCCCAGCCAGAGCCCGGACATAAACCCAACTGAGCAACTGAGACATGAAATTAGCTTCCACCAACATTCACCATCCAACCTGAGGGAACTGGAGAGGATCTGCAAGAAAGAGGCAGAGGATCCCCAAATCCTGGTGTGAAAAATGTTGCATCTTCCCAAGAAGACTCATGGATGTAGTAGCTCCAAAGCTGCTTCCACTCAACACTGAGCAAAGGGGCTGCATACTTATCACCAGGGGCTGAATACTTATCACCATGTCATATTTCAGTTTTCATTAATAAATTAGAAAAAAATATCTTTTTTCTGTCAAGATGGGGTGCAGAGTGCACATTAATGAGCAATAAAAAGAACTTTTTTGATCTTACCAATTGGCTGCAATGAAACAAAGAGTGAAACATTTAAAGGGGTCTAAATAATTTCTGTGCCCACTGTAGCAGCCAACCCTGTCATACCTACCAGAAATTAACGTATAACAATGGGAAGGATAAGTCCAGCATCGGTGTAGAAGAAGGTTTATCGTAAATTAATCTTTAAAACTCCACTTTTATTAGAAAAAAAATCTTCTAAAAACATCAGAGACGTCTCATAGCATAGCAAGTCTGACGCGTTTCGGACTTCTATAGTCCTTAGTCGTAGCCTAATAGTTTGCTTCTGCACTGAGTATTTAAGCATACTGCCCTAGAAACGGAAGTACCCGCCCTTGTGCACATATGGAAATTTAAAACATGGTACAATCGAATTCTTATGCATACATTAATATATATATAGCAAATCATTTCTGTAGTTTAAACCCACGGGATAACGTGTGTTTAATGTTAATATCCAAAAGGCTTCCCGTGATTTCAAAGCCTTGGTCCAATCCCCTCCTCTTTTGGGGCGGTGCACTCTTTCTATGGGAATGACGTTTAAGGATGAAGTGTCTCCTCCATGAACTTCGTGTAAGTGTTTTGAAAGTCCTGATACGTTGGCTTGTATTTTATTAGTTTGGCTGTTGTGTCTTTTTGCTGCCGATATGTGTTCTGTAATTCTTATTTTTAACTTTCTTGTTGTACAGCCAACATATTGTGTGTTGCAATCCGTGCATGTGGCTAAATATACCACATGATCACTGTTGCAACTGACATAAGATTTTATGAGATATTCTTTGGATGTAACTATGGAAGTGAAGGTTGTGGTTTTTTGTAAAATGGTGCATAGACTGCAGCGAGGTCCTCCACATTTTGTGCTGCCTTTGTATTTTAGCCAAGTTTTTTGTGTTTGACTTTGTGTGACAAATAAGTTTGGGGATAACATATTGCCCAGATTGGATGCATTTCTGGACACAAATCTTATACCTTTGTCCAGTATTTGACATAGTTTCTCATCTTGGTATAAAATTGGTAAGTGTTTTTTTACAATACGTTTAACCTGTTCATATTGTTTGCTGTATGTTGTGCTGAATGTTATTACATCATTGTTTTTTGTATTGGGTTTTTTCTTTCTGTTGTGGAAGTATTCTGCCCTAGATTTCATACTGACATCTGTCTCTATTCTTTTTAAATGTTGTTTATTGTACCCCCGATCTTGTAATCGTTTTGATATGTTGGTTGCTGCATCTGTATACATTGTGTCATTGGAGCAAATACGTTTTGCCCTTATATATTCACCTTTAGGGAGGTTGCGAATAACATGTGACGGATGGCAGCTTGATGCATGTAAAAGGGTATTACCCGATATGGATTTTCTGTACAGGTTTGTATGAATGCACTGTTTAAGAATGTCTCCCGTTAATGCAATGTCTAAAAAAGATATGGAGGTTTTTGAACAGGAAAACGTAAATTTCAAATTAAATGAATTTTTGTTTAGATATTGTATGAATTCTTGTATGCTGTCTGATGTGCCTGACCATATAAGGAGACAGTCGTCTATGTAACGTCCGTACCACATTATTTGGGCTGAAAAGGGATTGTTAGTACTGTAAATAAATATTTCTTCAAACCAGGACATGTACAAGTTTGCTAATGTGGGGGAAAATTTAGCTCCCATGGGGCAACCCTGTTTTTGAAAATAAAAAAACCCATCAAAGTTAAAGAAATTATTCTTAAGTAAGAAAAGTAAAACGTCCAGTATGTAGTTGATAAGGTCCATAGTGAAAGTACTGTATTTCCTCAGATGATGATTCGTGGCTTGTATTGCCAATGTATGAGGAATGCATGTGTATAGTGCTACTACATCACACGTAGTCCAGATGTAATTTTCTTTCCAATGTAAGTTGTCCATCGCATATAAAGCTTCAAATGTATCTTTGATATAGCCCGGTGTTCTCTTTACGAACGGTTGTAAGATATTATCCAACCAGGCAGCTATTTTTTCTGTTATTGACCCAATTCCTGAGATGATGGGTCTCAGGGGTGGGGGAAAGACATTTTTTTGGGTTTTCGGTAATGCATAGAAGATGGGGGTATTGGGGTACTCAGGTATCATGTTTTCTACTGTTCTTTGTGAAAAGATATTTAAATGTACACCTTCTTGTAATATCCTTTGAAGCTGTATCTTTATTTTGTTAGTTGGATCTTTTTGTACTGGGTTATATACTTCTGAGTCCTGTAACATATCAAGTATTCCTTTTTTGTAGAGATCCTTGTCCATAACGGTTATCGTTCCCCCCTTATCTGATGCACATATTATTATGTAAGGGTTGTTTTGTAGTTCTTTTATTGCTCGGTTTTCCTGAGAGGTTAAATTGTTTGGCTTTGTGTTTATTTGTTGTTCTTGTAATCGTGCCAAGTCTTTTTCTATATTATGTTGGAACTGATCCATTATGGTCGCTCTAGAACTCACAGGATAAAACATGGTATTAGACAATGTAACAAACTTGTCAGCTTGTTGTGCTGGAAAGTATTCCTCCATGTTATTATCTTGTAGTTCTATCAATTGCATCATGGTGGTTTGTTCTTGATACATAGTGTTGACCGGTAAATTGGACTGGCCCCGCACATTAAGCACGCTTTTATTTTCAATTTTAACCTGAGTATTGTCCTCTTGATCAAAAAAATGTCTTTTTAAGGTTAGGAGGCGTATAAATTTATTGACATCTTTAATAGTTTCATATAAATTTACGTTTTTCGACGGCACAAAGTTAAGACCTTTGGACAAAACTGATATTTGAGAAGATGTGAGAGTACATGCTGACAACATGCTGACATGTTATTCGCAACCTCCCTAAAGGTGAATATATAAGGGCAAAACGTATTTGCTCCAATGACACAATGTATACAGATGCAGCAACCAACATATCAAAACGATTACAAGATCGGGGGTACAATAAACAACATTTAAAAAGAATAGAGACAGATGTCAGTATGAAATCTAGGGCAGAATACTTCCACAACAGAAAGAAAAAACCCAATACAAAAAACAATGATGTAATAACATTCAGCACAACATACAGCAAACAATATGAACAGGTTAAACGTATTGTAAAAAAACACTTACCAATTTTATACCAAGATGAGAAACTATGTCAAATACTGGACAAAGGTATAAGATTTGTGTCCAGAAATGCATCCAATCTGGGCAATATGTTATCCCCAAACTTATTTGTCACACAAAGTCAAACACAAAAAACTTGGCTAAAATACAAAGGCAGCACAAAATGTGGAGGACCTCGCTGCAGTCTATGCACCATTTTACAAAAAACCACAACCTTCACTTCCATAGTTACATCCAAAGAATATCTCATAAAATCTTATGTCAGTTGCAACAGTGATCATGTGGTATATTTAGCCACATGCACGGATTGCAACACACAATATGTTGGCTGTACAACAAGAAAGTTAAAAATAAGAATTACAGAACACATATCGGCAGCAAAAAGACACAACAGCCAAACTAATAAAATACAAGCCAACGTATCAGGACTTTCAAAACACTTACACGAAGTTCATGGAGGAGACACTTCATCCTTAAACGTCATTCCCATAGAAAGAGTGCACCGCCCCAAAAGAGGAGGGGATTGGACCAAGGCTTTGAAATCACGGGAAGCCTTTTGGATATTAACATTAAACACACGTTATCCCGTGGGTTTAAACTACAGAAATGATTTGCTATATATATATTAATGTATGCATAAGAATTCGATTGTACCATGTTTTAAATTTCCATATGTGCACAAGGGCGGGTACTTCCGTTTCTAGGGCAGTATGCTTAAATACTCAGTGCAGAAGCAAACTATTAGGCTACGACTAAGGACTATAGAAGTCCGAAACGCGTCAGACTTGCTATGCTATGAGACGTCTCTGATGTTTTTAGAAGATTTTTTTTCTAATAAAAGTGGAGTTTTAAAGATTAATTTACGATAAACCTTCTTCTACACCGATGCTGGACTTATCCTTCCCATTGTTATACGTTAATACTGGTCCCTGCACAGCACGTCCGTGCATCGGCATGAAGTAAACAGTACGGAGACACAAGAGTGGTGAGCTGAACCGTCTTTTTCTTTTTTATATACCTACCAGAAAAGCAAAGATACCAGCTGCTATTTGGCCCATCGACCAAGGGAACGCATTTCAACCCATAGCAAGCAGTTAGTGATGACAGCATTTCTAGTTTTTCTTGAGGTTAATAGCTATACTCCTGTTGCCATCAATTTTTCAATTTGGGCGGGTTTGGAAGAATAGAACCCAGAGACTGAATGCCAAAATTGCTACCCAAAACCCAACTGTTTATCGCAAAGTGGCAACAAGTTATTTCTCTACTTTCTGCTAAATCTTCCAACTTTATCTATTATCTCAAGATACCAATAGCATTTAAAGATGGTGGGGAAGTTTGGATTATCATTGTAGCATTTCTCCAGTCAATCTGGCAAACTGTCCACTGGGGCAATGTCCTGAGTGCCCACAGAGAGGGCTCCGAGTGATATCTCTGGCACCTGTGCATAGGTTCACCACCACTGCTCTAGAATATTGTTTAGATCCCTGTTGTACAGAGAAGATTATGGTCCAGTTACATCCGAATCTCTCAATTGGTGGTGGGACTGAAACTCTTAGTGGTGTATACCAAGGACGTAACTAGGAGTGGCTACAAATATACAAATATGCATATTTGTTTACACATTTATACTCTTACACAGATCTGTCCCAGTAGCTGCTAACAACATGGGAGAAGAATACATCAGGAATTAGAGATGAGAGATCCCTAGTTTTGTCATTTTGCTGTCTCGCCTCTCTCCCCAAAGCTGAGCTGCATATGTATGCCGTGTACTGTGGAAGATGTGCACTGTTATATACATATTATACTGTACAATGTGCAGCATAATATATATATATATATATTAAGGTGCATGTCCTCCATTCTTTAGTGTGTCAGGTAGAATGCCGGGGCCCCCTGACACTGCAGCTGCTATCACTGTAGTTATACCACTGGTCTATACAGATATGTACTAAAAGAAGACTGACTGACCTGCTACAACTTTTGTCTTTAAAAAGTTAATAATCTCCAGAAGGGAGGAGATTTGGGTCATGTCTGTCAGCCTATATCACAAATCTCTCTCTATATACACACACATGAGAATTACTTTTTATGTGTAAATCCACGCAGATCATAGAATTTTGCAATAGTTGATGTATACTGTACAGAATGATTGCTTTTTTATGCAGCACAGTGCACTTGATGTCATTCATGAATTCTCATACTTGGTAACCTTTATTGGTCACTGATCTCTTCTTATTTTTGCTGCTATCATAGTGATCTATGGGGTTGTGCTTCATGACCATATAACAGATACTCTCATTTACCCATTTTTTTCTTGGCTATTTTGTTTATCCATGGAGGAATTAGGAGGCATAATTTAGTGTTTGGACAGTGGTGTGTAGCGGTTGACCCCTACACGGTTCCCCGCCTTTGGATATACTGTATATTATATTTTTTACATGTTTTTAAATGTATGTCTTTATCTTTTGGTTTGTTTCTCAATAAAATATAAGATAGATTGCATTTAGAGGAAGAGTGACATTGAACTGGCCCTTGTAGTATGCATTTGCATTGGCTTTTTGTTGCGGTCCATTTAGGTTACAAGGGCGACACTGCTTTTTAAAAATATCAATAATCCAGATTTATTTTCGGTGGGCAGATTCAGATGAGCCCCTCATGTTATTCACACTGTTTAACTTGTTTGAATTAAAACTGAATTATGGAATGTACATTTACACGGATAAAACTTTTCATGCTTTTATGATAATGATTTTATTTGTATTGTTTGTGCGGTTATCTTGTGTAGCCCTGATGACAGATAGAGTTCCGGCTATGCTTGGGAACAAGTCATTTGAGATTCCATATCAGCTTTTCAATCTATGTAATTTAGCGGATATGCTCTATTTAAGACTACATGCACACTGCCTTTGCCTGCCGTACCGTAGCGCGGCGGGCACACGGCAGTGCCGGGGGAGAGGAGGAGGGAGAGAGTACCGCTCACCATAGGAATATATGGTGCACCACGCCGTATTCCGGAGAAAGATAGGACATGTCCTATCTTTCTACGGGGTACGGAGCGGTACGGTGCTGCACGTATGCTTCACCGCACCGATCCCATAGGGCGCCGTGCGCCCATTGCCGTCTATGGGGGACATATATCGACCGTATATACATCCCCCATACGGCAGTGTGAATATAGCCTTTTAGGCGCAGCTGCTCTGCCTGTCATGCTACGCAAATCGGGGGGCGTGCCGTCAGACGATCGGACTGATTCGGACTAAGCGTGGGATTTAACTTTCAAAATGTGTCGCAATACAATGCACTTACATGCACCAGGAAGAAGATGGTGAACTCCGACTGACCTGAGAGGGGAAGCGACACATGCAGGATATTGGGTGCACAATCTTAGTGATTTGTGGCACAGTGCATTGTTGCGGGCAATGCACTTTCGTTGATCTCCAAGGAACGGGTAAGTAAATGTGCCCCATTGTGTCTAGTGGCTGTATGGACTGAAATATTTTAATATTCCAAGGAATGAACTAAAAGAGAAGCTTTTCACATTTTCATCTAAATGTTGCATCTAAATGTTCTTCATTTATACTTTAAAACAGCAGAAATGAATGAGTGAGTGCAAGACTGAACCAGGCAGAAGCAGCTTGAAATCTATTTCACATGGGAAGAACCCGTACAGGCAACCTGTCACCAGATTTTACACCATAAAACTACTATGTGCCTCTTGTAGGGTATGTCCTTTCTAGAATTCCATCTTCTCTAAAGTCATGTGAAAATGAGCCGAGAAAAGTTATATTTTGTCAGAGATGAGTCAAGTTTAGAAATGCATTACTACACATTGGCAAGTGACCTTTGTAACAGTGATTGTTGGTTTCTGCAGCATCATATGGAGCCCTGGACACACTATCAATATTGATAAGGACCTATCAATTACCTAAGGGCTGATTTGTGAATGTCACTAGCTTATACTTTTATCTGATATTTTACAATGTACTCAAATACAGGCAGTCCCCGGGTTACATACAAGATAGGTTCTGTAGGTTTGTTCTTAAGTTGAGTTTGTATGTAAGTCGGAACCGTATACTTTATTATTGTAACCCCAGTCAAAATCTTTTTGGTCTCTGTGACAATTGGATTTAAAAAGTGTTGGATTGTCATAAGAACCAGGATTAACAATAAAGCTTCATTACAGACGCCTCTAACTGTTATAGCTGATTATTGTAGCCTAGGACTAAAGTACAGTAAATTACCAACATCCAGAGGGCCGTTTGTAACTAGGGGTTGTATGTAAGTCAGGTGTTCTTAAGTAGGGGACCGCCTGTATATACATGCTCAAAATTAGTAGACAGGAAAAATAGAACCTATCCCCAAAAAAGAGTATGACTTGTGTTTATGCCAACATAGAATTTCTGAATTCTAACGTGACGTAGTGCTCATCCTTAGGGTTTAATCACACAGGAGTGTCCCCATAGATCTTTACGACTCCTGTCCTATATTTTGCCAGATTTGCAGCCGCTAGTCTGTCTATGGAGGGAGGAGAGGTGGAGGGCGCTCAGCCCTGCCTCCTCCTTCTCCCCGTCCGCTCGCCCCCGGACTGGATCCCACATACTACCCATATCAGGTGTGCAGCTGTTTTTAGAGAAAATTAGCTATGTTTTTGATTTCCTCAAAATCTTCTCTATGAACTTATCCATATTTGTTCTATCAGGACCGCCACTAGGAGTTCGGGGACAATGACTGGCAAATTTTGTGGACCCCCCACAGAATGATCATCCACTCTTGTGTACACAGTGAGTTCCCTTCACCTGGAAAGGGAGGAGGGTTTTGTGTGACTTAGGGCCCCTTCTTCTGCTTGGGGCCCCCTGAACACAGTCACACTAAACCCCCACCCTGATGGCGGCCCTGGGTTCAATGACAGCGATTGATGTATAAGAAATTGTAGGACAAGTTCACTATCTTTCTTTTACTTCCCTTTCTTTACCTATAGTATGAGTGACATATAGCAGTAATAAGCAAACAAAGGGCGAGAATTTTTGCCATGACGTATACGATGCGACAGGTTAACCGGTGGAATGTTTGACGTGAAGCTTTGACGTCACAGCAGGATAAGGCACAGACGGTATACAGTAAGCAGCAGATTTTCATGGGTTAGGTGATCATCTCTATACATCTGGCTGGAAACTTAATTATGCAAACAATGTTACTGAATGGAAACAAACACATGTATTCATCCAGTGTCACACACATATTCTCTTGTCTAGTCACAGGCATAGCGTACAGGGCTGGCATGTGGGCGTCCCCTCCCTGGATCACTAGACCTGTCCTTCTGGTTTAACTCCACCTCTGTTTGTGCACAGTCAAACATTCACCTGCCATCAGACCACGACCAAAGATTCAGTGGTATCTAGACCAAGTGACAGCCACCTTCGCAGCAAGTGACAACTTTTTTTTGTGTGTGTGTTTGCGTCTGCTGGAATTTTACGGGAGTGCAGATCAAGGCAGGAGAACCTAGGAAAGTTAAGACGGTGAGTAGATGCCGGATATTCTCTGCGGAAAAATGACATAAAGCATTAAAATAACATAATAATAGAAAGAGACTGACAAGAGAGAGAATGAGAATATTGAAGAAGATCTATAAGGCAAATGCAGAACTATATATTAGTCCATGTGTGTGATTATTAGTAGCATGCGGTAATAAATGACACCATAAGTGACATATAGATGATGGGATGGAGAATGACAGGACAATAACTGGATGATGAAATAGACAAAACTTGTAATGTCCCTTTAAATGCAGGGGGGGGGGGGGGGGAGGTTGTCACTTCCTTTATCTGCACCTTAATGGGCCCCTTGGCAGGACTGCGAGTAACATGAGAGGGGGCCTGGCACTACCTGTGCCCCGTGCTGTTTCTGTTGTGTTCATCACTGAAAGCTTTGGCAGGGAGTTTTGTAAGGTGATAGTAAAGCCTGGCGTCAGGGCTCGCTAGAAAACCGCACTGACCGGGTATGATGTATGTATAAAAGTCAGCACTGTATGGCACCACTGGCACAAACACACAGCAAAAACATATATATAAAGGGATTATAGTGAAGCCACGTATTTACAGCAAGTATTTGCTCTGTGTAATGTCAGGGTTATGATGAGATTACATGTATTAACATTCTTACAACATGAACATATTAAAAATATATGTTACAATGCACTGTGCCACGTGACCGGATGTGGAGTTACTCTGAATTATACGTTCCGCTTTTGACTACAAGATTTTATTTCATATTAAATATGCCAGTATTCCCCTTTAAGGTGACTTTCTGGGCTGCGCTGGCTTGAGATGATGAGTGATGTATTTTTTGGTCTATCTCAGGAATCACATTACAATCTGAAATCTACACCCAAGTGCTGCGGTCTATACGCTACTCAACAGATATAGCGCCATAGATTGTATAATGGATATGCATGGTATTGCAGTTTAGCCCAATAGTCACTAGCATAGGACTGCAAATAGGTCATGTGACAGATGGATGCGATGTCATAGGCTGGAAAGGCGGAAGCACTTCAATCACCTGATCGGATGGGGTGCCAGGAATTATTCCACCCCAAGCTAATTTTGATGACCTGATGTCCTGAAGGATATAAAGTTAAAATTCAGTTATTAATTTAGTGAAGCTATAATTTCATTAGTGTAAAACATAAATCATTTTTCCCGATATCAGAGAATATTGGCATTGAAAATCTGGCCCATTAGAACAAACTAATCTTTGGTTACTATGGGCAGTCACATCAAGCTGTTGTGTAGTTCCCTGCATACTTATCAGTCTACAGTACTTGGACCATGAATCCTGAATAGAAATTAGTGAAGGATTAAATACTGGTATTATGCCCTATGCACAGAATGTTTGAAGTGAATGTGGCCATGTGCTATCCGTATTAAAAGTGTACGGCATAGGTAGCATATGGCCACATTTCGTAGCCGTATTGCCCACCTAACCATGTCAGAGCGCCTTCTTATGGATGTAGAGGGACACTCACCCCCTCTTCTTTCTGGAACCGGCTATATGCTATGCCTAGGTATGGCCTGGGTGAGCTAACCTAACATTCGTCTACAAGAGGCCTAACAAAGGGCAAGTTAATAGCTATAGTACATGGGTCATGGAAACAAATTTTTTCAGTACCTGCCAACCACTACCAACCAAAGGGACCTAAAGCTTTCATCCCTTGATGTTGACTTGGAAATCATGAAATGTTTTTACAAAAATATATCTTTTTTGTTTGTGGGGGGTTTCATAGATTTCAATAGAATGGGATATGCATTTATGACCAACTCTTATATGTAAGTGTAGTAGGAGGACATGTGGTATCGCAATGGGAGTTTTAAACAACTGTTTTGCCTTCAACCATAAAGAGGACCTCTCAGGGTTATTTGGTACACCAAACCACCCACAGATCCTTATGGACTGGTGGTTTAGTTTTCCAAATTGTCCTTTACCAAGTACCTCTGTGGGAGCTATTAAAATAAAAAATGTTTATTTCTAGGTATGTATAAAGTTTTTATGGAGGGACTTGGTAAAGGGCAAAACTAAACCAGCAGTCCATAATGACCTGTTGGTAGTTTAGTGTCCCAAATCGCCCTGACAGGTCCTCTTTAAATGGGATGTCCAAGACTGAATATTGATAACCGACAGATATTGAACACCTGCAGTAATCTGCTTTGGCTTGTGTAGTGGGCATGTAATCCCAATGGCAAAGGAGATGGGACCAGTGTCGGACTGGGTTTCCTTAGGCACGACAGAGAAATCAATCTGGGGGCCCACTTTTCATTATCCCCCATACTCTAGCAGCCTTCAAATTGTGTTGTTTTCTGATGGACCCCTGGGGGTCAGTATTGGGTTGAGCCAGGGCCCACCGGAGGATCCTCTGGTACTTTGATGGGCCAGTCCGAAACTGGATCGGACCAAGGAGTCTGGGCCTCTTTTCTATAAGGGTCTCATTGCAAATAAATGGCCTATGGTATTTAAATCCTTAACTTTAGCTTTTTCCCCATAGAAGAATGATGTCATATGATTGTTGGTATAGGCAATCCCAAATTGCAGAAATTTAGATCCGGATTGTCAGCATTCAATTACAGCGATTGCCTAATATCGATACGCAGTGTACAATTTCTGTTGGAAGGAAGTTTGAGGCACTCATGGGGATAATATGTACCGCACTTGTTAGTCCTCTCTTCTCCGTACAATGGGCATTCATCACAACATTCAAGAAAAATGCATGGAACAAAAAACGCCAATAAGTCAAAGCTAATTAGAGTCTTAGTCACACAAGGCCTTACACTTGAATGGCTTCAAATTCCTGATCCATTATTGAGAGCCCCTGATCGTGCCGCCAGTACGGAGGCTGAGGAATGTGAGTGTGGCAATGCAAATGTCACAGCACTCATTCTACGATGCCAGGTAGAGGTTACGTAACCTTCACATTGCTTAACCCTAACTGTGCAGGATCACTTTTACAAGTGTCCAGATGATCCTCGTCGAAAAGCTCCTAAATACACTCTATTAGTGTCAATGAGATGACTCTTAGGATAATCCCCTTTAAAGAAATTTAGGAAAGCTGTTGGATCCATCAGTGTCCTTTGTAAGATTAAATCATGCATAATTTCCTCATGTTGAACATACATAATGGAGGCCATTCAATATTGAAACTGGCTTTATTTTTTTCCCCTTGCGCCTGTTGCACAATACTAATAAAATATCAGTGGTTTTACGATATTCTTTTTTTTTGGCGCACAATCTGGGTATGGCTTGGGAACCCAATACTTTTCCTGCGCACATTTTTTGGCGCATGCTAAGGCCCCTTCCACACTTGCGTTGCAGATCACGTCAGAGTTTGATCAGGGTGCGATCAGGATTTGGTCAGTGAAAAAGCACATTTTGCATCAGAGTGCAATCAGTTTTCAGTCAGAGTTTGTTCAGTGTCTCAGTTTTTCACGCGCGTTTTCAATGCAATTTCAATGCGTTTTTCACGCGCAGAAAATGTGCGTAAAATGGCATCAAGACTGAGCTCTATCTTTTCTATGGCAATTGATGCGAGATTGATGCGTCTCCATAGACTTGTATGGTGCGTTTTTCACGCGCGTGACTTGCAAAAGTAGAGCATGTCGAGATTTAAACGCGCGTTAAAATAAACGCGCGTGTGTGTGTGAAAAAAAATGCAAGTCTGAAAAGAGTGCAATGCAAGTTCTGCGCGTCAAAAGCACACGCAGAAAACGCACGTGAAAAAAGCAAGTGTGAAAGGGGCCTTAGAGCTGTAAAAAGCTGGTTTATGGAGTTCTAATTCACCTTCATAAATATAGAGACAGTTCTAGACCTTTATGGTCCTGCGCCAAAACATTAATCCCTTGTACCACAATCTTACAGCCCATTAAAAATTATAGCACAACTTGTGTGCCAAAAACACAGATCCTGCACCCAAATTGATAAATTCCTACCAGTATTTGTAAGTTTTAAAGTCCAGTAGTCACACAATTTCCATATGCACAGTTAAACAGAGAATTCCGATAATCATTAATAGGACCACCCACTGGACTACTGTGGAAACTAACAAAGTATACAATTTTATGATATATGAAGTGCCGCGTTTACCGTACCCTTGATTAAGAATACAATTTTATACATGACATGTTCTGCTAAATCTTTTCCCACATACTTCTGTATCTACCTACCCAGTGACTACTGCTGCATAACATGCTGTCTGCAGATAGGACACTAGGTCCAATCTGCTCAGCTCCTTCTGCTCTATAACATGATACCTGTAGATAGGACACAACGTACAATCTTCTCAGCTCCTCCTGCTGCAAAACTCGATACCTGTAGATAGGACACAATGGGGCTCATTTACTAAGGGTCGCACGCTGCACTATTGTCGAACTGTTCACCTTTTTCGGGTCTAAAACGGCTTGTACAGGTATTTAATAAGTGTGTGCTGCTGGGATTGTTTTTGCGCATGCAACTCTTTTTGCGGTGCAGCTGCCCTGGCTTCCATGTGACACAAATTAGGGAACGTGGACTGTCCGACTGATTCGGACTGATCGCGGTATTTAACTTTTACATTGTGTTGCAAGCCCTAGGATGCACCACTAAAAAGATGGTGAACTCTGTCGGACATGAGCGGGGAACATGCATGATTTCGGGCATACGATCTCAGTGAATCACTGCACGGTTCATTATAGTCAGACAATGTGAACTCCAGTGACCGTGTATGTAAATGTGCCCCAATGTACAATCTGCTCAGCTCCTCCTGCTCTATAACATGCTGCTACAGATAAGACACTATGTACAATCTTCTCAGCTCCCCCTGTTCTATAACATACTGCCTGCAGATAGGACGCAATGTTCAATCCAATAAGTTCCTCCTGCTCTATTCACAGTGTTAAAGGTTATCTTTGGGAAGAAACGTAGAGAGATTGTTCTGCCATTACAATGGGACTTTGAGATGGTAACAGGATTAGGCCATTTGTAATTTGAATCAAGAGTTCTATGGCTGTTAATTTAAAAATATTACTGTTATGTTATTAAATATTATTATTATTTTATTATTAACATAAAGTAAAGTTCAAGATAGTGGACTGCAGTGCATAGAGGTATATTCCAACTATGCATCTTCTATACTGACGCTTTCACTGGGAGGTATTCATCAATTTTGTGCAGGAGCCATGCTTTTGGTGCACTAATTGCTAGGTAACGAACTAACTCCACATTCATGAAGGTGAAATAGAGCTCCGTAGACAAGCTTTTTGCAGGTCAAAGTGTGCGGCACAAATTGCGCCAAAAAAGTAACTAGAGGCAAAGCTGCTCCCAAATTCAGGTGCAGCAAGGAAAGAAAAACTATTTAAAAAACTGTTGGAAAGACAATTACTCCCACGTGTGATTTGTCCTCATAAATAAAGGACAAATCTATTTCTGCTTTTTTATATAACATGCTCTTTTACAATAACTTGTACATGGATTTGTGCCCAGCGACATGCCCATCCATTTTACTGAATTTGGTACATATGCAAAATTCTGTCTATAAATAGTCCATTCCCCATGTAATTCCAGATCCAAGCCTAAAACAACAAGGTTCATTTATTTCCAATAGCAGTTCCAGCGGCTTCCTAAATTTGACAGGCAGAAGAGTAAGCAGGTGATGGTAGTATCCTCTGACCCCAAACACCCAAACCGCTCGAACACTCTGATTCATGGCTTCAGCACAATGATAAGTGGAGTTTTTAGGTGATACATAGGTTCTTATTTGTACCTATTTTTATACATGACATTCAATAGAAATTGAGCGACAGTGTGACAGTTTTTATCGCCATATTGGTTCATGTTTCCAGGAAGTATTGGCTAAAAGGGATATTTCAGGCTATGTAAAAATAATAAGAATTTAGGCCCTGTTCACACATCATCCAGATCTGTACAGTATATGCTATCAGCCTGCCAAGAAAGCAGGGGAGTTCTCAGGATCATTAAGATTTCTGGTAGCACTGTGCTGGGCTAGAGGGGTCTTTGTTTTTTAAAGCAGCCCCTACCTCTGATTAAAACATAACTGAAACGGAACAACCCCTTGAGCGCCAAAATGACCAGGCCTGAAAAGATATTCTGCAAAGAGACCCCTGGAGGCCTTTTTTTTTTTTTTTTTTTTTACTTATTTATTAGAATTTTTTTTAAAGTTTTCTTAACTTCTATCCTAGCTTTAGTTACAGAGTGAAACAACCCATTGTTGGGGACTTATGAATCAAGTATAAAATTTGATGTTTTTGGTCAGTAAAAATTGTCCAATTTTGATGCGATTTGGGTCAAAATGTTAGTGCTATCTTAGTATCCGATTTTAAGTGTCATCATAGTTGTATCCGAATTTCCTAGCTCCGAGCAACTACCTTTTTTCATCTTCTAAGAATACCACACTAGTGTAGTCCATTTTTTTTACACACCCTGGAAGATTAATCACAAGTATCTGAGAGGAGAACTGTTCTAGTTGCTTATAGTAACCAATCAGAGCTCAGCTTCCATTTAATAAACAGCTGTGGAAAAATGAAAGCTGAGCTCTGATTTGTTGCCATGGGCAACTAGAACAGATCTGCTCTCAAGCATTTTTTATAAATCTTCCCCAATCATTGACTTCAATGAGCAACTTTCACACACAGTGGGGGGTATTTATCATGAATCCAGAGCTGACAGATACACCAGGAGATTTGTTTTTCATGCACAATAAAAAAAACAACCCATATAAATGTGATCTACGTTTTTCATATAAATAGATAAGTGAAAAATCATCTGCACTCATATTATTTGCAAAAGCAGTCATTTTTTTCAGAGACTCTAAAAGCAGAGATATATAAGTTGTCCATGGCAATCAATCAGAGCGTAGCTTTCATTTTCCCACAGCCGTTTATAAAACTAAAGCAGGGCTTTGATTGGTTTCCATGGGCAATAGAATAGTTATGTAATTACCTCAGACATTTGTGATAAACCTCCCACATTGACTTGAATGGGGAGTTTTTCAGTCATATCGTACGCAAAAGTTGAGCGTGCTGCGTCTTTCACTCAGCAGGGCAAGCATGCATGAAAACAAATGCATGTGTGAAGAATTTTATTGTCCCCAATGGGTCAGTGTCTGATATCATGTTCACATTTGAAAAACTGCCCTCACATTGAAAAGACCCTCACATGGGACCATGGCACTACGACTAGGCCATCATGTCTGTTGTTTGCAGCCCGTTTTGTCACCAGCATGTGAGGTCTGCTCACGCACTAATGATAGTAAAAAAGACTGTCCGGGGCGCAAACTCAGACAGACAAATTGGAATCCAATTTGCTCTAAGGGCGCTGTCCCACGTTGCGTTCGCAAACGCAGACGCATTCAAAACTGCGCCCACCGGGGCGGTCCGCGGTCCGATCGCATCGGCGTTTCTATGGAAACGCCTGCGATCGGGTACGAGCCGCCGGTGTTTTGCGTTCCCGATCGCAGGCGTTTCCATAGAAACGCCGATGCGATCGGACCGCGGACCGCCCCGGTGGGCGCGGTTTTGAATGCGTCTGCGTTTGCGAACGCAACGTGGGACAGCGCCCTAAAATGTGTGATTCGCTCAGAGAACCACAAGTGTGTCAATTTTTTGTGTGCCATTCATGGAAACAAGGGATAGCATATGGACAAATTTTATGTTCTTGTGCATGTAGTCTAAATTTAGAGTTTAAAGATGTTGGGAAGGCGCAATGAACTGAGCGTTTAGCCAAGTTAAAACAGAGTTCTCATACAGTGTTTTTCTATCATTATGTATGTTTCATGAGTTTTGCCAGAGCACATATACCGGAGAATTAAGGCAACAAAGTGTCGTCTTACTGTTTACTTTGTACATAGCTTGTTCATAGTTACAAGGTTGAAAAGAAAGACGTACTGTACCTCCGACATGAACAGACTCTTTTATTTCTGAACCTTAGTTGACCCAATGGAAGTCAAAACCCACCCTTGGAAAGCGTACACTTACATTTTATGGCTAAAGTTAAACATCCTATTTATAACTTGAATGGGTTATTATTGGATGAGTCTGCGAAGGATCCGGGTGTAACCATTAATAATAAACTAAATTGAACAAACAATGCCAGTCAGCTGCATCAAAAGCTTACGGCATAATGAAAAAGGTCCATGTACCATAATTCTGGCATAACCATCACCTTCTTGTAGAAGATCAATTAATTGAAAGAGATTTCCCTTTGAATATAATAGAAAATCAAAATGGACCGTGATCTTATATCAAGACTGACATGGTCATGGTTCTTGACATGGTCTTGCCCCCTAGCCTGTGGACACTGTGAATAGTGATGTTTCCAGGTATTCATGGTTTTCTCAATTTACTTCAATGGAGGTTCGAAAAATAGTAGTGTAAAAAAGAGAGCATATTTACATACTGGAGGTGGATGGCGTTCAAGTGATCACCATTTGGAAGATAGCTGTAAGCGGAGTTGGACTGGCCCATTAGAGAACCAAAGGATCCTTTAATGGGCCCAAACTTTAACTCAATGATGGCCCCCAGAGGTAAAGCAGAAGACAACCTAATTTGGAAGTTACTAGATATTTCTTCTCTAGGGGATGATAAATTTTATCTGGTGGACGCAAGGAGCCCCAGTCTGGCACTAGCTGTGAATGGTGAATAGAGGGATCCTAATAAAATGTTATCTGGTGGGCGCAAGGAGCTCCAGTCTGGCATTAGCTGTGAATGGAGGGCTCCTAATAAAATTTTATCTGGAGGTGCGAGGAGCCCTAGTCTGGCACCAGTTGTGAAGGAGGGCTACAAATAAAATTCTGTGTGGTGGGTGTAAGGAGCCAAAGTCTAGCAGTAGCTGTGAATGGAGGGCTCCTGATAAAATTTTATCTGGTGGGCCCAAGGAACCCTAGTCTTCACCTGCTGTAAATTTCTTAGGTGGCATGTGCCCCTGTAAAATTTGGGCTGTTATTTAGTGCTTCTATCTGTATTAGTGCAAAAAGGAAATTGGCAAAAAATAATTGCGACATTAGTAAAGGTCGAGATAACAAAGATTCAGGTGATGCGATGGTAAACATTGATAACTGGCGTTTGGTGTGAGGTGGAATTTAGCGGCCAGTATACAAACAATGTGAATAAATGCCAAAGATACTGATTACTATACAGCAGCTGGTCTGGAGATGGCACATTTCCCTCTTATATGATATTTCACTTTTACAGCCAAGACTAGTTGTTTATACTCCATGTCTAAAGGTCAAAAATAGTTGTCTCCTGTAACCATGAAAGCAAAATGTAAAAAAAATCACAGCCTGGTGCTGTATGGAGCTTTTCTTCTTTTCCATTTTTACTATTTTCAGACACCTCATGGACATAAGCGTTTGTATTCAGATTAGCTCCCGGACCTATACTGACACAATGTCAACTTGTGCACTATTGTATGCACTCGCCCTGCCAGGACTTTGATCTTATATTCAAGAATACTATCATAAGGTCCTGGCAGGGCGATTGCTCATGGACAGATAAGATCACATGACCCTCCATCTGTGGCCATTTTATCATGTCTGGCTGATGAGGTAAAAGGCAGAAGGCTCCACTTTACATATCAATGATGCAGAGCAGAACTATCAATAAATACTTTACCTAATATCCTGCCCTCCACACTTAGGCTATATTCACACTGCCATTGCCCGCCCGTACCGTAGCGGGCAACGGCAGTGTACGGGGAGAGGAGGAGGAGGTGAGCGCAGCTCACCCCCGCACCTCTCCATAGCAACCTATGGCGCACGGCGCCGTATTATGGGAAAAGATAGGACAGGTCCTATCTTTTTCCCGGGTACGGAACGGTACGGTACTGTACCGTACGTGTGCGGCACCGTACCGCTCCCGTAGGGTGCCGTGCGCCCATTGCTGCCTATGAGGGACGTATATCGGCCGTATATACGTCGGCCGTATATACGTCCCCCATACGTTAGTGTGAATGTAGCCTAACACATACTCACATTACAAAAACATGAGGTAAAGTGACCAACCCCTTTAAATCTGCACCTTTTTGATCCCGTGGCATAGGCTTGAATCCCAGAAGCAAGCACCATCCATACATGTAATGTTAGATTAACATCACATCTCATCTTAACACATAGGGATCTGCTACTAGCTGCCAAAGATTTGATGCCCACACAAAAGATGTATTCAGCCAATACATGAGTATTCATTGGGGTTTTAGGTTGATCACTGGACATCTCTACATAGGTTGGTTGTAGGGATTGAACCTTCATAGAAATGTATTATGTTCATCACCCCATGTAAAAGTGATATATAGGGGGTCATTTACTAAGGGCCCGATTTGCGGTTTCCCGTTAATTGCCCTGGGATTTTGGCGCGCGATCGGATTGTGGCGCATCGGCGCTGGCATGCACGCGACTGAAATCGGGGGGCGTGGCCGAACGAAAACCCGATGGATTCGGAAAAAACGCCGCATTTAAAACAAAAAATCTGTCGCGGAGCTTGCCCTTACCTTCACTCAGCCCGGCTCGGTGAACTCCATCGCGTTCCGATCCTATTCAGCGCAGCAGCGCCACCTGGTGGACGGCGGAAGAACTACCTTAATAAATCCCGGCCGGACCCGAATCCAGGGCAGAGAATGCGCCGCTGGATCGCGAATGGACCGGGTTAGTAAATCTGCCCCATATTGTTGTATCATGCAGTGCACCAAGACTAGTATCATGAAGAACTCTCTCTATCTGTAGTTGGAATATGAGGAACCTGCATGTTTTATGACCCCTTCAAAGCTGGTAGATCTTTTTAGTACTCACATGAAAAGAACTAACTTCTGTATATTTAAACAGAGCTCATAGCAACAAGTTCCAAAGGCTAACATGCCGCACAACAAACGCCTCTACTTGAGTTACATACTGCTTTCAGCAGATCAAGCTCTCGTCTCGGCTGATTCCAAAATGCAATCTACAAGTACCATGGAGTTATTCAGAACACAGAAAATGGTTAGGGTTGCGTTCACACCTTATTTTCAGACTGCATTACAGATCACAGACCATGATGGAGACATTTATTATAAAAGTCAATGGAGTTCATCTGTACCATTTATGTCAGTCATGTGATGGATTTGACACTGTTATTATAATCATTGTTCCTAGCCTGTGGTGGAGCAGAAGAGCATAAAAATAATAAAGATGTGAAGCCTAAGTGATCTTATGTCACATTTACAACATGGCTAAAAGGACACCAGGGTAATACATACATTGTAAATACATTATTTACTAAATGGCAATCTCATACTCTTTATAGCATATAATACACTCATTTGCTTCAAACAAGCACTAGGAAGGAGTTGCTGGAATATAATGTAACTTTCATTGCATAAAAATTAGAGTGTAAGGATCAGTTTATTGCGGAAAACTGTACATCTGCAGGGAGACATCACTATGTGCATTATTCCTATACAATGAAATCACCATGGGCCACAATCATCACATATCGTAAAATAGGCGTACAAGCCATGATTTAGTTGAAATTCCTGGCGCCGTGTCAGGAAGTGCGACTTCTCGTCCCAATTCGCAAGTTGGGCAGGGAAGGGGTGTTGCCGTGTCATGCAGTGGGCAGGCGCAGGCTATGGTGGCTCTGGCGGTGCACCCCCAGACGGACCCTCCTGATAAATCTGGCGAGTGCTGAGGGCAAAGATAGAATCATACGTTGGCGCACTTAGTATGATAAATGTGCCCCCACGTGTAATACCTCAATACTTATTGGGGATTATTTGTGTTTAGTCTGGAAATTTGCACCTATCTTTTTTTTCATTTAGGTTTTGGGATTGGTTAATATAACAGGCATCTTAGCCTGTTGGCTATTTAAAAAAAAAGTCGCACAAAACTTGCAACCCCTTCTAATCTTTTTCCTACCGCCAACTCAGGAGTCGAGTTTATTTGGGACTTTTTACCACATTTTTTTTTAAATGGCCACATCTGGGTTGTAAGAAATATATTGAGGGCAACACTAAAGAAAAGTGCAGGAAAAAGTAAAAAAGTAATACATTTTTACGCAAATTGTCAAAAAAGTTGCAAATATAAGAGAAAAACAAAAAAATTAACTCCATTGTACACTTTGGGACAGTTTATAATTGCCATTTCCCAGTTGAATAGCTACCACATGTTGGCCGAATCTCTGTTTAAGGAACATAGCCCGGGAATCGGACCAACAGGTTTATGATGCTGCCGTCAAGTCACGAGACAACAATTGCCAGCATCAAAGCTGCAACTCCTGGTCCCATAGAGGTGTTCAGTCCTATAAATATTGGCAATGTTCGAAAATAGCGTTTGAAATTACAAATAGCAGAGGTGGTGGTCAAAACCACCATAAGCTTTTATTGCTCTGGACCCACTACTGGAGGTGCACAGGCCTCATTCGTAGTCAAGCCCTGTAGGCATGTTTTGTAAGATCTATGAAAGGCAGAGAAATAAGTCAACACTTCCTTAGTATAAGAGGCAGAGAGGATTAATATGCTTTGGTTGATCAGACATGTTACAATGTTATCATTTCTGACCAAACAGACATGATCAATACGTCTTACCAGGTTCTTATCATCGCTTCTGGTCACAGTGATAGCAGCTCATGCGTCCTGTTTGTCTGCGGATAAAGGCTTGTACCACACGTGATGGAAGAATTGTTGCCATAGGTGGACACTTTTCAGACTGGAGAAATAAACTGCAGTAATATTTACTTTACCTTTGTGAGTAAAGGGTTAACTCAGGCGAACCTGGTCAGGGCGTGGTGAGGGCATTGGGCTTGCTCCATGCTCATTACTAATGTCATCATAAAACCAGGAACTTTGATCCTTTCCACTAAATTAAGCGATATTTCTGAGCAATGCTCAAGGATCATGGGAGGGAAAACATTCTAAAATTATCTCTGGAAGAACAATGTTCTATATACTAAAAGTATTTTGTCACTGCTTAAATTATCGGAACAGACTTTATAATGCAAATAGAGTAGATACTAGGGTCCACTGGAGAATTCTTGACTGTCACCTAAGAGCCCACATATATCTGCTTTCTAAAATTCAGAATATTTTGTACATGCTTCAGAGTAAGTTTTTGAAAGACAACTATATAGTATGAAATAATGAATCCTGAAGTCCATCCATCCATCCATGAATTACAAGATTTGTTTGATGTAGTTATTTATTGTTTCTGCTTCTGTTTGAACATTGTCGCTGTAAAATAAATATATTAAGACAATTTCGGAGCCAAGTGATTGTCCAGGGCACGAGCCGGGCACAGGGAGTGTGTTATTTACACTGGTTCTAAACCTCCCGCACTGACCACAAAGGATTCTGGTCACAAGTGATTGAGCGAGTAAAACCTCACTGAATATGGAAATGTTACAGTATATGGAAAGCCAAAGGAGAAATTCCAAACGCACCCTAAGGCTACATTCACACGGACGTATGATTTCTCCAGTCCCATATTTACGGGCCCTATATACGTGCTGTTTTTCAGCACGTATGTAACCCGTATTTTATACGCCCCCCTAGACTACTAGGGCATACGGAACTGAAATACGGGAGAAAATAGGGCATGCTCTATATTTTTATGCGGCTAGTATACGGTACGGTATGGAACGGAGTTAACAACGGCAATATAAATGGTCAGACGTATTGTCCATTTAAATGAATGTGGCCATATGTAATCCGTAAAAAAACGGTATAGTACGGTACGAATACGGCCATTTTCATACGTCCGTGTGAATGTAGCATAACTATGAGCAAAAATGTTTGTAAAGGCTGTGTTCACACTGGACAGCAAATCTACACTCACTGCATTCAAAATTAACTTTGCAATTGATCCAAATTTGAGGATCCAGTCAAAAGAATTTGGCAAATATTCCAAATATGCTCATAGTATGCTTGTCCACTACAGGCGGTCCCCTACTTAAGAACACCTGACTTACAGACGACCCCTAGTTACAAACGGACCTCTGGATATTAGTAATTTACTGTACTTTAGCCCAAAGCTACAATGAACAGCTATTAAATGCGTCTGCAACGAATCTTTATTGTTAATCCTGGTTCTTATGACAACCCAACATTTTTAAAATCCAATTGTCACAGAGACCGAAATTTTTTTTGCTGGGGCTACAATTATAAAATATACAGTTCCGACTTACATACAAATTCAACTTAAGAACAAACCTACAGACCCTATCTTGTAGGTAACCCGGGGACTACCTGTACTAGGTTTGTGCCCTAATACTAATAGATGTCTTCCTGATTTAACAACATCAAGGCAGTACACCTTGGGTATACTATACACGCACCCAACATCCAACAAATGCACAGTGAAGTGGAGGAAATGTGTACGCACCAGAAATAAGCCCACATCGTAAGGAAATGATGATGGTTTAGTACCCCAAATTCTCCTATTAAAATGTATTTTCTGTTTTCTACTGCACCTATGCAGACCTATCACAGATTGCAAGCTCTTGGGGACCGGGCCCTCATTACTATTGTTTCATATGACCATGTTATTACTTTGTAATATATTATTTTGTCTGTACATGCCTACGATGATTTGGAAAGTGCAGCAAAATATGATGGTGCTGTAGAAATAAAGATTTGTCTTAACGGTATTGTGTCTCCATGGTAACAGACAACAAACAGAGTCTGTGTAGTCTGATTCTCCAATTCCAGTCCCTTTTAACTGTCCACTACATCTTCCTACCTTAACAAATACATGGAGTATAATACAGGATCAGACTTGTTTATTGTCTGTTACAATGGATGACGCAATGCAAAACGCATTTTTCTAAATAGAAAGTGGATTCCACCGTCAAGGACGTAGTTATGACCCTTTCTGTAACCATACTCCAGAAATGGAAAATATTAGAATTCTTTGCAGAACTTGAAGCATCCGTTTTGCACGTTTGTATCCAGACTTTGGCTAGGTGCACAAAGAGTAGTCTCAGCTGAGAGAATTTTGTAAGTAGGTCAGATGTGTGATAGGATCTGTGGGATCCAAACATTGTGACAATGATCACTACGATCTGATATTCCCGGCCGTATTGTAACAATACTTGCTGCTCTCATGCCCAGCCTAAGTTGTTATTTATATACTGTATATGTTTTTTTGCCAGTGGTGCCAGGGCGGAGGTTCAGAGTCTGGGTGTGTCCCATCATGCAGATAGTACATGTAATTCTTCAGTACTACTAACAGATCATCCTGTTTAAACCAATGGATTTTGGTTTGAAGTTATGTAGATCAAAAGCCCCCTAGGGGAAGGCATAATATGTGAATCCTAATTAAGAGATTCATTTAAGTAGGGGTACTCCAGCCATGAGGCGAGTTGAGCCTCTTGTCTCAGGCAGCGCTATCTGCAACAAGATTTGGAGGGGGCGAGGGAAATATCAGGAGCACAGTCAACTGCTACATAGTAGGACCTGACACTTAAAAATGATGTCTATTCATCTGACCTTCTGGTGGAGGTCAATTGATTCTTTACTAAAGTGCCAGGCTGCAATGATCAGCTGTAAAGTGTCTGTAATGAAGCTTTATTGATAATCCTAGATCCCATTACAGCCAAAAATTTTGAAACTCCAATTGTCACTGGAGCAGAAACATTATTTGTCTGGAGCTACAATTATAAAATATATAGTTTCGACTTACATACAAATTCAACTTAAGAACAAACCTATGGAACCTATCCTGCACATAACTGCCTGTATTACTATCGGATAGGGCAGAGGGAGACCTGTTCTATAACTCGCCTTAGGCAGCAGAGAGTTTAGGTTCGCCCCTGCATTTAACCCCTGGCACTAGGAAGTAGTTTCTGGGTGTAGCTCAGTCTTCTTCAGGTGCTGTACAGTAAGTCACTTTTTCCCTAACTTGTCATTTGCAGAGAAGATAAACCGGATCCATCACACAAGTAGCGCAGATGGAAACCAGAATTTCAGCTCTGGCAGAATATTATTAACTCTTCTTATACAATCATTTATCCATCATATCAATAAGTACAAACAGGGTATCACACCCTAAGGACAATAAGAGATAATAAAAGATAAAAGATGGGTTTATCTGCCCGTGTGAAATGACCCTTCTACATAAACAATGTTTTTGTCCGTGTCCTTCCCATTATTTCAGTGAATAGTACACAGACAAATACATTTCTATGTGCTCATGCATGGGCATGGTTTGGGCTGATTGCCTTTCTTTTCTACTGTGGACCTAACACGCCAATGACACGGACTAGGAATAATGGACTATGGAACTGTTGTTTCAGTCCACAAATCCCAACGTGTGTGCCGGTAGCCATTATGTACAATTTAGAGCGGTGGTGGCGAACCTATGGCACGGGTGCCAGAGGTGGCACTCTGAGCCTTCTACATGGGCACCCTTGCCATCAACCCAGGGTACAGTTTGCCATACAGGACTCAAGGCCTCTTGCAGTCCCAGGCAGCCCAGAACCCTAGAAGGAAGCTACAATGATAATCCAAACTTCTTCTCCTTCTTTCTACTGTATTGGTGTCCTTGTGGTGCCTATACAATTTGAACCTGTGAAAGAGCAGGGAGTAATAAGTTACTGCTTAAATTGTCGCATCGGCACTTTGGGAAAAATATGTGGGTTTTAGTTGTAGTTTGGGCACTCAGTGTCAAAAAAAAGGTTTGCCATCACTGATTTAGAGGGTCAATAACAACTACAGCAGCTTATGGGGTAATGGTCATGTTAATGTTACATATTTCCCCATATAAAGAGGAGACCTACATAGGTTACAATAGATAATTGTCCATATCTGGCTTGAGAATTTGCAGTAAAGGGGACACCACTGGAATGGGCACCATTAATAGTGCAGCATACAGTACTATTCGATCTGCAAAAAATATGGCACCCATTATAGTCAACGGGTGAATCAGGTCCAGTAATGTGGACAACTTATGACGATTTATTTTAAGTGCAGGTTCCCCTCAGGTATTTCTTCAGTCACTTGACAGGAACCCTATATTTAACCTGCGTCACAAGAATGTAAGAATTCAGAAAGAGGTAGAGGTGGTAATTACTAAGCGTAGTGACCATAGCACATGCCCAGTGACACCTACAGTGTCCCTATCTGTCCGTCGTCTGTCTGACACAATGGAAATAGCCTGAAGCCTCCTAGGTCCAAGGTAAGGGGTTATTGATGGTCTTACAAGCTTATCTTCTCCATAGCAATACAAAACAGACCTGTAAAAATGTCACACACCCAAAAACTTTCACAGATGTTACAGCCACCCAACGCACAATGTCACATTCCAGACTATTAAATATTCACATAAAAAATTCCGTCCGCCCAAACATCAAGGTTCATGGATCATGCATGGTAGCACATAAAAGAAGGCTTCTCAGTCGTGGCTCGTAATCCTTGCACTCACCGTTCAGCTATAGTATTTTGTGTTGTTCGTGTATTGTCAGGGCATTAGCACAGCACAAACTGGAAGCCTTCTGAACCGCCAGACATTCTAGTAAGTCAAATCTATCAAGTTAACTCTTCCCGTTCTAATGACAATCCCTACACCATCTGCCCTATGTGAGCCAAAGTATTAGTGAGAATTAGACACAGCTTAGTTATCGCCACTGTCTGATGTGTGTAATTGGGCTCTGGGGTTATGTACACAAGATCAGTACTGCATTATGAAGACTTTTGTATCTTAGGATCTAGGTTAGGGGCAAATAACTACCTCTGTAGCAACCATAGTGGCTGCTATGGGGTCCCAGTTGTCAGAGGCCCTACAGCTCAGACTGAGCAGCACACAGCGGTGTCCATCCAGGCACTGTGACTGTAGTAATTTACTTATATTTGTTATTCATGGCCTCCTTCCTTGTAAAATTATGCTAATGAACATGAAGGGCTTCTGAAGGTGCAGAGAGAGGAGGACACAGTGTAACAGCCAATGAAGCTGCAGCACTAAGGGGCTCTTGTAACACCCTCAGGAGCCCTTCAGGGCAATTAGCATAATTTTAAAAGTAGAAAGAAGGAAGCCATGGATAACAAATATGATATTACCACAGCCACAGTGACTGGATCTATGAGTAACCTTCCCTGCTTTATCTGTGCTTGATTTTGATTTTCCTTAAGGTAGATATTAGAAGCAGCTTCAGTTATACGTTCCTGCTACTCTTCGGCCCCTTTCACACTTGCGTTTTTAACGCACGTTTTCAGACTTGCATTTTGTTTCACGCACACACGCGCGTTTTTTGCGTGAAAAACGCATTATACAAGTCTATGGAGATGCATCAAAAAATGCATTGCACTCTGAGACACTTGCAAGTCCAATGCGTTTTTCACGCATCAATTGCCATAGAAAAGATAGAGCTCAGTCTGCGCGTGAAAAACGCATTGAAATTGCATTGAAAACGCGCGTGAAAAACTGAGACACTGAACTAACTCTGACTGAAAACTGATTGCACTCTGATGCAAAATGCGCGTTTTTCACTGACCAAACCCTGATCGCACCCTGATCAAACTCTGACGTGATCTGCAACGCAAGTGTGGAAGGGGCCTTAGGGTGAAGACACACATGGCGTTTTTAGGCCATTTTTGGGCCGTTTTTAGTTATTGCGTTTTCACATTGTTAAAAAAGCATGCGTTAAAAAACGCATGCGTTTTTGACCAGTTTGAATTAAGGTAATTGCTCAAACCTGTCAAAAACGCATGCGTTTTCAAAAAACGCATGCGTTTTTAACGATCTGAAAACGCACTAACTAAAAACGGACCAAAAACAGCCTAAAAACGCCATGTGTGTCTTCACCCTTAGACCGGCGCCACACAGGGCGCTTTGTCTTGCGTTTTTGTCCGTTTTTCCGAAATTGCAAAATGAAAAACGGACAAAAACGCATGCGTTTTTTAACGCATGCGTTTTTAACAATCTGAAAACGCACTTAGTAAAAACGGCCCAAAAACGGCCCAAAAACGCCATGTGTGTCTTCACCCTTAGGCTACATGCACATGATGTATGCCCGCCGTACCGTAGTACAGCTGGCATACATCAGCGCCGGGGAGTGGAGGAGGGGGAAAGCGCTGCTCACCCCCGCTCCTCTCCATAGGAATACACAGCGCACGGCGCCGTATTCCATAGAAAGATAGGACATGTCCTATCTTTCTACGTGCTACGGAATGGTACGCCTTCAAAGTTCGCCATTGTCTACTTTTCTGTGCTGTTCCCTGCGTTATCACCTGAATCCGGATATGAAGGGTGCAGGTATCAAAAGAGTAACAAATTTTGGCGCAAATCTACGGTTGCCCCCTAAAAGGTGTAGAAATTAGCTAAGAGCTGTTTGCTTTTACTTTTTGTTTTTTTTTTTTCAAAATTAACTAAAGACCAAAACGCCCTCAACGCCATGTGTATCAGTAAGGAAAAAATAGTTTGAAGATTTGATAAAGATGCAGGACTGAAATCAATTTAATTATTATTATATGCACTGTAATAAAAAAAATAGGAAAATCTTATTCATATAGGGCATCATATTCCGCAGTTTCTTTACAGATTATCAGGAGACATATACAGGCGGTCCCCTACTTAAGAACACTCGACTTACATACGACCCCTAGTTACAAACGGACCTGTTGGTAATTTACTGCACTTTGGCCCTAGGCTACAATAAACAGCTATAATAGTTATTAAAGTTGTCTGTAATGAAGCGTTATTGTTAATCCTGATTCTTATGACAACCCAACATTTGTAAAATCCAATTTTTTTTTTTTTGCATAAAGATAACCAAACTTGTGCATATGTGAATGGTTTGCCGTAACCTGCAGAGATCCCTCATTTAGGCAGGTATATGCTGGAGAAACTTTATACCCCTCCGCCTAATGTCTGCAGCAGAGGATCTTTGGCAGAGGAACAGAAGGACACCTGCATGCTATGAAATATTAACAGAGCAGGGGCGTGGGGCACACGGTGCAGAGCAAGCGCTCAGGTGTTGTGTTACTCTGCCTTTGTAATCCTCACAGAATTCTCTTGAAGTCTGTGAATACTATTAACCATTTCAGATTGAGTTGCAGTCATGTCTATACAGAAGTTGGAGCTAATATAAAGCCTGATATTGGGTGTTCTTCACAGTACCTACCTACTACAGTGTATGAAAGTTATAGTATTGTCAGCGTTGACCGTGCAGCGCTATTTTCCTATCATGAGACAGTCACTGAATTTGATTAAACTATTTTTGCATTGAAAATAATTCTGCCCTCATTTGAACCTTTGTGAAAGTTTTTCCTAGTTACCTGTGCTCATAAGCGACCTTAAGGGGGGTTGTGCCAACTGAGGAAGTTATCTGCTATCCACTAGATAGGGGATAACAAGGTGATGAGTGAGGGTCTGACTGCTGGAACCCCCATCAATCACGAGAACAGCATTCTAGAGAACAGGGGTCTATCAGGTGTCCCGTTGCTCCATTCATTTGTATAGGAGTGATGGAAATTATCTCTGACACTTACATTGACGGTGTATGGGAGCGCTGGAGATGCCTAAAGGCTGCACTTGCCAATTGCTTGCATAGAATTTTATGTATTGGTATTGGACACATACTTGTCCTACCGCTCTATCAATTAGAGAGAACAGGACCCCAGTTCTCCAGATCGCTTGGGGGCCCCAGCAGTCAGACCCTCACTGATCATTTTGTAATCTCCTAGGATTTAGGATAACTTCCTAAATTGGTACAAGCCATTAAACCCCAAAATAAATTACCTGGCTCCTAAACGGTTTAAGCAATTGATGAGTGTTTTATAGATGTGGATCTATAGACATGTAGAAGCGTATGGGGTTACTCCACTGTTCCCATCCATTTCCCTGTACTGTATTCATCTATGCTTTGTTGGGTGATGGGTTGGCATGGTGACTCTGCACTTACTAGTGACATTGCCTACTGGAGTTACTTGACCCCAGTTCAGGGGTTACAGGTTATACAAGAGTTTTACAATATACAGGTTATCTACCTGCATTCCACTGAAATCCAGCTACCCTGTCTACTCCTCCCTGAGTTTAAATCCTTCCTATGCAAGTGGTTCAATTCTGCTACAACAGTTGCCCAACACTATTATACCAGGGGTAGAGACTTACTACACATGTCTTCACGTCTCTTCCAGTCTTCCAACCTTATTACACCAATAAGTACACCAAGATAACCACAACTCTTCTTAATTTCTACTTCAGCACAGTTTTGCTTCCTCTGTACATAGCCACAGCTCTGCCTTATCGTTGCACAGCCTCTTCTCTGCTTCATCTCTGCATGACCACAGCTGTGCTTCATCAATGCGTAACCTTAGGTCTCTTACATCAATGTACTTTCAAAGCTCCCCTACCCCTATATGTAGCAGGCTCAACTCAAAATTGTGACGTCCCAAGCAATGTTCTACTTGAAAATGTTGGGAGTTATCATCATGTAGATGTTAGTGTAGCACATACCACCTACCTTATTAAAGTCTTTAATAATCTGGCGCATACTGTTTTATAAATCCGGGCCAATAAGTGGGAATAAGTATATGATACTGGTGATAATTACAGCAATAGAGCTAATTGTTAACTATGTCAATAATTACTTTCATTGTGTCATTTATTGTATCAGTCATTTACTATCATTCATTACCCAGTGTATATATAATAGTAATTATCACCACGATAAATAGGATGATTACTGGACGGAAACGGAAGCGCTTATTTGTCATCACAAATTATTACAAATACTGGGTGCAAGTCGAAAATATTTTAGTCATAGCTGAAAAATGAAGATGACATGGTTTTGGAACATATATGATGCCACAAATCTTGACAAAGTAGGAGTTGACCTCAGTTGTGTATAATTTTGTATCTATGGTGACCTAAACCTAAGTAATAGGGCTATGGCAGCTTAGCTCCCACTTATTGGAATTGGAGCTATCTATAGTAACCAAGCGCAGCCACTATCCATCTCTGTTCTCTGATAGTTTTAGAGGAACTGCTGATCACGGCCAAGTGTAGGACTCCACTATTCTGATATTAATAATTCTAATCCTGGATTATTGATATATTCAACCTGTGAAAGTCCTTGATGTTCCTTTTTTGGCCAGGTTTCTCCTTAGATCCAAGATCTCTGCTAAAATTTGAAGCAGGAGGACAATTCCCCATTCATGTAAAAATATTTAAAGCAGAATATCCCATTAAGTAATTAGCATGCATTTATTGACCAGATAATTTAAACAAAATCCTGCACCTGTTAATACAGTACATCAGTGTCTAGTGTCCAAAATGCTTACCTAGGGGCAAATGTTGCTCCTCACGCCTGACGAGGCCCAGAGATCACCTCTTCAACCAGCAATGAGTACGGATGGTATTCACTAACATGATAATTATAATTTGTAGCCATTAGTCATAGTTGCACAGTTTATACGGTTGAAAAAAGACACATGTCCATCAAATGCAACCAAGGAAAGGAAGGAATTGGATGAGGAAGGGGTTTCGGGGAAACAATTCTATAAAACATAACCACCAATGTTATTTAGGTGTAAAAAAGGCATCTAGACCCTTCTTGAAGCTCTCTGCTGTCTCTACTGTGACAAGCGCCTGAGGCAGGCTATTCCACAGATTCACAGTTCTCATCAACCATTACGTTTAGGAATAGAACAATTATCGTATTTTTTGTTATATGCAGAACGCCCATAGACTGACTCTTCTTGTTTTCTGGTCACAACTAATTTAAGGGTTAGGATCAGTACAATTGGATTAACTCCTACAATGGCCTCATGTCTGTCCACCCCACCGGGATTCATCTATGTACAGTCAATGGTAAATCAGCCTCTGGTATTGATTTACAGGTTCAGAAGAAGACAATCCCATGACGAAACACTGATGTCTTTTTCGTAAAGACTAATTTATAAAGGCCTATTTGTTTTTATTGGGAATATGTTCTTTGTATGCAGGTTTCCAATATGATTAAAAACATACAGACTTGTTCTATTTACATAACTTGTACATGTATTGAACATTGCTTGACTATTGCTAACTAATCCAGCAGCACGGTGGCTTAGTGGTGAGCACTACAGCCTTGCAGCGCTGGGGTCCTGGGGACTGATTTGGCAAGTTTTGTTTGCGCTATATAAATAAAGGAATTGCTATCATGTAACGCACTGCTTCTACATCTTCTATATTGACCACTTTTTCATGACATTGAAGACCAAAATTCACACTTGAATTCCATTGACCATATACAGTTATTGCCACCCTCTTATGCAGACCAGTTGCCCTGTGACTGATTGTTGGTTCCACCAAAAATGATTAATATTGGAAGGTACAGTCCATTGTTTGTAAAAATCCTCAAATGTATAGGCAAAACAACATGTTAAAGTTGCCTCTAGGTGGAAACTCTTCTTAAAGTCTATAAGATGCTCCAGTTTATTGCTGTAGCCTTCAGCTTTCGGTTATCCAGGTTTTATTGACTCATGTTCTGATATCTCAGCTGAGGTGTGAATATTTATTCTTCTTTACTAGCAGCATTATGCAAAGACGGAAATGATAAGTGTTACAAGTGTTGACTTAATGGAAAGATGCATTGAAGGTGCATTACTATACTCGGACTGTGGTTTTCTTTGTGACAGTTCCTTGTTGGGTGACGCTGGCTAAGATTTATGACACTTACATTGTATTATGAGTGACCTGCATAGAATGCAAAAGCTAGACACAAGATAAATAAGTGTCCACCTGATGGATTATCAAATATTCTTGATAAATAGATTGACAGAAGGTGAAAAAGTCTGGTTGAGCTCAGTATCAGTCTTTCCCATGCAACACTCACAAGGGTCAACGAAACTGAGATATGCCAAGCTGTGTGGTAGGGTGTATGCACGCAGCAGGAAAATTGGTGATAATCTAACAATTTCTAAGCTACATGGTCTACATGGAGATAAAATATGTAGAGATATAGGGCATTTTCCTCATTATTCGACTATTGACAGTTACTGTTTACCCAAATCATAACTATGAATCATTTATCATACAGAAGCCAGAGGAGCCTTTAGTCTCTCTTAGGCACTTGCGTTTCTCCAACCCTTCTATAAAAATAAATAAAAGATTTCATATTTTGCTTTCTGGAACTGGATATGTGTGTAATAGGGTAAAAGTTCCACAGGTAGGTCATAAGTGAAAGCCACCAGCACATCAGCATGGTGGTGGACCATACCATTCCCTGTTGTTTAGGGGCATTAATTCTAATCAGAATACTTATAAGTTAAATTAAAAGGAAGGCATATTCTTCTAACCGTGGTGTCCCATTATAGCAGTGCATTCCCATTGTCTTAACTTCCAGTTCCTACTGGACCGTAAGTAGAAAGGGTCCCATGACCACTGTAGCCAACCACCGGTCTCAATGGTCACACAAGATATTAGAAGCAAATAAATTGGGATGCAAACTGCTGAAATGGAGCATCAGGGGTAAGTATTTTTTAATACTAGGTCATTAGTGAAAGCCACCAGCATATCAGCATGGTGGTGGACCATACCATTCCCCTATTTATACCACCTAAACCATCACTGAGTTTTATTGATATCCATATAGCAGTCCAGAAAAGTTGTGGCAAACTTATGGAACAGGTACCAGAGGTGGCACTCAGAACCATCTCTGTGGGTACCCAGGCCTTCACCCTACCACACAGTTTTCCAGACAAGTTGAGTGAACGAAGGCCTCCTCCTGCAGTCCTGGGTAGTCCAGGGTGTGCTGCGTTCAGCACTAATATAAATCAACACTTCCTGAGCTTCCTGGGACCGTTGGAGGAGCATGGAGGTCTGGACAGAGCTGGATTATCATTGGAGCTCCTTCTACTTCATGATTCTTCCTAATCAAGGGAACCCTGGAGGGAAGCTACAATGATAAACAAATTTACCCTCCTTCTTTAAATGGAATTGATCTCCGCAGGACGTCAGTACGATTGAAAACTGTGGCAGAGCAGAGTGCAATACGTTGCTGATTAAAATGCTGTATCAGCACTTGGGTTTTTGGCTGTAAATTGGGCACATGGTCTCTAAAAGGTTCACCATCACTCATCTAGATCCTCATAAGCAAAGTAGATGCTTTCAAAAATGATGCTTTCTGTTTTACAGGAATGTCTTTTTTATGGACCATATTGTCCATTTCTTACTCATCGATGGATTGGGTATGAATAGTGCAATGTAACTCTATGTGTATCCTATGTGTTAAACAAGTCTCCAAAATATAGAAAAACACATGAATAATTAATACACCCTAGAGTTTCCAAAGGTTAATTATTGAAGGGATAATATACGCTTTTTATAACTAAGTTTATTTTCTTTTCTTTTTTTAAAACAAAAGAACATATGTGATCCTCTACAAAGAAGTTGGTTTCTTTGTCTATTTTCATGGTAGGTTGAGCCAAGTTGAAACAGGCAGAATTGTCAGCCCTACAGGCCAATGTGTCATGGAAAAGGATCCAGCGTTTGTTTGATTTTATTGTGCAATCCAGTGCGGACACGTCCTCTGCAGCGATATGTAATCAGGCAATTTTGTCAGTACTTAAAGACGCCATTTTACAGCTTATGAAGTGTATCATCTACAAAATAAGTGAACTAACTTTTCAGCAAACTTTGCATAAATCGAAAGTGATTTATGGGCGGAATGAGTGGGTGCCCAGGGTCTCTGGCTCCTATGAGGGCCCTAGGCTGCCCAAACCCCCATATTAAAAAATGTCCCTCCTCCGTTATATAAGTCATTGGTGTTGCCGACATAACACATGACAAGCATACACAGCACAGCCTTTTACCCAGGGGCGTAACTAGGAGAGGCAGGGCCCGTAGCAGACTTCTAAATGGGGCCCCCTACCCCCTCAGAAAATATATATATTGGTATGCACTGTATATTTTGTATGCATATATGCACTGACATATTTATACACTTACATAGATCTGTCAAAGTAGCTGCTGATCACATCGGGAAAGTACACGGGAAAAACTAGAGATAAAAGTCCCATCATTCTGCTGTCTAATCTCTCTCCCCCGATAAATCTTATCTAAGCTGCCGCTTTATGCTGTGCGCTGTGGAAGATGTGCACTGTTATATACATATTATGATGTGCAATGCAATGGTGCACATCCTCCATTCTTTAGTGTGTTAGGTCAGATGCCGGGGCCCCCTGACACGGCGGGCCTCATAGCAGTTGCTAAGGCTGCTACCGCTGTAGTTAGGCCCCTGCTTTTACCATTGGTCTCTGTTATTCTTCACCATAATGGAAGAAAATAATTGTGTTTGTGTGGGGGGCTCAATCATTATGCAGCTCAGGGCCCATTGTAGCCCTAACCCATCCACCACTGTTGCTGTACAGCTGTGCTCTGTGATGTTCTAATATGTGTGAGTTACAGTTAGATGGGGAGCAGGATCTCCTGTCTTTTTGACAAATACAGATAGAAGCGGGGGGGGGGGGGGGGGGGGGAGACTGCTGAAAATCTTTGGTACAAGTTATGAAAAGTGCAAAAAAAGATTCACTTTGGACAGACATTTAAAGGTGGGATGCTGGGAGATCTACCATCAAAATCCGACATGGATAAACCAGGGACACTTGCTCATAGATCCAGGCACCGTGACTGTGGTAATTGTCTTATATTTGTTATCTATGGCCTCCTTCCTCCTAAAATCAACTTTTATAAGTGTGTTAATGAATCTGAAGGGCTCTGCTTTTACCAGAGCTCCTCTGTGCTGCATATTCACAGGCCGTTACCATGAGTATAACATGTCTCACCCTCCCTCTGCCTGTGTAATCTAGCAGCAGCAGAAAGTGCAGGCGGAGGGGAGATCTGCTCTGCTCATAGTAACAGCCTGTGATGCTACAGCATGGAGGGGCACTGGTAACACCCGCATAGCCCTTCATAAACATAAGCATAATTTAAATGATTGATTTTAGTAGGAAGAAGGACATAGATAACAAATATAAGAATATTACAGTCACAGTGTCTGGATGTAGGTGTCCATGGTTTATCATGCGGATATATATATATATGTTTATGTCTGCGCAAGTTTTTAGTCTACGTTTGCATGAAAAAAAAACTGTTTTTGGAGTTTGCACATGTATTTATTATGTGTTTGTGTCAGAATTGTGTTGTGGTTGCCTTTTGTCCAACACTTTAGAAACCTGTGCCCCTAAAGGGGTGTGTTGGTGTGTGTTGCTGGTTTGCGCCACATTTATCCATAGAATCACAATTGTCTTGCAACAGCATGAAGCAAATTGCACCCAAGAAAAAATGGCGCAACTGTATGTACATCCTGATATCTGACCTGATTCATTGAGAGCGTATAACACTATTCAAAATTTGGCACAAAGTGAAGCAAACTGTATGAAGGCAGATTGCACCAGTTTTCATATATCTAGGCCAATGTATTTGCAAACTTCAGGGGCAGATAAGGACTGCCATGGGCCCTGGGCTGTATGAATATTATACCCCCTACATCAGTGATGGCAAACCTTTTAGCCGCCGAGTGCCCAAACTACATCCAAAACCCACATATTTTTTGCAAAGTGCCGATGCGACAATTTAAGCAGTAACTTATTACTCCCTGCTCTGTCACATGTTTAAATTGTATAGGCACCTGAGGACACCAATACAGTAGAAATAAGGAGAAAAAGCTTTGGTTATCATTGTAGCTTCCTTCCAGGGTCCTGGGCTGCCTGGGACTGCAAGAGGTCTTGAGTTCTGTCTGGTGAACACTGCCCTTGGGTGATGGCGAGGGTGCCCATGGAGAGGGCTCTGAGTGCCACCTCTGGCACCCGTGCCATAGGTTCGCCACCACTGCCCTACATGAATGGAATTCCCTTCCTACATATGCTACCAGAAGCTTCTTGGGGAATGAAGGATGTGTCCCTGCTGCCTGCTTTGTGGTTTCAGGACCTGCAAAAAGGTCCTGAAATGGCTCTTGTGTACATGTGTATTGTATGCAGGAACATTTGTATGAGGATTTCATGGGTGGAGGCCCATCTCGGTATAAAATTTGGTGCCATGGGCTCCCTATAAGTCTTGGACCCCGGGCTACCGCCCAATCTGATAGTGGATACTTGCATAAAGCAGACATAATGTAAATGGGTTTACAATGAGGGTTCATGGAAAGGGTTACCTTCGAGTATTGTAAATTACTGCCCCAAACCCATAAATAAAGAGACTAAGGCAAAGTACTTCCATTGAATTTAAGACCCTTCCTTACCTTTCCAGATTAGGATTTGGAGATCTGATGACAGATTCACAAATTATTGACTTTAAAGTATTGGGCCACCTAAACATCCCATTCTGAATCCATATACTTTACTTGAAGGTGATGGGCCCCAGTGCAAAGTCTCTGCCAGGCCCTAACTATAATGTATGGTTTATAGTACTAGTCTTTTGATATAGAAAAGTGACACTTTATGGGCCCCTAAGTATCATGGGCCCAGTTGTAACCGCACCCTCTGCTCCCCATCAAGTTCCTCCCCTAACTTTAATATAGAGTTGTTTCCACTTTGCAGTTTAAAGAGCTTCACTCTTCTGGGAAGGCTTACTGTAAGATTTTGGGGATGTCCATGGGAGTTTTGGCCCATTTTTCTAGAAGAGCATTTGTGAGGTCAGAGACTGATGTTGCATTAGAGGTCCTGACATGTAAATACTGTTTCATGGGGTTGAGTTCAGGATTATTTGCTGCTAGTGAAGCCCTTTCACCCCATGGACATTGCTTGATGGGACAGAAAAGAATCTTCCCTAAACTCCTCCCACAAAATTTCGACAATTTCCATATTTCATCAAGGTCCAAAAACCATCCTTTCTATCATACTGTTTACTGTAATGTGCTTTCATCAGCATTAGTGTATATGTGGTGACCCGGGATTGTATTTGGGGTGCTGGGCCTTTAAGGTGTCACACGGTGGTAGTCCATATCCGAGGGAATACATGGGCCCCAATCCCAGGTGGCACTCACACTCCTTGTGTGTCCCGATTACCCGCCCCCACGTAGGTACCTGTAGCAATGAAGACTTCAGACGCCCAGTCTCGGGGGTAACCGTTGCTCTTTATTGGCAGGACACGAGAAATCCAGATCACAGTCGTTTTGGATGGTGTAGCTGATGGTAAGTGGTCTTCTGAAGCAGATGAGCGGAGTCTTTTCACAGAGGCTTGGACTAGCAATAACTATGCTTGCCTGAGCTGAGTAGAATACCTGCTCCCAATGACTTTACTTCCTATTAGACAGGGTACGTACTTAAATACGAACAGACTTTGGCGCTGCTGGCGGGATGACCCTCAAACTTCCAAGACAGCTTGCTATGGGCTCTGTATATATATTATGTATTGTCCCACAGACGGTTAAAGAGGATGCACGTAGTAATCCCTGCTAACTTGGGTAAACGGGTGATGAACAGGCTTGCAAAGGATATGGCCTATGGCTCTTTCTCCTCACAGACCTACTTGACCACACACTGAAGTGTGTCTACACACTGCACACACCGAAGTGTGTCCTCACTAGAACTACAGGGTTACAGACCCTCTATCCAGAGGGCTGCTCCTGGGACTCCTCCTTCCAGAGCAATCAAAGCCTTGACTGGCCCTGGAGGTCAGGTGATTCAGAAGATCCACTCCCACAGCTTGACCATGTGCAGATGATGTAATATTACAGTAATATTGCGTAATATAGAAGGGAGGGCACTAACATTAGTGTCAATGGCAGATGCAATTAGCAATATTTACCACGAAATGGGGCTAAGTGATATAATACAATTATACAAACCACATGGAAATCTAAAATGGAGAATGAACTACTCCCACACTAGGCTTGGGCCTATACCTTCACATGTGCTTACAAAAGATGCATGAAAGACTAGGTAAGGGAGTACATATATGAGAAAACAGGGGTTTAAGCTATGCAGGTGACCAAACCTATAGTGACAGACTGCCAGATGTATACTGGGCATGTCCAGGTCACTGCATATACAGTAACCCAAGATGCTTTGAATGGTGATATCATCACTGATTGCTATATATTGAAGAGCTTCATCATTGCAGTACTGCCCCCTAGTGGTGTATGTATATGTACATTGAATGAGAGCTGTGGATGACTAATATTCCATCCTTGTAACTTATCAAACAAAGGAGAAATCTCAGGGCAATTGAGACCAGATGACTAAGGGGACTAATGTCCCTTTCAGCTTAATGTTTCCTGTTCTCAGGGGTTTAACCTTCCATCAGAATTGTATACATGACTTGACTTAAAGTGCCAGAGGAACCTTAAATGGTTCTCCTCCCTAACAAGAGGAGAAGAGTATTCAGCTTTCTCTAGATATAATTATACATATAAAGTACCGTAAACTACTCCCAGGGGTCAAATCCCCAGTGATCAATAACTTATACTCCTTAAACTGTGAATGTTAATGCTTTATCGATGTTATGATAATAGAAAAAATTATAATTGGGGTAAAAATCTGAAATACATTCATAAGATCTTATAGCTTTGTGGTCAATCATGGCGTTAAGATGTAAAACATTGCCATTAGATTATGAAATATTGGTTTATTATAGGTTACAATGCAGATATAGTATATCATACAGATACCAAAATTATTTCAAAATATCAAAACATATCTAAAGTACATCAAATTAAATGATGGAATTAGGCAAATTGGATTGTAATGGATCAGAGCCAGGATTAATCCATGCCAGTAATTTGTGGTGTCAACATTTTTTCAATGTTAGCTTATTACATAGTCAATATCCCACATACAGACTGTCCCCAGGTTACATAAAGGATAGGCTCTTTAAGTTTCTTCTGAAAGGGGTTTTCTTATCTAGGTATTAACATTAACTTTTATTCATCTGCCATATAGATACATTTCCTCAATCGGATGTTATTAACAAAAATGGGTGAGGATAATTTCACGTAAATGTCATCATGTTGTCAGTTAGAAACGAGACAGCTGTCCTTGGATATGACCACCCTCACACTCTTTGAGTAGTGGCTAGAATTTGTTGAATTTGTATGTAAGTCTGACCTGGTATACTTAGTAAATATAACTCCAGACAGTATTTTTGGTCCCTATGACAATTGGATTTTAAATATATTGGGTTGACAAGGGAATAAGGATGAAATAAAGTAATAAAGTAGCCTTGAAGACACATTAGATTAGCAAATGTAGCAAAAGTTTAGCAAATTACCAGCATCCAAAAAGCAGAAAGGTCCGTTTGTAACTAGGGGTCATCTGTAAGTCGGGTGTGTTTTTAAGTAGAGGATTGCCTGTATATGACAATATATCGGTCAGATTTGTACTGCCCTCTGATCTCAATGTAATGCATCTTCCAGAATATGACATCATTATGCATTGTACACAAAAATACATGATTTGAAAGGATTTAATTCACGAATAGAGCAAAAACCGCAGCAAAGTTTACCAATACATAACATAGGTGTGCCCCAGCACTACACCTAAGTGCAAGGAGACCATAAAGACATTCTCAGCATTCTGTAAACCCATAAACTATGTGAGATGAAGGTCAATGTTCTGTACAAATACTTATAAAATTGTTTAATTGCGTATATGGTCTTGGGGCCTTTACTGCACCAAGATGCATACTAAGATTTTCCTCATCATCTCCTATGGAGAGTATAAAATTAAAATTCACGCATATTGTAGGCTTCTCTATAACACTTAGGACTATAACTAATGAGGAAGATTAATTAAAGGAAGTCTATCACCAGATTTGACCATATACGTGTTGGGTAGCACCCCCTTAAGATCTGTATACCTATACCTATATGTATGGTTAGTATAAACAGGACTCAGAAAAATGCAATAATATTCCAGGATTGTAGCAGTACTTGGAGAATTCTGGTGCTCTGGGGTGTAGGTGGATAATCAGGTCTTTCACTGTCATCACTATCACTGTACAGGGGGTCCCCTACTTAAGAACACTCGACTTACATACGACCCCTAGTTACAAACGGACCTCTGGATGTTGGTAATTTATGTACTTTAGCCCTAGGCTACAATAATCAGCTATAACAGTTATCAAATGTGTCTGATTCTTATGACAACCCAACATTTTTAAAATCCAATTGTCACAGAGACCAAAAAAGTTCTGTCTGGGATTACAATGATAAAATTTACAGTTCCGATTTACATACAAATTCAACTTAACTGCCTGTATATAGGTGCGGTCATCAGGACTTCCGCTGTCGATCACTGTGTGTGGGCAGAGTAATCTTGGGCTGTCTCTTGTTCAGCTTCTCTCCCATCATACCCTACTCTCAGATAGGGCATCAGAAATCACCTGATTTACTTTATAATATACTTTATAATATAACTTTATAACTGGGTGTCTCATGAGTATCTTTCATACAACTGACTACAAGGAAACATGACAGGACACAAGAGCTGAGCATTCGTCATTTGTTTGTAAAGCTGCCAATCCCATAAAATTCTGGAAGCTTTCTTTATAAGGCAAATATAAAACCTATGAATAGAAAGTGGCTGCCCAGACAGAGCTCCTATTTATACTGAAAGTATATTCACCAAATTACCTTCAAGTGAACGCCTATGTTAGATTTACAAGGGATGAAAATGTCCAGTGTACAAAGACAGTTTACCTTTAGACTGTGGGTACTGTTCTGCAAGATACATGAGCAGGAGTGTGAGACAAGGATCCCCGCCATCAATCATAGACTTTTGGCATTTGTTTACTTCTTTCCTCCTACTTTGGCCCATGAGATCAATACACGCTGCAAGTAATGGATTAGAATATAGCGGTAGCCCAAACCACCCACCAAATTGTCTACTGAGATGGGCCTTCACCCATAAAATCCTTTTACATTTGTTCCTGCTCTCGATAAACACGGACAAAAGAGCCATTTCAGGACCTTGAAGGTCCTCTAAAGGTTCTAAAACCCCCATCCCCTAAGAAGTTTGATTCTAGTACCATATGTAGGAAGTGATTCCAGACTTGTAGGGGCTATAATATTCATACAGCCCAGGACCCATGGCAGTCATAATCCGCACCTGCACTCTGTGTAGTATGTACATCCGAAGTGACCACCCAAGGTTTATTTGACATAGATTTGTCAGCTCCTATTTTGACTGTAGTTTTGTCTGAATATTTTATGTTTAAGAAAAATCTGCAGTATAACTTACCAAAAGCTGCAGCAGTAAAAAGCTCATATTCTTGTGCTGTTTTATATGGACATCAGAAACTATGATGCACTAAAAACAGAATGTAGAACCCAAATATGTTAAGCAGAAAAAAATGTATCGTAAGGAAACACTTAAAGAGGTCGAACAACTAAGTTTTAAAGCTTCTTTATATGTGAAAGCTGATCAACAATTAAAAAAAAAAAAAATAAACCTACCTGACCCATCAGTCCCAGCACTGGCTGAGCGGTTTCTGCTGTTGTCAGGTTATATCATATTTGAGGGCAGATGACTGCTGCAGCCAATGATAGGGCATAATTTGAATGGTGGAGTTCCAGGCGCTGGGACCCCCCTTTCTATTCCACGAACAGACCCCCACCATTCTGGAGAAATGGGGTTCCGTTCTAACTAACTGAATGAAAAAGCCAAGGCGAACATGCGTCCTGGTGCTCTATTCAATAATATGGGAGCATTGTGAACGGTGTCCAACTGGGGTTCCTTGGGCCCACCAGATAAATTGTGCTGGGGCCCACCCTCCATTAACTTCTAGAAAACAAACTCTAGAATCCTCCTCCAAATTGGGCTGTCTTCTGCTGTATCTCTGGGGTCCACTACTTTGTTAGAACCTGGGCCCACCGGAGGATCCCCTGGTACTCTGGTGGGCCAGTCCAACACTAATTGTGACTTGCCAAGCACATGGACACATTCTCGACTAGCTGAGATTCTGGACCCCCCCCCCCAATTGGTCACTGTCAACAATTATATAATAAAATTTGGTACAACACCTATAAATTATTCTTTATTATTTTTTCTTCTTCTTTTGTTTCTGATATATGAGGGCTTGTTTTTTTTTCTTTGCAGTATGAATTTTTAACAGCTCAATTTTAAGGATACAAATAATTATTATTGACCTTTTTAAACATAAACTTAAGCAGGGAATTCAAGATCAACTATTTTACCACTGACTTCTGCATTATAAATTTTCACAACAAAAAAAACAAACCTCATTTTAAGTTTATTTTGTCATGAAGACCATAGTAATACCAAATAGTAGTTTGAAATGCTTTTTGTGAATAATTCATTTTTATATTGCCATATAACAATCTTTTCACTTTTCCATCAATAAATCTTCTTTGAATTGATGGAATTGATTTCAATCAATCAATTACCGAAAAGTAATAATTCACATATTCCATTTCATTCATTCTTGATAGGACTGTAAAGATAGAGAAAATGTATACAGTAGGGGTATTATCTTTCTTTATGATTAGCCCTGTTAAAAAAAACAACTAAATCCTGTAACAAACTAACGTAGAATCAGAGTTTTTCATAACCTTAAGGTATTATAGAACATGTTACATATTCTGCTCCTTAAACAGATGATTTTTATTACCTTGTTCTTGGAATGAGTCTTTTATCTTTTGATCTTTAGTATTCCAGCTCAGACGTCAGAGAAATATATATAAATACAGTTTATCTACTAGCTAGGTACAAAAGGTTGACTAATGAAGGACTGCAGAGGTTGTTACCACTCATCTAAGCTAACACAAGCCATTATATGTCCTGAGATCCCAAAGCCAAGAATTGTGTTTTAAAGGAAATAGTTAAATCACATTTCATTTACATTAACATGATTTTTATCTATAGTGTTTTTGGAAAAAGCAGGTGAAAGTTTCTTCTACTATGCGCATTACCCTTTATCTGTGACATAACTTTCGTATAATTTCTGTGTTGTGGCATAACTGCTTTATACTTTTCTGTAAGTACTATTCCTGTTACTATTACTATTCTTGATATCATTGTGATGTGCATTTTGCCTATACTTTGGGCATGAATAACCATTACCCACAGCATCAGTCTAATTTTGCACTTGAAAAAGTGGTAGCACAGCCCGAAACGTGTCGTGACATTAAGACTATTCACTTAGATCTTTATACAAAGAACAATATGTATGGAAACATCTGCAATGTGTTCTTCACACATATTGTTCTTCACATACTATTGTGAAGAACACCGCTCTGCATGTGTGCCTTCGGATAAGTTAGCAGATGTAGGGAACATCTGCAATGTGTTCTTCACTGTGTTCTTTCAATGTGTTCTTTCAGTGAAAACATCTGCAAACATCTGCAATATGTTCTTCTTTAGTGTTCTTCTTTCAATGTGTTCTTTCAGTGAAAACATCTGCAAACATCTGCAATGTGTTCTTCTTTAGTGTTCTTCTTTCAATGTGTTCTTTCAGTGAAAACATCTGCAAACATCTGCAATATGTTCTTCTTTAGTGTTCTTCTTTCAATGTGTTCTTTCAGTGAAAAATGCTCGAGTCCCCATTGACTTCAATGGGGCTCGTTATTAGAGACGAGCACTCGAGCATCGGGAAAAGTTCGTCTTGAATAATGAGCACTCGAGCATTTTAGTGCTCGCTCATCTCTAATCATAATCTGTGACAGTGCTGTGCTTTATTCTTGTACTGTGACATCACTGTGTGTATTATCAATGTACTATCACATCACTCGGTATATCATCTCTGAAATGTGACATCATTCTGTGTATTATCCCTGTAGTGTGACATCACTCTGTGTATTATCCCTACAGTGTGACATCACTGTGTGTATGATATCTGTACTGTGACATCACTTCGTGTATTATCCAGGTACTGTGACATTGTTGGGTGTATTATTCCTTTACTGTGACATCACTCTGTGTATTATCCTTATTCTGACAACACTGTTTATTATCCCTGTAGTGTGACATCACTATGTGTATTATCTGGATACCGTGACATCGCTGTGTGTATTATCGCTGTGCTGTGACATCACTCTGTTTATTATCCCTGTAGTGTGACGTCACTCTGTGTGTTATCCCTGTAGTGTGACATCACTGTGCTTATTATATCTGTTCTGTGACATTAATGTGTCTATTAACCAGGTACTGTGACATCGCTGTGTGTATTATCCCTGTAGTGTGACATCACTGTGTGTATGATATCTGTACTGTGACATCACTTTGTGTATTATCCCTGTACTGTGACATTGTTGGGTGTATTATTCCTTTACTGTGACATCACTCTGTGTATTATCCTTATTCTGACAACACTCTGTGTATTATCCCTGTAGTTTGATGTCACTCTGTATTATCCCTATAGTGTGACATCACTGTGCGTATTATATCTTTTCTGTGACATCACTGTGTGTATTATCCCTGTTCTGAAATCACTCTTTGTATTATCCTGCGCTGTGACATCACTCTGTGTTTTATCCCTGAGTGTGATGTCACTCTGTATTATCCCTATAGTGTGACATCACTGTGTGTATTATATCTTTTCTGTGACATCACTGTGTGTATTATCCCTACAGTGTGACATCACTGTGTGTATTATCCCTATAGTGTGACATCACTGTGTGTATTATCCCTATAGTGTGACATCACTGTGTGTATTATCCCTATAGTGTGACATCACTGTGTGTATTATCCCTATAGTGTGACATCACTGTGCATATTATATCTGTACTGTGACATCATTCTTTGTATCATCCCTGTCTTGTGACATCACTCTGGCAGCCGGCTATGCTGGCTTATAAATCTTCCCCAGGCCCTGTGATTATTGATTATTATTCATTTGCTCCTACCCCACTCATGCATTTGTGACATTACTTTAAGGGGTCCCAGAGGGTGCGGTTGCATCACTTCCCAGAAGTCTCATAGTGCCCATAAGGTATCTTTTCCACATATAAGGAATTCACTACTATAAATTTGAACTTGAGGTCTTGGTCTGACTATCTGGACATGATTGAAGAAGATGATCCAGTCACATACATATGTTTAAGTGCATGTTGTCTTTTTTTCTCAGTAGCTCCTAAAATGTAAGCACTTCACAAACATAGTTAAAAAACAGCACAATAGCTAAAGCAAATAGACAGTAGAGCAAATATTTAAACTCAGGATAGCTCAGGATGACTCGCATAGTAATATCTAGTACATGGGAGACTATAACTGCTTGTATCACCACCATATTTACCTGTACTATTCATCTGTGGCTTCCAAAAATAAAGGAGCGATCTCACGACAGCTCGCCATAAAGCATAACTAATTCTTTGAAGCAGTAAACTGTAATACAAAGTAATGACTCTCTATAAAGAAATGAGTCATTGAACACTTTATCAGGTTCTTTTATTTTTCAGCTGTCAATGGATACAGGATAGAAAGTTGATTTACACAAACTTCTTATAACTGTAAACCCACCATCAAAATCAAGCTTATAAACGAGGGCTTGATTTGTATGATTGTGTGGCTGTCAATCACCGTATAAGCAGGACTCCCACTCTCTCTTCTAGGAGTCCTGTGAGAATTAACTCCTGCTCCAAACTATACTATAAACCTATATATCAAAGAGTTCAGATTTACTTCCTCTATCACTCGGGATTTCCCGATTGCGTAGCATGTATCATAGATTTAGATTAAAGGGGTTGAATTAAGTTTTATTGTTATCCCCTATCAACATTATAAAGCATAACAATTGGTTGGGTGCCGATCACAATAATTGGAAAATTCAATGTCATACATAGTCTATCTGAGTGATAAATATAGCCAATGAGGGCAGCACGGAGGCTGAGTGGGTAGCACTTCTGCCTTGCAGCGCTGGAGTCATGGGTTCGAATCCCACCCAGGTCAACATCTGCAAACAGTTTGTATGTTCTCTCTGTGTTTACGTGGGTTTCCTCCGGGTACTCCGGTTTCCTCCTATACTCCAAAAACATACTGTTAGGTTGATTAGATTGTGAGTCCCATGGGGACAGGGACTGATTTGGGAAGCTTTGTGCAGCGCTGTGTAATCTGTGTGCGCTATATAAATAAAAAATTATTATTATTATTAAGGGACATAATCTGCAATATCAGGTGCCCTCATAGTATTGAATGGAGCAGCATGACTTGTGCTCCCCGTGCCGCTCCATCAATTATTGTGAAAGGGACCCTGTTCACATGGTCAGTGGACAGAAGATAAAAATCTTGGTACAACCCCTTTAAAGAGCACCTACCACCAGGATGAAGGACTGTATGCAAATGAGCCTGAGGGGCTCCAGGCTTCATAGGTTTTAATAGAGCCTGGAGCCCCTCATGCTCATTTGCATACAGTCTTTCGTTCCTTGTGGTTGACGTCCTTTAGATGTTCTCATGGATAATATTAGTAGGACACAATAAAATCAACGAGACATAAATAATCATTAAAAAAAACCAAACAAACAAAAGAGCATTCATTACACGATCCTGTCCAAACTAATAGTATTGTTCCGTGATATTGGAACAGCTGGCCCTTCAGGAGATTAATATTTGCATCATGCAGGTAGAGCTGGCATAGTAACCAGTACATGAAGTCTGGGTCATATCTATGGTTTCCTCTGTGGCAGTGTGATGATTATGCAGCAGTTTAGTCTGTGTGTACAGTTCTTTATGATAGAACAGAATATACAATGCACAGACAGGACTGATGTGAGTGATACAGCAGGGTCCAGCACTATGGAATATGTTGTAAACTATTGATAGCAGCACTGATTGCGATATCTATTTCTATATGCAATTTCCAATAGAACCCTTTTTTGTGTGTGCAGGTAAATTAATAAATAAATACAGACAGGTTCCATAGATTTGTTCTTAAGTTGAATTTGTATGTAAGTCGAAGCTGTATATTTTATCATTGTTGATCCAGACAAAAAAAACTAGACTATGGGTCGTCTGTAAGTCGGGTGTCCTAAAGTAGGGGACCGCCTGTAATGAAATTAAAGGGGTTTTACCAGCTTTGGAATTTATTCCCTATCTACAGGATACAGAAAACCAGCTGATCTGTGAGGGTCTGACAGCTGGGACCACCACCAATTACCAGAACAGGACTCCTAGAGATGCAGAGAATGGGAGTCCCGTTCTCGCTAATGGGTGGAGTGGCACAAATGGGTAAAATTCCATCCAATATGCTCTCTCCGTGTTTGCATGCGTTTCTTCCTGCTCCTCTGGTTTCCTCCCACACTCCAAAACATACTGGTAGGTTGATTAGATTGTGAGCCCCATTGGGGACAGGGACTGATTTGGCAAGTTCTGTGCAGCGCTGCATAATGTATGCGCTATATAAATAAAGAATTATTATTAACATTAATACTATGGGAGATGTCAGTAATTGCTGTGTAAAGTGCTTCTCTATCTCCGCAGTGGTCTTGCTGCTCCACCCTTTAGTGAAAAAAAAGATTGCTGGGGTATAAGTTACTAGGAGTTGAAAATCTGACACGTGTAATGTGTCAGAGGCTGTAGTTCTTTTCCTGGCGTCTACATAGTTTATGGAGCTGTATAACTACACTTCTAGTATCAGTGTATCAGTTGGCAGTAACAGGATTCAGACTATCCGAAGGATAGGTCATTAACCCCTTAGGTTGATATCTGCTGACAGGTTCCCTTTAAAGCAAATCTACCATCAAAATCCATCATGATGGACCAAGGAAACTTACTCATAGAACCAGGCATTGTGATTGTGGTAATCTTCTTTTGTTTGTTATCCATGCTCTCCTTCCTTCTAAAATCAAATATTACAACTATGCTCATGAGTCTGAAGGGCTCTGGGTGTGTTACCAAAACCATAAGTGCTGTAGCTTTACAGGCTTTTACAATGAGCAGAGCAGGTCTTCACCTGAACTTCCTGCTGCTGCTAGATTACACAGGCAGAGGGAGGAGGGAAAGAGCAGGGGGTTGGGCGAGACATGTTCTGCTCATTGTAACAGTTTGTGAAACTGCAGTACAGAGGAGCTCTGGTAACGCCTCCAGACTCCCTTGGGCTAATTAGCATACTTTTAAAGCTAGCTTTACAAGGAAGGAGGACATGGATAACAAATATAAGCAGATTACCATAGTCACGGTGCCTGGATCTATGAGTAAGTGTCCCTGGTTTATCAGGATGGATTTTGCTGGTAGATTTCTTTTAATATAGCTACACATCATTGATTGCACAACCATTATAATTAAGACTCTATAAATAAAAGCAAATAAATCATAAATTGACTGTGCACCCATAAAAATGGAAACTTATCACATCTCTGTCAGCGGATAACAAGAAGGGAACACGCTGCAATAGATAATCATCTTTTTACTACACGGTAGTATGGGCCAGGTCGGAACTTTGAACCCTGAAAATGTTGCAGACCCATAACTACCGGGTTTTGAGAGCACTGACAGTCTATCAAAGTTTAACAGGAATTCTTGATCAAGCACACTCCCTTTTCCCTCTGTAATAAATTTAGTCCTATCCCATATATAATACTGTCCTGTTCTATGTTATTATTTATTATAGTCTCACATCATGTACGAAAAATCCAATTTACTTTATAGAGAATGTAATGCTGCATTACTCCTCTGCTGGTGCTGCAGGAAAACTGGACATTTCCTGCCAGGTTCTACCAGGTCACATAATCTCCTTCCCCACAACCAATACATTGGGGCAAATTTACTTACCCCGGCCATTCGCGATCCAGCGGCGCGTTCTCTGCTCTGGATTCGGGTCCGGCCGGGATTTAAGAAGGTAGTTCCTCCGCCGTCCACCAGGTGGCGCTGCTGCGCTGAAAGTCATCTCATCGCGCCGGAATGCACCACCTCGGACCAGGTGAAGGTAAGCGCTCCCCAAGCAACACTTTTGCGGTTTTTAAATGCGGCGGTTTTTCCGAATACGTCGGGTTTTCGTTCGGCCACGCCCCCCAATTTCCGTCGCGCGCATGCCGGCGCCGATGCGCCACAATCCGATCGCGTGCGCCACAATCCCGGGGCAATTCAGGTACAATCGGCGCAAATCGGAAATATTCGGGTAACACGTCGGGAAAACGCGAATCGGGCCCTTAGTAAATGACCCCCACTGTGTATTACATTTCGGCAAGCATTCTATTGATACAGGCAGTCCCCGGGTTACATACAAGATAGGGTCTGTAGGTTTGTTCTTAAGTTGAGTTTGTATGTAAGTCAGAACTGTATATTTTATCATTGTAATCCCAGACAGAACATTTTTGGTCTCTGTGACAATTGGATTTTAAAAATGTTGGGTTCTCATAAGAATCAATATTAACACTAAAGCTTCATTACAGACACCTAACCTAACTGTTATAGCTGATTATTGTAGCCTAGGACTAAAGTACAATAAATGACCAATATCCAGAGGTCCGTTTGTAACTAGGGGTCGTATGTAAGTCGAGTGTTCTTAAGTAGGGGACCGCCTGTACAGATAATTACTTAGGGTCCTAGAGATCAGGGGTCACACATAGTGATGGGATAAAGCCAATTCTCAGCAACTCATTAACACTCCCTATTCCCATATTCTCTGTGCTTTAAACTGTATTGACAGCCAAAGGATGCCAACACAATTTAAAGCTATGGCAGGTGAGAAACTAATAGAAAATTACTATTTTCAGCAGAGCTATGTTGTAGGCAGACACCAAGACATCATTTTTCTTCAATTCCCAGAAATACCAAATCATCCCTGCCTATAGACTGTCATATGAATTTAGAGGTGAAGCAGGAAGCTGTCAGTTCCCTGTCCCACCATTCTGCCATACCACAGCATTTTTATTCACAGTAATATATGGGTAAAAGTGAGGCATGCATTATCATAGGGCAGTGATGGCAAACCATTTAGAGCCTGAGTGCCCAAACGTCAACCAAAAGCCACTTATTTATCGCAAAGTGCCACCACAGCAATTTAAGCAGTAATTTATTTTCTCCTTGTTCTTTGACAACTTTCAATCCTTCAGCCTCCCAAGGACACCAACACAGTTGAAAGGAGGAGGGAAAATTCATCTATCATTGTAGGAAGATTCTACAGGCAGATTCTTTGAGTTCTGTCTGGTGAAATTCATTCTGGGGTGATGGCCTGGGTGCCCACAGAGAGGGCTCAGAGTGCCATAGGTTCGCCACCCATGTCATAGGGCAGTGATGGCAAACCTTTTAGAGGCCGAGTGCCCAAACTACAACAAAGACCCGCTTATTTATCGCAAAGTGCCAACACAGAAATTTAATTTGTGATTTATACTCCCTGCTCTGTCACCGTTTTCATTGATACCAGCCCCTGAGGACACCAATAAAGCAGAAAATAGTCCCAGGTAGCACTGTCACTTTAAAATAGCTCTGTGCACAACAAGTCCTGGGCTGTCTGGGACTGCAGGAAGATGCCTGGAGTCATCTCTGGTGATGGCCTGAGTGCCCACAGCAAGGGCTCTGAGTGCCACCTCTGGCACCAGTGCCATAGGTTAGCCATCACTGTCATAGGGCATTATAAATGGGAGCATTATAAGTCGCTGGACCACAATCAAGTGGCTTTGTACAAGGGTGGCCAACATTTGGGATTATTAAAAGTGGACAGATAACAAGTTAGGGGAATTATAAGTGGAGGGGAGTTGGGTAGACCATAGGTAGGGGGAAACCTTCAGCAAGGAGTCATTATACAATGGGAAGCCAATGGGGGGAGGGACTATTATTTATTGGGGGTCCCGATAAACACCAGAGCCATTACACAGGAGGGGGGGACAACTTATCATAAGCACCACCCCCTTGCCTAAGCCCTTTGCCTTAATTGTTTTCTAATTAAAAATGTAATAAATCTTTAGGAATGTCTGCTCCTTTTTGGACGTTTGCATTTTTGTGTTTTACTCCCCTCCTGCCAAGATTGTGACACTGGCAGCACTGTTAGGTACCACCTCTGCAACAGTTAACCTTTAAAGTGCCGAGAAGCTGCCAGTACCAATAAGGCGAGTTAATCAGGGACACCTTGGCCTAGCGCATTAACCTTAGCCTGTGTCTTTTCTTGGTGCAGGTTGTAGGGTGATACTACGCTAGAAAGGGTATAATGTAGAATTTATTCTGGGGCACAATCATGCACCACATATACTATGAGGCTAGAGACTCTTTCCGCACCGGGTGGAGGGGCATCACAATCTGGTGCACGATGCACCGGCTATAGAACAATTCCTTCCCCAGTGTTGATGTTTATCTACTTTTCTCTTTAATCATCAGTCCTTTAGGTTAACTGTCCCTTTAAGAGGTGGGGGACAATGATCGCTTTTAGTAGCTAGAACATGAAGATCCAGTCAGCAGTGAACACAATTATTTCCCTCTATGTAAATGTCCTTGTATAAATAGTTTAATAACCCTTTTAACGCATTGTGATGGTAAGTTTCTTAGTCTATTGTGTAGGTGGGAACCTGTATTTCGGTCACAACTTCCTTGTGTAAAGTTTTGGATTACAAATAGTCAGCAGAGAACTGCGCTGACCCGAGCTCCATGCACTACATGTCACCTTGATGTCAGGTTTGTTCATTTACCGAAATAAGTTTAATATTTTACACCGGTGTTCGGCTTGTATTATTGTGTTATATTATAGTAATAGGTGCGGGACAGGGCAGTTACAATCATGGGGCATTATAAGAGGGGCATTGGGGCAAAGTTACTAAACACAACAGGGAGCTCTAATAAAAATTCCTGGATACAATATGATTGTGTTTTAGAGATCTCAGATTTCAGATATTTTTCCAAGTTCTTGATGCCGGATACCATAATTGTAGAAATTATCTGGATGATCGGTTATTTTTAGTTATCTAACATGTTATCTAAATTTTGGAATGTCTATACACAATCTATCCAGAGCGGTGTTGTCGGGTTGTAACCTTCTCCGGTTTTCCGGATGGTATGCAAAGAATGTAAACAGCGACCTTCATCTTTATATAAGAAACACTCAAACGCTCAAAGGTGAGAACAAGTTAATCCCACAAACCGAAAACACCCTAACAAGTGGGCACGCCTGGATGGGCAAGGTCTATAGCGTCCAGACGGATTTTCTCTAACTTTTCTTTAGATTTTCCCGTTCCTAGCTGGCTAACACTTGAGTTCTTGCCATCCACAGTGCAGGAGGTGCGTCTAATTTATCAAGAGGCATAAGCCTCTTAAAGGGGTGAAGAAAAAAAAGAAAGTGTATTAAAACTCCAGAACTGCAGCGATGCTTGCTGGAAGTGTTGGGGGGGGGGGGGGGAAATAATCGGGAAGTGACGTCCTATAACCCCTTGAACTTTTGGCCAACCTATCAATGCCTAAGACTAGATATAGGAAGTAAAACTGGAACAGAGTCCAAGGGGCTTTGATATAATTTCAGAAATATCACTTTAAAGTGAACTTGTTACCAAGAATGTCATTTTTAGCTGATGAGTTTTCAATAGCCTATGCTATACTGATTTTAAAAAAAGCCTTTGTCAACATTCTGTCATTTCTATACTTTATAAAGTTTTATTTCACATAACTTTTTCTCCTGGAAGCCAAAAGCTCAGTAAACCACGCCCCTTCATGGCTGACTCCACCCCTGATATATAATATTTAATAGGGAGCTGTTAGGAGCCGGATCTTTTCAGTGAGTGAAGCCTAATGAGCCAGCTCACTGAAAAGAGCAGAACTTCCCATCACTACTCCACACTCATCCAGCTCCCTCCCCACTTCCTGTCATCTGCATTGAGCAGACAGGGGAGACCTGGATGAGTGTGGAGGAGTGCAGAATGAGGCATAGGCACTGAGGCTGTTGCAACTGCACACCTTTCCCCACGGACTTACCACATGGGGATGGCAGGGAGTCAGGCAATGCGAAATAAAGTTTTACAAGGTACTGAAAAGATTTAGAATGCTGACATAAGCATTTTTAAAATCAGCATTGCATAGGCTACTGGAACCTGTCACCAGCCAAAAATTGCATTCCTAATGACAGGATCGCTTTAAGGGTAGATGCACATGAATTGTATGCAGAATATCAGCTGCAACTTACAGTAACTGCATGAACATGAACAGAATCGTGTGCGTACTCACCCTGTCTATGTCTATAGGAAATGATCGGCCATGCGGCAAATCCTCAGCAAAGAGGAAGAAATATATAGTATGTGTGTGTAGTAGAGAGAGAATTGGAAGAGCGCTGGGGCTATGAATTGTAATAAAGTCTGGGGAACATTGTCATTAAATACACAATGGGGGAGATGTATCAATGAGTTATACATTAGACCGCTGCAGAGTATAACTAGACAGTCATCTGATGCACCAGATTTATCACTGTGTCTGATGCTGGATGATAAATCTGGACTGTTGAGACATACTTTGGCGCAATGTCCGGCATGTTGGATTCTTTGAATAACCAGATCTGTGTTTTCTTGCAGCTGATGCAGCGATGAGTCAGTCAGGATCTAGTGGGAGCAAGCATGGATCCTCCAAGTAAGACCCTACGTGTTATGTTTTCATTTTAAGTACTTTTACTCAATAATATAAATGAGGAGATGCACCAACATATGTTCTATTCACTTGGCCACACCACCTGGAGACGGAGCATGGACAACTTCTGGGCTATAGTCTAAGGAAATGAATAATAAAATATATAAATACTACTAACTAAACATCTTACTTTTTAACAAACTTTGCAGAAACCAGTATTCTGGTATATGTACATGATTTGTAACCCTATTTTTGGCCATTATGTGACCTTTCTCTAGCAGCACAGCTGCCATGCTCACCCACCTCTCCATAGAGCTTCAATGTAAGGTAGTGTACAACTGCATTCAGGGGTTATGCCCTGGCATTATTTGCAACAGAAAAAGCTGCTTACGACCCTATCAGTTTTTCCACCAAAAATAACATAAGCTTGATGAAAGATTCCCTTCTGTGGTGGAACTCTAGGGCTACATTCACACGATGTATGCCCGCCATACCGTAGTACGGCGGGCATACATCGGCGCTGGGAAGAGGAGGAGGGGATGAGCACCGCTCACCCCCTTCCCTCTCCATAGTGATATATGGCCACGGCGCCGTATTACGGGAGAAAGACAGGACATGTAAAAAAAAATAATAGATTTTTGGTGAGTGAAAAATGGAAATGAAAAAAAAAAAAAAGTGCCAGGTCTTTAAAGGGTTAATGTATACAATCATGCATGTATGCACATACATAGGCAAACATACATGCAGACACATGAGCATACAGACACATGCAGGCACACACATGTAGATACATGCACACATTGGGGGTCATTTACTAAGGGCCCGAATTGCGTTTTCCCATCGGGTTACCCGAATATTACAGTTTTGCGCCGAATTTCCCTGAATTGCCCCGGGTTTTTGGCGCACGCGACGGAAATCGGGAGGCGTGGCTGTCAGAAACCCCAATGGACAGCCATTGGGGTTAACGCTGTATTTTTTTTAAAAAAAGTGTCGCTTGACACGCGCTTACCTGCACCCAGCAACAGATCGTGAACTCCAGTGAACTCCGACGGACTTCAGCGCAAAAGCGACACCTGGTGGACATCGGGCGCACTACCTTAGTGAATCGCCGGAAGACCCGAATCCTCCACAGAGAACGCGCTGTTGGATCGCAACAGGACCGGGTAAGTAAATCTGCCCCAATGACACATTCACACACACATACATTCAGACACACACATTTCTCACATATATTTACCAGATATAGTGGCACACACAAAGCACTGCCACCGTATACACTGTACAGTGTAGCTTCCTCTTCCTGTGTTGATGGAGCATGGCATACTCTCCTGCTGTGCTCTGACCCTCCTCTCCTCTCACTGACCCGACTGCTTCACAAGTAAAAGAGAGGAGATGGAAGGAGGCTGTAAAACAGCTGCTGTGCCGGTGACCCCACTACTCTGGCGCTCCACCTGGTGCTTAGGATGGCCCGGATGGGCTCTCCTACAGTTCAGTGGTCTGGAGCCACATCCCTTCTGCGTTACCCCTCTACATTGGAACCCTAAGTATAACAGAAGAGTAAAAACCAGATGAGAAAGAAGGTGTGAGAGTGATAGGGGCCAAAGTGGCTGATAAATGGCACATTGCTCTCATAAGAAGCTGTAAATTACAAAAAAAATGTTGTATTCATGTATGCAAAGTATGTTGAAAAGTTAGTGACTAGTTAAATCATATTAAAATTCACGAGTAAAAATTGAGGATGTTACACACTCAGGGTTTTTTATAGGGACACTTTTCCAAGACAAAAATAGAAAAAACACTGCATTCCCAAAACTGTACAAGTTCAATTGGAGTTTAGTGAACATCTGTTTCCACAGCAAATGAATAGTAGACTGTGTCATAAATCAATAAATCAGTTGAGAAGTAAATTGCATTTGATGCTATGGCCTCGTTCATATAGACTGGTAAAAATAGAACATATAGCGCTGTTGGTTCATATATTTATGATATATACAGTACCTCTGTCAGAGGCCAATATTGAGGCATATATGTCATATGCTATTATAGGACTTGACATATAAAAACGATTCATGTAATTACACGCCACTTCAGATGTGGTTGTTAGGTCTGTGAATCATGTACCGTGCAGTGTCCTGTTTCACGGCCCGTCCATAGCATGGAAGATGGGACCCCTTGCATCATAGTGACATATGAAGCAAGGAGTCCCTGCTTCCCCGCAAGACAGCAGCGCCAAACTATAATCGTAATCTTTTGTGGGTTTTGAAGATGCTGTACAACACTATACTGTATATTGTCGCTACAGCTAAAATGTATTATCAGTAAATGTGTTATTGCTTTTGCTTTCAGTGGAGGACCAAGCAAAATGAGTGCAAAAGATCTGTTTGGTAAGTTCAATTCTGTGTATATGTAAGATGTTGGGTTATATAATGGCACACTCTCTTACAATTGTATTATACAAGCAGTTGTATGATCAACCCCTTCAGTGAGACATAAGAAATTAAAAGAAAGCGAGAAAGAGAAAAAGTGAAAAAATAAAATAAGTTTAAAAAAAACATATAAAAAGCTAAAACTTGCAGTCTTTTACACCTAAGGAGAACAAATGTGAAAATTATTCTCTTTGTTAACTCTAAAAATACAGAACAAAATGTGATCAAAAACTCATATGCACCCTAAATATACCAATAACAAAACCTTCTTGCGGCTCCATTGGTGAAGTAAAGATAATGGGGCAGATTTACTTACCTGGTCCCGTCGCGATCCCGCGGTGCGTTGTCCGACGAGGATTCGGGTCCGGCGAGATTCACTAAGATCGTGCGTCCGAGTTCCTGCATCTGTCGCTTCTGCGCTGAGATCCGTCGGAGGTCACCTGCTTCTTCCTGGTGCATGTAAGTGCTTGATCTTGCGACACACTTCCTTTTTTAAATTCCGCGGTTTGTCCGAATCCGTCAGGTTGTCCAATGGCCCTTTACACGATTTCTGTCACATGCAAGCCGGCGCTGATGAGCCAAAATCCCGGGGCAATTCGGCACAAAACGGAAATATTCGGGAAACCCGACGAAAGTGCGGCGTTCGGACCCTTAGTAAATGAGCCCCAATACGTTTGTAATGCTGCCGACAGCCAAAGTGCAGCCAGCAGAAAAAGTAAGGGAAGACTCTCCCAGCTGTCTTTACCTACTTTCCACCCCTTCAATAGATGGTAGGCAACCTTCCTGTGCCAAATTGACATACAAAGATAAAAACAGAACAAAACACAAGAGAAAGGTCATAGAAATATGGGTCAAAACAGAGGACTATGTACAACAGGAAAAGAGTAAAGGAGAAGGTTAGGAGTTGGGCAGAGAACAGAAAAAAACTAAATTAAGCAATAAAGAATACACTACCAAGCTCCAGAAAATACTTATAGCAAGGCACTCTAAAGAGGACAGATGAACTTCTTATAGGATGTCACAGCCCTGGTCCAGGCGTGATTGGACTGGCCCACCTAATATCTAATCCAAACAGAGACCAGAAGGGAAGCAACGTGAATTGTCAAAGCATCTAGCTAACACAGCTAGCTTAATCATCTGCAACCTAGAACAAAATCAGCAAGAGACAGAAGGATGTGGTGAAATTAAGTTAAGAGAGCCTGGAGTGAAACAGGGCAGCGTTCAGACTAGTGCAAGACAGAATGCAGCATAAGTACAAAATCAAAGTCTACAGCACATCGTATGTGAAGGCTTTGTAGGCACTAATTTTTGCTGGATGAGGGGTTTGCTAGCTCATACAATACTCCATTGTGAAATGCTGCCTCTGACGGGTATAATAGGTGTAATAGGGACTGTCCCATTTTGATACAAGGGGTAGGGATCACCACCAATATCGTGGTACCCATATGCCCCCAGAAAGTACAGCAGTCATATTTGGCTCTAGCCGATAGGTCAGTGATGGGTCACCGCTTTTAGCACCTATACAGTTTAAAGAAAGAGGAAAAATTCAGATTATGAATGTAGCTTCCTTCCAGGGTCCCATGAACAGGTAGAATTGCGAGCCCAGAGCCGGAGCTCCAATAATAACACAGCCTTGTCTGCACCTCCTTGCTTCTCCTGTAGTCCTAGGCAGCTAAGGATGTATAGTAAAATAGCACTGATCACAGCACATCTTGGTTAGCCAGGGACATCAGGAGGAGTCCTGTCTGGAAATTCTGTACTGGGGTCATGGCCTGGGTGCCCACAGAGAGTGCTCCGAGTGCCACCTCTGGCACCCATGCCACAGGTTCACCACCACCGCAATAGGTCAATAGCTGCTATTGTTCTACTACATCTTGCTTTGAGAAAGGAGTTAATTCTGTAAAAAAAAAAAAAAAAGTAGGTATCACCTGTGATGGGAGATCCGCTGGACAAAATAAACTCCTCCCCTTCATAGCCCGATCTATTTTCTGCACGCTCTATTTTGTCCATTCTGGTCTAATCAAGCAAGACCCGGCGGCCATAAAGATGTGGAAAACAACCATAAAACATCATAATGTGAAAGGTATTGCAGAAATGTCTAGTTGAAGACTGTCAGAAACCTAAGAGGGTGTATCCAATAATCTGGGGTTAAACTACACAAAGGTGTGTTCAGGTGTGATCGGGATGGTGCATCCTGTAAGGAATCTAGTTGAACGTCCAGCCGTCCCAGCTATAAGTGCGTCTTACAATACAGCAGCCATAGCCAGATCTTGCCTGTAGATCTGCGGGATAAATGAATCATTTTCAAAATGCGCCATGGGGATACCCACCTATCTTTGGTACGTCCAAATGAACAAATGATATGATATGATCATTCTTTATGACGTACTATATATACCTTTATAATACTGAAGATTGTATGTTTTTTTAACTTTACAGAACAGAGGAAAAAATATTCCAACTCAAATGTCATCATGCACGAAACATCTCAGTACAATGTCGAGGTAAGTGTGTGCTGGCAAATAAGGATAAGGATTATGATGGACATTTTGGAGTGAGGACTCAACATGAGTAATAGTTTGCTGTAAGCTTATGCTGATTCTGTGCCAGGGTTGGAGAGGTAAGGAGGTAGGATCACTTTGTTACATAGCAGGAGTTACCATGCATAGGTGCTTTAGATTGTGTACAAAGTTGTTGTCTATATTTATACTTATATATTTAATATTGTATCAGTATATGCATGAGGGTTGAAGTAAGGAGGATAAGGAGGTAGGACTAGGCTGTTAGGTAGCTGAAATTATCAATACGCATGTATAGGTGCTTTAGTTGTGTGCTTTAGTTGTTGTCTATATTTATGCTTGATATAAATATATTTGATACTTTATCAATATATGTGTCAGGGTTCAGGGTAAGGAGGTAGGACCAGGCTGTTACGTAGCTGGAATTATCAATATGTATGTATAGGTGCTTTAGTTGGTGCACACATTTGTTGTCTATAGTTATACTTAATATATACTTGATATAAATATATTTGATACTGTATCAGTATATGTGCCAGGATTCAGGGTAAGGAGGCAGGAGCAGGCAGAACCTATGCATAGGTTCTTTAGTTGGTCCACAAAATTATCTTTGTTTATACTTGTATATTTAATATTGTAACAGTATATGTGCTAGGGTTCAGGGTAAAGAGGTAGGACATAGTTTGATACATAGTTGGTTGCTGTGTACATGGTTGCTGTGTAAATTTATACTTTTACCTTTCATATTGTATCAGTATATTCTGTGTTATATAATGGATACAATGCATGATTCAGTTTATTCTACAACTGCAGCATAAGGATAATTGTTAATATTATTGATCATTATTCATATTCTTATGTATATGCTCCAATCTTTTCCCAGTTTTATGATTTTGCATGACTTGTTTAGATATAAATTTCATATAGAATCAACCATCTTTATTTATATATGCAGTCATAGAAAAAGATAAATAGATAGATGGTTGGAGATAGATAGATAGTTAGTTCAGAGCAGCACAAACCTGGGTGGGTGCAAAAAGCCGTAAACCCCTTGGCTGGGGTCCCAATGTATAAATCCAGTGCTTGACAAAAGTGTGTGCCCACACCAAACGTTGCACTGATAGAATAAAAGACTCACCCTCTGCCCACTTACTTTGGAGTGCTGCCAACTTACTGGATTTATAGATAGATATGGGATAGATAGATTGATTGATAGATAGATATGGGATAGTTAGATAGATAGATAGATAGATAGATAGATTACTATCTCACTCCAAATCCCAGTACAGTGACATGAATGTGCACTTTTAGAAAAAAGTGATAATATCAGATAGATCATTTGTTCTTCTATTTGTTCCTGCTTGTTACACATAGATAAATCATACTGTAGAACACAAGTGCGAGATTATATAATCAGTTGCCCATAAATGTGGTCAAATGTATCGGTTAATATATCGAAGGTTTTCATATAATCCAAATTCACCTCTGGAGAGGAGGGTTCTAATTAATAGAGTGTATAATGTGACATGCAGGTAGCTGGATGTGACAGCGGGTAGCATGCAGGTGACATATAAGCAGCTCAGCACAGCGGGGTGTGTTATCCATATACTAGTGTCAGAAAAAAGCACATTCAGCTCAAAGGTTGATTTGTGCAATGCAAAGCCACTCCTTCACCTAGCAATGGACTGTCCAAAGGTGCTGAGTAGACATGACCTTTGTTAGGGGAGCGAGTAGGAAGGAAAGTTCACAGATATGTTGGCAGAGGACCCTTCCTACAGAGCTCTGCTTATCAAGAGTCAATAGAGGAGCATTTCCTAACAACCTGGGTCACCTACCTCTCCTGCAATAAATCCTACACCACCAGTTCATTACCGTTAACCAATAAACCACCAATGTCCCTTCTCCTCGACCTCTTATTTCATTGTGCATATAGGCCGAGGGTAATAATGCACATTTCCATGTTTGCACAACTGTCCTGTGTATCCCGGAGTCATGTAGCTAAGTAACCGTACTACTTAAGTCACAATAATTTAATATATAACATTTAGATAATTTGTCGTGGCTTTATGACATTATGGCAAGGGTTAAATGGCGAATTTGGCCAGGACATCTGTTACACATAACATCTGTTATCCCGGGGTATCACTGCGTGGATCACCTTTATCAAAATAAATGTGGTCACATCTCTGTAACTATGACAAGATGATGACCAAACTATATTTGGCCTGGTAGTGGTGTGGCAACTTCAGTTTATGAGACCCTGTAGTTGTGTGCAGGGGCGTAACTAGGAGAGGCAAGGACCCATAGTAGACTTCTAGTAGGCCTTCCTTTCCCCTTTAAAAAAAATGCATGTTTGTATACTCACAAATATGAGTTACAATCACACACATTTATACACAGTTATATACTTATATACATATGCATAGAGTATATACACAGCATATGCACACAGACAGCATAAACATACATGCAGTATACACACACCACATATAAATACAGAATATACACATAAACATCAAATATATACACACATATACAGCAAATACATCACATATACACACATACACATACAGAATATACACACATATACATCACATATACACACATATACAGCAAATACATCACATATACAGCAAATACACACATACATACAATACATATACAGACATATAGCATATATACACACCACACAAACACATATACACAGTATCCAATACATATACAGACATATAGCATATATACACACCACACAAACACATATACACAGTATCCACTACCCCAGATCCCAGGGACCACTGACACTGTGGGCGCCTGCTATAGCTGCTACCCCTGTAGTGAATCCCCTGGTTGTGTGTGTGTGTGCAGGGGGGAGGATGGGAGGAGTGTGTTTCTGGTCTGTGAATGGGCTGATGTGGGTGTTGTGGTGGGGTGGGGGTCTCCTAATTTGTCGCTTCACAGCACTCCAATACAAACACTAATACACAATACAGAATATTACATAAGATTAATCAGAAGTGTCTGAGAGCAGAATTGTTCTGGTTGTCCATAGCAACCAATCAGAGCTCAGCTTTCATTTTCCCATAGCTGTTTATGACATTAAACCTGAGCTCTGATTGGTTTCCATGGGCAACTAGAGCATTTCGGCTTTCAGACGCTTCTGATAAATCTCCCCCAATTACGCAAAATAATGAAATTCTCAGGTACAGAATAACATTTTGTGTCACAGCAGGCAGATTGTGTCCACAAAGGTTAAACCTGTGTCGGAATAAATCATTCTGTAAACACAAAATCTGTTTTCTGTTTACATAATTTATTATGTAAGCACAAAATAAATTATGCGTTCCCAAAACCTAGGTGGTATTGTTATGACTATTTTGTGTTCATGTAGGGTATTCAGTGCTTACAAAATCTATATGACAAAATGGCAGACCTGTGCAGTAGGGCGTCCCAAGACATAATCATTGCTTGGGGTCCCAGAAATGACAAATCCCTTCCTCTTATTTAAAGTCTCTTTTATAGATATACATATTTAATATTTTTTTTCTTCAGGGCTTCACAAATGTATGTAGCACCTCCAATGAATTTATACATCGCCCATTTTTATTTTTTTTACAGCCCTCTATAATTTTCTTATTTATATATAGCTTCCCTCTAATTTTTCAGCCCGCCATATACAGCTCCCCACAGTTTTTCTGTATACAGTCACTCATATACAGTTCTCTTAGTTTCATTCTATAAATCCTCCTATGCATGGCACCTCCAGTTTCATTATATACAGTTCTTATATACCGCTTATATCTACCCTCATCAACCCTATAGTATTATATGGGACAAGTTGGATAAGGATTACTATAACTATATAGCTCAGACAGCACATCCCCCCATTCTCATCAGTAAGCATTCAGCACATACCCCCCTCCTCAGATCTCTCAGTGAGCACATGAGCAAAATAAGAGGAAGAGATGTTGGTAGGATGCGAAATAAGAGGAGGAGCTGCTGGGCGGGGGGCAAAATAAGAAGTGGATATGGGGGAGGCAAAATAAGAGGTGGATATGGGGGGCAAAAGAAGGGGGAACAATTAAAAGGGAAGCTGCTGGGAAGGCACAATAAGTCGGGGAACTGTTGGGGGTACAATAAGAGGGGGAGCTGCTGGTAGGGCACAATAAGAGGGGGAGCTGTGTGATAGTGCACAATAAGAGTGGGCTCTAATACGAAGGGGGAGCTAGGGGCACAATAAAAGAGGGGTAGATGAAGGACACTAAGGGGGAATTATACTCTGTGAGGGTGGAGTTAGGGGCAGAGCAAAAATCATGGTTGGGCAGAAAAAGAGTCTGCGGGGCGTAAACCTTGTGTCCCTCTTTCTCTGCTATGAAAGTTGGCATGACACACAGGATTGTGCATGCGCTGTCAATGGCACTGCTGCCAGCATGTGATGAGCCGGGAGCGCCATTGACTTTTATAACGGAACACGTTATATGAGCCACGTTTTCTATGGCCCATAGAGTCCACCCATATGAGAACCCGCCATTGGACCTAATCGTTCTAAGTTATCCTTCTGTTTATCCACAAAAAAATGACATATTTTATCTTGATTGTCTTTATTGTCATGATTATATGCCAAATATGTAATTTCATGCTGGAAAAGACTCGTTCAAAGGTATCCTGTTACTAATTTGGTGGTCATGAAACCACCAGTATGATATTTATCAGGGGGGAACTTTATAGAGAATACTTGTCAAAGTTGTCTAGAGAAGGTAAAATTGAGTGTCATTGGGCTCATACACATGTGCAGATGAAGATGGAGACAGTATATATCACTTTATAGCTCATGTGCCCTAGACTCCTAGTAATATAGTGAACTACACGAAAATGTTTGGTTATTACAGGGGGACCTTTATACCAAAGTATACAGCGGTATAAGTCATACAGACCTGTATGGACACTGTGGCCCAGATATATGAAATGTATGATACTATCTATACAATGTCCCACATTTATTAAAATATTTGCCCCAGTTTTCTGTCTGTCTTTTCACTGAAAGAACATGCAAAATGCTTGCACGTGTATTAATAAAGTGTTTGTGCCAGTATTGTGTCACGGCTGCACTGTGCCCGACTCGCCACAATATTCTGCACCCAAAGGTGCGTTCCTGTGCAGAGTCGGACCGTGCGTCACTTTTATTACTGCAGTTCGACAGAATTGTGTTGCATGCTGTATGTTAAGGCTGCACCGAAAAACGTTGGTTCACACTTCCCAAGCAGTGCAGGGGACGCCAGTGAAGACCGTGTGGCAGTATTCAGTAATCTGTTGCACTCTGCACATTAGCGAGACAAGCACATAGTAGAGTTTGCAATACTTAAATGTGAGCCAATGAATATCAACATACACAATTGTGTCGGATTCTAGACATAAACTATGAATAAGCATACACGCCTCTTTAAGTGCACAGTTTTCTTAAGTGACAAGTAGACACGTAGACACATTTTTCATGCAAACTTAGAAAAAAACTCTAGCAGACACAATAACATATGTGGACCTGTGTGCCACCCAACAGGGCTTGCAAACTTGGTTTAGCTATTTAAAGGTCATGTCTTTAATGATACATATATACGTAAACAGGTTAATAATTCACCATTGTTTTGTTGCCATCACAAGATGCAGTAGTCAATGTGAATGTCATCTGCACGTAAAGTTGAAAAGTAGGGTATGTGAAGAGTAAGGGAACAAGGCGGGTTAGGATAGGTCTGTGGATCTAATTTGAAAATACAGAAATACGAGGCTGATGCTTTGGTGCCTTCCATTTGTTTGCATACAGAAGTTATAGTTACGATTCCACCACTTAAACTGCGATCAGATAGGGGGCGGGACATTTGTTTTTTGCTGCAGCCCCAAATTAAAGCAGATGAGTCTCTTTTTGGATAGAATTGTAAGGGGAGGGAGACAACTTCTAAATCTTCAGTCCTCTCTGAATAGGACTGATGATAAAACATCTCAACAATACAACATATTCATAATGATATCTAATATACTGTATATCTGCATTTTTATCCAGGCTTACAATCTCCAGTTGCTTTCCACAGATATATTATGTACTTTAGAACCAGAAAGACAGTGGATTTAAAAAAAAAAAATGTCAGTGGAAATGTGTATGTCGCAGGCAGATTTTGCCATCGAGGACTGGCTCATACTTCATCAGATCTGTTATGAAAATGGATACCTGAATATACATAACGATACATACACATGAGTCATGTTTCCAAACAGGTCTAGTAGGGTTTTTTTGTGATTTGAGACCACATGAGATATGTAAGAAACAGACAACATTGTCTAGTTTTCTGCAGTGTTGCTACATGTATCAAATGCTACATGTATCAATTAGGAAAAAACACTAAAATAAATCTGACCAGCAGAAAAGCCAAGTAAAAAAAAATAAACTGCTGGACAAAGCCAGACTTATAATACCCCATAAAGGGACAGTAAATACATTATACATGATAAAACAAATGATAAAATAAATTTAATATGATTTATAAAAAAAACAAACCTACCCCTACACACCTTCACAAATCATATATGTCTCTCCAACTATATACTCAAAATTACCAAAAAGAACCAGAGCGGCAACAAACACTAATTTGTTAAAATAATACTCTTTATTGAAAGTAAATACATAAATTCGACATATATATCCCTCAAGTGGGAAAGTATAAATGCAATGTATGGGGGACACAAGTAGCCCAAGATAGAAAAAAAGGCAGCACAGGAGACCAGTGGCTACCCCTATTAGCCCAGGGTCCTAATAGCAATGCAGTCAAATGTTAGACCCAAATAAGTAGGGGATAAAGTGGCAATGATGCAGTAAAGGTAAACCATACACAAAACCGGAGGTACCATCCAGTATTGAAAAAATCATATTGCTATTGCACACTTACCCGAAAACATGGTGAACTGACACTGGGCAGATCAGGGGAAAGCCAAAGGATGCACCCCGACGCGCGTTTCGCACAAATGCTTCGTCAGGCCTCCTATTATTGTCAACAATACTATTAGGACCCTGGGCTAATAGGGGTAGCCACTGGTCTCCTGTGCTGCCCTTTTTTCTATCTTGGGCTACTTGTTTCCCCCATACATTGCATTTATACTTTCCCACTTGAGGGATATATACGTCGAATTTATGTATTTACTTTCAATAAAGAGTATTATTTTAACAAATTAGTGTTTGTTGCCGCTCTGGTTCTTTTTGGTAATTTTTAATATGATTTATGTCATATTAAAATTTGGAGGAAACCTACCATTTGATTTGATGTATTATGAAGCAAACATACTTTGAGAATGCTGTAGCTACACTGATGCAGGATGATATCTTGGTTAATCCCTGAGTTGAGTGGTTTTGCTGAAAAAACAAATATACAATTCAGGACCTTGGGAAAGCTGGGTCAGGCTGGCTGCCTACATAAACACATTACACACGGAGCTTGTCATTACACATGGAGCTTAGTCATGAGTTAGTCAAGACATGATAATCAACCTGAGCTGGATCACTCATACACAGCAGCTGGGGGATGGCGCAGCAATTGATTATCCTGCCTTCAGGCACAACCCAGGGATTACACCATCCTTTGGTTCAGGTAATAACAAATGTGCTAGGAGAAGTGCTGAACCAGCCACAGAAGCAAGACAGCTTCATTATCATAATTTTATAATTGTTTTATCAGCAAAACCACTCAGCTCAGGGATTAACCAAGATATGATCTTGCATCAGTGTAGCAACAGCATTCTCAATGTATGTTTGCTTCATAATGCATCAAATCAAATGGTAGGTCTCCTTGAAACAGAGAAATATATAAATCCTCTCTATGCATTCCAGTAGATCAGTCATCTCTTTATCTTTACAGATGGCTGTAAGACAACTGTCTGGAGCAGAAGGACAAAAACATAGCCAAGCCCTACCCCTTTGGTTAAACCTGCCCATCAGTCAGTCTCCAGTTGAACACAGAATAGATCTGGAAGAGATGACAGCGCCTAGCTGTCATTCATCCCAGAGTTTAGGGAGGGGAATGAGCGAGGGAAAATGTCATTACACATGACAACCTTTTTATCGTATTATCTTGAATCATAAATACACAGAGAGACAGTTTCTAAAAAATCACAACGTTATATGGGTATGTTTTTGATCTTACCAGGTTCATAAACTTATAATCAGCTTTAGGCCCTTTCAGACAAACTTTTTAATGCGGCCGTTCCCGTACCATACTGTTTTGGTAGGGGTAGCACACGGCCACATTGACTTGAATGGGCAATACGGCCATCCATCTGAATGACCGTATTAGTCAACGGACCGTACCATCAGCGAAAAAAGGATAGAGCTTAGAACAGGTGAGGGGTGCGGAGCTCACATCCCTTCTCCTGCCTGGGGTATGTTACATTTGTTTGATAATATTAGGATTATAAGCTTGGGCTGGTTACAGGTCCAATAACAGATGGCTGGTTCCGCAGCTAAAGGCATTGGCTATTACCAAAATCCCTTGCTTTGAAAGTCTATTAAAATTGGATCTTGTATTAAAAAGAGGACTAAACTCTCTGGATTGGGTTGTTTTATTACCATTTTCTAAAGCATTGGCTTGGCTCCATATGGAAGCATACATTTTATTTCTAGGCATCAGTTGACAATAAATGCCATGGTATTGCAGAGGTTACAAATGTTACAATGGACTTCTTGGCAAAAGTATCACAATTCTGAGTCTCCAGTTATTAGTAGTGAATATTGGGACATTGGAAGCAAATATTCAATTTCCATACAGCACCACCACCGGGGAAATAAATAATTACTTCAATATTTTTAAAATAAGAAGGTGGGCGGCACAGTGGCTGAGTGAGTAGCACTTCTGCCTTGCAGCGCTGGGTTCAAATCCCACCCAGGTCAACATCTGCAAAGAGTTTGTATGTTCTCTCTGTGTTTGCGTGGGTGTCCTCCGGTTTCCTCCCACATTCCAAAACAAACAGGTAGGTTGTTTAGATTGTGAGCCCCATGGGGACAGGGAACAATTTGACATACTTTGTGCAGAGCTGCGTAATCTGTGTGTGCTATATAAGTAAAGGAATTATTATTATTATTTATTTGTATTAATGTTCTCTGGGTAGTACTAAAGTGTTAGAGACTAATCTTTGGTATTTGCCATTTGGACTTGTTGATAGTTAACTGTAAGAGCTATGGACAAGGACAAAGAACTAAGGTAGACATGGGCACATTGTTTACTGATACTGGATAGCCCACAGAATAATTCCCTGTGGTTGACCTGATGGGCTCCAGTCCAACATATTTATTGAAAGTGACTTGTAGTCCAGCTGTTCTTTGTGTTTTTGGTCAAAGGCCAAAACTTTGTACGGATTAAAATGATAATATATAGTGTAATAAAATATGATATCAAAGCAAACTACACTATCCTGTCTTCATATTTATCTCCCCATAGAAGTCAATAAAATATCATTGTAATGTGCCATGAAGTGTCTTTTGACTTCCATGAAATTAACATGGCATTTAAATGTGACTGTAATCTCTTCTTTTTCTTAGCATCTGGCAACATTTTTAATGGACAAGAATGATTCCCTCGGCACAGTGGAAGATGCTATCAAACAATTATTCCAGTTGGAATCGAAGGATAAGATTTGGGCTCAGGAGATGGTTTTTCAAGTAATGAACACATCAATCAGCCTTCTAGACTGTGAAACTCAGGTATAAGTCTTACTACATAACATTTCCCATAATTGCTGACAGTGTTCATTTTCAAAGATGATTCCAAATTCTTAATAATAATCTTGGCAAAGTCGGTTTAACCTCGACCTAAAATGAGGTGTTCCCAAGCAAGTTCGGTGTAAGGTCAGAGTAATTTGGTTAATTTAAGTACAATGTGAACCCAACCTTCTATCTCTGGCCCGTGCCTGTAACAAGAGAATGGCCTTGTTTGCTAGGACTCTATAGCCAATCCAGTTTTAATGGCTGACACGTTGTGGTCTTTTTCATAACAGGAAGAACTGGAAAATTTCCCGCTCGCCATTGTCCAACACTGCCGTAGCCTTTCAGGTCCTCATCGATATCCTCACTTGCTTCTTGTAGTATGTCAGGAGCCCGACCAAAGCAAACCTGATATACATTTCTTCAACTGTGAAATGGAGGTAGGTGGGAAAATATGAATAATAACATCTGGAAAATGTATGTTCCATAATAATGAAGATTATGAAGTAATAGAACAATACTTGAGCTGTATCACTCAACACACCCTTAGTCATAGCATGGCAGTGCATCTGGCTATAAATGGAGACAATGGGGCACATTTACTAAGGGTCCGCATGGCGCATTTTCGTCGGGTTTCCTGTCTATTTCCGATTTGTGCTGCATTTAAGTGGGGTTTTTGGCGCACGCAATCAACACATGTCGGGGGGGGGGGGGGGCGACGGACAACCCGACTGATTCGAACTAAGCACGGGATTTAACATTCAAATTGTGTCGCAAGACAATGCATTCACATGCACCGGGAAGAAGAAGGTGAACTCCGGCGGACCTCATCAGGGAAGTGACACATGCAGGATATCGGGGGCACGATCTTGAAGAATCGCGCCGGACTTCATCATCATCGGAGAACGCTCCTCGGGGATCGCGACAGGACCGGGTAAGTAAATCTGCCCCAATATTTTGCCGAAATTTATGATACAAGGGGAAACAAGGGGACTGCGAAGAGTGTTGAAAACATAAGAAAGCATACTCTGGCTGCTGCATAGCTCTGGCAGGTCTGGTCAGATGAAGCGCTATCCAGTGGTCCGAGAAGGCCACTCATTGCAAGAAGTGGGTCCAGCGACCCCCACAACTTCTGGTTATTTACAATGCCAAAAAAACAAGAGTAATTTGATTGACACAGAACTAGTAGTCAGAGTAGGGTAAGTATGTTCTTTCCTACCCATGCCACGACCCACTAAGAGTTTTCCAGACTCCTGGAAACCACTTCATGATTCCTGAATCTTTTGCGGAAAACCCACCCTGAGTGTTCGCCTCAGAATATGATTGATATGTCTCCTGAGGTGGAGATGCACAACTGTAGGTATCAGTGCCTGACATATGGGAAAAGTGAGAGAGTAGCCAGAGTTTACTTTATTTGGGGTTGACAAATGAAATGTTGTGAAGTAAATCTATTCACTAGCTAAAATATTGTTATTCCTTATGTATAGTAAACACACAGCGCTACTTATTCATACAATTTATGCAATGTCTGTTAGGAAAGTTTTTATCTTTATAGCATCCCTTAGCGGTACAAGGCCTGGTATTTTATTATATATGGTGATTCAAAAAGCAAACGTAAAGGTCCGTAGTTCAGGTAACATCATTGGTAAATGACCATTGACTGAAAGCTAAAGGCAGCTTAAATTCGGGAACTGAATTGGTGGCATTGAAGCAAGAAAAAGCTTTCTGCTAGTTGGAATTCACAGTTTTTTTTAATGAAAAAAAAAATAGGAAAATTGGATAGTGATTGCATTTCATGTTGGGTGAAGCAATTGGAAACCACTGGTCATTTATGTAATGGGAAATATTTTTGCTACCCAACAACTTTGGAAAATATAAGGTTCCAACCAATTACAGGTGTGGTCCTGGAAAGTCAACTAGACTATGGAACTACAGATGTAGGTTACGACATGTTACGAAAATATCTGTGTTGTAAACTGTACAGGTTACATCTTCTTCAAGTGCTGAAATGAGATGACTTAACCAAAAAGCTGTGACTTTTGCATTGATTTGTAGGGACTTTAGAATAGGATGAGATGACTTCACTGACTACCTCCCAACTCAGTTAGAATTTAGAGCTTTGAAGTACCTTGAGCCCTTGTCGAGCACTTAAAAAAGTGAATATGCTCTGTGCAATGAGAACGTGCAAAGTATATGGTCCCTTATTACCAATGATACTGTCACTGGCCACTTCTACCTGTACATGTTAAAGGAAATCTACCATCAAAATCAAACATGACACTTTCTCATAAATCCAGGCACCGTGACTGTGGTAATCTTCTTATATTTGTTATCCTCCTTACTTTTAAAATCATCTTTTTTCTAATTATGCTAATGAAACAGAAAGGCTATGGGAGTGTAATCAGAAACCCTCATATTTCCCAATAGGATGTTCATTGATAAGATGATTGAAACTCTTTATTAATGTTTGTTCTACCCAACAAGAAGCAACAATGTCCTGTTAGACATTACCAATGTCCTACTAGACTCTACAATTGCCAGCCCTATCATCCTGCAACTTCTTTCTGTTGGGCTCTGTGTATCTAATCCCCAAGAACTGAAAAACACATTGCAGATGTTTCCATACATGTGGTAACTTATCAGAAGACATGAGTGCAGAAAGGTGTTCTTCACAATAGTATGTGAAGGACAATATGTGTGAAGATTCCACACACATATTGTTCTTCACATACTATTGTGAAGAACACCTTTCTGCACTCATGTCTTCTGATAAGTTAGCAGATGTATGGAGACATCTGCAGTGTGTTCTTCACTGAAGAACACATTGCAGATGTTTCCATACATCTGCTAACTTATCAGAAGTATATTTGCATTGACTGCCATCAATCGCAAATGTGTGTAGTACTGTGATGGTGTATTGACAATAAATGATCCTTAATTGAAAGCTCGTTCTCAAGCTGGCAAAATACTCGTCCGAGCAACGAGCCGTTTCGAGTACGCTAATGCTCGACCGAGCATCAAGCTCGGACGAGTATCCTCGCTCAACTCTAGATACAACACATCACTAAAACAGTGAGGTCCATATCCTAGCTCAAAATCCCAAATCAAAGCTGGTCCTGGTCCCATAAGCCAGGGTTTACAAAACCCTGTACAACACTTTGGTCTCCTTATAGCAATGTAAGCATCCTTCATCCAACCTTCAACCCTTGTGCAGTCAGATTTATGAGGGCACATTTCAAGACGTGCCCCACCCTTAGGCGATCATTAACCATTTAATGTCAGTAGTAGCAGTGGTTGTCTCTTGTTGCACATATGTTTTATTCATATGGTGTTTCAAAGATTTTGGATATAAAGACTTTCAGAGCTAATTTCGGAGCCAAGACTGCGCAGCCACCGGCAAAGGTCAAGAGCAAATGTACCCCATTAAAAGTCATTAGCAGAATTTGGTCTCTTATGACATCTGTTTTGTCATATCTTTTGGCACTCAGACAGAAGTGCTCTAGTAATGTTGTGTAGTAGGGTCATGTCTATTGCTCTGTTACTTTAATTTTGTTTCCTTTACAGTAGCTATTTACTATACTGTACATGTAGATAACATAGGTAGCCCTTTGTTCTTTCCCACGGGCACTGACTATGCAAATGAATGCATACAAGTCTAAAAATATCCACAAAAAAGGAAGTACAGCGTGACTTTTCACATTGTACAGTATTTGATTATAACAGCTACACCCTCATTCCATTGAGGGTAAGTCCACAATATGTGAATTGTAGAAACTTTTTAAAACATTACAGAAACCACTGCAAAAATGAGCATTGATCAATATTTAATTATATTTATATTTATCAATATGCCATTTATTCAAGATATCTATATAGGGGACATGTTGATGATCAATATGTATAGTGCCAAAATTAAGATCTCTTCTCTCTAAATGGTAATTGCCTTCTTCAAGTTGGCTCTAGAGTAAAAAGTTTTGCCTTGGTGATCTTTTTAATGATTTTTATACCTAGGCCTGTGGCCAGAACAAGGGGGCATCCTCTAGACCTACAGGAGAGGAGATTCTACCATCACCATAGACAGGGGGCATCCTTTACACCTACAGGAGAGGCGGTTCTACCATCGCCATTGACAAGGGGCATCCTCTATACATACAGGAGAGGTGGTTCTACCATCACCATAGACAGGGGGCATCCTCTACACCTTGAGGAGAGGCTGTTCTACCATCACCATAGACAGGGGGCCTCCTCTAGACCTACAGGAGAGGCGTTTCTACCATCACCATGGACAGGGGGCATCCTCTACACCTTGAGGAGAGGCTGTTCTACCATCACCATAGACAGGGGGCCTCCTCTACACCTACAGGAAAGGCAGTTCTACCATCACCATAGACAGGAGGCATCCTCTACACCTATAAGAGAAAGGGTTCTACCATAACCATAGACAGGGGACATCCTGTTTACCAAGAGTAGAGGTGGTTCTATCATTGCCATCGACAGAAGGCTTCTTTTAGGCCTAGAGTAGAGACGGTTCTGCCATCACCATAGACAGGGGGCATCCTCTACACCTAGAGGAGAGGAGGGTCTACCATCACCATAGACAGGGGGCATCCTCTACACCTAGAGGAGAGGAGGTTCTACCATCGCCATAGACAGGGGGCATCCTCTACACCTAGAGGAGAGGCGATTCTACCATCACCATAGACAGGGGACATCCTCTACACCTAGAGGAGACGTGGTTCTACCATCACCATAGACAGGGGGCATCCTCTACACCTAGAGGAGAGGAGGTTCTACCATCGCCATAGACAGGGGGCATCCTCTACACCTAGAGGAGAGGCGATTCTACCATCACCATAGACAGGGGACATCCTCTACACCTAGAGGAGACGTGGTTCTACCATCACCATAGACAGGGGGCATCCTCTACACCTAGAGGAGAGAAGGTTCTACCATCACCAAAGACAGGGGACATCCTATACACCTAGAGGAGAGGCGGTTCTACCATCGCCATAGACAGGGGACATCCTTTACGCCTAGAGGAGAAGAGATTCTACCATCGCCATAGACATGGGGCATCCTCTACACCTAGAGGAGAGGAGGTTCTACCATCACCAAAGACAGGGGACATCCTATACACCTAGAGGAGAGGCGGTTCTACCATCACTATAGACAGGGGGCATCCTCTACACCTAGAGGAGAGGTGGTTCTACCATCACTATAGACAGGGGACATCCTTTACGCCTAGAGGAGAGGAGATTCTACCATCACCATAGACATGGGGCATCCTCTACACCTAGAGGAGGTTCTACCATCGCCAGACTATTTTGTAGATATTTTGGTTCTACACTGATAGATGTATAATGCTATCTTCTGTCGACTAGCAGAAGTTTTGTGCTATTCACAACTTTCATTTTTATGGTCCATCTTCTTTCACAGGCTGAATTGGTTCATGCAGATATAGAAAGTGCACTGGCGGATATTAAACATGGAAAAAAAATGAGACTACAGACCCTCAAGTGAGTACTGCTTCAGAGCTCAAGAATTATTATTGTCTCGCCTCACTTTCTAGCAAAGTTCTGTTTATCACTGCATGTAAGCCTGCATTTTCATATTTCACCTTTTCAGGCCTGCAAAGTACTGTATTTTATTAAAAATTAAAAATTAATTTAAAAGTATTCATAACCAGATGAAAAATAGTTATTTTATAAATAAGTGTGTTAAAATTTATTTAAAGGGACCACATTATTCACAAATATATCTAGAGGTAGGTTCCCATAGAGCCCTAATAACTAACTAACACCATTCTTTTAGCTGAACATTGTTCCCCTCAGGTTCCTATATAATCAACTTTATCATTTTACCTCGTTTCCAAGCATGTCTATTAGTGAGCTGATGTGGGTGTGGCCTCCTTGGGCCTCCAGCAGCTTCTCCCCATGCTTTCTCTGTGTGCAGCAGTAATGTCATGTGACCAGGATGACATGATTGCAGGTGCTTTAGCCTTCTTACATTAGAAAACTGTACACCAAGCATATATCTCATGAAATCACAGCATATCATATCACATGAAATCACAGCAGCCTGCACGGAGAGGAGGAGAAGTCCATGCAGGCATGCTGTGATTTTTTATGCGGTCAGATATGTGCATGGGGTACAGTTTGCTAATGTTAAGAGGGTAAAGGATGATGTCACCCTTATTACATGATATCAGGTGATCCCCCCTTGACTCCCTCTGAAGATGCATAGATACCAGGCAAGTTTATAACTCTGATTTTATGTGGATCTGAGGGAAACAATTTTTATCTTAAAGAATGGAGTTACTAGGGCTCTATAGGAACCTGCCACTGGCTGTATTTGTAAAAAATGTGGTGTCAGGTTCCCTTTAATAAGCGTGGGCTGCTCAACCTGTATTTTAAAGATTTGCATTGATTTTGAGAATTATATCTTCAAAAGTTAACTGTATATACATAGGGGTTGATCCATAGCATTGACATAAATGCACAAGGATATTAACCTATTTGCCAAATATGCCTTGGTCTCGTGCTCAGGTATATGTATTGTCTCAATTTTTGTCACCTTTTTCCATAGGGTTAACCAGGAAAGGATCAAACAAAGAGAATCAATTCTTCCTCCTGCCACTGCTCCAAAGCCAACCAGAGATAACAAGAACCGTGTCATGTCCCCATCATCAGCCAGTGAAATAGGTAAGTGCCAGATGTACTGTAGGAATGATTCTAAATCCTGTGATGGAACCTCTTATCATATACAGGCAGTCCCCGGGTTACATACAAGATAGGGTCTGTAGGTTTGTTCTTAAGTTGAGCTTGTATGTAAGTCGGAACTGTATATTTTATCATTGTAATCCCAGCCATAACTTTTTTGGTCTCTGTGACAATTGGATTTTAAAAATGTTGGGTTGTCATAAGAATCAATATTAACACTAAAGCTTCATTACAGACACATTACAGACACATTTGATAACTGTTCCAGCTGATTATTGTAGCCTAGGACTAAAGTACAATAAATTACTAATATCCAGAGGTCCGTTTGTAACTATGGGTCGTATGTAAGTTGAGTGTTCTTAAGTAGGGGACCGCCTGTAATCAGTTCTATAAATCAGTTGCACAAAATGTATTTTTGATATACACAACAAGCCTGGCTAGTACCGTATGCCGGGTTTTACACAAATTGTAAATCGATGCGCCAATCATAGCGGTCCCCCATTGCCCTATTGTTTCCATCTCTTTGTTGCTTCTTTCATTCTAAATTCAATATGAAAACTAACTTTCCAAAATTTTCTTAGAGTTTGATCGAAGAAGTAACATGTCCCAAGAGCACGAAGAATCGCGCGAGGCACTGGCAAAGAAGATCGAAAAAGAAACGGTAAAAATAAATTTCAGTGTTTTATTGAGTCAAATACTGCTCATGTTTGGACAAATTTTTTATTTCCGTTAATATTCACATCCAGATCTATTGATCTTACCAATGAAGGTCCCCTGTATGGAGGAACAATAATTACAGATGATTGGATAATTGTAATGGGTTATGAATAGTTGAATAACTGCCCTACTTGGAACAAGGCACATAATTTTTGATGTACAGGAATTGATGTCCCATGGTCTGATGAGTTCACTTATTGCTTAGAAAGCACCACTCACCTCTGCCTCAGCCCCTGTGCATTTTCCAAAATTCCAGGCAAGGTCAGCTCCAGGTTTCAGTAGGCCCCTGGGCGACAGAGTCTCAGTGGCTCCTTTGAAGTGAACTCACATGGTGGCATTAAAATTTCTAAAGCTGAAACAGCCATCTGTTCCCTAAAATATTCCCTAGTTTATCATCTCAAACAGCCCCATATATTTATATATATATATAACCCCTCTCACCTCCTATGGATTAAATATGTGGGCCCCTCCTGAAGCTATGGGCCCCTAGACTTGCAGAGGCATGCTCAGTACTGGCGCCAGCCCTGATTCCAGGAAAACCTCTTTAAGGTTTCAGCATATCAAGACATTTTGGGGTTGGCCCCTGTTACAATGCGACTATGGATGGTGTACAAAGCAAGGACCATAAGGCATGGTGTTGTGAGTTTGGGGTGAATGAATTTGACTGATCGCACCCTGCATATAAATCAGCCCTAATAAACATGGGATCCTATGATATGATATTGTAGCTCCTCTATGAGCTAAGCTTTCAGACTTGCTGATGCTTCTTCTCCATAAAATCTGCAGTAGTAGTCACTAGTCGCTCTGATACTTCTCCCCATGATTGTCATAGCCGGGTTCTGTTTCCAGTTTTAACTGGCGCTTACAAGGCTCTAATGCATGCAATGATTTTGTCTGAAGTTATATGAATGATAGTAATGGTGTTTTATGTCTCTTTCCATTCTAGCAATGCTTAAATTGCACACTGGATGACATTGAATTTTTCGTGGCAAAGCTACAAAAAGCAGCAGAAGCGTACAGTCAACTGAACCAGAGAAAGAAAGGCAAAAAGAACAAAAAGAAAGGACCGGCAGGTAACAACCTATAACATACATCACAACATATGTCTGAACACGGGTTGTTGATTAAAGAAAATCTACCATATGATTTCATGCATTATGAAGCAAACATACCTTGAGAATGCTGTAGCTACACTGATGCAGAAACATATCTTGTTTAATTCCTGAGCTGAGTGGTTATGATGAAAAAAATCTTACATTAGTTATCCATTTAATGCAATCACTGTGTTGTGCCTGATAGGCAGAAGTAATCGATCGTTGCACAATGCCTCAGCTGCTTTGTATGAGTGATCCGGCTGATTGATTAGTCCTGTCTGAACAGTTCAGAAAACTCTGTGTAATGTTTTTCTTATCAACGGCAGGCTGCAGCAATCCAGAAATTTATAATTGTTATTTCAGCAAAACCACTCAGCTCAGGGCATCAGTTTCTGCTTCAGTTTATCTACAGTATTCTCAAGGTATATTTGTTTCATACTGCATGAAATCAAATGGTAGATTTCCTTTAACAGCGATTTAGGAATATTCATGGGATATGTTTTAAATTATACATAAATATGGATCCCACTATGACCTGCATGTATGTGAAGACCAGATTCCCATTAACCTCCATTCTGATGGGTACCATAGCCAAAGTGAATGGTAAGGTGGTAAGCGTAGCTCTGAGAACAACCAAATGTTCTTGGAATTTCAATAGTAGTGAACAGAGAGTCCTGTGTATATGACCCCTCTACATTCACTATGGCTGTAGAAGAGACCAAGACCACCCTGCCCATGACATGGAATCTGCATCTATCAGACAAAATATACTAATATCTGAATTGTAGTAAAATTGTAGTAAACTAGCTTTTTCTCCCCACAGAGGGAGTCCTGACATTAAGATCCAAACCACCTACTGAGCTAGAGTTCATAGACTGCTATCAGAAGATCAAGCTGGCCATCAACCTACTGGTAAGGAACCTCAAGCATCTAATGGATTTATTGTCATTCCTTTTCCTATCACTGAGACACACTATCTTAGTAACACTGTACACATTAGATAACCATCAGCTGACACCCCCTTACTTATGCTTGGCTTGAACGTACATGTATTCTCAGCAGGTAGAAGAGAAAAAGCCACTGCCTGAAGCGTTTAATCTCCCCCAAAGCAAAGGATCACATAGTTGGATTTCATTCTTTTATCCTTCTCCGACCAAAGTCAGGAGACCCATGTAGATATTAGGTTGTCTATCCTACCAAAGACAGATGGTTAGTCCAAACTACAGTCACATCTAGATAGTCAGACACAGGGAGGTGGAGGGATCCCTCAGCTTGAAGGTACAAGTAATACAAATATTGTATGTGTTGGAGAATTTGCATGGGGTTCCAGAATTTAAGATTATGGCTCACATTTACTGAGGGCCTTGCGCCTGTTTTCTGTTGGACTTTGCACATTCTTTCTCATGCAAACTGTTTGCACAGGTATTTAAGAAGTGTCCGAGACACATTTGTGTCGCACACGACTCATTTGTGTCGTGACTGCACTATACCCGATGCAACACAAAATTTTGCACATAAAGGGGCGTTCCTGTGCACAGTCGCACTGTGCAACATATGTGGTCCTATGCCTGTAGTCAGAGAAACTATTTTAATTCAGTACTCCCTGGCTAGATTATGTGACCTGTACTGGAAAAAAAATTAACCAACAGTAATGGTATGAAAAGGAGGCATAAAGTGTTCCTCCGCTAAGTCATGCCCTTACTGTTGTAAATGAGATAAATAATTTTTCTTTAATCCTATTCAGTATATATTATAATTTTGCTAAAAAAAAAAAAGAAAAAAAGACAGCAACCAATGTATTTAGTATGGCTGTGTGAATAAAGGTTAACCTTTTTTCATCATATTGGATGCTGTGGCCTTTTCTCTATAATTTTGCTAATCATTGTTACTTACTTTAATACAAATCTGTTATATTTCTTTTCAGGCCAAGTTACGGAAACATATTCAGAATCCCAGTTCAGCTGAGCTGATCCATTTTTTGTTTGGACCACTGGAATTGGTAATTACTAGTGATCTAAAAATGTACATGTAAGGACTAAAGGGATTCTATATGTAAGGTGATCCAAGCTATTCTTAGGGTATGTTCATATTGTGTTTTTAGCTCTCTGTTGTAAGGATAAATTTAGGAGTGCACCATCCACGAGGCAAGTTGAGCTTCTTGTCTCAGACAGCACCACCTGCAGCAAAATAGGAGGCAGCATATGTCCATATAAGGACAGTTTTATCAGGGACCTCAGGGACTAGGGACCTCCCAGAGCTTAGGCTCAGCGGAGGCCAAGGATGGATGATATACTTTCCCCTCGGCTAAAAATATTTGTCCCTAAAACAGGTGGGAGCAGGATGGAAAGACGAAGCTTGCTACATATTTCCACCCTTTGTTTGCCACAGTAGGCAATGTATACTGTAGGAGGAGGCAAAAAAAAATGACTCTACCTGCCAGTATAAGTCTATGGAAATGCTCAGCTTATATGAAGGGAGCTTTCCTGGAATTTTGCTGGATGAATAAAACGAAAAGTGAACATAGCCGTATGGGGAAAAAACACATATTTTTTTATCAATTGATCAATTTTCTGAAAATCATGTGCCTTGAAAGGTGTGTCTTGTGTTACCAATTTTATTTAGGCAATCTGATGCTTAAGGGAGCAATACAAATTCCAGACACGTTGGCCAGACACACACAGCGGTATGCCCACCGGGCGGGCATACTGCTGTGAACTGGAGAGGAGAATGAGTTAACCACTCCTCCTTCCATAGAGTAATGAGGCACACGGCCGCAGACACGCGGAAAGATTGAGCATGCTCTATCTTTTCCCTGTGTATGGCATGGATCGGTGCCACATATGTGTGGAACCGTCCCCCTGCCAGGCTACCATTGCCATCTATGGAGATGTATATGCAGCCGCAAATTTGCGGTCGCATATACAGCCCCACAAACGGCCATGTGAATGCACCCTTAATTGGGTTTTCTTTCAGACAAGTGGATCCCCTTGCAATGTTTTAAAAAAAAACTTGAACAACACCTTTAAGTTAGAAGCCATCAAATTTCTCGGATCACAGGGCTTGCACTTTAAAGTCAAAAAACCTTGTTAACACTTTACATTTTAAATTTCTTGTAGATAGTTAAGAGTTGTGGAGGACCAGAGTTAGGAAGATCGATCACTTGTCCGCTCTTGTCCAAGGACGCCACCGACTTCCTGAGAGGTCATCTAACTCCAAAGGAGATGCAACTCTGGGAGGCTCTGGGAGACAGATGGACTAAATCAAGGTAAAAGGAAGAGAAGTTTATTATTTAGTTGTAATTTTTTATAGATTCAGCTTTCCTAGGCCCTATCCTCATAACTTTTCACAATTTAAGGTGGCTAAAGCATCTCATTAAATTTTGCCTTTTAACTATTTCAGGGCAGAATGGCCAAGGGAACCTATAATTCCACAATACATCCCAAAGTTTAACAGTGGATGGACACCTCCACTAGAAATTTTCCAAGGAGCACCTTGGGAGCTGGATATGGGACATCCACCAATGGAGTCTATTAAACCCCTTGTACTAGAAGAGGTAGGAGAGTCATTAAATGTTGTAAATTATTTGTTCTTTTACATCATGTTACTTCCTCCAGCACTTACGGAATTCAGGCACTAATTCAGATGGCACTAAAAACCAAAAATGGTCCGTCCGCAGGTTCACCTATGAAAACCTTGTTACCACTTTTACTTTTAGTGCCTACACAGTCAGAACGAACCAGAGTCTGCCAGAATGTTAAGAGATATGGTCATCTGTCAATTTAGCCATCTAACTCCAGATTAAATCTGGATTGTTAATCAGTAAGGTATACAGAAAAATTAGGAAAATGGAGCAACACTGTGAAACTGGATTAAAATCCAAAAGTTGGGTTCAGGCTTGCTAGGGTCCGACTCTAGGATCCCAAAACATCAAAAATCCAAGGCAGGGAAGCAGCACTCTAAAAAGTTTCATTTCACAAGTCGGAAATACAAAGTTTCAGCTATCTTGATGTAGAAAATGGCTTGAAAATGGCTACATCGAGATAGCTGAAACGTTGTATTTACCACTTTTCCTTCACGGAGTGCTGCTTCCCTGCCTTGGATTTTTGAAGTAAGGTATACAAGTATTAACTAAAACTGTTCCCTTGGAAGGACCCTTCATGTGAGCTCCTGACATCTGTTTGGGTCTATAAAATATATGTCAATTTTTAAAATCTTACAAAAAAGGAGTGATGGCTCCCAAAACCCATCAAATAACATGAGTATTTAGTGAGTTCCCTCCACCCTATAGCTGCTCAGTACAAGTGTACACTTCCAGAAGTACCCTCCAGTTTATATACTGTATATACTCAACCCAAATATAAGCCAAAGGCACCTAATTTTACCACAGAAAACAAATGAAATGCCCAGCAGCTCCCCCTAACTAATGAAATGTCCAGAAACCCCCCCTCACTAGTGAAATGTCCAGCAATGATGTCATCAGGTTGCGACCCCGCTGCGTCCTAGTGGTAAGTTTATAAAATGAGTAAAATTGAGCTGGAAACTCACCTTATTTTATAGTATATACAGTACTTACTGGCACTACAATGCCTTTTAATAAATATCTTTATCTTTTCGTAGCCACCAAAGGGAAGAGACAGTCCTGGATCCAGACAAAGGGTACGATTTATTTCATAACCTGGCCATAGAAAAGTCTAAGCAGACAGAAATCATCATTCTGAAATGTTCTCATATTGTCTTTTAGCTTCCGCCTCCTAACGGAAATCCCTATAGGTCACCATCATTCAAACAACAGACCCTTCCTCCAGAAATAAAGCCGGAATACAGCACAAGCCCAAAACTCACCAGGTGGGTGATGATGTTATCTTGGTGACTAACTTTACAAAACTATTTCCATGAATCATTCTTGCACACAAGTAGAGTAAAAGTTTGTTATAGCTTATCAGAGAAAAATGCAGCTTTTTCTACTTATGAGGTTTTTTCCTTTTTCCCTCTTATCTACTAAACTGGCATTCATAAGGGCGGCAGAGTGATCAGATTGCATAGAATAGAGAGTGGCTAGGGGAGGTGTGAGCAGGAGCTGAATGAGAGAAAATTGAGGCATAGGGGGATATTATAGGGTGGGCCGCACGCCCCCGTTCCCACCCCTTCATGCCCCACTGCCGTGGCGTATTGGGGCAAATAATCGCAAGTGCTAGCAATAAGCTGACGTGGTGCAGAGGCCCTGATAAATATGCCCCATAAAGGAGGTTACTGGAGCTGATTAGTATGTCTCTACATAACTCAAATGTTTTCAGCAGTTTTGACCACACAAAGGTGCAGTCAGTGTCAGGTAGCAGGCCCTGGAGAGCTTTGTCCCATACCGTTATGAGTGTTGTTAGTATCAGCAGGACTTTGAAAATGCATTCATATTCCTGGATTGTAGCTGGATTTGGAGCACTGTGGTGCACTATTGTATGAGATCTTTTCACTTAACACAACACAGCTACTCCCCCTAAGTTACTGCTGTGATATCCAAAAAGAAGCACATTATAGCAGTGATTCATAGCAGAGGTGACAACCTGTATGGTAGTACACTGAAGAGATCTCCTACACCAGTGCAGAATGCTCAGAATCCAGTTACAATCCAGAAAATATAAATGCAATTTTCACAGTCCTGCTGCTACCAACACCACACACACAAAGGTATGGTTACAAAAGTCACACAGCCATGAGCTTACCTGGTTGAAGCACGGGAGAGCGCTGCTGTCCCCTCCCCTCTCCATAGCGAGCATGCTCTATCTTTTTCTGTGCACTGTAGGGTGCGCACACACGTGTGTCTATGAGGACGTACTGCGTCCATTTGTGGCCGGATATACGTCCCCACCACAGCAGTGTGAAAGGGGCCATAGGGCTAAAACCTACAGATAGGACATATTGGTGCTCATTTACTAAGAGTTGCGGATTGCAATTTTGTCTGTTTGTCTTTTTTTGGAATTTGCACGGCTTGGAAAGGTATTTGCACTGGGATTGTGTCCCAAGCAATCATTTTGTTGGCGCAGCTGCGCTGCTTCCATGCGACACAAATTGGGGGGCGTGCCATCGGACTGAGCGCAGGATTTAACTTTCAAATTGTGTCACAAATCCAAAGCACTTATAAACCAAACAATGTGGGGTGTGTACAAATACAGAATGGGTTATACCAAAAACGCCAACACACTCAAATAATGAGCTAAGAACCAATGAGAAAAAGGCAAGTGTGTATAGGCAACAAAATCAAAACAACTTTATTACAATATACAAAATACAAAAAATCCAACATATATGTTTTTTAAAACCACTTAAAAAGTGTACAGGTACACATATTTACAAAGAACAGAGTGGATCCGAGCCAATAACAAGGACCCACTCACAGCCACAGGTGCGTGCAAAGCACAGCAGTATAAACAATTTCCTAGCACAAGATATAAACAGCAGTTCAGGTGTGTATGCCTAAATGGAGTCCTGTAAAGTGTGTTACTGAAAAGCATCCAAAGTGAACAACAACAACAACAACACTATAATAGTGACATAAGATTACCAAGGTAAACATAAATAGAAGTAAGTCACATGGATATAAGAAATAAGAAGTCCAAAAAATCCGACACAGGACAAAAACCAAGGGCACAACAGATATACAATTCAAACTAAAGTAAATGGAGGAAATGCTGAATAGTGAACCTGTGGCTGAAGGCACTGAGCGCAGGATTTAACTTTCAAATTGTGTCACAAATCCAAAGCACTTACAATCACCACTTAAAGGAAAGTGAACTCCGCTGCACCTGAGTGGGGAAGCGACACATGCAGGATATCGGGCATGCGATCTTAGTAAATAGCGATAGAGTGCATTAACGCTGGACAATGCACTGTCGGTGAACTTCGTCGGACGGGTAAGTAAATGTGCCCCATTATGCCTTACTTTCTGTGTGCAGAATATGGGAGACATCAAGCAGCTAGTCTCCACCCTGCAGCTCTGACACAATTGAGAATTTGAGATAAAGCCTTTAGAGGAGAGACAGCTAAAAATGCAGGATACAAGTCCTTATGTAAAAACACTCAACTTACTATGCAAAGTCTGGTAAATGTAACAAAACTGTTTTCAAGCCAACATAAAGCATAATGATATATTTATCAAATCAATAAAAAAGGATTATTATACATGGCCAAATAATTCAGAAAACAAAATAAATTTGTTCTTCTTCATAAACAGTTACGATGCACCAGTACCGGCACAGCCACAGAAATGCGCCAAAATCCGTTATGACTTCACAGCCCGAAATGCCACCGAACTGTCAGTCCTGAAGGATGAAGTCCTGGAGGTAATCTTTGCCTATAATTCTAGATTCCTATTAAGATTCAGAATTTCTAGGAACCTTAAAAAACTCTTATTTTCAAGATTCTTGAAGATAACAAGCAGTGGTGGAAATTAAGAAACAGGATTGGTCAGGAGGGATATGTTCCGTACAACATCCTTGATGTAGTGTCTACTGAAGAAATGGACCAGTTAGATGGCCACGTGGTGAGTGTCCCTCCTACAACCTTACTTTGGCTTTGTTAAAAGCAAAAAGTCTATCCCTAGGTTGTAAATCAATCATGATAATTTCTGGAGTGGTCATATTGGGAATGGATCAAAACACTTCTGAAGCGGTTAAAGGAGAACAGCGATGGGCATATTATTGATGACATATCTACAAGATCAACTATTTTATCTGATGTCAATAATAGACATTGAGTCGGAAGCAGTTGACTCTGTGTCATTGTAGTGGTAGTCAAGTGAATAGAAGCCATCGTTTTTACATTGGGAAAAATAGAAGCCGAGTGCAGGGTCTGTCTATCAGCCCTCCAGTGATCAGATATTGATGACCTACAATGCAAATAGATCATAAATATAGGCAAGTCTTCTAGGGGGCCCATGGCAACACAGTCCACCTATCAAATTTTATACTATGGAGAGCCTTTGCCTATTAAATCCTCATACATCTGTTCCTGATCTTAATACACATGTACACAAGAGCCATGTCAGGAACTTTGAATGTCCTCCAAAGGTCCTGGAAACACAAATAGGCAGAAGGGAAGCATCTTCCAGTCCCCAAGTAGCACCATATGTAGGAAGTGATTCCAGACTTGCAGGGACTATGATATTATGTCAAGTTACTGGGGCAGATTTACTTACCCGGCCCATTCGCGATCCAGCGGCGCGTTCTCTGCGCTGGATTCGGGTCTAGCCGGGATTTATTAAGGTAGTTCCTCCATTTTTAAATGCAGTGTTTTTTCCGAATCCGTAGAGTTTTTGTTCGGCCACGGCCCCCGATTTCCGTCGCGTGCATGCCGGCGCCGATGCGCCACAATCCGATCGCGTACGCCAAAATCCCGGGGGAAATCGCCAATTGGAAATATTCGGGTAACACGTCGGGAAAACGCGAATCGGGCCCTTAGTAAATGACCCCCACTGTTACCTTATTTTCAGTGTCTAATACATACCTGGTTTGTTTTACAGACGGGGTCCAAGTACAAAGGAGATGTAAGTCCCAGAGGACCCATTAGCCCGGCATACAAGATTCCCAGTAGCTATGCTGGAGATAAGTGGGGGAGTGAGACGGCTGGATGGTCAAACAACAAGAAGGAGCGTAAGTTACTTTTGGATCAGCCAATTTTTTTTAAATAGATCTATTTTAAATGAGTAGTCTTTGAATGGAGCTTTACATTGAGCGAGGGAATTCATTAAGATTGGCATTTTGAATGTCCCCCCAGTTGGCGGTCCAGTGCTCGGAACCACTAAGAGGCTCCATCCTCTTAGTGGATACAGGCGTAAACTCCGGCAGTTCTAACCTGTAGACCAGATCTGAACTGAGAGAGTTTTTTGCTAAAGTCTTTGCCGGTTATCCGGTGTGGAGTTCACCCCCTGACCGCCTGCCCTTGCACCACAACATGCCCACAGTGGCGTGCGGGTTGGAGAAGCCTGAAAACAGGCAGGAATGGGGAGATTTATGTGATTTCTCAAGCAGTAAACTGTCAGAGAAGACATAAAGAATCTCTGCCAATATGTTTGAGATGATCCTGGATAACTGCTGGACTGTCAAGTATAAGCATCAGGGCTTATCTCTATTGCTATTTATGATGGTGAGGTTGTGACTTCTGAGACCCCCACCAATACTGAAATTCAAGGGACCACAGAGCTGATCCAGAGCCACTGCAATGTTTTTCAAGTGGCTCAAAAAAAACCTTCAGTCAATGCCATTTGTGTGAATACTTTAGGTGCCCGGCACAGTGATGGTCATTTTTAGTATGACAGATATGCCAACACAACATATCATGAGAATAATAATGGAAATCATGGAGACAGTGGATAACTACTTTGTTATTCTTACAGAGATAATTCACAATATGGACGAACTGAATGATGAACTTCTGAAGAAGCTGACGACACAGCAGCAACCTAAAAGAAATTTTGCTGCACCAAAAGCTCAGCAAGTGCATGTCCCATTAACTTTCCAGTCTGAACCAGAAGAAGTCAAAGCTTGGCTGGAGGCCAAAGGCTTTAGTAAAGCGTAAGTGACAAAAAGAATACTTTCTATTCTAACATGCAGTAATATGTAACTAAAAACTTGTGCTCCTATTCGGGGATGGGAAAATTGGTAGGAAAAATGCCTAATCGGCCAATAAGCCTCAGATATATAATGGAGAAAGTAAACGACATTTAGAGACTAATGGATATCATCACTTCTTTACAGAACATCAGGACAGCTGGGAATATTAAATGGGGCGCAGCTTTTCTCTCTTAATAAGGAGGAGCTGAAGAAAGTTTGTGGAGAAGAGGGAGCACGGGTATACAGCCAGCTGACTGTACAGAAGTCTCAATTAGAGGTAAGTGCAATCATTAATAATTACTGAAGTCCAATATGGAGATGGCCAACCAGATATCTTGGATGAAACAAAATGATTTGGGTGGCACACTTCTCGGGGGTGCTCAGGGGATCAGCAATGCTGAATAATCCAATGTAGATAAAAGTTGGGGCACACACAAATCTCGCCAACTTCTTGGGCCCAGTTGCGACCGCACCCCCTGATGTTACATTCTTGCCAATAGCTCAATCTGTGCTCAATCTAAACATGCAACGTTGTATGGCCTATGCTGCAAAGGCATTAAAGGAAACCTACCATGGTCACACAGGTGCGCCTGTGTGACCCTGGTCAGATTTCTGTCCACTAGAAATAAACACAGAAGCTTCCTATAGAATGACAGCAAGCAGAGATCTAGAAAACTGCGAGGAAATGATACAGTATATTAAAAAATTTTATCACTTTTCATTATACAAGCATTAACATTTATTTGCTGAAATGGGAACACCCCTTTAAACCTTTTAGATACAAAACACACATTTATCTTACACTACAGAGAAATTAACATTATTAAACTTTATTAATCCACTTTTGTCTCTTGCAGAAAAGTCAAGGCGAATCCGAACTACAGGAAATCATGAAACGACGTCAAGAAAAGATTGGGGACTAGCAGAACTATTTCCATGTTGCCTTGTAAAATCACTCGCTGCAGATATTTATGCCTCTGGCTGTTAACGCGAGGGACATAGGACGTGGACCTCAGCAGGAAATATATATAAATGTATACATACCAGTGCAGCACATTTTATCATGATGCCCTCTAGTGGGGAATGTGGTACATTACAAGTCTTCACTACCAAACTCCATTGCCTCTGAGTCTGAACACTGCAGTCCAGTAGAAGAACCTGCTAGAGGATATCTGCACATATGTATATGTATATATATCATTCATATATTTATGTATGTATATCTCATGGATATCTCATCTCTTCACACTTTGCTTCTTTTTCTTTGCTGCCTATGAGGTCGGCTGTCCCGCTAGTTAAAGGGTGGATCAGGGAGGAGAGCTATAAGTATTGCATGAAAGTATTATTTTTATATGTATAAACTTTTATTATGTTAACAATTTTTTTTTTTTTGCAGAGACTTTAGAGTTAGACAAACCGTCTTTGCAGGGCACGTCGAAAAGTATCCATTCCATTGGAAATAAAGGGCAAATATTCGGTCATTAATCAGATTTCTATTAATTACCCCCTTTTCTACTGGTTTTCTTATGAACTGTGCACATTATAGTATAAGATGCTGCTACAGAGGATGGTTCTGCTTGGGCAGAACTAATGAAATCTAATGGGAATTGCAAAAGGAATTTCTTGATTTCTTGATTGAAGATTGAGGAATTTAACGTTTGTGTAGAAAATATAAAAATGTCTATTTTTTCTTACAATATTTTTTTCTTCATTGGATTTTGAACAGATTTTGTAAGCAACAAACCAATGATACTGATCCAGAGGGATTTTTTTTTAAAACTGCAGTCAGTTGTGTTTATAGTATGCGGTTAGCTCTTAAATGCCCTCTAGTGGTGGCAACAGGCAGTCAGAATCTTCTTAAAACTTATTTAAAGGGATTATTTATCAAAGTAAGGTGTTTTTTTTTTCTAAATAAAACCTTCTTATTTACTCATCCATTCCAATACATGAAGATTTTTGACTCCCTTTACGTTGGTGTCACTCTGACTTGCTAGCAAAACCAACCCTCTATTCTGTTTCTGCATAAAACTGTAATACAAGTGTCAGGGAAGGAAACCAATGTATGAGCTGAGCCAGAGAACCAGCCTATCACCAGTACAGAGAGCTGAAGAAGCCCCCTGCTCTTGTCGCAACAAAGGGTGACAACTAGCAAAGCCTTCATATTTAAAATACATTTTAAAATTTTTTTAAATCTCTTAGATTTTCCTGCAAGATCACAACATTCTCTGCCATGAACTGATGACTGATCATGAATGTAATACTATCCTGATAAGTAAAGAGATCATTATAACACTGTGTTTTTCTGTTTATGGACATCATCAAAAAAAAATATTTTTTGAAAAATACTTCTATCACATTAAAAAAGCCATGTGATCAGAAGAAATGCACAAGAAGAGAAGGAGAGATGACATAGAATAGGATAATTGTAAGACATTAAAAGGTGTGACTTCACCAACTGTGTAAAGTGCTGTACAGGGGATAGGAAGAAGAGTGTAAACTTATCTGGGGTGAAGGGTCAGACTAAGAAATCTACATAGCACCACAATCACAGGTGATCATGATTTGTGGACCTCTGCTCTGAGTAACAGCTGTAAACATTTCCTGATTAAATCCTATAGTCCTCACATAGCAAGAGGAGGGTTTGAGGAGCATTCAGGGTATAGTTCTCAGTGTAAGGGCTCATTCCCACAAACGTAATGGGAACTGATACGCGGATGGATATTGGTCCACATTGATGTCTATGGCACCCCTCACTTCGTGGTGAGCACACATTGTCTCACCATGTGCATGGCGAAATATAGGACCGAACCTGGGCTCTCTAGCGTGCTGACCTGTGCCTGTCCGGCCGTAATGTACCCTAACAGATATAAAGTGTCTGCCTCTTGGGTTCTCTCTGTTGCACTCTCTACACTTTTGAGGGACTAGATTCCCTATAAGATTAAGGCTACACTTACACCTCCCCCACTGTGTGAGTGCCTAAGAGCAAAAACTGCTTGTCGCAACCAATCAGAGCTCAGCTTTAATTTTTACCACAGCAGATTATAAAATGAAAGCTGATCTCTGATTGAGCAGCTAGAACACATTTGCCCTCAGGCACTTCCCTAGTGCCTCCATCACTGATTACATCGGTCAATGATGAATAGCACTTAATTAGTGTTCCCGTGATGGACATCACAAAGGAAATGTACTGGAACCAATGGACACTCATCATGGGTCCCATTACAAACCACAGTTCCAAAGAAGTGTGAACTTTTACATACAATAATGTATCATAATTTTTTATGTTACCTTTTTAAACATATGCCTCTTCTGTTGGAATAAATGTCTACTGCAATAATAAAAAAAATGCAATATACATAAAACTGTAGAAAAATTAGAGACATTCTGTAAATAGCAACTGAAGGTCAAAAGATTTCCAAAATGACTTCCTTTGAGCTCAATGATCAATGACCAGCCTCATACTGATAACACTACTTGCCTATTACTTGAGTACTTTATGTGTGTGCGTGAGTGTGTGCCCAGGTATATAATGTATATGGTATCACAAATCTGCATTTTATCTGTTAGGAAGGGAGAGGGTCTCATGTACATAATGGGGCACATTTATCATAGGTATGATGGTGCCCCTGCACCCGTTACCTGCCGGATCTATCGGAAGGCTCCAGTGGGCAGCTGTGATGCGTTGCAGCAGCGGGACATTTCTGCGCCAAGTCAGACTTAGTGCAGAATTGTGCCCTATCCTGCACCTGAACGGGTATAGGCTATAGGCAATGCTCAGGTTTGGGGCAGGGGTGCCCTTCGCCGGCCCACTGCACCACTGGCTGCACCTCATTTACATCTCTCCATACCCACAGAGGGAAATAGTCACAATTCCTGTCCATATACCGGGATTTGTGACTATTTCAGGGCTCGTACACCAGAATTCTGCCCAAAAGCCCTGATAAATGTGCCCCACAATCCACTACGTCCTGCTGCTTTATTTAAGAACCGCTGGTCTTCTGTCATTCCCGTTTCATGAATTCTTTTTTTTCACTAGTGGACTATGTTTCCAAATTGAGCGAGATCTCAGGAATCTCTATGGGAACACTCTTTCACTACTTAATATTTGTATGTTCTATATTGTTATGAATGTTTTCTTCTATATTGTATTGCGATGGATATTATCTATGAGAATAAGTTGTCCTCTCCGGGGGAATGTGGGCTGTCATGTGGATATTTCTTTAAGTGCCTTTAACTTTAACTTTTAACAAAGGAATGGCAGTGCAAATAACAAGACTGGAAGGGATGTGTATGGAAGGTAGATAACAATACAAAGATCTCTATAGGTTCTATATGGAATAATGTCAAGGATTAACCTAACATAGAACCTGCATAAAATCTGTGCAAATACTGAGAGATTTCTGTCATGTGTGAATAAATCTTTAAAGTTTATACATAGGCAGGGTCGGTTCCAGGTTTCAGTAGGCCCCTAGAGATAGAGCCTCAGTAGGCCCCTTTGCAGTGAACTTACATGGCGGCATTTAAAATTCAGAAACTAAAACAGTCTCCTGTTCCTTAAAATATTCCCTAGTTTATCATACCAAACAGCCCCCTCATGGTTATTTTATACAAAGCCCCTCTCACACCCTATGGATTCATTAAATACAGCCCCCTCAACCCCTTATGTGCAACCTTATGTGCCCCCCCCCCTCAGCAGCTCTGGGCCCTGGCACTTGCCTTGCTGCGCCCAGTGCTGGTGCCAACCCTCTTACATAGGGTATCATAGATGACGGAGCGAAACTTAGGCTTTCTTTCACAGGAGTCAAAGGTTGCGATTGCTCTCAATTGTCGCAGTGTATGGTTCTGTTTAGACCACGTTTTTACACTACATCAATTCCGGTTTTCAGTAATGTAATAAAATAATAACGATTGATTCGTACTACCTGACCGTATAGCATAACCTGGGAAAGGGGTTCTACTATGGACACAACGAATGGCTGCATTCCCTTTGAAAGCTATTGATACCTTTGTCGCACTATGATCCATCAGTTTGACTGCAATATGCTCAAGCTACTAACATGCAGCAGTACGTTTTTATTCCATGTTTTCTATTGCTGGATACACCCTAGTAGAGAAATTATATATCTATACACAGCATGTAGTGACAGGTTATCAGAGGAATAGGCGGTGATGCTGGCGAGCTCCGAGACCGTCTGCCGTCATCTCAACACTCCTTACACCCAGCCATGTTACATACATAGTCCATGGTGTAACACAGAGGCCTTCTCCTATCTGACTCTATCTGTCTCTTATCATTTGTAATAACAATATTCTGTAATTTCTTCATTATATACCACTTGTACAATGTAAAGAGTAACAATTAATAAACATACTAAAATCACATTGGTGCAATCGATGGATGTGTTTTGTACATTTCAGGGGCAGAGACTGCATAGCGAGGGGAATTTATGTATCTAAATCCAATAATTAAATGGAACCTGGAATGGATCACACACTTTCACCTAATGCCAGTTCCCTATAGCCTGTTTAATACTAATTCACAATCTGGTTTTATCATTAACATCACTGCTTCCACTCAATTTTTAAATAAAAGATATATTGTTTTCTTCAAGGAAACGTCATCGACTCACCGTGCCATCTGTTACAAAGCTGTGATCGTCATCATTATCTCCTCTCTGCTCTACTAGATCTCTGATCCCCTTCTTTAAACTCCCTCCTGCAGTTATTAGCTGACCCCATGCTACCCATGTCATGTCAGTTCATGTCTGTAGGAGGGAGGGGGAACATAGGAGGGAGGAAGAGCTATAACGATGATACCAGGGACTCCAACACCTTTGTGACTCAATGAAGTTTGCTGGTATACTTTTCTATACTTTGAAAAGTGAATGGAAGCAGTAATGTTAATTATAAAATAAGATTGGGAATTCATGTTAAAACGTATATGGGAACCCATCATTAGATGTAAAGGTTAGTATATGGTTTATTCAGCATAAACTTATACCACATATAAAACTAATTCAAAATCTGAAAATAAAAATAGAAAAGCAGGTAAAGTAATTAAAACTAATTACCAGTTTTGGTTTGTAGATGGGCACATTTCCTCTCTTGGCTTGTCAGATCTTTTTTATGGTGCACCTTTAAGATTAGGTGTGCAATACAATCTGAAAGTTAAATACAGCGCTCAGTCCGAATCAGTCAGACCGTCCCATGGCATGACCCCTGTGGGTGCGACACAATCACAGGGCAGACACTTCTTAAATGCCTGTGCGAATAGTTTTTGCATTGAAGAAATGGCACAGTCCAATAAAAGTGCAGCGTGCGACTCTTAGTAAATGTGCACCTATGTACGCATTCAAAAACTAAAGGCTGTGGAAAGGCACAATCTCTATACAGACAGTGGCCCACATGGAAGCATTTGAACAGTTTCTGTCTGAAAAGAAGGTGCAAACTGTTTGCACATGTATTTATAAAGTCTTTGCTCCAGTTTTGTGTCGGGGCTGCTCCACAGCACCACAAAATTCTGCATTCCGATGCTGATCCAGAGCGTGCGCCACATTAATTACAGGTTGGTGCACACTTCCTGAGTAGTGCAGGGGGTGCCAGACTCATGAAAATGCTGATCCAGAGCGTGCGCCACATTAATTACAGGTTGGTGCACACTTCCTGAGTAGTGCAGGGGGCGCCAGACTCATGAAGATGCTGATCCAGAGCGTGCGCCACATTAATTACAGGTTGGTGCACACTTCCTGAGTAGTGCAGGGGGCGCCAGACTCATGAAGATGCTGATCCAGAGCGTGCGCCACATTAATTACAGGTTGGTGCACACTTCCTGAGTAGTGCAGGGGGTGCCAGACTCATGAAAATGCTGATCCGGAGCGTGCGCCACATTAATTACAGGTTGGTGCACACTTCCTGAGTAGTGCAGGGGGCGCCAGACTCATGAAAATGCTGATCCAGAGCGTGCGCCACATTAATTACAGGTTGGTGCACACTTCCTGAGTAGTGCAGGGGGCGCCAGACTCATGAAGATGCTGATCCAGAGCGTGTGCCACATTAATTACAGGTTGGTGCACACTTCCTGAGTAGTGCAGGGGGCGCCAGACTCATGAAGATGCTGATCCAGAGCGTGTGCCACATTAATTACAGGTTGGTGCACACTTCCTGAGTAGTGCAGGGGGTGCCAGACTCATGAAAATGCTGATCCGGAGCGTGCGCCACATTAATTACAGGTTGGTGCACACTTCCTGAGTAGTGCAGGGGGCGCCAGACTCATGAAGATGCTGATCCAGAGCGTGTGCCACATTAATTACAGGTTGGTGCACACTTCCTGAGTAGTGCAGGGGGCGCCAGACTCATGAAGATGCTGATCCAGAGCGTGTGCCACATTAATTACAGGTTGGTGCACACTTCCTGAGTAGTGCAGGGGGCGCCAGACTCATGAAGTCCCTGCCGTGCTCTGCACAATATAGAGGCAAACTGCACATAGTGTAGTTTACACTAGTTTTTATAAATGTGGACCATTGGGTAACATTTACTAAGGGCTGTGACGTGCACATGACCCTTTTGTGGTGCAGCTGCAATAGTCTTCATGCGACACAAATTAGTGGGCGTTCCAGTGCTCAGTCGGACCGTGTCAAAATAAAGTTGGTGCACTCTGTCGGAGCAGTGCAGGAAGCGTGGGATTCAAGAAGAACGGGCACCAGAAATCCTGAATCTGGGGCCCCTTGCACACTGCACAGGCAAATTGCACATAGTACGGACTGCACTGTTTTTAGTAAATGTGCTCCATAATGTGAACACAGGTAAGAAACAGGTAAGGTCCAGCATTGGGTAGGACCTATTGAAAGCAATCAGTCCCTCTGCCAGCTCCTATTGTGGCCCCTCATCTCCCCTCATATTGTGGCCTCCTCTCATCTCCCCTCATATTGTGATCCCTCATCTCCCCCTCATGTTGTGGCCTCCTCTCATCTCCCCCTCATATTGTGACCTCTCACCTCCCTGTCATATTGTGACCCCTCATCTCTCTTTCATATTGTGGACCCTCTCATCTCATTCTCACATTGTGGCCTCCTGTCATCTCCCCCTCATATTGTGACCTTTCACCTCCCACTCATATCTTGGCCCCTCATTCCCTCCTCATACCGTGGTCCCTCATCTCCCCAACATATTGTGGCCTCCACTCATCTCCTCATATTGTGGCCCCTCATCTCCTTCTCATATTTTGATCTCTAATCTCCTACTTATATTGTGGCCTCTCTCATCTTTCCCTTATATTGCAGCCCCATTTCATAAGCCTGAAATCGTGGGTCCCCTCTCATAACCCCACCCCATAATGTGAGCTCCCTCTTATATCTCACCCATAATGTGGGTCCCCTCTTATATCCCCCAAAATGTGGACCCCATCTTATACCCCCCATAATGTAGGCTCCCTCTCCTAACCCTCCCATAATGTCCCTGTAATGTGGGCCCCTTCTCATATACCTCCTATATTGTGGCCTCCCTCTCAAATCCCTCCTATATTGTGACCCCCCCACACTCATATCTCCCTATATTTTGGGCCCCCTCTTATACCCCCCTATATTGTGGGCCCCCTCTCATGCCCTCCCATATTTTCAAATCCCTCTCATATACCACCATATTGTGGGAGCACTCAGACCCCCCAATATTGTTGGCCTTCACATAAACCCTACATACTACATACTCACCTGTCCGTTCCCCAGCAGCTTTCCTCTTCTTATCTTCCTCTGTGCTGTGATGCCTGTGTATATGTCTTATACTCTCTGGTGATGTGTTACCTATTACCACAGTCTGTTACTACAAAAAATCCCTTCAGTCTGGAGAGAATTGTATAAGGCACAAGATGATGTGATATAACAGAGCAAGGGCCATAACTAGAATCCTATGAGCAGAGCTGGGGGTTCAGAACAAAGGACTTACATTCTAAGGGACCCCACAAGCCATTTATACCAATATTACCAACATATGTATGTACGGTAGTGATTTTTGGTGCTTTCTTGAAGGGAGTCTAAAGCTTCCAACTAGAGATGAGCGAACATGCTCGTCCGAGCTTGATGCTCGGTCGAGCATTAGGGTACTCGAGACGGCTCGTTGCTCGGACGAGTAGTTCCCCTGCTCGAGATCGAGCATTTAATTAAAAAAACACAGTGAAGAACAATGAAGAATAGAATAAAAACAGTGAACACAGTGAACACAGGATCATTTAAGTGAAAAACACAGTGAAGAACACAGTGAAGAATAGATTACAGATGTTCGGCACATCTGCTTACTTGTCGGAAGATACGCGCGGAACGGCGCGAACAAAATAGCATGTGAAGAACAATATATATGTGTGAAGAACACATTGCAGAACACGGTGAGCAGGACGGAGACACCAGGGAGCAGCACAGAGACACCGGGGAGCAGCTAGGAGACACCGGGGCAGCGGCAGCACGGAGACATGGGGCAGCGGCAGCACGGAGAGCAGCGGCAGCGGCAGCACGGAGACATGGGGCACGGAGACATGGGGCACGGAGACATGGGGCACAGAGACATCGGGGCACGGAGACATCGGGGCACGGAGAGCAGCGGCAGCACGGAGAGCAGCGGCAGCGGCAGCACGGAGACATGGGGCACGGAGACATGGGGCACGGAGACATGGGGCACAGAGACATCGGGGCACGGAGACATGGGGCACGGAGACATGGGGCACGGAGACATCGGGGCACGGAGACATCGGGGCACGGAGAGCAGCGGCAGCACGGAGAGCAGCGGCAGCGGCAGCACGGAGACATGGGGCACGGAGACATGGGGCACGGAGACATGGGGCACAGAGACATCGGGGCACGGAGACATCGGGGCACGGAGACATCGGGGCACGGAGAGCAGCGGCAGCACGGAGAGCAGCGGCAGCGGCAGCACGGAGACATGGGGCACGGAGACATGGGGCACGGAGACATGGGGCACAGAGACATCGGGGCACGGAGACATCGGGGCACGGAGAGCAGCGGGGCACGGAGAGCAGCGGGGCACGGAGAGCAGCGGATCCCGGGACAGCGTATCTCCCGACAAGTAAGCAGATGTGCAGAACATCTGCAATCTATTCTTCACTGTGTTTTTCACTTAAATGATCCTGTGTTCACTGTTTTTATTCTATTCTTCACTGTTCTTCACATCTGTTAACTTGTCGGGAGATAATATACGCGCGGAACAGTGAAGAATAGATTGCAGATGTTTGCATACATCTGATCACTTATCAGAAGACATTCTTTTTCAATTAATTAACACATTTTATTCCCGAACCATGGTCCCTTTGAAAAATGCTCGAGTCTCCCATTGACTTCAATGGGGCTCGTTACTCGAAACGAGCACTCGAACATCTGGAAATGTTCGGCTCGAGTAACGAGCACCCGAGCATTTTAGTGCTCGCTCATCTCTACTTCCAACTCATCCTGCATTGTGCTCAGCACTTTATAAGCCGATTTCCAGCAATTCTTAATCTTAGAGAAAATTCTTCTTTATGTAAATTTTATTCTCTGTGCACCAAGGTTAGATCCATGACTGCTGGGTCACAGGTTTTCCTTCTACACCTTTCTACAAGGGATGTCAATCGTTGTGTAAAGGGCAGGTGTTTGGTGCTGGGCAGGTAAAAAGAAAAATAAAGCTAACCCCCCCCCACTCCCCCCGCCGCCAGCCTTGCACTGTAAAACAAGCTCTTGTGTCACCTCCTCATCCTCATAGACTGTAAGCTCTTGTGTCATCCCCTCATCCTCATAGACTGTAAGCTCTTGTGTCATCCCCTCATTCTCATAGACTGTAAGCTCTTGTGTCACCCCCTCATCCTCATAGACTGTAAGCTCTTGTATCACCCCCTCATCCTCATAGACTGTAAGCTCTTGTGTCACCCCCTCATTCTCGTAGACTGTAAGCTCTTGTGTCACCCCCTCATCCTCATAGACTGTAAGCTCTTGTGTTATCCCCTCATCCTCATAGACTGTAAGCTCCTGTGTCATCAACTCATCCTCATAGACTGTAAGCTCTTGTGTCACCCCCTCATTCTCATAGACTGTAAGCTCATGTGTCATCCCCTTATCCTCATAGACTGTAAGCTCTTGTGTCACCCCCTCATCCTTATAGACTGTAAGCTCTTGTGTCCCCCCTCATCCTCATAGACTGTAAGCTCATGTGTCATCCCCTCATCCTCATAGACTGTAAGGTCGTGTCACCCCCTCATCCTCATAGACTGTAAGCTCTTGTGTCACCCCCCCCCCCTCATTTTCATAGACTGTAAGCTCTTGTGTCACCCCCTCATCCTCATAGACTGTAAGCTCTTGTGTCCCCCCCTCATCCTCATAGTTTGTAAGCTCGTGTCACCCATCATTCTCATAGACTGTAAGCTCTTGTGTCACCCCCTCATCCTCATAGACTGTAAGCTCTTGTGTCACCCCCTCATCGGTATAGACTGTAAGTTTTTTTGAGCGGACCCTCACTCCTATTGCTCCATATGACTGTTCGTACTCTCTTATGTGTTATTATATTTGTGTATGTCCCCTATGATTTGTAAAGCGCTACGGAATATGACGACGCTATATGAAGAAAGATTATTATTCTGTACATCAACAATTCAATTGGAAAAAGGAAGGGTCTGGAAAGGTTATCAAGTGCCCCCACACAAAGCTAGTTTGTCTATGGGTTTGGTGGGTACAGCGCGGCAGAAGAGAAAATAATCAGCTTCATTTTGGAGGGCACTCAGGCATTCTGATGCCAATATCTATTTATGTCACTAGGTAACTAATGCAGACCCTGGAAATTGTTAGATTCTCAAATGAATATAAATTTGTTTTATTTCATTTGTTTTACCTCTAGACGGTGATATTATAATATTTCTGTAAAAAGTGTGCAACATCCCCCACCGGGGCCCAGCCTTTTCTTGGGGCCCGGAGACAGCCGGGGCCCAGAATACCGGAGTGGCTGGCGGTTGCGGCCTAGGCACGCTAGTGTCACGATGCTTGGTATGGGGACCGGAGGGCTGTCCTACAGCCTGGCAGGTCTCCAGCAGGTGGCGTGTGCAAGAAATGATGTAGAGTGAAAGGCTGTAGTACTGGTTCTCCCTGGGGCAGCCCTTAGAGTCTGTAGTGTGTGTCCCGGGTAGATAGACGGGGCGCCCTTGATGGTGCTGATACAACTGTAGCAGGGAGGCAATGTTATGCATAAAAGTAACTTACAGTTCTTTATTCAACCAACGGTAACAACACGCCAAACGATTCTGTACAAGTGCAGTACTGGAGTGATCTTGGAGAGGAACCTCAGGAGTTGGGTCACCAGCCTGGATGCAGGGGCAGGCTTGGATGTAGCTGTGTCCAATGCTGGAAGCTGCAGCTGTGTCCTGTTAGTCCTGTGTCACCCTGTGTGTAGTTGATGAGGCCTAGGAGCTCCTCATGTGGTGAGAGCTGGACCTGAGAGATCTGCTCACTAGCAGAGCTGGGTCTGAAGAGACTGACTCCTCCCCTGACTAAGGGTTTAGTTAATCCCTGGTCAGGTGATCTCCTTCTCCAATCACACTCCAGTTACAATAGTGGAACATCATTGGATGATAACATTCTTAACCCTTGCCTATCTAGGCAGAATCTACCGCTGCTCAATTACCTCTATATGTTCTGAGTAGTAAAAGGGCTTATTCGCAACTACTCCTCTGCCATGCGCATTGGCAGGGCCATTGCAAGTGGCCTATACCTTATGTGGTGTCTGAGGGCACTGTATATAAACTAATAAGGGGGGAGATTAATATCTTAGTAAATTGGCGCACTGTACAGCAAGAAGAGGGCACTGTATGGCCGGGTTATTGTGTTCATTGAGGATGTGTTCCTTCTGCTTGCTTTCAATCTGTTATTTCAGGACCTTTGGAGGTCCTTCAAAGGTCCTGAAATGCTCTTGTGTACATAGGAATCGAGATTAGAAACAGATGTATGAGGATTTCATGGGAGAAGGTCCTTCTCAGTATAAAATTTTGTGGGTGGCCATGGGTCCCCTAGAGGGCTTGGGCCCTGGGCTACCTCCCAAACCGCATATACTATAATCCACTATTGGGTGTTTTGAATAATGTGGTCTGGAGGTGGTGAATATAATTAGGTGGGTACTTATATTACATAAGTAAGGGAGTTGTCAGGGCCAGGAGGATATCATACTATCAAAGGGGTGACAAAAGTTCCCAGGTTTAACCCCATTCCCTGCGCTCTATAGTGCTAATTATGTCTTTTTTCTAGGCAATCCAGGCATGTCAACATTAAGGAAGCCGGGATTGGAATGAAGAGGAGCGCAGGTGTATAAGTCTGGTTTGTATTTTGTTTAACAAAATGTTTGTTTTCCTTTAACAGTGAACTTATACTTTCTCACTTTTGTATGATTACTGAAAATAAAGACACAGACAACATTTTGTGACCAACAAAAGTAATTTATTAAGAACAACAGAAAAAAATGCAAAGAACATATTAGATGTCAAAAAATTCCCTAGTGAAGGACCAAACACGAGGCCGAGCCCCAGCCTGCAAAGTCTTTTTGTCTAGTCAATCCCGGGGTGTCAACATTAGAAAAGACCAGTGCCGGGATGGAAATAAAGAGGAGCGCAGGTGAGTATGTCTGCTTTGTTTTTTGCTAAATTTCTACAAAACAAGTTTCTGGTACTAATAACTTTTTTAACCCCTTAATGACCGCCCTATCGGGATTCTACGTCGGTCATTAAGGGTACTTCTTCTGACGCGACGCCTTTCTACGGCGCCGCGTCAGAAGAAGATTTCGGGACATCGGGTCAGTTTAGTGCCGGTGTCGGGCTGTGATATCACAGCCCAGCCACGGCACTAACACCCGGGATCGGAAAAACTGTGCTTACCGGGGGATCCGATCCCTCCTGCCGCTGCCCCGGGTCCCGGCGAGTGACCCGAGGCTGTCGGCTCCTCTTCTTGCCGGGTCCTGCCTTCCTGGCAGGACCCGGCTGTAAGTAACTGAGCATGCGCAGCATGCTCAGTTACTTACACTATACACTGCAATACAAGGTTATTGCAGTGTAGAGGCTTGAATAAGTGATCGGATGATCGCTTATTCAAGCCAAAATGTGGAAAATGTAAAAAAGTTAAAAAAAAAAAATTAAAACTTTTTATAATATACTTAAATAAATAAATAAAATAAAAGTCCCATAATCTCCCCAGTAACACATAAAATGCATATACAGTAAATAAAACACAAAAACATACATATTTGGTATCACCGCGTCCGTATTAATCTGTACAATAAATCTAAATCAATATTGAACCCGCTCGGTGAACTACGTAAAAAAAAAACTCGGAAAACTTCCCATAATATAACATTTTTCATCAAACACCATCACAAAAAATGTTCTAAAAAGTGATCAAAAAAAGTTACGTTCCCTAATATGATACGACTGAAAAGAACAACTGTTTTCGCAAAAAATAAGCCCTCAACCAGATCTGACAACAGAAAAATACAGAAGTTATGGCCCTCAAAAGTTGTCAATAGTAAAAACAATGCGATTTTCTCCAATATTGGTTTTGCTCAGGAAAATTAAGCAAAAATAAGAAAAACTATATAAATGAGGTATCACCGCAATCGTAGTGAACCAGAGAATAAAGATAAAATATTATTTTTACGTTACGGTGAGCGGGGGAAAAAAAATGCTAACAATCCAAAATAAAAATTGATGATTTTGTTTGTGTCCCCCTTGAAATAGTTAATAAAATCTCATGAATAAGCTTTAGACTCCCAAAATAAATTATCTATACATTGTATCTCATCCCGTACATAATAAGCCCTCATATGTTTGTATTACCAAAAAAAATAAAAATTTATAGGTTGTACAATGTGACAATACAAATCTGCAGTGAATGGCGCCTCCATTCATTCTATACTTGGCCGTGCGCCCGTACAGCAGTTTACCACCACATATGGGGTATCAGTACACTCGGGAGGAATTGGGCATCAAGCGTTGCAGTGCGTTTCATCATTTAATTTATTCTGAAAATTTCAGTTTTGGCCTAAATGAATGTATTTTCCAAAAAAATTCAATAGTTTCTAAATCGCAGGTCCATATTTTTTAACCCATGTGAAACACTTAAAGGGTTAATAGACTTAATAGAAGTTGTTTTACATACGTTGAGGGGTGAAGTTTCTATAGTGAGGTAATTTATGGGGTTTTACTATTATTTAGGCCCCTCAAAGTCACTTGAAAGCTGAGTTGTCCCTCAAAATGTGAGTTTTGGCAATTTTCATGAAAATAAGAAAAATCGCACCTAAAGTTCTGCACCTCATAACATCCTAGAAAAATGACCGGAAGCATAAAATATCATCCCAACATAAAGCAGATATTCTGTAAATGTTAATTATCAAACTTTTTGGGTAGTTTTACATCTTGTCTGGAAACCAGAACATTTCAAACTTGGAAAATGAAGAATTTTTACAAACTTTTGCCAAATTTTCACTTTTTTTCAGAACGAAATGCAAAACTTATCACTTAAATTTTATAACTAACATGAAGTACAATGTGTCACGAGAAAACATTCTCAAAATCACCAGGATATGTTAAAGCGTTCCGAAGTTATAACCAATTATCGTGAGACTTGTCAGATTTGAAAAATCGAGTCTGGTCATTGAGCTGAAAACTAGTGTCGGTGATAAGGGGTTAAACTTCGGTGTACGGAGCTGTGGGAGGTGTCATTTCTTTGCGGGACAAGTTGACGTTTTTATTGCTACCATTTGTGGAGTGAACAACCGTTTCATAACTTTTTATTATATTTCTGTGTGTTTCCATATTCAGCAATAATCTGGGCTACAAGGACAGGGCTCAGCCCATGAGTTGTTAACTCCCCTTCCAACCAACCAACGTACATCTGGGTTTTTGCCTTGATACTTTTCCTAGCAGCTGCTGCCAAAATACCGATAAATTGCTGCAAGGACTGAGACCAGGGCCGATTCTAGGCTTTTTATTGGCTGAGGCAAAAATTTAAATGCTGCCCACCCCATCCCCCACTACAGTTTAAGTAGGTTTGGTGGGGGCCCGGAATACACAGTGTTAAGCTCCTTGTTAGAAAACAGCAAAAAGTATGCAATATCTAACATAGAATAGGAGTTTATATAAATGCTATGTGTCCGGTGCATCAATAAATAGGACATATAAATAATGATGGCAATCATGAAGGGGGTCATGCTGTTAAAAATAAGACAGTAAGCAGCTTTTAACTTACTGTACTTGATTAAATCTTAGAGAATCCTTTTAGTTTTTATAGCTGAGCTGAAATAAAAATTTGCCTAGTTCCATAATTTGCATAATCCATTGTGATGTCACAGAACAAGCAGCAGATAATTCTAAGAAGCCTGTGTTAGTTCCACACTGCCTAATTTGCATAATCCATTGTGATGTCATCGATGATGTCACAGAAGCGGCAGCCTATAAATAAGGACACGCTGTGATATTTTCTCAGTTGTTCACTGACTTCTCTCAGAGTAACAGTGTCCAGCGCTCTCTCTGCGACTTCACAGTCTACAGAACCTTGTTCTTCGCCCAGTGCCCCGACGTTGTACGCACTTCTGCATACAATGAGCGGCACATGCCTTTTGTTACTGCTCTGCCTGATCCTCTTGGGTCCTCTGGAAGCAAGACCATATCCAAGACCCCAGATGGATGAGCAGGCAGATAGTCCTCATCTTGCTACCACAGATGAACCTGACGGCGGCCCCTTTCATCGCTATAAAGTCATCTTGGATCCTGATCTGGGTAACCAGCGCGCGGCAGAATACATCTATAACCGGAACGCCTTCAGAAACAGGATCAAGCAAAGACTAGCCGCTCACCATGGGATAATAACAACAACCCAACAGCGTGTAAGAGACCTCCGCCTATTTAACATCCTGAACAGGCCGCCTCCTCCCCCTCCTAAAAAGAGCGGACTGGAGGAGGTTCTATCAACTATGAAGCAGATAGTGATATTTGTCTTCGTGGCCATAGTCATCTGTGTGATTCTCTGCCTCCGTTATTCCAAAGACATGGTTGATACACATGCCGACAAGATCCCGCTAGACAAAATTCTGGATTTGTACAGCAAATCACAAGAGGCAGATTGATACCATCCACCTGCCTTGTAGGCTCCGAACATCAAGCCTAAAGAAGCAGTTACCATCAACCCGCTATATAACATCTAAAGACCAAGCGGGAAGAGGCAGGTTACCATCCGCATCCACTCTCCAAGGACGACCAGGATCGGCAGGACTCTTTGTCTGTGAGCAGTATGCCTCCTACTTCGTTCCTTCAGCAGGTGCCATTGCCTGACAGATGGATGCCATTAGCTAGATTAGTTTTTTTTATTTTTCCGTTTGTTATTTTGGTAGTTAGTGTAGGGACTCGCAAGACATGAGGCCCCTTGACGTGGGTTGCGAGCTTAACACTTTTCACTGTTTCCACTCAACTTGCTTTATTTTACAATAATGAAAAGTGAACAAAGACCTCATGACATTTTGGTGCCCGGGGTATGTGAGGTAAAATATATTGCCTTCCTCACAAATAATTGCAAGCTTCATTGGTGTGTTTGTGTTTTTTTCTGAAATTCCTTAGTGGAAATCATTGGGTCTCATTTACTAAGGATCACGCTACTCACTTTCGTCGGACTGTGTGCCTTTTTCGGGGATTACACAGCTTGCACAGGTATTTAACAAGTGTATGTGCTGGGATTTTGGCACTTGTGATCCTTTTTTGGCGCAGCTACGCTGGCTTCCATGCGACACAAATTAGGTGGCGTGCTGTCAGACGATCCAACTGATTCGTACTGAGCGCAGGATTTAAGATTCAAATTGTGTCGCAAGCCCAAGCACTAACATGCACCACTAAAAAGATGGTGAACTCTGTCCAACCTTAGCGGGGAAGCGACACATGCAGGATATCAAGCGCACAATCTTAGTACATGGCTGGCTATATACTATGGGGCTGGCTACATAAAGGGTCTGGCTGGCTATATACTATGGGGCTGGATACATAAAGGGTCTGGCTGGCTATATATCATAGTTTATACGGTTGAAAAAAGACACATGTCCATCAAGTTCAACCAAGGAAAGGCAGGGATTGGATGAGGAAGGAAATAATTCTATATAACATAACCATCATGGTTATTTAGGTGTAAAAAAGGCATCTAGACCCTTCTTGAAGCTCTCTGCGGTCCCTGCCTCTTGTGATTAAACCTTTATTTCTTCAGACAGAGACAGCGCCACCTCGTCTTTTGATTTCATTTAATCTGAAACAATATACCATCATATTTTTAGTATCGACCATTCATATATTTATGTAAATAAATCATGCCCCCTCGTAGTCGTCTCTTTTTCAGACTAAATTAATCTAGTTGTTTTAATCTTTCCTCATAACTGAGACTCTCCATACCCCCTTATCATTTTTGTGGCTCTACGTTGAACCCTCTCCACCTTCAGGGCATCCATTTTATTGACCGGTGCCCAGAACTGGACAGCATATTCCAGGTGAGGTTGAGCCAATGCCTTGTACAGTGGTAATATTACATCCCTATCACGAGAGTCCAGACCACTTTTGTTACATGACAAGATCCTACTGGCTTTAGAGGCAGCTGATTGACATTGCATGCTGTTATTCAATTTATGATCTACTAGAATGCAGGTCTTTCTCAACAAGGGACTCTATCCATATTGAACCTCATTTGCCAAGTGCATAACCAAACACTCAGTTTGTCCAAGTCACCCTGCAGCCTATGAACATCCTCCATAGACTGTATTACACTGCACAGCTTGGTGTCATCTGCAAAAATAGACACATAGTGCTATTAATTTAAATAGTGCTATTAATTCCTACCTCTATATCATTAATAACTATATTAAATAGTAGTGGGCCAAGCACAGAACCCTGGGGTACACCACTCATAACTGGTGACCATTCCGAGTAGGAATCATTGAGCCCAACTCTCTGGATACGATCCTTCAGCCAGTTTTCAATCCAATTGCAAATGATTCCTGCCAAACCAATAGACCTTATTTTACCCATCAGGCGTCTATGAGGGACAGTGTCAAATGCCTTTGCAAAGTCCAAGAACACAATGGGGGTCATTTACTAAGGGCCCGATTCGCGTTTTCCCGACATGTTACCCGAATATTTCCGATTTGCGCTGATTTTCCCTGTATTGCCCCGGGATTTTGGTGCACGTGATCGGATTGTGTCACATCGGCGCCGGCATGCACGCATGAGAACGCGCCGCTGGATCGCAAATGGACCGGGTAGGTAAATCTGCCCCAATATCCACAGCTGCTCCTCCATCCCAGGATCTACTCACCTCTTCATAGAAGCAGATCAGGTTAGTCTGACAACTTCTATTCTTAGTAACCTCATGCTGGCTGTCACATTATACTATTTGATGTCAGATACTCCAGTATATAGTCTTTTACTAACCCTTCCACTATTTTACCCACATATTTTTTTATCATTAATTGCTCTTTTAACTGTAGATGTAAGCCACACGGGGTGTAATCTAGCCGTCTATACTTGTTACCTGGCTACATGGGGCTGGCTACTTACAGGGTCTGGTTGGCTATATACTGTGGGTCTGGCTGGCTTTATACTGTGGGTCTGGCTGGCTTTATACTGGAGGCAGGGGGATGGCTGGCTATATACTTCAAGCAGGGGACGGGCTAGCTGGCAATATACTGAGGGGCTGTCTGGCTTGCAGAGTGCTGGCTAGCTATATACAGGTGGTCCGCTACTTAAGGATGCCCAACTTAGAGAGGACCCCTAGTTAAAGACGGACCCCTCTCCCCACTGTGACCTCTGGTGAAGCTCTCTCGATGCTATTACTATGGTCCCAGACTGTAATGATCAGCTGTAAGGTGTCTGTAATGAAGCTTTATTGATAATCCCTGGTCACATTACAGCAAAATAATTTGAAACTCCAATTGTTACTGGAGCAAAAAAAATGTTTTCTGGAACTACAATTATAAAACATACAGTTTCGACCTACATACAAAGTCAACTTAAGAACAAACCTAAGGAACCTATCTTGTACGTAACCCGGGGACTGCCTGTACTATGGGGCTGGCTGTTTAGTGGTGGCTTGGGCTACCTATATACTGAAGGCATGGGCATGCCAGCACATACTCGGGGTATGTGCTGACTATATTCTGGCTGGATATATACTGAGGGAATGATCTATAATAAGGGGAAAATTATATGGTAGTATATATCATAATATTGAGGGATCACTTTGTATTATGTGTATATGCAGGGGGCACTTTGCTGTTATCTAGGGGACATTATATTGACTATGATTATTTTTAGTGTGGAGATGGGAGAGCGAGGCCCAGGGGTGTTCAGAATTAGCAGCCGGGCTCGGAAAAGAAGAGGAGCGCAGGTGTATATGTCTGGTTTGTATTTTGTTTAACAAAATGGTTGTTTTCCTTTAACAGTGAACTTATACTTCCTAACTTTTGTATGATTACTATTTTTCGAAAATAAAGACACAGACAACATTTTGTGACCAACAAAAGTAAATTATTAAGAACAATAGAAGAAACTTCAAAGAACATATTAGATGTCAAAAAATTCCCTAGTGAAGGACCGAACAGTCTTTTTGTCTAGTCCAGGGGTCAGGAACCTTTTTGGCTGAGAGAGCCATGAACGCCACATATTTAAAAATGTTATTTCGTAACAGCCGGACCATATGCACATGACCCCCAGCAGATAGGTTGTACGAGTGTCCCGGGTGCCCCTGTGATCTAGGTCTCGGATCGCAGGCACACCCCTGCCCCTTTCCGAGCTCACTCAACCCACCACTTTCCAGCTCCCTTCCCGGCTGGCCAGCACGCGCACGCCAGCACTTGCGGATTTAAAGGGCCAGTGCGCCGCTGATTGGCGCTGCCCACTTCGCGGGTTCCTATAAAGACCGGCGGCTACCAGATAGGTAGCCATAGTACATGTGCCCCAGTAGATAGGTAGCCACAGCCCATGCCCCCAGTATATAGGTAGCCACAGCAAATCTCACCCAGTAGATAGGTAGCCCAAGCACATACTCCCAGTAGATAGGTAGCCCAAGCACATACTCCCAGTAGATAGGTAGCCACAGCACATACTCCCAGTAGATAGGTAGCCACAGCACATACTCCCAGTAGATAGGTAGCCACAGCACATACTCCCAGTAGATAAGTAGCCACAGCACATGCCCCCAAGTAGATAGGTAGCCACATTACATGCTACCCAGTAAATAGGTAGCCACAGCACACGCCCCAAGTAGATAGGAAGTCACAGCAAAAAAAAAAAGAATATTCACTTACCAGCGCTCCCTGCAGCCAGCTCATCTCTCCCACACTCTTCTCTTTGACCCAGGCTTAGACGATGGCGGCTGGGTCGTACAAAGGACGTAGGCAGCGGTAACATCGCTGCCTGTGTCCAGTGATCAGTGTAAGACACAGCAGCCATTCCTAGTTATTAAAGATCTGTCTGAGAGCCAGATGCAGCCAATAAAAGAGCCACATCTGGCTCCCGAGCCATAGGTTCCCTACCCCTGGTCTTGTCAATCCCGGGGTGTCAAGATTAAAAAAGACCAGCGCCGAGATGGGAATAAAGAGGAGCACAGGTGACTATGTCTGCTTTGTTTTTTGCTATTCTAAATGGATGATTTTCTTTAATTCTTTGGATTGGTACTATCACAGAAATGCTACATTTATATAGGTTTTAGTATGTTTTAAAATATTATAAAAATGTTAAACCTTTTCTACAAAGCAAATTTCTTGGTTTTGTCATGTTCTGAAACTAATAACTTTTTTAAACTTCGGTGTACGGAGCTGTGGGAGGTGTCATTTCTTTGCGGGACAAGTTGACGTTTTTATTGCTACCATTTGTGGAGTGAACAACCGTTTCATAACTTTTTATTACATTTCTGTGTGTTTCCATATGCAGCAATAATCTGGGCTACAAGGACAGGGCTCAGCCCATGATTTGTTTACTCCCCTTCAAACCAACCAACGTACATCTGGGTTTTTGCCTTGAAAGATACCGTATATACTCGAGTATAAGCCGACCCAAGTATAAGCCAAAATACCTAGTTTTACCACCAGAAAACTGGGAAAACCTATTGACTCGAGTATAAGCCGAGGGTGGAAAATGCATTGGTCTCAGCCTCCCAGTATATAGCCATCCAGACCCCAATAGTACATAGCCAGCCAGCCCCCTGAAGTATACAGCCTGCCAGCCCCCCTGAAGTATACAGCCTGCCCGCCCCCCTGAAGTATACAGCCTGCCAGCCCCCCTGAAGTATACAGCCAGCCAGCCCCCTTGAAGTATACAGCCTGCCAGCCCCCTTGAAGTATACAGCATGCCAGCCCCCTTGAAGTTTACAGCCTGCCAGCCCCCTTGAAGTATGCAGCCTGCCAGCCCCCTTGAAGTATGCAGCCTGCCAGCCCCCATGAAGTATGCAGCCTGCCACCCCCCTTGAAGTATACAGCCTGCCAGCCCCCTTGACGTATACAGCCTGCCAGCCCCCTTAAGTATACAGCCTGCCAGCCCCCTTAAGTATACAGCCTGCCAGTCCCCTTAAGTATACAGCTGGCCAGCCCTTAGTATACTGCCAGCCCCGTTTGTCAAGCACATTAAAAAAAAAACTTCCATACTCACCTACAGGCGGCTCCCTGATGCTCCGTTCCCCGCGGCCGGTCTCTGGTCTTCCCTGTGTTGTATCAGCTGGCAGATGATATTGTGCGCCAGCCGGCAGATTGCGGGGAAGACAGAAGAGGAGCTGCCCAACATCGGGGGCCACGCGGACCATCGGGCCTCCGGAGGGTGAGTATGGAAGTTTTTAGTTTTTTATTGACTCGTGTATAACCCGGGGGGAGGTTTTTCAGCACATATTTTGTGCTGAAAAACTCGGCTTATACACGAGTATATACGGTAATTTTCCTAGCGGCCGCTGCCAAAGTACCGATAAATTGCTGCAAGGATTGAGACCAGGGCCGATTCTAGGCTTTTTATTGGCTGAGGCACAAATTTGTGGAGTGAACAACCGTTCATAACTTTTTATTACATTTCTGTGTGTTTCCATATGCAGCAATAATCTGGGCTACAAGGACAGGGCTCAGCCCATGAGTTGTTTACTCCCCTTCCAACCAACCAACGTACATATGGGTTTTTGCCTTGAAAGATACGTTTCCTAGCGGCTGCTGCCAAAATAACGATAAATTGCTGCAAGGACTGAGACCAGGGCTTTTTATTGGCTGAGGAAAAAATGTAAATGCTGCCCACCCCATCCTCCGCTATAGTTTAGGTAGGTTTGGTGGGGGCCTGGAATACACAGTGTTAAGCTCCTTGTTAGAAAACAGCAAAAGGCATGCAATATCTAACATAGAATAGGAGTTTATATAAATGCTATGTGTCCGGTGCATCAATAAATAGGACATATAAATGATGATGGCAATCATGAAGGGGGTCATGCTGTTAAAAATAAGACAGTAAGCAGCTTTTAACTTACTGTACTTGATTAAATCTTAGAGAATCCTTTCAGTTTTTATAGCTGAGCTGAAATAAAAAAGTTTCATAATTTGCATAATCCCTTGTGATGTCACAGAACAAGCAACAGATAATTCTAAGAAGCCTGTGTTAGTTCCACACTGCCTAATTTGCATAATCCATTGTGATGTCATCGATGATGTCACAGAAGCGGCAGCCTATAAATAAGGACACGCTGTGATATTTTCTCAGTTGTTCACTGACTTCTCTCGGAGTAACAGTGTCCAGCGCTCTCTCTGCGACTTCACAGTCTACAGAACCTTGTTCTTCGCCCAGTGCCCCGACGTTGTACGCACTTCTGCATACAATGAGCGGCACATGCCTTTTGTTACTGCTCTGCCTGATCCTCTTGGGTCATCTGGAAGCAAGACCATATCCAAGACCCCAGATGGATGAGCAGGCAGATAGTCCTCATCTTGCTACCACAGATGAACCTGACGGCGGCCCCTTTCATCGCTATAAAGTCATCTTGGATCCTGATCTGGGTAACCAGCGCGCGGCAGAATACATCTATAACCGGAACGCCCTCAGAAACAGGATCAAGCAAAGACTAGCCGCTCACCATGGGATAATAACAACAACCCAACAGCGTGTAAGAGACCTCCGCCTATTTAACATCCTGAACAGGCCGCCTCCTCCCCCTCCTAAAAAGAGCGGACTGGAGGAGGTTCTATCAACTATGAAGCAGATAGTGATATTTGTCTTCGTGGCCATAGTCATCTGTGTGATTCTCTGCCTCCGTTATTCCAAAGACATGGTTGATACACATGCCGACAAGATCCCGCTAGACAAAATTCTGGATTTGTACAGCAAATCACAAGGGGCAGATTGATACCATCCACCTGCCATGTAGGCTCCGAACATCAAGCCTAAAGAAGCAGTTACCATCAACCTGCTATATAACATCTAAAGACCAAGCGGGAAGAGGCAGGTTACCATCCGCATCCACTCTCCAAGGACGACCAGGATCGGCAGGACTCTTTGTCTGTGAGCAGTATGCCTCCTACTTCGTTCCTTCAGCAGGTACCATTGCCTGACAGATGGATGCTATTAGCTAGTTTAGTTTTTTTTTATTTTTCCGTTTGTTATTTTGGTAGTGTAGGGACTCGCAAGACATGAGGCCCCTTGACGTGGGTTGCGAGCTTAACACTTTTCACTGTTTCCACTCAACTTGCTTTATTTTACAATAATGAAAAGTGAACAAAGACCTCATGAAATTTTGGTGCCCGGGGTATGTGAGGTAAAATATATTTCCTTCTTAACAAATAATTGCAAGCTTCATTGGTGTGTTTGTGTTTTTTTCTGAAATTCCTTAGTGGAAATCATTGGGGCTCATTTACTAAGGATCGCGCTTACTCACTTTCCTTGGACTGTGCGCCTTTTTTGGGGATTACACAGCTTGCACAGGTATTTAACAAGTGTATGTGCTGGGATTTTGGCGCTCGTGATCCTTTTTGGCGCAGCTGCTCTGCTTCCATGCGACGCAAATTAGGTGGCGTGCTGTCAGACGATCCAACTGATTCGTACTGAGCGCGGGATTTAACATTCAAATTGTGCCGCAAGCCCAAGCACTAACATGCACCACTAAAAAGATGGTGAACTCTGTCCAACCTGAGCGGGGAAGCGACACATGCAGGATATCAAGCGCACAATCTTAGTACATCACCGCACAGGGCATTCGAGTCGGACCATACACTTTCCTAGAACTCCAGCGGCCGGATATGTAAATGTGCCCCACTGCGTGACACATGATGCACATTGTTTGTGTTTCTGCTACAATGCAGCAGACCAAAACTGATTACAGTGCTGACTCTGCTGCATATTGGGGGAGCAGGAACATCTTATATGATGACACTAGTTCCTGCTTTCATGATATGCAACTGTTCACACTTAAACTTTATTATAGTTTGGTTCTGGTTAACTAAAGTCTGGAGATTTAGGGTAAGTATGCTAGGTTAACCCTGACCATACACTAAGGGCCGGGATTACCCTCGCCTTCTACCCTGGGGCGCCTTCCTGGCTCTCAATAGCGATTAGCAATATGTGAACCTTAAAGACACGCATATCGCTGGTTACTGGACGGAGAAGTCATTGTTTAGGCAACTGCAACGCCTGGGTCATATGTTGAGAGGACGCCGGCGGAGAGAGAGGAGGCGGTTGCAGGGAGCTCAGGTAGTTAAGTATTATTATTTTATTTTTTTTATTAAATAGTAGTGGGCCAAGCACAGAACCCTGGGGTACACCACTCATAACTGGTGACCATTCCGAGTAGGAATCATTGACCACAACTCTCTGGATACGATCCTTCAGCCAGTTTTCAATCCAATTGCAAATGATTCCTGCCAAACCGATAGACCTTATTTTACCCATCAGGCGTCTATGAGGGACAGTGTCAAATGCCTTTGCAAAGTCCAAGAACACAATGGGGGTCATTTACTAAGGGCCCGATTCGCGTTTTCCCGACATGTTACCCGAATATTTCCGATTTGCGCTGATTTTCCCTGTATTGCCCCGGGATTTTGGCGCACGTGATCGGATTGTGTCACATCGGCGCCGGCATGCACGCATGAGAACGCGCCGCTGGATCTCAAACGGACCGGGTAGGTAAATCTGCCCCAATATCCACAGCTGCTCCTCCATCCCAGGATCTACTCACCTCTTCATAGAAGCAGATCAGGTTAGTCTGACAACTTCTATTCTTAGTAACCTCATGCTGACTGTCACATTATACTATTTGATGTCAGATACTCCAGTATATAGTCTTTTACTAACCCTTCCACTATTTTACCCACATATTTTTTTAATATACAGGGGGCTGGCAATATACTGAGGTCAAGGGGCTGGCAATATACTGAGGTCAAGGGGCTGGCTGGCTATATACAGAGGGCTGACTTGCTATCTACTATGGGGCTGCCTGGCTGTAAACTGGGGAGCAGGGACTGGCTGGCTATACACTGGGGCATGGTCTGGATATATAGTGGGGGGCAGAGGGCTGGCTAGCTATATACAGGTGGTCCCCTACTTAAGGATGCCCAACTTACAGAGGACCCCTAGTTAAAGACGGACCCCTCTCCCCACTGTTACCTCTGGTGAAGCTCTGTGGATGCTATTACTATAGTCCCAGACTGCAATGATCAGCTGTAAGGTGTCTGTAATGAAGCTTTATTGATAATCCCTGGTCACATTACAGCAAAATAATTTGAAACTCCAATTGTCACTGAAAAAAAATGTTTTCTGGCACTGGCTGTTTAGTGGTGGCTTGGGCTACCTACATACTGAAGGCATGGGCATCCCAGCACATACTCGGGGTATGTGCTGACTATATTCTGGCTAGATATATCCTGAGGGCATGAGGGCATAATATATAATGAGGGGGAAATTATATGGTAGTATATATCATAATATATTGAGGGATTACTTAGTATTATGTGTATATGCAGGGGGCACTTTGCTGTTATCTAGGGGACATTATATTGACTATGACTATTTTTAGGGACAGAGTGTGGAGATGGGAGAGCAAGGCTGAAAATAAAGACACAGACAACATTTTGTGACCAACAAAAGTAATTTATTAAGAACAATAGAAAAAACTGCAAAGAACATATTAGATATCAAAAAATTCCCTAGTGAAAGACCGAACACGAGGCCGAGCCCCAGCCTGCGAATTATAAGTCTTTTTGTGTAGTCAATCCCGGGGTGTCAACATTAGAAAAGACCAGTGCCGGGATGGAAATAAAGAGGAGCGCAGGTGAGTATGTCTGCTTTGTTTTTTACTATTCTAAATGGATGATTTTCTTTAATTCTTTGGATTGGTACTATCACAGAAATGCTGCATTTATATAGGTTTTAGTATGTTTTAAAATATAATAAAAATGTAAAACCTTTTCTACAAAGCATATTTCTTGGTTTTGTCATGTACTGAAACTAATAACTATTTTGAACTTCGGTGTACGGAGCTGTGGGAGGTGTCATTTCTTTGCGAGACAAGTTGACGTTTTTATTGCTACCATTTAGGAGTGAACAACCGTTTCATAACTTTTTATTACATTTCTGTGTGTTTCTGCAACATCCCTGCCAATGCAAGGCAGAGGAGTTGTTGCTAATAAGCCCCTTATATGTGTGTCCCCCTGGTAGTGAGTCTAATCAGCTCCCCTGCAGGACACTACACTTATGCTCAGGCAGGGCCGGATTAAGGTTGGTGGGGGCCCCTGGGCGCAAAATATGGTGGAGGCCCCCATTGAATGTAGTCCAGACAGGGAACAGCTCCCCCAGCAATCACTATATACAGCACCCCCAGCAATCACTGTATACAGCTCCCCCAGCAATCACTGTATACAGCTCCCCCAGCAATCACTGTATACAGCTCCCCCAGCAATCACTAAATACAGCTCCCCCAGCAATCACTATATACAGCTCCCCCAGCAATCACTATATACAGCTCCCCCAGCAATCACTAAATACAGCTCCCCCAGCAATCACTATAAACAGCTCCCCCAGCAATCACTATATACAGCTCCCCCAGCATTTACTATATACAGCTCCCCCCAGCAATCACTATATACAGCTCCCCAGCAATCACTGTATACAGCTCCCCCAGCAATCACTGTATACAGCTCCCCCAGCAATCACTATATACAGCTCCCCCAGCAATCACTATATACAGCTCCCCCAGCAATCACTATATACAGCTCCCCCAGCAATCACTATATACAGCTCCCCCAGCAATCACTGTATACAGCTCCCCCAGCAATCACTATATACAGCTCCCCCAGCAATCACTGTATACAGTTCCCCCAGCAATCACTGTATACAGCTCCCCCAGCAATCACTAAATACAGCTCCCCCAGCAATCACTGTATACAGCTCCCCCAGCAATCACTGTATACAGCTCCCCCAGCAATCACTATATACAGCTCCCCCAGCAATCACTATATACAGCTCCCCCAGCAATCACTATATACAGCTCCCCCAGCAATCACTGTATACAGCTCCCCCAGCAATCACTATATACAGCTCCCCCAGCAATCACTATATACAGCTCCCCCAGCAATCACTGTATACAGCTCCCCCAGCAACCGCTATATACAGCTACCACAGTAATCACTATATACAGCTCCCCCAGCAATCACTGTATACAGCTCCCCCAGCAATCACTGTATACAGCTCCCCCAGCAATCACTATATACAGCTCCCCCAGCAATCACTATATACAGCTCCCCCAGCAATCACTATATACAGCTAACCCAGCAATCACTATATACAGCTCCCCCAGCAATCACTATATACAGCTCCTGCAGCAATCACTATATACAGCTCCCCCAGCAATCACTAAATACAGCTCCCCCAGCAATCACTGTATACAGCTCCCCCAGCAATCACTGTATACAGCTCCCCCAGCAATCACTAAATACAGCTCCTGCAGCAATCACTATATACAGCTCCCCCAGCAATCACTAAATACAGCTCCCCCAGCAATCACTGTATACAGCTCCCCCAGCAACCGCTATATACAGCTCCCCCAGCAATCACTATATACAGCTCCCCCAGCAATCACTGTATACAGCTCCCCCAGCAATCACTGTATACAGCTCCCCCAGCAATCACTATATACAGCTCCCCCAGCAATCACTATATACAGCTCCCCCAGTAATCACTATATACAGCTCCCCCCACAATCACTGTATACAGCTCCCCCAGCAATCACTAAATACAGCTCCCCCAGCAATCACTGTATACAGCTCCCCCAGCAACCGCTATATACAGCTCCCCCAGCAATCACTGTATACAGCTCCCCCAGCAACCGCTATATTCAGCTACCACAGTAATCACTATATACAGCTCCCCCAGCAATCACTATATACAGCTCCCCTATAACTATATACACACCCTATAATGACTATATACACACCCCCTATTACTATATACAGTCCCCCTATAACTATATACACACCCCCTATAATATCTATATACACATTCATATTATTGCTATATACCCCCTCATAATATCTATATACACATTCCTATTATTGCTATATACCCCCCCCCCCCCATAATAATTATATACAATCCCCCAATAACAACTATATACAGTCCTACATAAAATACTAAAATTGTACTCACCCTCCATAGTTCCCACGATGCGCGCCGTCCTCATCCTCCCTCGCGGTGTCGGGTGGATGTAAACAAAGATGGCGGCGCCCTGCTACAGACGCGCCGTGAGTCGCGGCGCGGTGACGTCACACGCGGTGACGTCACACTCTGCGTCGTCACCGAGCGGCAGGGCGCCGCCATCTTTATTTACTTCGATCGTCTATGGCAGAGCAGGGAACTTATTGTTCCCTCGCTCTGCCATAGATTTAAGACAGACATATCAGCGGCATATGGCCCGCAGCCCGGAAAGCCCGGCAACAATATACTGTTGGCGATTCGGGCGGCCATGCGACCGCCCGAATCGCCCCAATTTGGTTGGGGCCCCTTTAAAGGTGAAGTGGTGGGGGCCCCGGGGCACTCGCCCCGCGAGCCCCCCCTATGATCCGGCTCTGTGCTCAGGTAATTGTGGAATGGTAGATTCTGCCTGGATAGGCAAGGTATAAAGCAATGTTAAAGTTATTATCCAATGATGTTCCACTTTTGTAACTGTAGTGTGATTGGAGGAGGAGACCACATGACTAGGGAAGAACTAAACCCTTAGTCAGGGGAGGAGTTAGGACAGAGTTCCAGAAACTTCAGAGAGAGTAGTTCTTGAGATCAAGCTCTCAACACAGGAAGGCTCAGAGCACATGCTCTGCACACAGGCCTTCTAGGCCTCCTCAGCTATTATAGACAGAGTGACACAGGACAAACAGGACAAAGCTGCAGCTTCCAGGATTGGACACAGCTACCTCCCAGCTTGCCCCTGCATCCACCTGGTGAGACAACTCCTGAGGTTCCTCTCCAAAATCACTCCAGTACTGCATTGGTGCAGAATCGTTTGGCGTGTTGTTACCGTTGGTTGAATAAAAAACTGTAAGTTATTTTTATGCACAACATTGCCTCCGTCTGGTCCCTGCTACAGCTGTATCACCACCAAGGGTGCCCCATCCATCTACCAGGGACACATACTAAAGACTTTAAGGGCTGCCCCAGAGAGAACCAGCACCACAGCCTCTCCCTCCATATCATTTCATGCCAACACCACCTGCTGGAGACCTGCCAGGCTGTAGGACAGCCCTCCGGTCCCCATACCAAGCACCGTGACACTAGCGTGCAGCAACCGACAGCCACTCTGGTATTCTGGGCCCCGGCTGTCTCCGGGCCCCAAGAAAAGGCTGGGCCCTGGTGGGGGATGTTGCATTTCCATATGCAGCAATAATCGGGGCTACAAGGACAGTTGTTTACTCCCCTTCCAACCAACCAACGTACATCTGAGTTTTTGCCTTGAAAGATACTTTTCCTAGCGGCTGCTGCCAAAATACAGATAAATTGCTGCAAGGACTGAGTCCAGGGCCGATTCTAGGCTTTTTATTGGCTGAGGCACAGATTTAAATGCTGCCCACCCCATCCTCCACTACAGTTTAGGTAGGTTTGGTGGGGGCCCGGAATACACAGTGTTAAGCTCCTTGTTAGAAAACAGCAAAAAGTATGCAATATCTAACATAGAATAGGAGTTTATATAAATGCTATGTGTCCGGTGCATCAATAAATAGGACATATAAATACTGATGGCAATCATGAAGGGGGTCATGCTGTTAAAAATAAGACAGTAAGCAGCTTTTAACTTACTGTACTTGATTAAATCTTAGAGAATCCTTTCAGTTTTTATAGCTGAGCTGAAATAAAAATTTGCCTAGTTTCATAATTTGCATAATCCATTGTGATGTCACAGAACAAGCAGCAGATAATTCTAAGAAGCCTGTGTTAGTTCCACACTGCCTAATTTGCATAATCCATTGTGATGTCATCGATGATGTCACAGAGGCCGCCGCCTATAAATAAGGACACGCTGGGATATTTTCTCAGTTGTTCACTGACTTCTCTCGGAGTAACAGTGTCCAGCGCTCTCTCTGCGACTTCACAGTCTACAGAACCTTGTTCTTCGCCCAGTGCCCCGACGTTGTACGCACTTCTGCATACAATGAGCGGCACATGCCTTTTGTTACTGCTCTGCCTGATCCTCATGGGTCATCTGGAAGCAAGACCATATCCAAGACCCCAGATGGATGAGCAGGCAGATAGTCCTCATCTTGCTACCACAGATGAACCTGACGGCGGCCCCTTTCATCGCTATAAAGTCATCTTGGATCCTGATCTGGGTAACCAGCGCGCGGCAGAATACATCTATAACCGGAACGCCCTCAGAAACAGGATCAAGCAAAGACTAGCCGCTCACCATGGGATAATAACAACAACCCAACAGCGTGTAAGAGACCTCCGCCTATTTAACATCCTGAACAGGCCGCCTCCTCCCCCTCCTAAAAAGAGCGGACTGGAGGAGGTTCTATCAACTATGAAGCAGATAGTGATATTTGTCTTCGTGGCCATAGTCATCTGTGTGATTCTCTGCCTCCGTTATTCCAAAGACATGGTTGATACACATGCCGACAAGATCCCGCTAGACAAAATTCTGGATTTGTACAGCAAATCACAAGGGGCAGATTGATACCATCCACCTGCCTTGTAGGCTCCGAACATCAAGCCTAAAGAAGCAGTTACCATCAACCTGCTATATAACATCTAAAGACCAAGCGGGAAGAGGCAGGTTACCATCCGCATCCACTCTCCAAGGACGACCAGGATCGGCAGGACTCTGTCTGTGAGCAGTATGCCTCCTACTTCGTTCCTTCAGAAGGTGCCATTGCCTGACAGATGGATGCTATTAGCTAGATTAGTTTTTTTTTATTTTTCCGTTTGTTATTTTGGTAGTTAGTGTAGGGACTCGCAAGACATGAGGCCCCTTGACGTGAGTTGCGAGCTTAACACTTTTCACTGTTTCCACTCAACTTGCTTTATTTTACAATAATGAAAAGTGAACAAAGACCTCATGAAATTTTGGTGCCCGGGGTATGTGAGGTAAAATATATTTGTTGCCTTCTTAACAAATAATTGCAAGCTTCATTGGGGTGTTTGTGTTTTTTTCTGAATTTCCTTAGTGGAAATCACTGGGTCTCATTTACTAAGGATCGTGCTACTCACTTTCCTAGAACTCCAGCGGCCGGATATGTAAATGTGCCCCACTGCGTGACACATGATGCACATTGTTTGTGTTTCTGCTACAATGCAGCAGACCAAAACTGATTACAGTGCTGACTCTGCTGCATATTGGGGGAGCAGGAACATCTTATATGATGACACTAGTTCCTGCTTTCATGATATGCAACTGTTCACACTTAAACTTTATTATAGTTTGGTTCTGGTTAACCAAAGTCTGGAGATTTGGGGTAAGTATGCTAGGTTAACCCTGACCATACACTAAGGGCCGGGACCACCCTCGTCTTCTACCCTGGGGCGCCTTCCTGGCTCTCAATAGCGATTAGCAATATGTGCATCTTTAAGACACGCATATCGCTGGTTACTGGACGGAGACGTCATTGCTTAGGCAACTGCGACGCCTGGGTCATATATTGAGAGGACACCGGCAGAGAGAGAGGAGGAGGTTGCAGGGAGCTCAGGTAGTTAAGTATTATTATTTTATCTTTTTGCAGGGGCTGACACTGGCTTGATATATTATAGGGGCAGGTAGCTGATAGGCTATACACAAGGGGCTGGATACATACAGGGTCTGGCTGGCTATATACTATGGGGCTGGCTACATAAAGGGTCTGGCTGGCTATATATCATAGTTTATACGTTTGAAAAAAGACACATGTCCATTAAGTTCAACCAAGGAAAGGCAGGGATTGGATGAGGAAGGAAATAATTCTATATAACATAACCATCAAGGTTATTTAGGTGTAAAAAAACATCTAGACCCTTCTTGAAGATCTCTGCGGTCCCTGCCTCTTGTGATTAAACCTTTATTTCTTCAGACAGAGATAGTGACCCCTCTTCTTTTGATTTCATTTAATCTGAAACAATATACCACCATATTTTTTGTATGGACCATTCATATATTTATATAAATTAATCATGTCCCCTTGTAGTCGTCTCTTTTTCAGACTAAATTAATCTAGTTGTTTTAATCTTTCCTCATAACTGAGACCCTCCATACCCCCTTATCATTTTTGTGGTTCTACATTGAACCCTCTCCAGCTCCAGGGCATCCATTTTATGGACCGGTCCCCAGAACTGGACAGCATATACCAAGGTTGAGCCAATGCCTTGTACAGTGGTAATATTACATCCCTATCACGAGAGTCCAGACCACTTTTGATACATGACAAGATCCTACTGGCTTTAGAGGCAGCTGATGAACATCCTTCATAGACTGTATTACACTACACAGTTTGGTGTCATCTGCAAAATAGACACAGTGCTATTAATTCCTACCTCTATATCATTAATAACTATATTAAATATTAGTGGGCCAAGCACAGAACCCAGGGGTACACCACTCATAACTGGTGACCATTCCGAGTAGGAATCATTGAGCCCAACTCTCTGGATACAATCCTTCAGCCAGTTTTCAATCCAATTGCAAATGATTCCTGCCAAACCACTCGACCTTATTTTACCCATCAGGCGTCTATGAGGGACAGTGTCAAATGCCTTTGCAAAGTCCAAGAACACAATGTCCACAGCAGCTCCTCCATCCAGGCATCTGCTCACCTCTTCATAGAAGCAGATCAGGTTAGTCTGACAACTTCTATTCTTAGTAACCCCATGCTGGCTGTCACTTATTATACTATTTGATGTCACATACTCCAGTATATAGTCACTAACCCTTCCAATATTTTCCCCACAATGGAAGTTAAGCTTACAGGCCAGTAATTGCCTGGCAAAGTTCTAGAGCCCTTTTTATATATTGGCACCACACCAGACATTACAGAATCCCTGAAGATTTTAGACAGCGGCACAGCAATAACTGAACTGAGTAGGGTTTTACACGCAGGGTTTTTCCGCTCATTTCTCGCTCTCCAACTTCAAAAATCCATAACTTTTTCATTTTTATGTGTACAGACCTGTGTGAGGGCTTATTTTGTGCGTAACAAATTTTACTTTCCCGTAATGTTATTTATTTTAACATGCCGTGTACTGCGAAGCTGAAAAAAAATTCCAAATGTGGAAAAATTGTGGGCTCAGTTTTTTCGACTTTGACTGTGCACTCAAAATAACACCTCAGCTTTATTCTTTGGTTCGGTGCGATCGCGGTGATACCAAATTTATATAGGTTTTATTGTGTTTTAATACATTTTCAAAAATGAAACGAATGTGTACAAAAAAGAAAAAAATGTTTTTGCCATCTTCGGACGCTAATAACTTATTCATACTTTGGTGCAGGGAGATGTGTGAGGTGTCGTTTTTTTGCGAAATGAGCCGACGTTTTCATTGCTACCATTCTGAGGTCTGTGCGACATTTTGATCACTTTTTATGTGATGTAAAAAGGTGTAAGTCGCATTTCGGACATTTGGGCGCCATTTCCCGCCTCGGAGGTCACCGCCGGCCGTAACCGTTTTTATAGTTTGATAGATCGGGCATTTTGAGACGCGGCGATACCTAATATGTTTGTGATTTTTACTGTTTATTATGTTTTATATCAGTTCTAGGGAAAGGGGGGTGATTTGAATTTTTAATATTTTATTAATTTTTTTTATTTTTTTAACTTTTTTTTTCTACTATTTCTTAGACCATCTAGGGTACATTAACCCTAGATGGTCAGATCGCTCCTACCATATACTGCGATACTTCTGTATTTCAATATATGGCATTTTTGCAGCACATTCATTACAATGAGCCACTGGCTCATTGTAACGAATCTGCAGAAGCCATGTAGCCTCGTGTCAAAAGAAGAACCGAGGCTACCATGGCAACCGATCGCCGCCCCCCGAATGGCGTTCGAGGGCGCGGCGACCATAATAAAGATGGCGGCGCCCGCGCCGCCGTCTTTTAAACACCGCCGGCAATGAAAGCAAACACCGACTGCGGTTATTAGCAGTGGGGGTTTTCTGCAATATGCAAAAACCCCCACCCTTGTATGAAGAGGGCTCACACATTTTTTATTTGGATCATGTCTACAGTTAGCCAGTCTAGTATATTACAGGATGCATAACTCACATTGGCACCACCCACGTCAGAAGTTCTTTATTCTATCGTATAAAAGGTGCTAAAAACCCCATTAAGTATCTCCGCCTTCTCTTGGTCTCCAGTCACCGATGCACCATTTTCAGAATAAAGGGGTCCAACCTGCTCTGACCCATTTTTTTACTAAAAAAAACTTATTGGGATTGGTTTTGCTATCTTTGGCCACATGTCTTTCATTTTGTATTTTGGCTGATTTGATTTCCTTTTTGCAGATTTTGGTCAGTTCTTGTAAGTATTGAAAGCAGCAGGTGACCCGTCATATTTATATTTTTTGTGATTGCCCTCTTTTTTTCTCATGAATTGCCCTTTTAACTGTAGCTGTAAGCCACACGGGGTGTAATCTAGCCCCTCTATACTTGTTACCTGGCTACATGGGGCTGGCTACTTACAGGGTCTGGCTGGCTATATACTGTGGGTCTGGCTGGCTTTATACTGGAGGCAGGGGGATGGCTGGCTATATACTTCAAGCGGGGGAGAGGGCTGACTTGCTATCTACTATGGGGCTGTCTGGCTATAAACTGGGGAGCAGGGACATACAGTTTCGAACTACATACAAAGTCAACTTAAGAACAAACCTATGGAACCTATCTTGTACGTAACCCGGGGACTGCCTGTACTATGGGGCTGGCTGTTTAGTGGGGGCTTGGGCTACCTATATACTGAAGGCATGGGCATGCCAGCACATACTGGGGGTATGTGCTGACTATATTCTGGCTGGATATATAATGAGGGCATGGACAGGCTATATACTAGGGGCTTAGGATTCCTATAGACTGGGAAAGAGTGCTTGTCTCCATATATCCTGAGGGCATGTGCTGGTGCTGCCAAATTAATGTGGGGGAAATTATATGGTAGTATATATCATAATATATTGAGGGATCACTTAGTATTATGTGTATATGCAGGGGGAATTTTGCTGTTATCTAGGGGACATTATATTGACAATGATTATTTTTAGGGACAGAGTGTGGAGATGGGAGAGCGAGGCCCAGGGGTGTTCAGAATTAGCAGCCGGGCTCGGAAAAGAAGAGGAGCGCAGGTGTATATGTCTGGTTTGTATTTTGTTTACCAAAATGGTTGTTTTCCTTTAACAGTGAACTTATACTTTCTCACTTTTGTATGATTACTGAAAATAAAGACACAGACAACATTTTGTGACCAACAAAATTAACTTAAGAACGATAGAAAAAAATGCAAAGAACATATTTGATGTCAAAAATTCCCTAGAGAAGGGCCTGAGCCCCAGCCTGCGAATTATAAGTCTTTTTGTCTAGTCAATCCCGGGGTGTCAACATTAAAAAAAGACCAGTGCCGGGATGGGAATAAAGAGGAGCGCAGGTGAGTATGTCTGCTTTATTTTTTGCTATTCTAAATGGATGATTTTCTTTTTTGGATTGGCACCAGGGTCAGACTGGCCCAGCGGAGAACCTCCGGTGGGGCCCAACACTCGTGGGGGCCCCTCTAGTCAATTTCACCACCAGGTAAAAAATACATTTTTTTATAAAAAAAAAAAAAAATTCACGTTGGCGTCATTTGCATGCACACACATCCCTGCCCCCTGCCCCCTGCCGGGGGGGGGGGGGGTTGTAAGGGTCCAGGGGCAGTCGGGACAGCTGAGGGAACAGGCGCTGAGCCATTTGCCTGTTGTGGCTGCTGTGCTGCACACACTACTTGCTGCCTGGATAATACCTGGAAGTGGTAAAGGACCTTTGATGAGGTCATTACCATGTGACTCCTGTGCAGGAGGAGCAACACAGGAAGACCTGGCTACAGGATTCTGCCATGTGTGGGGCCCAGGTATGCGAACTTATACTGAGGCAGTGCAAGGGGGAAATGTGGGGTGTAGTGTGAAAGGTATATAATGTGGGGGTGCAGCGTGACACTTATGTATTGGGGGTGCAGGGGGAAATGTGGGGTGCAGGATGACATGGATGTAATGTGTGGGTGCAGGGTGACATGGATGTAATGTGGGGGTGCAGGGGGACATGGATGTAATGTGAGGTGCAGGGTGACGTGGATGTAATGTGAGGTGCAGGGTGACGTGGATGTAATGTGGGGTGCAGAGTGACGTGGATGTAATGTGGGGTGCAGGGTGACGTGGATGTAATGTGGGGTGCAGGGTGACGTGGATGTAATGTGGGGTGCAGGGTGACGTGGATGTAATGTGGGGTGCAGGGTGACGTGGATGTAATGTGGGTGCAGGGTGACATGGGTGTAATGTGTGGGTGCAGGGTGACATGGATGTAATGTGAGGGCGCAGGGTGAAATGGATATAATGTGTGGGTGCAGGGGGACATGGATGTAATGTGGGGTGCAGGGTGACATGGATGTAATGTGAGGTGCAGGGTGACATGGATGTAATGTGTGAGTGCAGCGTGACATGGATGTAATGTGTGAGTGCAGCGTGACATGGATGTAATGTGGGGGTGCAGGGTGACATGGATGTGATGTGGGGGCGCAGGGTGAAATGGATGTTATGTGGGGGCGCAGGGTGACATGGATGTAATGTGGGGGTGCAGCGTGACATGGCTGTTATGTGGGGTGCAGAAAGTTACTGGAGATACAGTAAGAGATATCGCCCAGAGGGTGGGGAGGAAGGAGGTGTGAATATTGGACGGATTTGGCAAGCTCTGTGCAGCGCTGCGTTATCTGTGTGCGCTATATAAATAAAGGATTATAGTATATACTTAAGTATATGCAGAGTTTTCAGCACAATAAATGTGCTGAAAGCCCCTAAGGGCACGTTCACACGGTGCATTGTGGTTGCATTTTCATTGCGTTTTGAAACACACTAGAACAGCTGAGGAGAGGTGATTTGACTAATAACATTATTGTTAACACTTACGTTAACATCACGTTTGCAATGTGTTTTGTAAATGCATATGTTAACAATGTGTAAGTACAGGCGTTTTGTTAGCACAATGTTAACACATGTGTTAACGCTTTGTTAATGTAAGCTGAAGACAGAAAAGGACCTGTGGGGGGCATTGGAAAGGTGAGTACAGAGTTTTTGATGGGGTTTTTAGACTGGGCAGGGGGCTGCTGGCTATATACAAGGTGGGTGGGGGCACTGGCTATATACAGGGGGTGCAGGCACTGGCTATATACAGGGGGTGCAGGCACTGGCTATATACAAGTTGTGCAGGCACTGGCTATATACAGGGGGTGCAGGCACTGGCTATATACAGGGGGTGCAGGCACTGGCTATATACAGGGGGTGCAGGCACTGGCTATATACAGGGGGTGCAGGCACTGGCTATATACAGGGGGTGCAGGCACTGGCTATATACAAGGGGTGCAGGCACTGGCTATATACAAGGGGTGCAGGCACTGGCTATATACGGGGTGCAGGCACTGGCTATATACGGGGTGCAGGCACTGGCTATATACGGGGTGCAGGCACTGGCTATAAACAGGGGTGCAGGCACTGGCTATAAACAGGGGTGCAGGCACTGGCTATATACAAGAGGTGCAGGCACTGGCTATATACAAGAGTTGCAGGCACTGGCTATATACAGGGGGTGCAGGCACTGGCTATATACAGGGGGTGCAGGCACTGGCTATATACAGGGGGTGCAGGCACTGGCTATATACAAGGGGTGCAGGCACTGGCTATATACAAGGGGTGCAGGCACTGGCTATATACAAGGGGTGCAGGCACTGGCTATATACAAGGGGTGCAGGCACTGGCTATATACAGGGGGTGCAGGCACTGGCTATATACAGGGGGTGCAGGCTCTGGCTATATACGGGGTGCAGGCGATCCACCGAAGTTCCGCTGCCGGTCAGTCAGAGGCCCGCACCTGACCCCTGCGCTGCGCTGATAACTCGGCGCAGCACAGCGGGCAGATGTTTTGAATTGTGACAGCCGCGGGCCTGCCTGTTACAGCGCACGGACTGTTCTGCATCTGGTCCGTGCGCTGGATCAGGGAGGGCCCGGAGCTGTCATAATTCAAAATTAGAACGGGCCCCTGATCCGCCCCCGTCCCACCCACCTCACACTACTTACCCGCCGTCGACACCCATCACTTTCGCTGACGCAGGCTATGTGACGTCTGCCTTCGCCGGGTCTCCTGAGGTCTATGACCCGGCACCTGACCTGCAGACGCGTCATCAGCCTTCACCTGCGCCGGATCCCCTGATGAGAGGCAGCACGAAGAGTTTTTTATTTAGCTTAAATATATATAGGGCCCTGTTTGGTGGTGGGGGATATTATTTATGGCTACTGGGGGTGCAGGACATTAATTATAGCTACTGGGGGGCAGGACATTAATTATAGCTACTGGGGGGGCAGGACAGTAATTATAGCTACTGGGGGGGGCAGGACAGTAATTATAGCTACTGGGGGGCAGGACATTAATTATAGCTACTGGGGGGGGGGCAGGACATTAATTATAGCTACTGGGGGGGGCAGGACATTAATTAGGGCTACTGGGGGGGCAGGACATTAATTATGGCTACTGGGGGAGCAGGACATTAATTATAGCTACTGAAGGGGGGCAGGACATTAATTATGGAAACATTATTTTAAGCAGACTGGGCATGTAATGTATTTATGTCGGTGGCGCTGTACCAGTAAACCTGGTGGCTTATTCCGCGTATACTGCCCATAAACATGTCACAATTACAGTTTTGCTTCCTTTAGGAAAGATCTTTTCATTGCAGGGAGGAACAAAAAAAAAACAATTGCAACTTAAGACAAGATGTCATAAGAGAAGAAATTTAATTTCCAATGTCCTCCTGTGACCTTGAGTAAACATGAGGATGGGGATATGGATTTATTTATCTCAGGGTCTTGTAGCATTCCTGTATATTCCATTCTTGTATATTCCTGTACATAAGGGGCAGTATTATAGTACAGTATGGTAACATTTACAGTAAAATGGACGATGGTAATGTTGTTGTTGTATGCCTTATGTTTATGAGCAAAAGTTTTCCTGCTATATACCTGCATGTCATAAGAATTTAAATTTAAAAAAAGGACCATGTTAAATTCAAATCTGTTTTTTTTCTAATTTTTACCGGTGTTTTGTATGCGTTGGAAAAGGGGTAGTCTTATACGGCGAATATATCTTAAACTCTATATTTTAACAGGAAAGTAGGGGGGCCGTCTTATACGCCGGAATATACGGTATTTATTTTTTATTCTAATTTGTAGTGTTCAGTGTTTTTACTTATACATACTTGAACTCGAACCAGCGATGCTCTGATCGCTGATTCAAGTCCAATACACTGCTCGGAGCTGCCCAGAAGTGGATCGGATCCCACGGTAAGCGGCACGGGGGATCCGATCCATAGCGGAAACACCCTTACGCGCCGCGGTCATGCTTGACCGCAGTGTGTAAAGGGTTAACACCCGCCATCGGAGTCGGCTCCGATCGCGGGTGTTACAGAGTGGTGTCAGCTGTGATAGACAGCTGACAGCCGCTGCTTCTGGTACCGGCTCAGTTCGTGAGCTAGTGCCGGAAGAAGGACGTTATAGTGCGTCCTGGTGCGCTAAGCATCTAGCCACCGGGACGTACTATAACGTCCTGGTGCGCCTAGGGATTAAGTAATGTGTTTGTTTATTTCCCAGAGATCTTGTTTTTTCTTATCCAAGTTTAAGAATAAAATGAGGGCGTATCCCATATCCACAGGTCATGGATCTTCTGGAAGCAAGACTGTATCCAAGACCCCAGATGGATGAGCCGGCGGACGGTCCTCATGTTGCTACCACAGATGAACCTGATGGCGGCCCCTTGCCCTCGCTATGAAGTCATCTTGGATCCTGATTTGGGTAACCAACAGAACATTTCTATAACCTGCACACCATTATAAATGGGATCAAGCAAAGACTAGGCGCTCATAGTAGTATAATACCAACAACAGACCAGCGTGTCAAAGTCCTTCAGAAGTGCCCAAATAACATCCAGGTTGTTTTCCCGCGCTCCTAAGAACAGCGGAATGGAGGAATTTCTATCAACTGGGAAGCAGAAAGTGATCATTTCCGTGGTAGCCATAGTCATCTGTGTGATTCTCTGCCTCCGTTATTCCAAAGACATGGTTGATACACATGCCGACAAGATCCCGCTAGACAAAATTCTGGATTTGTACAGCAAATCACAAGGGGCAGATTGATACCATCCACCTGCCATGTAGGCTCCAGGACATCTAGCCTAAAGAAGCAGATTACTGTCCACCTGTCGTATAACATGTAACATGGTATATATCTAAAGACTAAGTCGGAATAGGCAGGCGGATGCTATTAGCGGACGTTAAGTCTTTGGACTATTAGTTTAGTTTAGTTTTTTCTTTATTTTTCCATCTGTTATTTTGGTAGTTAGTGTAGGGACTCGCAAGACATGAGGCCCCTTGACGTGGGTTGCGAGCTTAACACTTTTCACTGTTTCCATGCAACTTTATTTTACAATAATAAAAAGTTAACAAAGACCTCATGAAATTTTGGGGCCTAAGGGAACATGATGTAATGTATATTGTGATGTAAGTTACGTGTGTGACTGAGCGAATAATGGATGTAGTCGATCTTTGGGGATAAAACATGGTGAGGTTTGCAGACTTTTCTGTTTTGCATGCTGAAGAGGCTGCAGAGGTGCTTGCTGAAGAGGCTGCAGAGGTGCCTGCTGAAGAGGCTGCAGAGGTGCCTGCTGAAGAGGCTGCAGAGGTGCCTGCTGAAGAGGAGTCATCTTGCTTTACCTGACCCTTCATTCCTGCAATAAGGATCTCCAGCAGGTTAAGGACCTGGGTGCCTCCTTCATTGATAGGGTATGTATGTAAGTAAGGTAAGTATAGGTAAGTACACCCAGAGCAGTTCAGGTTTATCCCAACTAGAGAAGCGTGAGATAATACTCATGATGTTCTCTCTCATTCATCACGCCCGCCAATCCAAACTTCCATTAATTCTTCTCTCACTTGACTGAGAAAGCTTTAGACCGGGGGCCTTAGGGTTCCTGGAGGAGACCTTGCACACCTGGGGATGGGTTCTAGTATCATAACACGAGCAAAGACTCTTTTGTCAGGATTTTAACCAGCCTTACTAGTCTATTCTCTACCACTGTGCTATGTAATACACCAACACAAGACCAACTTCGGTATTACATTCTTGTAAATCAGAATGATGTAATAATGCAATTGCCGTATTTACTCTTATACTACCTGGCACTCTCCAAAATACAAAGAAACTACAAAAAAGGACAACTGGGACAGCTAGGCAAACAAGTGTATACAAGTATTAGTTTTGTGCTTAAATAATTCTATTATCAACTATTGCAAACATCATAAGGAAAAAAATACAGGGGATAAATAGCCACCAACTAAGCCCCAGCAACCCAGCGTCCACCCAAACACAGGTTTCAGCAATCAAGCCTTTCCCCTTCATCACGACGGCAGCACCAGAGAGATAGGGATCCGCCCTCCAAGGATAGGAAACCTGAGCATAAAAAAGAGGCTCTTCCTACTCCTCCTCAGTTTTGCTTTCCTGTCCTTGGAAGGAGACCTGAGCTCGCCGTGATGAAGGTGTCCCTGTGGTGTCTCACTTACCCCTCCCTATGAAAGGAGTATGGGACGCCGTCAGTTCTATCCTCCGGTGTGGGGATGAGGTTTGTGGCGCTTCCTCCCTCTGTGTGCGCGGGGCCTTGGTCGGAACCTTTTCTTTTTGGAAGCCGGCGGCTGGCGACAGCAGGGGTAGGTAGAACGTGCGCACCGGAAGTGACGTGTAGTCACTTCCGGTTTCGGCTACGAGCGCCCGAAGTGGCGCTCAGAGTTAAAATAGAGTGGGCCGCTCAAATTATAAGGCGGCAGGGCTCTCCTTTCCTGTAAAATTACAGAAAAAGCGTTTTTTTCCTCCCTGTAAGTACTTTTTTTGTATTCCCTTCACCGCTGGCCATCCTGACCGGAAGTAAGGTCAAAGGCCATGCCCACTTGGCGGAAGTTTTAAAAATGGAAGAGGGGGATTGCTGAGTCCTGGTTACAAGTCAGCTGTGCAGTATGGCAGACAAGCAAGATCTTGCTGAGACACTCAGGACTCCAGCCCCAGTAACTATACGGAGGGCGGTGAGTGTTTTCACTTTTTTTGTACTGATCTTATAATGGGTGTTATTGTTTGCCTATCTTAGGGAGAAGAGGGGCCTCAAAAGGCAACCCGTAAGACGCACCATAGAGAATGTAAAATTTGCGCTCATAAACTCCCTCCAGTTATGAAAAAGCCACCTGTAACACCTGCATTGGCAAAATCTTAACTGAGGAATCTTCCGTTGGGATGGAATCGTTAAGGAGTGTGGTTAGGGAAGAGGGCCAGAGAATTGTCAATTCCTAACCCGCCCTCTTTCATTCAGGAACAGCCAGGCACCTATGTGGCAGTATATGTTGCGGAGGGGTCAGGATCAGAGGAAGAGGGTGTAGCCTCAATTATTGATTCAGGGTCCTCGGCCTCCGAAACGGAACAAGCAGGACGTCCTCTGTTTAATATTGACGACTCTGATCACCTTCTTAAACTTGTCAGGATGACTATGGATATTGAAGACAAGAGACAACCCAAATCCGTTCAGGATATTATGTTTGAAGGCCTTAAAGAAAGACGTAAATTGTCCTTTCCCCTTCATGAGATGTGTCATCTCTGATACAGAAAGAATGGGAAAAGCCAGATAAAAAGTTGTACATCCCTAGATTGGTCAAAAGGAAGTATCTCTTTGACTCAGATGTATCCAGTACATGGGACTCTGCTCCTAAGGTGGATGCGTCTGTAGCAAAGGTCAGTCGCAGGTCATCTCTCCCGTTTGAAGATTTAGGTTCCCTCAGAGATCCCATGGATAAGAAAATTGAAAGCTTCCTCAAAAGGTCTTGGGATTCGGCTACTTCAGCCTTTAAGCCTAATATTGCAGCCGCGTGTGTTTCCCGTTCTATGTTGTTTTGGTTAAATCAACTAGAAACAGATATCCAAAATAAGGTACCGAGGGATGCCCTAGCTTTGTCTGTTTCTAATGTACAAAAGGGGGCCGCTTTTCTAGCAGATGCCTTTAGACTCACCGCTCGTCCTTCAGCATTGTCCAATTCAGACATAGGTTCAAGAAATGGACTATGTGGAATTCCATGTGATGGAAAGTTGTTATTCGGGAAGGTGTTGGAAGAGTTGTTGGAGAACACATGGAGTAAGGTGAAATCTTTTCCCACTGCAAATACCCAGAGTAATTCCTTTCGGAGACCAAGGTCTCAGTGCAGGGGAGCAGAACGGAATCAAAATTTCAGACCCTTTCAGAAAAACAGAGGACTCTTGTTTAATCAATCGGGAGACCACAAGCGTCAGAGGCCAAATGCTTTATGACGCCAAGCTCCCCGTAGGGGGAAGACTGGCCCACTTCTTCGAAGCCTGGTCGGAGATATCAGGGAGCAAGTGGGTGTTGCAAATAATTCAGAAGGGCGTCTCGATGGAATTTCTCACTCCTCCTCCCTCTCGTTTGATTATCACATATCCCGCTTCAGGAGAAAACAGAGAAGCGATGATTACCGAGGTACGGACCCTGGTCTAGAAGAAGGTACTGTGTCAGTTTACTCAAATCTATTCCTGGTAAAGAAACCGGGGGGTTCGTTATGGGTTATTTTAAATCTAAATCCCCTAAACAAATTACTTGTTGTTCCAAAATTCCAGATGGAAACCTTGAAGTCAACAGTGAACCTACTGTTCCCCAATTGCTGCATGGCTTCTATAGACCTGTCCGATGCGTATTATCACATCCCCAAACATCAGGACTTAGGACTTTCAGAGATACTTGAGAGTGGCCATTCAGGTAGACTCAGAACTTCATAATTTCCAATACAGAGCACTACCATTCGGGATCGCTATTACTCCAAGAATCTTTACAAAGATAGTGTCAGAAATGGCAGCTCACATAAGAGAAACTCACGGATTGTTCATACCATATTTGGACGATTTCCTGCTGGTAGGGTCATCAAGTCAGGAGGTACACAGTCAGCTGTCCAGGGTTCTTCATATATTAAAGAAATTAGGGTGGCTAATAAACATAGAAAAATTATCTATGGGAACGAGAACGAGAAAGCTCTTTTTAGGAATATGGTTAGACTCCCAAAGACAGAGGTCCTTTCTTCTAGCAGACAAGGTAGAGAAAATAAGATCTCTGGTGTTAGAAGTAAAACAAAATCCCTTGATTTCCTTAAGGAAGGGTATGTCTCTTCTGGGTCTTTTTTCAGCCGCCATCCCTGCTGTTCCTTGGGCTCGGTTCCACTCAAGAAGTCTACAGAATTTTCTTCTAGAAATGTGGGACAGGGATCAGACCTCTTTAGATGTAAAGGTTCTTCTCCCCATAAAAATTTTAAATTCCCTAGATTGGTGGTTAAACGTAAGGAATCTAGAGGTTGGTCTTCCTTGGAACCCCAGTCAGGACAGACTAATCACTACGGATGCCAGTCCGGAAGATCAGTTTTTTCAGGGTACTTGGGACATAGCAGAAAGGGAGCTGTCGTCAAACAAAAAAGAGCTGTTAGCAGTCTTAAAAGCCTTGATGTCCTCTATTACAGGGACATGGGGTGGCCGTGATGTAGCCTTATGTTCATAGCCACTCAAATCCTAACCCTGGCAGAGACCTTTTTTACATCCCTAAAAGGGATTCACATAAGGGGTGTAGAAAATGTGTCAGTCAATTTTTCTAAAGATCACCAGGCTTTGGGGGATGCCAATGATAGATCTTTTCGCCACAAGGGGAAATCACAAGGTAGAAAGATTTTTTTCCCTGAACAGGGCAGACCTTCCCTTGGCTGTGGACGCTTTTTCTCAAAAGTGGGACAGTCCTCTTCTTTATGCCTTTCCGCCCATGATTCTCCTTCCCAGGACAATCGGGAAGATAAGACAAGACAGGGCAAAGGTGATATTGATCGCCCCCTTCTGGCCCCGTCGGGCATGGTTCTCCAGTCTAAGAAAGCTATCAATAGCCGATCCCTGGGTACTTCCGGAATCCAGGAATTTGTTGTCACAGGGTCCGATCCTCCATCCAGAGATAAAAGCCCTGCACCTGACGGCATTGCTATTGAGAGGATGATTCTCCAAAAGCAAGGTTTGTCCCATGAGGTTATTTCTACTCTGCAAAAGAGTAGGAAACCAGTAACGTATAAGATCTATCATAGAGTTTGGAAGGCTTTCTTTTCCTTTTCTGGTCAGAACCCGGAGCGATTGGCTCAGTCTAATATTAGTCAGATCCTTGAATTCCTGCAGAACGGCCTAGAGAAGGGACACAAGCCAGCTACACTTAGGGTTCAGGTGTTGGCTCTAGTAGCCTTATTTGATCAGGAGTTAGCCATTGTCAGGCCCTCCGTTTGAGCCATTGGAGAGTATTTCAATAAAACTTCTCACACTTAAGACCGTTTTTCGTACAGCCATCACCTCAGCCAGAAGAGTAAGAGAGATAGCATCTTTGTCTCATAAACATCCATATTGTAGAGTCTTGGATGACAGGGTTATCCTTAGACCAGACCCAGGGTTCCTGCCTAAGGTAGTGTCTGATTTTCATAGATCTCAGGACATCATCCTTCCATCATTCTGTAGTAACCCCAAAACAGAGAGGAAAAGGGCTTTTCATTGTCTTGACGTTAGAAGGAGTATTGTACAATATTTGGATGCTACTTCTATGTGGAGGAAATTGGATAGCCTGTTTATTTTCTTTTCAGGAAAGAATAAGGGGAACAAAACATCCTCTACTGCCATCGCTAGATGGATTAAAGTGACTATTCAGATGGCCTATGAGATTTTGGAAGTTCCTGTCCCGGATGGCATCCGTGCTCATTCAACTAGATCATTAGCTACATCATGGGCCGAGTGTAGGAATGCTACGCTGGAGCAAATTTGCCAGGCGGCCACCTGGTCTACCCCTCACACTTTCCTTAAACACTATAGGGTGGATGTGATGGGTTCCTCTTCTCTTTCGTTTGGAAGGAAAGTCTTATCCTCTATTATCCCCCCCTAATTGTCTCGTTTATTTCTCTGTAATTCTCTCTGGTGGTGCCGTTGTGATGAAGGGGAAAACAATGATTACTCTTACCGGTAATGTTGTTTCCTCAAGTCACGAGGTTCACGGGTGTCGCAAAAAAAATAAATAAATAAAGAGAGACATTAAAAAGATATATGTATGCCGAATGAATATGTGTATATGTTTTTGTCTACTAACTTAACGGCTCTTCCAAGAAAATCTCTGTAACCAAACTGATGAGGAGTAGGAGGAGCCTCTTTTTTATGCTCATGTTTCCTGTCCTTGGAGGGCGGATCCCTATCTCTCAGGGGTGGCAGAGAATTACCAGTAAGAGTAATTCATTGTTTTTTCAAGGGTCTCTCCAAGGATGACTCGGAATGGCAGGATTGTTTGTTCGTGAGCCTCTTACTTCGTTCTGCTGGTGCAGTTCCATGACAGACAGAGGCTATTAGCTAGATTATTTTTTTTTTTTTTACTTTGGTTATTATGAGAGTTTGCAATGGAGACGGATAGGGTGACATGGAGACAGAGTGGTTGCCATGCGGATGGACTAGTTGCAATGGAGACAGAACAGTTTCCATGGAGATGTAGTGGTGCCATTGAAACTTACTGTATGCCATGGAGACATAGCGATTGGCATGGGAACAATGTGGTTGCCATATTGCCATTGATTGGTTACTGTTGGAGTGGTTGCTACAGCAACCTAGCGCTTGCCATGGAAATTATTTGGTTACTGTGGAGCGAAATTGGTTGTCATGGAGATTAATAATAATTCTTTATTTATATAGCGACCACAGATTACGCAGCGCTGCACAAAGCATGACAAATTGGTCCCTGTCCCCATGGGGCACACAATCTAAACAACTTACCAGTATGTTTTGGAGTGAGGGAGGAAACCGGAGGACCCGGAGCAAAAACCCACGCAAACACGAAGAGAACATACAAGCTCTTTGCAGATGATGTGACATGGGTGGGATTCAAACCCAGGACCCGAGCGCTGCAAGGCAGAAGTGCTACCCACTCATGATTGCATTGAGATGTGGTTGCCACAATAAAAGTGTCTACCATGGAAACTGAGTCATTGCCATAGCAGCAGATTGGTTGCTATCAAAACCGATTGGTTACCATGGGAGACTTAGTAGTTGCCACAGAGAATAATCAGTAAGACTGAATGGTTAGCGTGGAGAGCTAGCATTTGCTATGAAAAACAGTTCTGGGTGACATGTAGACAGGGTGACTGCCATGTGTGATGTATCGGTTGCCATAATGACAAAAGGGTGGCCATGGAAACTGAGTGGTTGCCGTAGAAACCGAGTGACCAAGTGGTTGCCATAATAAACAGAAATTATTGCCACGGGAAACAAAGTGGTTGCCATGGAAACTGTGTGGCTGCTAAGGAAACAAAATGGTTGCCATGAAATCAGAGTAGTTGTCATGAAATCAGAATGGTTGCCTTAGAAACAGAAGGGTGGCCATGGGAACCATGGTGGTTGCCGCAGAGACGTAGTCATTGCCATTGAGACAGATTGGTAGGCATGGATACAGAGCAGTTAACATGTAGACGTAACTTTTACCAGGCTGACCGTGTGGTTTGGCATGGAGATCAGGTGGTCGTTATGGGAGTGCGACTGGTTCGAAAAATTGCCATAGGAGATTGAGTGGTTGCCATGGAGGTGGATTGGTTTCCATGGAAACAGACTGGTTACTATGGGAGATTGAAAGGTTCCCATGAGATACTGAGTGACTGCCATGCGATGGAGAGGTTGCCATGTTGACTAAGGGGTTACCATGGCAAGAGAAGCGGCCATAGAAACAGCCGTTGCCATGGGAGATGCGGTGGTTGCCACACAAAAAATAGAAATAAAAGTGTTTGCCATGGAAACAGGGTAGTTGCTATGCAGTCAGAATGGTTTCGATGGAAACAAACGAGGCCATGTAAACAGAGAAGTCGCCCTTGACGTAAATGTTGCCATAGGATACAAAGTGTTCCTCCTGTAACTGGTGCTCTTATATATGTCCCAGTTACATGGGAGAAGTTGTAAAAGAAAAAAAAAAACATGTGGAAATGTCCCCCAGGGGACACACACAAATAAATGTACTAAATATTGAGAAAAATACATTCACATTTCCCAATATAATAGAAAAAATCCCCTGCTACACTACACAAAACATCGCCATAGTCGCCCCATTCGCCCAAGACTATATATATTGGGACAGATTTATCTTAGGCTACATTCACAGGAATGTATGTGGGGCGTATATACGGCTGATATACGTCCCCCATACATTGCAATGGGCGCACAGCGCACAACGGGAGCGGTACGGTGCAGCACACATGCGGACATGTCCTATCTTCTCCCGTGTTACGGCGCCATGTGCCATAAATTCCTATGGAGAGGGGCGGGGTGAGCGGCGTTCACCTCCTCCTCCTCTCCCCTGCGCTCCTGTGTGCCTGCAGTGTGAATGTAGCCTTAGTCTGATGCACCTTTTTGGTTGTATTTTGGTGACTGTTTGAGCGCACTGGAGATGTATTGTCTGCAACTTTTTATTATTTTATTTGCCAGAGTTCGCCGTGCAGAAGTTTCCTGGTTTGTGCCTAATTTGTCTTTGTATTTCTCCTGCTTCCAGATGTTTGCGCCTGATTGATTTGCGCCTATATGGGAGCCAATAATTGCGCAATAACACACCAGTCCTGACCATGTGTAGGAAAACCAATGGTATGATTTGCGCAACACAATTACGCTTTTTTTTTAAAATTGCACCTAATAAGGCTAAAAAAACCCTTGCATTTTACAAAAAGTCAAAACGACAAAGACAAATGAGGGGGGGGCTTCAAAAGAGCTCAGGGAAGGGGGAAACAAGATAAATGACCCCCATTATGTATCAAAGCAACCGAAACACAATAGTGAATTCATTAATAACGTTCATTATGAGTTAATTTTAAAATTAAAATAATATATACTGTAAATTAAAAAAAGCGCCTTTTTTCCACTTTTTACCCCAAATAAAGGTAAAAATGAAAAAAACAATCTTTTACTACGTTACAACTAGCCCTATGTGTCCTGAAAGAAATGGCGCAAAAAAAAATCATGCAAGAAAAGGAGTTATGGCCCTTGAACTGCCATGTGCTAAAAATGTCACGGTCATTAAAGCCGGTCATTGCAAAATTGTGCAATGATGTAAGGACGTCAGTGTCAGAAATGGCAGACCTAGCGGATCCTGTATGTCTATATGTAATAGGAGGGGAGGTGGTGTATGTGTATATGTAATAGGAGGGAAGTGGTGTATGTCTGTATGTAATAGGAGGGGAGATGGTGTATGTCTGTATGTAATAGGAGGGGAGGTGGTGTATGTCTGTATATAAAAGGAGGGGAGGTGGTGTATGTCTGTATGTAATAGGAGGGGAGGTGGTGTATGTCTGTATGTAATAGGAGGGGAGGTGGTGTATGTCTATATGTAATAGGAGGGGAGGTGGTGTATGTCTGTCTGTAATAGGTGGAGAGGTGGTGTATGTGTATATGTAATAGGAGGGGAGGTGGTGTATGTCTATATGTAATAGGAGGGGAGGTGGTGTATGTCTGTATGTAATAGGAGGGGAGGTGGTGTATGTCTGTATGTAATAGGAGGGGAGGTGGTGTATGTCTATATGTAATAGGAGGGGAGGCGGTGTATGTCTATATGTAATAGGAGGGGAGGTGGTGTATGTCTGTCTGTAATAGGAGGAGAGGTGGTGTATGTGTATATGTAATAGGAGGGGAGGTGGTGTATGTCTATATGTAATAGGAGGGGAGGTGGTGTATGTATATATGTAATAGGAGGGGAGGTGGTGAATGTATATATGTAATAGGAGGAGAGGTGGTGTATGTGTATATGTAATAGGAGGGGAGGTGGTGTATGTCTATATGTAATAGGAGGGGAGGTGGTGTATGTCTGTATGTAAAAGGAGGGGAGGTGGTGTATGTCTGTCTGTAATAGGAGGAGAGGTGGTGTATGTGTATATGTAATAGGAGGGGAGGTGGTGTATGTCTATATGTAATAGGAGGGGAGGTGGTGTATGTCTGTATGTAATAGGAGGGGAGGTGGTGTATGTCTGTATGTAATAGGAGGGGAGGTGGTGTATGTCTGTATGTAATAGGAGGGGAGGTGGTGTATGTCTATATGTAATAGGAGGGGAGGTGGTGTATGTCTGTATGTAATAGGAGGGGAGGTGGTGTATGTCTGTATGTAATAGGAGGGGAGGTGGTGTATGTCTGTATGTAATAGGAGGGGAGGTGGTGTATGTCTGTATGTAATAGGAGGGGAGGTGGTGTATGTCTGTATGTAATAGGAGGGGAGGTGGTGTATGTCTGTATGTAATAGGAGGGGAGGCGGTGTATGTCTGTATGTAATAGGAGGGGCGGCGGTGTATGTCTGTATGTAATAGGAGGGGCGGCGGTGTATGTCTGTATGTAATAGGAGTGGAGGCGGTGTATGTCTGTATGTAATAGGAGTGGAGGCGGTGTATGTCTGTATGTAATAGGAGTGGAGGCGGTGTATGTCTGTATGTAATAGGAGTGGAGGCGGTGTATGTCTGTATGTAATAGGAGGAGAGGCGGTGTATGTCTGTATGTAATAGGAGGGGAGGCGGTGTATGTCTGTATGTAATAGGAGGGGAGGCGGTGTATGTCTGTATGTAATAGGAGGGGAGGCGGTGTATGTCTGTTTGTAATAGGAGGGGAGGTGCTGTTTGTCTACATGTAATAGGAGAGGAGGTGCTGTATGTCTGTATGTCAGAAGAGTGTGAGAAGGCTGAAACTTTGTGGGTTGAGATTTAGAGCCAGGAGAGCTTTGAAAAAAATATTTTTGTCTAATTTATAGATCCCCCAATATCTGAGGAAATAGCACTAGAAATAGCTAATAGAAATATAGCACTGGCTATGTACTCGGGATTAGGCACTGGCTATATGCTGGGGGACAGGCACTGGCTATATACTGGGGGCAGACACTGGCTATATACTGGGGGCAGACACTGGCTACACACTGGGGGGCAGACACTGGCTATATACTGGGGGGCAGACACCGTCTATATGATGAGGGGCAGGCACTAGCTATATACTGGGGGGGAGGCACTGGCTATATACCGGGGGCAGGGGCTGCTGGATATATACATGGGGGCAAGCACTGGCTATATACACTGGGGTTACAGGCTTTATACTCGGGGCAGGCACTGGCTGTATACTGGGGGCAGGCACCGCCCATATACCGGGGGTTGAACACTGGCTATACACTGGAGGGCAGGCACCGGCAATACACTGGGGGGAAGGCACCGGATCTGAACTGAGGGGTAGGCACTGGCTATATATTTGGGGGAAGACACTGGCTGTATACTGGGGGGCAGACACTGGCTATATACTGGGGGGCAGGCACCAGATCTATACTGAGGGGCAAGCACATGCTATATACTGGGGCTGCTGGCTATATACTGGGGGAAGGCACTGGCTATATACACTGGGGTTACAGGCTTTATTCTAGGGGGCAGGGGCTGGCTATATACTGTGGGTTGCTGATTATATACTGGGGGCAGATACTGGCTATATACTTGGGGGGGCTGGTACTGGCTGTATACTAGGGGTAGGCACTGGCTGTATACTGGGGGCAGGCACTGGCTATATACTGGGGGCTGCATACTAATGTCAGGTGACTGGCTTGCTATATACTATGGGGCTGTCTGGCTATATACTGGGGTGCAGGGACTGGCTGGCTATACAATGGGGAATGGTTTAGATATATATTGGGGGGGCTGGCTAGCTATATACTATGGGGCTGGCTGTCTATATAATAGGGGCAGGGACTACCTGGCTAGATACTGGGAGTAGGGGCCTGGCTGGCTATATAGTGGGGGCTTGGACTACCTATATACTGAAGGCATATAGCATGCTATTTACTGGGGGTATGTGCTGGCTATAAACTGGCTGGATATATACTGAGGGCATGGACAGGCTATATAGTAGGGGCTTAGGATTCCTATAGACTGTGAAAGAGTGCTTGGCTTCATATATACTAGGGACATGTGCTGGTGCTACCAAATTAATGAAGGGGAAATTATATGGTAGTATATATCATAATATATTGAGGCATCACTTTGTATTATGTGTATATGCAGGGGGCATTTTGCTGTTATCTAGGGGACATTATATTGACTATGATTATTTTTAGGGACAGAGTGTGGAGATGGGAGAGCGAGGCCCAGGGGTGTGCAGAATTAGCAGCCAGGAGCTCCGGGATCGGAATCAAGAGGAGCGCAGGTGTATATGTCTGGTGTGTATTTTGTTTAACAAAATGGTTGAACTTATACTTCCTAACTTTTGTATAATTACTATTTTTCGAAAATAAAGACACATTTTGTTACGAACAAAGGTAATTCATTAAGAACAAGAGAAAAAACTGCAAAGAACATATTAGATGTCAAAAAATTCCCTAGTGAAGGACCGAACACGAGGCCGAGCCCCAACCTGCGAAGTCTTTTTGTCTAGTCAATCCCGGGGTGTCAACATTAAAAAAGACCAGTGCCGGGATGGAAATAAAGAGGAGCGCAGGGGAGTATGTCTGCTTTGTTTTTTGCTATCCTAAATGGATGATTTTCTTTAATTCTTTGGATTGGAACTATCACAGAAATGCTACATTTATATAGGTTTTAGTATGTTTTAAAATATTAGAAAAATGTAAAACCTTTTCTACAAAGCAAATTTCTTGGCTTTGTCATGTTCTGAAACTAATAACTTTTTTAAACTTCGGTGTACGGAGCTGTGGGAGGTGTCATTTGTTTCGGGACAAGTTGACGTTTTTATTGCTACCATTGGTGGAGTGAACAACCGTTTCATAACTTTTTGTTACATTTCTGTGTGTTTCCATATGCAGCAATAATCTGGGCTACAAGGACAGGGCTCAGCCCATGAGTTGTTTACTCCCCTTCCAACCAACCAACGTACATCTGGGTTTTTGCCTTGAAAGTTTAGGTAGGTTTGGTGGGGGCCCGGAATACACAATGTTAAGCTCTTTGTTAGAAAACAGCAAAAAGTATGCAATATCTAACATAGAATAGGAGTTTATATAAATGCTATGTGTCCGGTGCATCAATAAATAGGACATATAAATAATGATGGCAATCATGAAGGGGGTCATGCTGTTAAAAATAAGACAGTAAGCAGCTTTTAACTTACTGTACTTGATTAAATCTTAGAGAATCCTTTCAGTTTTTATAGCTGAGGTGAAATAAAAAATTGCCTAGTTCCATAATTTGCATAATCCATTGTGATGTCACAGAACAAGCAGCAGGTAATTCTAAGAAGCCTGTGTTAGTTCCACAGTGCCTAATTTGCATAATCCATTGTGATGTCATCGATGATGTCACAGAAGCGGCAGCCTATAAATAAGGACACGCTGTGATATTTTCTCAGTTGTTCACTGACTTCTCTCGGAGTAACAGTGTCCAGCGCTCTCTCTGCGACTTCACAGTCTACAGAACCTTGTTCTTCGCCCAGTGCCCCGACGTTGTACGCACTTCTGCATACAATGAGCGGCACATGCCTTTTGTTACTGCTCTGCCTGATCCTCTTGGGTCATCTGGAAGCAAGACCATATCCAAGACCCCAGATGGATGAGCAGGCAGATAGTCCTCATCTTGCTACCACAGATGAACCTGACGGCGGCCCCTTTCATCGCTATAAAGTCATCTTGGATCCTGATCTGGGTAACCAGCGCGCGGCAGAATACATCTATAACCGGAACACCCTCAGAAACAGGATCAAGCAAAGACTAGCCGCTCACCATGGGATAATAACAACAACCCAACAGCGTGTAAGAGACCTCCGCCTATTTAACATCCTGAACAGGCCGCCTCCTCCCCCTCCTAAAAAGAGCGGACTGGAGGAGGTTCTATCAACTATGAAGCAGATAGTGATATTTGTCTTCGTGGCCATAGTCATCTGTGTGATTCTCTGCCTCCGTTATTCCAAAGACATGGTTGATACACATGCCGACAAGATCCCGCTAGACAAAATTCTGGATTTGTACAGCAAATCACAAGGGGCAGATTGATACCATCCACCTGCCATGTAGGCTCTGCTACATCAAGCCTAAAGAAGCAGATTACCATCAACCTGCTATATAACATCTAAAGACCAAGCGTTACCATCCCCATCCACTCTCCAAGGACGACCAGGATCGGCAGGACTCTTTGTCTGTGAGCAGTATGCCTCCTACTTCGTTCCTTCAGCAGGTGCCATTGCCTGACAGATGGATGCTATTAGCTAGATTAGTTTTTTTTTATTTTTCCGTTTGTTATTTTGGTAGTTAGTGTAGGGACTCGCAAGACATGAGGCCCCTTGACGTGGGTTGCGAGCTTAACACTTTTCACTGTTTCCACTCAACTTGCTTTATTTTACAATAATGAAAAGTGAACAAAGACCTCATGAAATTTTGGTGCCCGGGGTATGTGAGGTAAAATATATTTCCTTCTTAACAAATAATTGCAAGCTTCATTGGTGTGTTTGTGTTTTTTTCTGAAATTCCTTAGTGGAAATCATTGGGTCTCATTTACTAAGGATCGCGCTACTCACTTTCCTCGGACTGTGCGCCTTTTTCGGGGATTACACAGCTTGGACAGGTAGTTTACAAATGTATGTGCTGGGATTTTGGCGCTCGTGATCCTTTTTTGGCGCAGCTGCGCTGGCTTACATGCGACACAAATTAGGTGGCATGCTGTCAGACGATCCAACTGATTCGTACTGAGCGCGGGATTTAACATTCAAATTGTGTCGCAAGCCCAAGCACTAACATGCACCACTAAAAAGATGGTGAACTCTGTCGTACCTGAGCGGGGAAGCGACACATGCAGGATATCAAGCGCACAATCTTAGTACATCACCGCACAGTGCATTCGAGTCGGACCATACACTTTCCTAGAACTCCAGCGGCCGGATATGTAAATGTGCCCCACTGCGTGACACATGATGCACATTGTTTGTGTTTCTGCTACAATGCAGCAGACCAAAACTGATTACAGTGCTGACTCTGCTGCATATTGGGGGAGCAGGAACATCTTATATGATGACACTAGTTCCTGCTTTCATGATATGCAACTGTTCACACTTAAACTTTATTATAGTTTGGTTCTGATTAACCAAAGTCTGGAGATTTGGGGTAAGTATGCTAGGTTAACCCTGACCATACACTAAGGGCCGGGACCACCCTCGTCTTCTACCCTGGGGCGCCTTCCTGGCTCTCAATAGCGATTAGCAATATGTGCATCTTTAAGACACACATATCGCTGGTTACTGGACGTAGAAGTCATTGCTTAGGCAACTGCGACGCCTGGGTCATATATTGAGAGGATGCCGGCGGAGAGAGAGGAGGCGGTTTCAGGGAGCTCAGGTAGTTAAGTATTATTATTTTATTTTTTTTGCAGGGGCTGGCACTGTCTGAATATATTATAGGGACAGGTAGCTGATAGGCTATACACAAGAGGCTGGCTACATACAGGGTCTGGCTGGCTATATACTATGGGGCTGGATACATAAAGGGTCTGGCTGGCTATATATCATAGTTTATACGGTTGAAAACAGACACATGTCCATCAAGTTCAACCAAGGAAAGGAAGGGATAGGATGAGGAAGGGCGGTGGGGGAAATAATTTTATATAACATAACCATCAAGGTTATTTAGGTGTAAAAAGGCATCTAGACCATTCTTGAAGCTCTCTGCAGTCCCTGCCTCTTGTGATTAAACCTTTATTTCCATAGCGTCCCCCATGACGGCCCCAACTGGAGGATGACCCTTGACCTCTGTAGGGACATGAAGCAGAGAGGTTAAATACCCCACCCCGGCATCCGTACACCAGTGGCTTCCTGTCCCTAAACAGGGCAGGGAGTAGAGAGAAGTCTCTTCTCTTCCCCAGTAGTTGGGACGGTGAGGGGGGACCATAAGTGGCGCAGGGAATTGTCCCTTTACCCCAGGCAGTCTCGGCCTCAATCTGACTCCGGTCCTTTCCTCTGCCACAAACAGAGACGCCGTTTCCTCCGGTTCTGCCCGCAGCTCCGTGAAGATAAGGACACCCGGAGCGTGTCCATTGCCGGAAATGACGGGGCCGGATGTGACGTCACGATGGCGCGACCCGGAAACAGGAGCGTGGAGCGGTGAGATTGAAAAGCGAGGTATTCACGTTGATCTGAGGTCTAATTGTCGCATGCTAGCCCTGACTCAAGTGACTCTGAGATCGGACGCTATTCTAGGCATTTCCCAGCCATCAAGGTCGGTTACATGCTGTATGTTTGCCTCATATGTGTCATATACGATCTAGGTCTATATACATGTGTATATTTCTCTTAGAAGCTTGTGCAGTGTATCCCTTATTCAAGATACTTCAAGGTACTCCTCCACTTATATTCCACTTGGTTAAATGTCAGAGTCTATCACACATTTCTGTTAAATGTTTAGGCTTGCTGATATCAGTGGTCCCACAATTGGGAATATGGAGACACATGGCATGGAGGCTTCGAGTCTGGATCTCATATCCTTGAACCCTGTAAGTAGGGTTAATTAGGGATAGGGTGGTGGGTCACCCACATATCCCCATATTATCACATAAGGTGTCCGGTTAAGGACTAATTACTTCTCCTTCTCCTTGGTAGGAGCCCAGGGAAAAGGAGAAGGATAAAGGGAGAGCTAAGGATAAAGATCAGTCAGGCACAAAGAAAGGCGCTTCAAGAAAGTGCAATATGTGCTTAGAAAAACTCCATACGGACTATAAAAAACCAGTCTGTAAAACCTGCGTGGATAACCTACTCAGAGAAGAGAGAGCCTCATTTGTGGATGAAATGCGTAGTTTTATCAGGGACGAAGTTAAAACATCTATAGCATCATCCATAACAGCTTTTATACCTCAAGAGCCTCCACATAAAAGACAATGGGTTATAGAATCCATGTCGGACTCCACATCAGACTCAGAAGGGACTAAAGAATCTATTGATATGGAGCCAGGGCCCTCAAATTCAGCAGGTAAAATGGAGTCTAGATATTTACTAGCATCCGAAGATCTAGAACCACTTTTAAGGGCTATGAGGGATACCCTCAAAATTGAAGAGATAGAAGAGACCAAATCTATTCAAGATGAGTTATTCGGACTTCTTAAGGTTAAAAAGAGGCGAGTGTTTCCAATAAATAACACCCTCAAGGAATTAATACTAGAAGAATGGAGAGAGTTTAAAAACCATCTCTCTTTTGATGAAGCGGAAACCAAAATTTGGAACTCTACGCCTAAAGTTGACATCCAGGTCACCAAAATGACCAAAAAGACGGACCTTCCATTCGAAGACGCAATCCAGCTAAGGGATCCCCTGGATAGGAAGGCGGACAGCCTTCTAAAAAAGACATGGGAGTGTGCCATGTTAAATCTAAAATCTAATATTGCCATGACATCCATGGCGCGCACCCTCTTTCACTGGATAACCGAATTGGAAGGTCATGTTAGAGACGGTACTACAAGAGAAATGTTATTGAGTACGTTCTCCACATTAAGAGCAGCTACAGCCTTCATCGCAGATGCCTCAGCGGAAGGAGTGAGAGTAAGCGCCAAAGAAGGTGCACTGTCCAATTCAGTCAGAAGATCACTTTGGCTTCGCCAATGGACTGGTGATTTCAGATAGAAGTCAAAGTTATGTGGTATTCCATTCGAAGGGGAATATCTATTCGGTTCTGAACTTGACACGCTTTTGGAGAAAGCGGCGGACAGAAAGAAAGGGTTTCCGGAATCCAGGAATAACCCAAGGAAACAGCCCTTTCGGGACTCCAAGGACAGAAAACAGCCCTTTAGAGGAAAAGGCAAACAGGGCAGATGGAGCTACCCTAAAGGAGGGAGAGGAAGAGGCTTCCTACTCAGTGCCAGCAACTCTGCCCCAGCTTACAGAAAACAATGACGTCAGGGTGGGGGGAAGACTATTGAAGTTCCATTCACAATGGACTCAGATTACATCAAATCCCTGGATACTAAGTATTCTTCAGGAAGGTTACCACATAGAGCTAACCTCTCTTCCTCCCAGAAAATTTGTTCTGACAGAGCAGCCCTCAGAAAATCTCTCCGCCTTACTATGGTCGGAGATACAAAAACTAATTCAGTTGGATGTCATCATCCCGGTAGCTCAGAAACAATTAAAAGAAGGACACTACTCTCCCCTCTTCTTATTAAAAAAAAAACGAATGGCACTTTCAGAATGATTTGCAATCTGAAGAATCTGAACAGGTACGTACAAGATGGAAACAATGAGCTCGGCAGTCGTCCTGATCCAACCAGGAGCATTTATGTGTACGATAGATCTGAGAGATGCGTACTACCATGTGCCAATACATCCAAAATCTCAAAAATTCCTCAGATTCGCAGTACGATCGCCTTGGGGAGAGGAAGTCCACTATCAGTACAAGGCGCTGCCCTTTGGGATTTCTTCGGCCCCAAGGACATTCACAAAAATTATGGTCGAAGTGATAGCTTTCCTGAGGCGGAAAGGGATACTAGTCATCCCCTACCTGGACGATTTGTTAGTGGTGGCCAGTTCAAGACAAGAGCTAATACACCACCGAGATATCACAATGACGATCCTACAACAGTTAGGATGGATGATAAACTTGGAGAAGTCCAGACTAACCCCAAGTACAAAAGTTGTCTTTCTAGGAACATTATTGGACTCGATCCAACAGATGTCCTTCTTACCGCCAGAAAAAGCAACAAGACTGGTACAACAGATTATAATATTTCAAAAAAGAAATCATTGCACAATAAGGGAAGCCATGAGGATCCTGGGAATTATGACATCTTCCATACAAAGTGTACAGTGGAGCCAAAGTCACACCAGAGCCCTTCAAAGTTGGATATTGGCCTCCTGGGAAAGATTCAGATTTCGGAAGTGGTCAAGCAATCCCTGGAGTGGTGGATAAACACTTTGAACCTGGAAAGAGGAGTATCATGGCATCCCTGGCCAGTGATAAATATCCGGACGGATGCAAGTCAGTCAGGTTGGGGAGCAGACGTAGCAGGCCTTCCCATTTAAGGTCTATGGCCATCGTCAATCAGATCCCGTTCCTCGAACTTCCGAGAACTGAGAGCTGTTCTAGAGACTTTAAGAGCCAGCACTTTAAACTTGAAGGAGAAACATATAAGAATTTATTCAGACAACACCACCACGGTGGCTTATCTTCGTCATCAAGGGGGTACCAGGAACCCCGATCTCCTCAGTCTCTCAGACAAGATATTTGCATGGGCAGAAATCAACATCCGCTCCCTCTCAGCCACCCATCTAAAGGGAGAGAAGAATCTGATAGCAGACTATCTCAGTCGTCAGGTCATAGACCACAACGAGTGGTGTTTAAACGAGAACATCTTTACACGTCTCACACAAAAATGGGGACAACCAGTAACAGATCTCTTTGCCTCCAGCAAAAATACAAAGGTTCCTCATTTCTTCTCTCTAGAACCAAATACTCAGTTTTGCCAAAGGGATGCCTTCAGTCAGTCCTGGAACGGACCTCTGATGTATGCCTTTCCAACTATACCTCTCATACCGAGAGTTGTTCAGAAGATCAGAGAAGACCAAGCGAAGGTTATTCTCATTGTTCCCTGGTGGCCAAAGAGGAACTGGTTTCCGTGGCTAGGGAAGATGGCATTGGAAGAACCTGTCATGCTGGAACCTCTAAACAATCTTCTGCTCCAGGGTCTCGGCATGGATGCTGAAAGGATGTTGCTGTTATCCAAAGGACTATCAAACAAGGTAATTTCCACACTCAAAGCAAGCCGCAAACCAGTTACTCACAAAATCTATGCCAGGATATGGGGAATTATCCCCTAATATTTCACAGGTGCTAGACTTCCTGCAAGCAGGATTTGACAAGGGCCTTAAGACGAGTTCTTTAAAGGTCCAGATTTCAGCCCTCAGCGCCTTTTTCGACGCCCCACTAGCAGAAAACAGGTGGATCCAAAGGTTTGTCAAAGTTACTGTTAGGCTAAGACCACATATAAAACAAAATATCCCAAATTGGGATCTTTCATTAGTACTAGATTACCTCACAAAAATACAGTTTGAACCTCTAGAGACGGTTAAACTTAGAGAACTAACGATAAAACTTACCTTTCTCATAGCCATAACAACAGCTAGGCGTTTGGGGGAAATCCAAAGTTTGTCAATTAAAGAACCCTATCTTAAATTGTGTGAGGATAAGATCGTGCTAATGTTAGATAAAACCTTCACACCCAAGGTAGCCTCATCTTTTCATCGTAACCAAGAGATTATTCTACCTTCCTTCTGTCAGAACCCAAAACATGCCAAAGAATGGGAGTGGCATACACTGGACGTCAGAAGATACCTTCTACATTATCTTGAAGTTACCAAGTCATGGAGAAAAGACGACAACATTCTCCTACAATTTAAAGGAAAAAACAAAGGCAGGAAAGCTTCAAAAGCATCCATCGCCAGGTTGATCAGAACGGTCATCAAAGAAGCTTATGATGCCAACAACCTGGACATTTCTGGGACTATTAGGGCCCACTCGACCAGAGGAGTGGAAGCCTCCTGGGCGGAGAAACGTGGTGCCTCACTAGAGGACATATGTAGAGCAGCTACCTGGTCTACTCACCTAACTTGCCAAACACTATAGGCTAGATGTTCAAATTGCTAGAGACCAGTCCTTCGGAAGGAAGGTCTGACAAGCTGTTGTCCCCCCCCTAATTGTTTATCTGGTACATCTCCAGTTGGGGCCGTCATGGGGGACGCTATGGAAAAGGAGAATTATTCTCACCGTTAATTCGGTTTCCATTAGTCCACCATGACGGCCCATATATATTTTCCACCCTGTATTTTGAAAAGTTTAAGTTGCCTATTTGTTCTGTGTGCAATAATAACATACAATAAATGGGTTGAATCCAAGGCCGGTATAGTTATTTGGTAGCCACTGGTGTACGGATGCTGGGGTGGGGTTTTTAACCTCTCTGCTTCCTGTACCTACAGAGGTCAAGGGTCATCCTCCAGTTGGGGCCGTCATGGTGGACTAATGGAAACCGAATTAACGATGAGAATAATTCTCCTTTTCTTCAGACAGAGACAGCGCCCCCTCATCTTTTGATTTGATTTAATCTATAACAATATACCACCATATTTTTTGTATGGACCATTCATATATTTATATAAATTAATCATGTCCCCTCGTAGTCGTCTCTTTTTCAGACTAAATTAATCTAGTTGTTTTAATCTTTCCTCATAACTGAGACCCTCCATGCCCCCTTATCATTTTTGTGGCTCAACGTTGAATCCTCTCCAGCTCCAGGGCATCCATTTTATGGACCGGTGCCCAGAACTGGACAGCATATTCCAGGTGAGGTTGAACCAATGCCTTGTACAGTGGTAATATTACATCCCTATCACGAGAGTCCAGACCACTTTTGATACATGACAAGATCCTACTGGCTTTAGAGGCAGCTGATTGACATTCCATGCTGTTATTCAATTTATGATCTACTAGAATGCAGGTCTTTCTCAACAAGGGACTCTATCCATATTGAACCTCATTTGCCAAGTGCATAACCAAACACTCAGTTTGTCCAAGTTACCCTGCAGCCTATGATCATCCTCCATAGACTGTATTACACTACACAGCTTGGTGTCATCTGCAAAAATAGACATAGTGCTATTAATTCCTACCTCTATATCATTAATAACTATATTAAATAGTAGTGGGCCAAGCACAGAACTCTGGGGTACACCACTCATAACTGGTGACCATTCCGAGGAGGAATCATTGACCACAACTCTCTGGATACGATCCTTCAGCCAGTTTTCAATCCAAATGCAAATGATTCCTGCCAAACCAATAGACCTTATTTTACCCATCAGGCGTCTGTGAGGGACAGTGTCAAATGCCTTTGCAAAGTCCAAGAACACAATGTCCACAGCAGCTCCTCCATCCAGGCATCTGCTCACCTCTTCATAGAAGCAGATCAGGTTAGTCTGACAACTTCTATTCTTAGTAACCCCATGCTGGCTGTCACTTATTATACTATTTGATGTCACATACTCCAGTATATAGTCTTTTACTAACCCTTCCAATATTTTCCCCACAATGGAAGTTAAGCTTACAGGCCAGTAATTGCCTGGCGAAGTTCTAGAGCCCTTTTTATATATTGGCACCACATTTGCCTTGCGCCAGTCACTTGGCACCACACCAGACATTACAGAATCCCTGAAGATTTTAGACAGCGGTACAGCAATAACTGAACTGAGTAGTTCAGTGGACTCCCTGGACCACCGCGGGGGATAACAATACTAGCCGCAACCCGGGAGTGGAGTCTAAGTGAACTCTTGGTCTTCGCCAGAGACGGCCGCAAGGCGGGATGGTCTTGCTGCGGCGGGGAGTCACCAGGTCGCATCGCGGGTGCGACTAGGCCCGCGATGGCAGCCAAGGTAGGGACACGAGGACCATGGGAAGGCAGGACCACGGGAACCATGGGAAGTCTCTGGAGCAGCACTGGGAAGCTGCAGAGTCCCTGGAGCAGCACTGGGAAGCTGCAGAGCCTCTGGAGCAGCTGCAGGAAGTTGCGGAGTCTCTAGAGCAGCTGCGGGAAGCTGGGGAGCCACTGGAGCAGCTGCGGGAAGCTGCGCAGCCACTGGAGCAGCTGCGGGAAGCTGCGGAGCCATTGGAGTAGCTGTGGGTAGCTAGGGAGCCACTGGAGCAGCTGTGGGAAGCTGCAGAGCCACTGGAGCAGCTGCGGGTAGCTGCGGAGCCACTGGAGCAGCTGCGGGAAGCTGCGGAGACACTGGAGCAGCTATGGGTAGCTGCGGAGCCACTGGAGCAGCTGCGGGAAGCTGCGGGAAGCTGCAGAGCCACTGGAGCAGCTGCGGGAAGCTGCGGAGGCTTGGGCGCCACGGGAGCAGCTCTGGGAAGCTGCCAAAGCTTGGGCGCCACGGGAGCAGATCTGGGAAGCTGAAGAGGCTTGGGCGCCACAGGAGCAGCTCTGGGAAGCTGTGGAGGCTTTGGCACCACGGGAGCAGATCTGGGAAGCTGTGGAGTCACGGGAGCAGCTCTGGGAAGCTGCGGAGTCACGGGAGCAGCTCTGGGAAGCTGCAGAGTCACTGGGGACACTGGGACAAGGCTGGACCTGGGGTAGTGGGGACAGCGGCAGCACAACACGACACGGGGTCACCCGTGACAAGTAGTTTAAGAACTCTGGGGTTGAACCCATCTGGTCCAGGAGCCTTGAACATATTTTTTATTTGGATCATGTCTACATTTAGCCAGTCTAGTATATTACAGGATGCATAACTCACATTGGCACCACCCACATCAGAAGTTCTTTATTCTATCGTATAAACAGTGCTAAAAACCCCATTAAGTATCTCCGCCTTCTCTTGGTCTCCAGTCACTGATGCGCCATTTTCAGAATAAAGGGGTCCAACCTGCTCTGACCCATTTTTTTACTTAAAAAACTTATTGGGATTTGTTTTGCCATCTTTGTCCACCTGTCTTTCATTTTGTATTTTGGCTGATTTGATTTCCTTTTTGCAGATTTTGGTCAGTTTTTTGTAAGTATTGAAAGCAGCAGGTGACCCGTCATATTTATATTTTTTGTGATTGCCCTCTTTTTTATCATTAATTGCCCTTTTAACTGTAGATGTAAGCCACACGGGGTGTAATCTAGCCCGTCTATACTTGTTACCTGGCGACATGGGGCTGGCTACTTACAGGGTCTGGTTGGCTGCATACTGTGGGTCTGGCTGGCTTTATACTGGAGGCAGGGGAATGGCTGGCTATATAATTCAAGCGGGGGATGGGCTAGCTGGCAATATACAGGGGACTGGCAATATACTGAGGTCAAGGGGCTGGCTGGCTATATACAGAGGGCTGACTTGCTATCTACTATGGGGCTGACTGGCTATAAACTGGGGAGCAGGGACTGGCTGGCTATACACTGGGGCATGGTCTGGATATATAGTGGGGGGCAGAGGGCTGGCTAGCTATATACAGGGGGTCCCCTACTTAAGGATGCCCAACTTACAGAGGACCCTAGTTAAAGACGGACCCCTTTCCCCACTGTGACCTCTGGTGAAGCTCTCTCAATGCTATTACTATGGTCCCAGACTGTAATGATCAGCTGTAAGGTGTCTGTAATGAAGCTTTGTTGAGAATCCCTGGTCACATTACAGCAAAATAATTTGAAACTCCAATTGTCACTGGAGCAAAAAAAAAGGTTTTCTGGAACTACAATTATAAAACATACAGTTTCGACCTACATACAAAGTCAACTTAAGAACAAACCTAAGGAACCTATCTTGTACGTAACCCGGGGACTGCCTAACCATGGCGCTGGCTGCTTAGTGGTGGCTTGGGCCACCTATATACTGAAGGCATGGGCATGCCAGCACATACTGGGGGTATGTGCTGACTATATTCTGGCTGGATATATAATGAGGGCATGATATATAATGAGGGGGAATATGGTAGTATATATCATAATATATTGAGGGATCACTTTGTATTATGTGTATATGCAGGGGGAACTTTGCTGTTATCAAGGAGACATTATATTGACTATGATTATTTTTAGGGACAGAGTGTGGAGATGGGAGAGCGAGGCCCAGGGGTGTTCAGAATTAGCAGCCGGGCTCGGAAAAGAAGAGGAGCGCACGTGTATATGTCTGGTTTGTATTTTGTTTAACAAAATGGTTGTTTTCCTTTAACAGTGAACTTATACTTTCTCACTTTTGTATGATTACTATTTTTCGAAAATAAAGACACAGACAACATTTTGTGACCAACAAAAGTAATTTATTAAGAACAAGAGAAAAAACTGCAAAGAACATATTAGATGTCAAAAAATTCCCTAGTGAAGGAGCGAACACGAGGCCGAGCCCCAACCTGCAAAGTCTTTTTGTCTAGTCAATCCCGGGGTGTCAACATTAAAAAAGACCAGTGCCGGGATGGAAATAAAGAGGAGCGCAGGGGAGTATGTCTGCTTTGTTTTTTGCTATCCTAAATGGATGATTTTCTTTAATTCTTTGGATTGGAACTATCACAGAAATGCTACATTTATATAGGTTTTAGTATGTTTTAAAATATTAGAAAAATGTAAAACCTTTTCTACAAAGCAAATTTCTTGGCTTTGTCATGTTCTGAAACTAATAACTTTTTTAAACTTCGGTGTACGGAGCTGTGGGAGGTGTCATTTCTTTTCGGGACAAGTTGACGTTTTTATTGCTATCATTGGTGGAGTGAACAACCGTTTCATAACTTTTTGTTACATTTCTGTGTGTTTCCATATGCAGCAATAATCTGGGATACAAGGACAGGGCTCAGCCCATGAGTTGTTTACTCCCCTTCCAACCAACCATCGTACATCTGGGTTTTTGCCTTGAAAGTTTAGGTAGGTTTGGTGGGGGCCCGGAATACACAGTGTTAAGCTCCTTGTTAGAAAACAGCAAAAAGTATGCAATATCTAACATAGAATAGGAGTTTATATAAATGCTATGTGTCTGGTGCATCAATAAATAGGACATATAAATAATGATGGCAATCATGAAGGGGGTCATGCTGTTAAAAATAAGACAGTAAGCAGCTTTTAACTTACTGTACTTGATTAAATCTTAGAGAATCCTTTCAGTTTTTATAGCTGAGCTGAAATAAAAAATTGCCTAGTTCCATAATTTGCATAATCCATTGTGATGTCACAGAACAAGCAGCAGATAATTCTAAGAAGGCTGTGTTAGTTCCACACTGCCTAATTTGCATAATCCATTGTGATGTCATCGATGATGTCACAGAAGCGGCAGCCTATAAATAAGGACACGCTGTGATATTTTCTCAGTTGTTCACTGACTTCTCTCGGAGTAACAGTGTCCAGCGCTCTCTCTGCGACTTCACAGTCTACAGAACCTTGTTCTTCGCCCAGTGCCCCGACGTTGTACGCACTTCTGCATACAATGAGCGGCACATGCCTTTTGTTACTGCTCTGCCTGATCCTCTTGGGTCATCTGGAAGCAAGACCATATCCAAGACCCCAGATGGATAAGCAGGCAGATAGTCCTCATCTTGCTACCACAGATGAACCTGACGGCGGCCCCTTTCATCGCTATAAAGTCATCTTGGATCCTGATCTGGGTAACCAGCGCGCGGCAGAATACATCTATAACCGGAACGCCCTCAGAAACAGGATCAAGCAAAGACTAGACGCTCACCATGGGATAATAACAACAACCCAACAGCGTGTAAGAGACCTCCGCCTATTTAACATCCTGAACAGGCCGCCTCCTCCCCCTCCTAAAAAGAGCGGACTGGAGGAGGTTCTATCAACTATGAAGCAGATAGTGATATTTGTCTTCGTGGCCATAGTCATCTGTGTGATTCTCTGCCTCCGTTATTCCAAAGACATGGTTGATACACATGCCGACAAGATCCCGCTAGACAAAATTCTGGATTTGTACAGCAAATCACAAGGGGCAGATTGATACCATCCACCTGCCATGTAGGCTCCGAACATCAAGCCTAAAGAAGCAGTTACCATCAACCTGCTATATAACATCTAAAGACCAAGCGGGAAGAGGCAGGTTACCATCCGCATCCACTCTCCAAGGACGACCAGGATCGGCAGGACTCTTTGTCTGTGAGCAGTATGCCTCCTACTTCGTTCCTTCAGCAGGTGCCATTGCCTGACAGATGGATGCTATTAGCTAGTTTAGTTTTTTTTATTTTTCCGTTTGTTATTTTGGTAGTTAGTGTAGGGACTCGCAAGACATGAGGCCCCTTGACGTGGGTTGCGAGCTTAACACTTTTCACTGTTTCCACTCAACTTGCTTTATTTTACAATAATGAAAAGTGAACAAAGACCTCATGAAATTTTGGTGCCCGGGGTATGTGAGGTAAAATATATTTCCTTCTTAACAAATAATTGCAAGCTTCATTGGTGTGTTTGTGTTTTTTTCTGAAATTCCTTAGTGGAAATCATTGGGTCTCATTTACTAAGGATCACGCTACTCACTTTCGTCGGACTGTGCGCCTTTTTCGGGGATTACACAGCTTGCACAGGTATTTAACAAGTGTATGTGCTGGGATTTTGGCGCTCGTGATCCTTTTTTGGCGCAGCTGCGCTGGCTTCCATGCGACACAAATTAGGTGGCGTGCTGTCAGACGATCCAACTGATTCGTACTGAGCGCGGGATTTAACATTCAAATTGTGTCGCAAGCCCAAGCACTAACATGCACCACTAAAAAGATGGTGAACTCTGTTGTACCTGAGCGGGGAAGCGACACATGCAGGATATCATCCTTCTCTCCCTTCTCTCTCCACCCGAACTGGAACACAGCTACTGTCCACATTTCAGATCGTGCTTGACAAAGGTCGATTCAGACCGAAACGTCGCCAAGGAAACTTTATGATCTATTGTTAAAAAAAAGTACCTTATTTTCATAAACCCGGTGGAGCTGTAATTATGAAATATATGATATGAAATAAATGATAATTCAAAATTCATCACAGGATGTGTGCTACGTTTCTCTCTACATGCAGGATATCAAGCGCACAATCTTAGTACATCACCGCACAGTGCATTCGAGTCGGACCATACACTTTCCTAGAACTCCAGCGGCCGGATATGTAAATGTGCCCCACTGCGTGACACATGATGCACATTGTTTGTGTTTCTGCTACAATGCAGCAGACCAAAACTGATTACAGTGCTGACTCTGCTGCATATTGGGGGAGCAGGAACATCTTATATGATGACACTAGTTCCTGCTTCCATGATATGCAACTGTTCACACTTAAACTTTATTATAGTTTGGTTCTGATTAACCAAAGTCTGGAGATTTGGGGTAAGTATGCTTGGTTAACCCTGACCATACACTAAGGGCCGGGACCACCCTCGTCTTCTACCCTGGGGCGCCTTCCTGGCTCTCAATAGCGATTAGCAATATGTGCATCTTTAAGACGCGCATATCGCTGGTTACTGGACGGAGAAGTCATTGCTTAGGCAACTGCGACACCTGGGTCATATATTGAGAGGACGCCGGCGGAGAGAGAGGAGGCGGTTGCAGGGAGCTCAGGTAGTTAGGTATTATTATTTTATTTTTTTTGCAGGGGCTGGCACTGTCTGAATATATTATAGGGACAGGTAGCTGATAGGCTATACACAAGAGGCTGGCTACATACAGGGTCTGACTGGCTATATACTATGGGGCTGGATACATAAAGGGTCTGGCTGGCTATATATCATAGTTTATACGGTTGAAAACAGACACATGTCCATCAAGTTCAACCAAGGAAAGGAAGGGATTGGATGAGGAAGGGCGGTGGGGGAAATAATTTTATATAACATAACCATCAAGGTTATTTAGGTGTAAAAAGGCATCTAGACCCTTCTTGAAGCTCTCTGCGGTCCCTGCCTCTTGTGATTAAACCTTTATTTCTTCAGACAGAGACAGCGCCCCCTCGTCTTTTGATTTGATTTAATCTGAAACAATATACCACCATATTTTTTGTATGGACCATTCATATATTTATATAAATTAATCATGTCCCCTCGTAGTCGTCTCTTTTTCAGACTAAATTAATCTAGTTGTTTTAATCTAGCTGCGGGTAGCTGCGGAGCCACTGGAGCAGCTGCGGGAAGCTGCGGAGCCACTGGAGCAGCTGCAGGAAGCTGCGGAGACACTGGAGAAGCTGCGGGAAGCTGCGGAGCCAATGGAGCAGCTGCGGAGCCACTGGAGCAGCTGCGGGAAGCTGCGGAGCCACTGGAGCAGCTGCGGGAAGCTGCAGAGGCTTGGGCGCCACGGGAGCAGCTCTGGGAAGCTGCCGAGGCTTGGGCGCCATGGGAGCAGCTCTGGGAAGCTGCCGAGGCTTGGGCGCCACGGGAGCAGATCTGGGAAGCTGCAGAGGCTTGGGCGCCACAGGAGCAGCTCTGGGAAGCTGCGGAGGCTTGGGCGCCACGGGAGCAGATCTGGGAAGCTGCGGAGTCACGGGAGCAGCTCTCGGGAAGCTGCGGACTCAAGGGAGCAGCTCTGGGAAGCTGCAGAGTCACTGGGGACACTGGGACAAGGCAGGAGGGACGAAGTAGTCAAACTTGAGGTGGTTCAAACCTGGACTGGATCTTTCTCAGGAACTTGGTATGGGTAACCATGTCTGGGTCACCACTATCCCATTGACGGGTAGGCCAGTCCAGCGCCTCTCCAGTGAGCAAAGAAAAAACAAATACCATGCGTTCAGGGGTGGACTGGGTGAACATCAGCTCAAGGTGCTGCAAACACTGGGAAACAAATCTACTGCACAATTTGGGGTTGCCATCAAATTTGTCCGGCAAAAAATTTTTGGGTCCAGTCTCTACAGCCGGAAAACATAGTGGGGTGACTGAAGCAATGGGAGGAGTTGCGGGAGCCTTCTGTTGGGAGGCAATCATCCGAAGAGTGGCAGTGAGTTTGTCCAAGAGTTCCTTTTGGGCAGCAATCTCTTGGGACTTCTGGGCGATGGTGCTAGGGAGGTCACCCAGTAGCAGGTACGGATCCTTGACACTGTCCATGGCTTTTGCAGAGATCATGACCTTGGCGGAGTCCATGGCCGGATCTTAAAGTCACAATCTCAGGGGAATAATTAGTGGACTCCCTGGACCACCACGGGGGATAACAATACTAGCCGCAACCCGGGAGCGGAGTCTAAGTGAATTCCTGGTCTTTGCCAGATGGTCTTGCTGCGGCGGGGAGTCACCAGGTCGCTCCGGGGGTGTGACTAGGCCCGCAATGGCAGCCATGGTAGGGACACGGGGACTACGGGAAGGCAGGACCATGAGAAGGCAGGACCTCGGATGGCTGGCAGGACCTCGGCTGGCTGGACCTGGGATGGCTACTGGATTACCGTACCGCCACAGGATACCAGGACCGCCACAGGATACCAGAACTGCCACAGGATGCCAGGACCTCCACAGGATACCAGGACCGCCACAGGACACCAAGACCTCCACAGGATAACAGGATCGCCACAGGACACCAGAACCAACATAAGACACCGGAACACGGGAACACCATGGGAACAACACGGAACACGGGAATCACAGAATACACGGAGGCGTCTGGAAACGCTCGGGAACATGGAGGGCTTTCTCTTCAGTAACAGGACATGGAGATCCGGCAGGGGATACTGGGAGTCGTCAGGCTATATAGCAGAACCTAGATGCCAGCACCAATAAGGAGGACGCTGGCCCTTTAAGTTCCTGAAGAGCCGTAGCATCAGGAGCGCGCAGCCTGGTCAGGAAGCAGGAGCACGCAGCCTCGGCAGGAAGCAGGAGCGCAGCCTCGGCAGGAAGCAGGAGCGCAGCCTTGGCAGGAAGCCGGCGTGGGACCCAGACAGGATCGACGTGGAGTCCGGAGCAGGGTGAGGTGAGTATGGACCTGGGGGAGTGGGGACAGCGGCAGCACAGCACGACACGGGTGCCCCCGCGATCCGAGACCTGGATTGCGGGGTCACCCGTGACAAGTAGTTTAAGAACTCCGGGGTGTAACCCATCTGGTCCAGGAGCCTTGTGCATATTTTTTATTTGGATCATGTCTACATTTAGCCTACATTTAGTCTACATTTTTTTTACTTAAAAAACTTATTGGGATTGGTTTTGCTATCTTTGGCCACCTGTCTTTCATTTTGTATTTTGGCTGATTTGATTTCCTTTTTGCAGATTTTGGTCAGTTTTTTTGTAAGTATTGAAAGCAGCAGGTGACCCGTCATATTTATATTTTTTGTGATTGCCCTCTTTTTTATCATTAATTGTAGATGTAAGCCACACGGGGTGTAATATAGCCCGTCTATACTTGTTACCTGGCGACATGGGGCTGGCTACTTACAGGGTCTGGTTGGCTGCATACTGTAGGTCTGGCTGGCTTTATACTGGAGGCAGGGGGATGGCTGGCTATATACTTCAAGCGGGGGATGGGCTAGCTGGCAATATACAGGGGACTGGCAATATACTGAGGTCAAGGGGCTGGCTGGCTATATACAGAGGGCTGACTTGCTATCTACTATGGGGCTGCCTGGCTATAAACTGGGGAGCAGGGACTGGCTGGCTATACACTGGGGCATGGTCTGGATATATAGTGGGGGGCAGAGGGCTGGCTAGCTATATACAGGTGGTCCCCTACTTAAGGATGCCCAACTTACAGAGGACCCCTAGTTAAAGACGGACCCCTCTCCCCACTGTGACCTCTGGTGAAGTTCTCTCGATGCTATTACTATGGTCCCACACTGTAATGATCAGCTGTAAGGTGTCTGTAATGAAGCTTTGTTGATAATCCCTGGTCACATTACAGCAAAATAATTTGAAACTCCAATTGTCACTGGAGCAAAAAAAATGTTTTCTGGAACTACAATTATAAAACATACAGTTTCGACCTACATACAAAGTCAACTTAAGAACAAACCTAATGAACCTATCTTGTACGTAACCCGGGGACTGCCTGTACCATGGGGCTGGCTGTTTAGTGGTGGCTTGGGCCACCTATATACTGAAGGCATGGGCATGCCAGCACATACTGGGGGTATGTGCTGACTATATTCTGGCTGGATATATAATGAGGGCATGATATATAATGAGGGGGAATATGGTAGTATATATCATAATATATTGAGGGATCACTTTGTATTATGTGTATATGCAGGGGGCACGTTGCTGTTATCAAGGAGACATTATATTGACTATGATTATTTTTAGGGACAGAGTGTGGAGATGGGGGATGTTCAGAATTAGCAGCCGGGCTCGGAAAAGAAGAGGAGCGCAGGTGTATATGTCTGGTTTGTATTTTGTTCAACAAAATGGTTGTTTTCCTTTAGCAGTGAACTTATACTTATAAAGACACAGACAACATTTTGTGACCAACAAAAGTAATTTATTAAGAACAATAGAAAAAACTGCAAAGAACATATTAGATGTCAAAAAATTCCCTAGTGAAGTAGCGAACACGAGGCCGAGCCCCAGCCTGCAAAGTCTTTTTGTCTAGTCAATCCCGGGGTGTCAACATTAAAAAAGACCAGTGCCGGGATGGAAATAAAGAGGAGCGCAGGGGAGTATGTCTGCTTTGTTTTTTGCTATCCTAAATGGATGATTTTCTTTAATTCTTTGGATTGGAACTATCACAGAAATGCTACATTTATATAGGTTTTAGTATGTTTTAAAATATTAGAAAAATGTAAAACCTTTTCTACAAAGCAAATTTCTTGGCTTTGTCATGTTCTGAAACTAATAACTTTTTTAAACTTCGGTGTACGGAGCTGTGGGAGGTGTCATTTGTTTCGGGACAAGTTGACGTTTTTATTGCTACCATTGGTGGAGTGAACAACCGTTTCATAACTTTTTGTTACATTTCTGTGTGTTTCCATATGCAGCAATAATCTGGGCTACAAGGACAGGGCTCAGCCCATGAGTTGTTTACTCCCCTTCCAACCAACCAACGTACATCTGGGTTTTTGCCTTGAAAGTTTAGGTAGGTTTGGTGGGGGCCCGGAATACACAGTGTTAAGCTCCTTGTTAGAAAACAGCAAAAAGTATGCAATATCTAACATAGAATAGGAGTTTATATAAATGCTATGTGTCCGGTGCATCAATAAATAGGACATATAAATAATGATGGCAATCATGCTGTTAAAAATAAGACAGTAAGCAGCTTTTAACTTACTGTACTTGATTAAATCTTAGAGAATCCTTTCAGTTTTTATAGCTGAGCTGAAATAAAAAATTGCCTAGTTCCATAATTTGCATAATCCATTGTGATGTCACAGAACAAGCAGCAGATAATTCTAAGAAGCCTGTGTTAGTTCCACACTGCCTAATTTGCATAATCCATTGTGATGTCATCGATGATGTCACAGAAGCGGCAGCCTATAAATAAGGACACGCTGTGATATTTTCTCAGTTGTTCACTGACTTCTCTCGGAGTAACAGTGTCCAGCGCTCTCTCTGCGACTTCACAGTCTACAGAACCTTGTTCTTCGCCCAGTGCCCCGACGTTGTACGCACTTCTGCATACAATGAGCGGCACATGCCTTTTGTTACTGCTCTGCCTGATCCTCTTGGGTCATCTGGAAGCAAGACCATATCCAAGACCCCAGATGGATAAGCAGGCAGATAGTCCTCATCTTGCTACCACAGATGAACCTGACGGCGGCCCCTTTCATCGCTATAAAGTCATCTTGGATCCTGATCTGGGTAACCAGCGCGCGGCAGAATACATCTATAACCGGAACGCCCTCAGAAACAGGATCAAGCAAAGACTAGCCGCTCACCATGGGATAATAACAACAACCCAACAGCGTGTAAGAGACCTCCGCCTATTTAACATCCTGAACAGGCCGCCTCCTCCCCCTCCTAAAAAGAGTGGACTGGAGGAGGTTCTATCAACTATGAAGCAGATAGTGATATTTGTCTTCGTGGCCATAGTCATCTGTGTGATTCTCTGCCTCCGTTATTCCAAAGACATGGTTGATACACATGCCGACAAGATCCCGCTAGACAAAATTCTGGATTTGTACAGCAAATCACAAGGGGCAGATTGATACCATCCACCTGCCATGTAGGCTCCGAACATCAAGCCTAAAGAAGCAGTTACCATCAACCTGCTATATAACATCTAAAGACCAAGCGGGAAGAGGCAGGTTACCATCCGCATCCACTCTCCAAGGACGACCAGGATCGGCAGGACTCTTTGTCTGTGAGCAGTATGCCTCCTACTTCGTTCCTTCAGCAGGTGCCATTGCCTGACAGATGGATGCTATTAGCTAGTTTAGTTTTTTTTATTTTTCCGTTTGTTATTTTGGTAGTTAGTGTAGGGACTCGCAAGACATGAGGCCCCTTGACGTGGGTTGCGAGCTTAACACTTTTCACTGTTTCCACTCAACTTGCTTTATTTTACAATAATGAAAAGTGAACAAAGACCTCATGAAATTTTGGTGCCCGGGGTATGTGAGGTAAAATATATTTCCTTCTTAACAAATAATTGCAAGCTTCATTGGTGTGTTTGTGTTTTTTTCTGAAATTCCTTAGTGGAAATCATTGGGTCTCATTTACTAAGGATCACGCTACTCACTTTCGTCGGACTGTGCGCCTTTTTCGGGGATTACACAGCTTGCACAGGTATTTAACAAGTGTATGTGCTGGGATTTTGGCACTCGTGATCCTTTTTTGGCGCAGCTACGCTGGCTTCCATGCGACACAAATTAGGTGGCGTGCTGTCAGACGATCCAACTGATTCGTACTGAGCGCGGGATTTAACATTCAAATTGTGTCGCAAGCCCAAGCACTAACATGCACCACTAAAAAGATGGTGAACTCTGTTGTACCTGAGCGGGGAAGCGACACATGCAGGATATCATCCTTCTCTCCCTTCTCTCTCCACCCGAACTGGAACACAGCTACTGTCCACATTTCAGATCGTGCTTGACAAAGGTCGATTCAGACCGAAACGTCGCCAAGGAAACTTTATGATCTGTTGTTAAAAAAAAGTACCTTATTTTCATAAACCCGGTGGAGCTGTAATTATGAAATATATGATATGAAATAAATGATAATTCAAAATTCATCACAGGATGTGTGCTACGTTTCTCTCTACATGCAGGATATCAAGCGCACAATCTTAGTACATCACCGCACAGTGCATTCGAGTCGGACCATACACTTTCCTAGAACTCCAGCGGCCGGATATGTAAATGTGCCCCACTGCGTGACACATGATGCACATTGTTTGTGTTTCTGCTACAATGCAGCAGACCAAAACTGATTACAGTGCTGACTCTGCTGCATATTGGGGGAGCAGGAACATCTTATATGATGACACTAGTTCCTGCTTCCATGATATGCAACTGTTCACACTTAAACTTTATTATAGTTTGGTTCTGATTAACCAAAGTCTGGAGATTTGGGGTAAGTATGCTTGGTTAACCCTGACCATACACTAAGGGCCGGGACCACCCTCGTCTTCTACCCTGGGGCGCCTTCCTGGCTCTCAATAGCGATTAGCAATATGTGCATCTTTAAGACACGCATATCGCTGGTTACTGGACGGAGAAGTCATTGCTTAGGCAACTGCGACACCTGGGTCATATATTGAGAGGACGCCGGCGGAGAGAGAGGAGGCGGTTGCAGGGAGCTCAGGTAGTTAGGTATTATTATTTTATTTTTTTTGCAGGGGCTGGCACTGTCTGAATATATTATAGGGACAGGTAGCTGATAGGCTATACACAAGAGGCTGGCTACATACAGGGTCTGACTGGCTATATACTATGGGGCTGGATACATAAAGGGTCTGGCTGGCTATATATCATAGTTTATACGGTTGAAAACAGACACATGTCCATCAAGTTCAACCAAGGAAAGGAAGGGATTGGATGAGGAAGGGCGGTGGGGGAAATAATTTTATATAACATAACCATCAAGGTTATTTAGGTGTAAAAAGGCATCTAGACCCTTCTTGAAGCTCTCTGCGGTCCCTGCCTCTTGTGATTAAACCTTTATTTCTTCAGACAGAGACAGCGCCCCCTCGTCTTTTGATTTGATTTAATCTGAAACAATATACCACCATATTTTTTGTATGGACCATTCATATATTTATATAAATTAATCATGTCCCCTCGTAGTCGTCTCTTTTTCAGACTAAATTAATCTAGTTGTTTTAATCTAGCTGCGGGTAGCTGCGGAGCCACTGGAGCAGCTGCGGGAAGCTGCGGAGCCACTGGAGCAGCTGCGGGAAGCTGCGGAGACACTGGAGCAGCTGCGGGAAGCTGCGGAGACACTGGAGAAGCTGCGGGAAGCTGCGGAGCCAATGGAGCAGCTGCGGAGCCACTGGAGCAGCTGCGGGAAGCTGCGGAGCCACTGGAGCAGCTGCGGGAAGCTGCGGAGGCTTGGGCGCCACGGGAGCAGCTCTGGGAAGCTGCCGAGGCTTGGGCGCCATGGGAGCAGCTCTGGGAAGCTGCCGAGGCTTGGGCGCCACGGGAGCAGATCTGGGAAGCTGCAGAGGCTTGGGCGCCACAGGAGCAGCTCTGGGAAGCTGCGGAGGCCTGGGCGCCACGGGAGCAGATCTGGGAAGCTGCGGAGTCACGGGAGCAGCTCTCGGAAGCTGCGGACTCAAGGGAGCAGCTCTGGGAAGCTGCAGAGTCACTGGGGACACTGGGACAAGGCAGGAGGGACGAAGTAGTCAAACTTGAGGTGGTTCAAACCTGGACTGGATCTTTCTCAGGAACTTGGTATGGGTAACCATGTCTGGGTCACCACTATCCCATTGACGGGTAGGCCAGTCCAGCGCCTCTCCAGTGAGCAAAGAAAAAACAAATACCATGCGTTCAGGGGTGGACTGGGTGAACATCAGCTCAAGGTGCTGCAAACACTGGGAAACAAATCTACTGCACAATTTGGGGTTGCCATCAAATTTGTCCGGCAAAAAATTTTTGGGTCCAGTCTCTACAGCCGGAAAACATAGTGGGGTGACTGAAGCAATGGGAGGAGTTGCGGGAGCCTTCTGTTGGGAGGCAATCATCCGAAGAGTGGCAGTGAGTTTGTCCAAGAGTTCCTTTTGGGCAGCAATCTCTTGGGACTTCTGGGTGATGGTGCTAGGGAGGTCACCCAGTAGCAGGTACGGATCCTTGACACTGTCCATGGCTTTTGCAGAGATCATGACCTTGGCGGAGTCCATGGCCGGATCTTAAAGTCACAATCTCAGGGGAATAATTAGTGGACTCCCTGGACCACCACGGGGGATAACAATACTAGCCGCAACCCGGGAGCGGAGTCTAAGTGAATTCCTGGTCTTTGCCAGATGGTCTTGCTGCGGCGGGGAGTCACCAGGTCGCTCCGGGGGTGCGACTAGGCCCGCAATGGCAGCCATGGTAGGGACACGGGGACTACGGGAAGGCAGGACCATGAGAAGGCAGGACCTCGGATGGCTGGCAGGACCTCGGCTGGCTGGACCTGGGATGGCTACTGGATTACCGTACCGCCACAGGATACCAGGACCGCCACAGGATACCAGAACTGCCACAGGATGCCAGGACCTCCACAGGATACCAGGACCGCCACAGGACACCAAGACCTCCACAGGATAACAGGATCGCCACAGGACACCAGAACCAACATAGGACACCGGAACACGGGAACACCATGGGAACAACACGGAACACGGGAATCACAGAATACACGGAGGCGTCTGGAAACGCTCGGGAACATGGAGGGCTTTCTCTTCAGTAACAGGACATGGAGATCCGGCAGGGGATACTGGGAGTCGTCAGGCTATATAGCAGAACCTAGATGCCAGCACCAATAAGGAGGACGCTGGCCCTTTAAGTTCCTGAAGAGCCGTAGCATCAGGAGCGCGCAGCCTGGTCAGGAAGCAGGAGCACGCAGCCTCGGCAGGAAGCAGGAGCGCAGCCTCGGCAGGAAGCAGGAGCGCAGCCTCGGCAGGAAGCCGGCGTGGGACCCAGACAGGATCGACGTGGAGTCCGGAGCAGGGTGAGGTGAGTATGGACCTGGGGGAGTGGGGACAGCGGCAGCACAGCACGACACGGGTGCCCCTGCGATCCGAGACCTGGATTGCGGGGTCACCCGTGACAAGTAGTTTAAGAACTCTGGGGTGTAACCCATCTGGTCCAGGAGCCTTGTGCATATTTTTTATTTGGATCATGTCTACATTTAGCCTACATTTAGTCTACATTTTTTTTACTTAAAAAACTTATTGGGATTGGTTTTGCTATCTTTGGCCACCTGTCTTTCATTTTGTATTTTGGCTGATTTGATTTCCTTTTTGCAGATTTTGGTCAGTTTTTTTGTAAGTATTGAAAGCAGCAGGTGACCCGTCATATTTATATTTTTTGTGATTGCCCTCTTTTTTATCATTAATTGTAGATGTAAGCCACACGGGGTGTAATATAGCCCGTCTATACTTGTTACCTGGCGACATGGGGCTGGCTACTTACAGGGTCTGGTTGGCTGCATACTGTGGGTCTGGCTGGCTTTATACTGGAGACAGGGGGATGGCTGGCTATATACTTCAAGCGGGGGATGGGCTAGCTGGCAATATACAGGGGACTGGCAATATACTGAGGTCAAGGGGCTGGCTGGCTATATACAGAGGGCTGACTTGCTATCTACTATGGGGCTGCCTGGCTATAAACTGGGGAGCAGGGACTGGCTGGCTATACACTGGGGCATGGTCTGGATATATAGTGGGGGACAGAGGGCTGGCTAGCTATATACAGGTGGTCCCCTACTTAAGGATGCCCAACTTACAGAGGACCCCTAGTTAAAGACGGACCCCTCTCCCCACTGTGACCTCTGGTGAAGTTCTCTCGATGCTATTACTATGGTCCCACACTGTAATGATCAGCTGTAAGGTGTCTGTAATGAAGCTTTGTTGATAATCCCTGGTCACATTACAGCAAAATAATTTGAAACTCCAATTGTCACTGGAGCAAAAAAAATGTTTTCTGGAACTACAATTATAAAACATACAGTTTCGACCTACATACAAAGTCAACTTAAGAACAAACCTAAGGAACCTATCTTGTACGTAACCCGGGGACTGCCTGTACCATGGGGCTGGCTGTTTAGTGGTGGCTTGGGCCACCTATATACTGAAGGCATGGGCATGCCAGCACATACTGGGGGTATGTGCTGACTATATTCTGGCTGGATATATAATGAGGGCATGATATATAATGAGGGGGAATATGGTAGTATATATCATAATATATTGAGGGATCACTTTGTATTATGTGTATATGCAGGGGGCACGTTGCTGTTATCAAGGAGACATTATATTGACTATGATTATTTTTAGGGACAGAGTGTGGAGATGGGGGATGTTCAGAATTAGCAGCCGGGCTCGGAAAAGAAGAGGAGCGCAGGTGTATATGTCTGGTTTGTATTTTGTTCAACAAAATGGTTGTTTTCCTTTAGCAGTGAACTTATACTTATAAAGACACAGACAACATTTTGTGACCAACAAAAGTAATTTATTAAGAACAATAGAAAAAACTGCAAAGAACATATTAGATGTCAAAAAATTCCCTAGTGAAGTAGCGAACACGAGGCCGAGCCCCAGCCTGCAAAGTCTTTTTGTCTAGTCAATCCCGGGGTGTCAACATTAAAAAAGACCAGTGCCGGGATGGAAATAAAGAGGAGCGCAGGGGAGTATGTCTGCTTTGTTTTTTGCTATCCTAAATGGATGATTTTCTTTAATTCTTTGGATTGGAACTATCACAGAAATGCTACATTTATATAGGTTTTAGTATGTTTTAAAATATTAGAAAAATGTAAAACCTTTTCTACAAAGCAAATTTCTTGGCTTTGTCATGTTCTGAAACTAATAACTTTTTTAAACTTCGGTGTACGGAGCTGTGGGAGGTGTCATTTGTTTCGGGACAAGTTGACGTTTTTATTGCTACCATTGGTGGAGTGAACAACCGTTTCATAACTTTTTGTTACATTTCTGTGTGTTTCCATATGCAGCAATAATCTGGGCTACAAGGACAGGGCTCAGCCCATGAGTTGTTTACTCCCCTTCCAACCAACCAACGTACATCTGGGTTTTTGCCTTGAAAGTTTAGGTAGGTTTGGTGGGGGCCCGGAATACACAGTGTTAAGCTCCTTGTTAGAAAACAGCAAAAAGTATGCAATATCTAACATAGAATAGGAGTTTATATAAATGCTATGTGTCCGGTGCATCAATAAATAGGACATATAAATAATGATGGCAATCATGAAGGGGGTCATGCTGTTAAAAATAAGACAGTAAGCAGCTTTTAACTTACTGTACTTGATTAAATCTTAGAGAATCCTTTCAGTTTTTATAGCTGAGCTGAAATAAAAAATTGCCTAGTTCCATAATTTGCATAATCCATTGTGATGTCACAGAACAAGCAGCAGATAATTCTAAGAAGCCTGTGTTAGTTCCACACTGCCTAATTTGCATAATCCATTGTGATGTCATCGATGATGTCACAGAAGCGGCAGCCTATAAATAAGGACACGCTGTGATATTTTCTCAGTTGTTCACTGACTTCTCTCGGAGTAACAGTGTCCAGCGCTCTCTCTGCGACTTCACAGTCTACAGAACCTTGTTCTTCGCCCAGTGCCCCGACGTTGTACGCACTTCTGCATACAATGAGGGGCACATGCCTTTTGTTACTGCTCTGCCTGATCCTCTTGGGTCATCTGGAAGCAAGACCATATCCAAGACCCCAGATGGATAAGCAGGCAGATAGTCCTCATCTTGCTACCACAGATGAACCTGACGGCGGCCCCTTTCATCGCTATAAAGTCATCTTGGATCCTGATCTGGGTAACCAGCGCGCGGCAGAATACATCTATAACCGGAACGCCCTCAGAAACAGGATCAAGCAAAGACTAGCCGCTCACCATGGGATAATAACAACAACCCAACAGCGTGTAAGAGACCTCCGCCTATTTAACATCCTGAACAGGCCGCCTCCTCCCCCTCCTAAAAAGAGCGGACTGGAGGAGGTTCTATCAACTATGAAGCAGATAGTGATATTTGTCTTCGTGGCCATAGTCATCTGTGTGATTCTCTGCCTCCGTTATTCCAAAGACATGGTTGATACACATGCCGACAAGATCCCGCTAGACAAAATTCTGGATTTGTACAGCAAATCACAAGGGGCAGATTGATACCATCCACCTGCCATGTAGGCTCCGAACATCAAGCCTAAAGAAGCAGTTACCATCAACCTGCTATATAACATCTAAAGACCAAGCGGGAAGAGGCAGGTTACCATCCGCATCCACTCTCCAAGGACGATCAGGATCGGCAGGACTCTTTGTCTGTGAGCAGTATGCCTCCTACTTCGTTCCTTCAGCAGGTGCCATTGCCTGACAGATGGATGCTATTAGCTAGTTTAGTTTTTTTTATTTTTCCGTTTGTTATTTTGGTAGTTAGTGTAGGGACTCGCAAGACATGAGGCCCCTTGACGTGGGTTGCGAGCTTAACACTTTTCACTGTTTCCACTCAACTTGCTTTATTTTACAATAATGAAAAGTGAACAAAGACCTCATGAAATTTTGGTGCCCGGGGTATGTGAGGTAAAATATATTTCCTTCTTAACAAATAATTGCAAGCTTCATTGGTGTGTTTGTGTTTTTTTCTGAAATTCCTTAGTGGAAATCATTGGGTCTCATTTACTAAGGATCACGCTACTCACTTTCGTCGGACTGTGCGCCTTTTTCGGGGATTACACAGCTTGCACAGGTATTTAACAAGTGTATGTGCTGGGATTTTGGCGCTCGTGATCCTTTTTTGGCGCAGCTGCGCTGGCTTCCATGCGACACAAATTAGGTGGCGTGCTGTCAGACGATCCAACTGATTCGTACTGAGCGCGAGATTTAACATTCAAATTGTGTCGCAAGCCCAAGCACTAACATGCACCACTAAAAAGATGGTGAACTCTGTTGTACCTGAGCGGTGAAGCGACACATGCAGGATATCATCCTTCTCTCCCTTCTCTCTCCACCCGAACTGGAACACAGCTACTGTCCACATTTCAGATCGTGCTTGACAAAGGTCGATTCAGACCGAAACGTCGCCAAGGAAACTTTATGATCTGTTGTTAAAAAAAAGTACCTTATTTTCATAAACCCGGTGGAGCTGTAATTATGAAATATATGATATGAAATAAATGATAATTCAAAATTCATCACAGGATGTGTGCTACGTTTCTCTCTACATGCAGGATATCAAGCGCACAATCTTAGTACATCACCGCACAGTGCATTCGAGTCGGACCATACACTTTCCTAGAACTCCAGCGGCCGGATATGTAAATGTGCCCCACTGCGTGACACATGATGCACATTGTTTGTGTTTCTGCTACAATGCAGCAGACCAAAACTGATTACAGTGCTGACTCTGCTGCATATTGGGGGAGCAGGAACATCTTATATGATGACACTAGTTCCTGCTTCCATGATATGCAACTGTTCACACTTAAACTTTATTATAGTTTGGTTCTGATTAACCAAAGTCTGGAGATTTGGGGTAAGTATGCTAGGTTAACCGTGACCATACACTAAGGGCCGGGACCACCCTCGTCTTCTACCCTGGGGCGCCTTCCTGGCTCTCAATAGCGATTAGCAATATGTGCATCTTTAAGACACGCATATCGCTGGTTACTGGACGGAGAAGTCATTGCTTAGGCAACTGCGACACCTGGGTCATATATTGAGAGGACGCCGGCGGAGAGAGAGGAGGCGGTTGCAGGGAGCTCAGGTAGTTAGGTATTATTATTTTATTTTTTTTGCAGGGGCTGGCACTGTCTGAATATATTATAGGGACAGGTAGCTGATAGGCTATACACAAGAGGCTGGCTACATACAGGGTCTGACTGGCTATATACTATGGGGCTGGATACATAAAGGGTCTGGCTGGCTATATATCATAGTTTATACGGTTGAAAACAGACACATGTCCATCAAGTTCAACCAAGGAAAGGAAGGGATTGGATGAGGAAGGGCGGTGGGGGAAATAATTTTATATAACATAACCATCAAGGTTATTTAGGTGTAAAAAGGCATCTAGACCCTTCTTGAAGCTCTCTGCGGTCCCTGCCTCTTGTGATTAAACCTTTATTTCTTCAGACAGAGACAGCGCCCCCTCGTCTTTTGATTTGATTTAATCTGAAACAATATACCACCATATTTTTTGTATGGACCATTCATATATTTATATAAATTAATCATGTCCCCTCGTAGTCGTCTCTTTTTCAGACTAAATTAATCTAGTTGTTTTAATCTAGCTGCGGGTAGCTGCGGAGCCACTGGAGCAGCTGCGGGAAGCTGCGGAGCCACTGGAGCAGCTGCGGGAAGCTGCGGAGACACTGGAGAAGCTGCGGGAAGCTGCGGAGCCAATGGAGCAGCTGCGGAGCCACTGGAGCAGCTGCGGGAAGCTGCGGAGCCACTGGAGCAGCTGCGGGAAGCTGCGGAGGCTTGGGCGCCACGGGAGCAGCTCTGGGAAGCTGCCGAGGCTTGGGCGCCATGGGAGCAGCTCTGGGAAGCTGCCGAGGCTTGGGCGCCACGGGAGCAGATCTGGGAAGCTGCAGAGGCTTGGGCGCCACAGGAGCAGCTCTGGGAAGCTGCCGAGGCTTGGGCGCCACGGGAGCAGATCTGGGAAGCTGCGGAGTCACGGGAGCAGCTCTCGGAAGCTGCGGACTCAAGGGAGCAGCTCTGGGAAGCTGCAGAGTCACTGGGGACACTGGGACAAGGCAGGAGGGACGAAGTAGTCAAACTTGAGGTGGTTCAAACCTGGACTGGATCTTTCTCAGGAACTTGGTATGGGTAACCATGTCTGAGTCACCACTATCCCATTGACAGGTAGGCCAGTCCAGCGCCTCTCCAGTGAGCAAAGAAAAAACAAATACCATGCGTTCAGGGGTGGACTGGGTGAACATCAGCTCAAGGTGCTGCAAACACTGGGAAACAAATCTACTGCACAATTTGGGGTTGCCATCAAATTTGTCCGGCAAAAATTTTTTGGGTCCAGTCTCTACAGCCGGAAATCATAGTGGGGTGACTGAAGCAATGGGAGGAGTTGCGGGAGCCTTCTGTTGGGAGGCAATCATCCGAAGAGTGGCAGTGAGTTTGTCCAAGAGTTCCTTTTGGGCAGCAATCTCTTGGGACTTCTGGGTGATGGTGCTAGGGAGGTCACCCAGTAGCAGGTACGGATCCTTGACACTGTCCATGGCTTTTGCAGAGATCATGACCTTGGCGGAGTCCATGGCCGGATCTTAAAGTCACAATCTCAGGGGAATAATTAGTGGACTCCCTGGACCACCACGGGGGATAACAATACTAGCCGCAACCCGGGAGCGGAGTCTAAGTGAATTCCTGGTCTTTGCCAGATGGTCTTGCTGCGGCGGGGAGTCACCAGGTCGCTCCGGGGGTGCGACTAGGCCCGCAATGGCAGCCATGGTAGGGACACGGGGACTACGGGAAGGCAGGACCATGAGAAGGCAGGACCTCGGATGGCTGGCAGGACCTCGGCTGGCTGGACCTGGGATGGCTACTGGATTACCGTACCGCCACAGGATACCAGGACCGCCACAGGATACCAGAACTGCCACAGGATGCCAGGACCTCCACAGGATACCAGGACCGCCACAGGACACCAAGACCTCCACAGGATAACAGGATCGCCACAGGACACCAGAACCAACATAGGACACCGGAACACGGGAACACCATGGGAACAACACGGAACACGGGAATCACAGAATACACGGAGGCGTCTGGAAACGCTCGGGAACATGGAGGGCTTTCTCTTCAGTAACAGGACATGGAGATCCGGCAGGGGATACTGGGAGTCGTCAGGCTATATAGCAGAACCTAGATGCCAGCACCAATAAGGAGGACGCTGGCCCTTTAAGTTCCTGAAGAGCCGTAGCATCAGGAGCGCGCAGCCTGGTCAGGAAGCAGGAGCACGCAGCCTCGGCAGGAAGCAGGAGCGCAGCCTCGGCAGGAAGCAGGAGCGCAGCCTCGGCAGGAAGCCGGCGTGGGACCCAGACAGGATCGACGTGGAGTCCGGAGCAGGGTGAGGTGAGTATGGACCTGGGGGAGTGGGGACAGCGGCAGCACAGCACGACACGGGTGCCCCCGCGATCCGAGACCTGGATTGCGGGGTCACCCGTGACAAGTAGTTTAAGAACTCTGGGGTGTAACCCATCTGGTCCAGGAGTCTTGTGCATATTTTTTATTTGGATCATGTCTACATTTAGCCTACATTTAGTCTACATTTTTTTTACTTAAAAAACTTATTGGGATTGGTTTTGCTATCTTTGGCCACCTGTCTTTCATTTTGTATTTTGGCTGATTTGATTTCCTTTTTGCAGATTTTGGTCAGTTTTTTTGTAAGTATTGAAAGCAGCAGGTGACCCGTCATATTTATATTTTTTGTGATTGCCCTCTTTTTTATCATTAATTGTAGATGTAAGCCACACGGGGTGTAATATAGCCCGTCTATACTTGTTACCTGGCGACATGGGGCTGGCTACTTACAGGGTCTGGTTGGCTGCATACTGTGGGTCTGGCTGGCTTTATACTGGAGGCAGGGGGATGGCTGGCTATATACTTCAAGCGGGGGATGGGCTAGCTGGCAATATACAGGGGACTGGCAATATACTGAGGTCAAGGGGCTGGCTGGCTATATACAGAGGGCTGACTTGCTATCTACTATGGGGCTGCCTGGCTATAAACTGGGGAGCAGGGACTGGCTGGCTATACACTGGGGCATGGTCTGGATATATAGTGGGGGGCAGAGGGCTGGCTAGCTATATACAGGTGGTCCCCTACTTAAGGATGCCCAACTTACAGAGGACCCCTAGTTAAAGACGGACCCCTCTCCCCACTGTGACCTCTGGTGAAGTTCTCTCGATGCTATTACTATGGTCCCACACTGTAATGATCAGCTGTAAGGTGTCTGTAATGAAGCTTTGTTGATAATCCCTGGTCACATTACAGCAAAATAATTTGAAACTCCAATTGTCACTGGAGCAAAAAAAATGTTTTCTGGAACTACAATTATAAAACATACAGTTTCGACCTACATACAAAGTCAACTTAAGAACAAACCTAAGGAACCTATCTTGTACGTAACCCGGGGACTGCCTGTACCATGGGGCTGGCTGTTTAGTGGTGGCTTGGGCCACCTATATACTGAAGGCATGGGCATGCCAGCACATACTGGGGGTATGTGCTGACTATATTCTGGCTGGATATATAATGAGGGCATGATATATAATGAGGGGGAATATGGTAGTATATATCATAATATATTGAGGGATCACTTTGTATTATGTGTATATGCAGGGGGCACGTTGCTGTTATCAAGGAGACATTATATTGACTATGATTATTTTTAGGGACAGAGTGTGGAGATGGGGGATGTTCAGAATTAGCAGCCGGGCTCGGAAAAGAAGAGGAGCGCAGGTGTATATGTCTGGTTTGTATTTTGTTCAACAAAATGGTTGTTTTCCTTTAGCAGTGAACTTATACTTATAAAGACACAGACAACATTTTGTGACCAACAAAAGTAATTTATTAAGAACAATAGAAAAAACTGCAAAGAACATATTAGATGTCAAAAAATTCCCTAGTGAAGTAGCGAACACGAGGCCGAGCCCCAGCCTGCAAAGTCTTTTTGTCTAGTCAATCCCGGGGTGTCAACATTAAAAAAGACCAGTGCCGGGATGGAAATAAAGAGGAGCGCAGGGGAGTATGTCTGCTTTGTTTTTTGCTATCCTAAATGGATGATTTTCTTTAATTCTTTGGATTGGAACTATCACAGAAATGCTACATTTATATAGGTTTTAGTATGTTTTAAAATATTAGAAAAATGTAAAACCTTTTCTACAAAGCAAATTTCTTGGCTTTGTCATGTTCTGAAACTAATAACTTTTTTAAACTTCGGTGTACGGAGCTGTGGGAGGTGTCATTTGTTTCGGGACAAGTTGACGTTTTTATTGCTACCATTGGTGGAGTGAACAACCGTTTCATAACTTTTTGTTACATTTCTGTGTGTTTCCATATGCAGCAATAATCTGGGCTACAAGGACAGGGCTCAGCCCATGAGTTGTTTACTCCCCTTCCAACCAACCAACGTACATCTGGGTTTTTGCCTTGAAAGTTTAGGTAGGTTTGGTGGGGGCCCGGAATACACAGTGTTAAGCTCCTTGTTAGAAAACAGCAAAAAGTATGCAATATCTAACATAGAATAGGAGTTTATATAAATGCTATGTGTCCGGTGCATCAATAAATAGGACATATAAATAATGATGGCAATCATGAAGGGGGTCATGCTGTTAAAAATAAGACAGTAAGCAGCTTTTAACTTACTGTACTTGATTAAATCTTAGAGAATCCTTTCAGTTTTTATAGCTGAGCTGAAATAAAAAATTGCCTAGTTCCATAATTTGCATAATCCATTGTGATGTCACAGAACAAGCAGCAGATAATTCTAAGAAGCCTGTGTTAGTTCCACACTGCCTAATTTGCATAATCCATTGTGATGTCATCGATGATGTCACAGAAGCGGCAGCCTATAAATAAGGACACGCTGTGATATTTTCTCAGTTGTTCACTGACTTCTCTCGGAGTAACAGTGTCCAGCGCTCTCTCTGCGACTTCACAGTCTACAGAACCTTGTTCTTCGCCCAGTGCCCCGACGTTGTACGCACTTCTGCATACAATGAGCGGCACATGCCTTTTGTTACTGCTCTGCCTGATCCTCTTGGGTCATCTGGAAGCAAGACCATATCCAAGACCCCAGATGGATAAGCAGGCAGATAGTCCTCATCTTGCTACCACAGATGAACCTGACGGCGGCCCCTTTCATCGCTATAAAGTCATCTTGGATCCTGATCTGGGTAACCAGCGCGCGGCAGAATACATCTATAACCGGAACGCCCTCAGAAACAGGATCAAGCAAAGACTAGCCGCTCACCATGGGATAATAACAACAACCCAACAGCGTGTAAGAGACCTCCGCCTATTTAACATCCTGAACAGGCCGCCTCCTCCCCCTCCTAAAAAGAGCGGACTGGAGGAGGTTCTATCAACTATGAAGCAGATAGTGATATTTGTCTTCGTGGCCATAGTCATCTGTGTGATTCTCTGCCTCCGTTATTCCAAAGACATGGTTGATACACATGCCGACAAGATCCCGCTAGACAAAATTCTGGATTTGTACAGCAAATCACAAGGGGCAGATTGATACCATCCACCTGCCATGTAGGCTCCGAACATCAAGCCTAAAGAAGCAGTTACCATCAACCCACTATATAACATCTAAAGACCAAGCGGGAAGAGGCAGGTTACCATCCGCATCCACTCTCCAAGGACGATCAGGATCGGCAGGACTCTTTGTCTGTGAGCAGTATGCCTCCTACTTCGTTCCTTCAGCAGGTGCCATTGCCTGACAGATGGATGCTATTAGCTAGTTTAGTTTTTTTTATTTTTCCGTTTGTTATTTTGGTAGTTAGTGTAGGGACTCGCAAGACATGAGGCCCCTTGACGTGGGTTGCGAGCTTAACACTTTTCACTGTTTCCACTCAACTTGCTTTATTTTACAATAATGAAAAGTGAACAAAGACCTCATGAAATTTTGGTGCCCGGGGTATGTGAGGTAAAATATATTTCCTTCTTAACAAATAATTGCAAGCTTCATTGGTGTGTTTGTGTTTTTTTCTGAAATTCCTTAGTGGAAATCATTGGGTCTCATTTACTAAGGATCACGCTACTCACTTTCGTCGGACTGTGCGCCTTTTTCGGGGATTACACAGCTTGCACAGGTATTTAACAAGTGTATGTGCTGGGATTTTGGCGCTCGTGATCCTTTTTTGGCGCAGCTGCGCTGGCTTCCATGCGACACAAATTAGGTGGCGTGCTGTCAGACGATCCAACTGATTCGTACTGAGCGCGAGATTTAACATTCAAATTGTGTCGCAAGCCCAAGCACTAACATGCACCACTAAAAAGATGGTGAACTCTGTTGTACCTGAGCGGGGAAGCGACACATGCAGGATATCATCCTTCTCTCCCTTCTCTCTCCACCCGAACTGGAACACAGCTACTGTCCACATTTCAGATCGTGCTTGACAAAGGTCGATTCAGACCGAAACGTCGCCAAGGAAACTTTATGATCTGTTGTTAAAAAAAAGTACCTTATTTTCATAAACCCGGTGGAGCTGTAATTATGAAATATATGATATGAAATAAATGATAATTCAAAATTCATCACAGGATGTGTGCTACGTTTCTCTCTACATGCAGGATATCAAGCGCACAATCTTAGTACATCACCGCACAGTGCATTCGAGTCGGACCATACACTTTCCTAGAACTCCAGCGGCCGGATATGTAAATGTGCCCCACTGCGTGACACATGATGCACATTGTTTGTGTTTCTGCTACAATGCAGCAGACCAAAACTGATTACAGTGCTGACTCTGCTGCATATTGGGGGAGCAGGAACATCTTATATGATGACACTAGTTCCTGCTTCCATGATATGCAACTGTTCACACTTAAACTTTATTATAGTTTGGTTCTGATTAACCAAAGTCTGGAGATTTGGGGTAAGTATGCTAGGTTAACCGTGACCATACACTAAGGGCCGGGACCACCCTCGTCTTCTACCCTGGGGCGCCTTCCTGGCTCTCAATAGCGATTAGCAATATGTGCATCTTTAAGACACGCATATCGCTGGTTACTGGACGGAGAAGTCATTGCTTAGACAACTGCGACACCTGGGTCATATATTGAGAGGACGCCGGCGGAGAGAGAGGAGGCGGTTGCAGGGAGCTCAGGTAGTTAGGTATTATTATTTTATTTTTTTTGCAGGGGCTGGCACTGTCTGAATATATTATAGGGACAGGTAGCTGATAGGCTATACACAAGAGGCTGGCTACATACAGGGTCTGACTGGCTATATACTATGGGGCTGGATACATAAAGGGTCTGGCTGGCTATATATCATAGTTTATACGGTTGAAAACAGACACATGTCCATCAAGTTCAACCAAGGAAAGGAAGGGATTGGATGAGGAAGGGCGGTGGGGGAAATAATTTTATATAACATAACCATCAAGGTTATTTAGGTGTAAAAAGGCATCTAGACCCTTCTTGAAGCTCTCTGCGGTCCCTGCCTCTTGTGATTAAACCTTTATTTCTTCAGACAGAGACAGCGCCCCCTCGTCTTTTGATTTGATTTAATCTGAAACAATATACCACCATATTTTTTGTATGGACCATTCATATATTTATATAAATTAATCATGTCCCCTCGTAGTCGTCTCTTTTTCAGACTAAATTAATCTAGTTGTTTTAATCTAGCTGCGGGTAGCTGCGGAGCCACTGGAGCAGCTGCGGGAAGCTGCGGAGCCACTGGAGCAGCTGCGGGAAGCTGCGGAGACACTGGAGAAGCTGCGGGAAGCTGCGGAGCCAATGGAGCAGCTGCGGAGCCACTGGAGCAGCTGCGGGAAGCTGCGGAGCCACTGGAGCAGCTGCGGGAAGCTGCGGAGGCTTGGGCGCCACGGGAGCAGCTCTGGGAAGCTGCCAAGGCTTGGGCGCCATGGGAGCAGCTCTGGGAAGCTGCCGAGGCTTGGGCGCCACGGGAGCAGATCTGGGAAGCTGCAGAGGCTTGGGCGCCACAGGAGCAGCTCTGGGAAGCTGCGGAGGCTTGGGCGCCACGGGAGCAGATCTGGGAAGCTGCGGAGTCACGGGAGCAGCTCTCGGAAGCTGCGGACTCAAGGGAGCAGCTCTGGGAAGCTGCAGAGTCACTGGGGACACTGGGACAAGGCAGGAGGGACGAAGTAGTCAAACTTGAGGTGGTTCAAACCTGGACTGGATCTTTCTCAGGAACTTGGTATGGGTAACCATGTCTGGGTCACCACTATCCCATTGACGGGTAGGCCAGTCCAGCGCCTCTCCAGTGAGCAAAGAAAAAACAAATACCATGCGTTCAGGGGTGGACTGGGTGAACATCAGCTCAAGGTGCTGCAAACACTGGGAAACAAATCTACTGCACAATTTGGGGTTGCCATCAAATTTGTCCGGCAAAAAATTTTTGGGTCCAGTCTCTACAGCCGGAAAACATAGTGGGGTGACTGAAGCAATGGGAGGAGTTGCGGGAGCCTTCTGTTGGGAGGCAATCATCCGAAGAGTGGCAGTGAGTTTGTCCAAGAGTTCCTTTTGGGCAGCAATCTCTTGGGACTTCTGGGCGATGGTGCTAGGGAGGTCACCCAGTAGCAGGTACGGATCCTTGACACTGTCCATGGCTTTTGCAGAGATCATGACCTTGGCGGAGTCCATGGCCGGATCTTAAAGTCACAATCTCAGGGGAATAATTAGTGGACTCCCTGGACCACCACGGGGGATAACAATACTAGCCGCAACCCGGGAGCGGAGTCTAAGTGAATTCCTGGTCTTTGCCAGATGGTCTTGCTGCGGCGGGGAGTCACCAGGTCGCTCCGGGGGTGCGACTAGGCCCGCAATGGCAGCCATGGTAGGGACACGGGGACTACGGGAAGGCAGGACCATGAGAAGGCAGGACCTCGGATGGCTGGCAGGACCTCGGCTGGCTGGACCTGGGATGGCTACTGGATTACCGTACCGCCACAGGATACCAGGACCGCCACAGGATACCAGAACTGCCACAGGATGCCAGGACCTCCACAGGATACCAGGACCGCCACAGGACACCAAGACCTCCACAGGATAACAGGATCGCCACAGGACACCAGAACCAACATAGGACACCGGAACACGGGAACACCATGGGAACAACACGGAACACGGGAATCACAGAATACACGGAGGCGTCTGGAAACGCTCGGGAACATGGAGGGCTTTCTCTTCAGTAACAGGACATGGAGATCCGGCAGGGGATACTGGGAGTCGTCAGGCTATATAGCAGAACCTAGATGCCAGCACCAATAAGGAGGACGCTGGCCCTTTAAGTTCCTGAAGAGCCGTAGCATCAGGAGCGTGCAGCCTGGTCAGGAAGCAGGAGCACACAGCCTCGGCAGGAGGCAGGTGCGCGGCCTCGGCAGGAAGCAGGAGCGCAGCCTCGGCAGGAAGCCGGCGTGGGACCCAGACAGGATCGACGTGGAGTCCGGAGCAGGGTGAGGTGAGTATGGACCTGGGGGAGTGGGGACAGCGGCAGCACAGCACGACACGGGTGCCCCCGCGATCCGAGACCTGGATTGCGGGGTCACCCGTGACAAGTAGTTTAAGAACTCTGGGGTGTAACCCATCTGGTCCAGGAGCCTTGTGCATATTTTTTATTTGGATCATGTCTACATTTAGCCTACATTTAGTCTACATTTTTTTTACTTAAAAAACTTATTGGGATTGGTTTTGCTATCTTTGGCCACCTGTCTTTCATTTTGTATTTTGGCTGATTTGATTTCCTTTTTGCAGATTTTGGTCAGTTTTTTTGTAAGTATTGAAAGCAGCAGGTGACCCGTCATATTTATATTTTTTGTGATTGCCCTCTTTTTTATCATTAATTGCCCTTTTAACTGTAGATGTAAGCCACACGGGGTGTAATATAGCCCGTCTATACTTGTTACCTGGCGACATGGGGCTGGCTACTTACAGGGTCTGGTTGGCTGCATACTGTGGGTCTGGCTGGCTTTATACTGGAGGCAGGGGGATGGCTGGCTATATACTTCAAGCGGGGGATGGGCTAGCTGGCAATATACAGGGGACTGGCAATATACTGAGGTCAAGGGGCTGGCTGGCTATATACAGAGGGCTGACTTGCTATCTACTATGGGGCTGCCTGGCTATAAACTGGGGAGCAGGGACTGGCTGGCTATACACTGGGGCATGGTCTGGATATATAGTGGGGGGCAGAGGGCTGGCTAGCTATATACAGGTGGTCCCCTACTTAAGGATGCCCAACTTACAGAGGACCCCTAGTTAAAGATGGACCCCTCTCCCCACTGTGACCTCTGGTGAAGTTCTCTCGATGCTATTACTATGGTCCCACACTGTAATGATCAGCTGTAAGGTGTCTGTAATGAAGCTTTGTTGATAATCCCTGGTCACATTACAGCAAAATAATTTGAAACTCCAATTGTCACTGGAGCAAAAAAAATGTTTTCTGGAACTACAATTATAAAACATACAGTTTCGACCTACATACAAAGTCAACTTAAGAACAAACCTAAGGAACCTATCTTGTACGTAACCCGGGGACTGCCTGTACCATGGGGCTGGCTGTTTAGTGGTGGCTTGGGCCACCTATATACTGAAGGCATGGGCATGCCAGCACATACTGGGGGTATGTGCTGACTATATTCTGGCTGGATATATAATGAGGGCATGATATATAATGAGGGGGAATATGGTAGTATATATCATAATATATTGAGGGATCACTTTGTATTATGTGTATATGCAGGGGGCACGTTGCTGTTATCAAGGAGACATTATATTGACTATGATTATTTTTAGGGACAGAGTGTGGAGATGGGGGATGTTCAGAATTAGCAGCCGGGCTCGGAAAAGAAGAGGAGCGCAGGTGTATATGTCTGGTTTGTATTTTGTTCAACAAAATGGTTGTTTTCCTTTAGCAGTGAACTTATACTTATAAAGACACAGACAACATTTTGTGACCAACAAAAGTAATTTATTAAGAACAATAGAAAAAACTGCAAAGAACATATTAGATGTCAAAAAATTCCCTAGTGAAGTAGCGAACACGAGGCCGAGCCCCAGCCTGCAAAGTCTTTTTGTCTAGTCAATCCCGGGGTGTCAACATTAAAAAAGACCAGTGCCGGGATGGAAATAAAGAGGAGCGCAGGGGAGTATGTCTGCTTTGTTTTTTGCTATCCTAAATGGATGATTTTCTTTAATTCTTTGGATTGGAACTATCACAGAAATGCTACATTTATATAGGTTTTAGTATGTTTTAAAATATTAGAAAAATGTAAAACCTTTTCTACAAAGCAAATTTCTTGGCTTTGTCATGTTCTGAAACTAATAACTTTTTTAAACTTCGGTGTACGGAGCTGTGGGAGGTGTCATTTGTTTCGGGACAAGTTGACGTTTTTATTGCTACCATTGGTGGAGTGAACAACCGTTTCATAACTTTTTGTTACATTTCTGTGTGTTTCCATATGCAGCAATAATCTGGGCTACAAGGACAGGGCTCAGCCCATGAGTTGTTTACTCCCCTTCCAACCAACCAACGTACATCTGGGTTTTTGCCTTGAAAGTTTAGGTAGGTTTGGTGGGGGCCCGGAATACACAGTGTTAAGCTCCTTGTTAGAAAACAGCAAAAAGTATGCAATATCTAACATAGAATAGGAGTTTATATAAATGCTATGTGTCCGGTGCATCAATAAATAGGACATATAAATAATGATGGCAATCATGAAGGGGGTCATGCTGTTAAAAATAAGACAGTAAGCAGCTTTTAACTTACTGTACTTGATTAAATCTTAGAGAATCCTTTCAGTTTTTATAGCTGAGCTGAAATAAAAAATTGCCTAGTTCCATAATTTGCATAATCCATTGTGATGTCACAGAACAAGCAGCAGATAATTCTAAGAAGCCTGTGTTAGTTCCACACTGCCTAATTTGCATAATCCATTGTGATGTCATCGATGATGTCACAGAAGCGGCAGCCTATAAATAAGGACACGCTGTGATATTTTCTCAGTTGTTCACTGACTTCTCTCGGAGTAACAGTGTCCAGCGCTCTCTCTGCGACTTCACAGTCTACAGAACCTTGTTCTTCGCCCAGTGCCCCGACGTTGTACGCACTTCTGCATACAATGAGCGGCACATGCCTTTTGTTACTGCTCTGCCTGATCCTCTTGGGTCATCTGGAAGCAAGACCATATCCAAGACCCCAGATGGATAAGCAGGCAGATAGTCCTCATCTTGCTACCACAGATGAACCTGACGGCGGCCCCTTTCATCGCTATAAAGTCATCTTGGATCCTGATCTGGGTAACCAGCGCGCGGCAGAATACATCTATAACCGGAACGCCCTCAGAAACAGGATCAAGCAAAGACTAGCCGCTCACCATGGGATAATAACAACAACCCAACAGCGTGTAAGAGACCTCCGCCTATTTAACATCCTGAACAGGCCGCCTCCTCCCCCTCCTAAAAAGAGCGGACTGGAGGAGGTTCTATCAACTATGAAGCAGATAGTGATATTTGTCTTCGTGGCCATAGTCATCTGTGTGATTCTCTGCCTCCGTTATTCCAAAGACATGGTTGATACACATGCCGACAAGATCCCGCTAGACAAAATTCTGGATTTGTACAGCAAATCACAAGGGGCAGATTGATACCATCCACCTGCCATGTAGGCTCCGAACATCAAGCCTAAAGAAGCAGTTACCATCAACCCGCTATATAACATCTAAAGACCAAGCGGGAAGAGGCAGGTTACCATCCGCATCCACTCTCCAAGGACGATCAGGATCGGCAGGACTCTTTGTCTGTGAGCAGTATGCCTCCTACTTCGTTCCTTCAGCAGGTGCCATTGCCTGACAGATGGATGCTATTAGCTAGTTTAGTTTTTTTTATTTTTCCGTTTGTTATTTTGGTAGTTAGTGTAGGGACTCGCAAGACATGAGGCCCCTTGACGTGGGTTGCGAGCTTAACACTTTTCACTGTTTCCACTCAACTTGCTTTATTTTACAATAATGAAAAGTGAACAAAGACCTCATGAAATTTTGGTGCCCGGGGTATGTGAGGTAAAATATATTTCCTTCTTAACAAATAATTGCAAGCTTCATTGGTGTGTTTGTGTTTTTTTCTGAAATTCCTTAGTGGAAATCATTGGGTCTCATTTACTAAGGATCACGCTACTCACTTTCGTCGGACTGTGCGCCTTTTTCGGGGATTACACAGCTTGCACAGGTATTTAACAAGTGTATGTGCTGGGATTTTGGCGCTCGTGATCCTTTTTTGGCGCAGCTGCGCTGGCTTCCATGCGACACAAATTAGGTGGCGTGCTGTCAGACGATCCAACTGATTCGTACTGAGCGCGAGATTTAACATTCAAATTGTGTCGCAAGCCCAAGCACTAACATGCACCACTAAAAAGATGGTGAACTCTGTTGTACCTGAGCGGGGAAGCGACACATGCAGGATATCATCCTTCTCTCCCTTCTCTCTCCACCCGAACTGGAACACAGCTACTGTCCACATTTCAGATCGTGCTTGACAAAGGTCGATTCAGACCGAAACGTCGCCAAGGAAACTTTATGATCTGTTGTTAAAAAAAAGTACCTTATTTTCATAAACCCGGTGGAGCTGTAATTATGAAATATATGATATGAAATAAATGATAATTCAAAATTCATCACAGGATGTGTGCTACGTTTCTCTCTACATGCAGGATATCAAGCGCACAATCTTAGTACATCACCGCACAGTGCATTCGAGTCGGACCATACACTTTCCTAGAACTCCAGCGGCCGGATATGTAAATGTGCCCCACTGCGTGACACATGATGCACATTGTTTGTGTTTCTGCTACAATGCAGCAGACCAAAACTGATTACAGTGCTGACTCTGCTGCATATTGGGGGAGCAGGAACATCTTATATGATGACACTAGTTCCTGCTTCCATGATATGCAACTGTTCACACTTAAACTTTATTATAGTTTGGTTCTGATTAACCAAAGTCTGGAGATTTGGGGTAAGTATGCTAGGTTAACCGTGACCATACACTAAGGGCCGGGACCACCCTCGTCTTCTACCCTGGGGCGCCTTCCTGGCTCTCAATAGCGATTAGCAATATGTGCATCTTTAAGACACGCATATCGCTGGTTACTGGACGGAGAAGTCATTGCTTAGGCAACTGCGACACCTGGGTCATATATTGAGAGGACGCCGGCGGAGAGAGAGGAGGCGGTTGCAGGGAGCTCAGGTAGTTAGGTATTATTATTTTATTTTTTTTGCAGGGGCTGGCACTGTCTGAATATATTATAGGGACAGGTAGCTGATAGGCTATACACAAGAGGCTGGCTACATACAGGGTCTGACTGGCTATATACTATGGGGCTGGATACATAAAGGGTCTGGCTGGCTATATATCATAGTTTATACGGTTGAAAACAGACACATGTCCATCAAGTTCAACCAAGGAAAGGAAGGGATTGGATGAGGAAGGGCGGTGGGGGAAATAATTTTATATAACATAACCATCAAGGTTATTTAGGTGTAAAAAGGCATCTAGACCCTTCTTGAAGCTCTCTACGGTCCCTGCCTCTTGTGATTAAACCTTTATTTCTTCAGACAGAGACAGCGCCCCCTCGTCTTTTGATTTGATTTAATCTGAAACAATATACCACCATATTTTTTGTATGGACCATTCATATATTTATATAAATTAATCATGTCCCCTCGTAGTCGTCTCTTTTTCAGACTAAATTAATCTAGTTGTTTTAATCTAGCTGCGGGTAGCTGCGGAGCCACTGGAGCAGCTGCGGGAAGCTGCGGAGCCACTGGAGCAGCTGCGGGAAGCTGCGGAGACACTGGAGAAGCTGCGGGAAGCTGCGGAGCCAATGGAGCAGCTGCGGAGCCACTGGAGCAGCTGCGGGAAGCTGCGGAGCCACTGGAGCAGCTGCGGGAAGCTGCGGAGGCTTGGGCGCCACGGGAGCAGCTCTGGGAAGCTGCCGAGGCTTGGGCGCCATGGGAGCAGCTCTGGGAAGCTGCCGAGGCTTGGGCGCCACGGGAGCAGATCTGGGAAGCTGCAGAGGCTTGGGCGCCACAGGAGCAGCTCTGGGAAGCTGCGGAGGCTTGGGCGCCACGGGAGCAGATCTGGGAAGCTGCGGAGTCACGGGAGCAGCTCTCGGAAGCTGCGGACTCAAGGGAGCAGCTCTGGGAAGCTGCAGAGTCACTGGGGACACTGGGACAAGGCAGGAGGGACGAAGTAGTCAAACTTGAGGTGGTTCAAACCTGGACTGGATCTTTCTCAGGAACTTGGTATGGGTAACCATGTCTGGGTCACCACTATCCCATTGACGGGTAGGCCAGTCCAGCGCCTCTCCAGTGAGCAAAGAAAAAACAAATACCATGCGTTCAGGGGTGGACTGGGTGAACATCAGCTCAAGGTGCTGCAAACACTGGGAAACAAATCTACTGCACAATTTGGGGTTGCCATCAAATTTGTCCGGCAAAAAATTTTTGGGTCCAGTCTCTACAGCCGGAAAACATAGTGGGGTGACTGAAGCAATGGGAGGAGTTGCGGGAGCCTTCTGTTGGGAGGCAATCATCCGAAGAGTGGCAGTGAGTTTGTCCAAGAGTTCCTTTTGGGCAGCAATCTCTTGGGACTTCTGGGCGATGGTGCTAGGGAGGTCACCCAGTAGCAGGTACGGATCCTTGACACTGTCCATGGCTTTTGCAGAGATCATGACCTTGGCGGAGTCCATGGCCGGATCTTAAAGTCACAATCTCAGGGAAATAATTAGTGGACTCCCTGGACCACCACGGGGGATAACAATACTAGCCGCAACCCGGGAGCGGAGTCTAAGTGAATTCCTGGTCTTTGCCAGATGGTCTTGCTGCGGCGGGGAGTCACCAGGTCGCTCCGGGGGTGCGACTAGGCCCGCAATGGCAGCCATGGTAGGGACACGGGGACTACGGGAAGGCAGGACCATGAGAAGGCAGGACCTCGGATGGCTGGCAGGACCTCGGCTGGCTGGACCTGGGATGGCTACTGGATTACCGTACCGCCACAGGATACCAGGACCGCCACAGGATACCAGAACTGCCACAGGATGCCAGGACCTCCACAGGATACCAGGACCGCCACAGGACACCAAGACCTCCACAGGATAACAGGATCGCCACAGGACACCAGAACCAACATAGGACACCGGAACACGGGAACACCATGGGAACAACACGGAACACGGGAATCACAGAATACACGGAGGCGTCTGGAAACGCTCGGGAACATGGAGGGCTTTCTCTTCAGTAACAGGACATGGAGATCCGGCAGGGGATACTGGGAGTCGTCAGGCTATATAGCAGAACCTAGATGCCAGCACCAATAAGGAGGACGCTGGCCCTTTAAGTTCCTGAAGAGCCGTAGCATCAGGAGCGCGCAGCCTGGTCAGGAAGCAGGAGCACGCAGCCTCGGCAGGAAGCAGGAGCGCGGTCTCGGCAGGAAGCAGGAGCGCAGCCTCGGCAGGAAGCCGGCGTGGGACCCAGACAGGATCGACGTGGAGTCCGGAGCAGGGTGAGGTGAGTATGGACCTGGGGGAGTGGGGACAGCGGCAGCACAGCACGACACGGGTGCCCCCGCGATCCGAGACCTGGATTGCGGGGTCACCCGTGACAAGTAGTTTAAGAACTCTGGGGTGTAACCCATCTGGTCCAGGAGCCTTGTGCATATTTTTTATTTGGATCATGTCTACATTTAGCCTACATTTAGTCTACATTTTTTTTACTTAAAAAACTTATTGGGATTGGTTTTGCTATCTTTGGCCACCTGTCTTTCATTTTGTATTTTGGCTGATTTGATTTCCTTTTTGCAGATTTTGGTCAGTTTTTTTGTAAGTATTGAAAGCAGCAGGTGACCCGTCATATTTATATTTTTTGTGATTGCCCTCTTTTTTATCATTAATTGCCCTTTTAACTGTAAATGTAAGCCACACGGGGTGTAATATAGCCCGTCTATACTTGTTACCTGGCGACATGGGGCTGGCTACTTACAGGGTCTGGTTGGCTGCATACTGTGGGTCTGGCTGGCTTTATACTGGAGGCAGGGGGATGGCTGGCTATATCCTTCAAGCGGGGGATGGGCTAGCTGGCAATATACAGGGGACTGGCAATATACTGAGGTCAAGGGGCTGGCTGGCTATATACAGAGGGCTGACTTGCTATCCACTATGGGGCTGCCTGGCTATAAACTGGGGAGCAGGGACTGGCTGGCTATACACTGGGGCATGGTCTGGATATATAGTGGGGGGCAGAGGGCTGGCTAGCTATATACAGGTGATCCCCTACTTAAGGATGCCCAACTTACAGAGGACCCCTAGTTAAAGACGGACCCCTCTCCCCACTGTGACCTCTGGTGAAGTTCTCTCGATGCTATTACTATGGTCCCACACTGTAATGATCAGCTGTAAGGTGTCTGTAATGAAGCTTTGTTGATAATCCCTGGTCACATTACAGCAAAATAATTTGAAACTCCAATTGTCACTGGAGCAAAAAAAATGTTTTCTGGAACTACAATTATAAAACATACAGTTTCGACCTACATACAAAGTCAACTTAAGAACAAACCTAAGGAACCTATCTTGTACGTAACCCGGGGACTGCCTGTACCATGGGGCTGGCTGTTTAGTGGTGGCTTGGGCCACCTATATACTGAAGGCATGGGCATGCCAGCACATACTGGGGGTATGTGCTGACTATATTCTGGCTGGATATATAATGAGGGCATGATATATAATGAGGGGGAATATGGTAGTATATATCATAATATATTGAGGGATCACTTTGTATTATGTGTATATGCAGGGGGCACTTTGCTGTTATCAAGGAGACATTATATTGACTATGATTATTTTTAGGGACAGAGTGTGGAGATGGGGGATGTTCAGAATTAGCAGCCGGGCTCGGAAAAGAAGAGGAGCGCAGGTGTATATGTCTGGTTTGTATTTTGTTCAACAAAATGGTTGTTTTCCTTTAGCAGTGAACTTATACTTATAAAGACACAGACAACATTTTGTGACCAACAAAAGTAATTTATTAAGAACAATAGAAAAAACTGCAAAGAACATATTAGATGTCAAAAAATTCCCTAGTGAAGTAGCGAACACGAGGCCGAGCCCCAGCCTGCAAAGTCTTTTTGTCTAGTCAATCCCGGGGTGTCAACATTAAAAAAGACCAGTGCCGGGATGGAAATAAAGAGGAGCGCAGGGGAGTATGTCTGCTTTGTTTTTTGCTATCCTAAATGGATGATTTTCTTTAATTCTTTGGATTGGAACTATCACAGAAATGCTACATTTATATAGGTTTTAGTATGTTTTAAAATATTAGAAAAATGTAAAACCTTTTCTACAAAGCAAATTTCTTGGCTTTGTCATGTTCTGAAACTAATAACTTTTTTAAACTTCGGTGTACGGAGCTGTGGGAGGTGTCATTTGTTTCGGGACAAGTTGACGTTTTTATTGCTACCATTGGTGGAGTGAACAACCGTTTCATAACTTTTTGTTACATTTCTGTGTGTTTCCATATGCAGCAATAATCTGGGCTACAAGGACAGGGCTCAGCCCATGAGTTGTTTACTCCCCTTCCAACCAACCAACGTACATCTGGGTTTTTGCCTTGAAAGTTTAGGTAGGTTTGGTGGGGGCCCGGAATACACAGTGTTAAGCTCCTTGTTAGAAAACAGCAAAAAGTATGCAATATCTAACATAGAATAGGAGTTTATATAAATGCTATGTGTCCGGTGCATCAATAAATAGGACATATAAATAATGATGGCAATCATGAAGGGGGTCATGCTGTTAAAAATAAGACAGTAAGCAGCTTTTAACTTACTGTACTTGATTAAATCTTAGAGAATCCTTTCAGTTTTTATAGCTGAGCTGAAATAAAAAATTGCCTAGTTCCATAATTTGCATAATCCATTGTGATGTCACAGAACAAGCAGCAGATAATTCTAAGAAGCCTGTGTTAGTTCCACACTGCCTAATTTGCATAATCCATTGTGATGTCATCGATGATGTCACAGAAGCGGCAGCCTATAAATAAGGACACGCTGTGATATTTTCTCAGTTGTTCACTGACTTCTCTCGGAGTAACAGTGTCCAGCGCTCTCTCTGCGACTTCACAGTCTACAGAACCTTGTTCTTCGCCCAGTGCCCCGACGTTGTACGCACTTCTGCATACAATGAGCGGCACATGCCTTTTGTTACTGCTCTGCCTGATCCTCTTGGGTCATCTGGAAGCAAGACCATATCCAAGACCCCAGATGGATAAGCAGGCAGATAGTCCTCATCTTGCTACCACAGATGAACCTGACGGCGGCCCCTTTCATCGCTATAAAGTCATCTTGGATCCTGATCTGGGTAACCAGCGCGCGGCAGAATACATCTATAACCGGAACGCCCTCAGAAACAGGATCAAGCAAAGACTAGCCGCTCACCATGGGATAATAACAACAACCCAACAGCGTGTAAGAGACCTCCGCCTATTTAACATCCTGAACAGGCCGCCTCCTCCCCCTCCTAAAAAGAGCGGACTGGAGGAGGTTCTATCAACTATGAAGCAGATAGTGATATTTGTCTTCGTGGCCATAGTCATCTGTGTGATTCTCTGCCTCCGTTATTCCAAAGACATGGTTGATACACATGCCGACAAGATCCCGCTAGACAAAATTCTGGATTTGTACAGCAAATCACAAGGGGCAGATTGATACCATCCACCTGCCATGTAGGCTCCGAACATCAAGCCTAAAGAAGCAGTTACCATCAACCCGCTATATAACATCTAAAGACCAAGCGGGAAGAGGCAGGTTACCATCCGCATCCACTCTCCAAGGACGACCAGGATCGGCAGGACTCTTTGTCTGTGAGCAGTATGCCTCCTACTTCGTTCCTTCAGCAGGTGCCATTGCCTGACAGATGGATGCTATTAGCTAGTTTAGTTTTTTTTATTTTTCCGTTTGTTATTTTGGTAGTTAGTGTAGGGACTCGCAAGACATGAGGCCCCTTGACGTGGGTTGCGAGCTTAACACTTTTCACTGTTTCCACTCAACTTGCTTTATTTTACAATAATGAAAAGTGAACAAAGACCTCATGAAATTTTGGTGCCCGGGGTATGTGAGGTAAAATATATTTCCTTCTTAACAAATAATTGCAAGCTTCATTGGTGTGTTTGTGTTTTTTTCTGAAATTCCTTAGTGGAAATCATTGGGTCTCATTTACTAAGGATCACGCTACTCACTTTCGTCGGACTGTGCGCCTTTTTCGGGGATTACACAGCTTGCACAGGTATTTAACAAGTGTATGTGCTGGGATTTTGGCGCTCGTGATCCTTTTTTGGCGCAGCTGCGCTGGCTTCCATGCGACACAAATTAGGTGGCGTGCTGTCAGACGATCCAACTGATTCGTACTGAGCGCGAGATTTAACATTCAAATTGTGTCGCAAGCCCAAGCACTAACATGCACCACTAAAAAGATGGTGAACTCTGTTGTACCTGAGCGGGGAAGCGACACATGCAGGATATCATCCTTCTCTCCCTTCTCTCTCCACCCGAACTGGAACACAGCTACTGTCCACATTTCAGATCGTGCTTGACAAAGGTCGATTCAGACTGAAACGTCGCCAAGGAAACTTTATGATCTGTTGTTAAAAAAAAGTACCTTATTTTCATAAACCCGGTGGAGCTGTAATTATGAAATATATGATATGAAATAAATGATAATTCAAAATTCATCACAGGATGTGTGCTACGTTTCTCTCTACATGCAGGATATCAAGCGCACAATCTTAGTACATCACCGCACAGTGCATTCGAGTCGGACCATACACTTTCCTAGAACTCCAGCGGCCGGATATGTAAATGTGCCCCACTGCGTGACACATGATGCACATTGTTTGTGTTTCTGCTACAATGCAGCAGACCAAAACTGATTACAGTGCTGACTCTGCTGCATATTGGGGGAGCAGGAACATCTTATATGATGACACTAGTTCCTGCTTCCATGATATGCAACTGTTCACACTTAAACTTTATTATAGTTTGGTTCTGATTAACCAAAGTCTGGAGATTTGGGGTAAGTATGCTAGGTTAACCGTGACCATACACTAAGGGCCGGGACCACCCTCGTCTTCTACCCTGGGGCGCCTTCCTGGCTCTCAATAGCGATTAGCAATATGTGCATCTTTAAGACACGCATATCGCTGGTTACTGGACGGAGAAGTCATTGCTTAGGCAACTGCGACACCTGGGTCATATATTGAGAGGACGCCGGCGGAGAGAGAGGAGGCGGTTGCAGGGAGCTCAGGTAGTTAGGTATTATTATTTTATTTTTTTTGCAGGGGCTGGCACTGTCTGAATATATTATAGGGACAGGTAGCTGATAGGCTATACACAAGAGGCTGGCTACATACAGGGTCTGACTGGCTATATACTATGGGGCTGGATACATAAAGGGTCTGGCTGGCTATATATCATAGTTTATACGGTTGAAAACAGACACATGTCCATCAAGTTCAACCAAGGAAAGGAAGGGATTGGATGAGGAAGGGCGGTGGGGGAAATAATTTTATATAACATAACCATCAAGGTTATTTAGGTGTAAAAAGGCATCTAGACCCTTCTTGAAGCTCTCTACGGTCCCTGCCTCTTGTGATTAAACCTTTATTTCTTCAGACAGAGACAGCGCCCCCTCGTCTTTTGATTTGATTTAATCTGAAACAATATACCACCATATTTTTTGTATGGACCATTCATATATTTATATAAATTAATCATGTCCCCTCGTAGTCGTCTCTTTTTCAGACTAAATTAATCTAGTTGTTTTAATCTAGCTGCGGGTAGCTGCGGAGCCACTGGAGCAGCTGCGGGAAGCTGCGGAGCCACTGGAGCAGCTGCGGGAAGCTGCGGAGACACTGGAGAAGCTGCGGGAAGCTGCGGAGCCAATGGAGCAGCTGCGGAGCCACTGGAGCAGCTGCGGGAAGCTGCGGAGCCACTGGAGCAGCTGCGGGAAGCTGCGGAGGCTTGGGCGCCACGGGAGCAGCTCTGGGAAGCTGCCGAGGCTTGGGCGCCATGGGAGCAGCTCTGGGAAGCTGCCGAGGCTTGGGCGCCACGGGAGCAGATCTGGGAAGCTGCAGAGGCTTGGGCGCCACAGGAGCAGCTCTGGGAAGCTGCGGAGGCTTGGGCGCCACGGGAGCAGATCTGGGAAGCTGCGGAGTCACGGGAGCAGCTCTCGGAAGCTGCGGACTCAAGGGAGCAGCTCTGGGAAGCTGCAGAGTCACTGGGGACACTGGGACAAGGCAGGAGGGACGAAGTAGTCAAACTTGAGGTGGTTCAAACCTGGACTGGATCTTTCTCAGGAACTTGGTATGGGTAACCATGTCTGGGTCACCACTATCCCATTGACGGGTAGGCCAGTCCAGCGCCTCTCCAGTGAGCAAAGAAAAAACAAATACCATGCGTTCAGGGGTGGACTGGGTGAACATCAGCTCAAGGTGCTGCAAACACTGGGAAACAAATCTACTGCACAATTTGGGGTTGCCATCAAATTTGTCCGGCAAAAAATTTTTGGGTCCAGTCTCTACAGCCGGAAAACATAGTGGGGTGACTGAAGCAATGGGAGGAGTTGCGGGAGCCTTCTGTTGGGAGGCAATCATCCGAAGAGTGGCAGTGAGTTTGTCCAAGAGTTCCTTTTGGGCAGCAATCTCTTGGGACTTCTGGGCGATGGTGCTAGGGAGGTCACCCAGTAGCAGGTACGGATCCTTGACACTGTCCATGGCTTTTGCAGAGATCATGACCTTGGCGGAGTCCATGGCCGGATCTTAAAGTCACAATCTCAGGGAAATAATTAGTGGACTCCCTGGACCACCACGGGGGATAACAATACTAGCCGCAACCCGGGAGCGGAGTCTAAGTGAATTCCTGGTCTTTGCCAGATGGTCTTGCTGCGGCGGGGAGTCACCAGGTCGCTCCGGGGGTGCGACTAGGCCCGCAATGGCAGCCATGGTAGGGACACGGGGACTACGGGAAGGCAGGACCATGAGAAGGCAGGACCTCGGATGGCTGGCAGGACCTCGGCTGGCTGGACCTGGGATGGCTACTGGATTACCGTACCGCCACAGGATACCAGGACCGCCACAGGATACCAGAACTGCCACAGGATGCCAGGACCTCCACAGGATACCAGGACCGCCACAGGACACCAAGACCTCCACAGGATAACAGGATCGCCACAGGACACCAGAACCAACATAGGACACCGGAACACGGGAACACCATGGGAACAACACGGAACACGGGAATCACAGAATACACGGAGGCGTCTGGAAACGCTCGGGAACATGGAGGGCTTTCTCTTCAGTAACAGGACATGGAGATCCGGCAGGGGATACTGGGAGTCGTCAGGCTATATAGCAGAACCTAGATGCCAGCACCAATAAGGAGGACGCTGGCCCTTTAAGTTCCTGAAGAGCCGTAGCATCAGGAGCGCGCAGCCTGGTCAGGAAGCAGGAGCACGCAGCCTCGGCAGGAAGCAGGAGCGCGGCCTCGGCAGGAAGCAGGAGCGCAGCCTCGGCAGGAAGCCGGCGTGGGACCCAGACAGGATCGACGTGGAGTCCGGAGCAGGGTGAGGTGAGTATGGACCTGGGGGAGTGGGGACAGCGGCAGCACAGCACGACACGGGTGCCCCCGCGATCCGAGACCTGGATTGCGGGGTCACCCGTGACAAGTAGTTTAAGAACTCTGGGGTGTAACCCATCTGGTCCAGGAGCCTTGTGCATATTTTTTATTTGGATCATGTCTACATTTAGCCTACATTTAGTCTACATTTTTTTTACTTAAAAAACTTATTGGGATTGGTTTTGCTATCTTTGGCCACCTGTCTTTCATTTTGTATTTTGGCTGATTTGATTTCCTTTTTGCAGATTTTGGTCAGTTTTTTTGTAAGTATTGAAAGCAGCAGGTGACCCGTCATATTTATATTTTTTGTGATTGCCCTCTTTTTTATCATTAATTGCCCTTTTAACTGTAGATGTAAGCCACACGGGGTGTAATATAGCCCGTCTATACTTGTTACCTGGCGACATGGGGCTGGCTACTTACAGGGTCTGGTTGGCTGCATACTGTGGGTCTGGCTGGCTTTATACTGGAGGCAGGGGGATGGCTGGCTATATCCTTCAAGCGGGGGATGGGCTAGCTGGCAATATACAGGGGACTGGCAATATACTGAGGTCAAGGGGCTGGCTGGCTATATACAGAGGGCTGACTTGCTATCTACTATGGGGCTGCCTGGCTATAAACTGGGGAGCAGGGACTGGCTGGCTATACACTGGGGCATGGTCTGGATATATAGTGGGGGGCAGAGGGCTGGCTAGCTATATACAGGTGATCCCCTACTTAAGGATGCCCAACTTACAGAGGACCCCTAGTTAAAGACGGACCCCTCTCCCCACTGTGACCTCTGGTGAAGTTCTCTCGATGCTATTACTATGGTCCCACACTGTAATGATCAGCTGTAAGGTGTCTGTAATGAAGCTTTGTTGATAATCCCTGGTCACATTACAGCAAAATAATTTGAAACTCCAATTGTCACTGGAGCAAAAAAAATGTTTTCTGGAACTACAATTATAAAACATACAGTTTCGACCTACATACAAAGTCAACTTAAGAACAAACCTAAGGAACCTATCTTGTACGTAACCCGGGGACTGCCTGTACCATGGGGCTGGCTGTTTAGTGGTGGCTTGGGCCACCTATATACTGAAGGCATGGGCATGCCAGCACATACTGGGGGTATGTGCTGACTATATTCTGGCTGGATATATAATGAGGGCATGATATATAATGAGGGGGAATATGGTAGTATATATCATAATATATTGAGGGATCACTTTGTATTATGTGTATATGCAGGGGGCACTTTGCTGTTATCAAGGAGACATTATATTGACTATGATAATTTTTAGGGACAGAGTGTGGAGATGGGGGATGTTCAGAATTAGCAGCCGGGCTCGGAAAAGAAGAGGAGCGCAGGTGTATATGTCTGGTTTGTATTTTGTTCAACAAAATGGTTGTTTTCCTTTAGCAGTGAACTTATACTTATAAAGACACAGACAACATTTTGTGACCAACAAAAGTAATTTATTAAGAACAATAGAAAAAACTGCAAAGAACATATTAGATGTCAAAAAATTCCCTAGTGAAGTAGCGAACACGAGGCCGAGCCCCAGCCTGCAAAGTCTTTTTGTCTAGTCAATCCCGGGGTGTCAACATTAAAAAAGACCAGTGCCGGGATGGAAATAAAGAGGAGCGCAGGGGAGTATGTCTGCTTTGTTTTTTGCTATCCTAAATGGATGATTTTCTTTAATTCTTTGGATTGGAACTATCACAGAAATGCTACATTTATATAGGTTTTAGTATGTTTTAAAATATTAGAAAAATGTAAAACCTTTTCTACAAAGCAAATTTCTTGGCTTTGTCATGTTCTGAAACTAATAACTTTTTTAAACTTCGGTGTACGGAGCTGTGGGAGGTGTCATTTGTTTCGGGACAAGTTGACGTTTTTATTGCTACCATTGGTGGAGTGAACAACCGTTTCATAACTTTTTGTTACATTTCTGTGTGTTTCCATATGCAGCAATAATCTGGGCTACAAGGACAGGGCTCAGCCCATGAGTTGTTTACTCCCCTTCCAACCAACCAACGTACATCTGGGTTTTTGCCTTGAAAGTTTAGGTAGGTTTGGTGGGGGCCCGGAATACACAGTGTTAAGCTCCTTGTTAGAAAACAGCAAAAAGTATGCAATATCTAACATAGAATAGGAGTTTATATAAATGCTATGTGTCCGGTGCATCAATAAATAGGACATATAAATAATGATGGCAATCATGAAGGGGGTCATGCTGTTAAAAATAAGACAGTAAGCAGCTTTTAACTTACTGTACTTGATTAAATCTTAGAGAATCCTTTCAGTTTTTATAGCTGAGCTGAAATAAAAAATTGCCTAGTTCCATAATTTGCATAATCCATTGTGATGTCACAGAACAAGCAGCAGATAATTCTAAGAAGCCTGTGTTAGTTCCACACTGCCTAATTTGCATAATCCATTGTGATGTCATCGATGATGTCACAGAAGCGGCAGCCTATAAATAAGGACACGCTGTGATATTTTCTCAGTTGTTCACTGACTTCTCTCGGAGTAACAGTGTCCAGCGCTCTCTCTGCGACTTCACAGTCTACAGAACCTTGTTCTTCGCCCAGTGCCCCGACGTTGTACGCACTTCTGCATACAATGAGCGGCACATGCCTTTTGTTACTGCTCTGCCTGATCCTCTTGGGTCATCTGGAAGCAAGACCATATCCAAGACCCCAGATGGATAAGCAGGCAGATAGTCCTCATCTTGCTACCACAGATGAACCTGACGGCGGCCCCTTTCATCGCTATAAAGTCATCTTGGATCCTGATCTGGGTAACCAGCGCGCGGCAGAATACATCTATAACCGGAACGCCCTCAGAAACAGGATCAAGCAAAGACTAGCCGCTCACCATGGGATAATAACAACAACCCAACAGCGTGTAAGAGACCTCCGCCTATTTAACATCCTGAACAGGCCGCCTCCTCCCCCTCCTAAAAAGAGCGGACTGGAGGAGGTTCTATCAACTATGAAGCAGATAGTGATATTTGTCTTCGTGGCCATAGTCATCTGTGTGATTCTCTGCCTCCGTTATTCCAAAGACATGGTTGATACACATGCCGACAAGATCCCGCTAGACAAAATTCTGGATTTGTACAGCAAATCACAAGGGGCAGATTGATACCATCCACCTGCCATGTAGGCTCCGAACATCAAGCCTAAAGAAGCAGTTACCATCAACCCGCTATATAACATCTAAAGACCAAGCGGGAAGAGGCAGGTTACCATCCGCATCCACTCTCCAAGGACGACCAGGATCGGCAGGACTCTTTGTCTGTGAGCAGTATGCCTCCTACTTCGTTCCTTCAGCAGGTGCCATTGCCTGACAGATGGATGCTATTAGCTAGTTTAGTTTTTTTTATTTTTCCGTTTGTTATTTTGGTAGTTAGTGTAGGGACTCGCAAGACATGAGGCCCCTTGACGTGGGTTGCGAGCTTAACACTTTTCACTGTTTCCACTCAACTTGCTTTATTTTACAATAATGAAAAGTGAACAAAGACCTCATGAAATTTTGGTGCCCGGGGTATGTGAGGTAAAATATATTTCCTTCTTAACAAATAATTGCAAGCTTCATTGGTGTGTTTGTGTTTTTTTCTGAAATTCCTTAGTGGAAATCATTGGGTCTCATTTACTAAGGATCACGCTACTCACTTTCGTCGGACTGTGCGCCTTTTTCGGGGATTACACAGCTTGCACAGGTATTTAACAAGTGTATGTGCTGGGATTTTGGCGCTCGTGATCCTTTTTTGGCGCAGCTGCGCTGGCTTCCATGCGACACAAATTAGGTGGCGTGCTGTCAGACGATCCAACTGATTCGTACTGAGCGCGAGATTTAACATTCAAATTGTGTCGCAAGCCCAAGCACTAACATGCACCACTAAAAAGATGGTGAACTCTGTTGTACCTGAGCGGGGAAGCGACACATGCAGGATATCATCCTTCTCTCCCTTCTCTCTCCACCCGAACTGGAACACAGCTACTGTCCACATTTCAGATCGTGCTTGACAAAGGTCGATTCAGACCGAAACGTCGCCAAGGAAACTTTATGATCTGTTGTTAAAAAAAAGTACCTTATTTTCATAAACCCGGTGGAGCTGTAATTATGAAATATATGATATGAAATAAATGATAATTCAAAATTCATCACAGGATGTGTGCTACGTTTCTCTCTACATGCAGGATATCAAGCGCACAATCTTAGTACATCACCGCACAGTGCATTCGAGTCGGACCATACACTTTCCTAGAACTCCAGCGGCCGGATATGTAAATGTGCCCCACTGCGTGACACATGATGCACATTGTTTGTGTTTCTGCTACAATGCAGCAGACCAAAACTGATTACAGTGCTGACTCTGCTGCATATTGGGGGAGCAGGAACATCTTATATGATGACACTAGTTCCTGCTTCCATGATATGCAACTGTTCACACTTAAACTTTATTATAGTTTGGTTCTGATTAACCAAAGTCTGGAGATTTGGGGTAAGTATGCTAGGTTAACCGTGACCATACACTAAGGGCCGGGACCACCCTCGTCTTCTACCCTGGGGCGCCTTCCTGGCTCTCAATAGCGATTAGCAATATGTGCATCTTTAAGACACGCATATCGCTGGTTACTGGACGGAGAAGTCATTGCTTAGACAACTGCGACACCTGGGTCATATATTGAGAGGACGCCGGCGGAGAGAGAGGAGGCGGTTGCAGGGAGCTCAGGTAGTTAGGTATTATTATTTTATTTTTTTTGCAGGGGCTGGCACTGTCTGAATATATTATAGGGACAGGTAGCTGATAGGCTATACACAAGAGGCTGGCTACATACAGGGTCTGACTGGCTATATACTATGGGGCTGGATACATAAAGGGTCTGGCTGGCTATATATCATAGTTTATACGGTTGAAAACAGACACATGTCCATCAAGTTCAACCAAGGAAAGGAAGGGATTGGATGAGGAAGGGCGGTGGGGGAAATAATTCTATATAACATAACCATCATGGTTATTTAGGTGTAAAAAGGCATCTAGACCCTTCTTGAAGCTCTCTGCGGTCCCTGCCTCTTGTGATTAAACCTTTATTTCTTCAGACAGAGACAGCGCCCCCTCGTCTTTTGATTTGATTTAATCTGAAACAATATACCACCATATTTTTTGTATGGACCATTCATATATTTATATAAATTAATCATGTCCCCTCGTAGTCGTCTCTTTTTCAGACTAAATTAATCTAGTTGTTTTAATCTAGCTGCGGGTAGCTGCGGAGCCACTGGAGCAGCTGCGGGAAGCTGCGGAGCCACTGGAGCAGCTGCGGGAAGCTGCGGAGACACTGGAGAAGCTGCGGGAAGCTGCGGAGCCAATGGAGCAGCTGCGGAGCCACTGGAGCAGCTGCGGGAAGCTGCGGAGCCACTGGAGCAGCTGCGGGAAGCTGCGGAGGCTTGGGCGCCACGGGAGCAGCTCTGGGAAGCTGCCAAGGCTTGGGCGCCATGGGAGCAGCTCTGGGAAGCTGCCGAGGCTTGGGCGCCACGGGAGCAGATCTGGGAAGCTGCAGAGGCTTGGGCGCCACAGGAGCAGCTCTGGGAAGCTGTGGAGGCTTGGGCGCCACGGGAGCAGATCTGGGAAGCTGCGGAGTCACGGGAGCAGCTCTCGGAAGCTGCGGACTCAAGGGAGCAGCTCTGGGAAGCTGCAGAGTCACTGGGGACACTGGGACAAGGCAGGAGGGACGAAGTAGTCAAACTTGAGGTGGTTCAAACCTGGACTGGATCTTTCTCAGGAACTTGGTATGGGTAACCATGTCTGGGTCACCACTATCCCATTGACGGGTAGGCCAGTCCAGCGCCTCTCCAGTGAGCAAAGAAAAAACAAATACCATGCGTTCAGGGGTGGACTGGGTGAACATCAGCTCAAGGTGCTGCAAACACTGGGAAACAAATCTACTGCACAATTTGGGGTTGCCATCAAATTTGTCCGGCAAAAAATTTTTGGGTCCAGTCTCTACAGCCGGAAAACATAGTGGGGTGACTGAAGCAATGGGAGGAGTTGCGGGAGCCTTCTGTTGGGAGGCAATCATCCGAAGAGTGGCAGTGAGTTTGTCCAAGAGTTCCTTTTGGGCAGCAATCTCTTGGGACTTCTGGGCGATGGTGCTAGGGAGGTCACCCAGTAGCAGGTACGGATCCTTGACACTGTCCATGGCTTTTGCAGAGATCATGACCTTGGCGGAGTCCATGGCCGGATCTTAAAGTCACAATCTCAGGGGAATAATTAGTGGACTCCCTGGACCACCACGGGGGATAACAATACTAGCCGCAACCCGGGAGCGGAGTCTAAGTGAATTCCTGGTCTTTGCCAGATGGTCTTGCTGCGGCGGGGAGTCACCAGGTCGCTCCGGGGGTGCGACTAGGCCCGCAATGGCAGCCATGGTAGGGACACGGGGACTACGGGAAGGCAGGACCATGAGAAGGCAGGACCTCGGATGGCTGGCAGGACCTCGGCTGGCTGGACCTGGGATGGCTACTGGATTACCGTACCGCCACAGGATACCAGGACCGCCACAGGATACCAGAACTGCCACAGGATGCCAGGACCTCCACAGGATACCAGGACCGCCACAGGACACCAAGACCTCCACAGGATAACAGGATCGCCACAGGACACCAGAACCAACATAGGACACCGGAACACGGGAACACCATGGGAACAACACGGAACACGGGAATCACAGAATACACGGAGGCGTCTGGAAACGCTCGGGAACATGGAGGGCTTTCTCTTCAGTAACAGGACATGGAGATCCGGCAGGGGATACTGGGAGTCGTCAGGCTATATAGCAGAACCTAGATGCCAGCACCAATAAGGAGGACGCTGGCCCTTTAAGTTCCTGAAGAGCCGTAGCATCAGGAGCGCGCAGCCTGGTCAGGAAGCAGGAGCACACAGCCTCGGCAGGAAGCAGGTGCGCGGCCTCGGCAGGAAGCAGGAGCGCAGCCTCGGCAGGAAGCCGGCGTGGGACCCAGACAGGATCGACGTGGAGTCCGGAGCAGGGTGAGGTGAGTATGGACCTGGGGGAGTGGGGACAGCGGCAGCACAGCACGACACGGGTGCCCCCGCGATCCGAGACCTGGATTGCGGGGTCACCCGTGACAAGTAGTTTAAGAACTCTGGGGTGTAACCCATCTGGTCCAGGAGCCTTGTGCATATTTTTTATTTGGATCATGTCTACATTTAGCCTACATTTAGTCTACATTTTTTTTACTTAAAAAACTTATTGGGATTGGTTTTGCTATGTTTGGCCACCTGTCTTTCATTTTGTATTTTGGCTGATTTGATTTCCTTTTTGCAGATTTTGGTCAGTTTTTTTGTAAGTATTGAAAGCAGCAGGTGACCCGTCATATTTATATTTTTTGTGATTGCCCTCTTTTTTATCATTAATTGCCCTTTTAACTGTAGATGTAAGCCACACGGGGTGTAATATAGCCCGTCTATACTTGTTACCTGGCGACATGGGGCTGGCTACTTACAGGGTCTGGTTGGCTGCATACTGTGGGTCTGGCTGGCTTTATACTGGAGGCAGGGGGATGGCTGGCTATATACTTCAAGCGGGGGATGGGCTAGCTGGCAATATACAGGGGACTGGCAATATACTGAGGTCAAGGGGCTGGCTGGCTATATACAGAGGGCTGACTTGCTATCTACTATGGGGCTGCCTGGCTATAAACTGGGGAGCAGGGACTGGCTGGCTATACACTGGGGCATGGTCTGGATATATAGTGGGGGGCAGAGGGCTGGCTAGCTATATACAGGTGGTCCCCTACTTAAGGATGCCCAACTTACAGAGGACCCCTAGTTAAAGATGGACCCCTCTCCCCACTGTGACCTCTGGTGAAGTTCTCTCGATGCTATTACTATGGTCCCACACTGTAATGATCAGCTGTAAGGTGTCTGTAATGAAGCTTTGTTGATAATCCCTGGTCACATTACAGCAAAATAATTTGAAACTCCAATTGTCACTGGAGCAAAAAAAATGTTTTCTGGAACTACAATTATAAAACATACAGTTTCGACCTACATACAAAGTCAACTTAAGAACAAACCTAAGGAACCTATCTTGTACGTAACCCGGGGACTGCCTGTACCATGGGGCTGGCTGTTTAGTGGTGGCTTGGGCCACCTATATACTGAAGGCATGGGCATGCCAGCACATACTGGGGGTATGTGCTGACTATATTCTGGCTGGATATATAATGAGGGCATGATATATAATGAGGGGGAATATGGTAGTATATATCATAATATATTGAGGGATCACTTTGTATTATGTGTATATGCAGGGGGCACGTTGCTGTTATCAAGGAGACATTATATTGACTATGATTATTTTTAGGGACAGAGTGTGGAGATGGGGGATGTTCAGAATTAGCAGCCGGGCTCGGAAAAGAAGAGGAGCGCAGGTGTATATGTCTGGTTTGTATTTTGTTCAACAAAATGGTTGTTTTCCTTTAGCAGTGAACTTATACTTATAAAGACACAGACAACATTTTGTGACCAACAAAAGTAATTTATTAAGAACAATAGAAAAAACTGCAAAGAACATATTAGATGTCAAAAAATTCCCTAGTGAAGTAGCGAACACGAGGCCGAGCCCCAGCCTGCAAAGTCTTTTTGTCTAGTCAATCCCGGGGTGTCAACATTAAAAAAGACCAGTGCCGGGATGGAAATAAAGAGGAGCGCAGGGGAGTATGTCTGCTTTGTTTTTTGCTATCCTAAATGGATGATTTTCTTTAATTCTTTGGATTGGAACTATCACAGAAATGCTACATTTATATAGGTTTTAGTATGTTTTAAAATATTAGAAAAATGTAAAACCTTTTCTACAAAGCAAATTTCTTGGCTTTGTCATGTTCTGAAACTAATAACTTTTTTAAACTTCGGTGTACGGAGCTGTGGGAGGTGTCATTTGTTTCGGGACAAGTTGACGTTTTTATTGCTACCATTGGTGGAGTGAACAACCGTTTCATAACTTTTTGTTACATTTCTGTGTGTTTCCATATGCAGCAATAATCTGGGCTACAAGGACAGGGCTCAGCCCATGAGTTGTTTACTCCCCTTCCAACCAACCAACGTACATCTGGGTTTTTGCCTTGAAAGTTTAGGTAGGTTTGGTGGGGGCCCGGAATACACAGTGTTAAGCTCCTTGTTAGAAAACAGCAAAAAGTATGCAATATCTAACATAGAATAGGAGTTTATATAAATGCTATGTGTCCGGTGCATCAATAAATAGGACATATAAATAATGATGGCAATCATGAAGGGGGTCATGCTGTTAAAAATAAGACAGTAAGCAGCTTTTAACTTACTGTACTTGATTAAATCTTAGAGAATCCTTTCAGTTTTTATAGCTGAGCTGAAATAAAAAATTGCCTAGTTCCATAATTTGCATAATCCATTGTGATGTCACAGAACAAGCAGCAGATAATTCTAAGAAGCCTGTGTTAGTTCCACACTGCCTAATTTGCATAATCCATTGTGATGTCATCGATGATGTCACAGAAGCGGCAGCCTATAAATAAGGACACGCTGTGATATTTTCTCAGTTGTTCACTGACTTCTCTCGGAGTAACAGTGTCCAGCGCTCTCTCTGCGACTTCACAGTCTACAGAACCTTGTTCTTCGCCCAGTGCCCCGACGTTGTACGCACTTCTGCATACAATGAGCGGCACATGCCTTTTGTTACTGCTCTGCCTGATCCTCTTGGGTCATCTGGAAGCAAGACCATATCCAAGACCCCAGATGGATAAGCAGGCAGATAGTCCTCATCTTGCTACCACAGATGAACCTGACGGCGGCCCCTTTCATCGCTATAAAGTCATCTTGGATCCTGATCTGGGTAACCAGCGCGCGGCAGAATACATCTATAACCGGAACGCCCTCAGAAACAGGATCAAGCAAAGACTAGCCGCTCACCATGGGATAATAACAACAACCCAACAGCGTGTAAGAGACCTCCGCCTATTTAACATCCTGAACAGGCCGCCTCCTCCCCCTCCTAAAAAGAGCGGACTGGAGGAGGTTCTATCAACTATGAAGCAGATAGTGATATTTGTCTTCGTGGCCATAGTCATCTGTGTGATTCTCTGCCTCCGTTATTCCAAAGACATGGTTGATACACATGCCGACAAGATCCCGCTAGACAAAATTCTGGATTTGTACAGCAAATCACAAGGGGCAGATTGATACCATCCACCTGCCATGTAGGCTCCGAACATCAAGCCTAAAGAAGCAGTTACCATCAACCCGCTATATAACATCTAAAGACCAAGCGGGAAGAGGCAGGTTACCATCCGCATCCACTCTCCAAGGACGATCAGGATCGGCAGGACTCTTTGTCTGTGAGCAGTATGCCTCCTACTTCGTTCCTTCAGCAGGTGCCATTGCCTGACAGATGGATGCTATTAGCTAGTTTAGTTTTTTTTATTTTTCCGTTTGTTATTTTGGTAGTTAGTGTAGGGACTCGCAAGACATGAGGCCCCTTGACGTGGGTTGCGAGCTTAACACTTTTCACTGTTTCCACTCAACTTGCTTTATTTTACAATAATGAAAAGTGAACAAAGACCTCATGAAATTTTGGTGCCCGGGGTATGTGAGGTAAAATATATTTCCTTCTTAACAAATAATTGCAAGCTTCATTGGTGTGTTTGTGTTTTTTTCTGAAATTCCTTAGTGGAAATCATTGGGTCTCATTTACTAAGGATCACGCTACTCACTTTCGTCGGACTGTGCGCCTTTTTCGGGGATTACACAGCTTGCACAGGTATTTAACAAGTGTATGTGCTGGGATTTTGGCGCTCGTGATCCTTTTTTGGCGCAGCTGCGCTGGCTTCCATGCGACACAAATTAGGTGGCGTGCTGTCAGACGATCCAACTGATTCGTACTGAGCGCGAGATTTAACATTCAAATTGTGTCGCAAGCCCAAGCACTAACATGCACCACTAAAAAGATGGTGAACTCTGTTGTACCTGAGCGGGGAAGCGACACATGCAGGATATCATCCTTCTCTCCCTTCTCTCTCCACCCGAACTGGAACACAGCTACTGTCCACATTTCAGATCGTGCTTGACAAAGGTCGATTCAGACCGAAACGTCGCCAAGGAAACTTTATGATCTGTTGTTAAAAAAAAGTACCTTATTTTCATAAACCCGGTGGAGCTGTAATTATGAAATATATGATATGAAATAAATGATAATTCAAAATTCATCACAGGATGTGTGCTACGTTTCTCTCTACATGCAGGATATCAAGCGCACAATCTTAGTACATCACCGCACAGTGCATTCGAGTCGGACCATACACTTTCCTAGAACTCCAGCGGCCGGATATGTAAATGTGCCCCACTGCGTGACACATGATGCACATTGTTTGTGTTTCTGCTACAATGCAGCAGACCAAAACTGATTACAGTGCTGACTCTGCTGCATATTGGGGGAGCAGGAACATCTTATATGATGACACTAGTTCCTGCTTCCATGATATGCAACTGTTCACACTTAAACTTTATTATAGTTTGGTTCTGATTAACCAAAGTCTGGAGATTTGGGGTAAGTATGCTAGGTTAACCGTGACCATACACTAAGGGCCGGGACCACCCTCGTCTTCTACCCTGGGGCGCCTTCCTGGCTCTCAATAGCGATTAGCAATATGTGCATCTTTAAGACACGCATATCGCTGGTTACTGGACGGAGAAGTCATTGCTTAGGCAACTGCGACACCTGGGTCATATATTGAGAGGACGCCGGCGGAGAGAGAGGAGGCGGTTGCAGGGAGCTCAGGTAGTTAGGTATTATTATTTTATTTTTTTTGCAGGGGCTGGCACTGTCTGAATATATTATAGGGACAGGTAGCTGATAGGCTATACACAAGAGGCTGGCTACATACAGGGTCTGACTGGCTATATACTATGGGGCTGGATACATAAAGGGTCTGGCTGGCTATATATCATAGTTTATACGGTTGAAAACAGACACATGTCCATCAAGTTCAACCAAGGAAAGGAAGGGATTGGATGAGGAAGGGCGGTGGGGGAAATAATTTTATATAACATAACCATCAAGGTTATTTAGGTGTAAAAAGGCATCTAGACCCTTCTTGAAGCTCTCTACGGTCCCTGCCTCTTGTGATTAAACCTTTATTTCTTCAGACAGAGACAGCGCCCCCTCGTCTTTTGATTTGATTTAATCTGAAACAATATACCACCATATTTTTTGTATGGACCATTCATATATTTATATAAATTAATCATGTCCCCTCGTAGTCGTCTCTTTTTCAGACTAAATTAATCTAGTTGTTTTAATCTAGCTGCGGGTAGCTGCGGAGCCACTGGAGCAGCTGCGGGAAGCTGCGGAGCCACTGGAGCAGCTGCGGGAAGCTGCGGAGACACTGGAGAAGCTGCGGGAAGCTGCGGAGCCAATGGAGCAGCTGCGGAGCCACTGGAGCAGCTGCGGGAAGCTGCGGAGCCACTGGAGCAGCTGCGGGAAGCTGCGGAGGCTTGGGCGCCACGGGAGCAGCTCTGGGAAGCTGCCGAGGCTTGGGCGCCATGGGAGCAGCTCTGGGAAGCTGCCGAGGCTTGGGCGCCACGGGAGCAGATCTGGGAAGCTGCAGAGGCTTGGGCGCCACAGGAGCAGCTCTGGGAAGCTGCGGAGGCTTGGGCGCCACGGGAGCAGATCTGGGAAGCTGCGGAGTCACGGGAGCAGCTCTCGGAAGCTGCGGACTCAAGGGAGCAGCTCTGGGAAGCTGCAGAGTCACTGGGGACACTGGGACAAGGCAGGAGGGACGAAGTAGTCAAACTTGAGGTGGTTCAAACCTGGACTGGATCTTTCTCAGGAACTTGGTATGGGTAACCATGTCTGGGTCACCACTATCCCATTGACGGGTAGGCCAGTCCAGCGCCTCTCCAGTGAGCAAAGAAAAAACAAATACCATGCGTTCAGGGGTGGACTGGGTGAACATCAGCTCAAGGTGCTGCAAACACTGGGAAACAAATCTACTGCACAATTTGGGGTTGCCATCAAATTTGTCCGGCAAAAAATTTTTGGGTCCAGTCTCTACAGCCGGAAAACATAGTGGGGTGACTGAAGCAATGGGAGGAGTTGCGGGAGCCTTCTGTTGGGAGGCAATCATCCGAAGAGTGGCAGTGAGTTTGTCCAAGAGTTCCTTTTGGGCAGCAATCTCTTGGGACTTCTGGGCGATGGTGCTAGGGAGGTCACCCAGTAGCAGGTACGGATCCTTGACACTGTCCATGGCTTTTGCAGAGATCATGACCTTGGCGGAGTCCATGGCCGGATCTTAAAGTCACAATCTCAGGGAAATAATTAGTGGACTCCCTGGACCACCACGGGGGATAACAATACTAGCCGCAACCCGGGAGCGGAGTCTAAGTGAATTCCTGGTCTTTGCCAGATGGTCTTGCTGCGGCGGGGAGTCACCAGGTCGCTCCGGGGGTGCGACTAGGCCCGCAATGGCAGCCATGGTAGGGACACGGGGACTACGGGAAGGCAGGACCATGAGAAGGCAGGACCTCGGATGGCTGGCAGGACCTCGGCTGGCTGGACCTGGGATGGCTACTGGATTACCGTACCGCCACAGGATACCAGGACCGCCACAGGATACCAGAACTGCCACAGGATGCCAGGACCTCCACAGGATACCAGGACCGCCACAGGACACCAAGACCTCCACAGGATAACAGGATCGCCACAGGACACCAGAACCAACATAGGACACCGGAACACGGGAACACCATGGGAACAACACGGAACACGGGAATCACAGAATACACGGAGGCGTCTGGAAACGCTCGGGAACATGGAGGGCTTTCTCTTCAGTAACAGGACATGGAGATCCGGCAGGGGATACTGGGAGTCGTCAGGCTATATAGCAGAACCTAGATGCCAGCACCAATAAGGAGGACGCTGGCCCTTTAAGTTCCTGAAGAGCCGTAGCATCAGGAGCGCGCAGCCTGGTCAGGAAGCAGGAGCACGCAGCCTCGGCAGGAAGCAGGAGCGCGGCCTCGGCAGGAAGCAGGAGCGCAGCCTCGGCAGGAAGCCGGCGTGGGACCCAGACAGGATCGACGTGGAGTCCGGAGCAGGGTGAGGTGAGTATGGACCTGGGGGAGTGGGGACAGCGGCAGCACAGCACGACACGGGTGCCCCCGCGATCCGAGACCTGGATTGCGGGGTCACCCGTGACAAGTAGTTTAAGAACTCTGGGGTGTAACCCATCTGGTCCAGGAGCCTTGTGCATATTTTTTATTTGGATCATGTCTACATTTAGCCTACATTTAGTCTACATTTTTTTTACTTAAAAAACTTATTGGGATTGGTTTTGCTATCTTTGGCCACCTGTCTTTCATTTTGTATTTTGGCTGATTTGATTTCCTTTTTGCAGATTTTGGTCAGTTTTTTTGTAAGTATTGAAAGCAGCAGGTGACCCGTCATATTTATATTTTTTGTGATTGCCCTCTTTTTTATCATTAATTGCCCTTTTAACTGTAGATGTAAGCCACACGGGGTGTAATATAGCCCGTCTATACTTGTTACCTGGCGACATGGGGCTGGCTACTTACAGGGTCTGGTTGGCTGCATACTGTGGGTCTGGCTGGCTTTATACTGGAGGCAGGGGGATGGCTGGCTATATCCTTCAAGCGGGGGATGGGCTAGCTGGCAATATACAGGGGACTGGCAATATACTGAGGTCAAGGGGCTGGCTGGCTATATACAGAGGGCTGACTTGCTATCTACTATGGGGCTGCCTGGCTATAAACTGGGGAGCAGGGACTGGCTGGCTATACACTGGGGCATGGTCTGGATATATAGTGGGGGGCAGAGGGCTGGCTAGCTATATACAGGTGATCCCCTACTTAAGGATGCCCAACTTACAGAGGACCCCTAGTTAAAGACGGACCCCTCTCCCCACTGTGACCTCTGGTGAAGTTCTCTCGATGCTATTACTATGGTCCCACACTGTAATGATCAGCTGTAAGGTGTCTGTAATGAAGCTTTGTTGATAATCCCTGGTCACATTACAGCAAAATAATTTGAAACTCCAATTGTCACTGGAGCAAAAAAAATGTTTTCTGGAACTACAATTATAAAACATACAGTTTCGACCTACATACAAAGTCAACTTAAGAACAAACCTAAGGAACCTATCTTGTACGTAACCCGGGGACTGCCTGTACCATGGGGCTGGCTGTTTAGTGGTGGCTTGGGCCACCTATATACTGAAGGCATGGGCATGCCAGCACATACTGGGGGTATGTGCTGACTATATTCTGGCTGGATATATAATGAGGGCATGATATATAATGAGGGGGAATATGGTAGTATATATCATAATATATTGAGGGATCACTTTGTATTATGTGTATATGCAGGGGGCACTTTGCTGTTATCAAGGAGACATTATATTGACTATGATTATTTTTAGGGACAGAGTGTGGAGATGGGGGATGTTCAGAATTAGCAGCCGGGCTCGGAAAAGAAGAGGAGCGCAGGTGTATATGTCTGGTTTGTATTTTGTTCAACAAAATGGTTGTTTTCCTTTAGCAGTGAACTTATACTTATAAAGACACAGACAACATTTTGTGACCAACAAAAGTAATTTATTAAGAACAATAGAAAAAACTGCAAAGAACATATTAGATGTCAAAAAATTCCCTAGTGAAGTAGCGAACACGAGGCCGAGCCCCAGCCTGCAAAGTCTTTTTGTCTAGTCAATCCCGGGGTGTCAACATTAAAAAAGACCAGTGCCGGGATGGAAATAAAGAGGAGCGCAGGGGAGTATGTCTGCTTTGTTTTTTGCTATCCTAAATGGATGATTTTCTTTAATTCTTTGGATTGGAACTATCACAGAAATGCTACATTTATATAGGTTTTAGTATGTTTTAAAATATTAGAAAAATGTAAAACCTTTTCTACAAAGCAAATTTCTTGGCTTTGTCATGTTCTGAAACTAATAACTTTTTTAAACTTCGGTGTACGGAGCTGTGGGAGGTGTCATTTGTTTCGGGACAAGTTGACGTTTTTATTGCTACCATTGGTGGAGTGAACAACCGTTTCATAACTTTTTGTTACATTTCTGTGTGTTTCCATATGCAGCAATAATCTGGGCTACAAGGACAGGGCTCAGCCCATGAGTTGTTTACTCCCCTTCCAACCAACCAACGTACATCTGGGTTTTTGCCTTGAAAGTTTAGGTAGGTTTGGTGGGGGCCCGGAATACACAGTGTTAAGCTCCTTGTTAGAAAACAGCAAAAAGTATGCAATATCTAACATAGAATAGGAGTTTATATAAATGCTATGTGTCCGGTGCATCAATAAATAGGACATATAAATAATGATGGCAATCATGAAGGGGGTCATGCTGTTAAAAATAAGACAGTAAGCAGCTTTTAACTTACTGTACTTGATTAAATCTTAGAGAATCCTTTCAGTTTTTATAGCTGAGCTGAAATAAAAAATTGCCTAGTTCCATAATTTGCATAATCCATTGTGATGTCACAGAACAAGCAGCAGATAATTCTAAGAAGCCTGTGTTAGTTCCACACTGCCTAATTTGCATAATCCATTGTGATGTCATCGATGATGTCACAGAAGCGGCAGCCTATAAATAAGGACACGCTGTGATATTTTCTCAGTTGTTCACTGACTTCTCTCGGAGTAACAGTGTCCAGCGCTCTCTCTGCGACTTCACAGTCTACAGAACCTTGTTCTTCGCCCAGTGCCCCGACGTTGTACGCACTTCTGCATACAATGAGTGGCACATGCCTTTTGTTACTGCTCTGCCTGATCCTCTTGGGTCATCTGGAAGCAAGACCATATCCAAGACCCCAGATGGATAAGCAGGCAGATAGTCCTCATCTTGCTACCACAGATGAACCTGACGGCGGCCCCTTTCATCGCTATAAAGTCATCTTGGATCCTGATCTGGGTAACCAGCGCGCGGCAGAATACATCTATAACCGGAACGCCCTCAGAAACAGGATCAAGCAAAGACTAGCCGCTCACCATGGGATAATAACAACAACCCAACAGCGTGTAAGAGATCTCCGCCTATTTAACATCCTGAACAGGCCGCCTCCTCCCCCTCCTAAAAAGAGCGGACTGGAGGAGGTTCTATCAACTATGAAGCAGATAGTGATATTTGTCTTCGTGGCCATAGTCATCTGTGTGATTCTCTGCCTCCGTTATTCCAAAGAAATGGTTGATACACATGCCGACAAGATCCCGCTAGACAAAATTCTGGATTTGTACAGCAAATCACAAGGGGCAGATTGATACCATCCACCTGCCATGTAGGCTCCGAACATCAAGCCTAAAGAAGCAGTTACCATCAACCTGCTATATAACATCTAAAGACCAAGCGGGAAGAGGCAGGTTACCATCCGCATCCACTCTCCAAGGACGACCAGGATCGGCAGGACTCTTTGTCTGTGAGCAGTATGCCTCCTACTTCGTTCCTTCAGCAGGTGCCATTGCCTGACAGATGGATGCTATTAGCTAGTTTAGTTTTTTTTATTTTTCCGTTTGTTATTTTGGTAGTTAGTGTAGGGACTCGCAAGACATGAGGCCCCTTGACGTGGGTTGCGAGCTTAACACTTTTCACTGTTTCCACTCAACTTGCTTTATTTTACAATAATGAAAAGTGAACAAAGACCTCATGAAATTTTGGTGCCCGGGGTATGTGAGGTAAAATATATTTCCTTCTTAACAAATAATTGCAAGCTTCATTGGTGTGTTTGTGTTTTTTTCTGAAATTCCTTAGTGGAAATCATTGGGTCTCATTTACTAAGGATCACGCTACTCACTTTCGTCGGACTGTGCGCCTTTTTCGGGGATTACACAGCTTGCACAGGTATTTAACAAGTGTATGTGCTGGGATTTTGGCACTCGTGATCCTTTTTTGGCGCAGCTACGCTGGCTTCCATGCGACACAAATTAGGTGGCGTGCTGTCAGACGATCCAACTGATTCGTACTGAGCGCGGGATTTAACATTCAAATTGTGTCGCAAGCCCAAGCACTAACATGCACCACTAAAAAGATGGTGAACTCTGTTGTACCTGAGCGGGGAAGCGACACATGCAGGATATCATCCTTCTCTCCCTTCTCTCTCCACCCGAACTGGAACACAGCTACTGTCCACATTTCAGATCGTGCTTGACAAAGGTCGATTCAGACCGAAACGTCGCCAAGGAAACTTTATGATCTGTTGTTAAAAAAAAGTACCTTATTTTCATAAACCCGGTGGAGCTGTAATTATGAAATATATGATATGAAATAAATGATAATTCAAAATTCATCACAGAATGTGTGCTACGTTTCTCTCTACATGCAGGATATCAAGCGCACAATCTTAGTACATCACCGCACAGTGCATTCGAGTCGGACCATACACTTTCCTAGAACTCCAGCGGCCGGATATGTAAATGTGCCCCACTGCGTGACACATGATGCACATTGTTTGTGTTTCTGCTACAATGCAGCAGACCAAAACTGATTACAGTGCTGACTCTGCTGCATATTGGGGGAGCAGGAACATCTTATATGATGACACTAGTTCCTGCTTCCATGATATGCAACTGTTCACACTTAAACTTTATTATAGTTTGGTTCTGATTAACCAAAGTCTGGAGATTTGGGGTAAGTATGCTTGGTTAACCCTGACCATACACTAAGGGCCGGGACCACCCTCGTCTTCTACCCTGGGGCGCCTTCCTGGCTCTCAATAGCGATTAGCAATATGTGCATCTTTAAGACGCGCATATCGCTGGTTACTGGACGGAGAAGTCATTGCTTAGGCAACTGCGACGCCTGGGTCATATATTGAGAGGACGCCGGCGGAGAGAGAGGAGGCGGTTGCAGGGAGCTCAGGTAGTTAGGTATTATTATTTTATTTTTTTTGCAGGGGCTGGCACTGTCTGAATATATTATAGGGACAGGTAGCTGATAGGCTATACACAAGAGGCTGGCTACATACAGGGTCTGACTGGCTATATACTATGGGGCTGGATACATAAAGGGTCTGGCTGGCTATATATCATAGTTTATACGGTTGAAAACAGACACATGTCCATCAAGTTCAACCAAGGAAAGGAAGGGATTGGATGAGGAAGGGCGGTGGGGGAAATAATTTTATATAACATAACCATCAAGGTTATTTAGGTGTAAAAAGGCATCTAGACCCTTCTTGAAGCTCTCTGCAGTCCCTGCCTCTTGTGATTAAACCTTTATTTCTTCAGACAGAGACAGCGCCCCCTCGTCTTTTGATTTGATTTAATCTGAAACAATATACCACCATATTTTTTGTATGGACCATTCATATATTTATATAAATTAATCATGTCCCCTCGTAGTCGTCTCTTTTTCAGACTAAATTAATCTAGTTGTTTTAATCTAGCTGCGGGTAGCTGCGGAGCCACTGGAGCAGCTGCGGGAAGCTGCGGAGCCACTGGAGCAGCTGCGGGAAGCTGCGGAGACACTGGAGAAGCTGCGGGAAGCTGCAGAGCCAATGGAGCAGCTGCGGAGCCACTGGAGCAGCTGCGGGAAGCTGCGGAGCCACTGGAGCAGCTGCGGGAAGCTGCGGAGGCTTGGGCGCCACGGGAGCAGCTCTGGGAAGCTGCCGAGGCTTGGGCGCCATGGGAGCAGCTCTGGGAAGCTGCCGAGGCTTGGGCGCCACGGGAGCAGATCTGGGAAGCTGCAGAGGCTTGGGCGCCACAGGAGCAGCTCTGGGAAGCTGCCGAGGCTTGGGCGCCACGGGAGCAGATCTGGGAAGCTGCGGAGTCACGGGAGCAGCTCTCGGAAGCTGCGGACTTAAGGGAGCAGCTCTGGGAAGCTGCAGAGTCACTGGGGACACTGGGACAAGGTAGGAGGGACGAAGTAGTCAAACTTGAGGTGGTTCAAACCTGGACTGGATCTTTCTCAGGAACTTGGTATGGGTAACCATGTCTGGGTCACCACTATCCCATTGACGGGTAGGCCAGTCCAGCGCCTCTCCAGTGAGCAAAGAAAAAACAAATACCATGCGTTCAGGGGTGGACTGGGTGAACATCAGCTCAAGGTGCTGCAAACACTGGGAAACAAATCTACTGCACAATTTGGGGTTGCCATCAAATTTGTCCGGCAAAAATTTTTTGGGTCCAGTCTCTACAGCCGGAAAACATAGTGGGGTGACTGAAGCAATGGGAGGAGTTGCGGGAGCCTTCTGTTGGGAGGCAATCATCCGAAGAGTGGCAGTGAGTTTGTCCAAGAGTTCCTTTTGGGCAGCAATCTCTTGGGACTTCTGGGCGATGGTGCTAGGGAGGTCACCCAGTAGCAGGTACGGATCCTTGACACTGTCCATGGCTTTTGCAGAGATCATGACCTTGGCGGAGTCCATGGCCGGATCTTAAAGTCACAATCTCAGGGGAATAATTAGTGGACTCCCTGGACCACCACGGGGGATAACAATACTAGCCGCAACCCGGGAGCGGAGTCTAAGTGAATTCCTGGTCTTTGCCAGATGGTCTTGCTGCGGCGGGGAGTCACCAGGTCGCTCCGGGGGTGCGACTAGGCCCGCAATGGCAGCCATGGTAGGGACACGGGGACCACGGGAAGGCAGGACCACGAGAAGGCAGGACCTCGGATGGCTGGCGGGACCTCGGCTGGCTTGACCTGGGATGGCTACTGGATTACCGTACTGCCACAGGATACCAGGACCACCACAAGATACTAGAACCGCCACAGGATACCAGGACCTCCACAGGATACCAGGACCGCCACAGGACACCAGGACCGCCACAGGACACCAGGACTGCCACAGGACACCAGGACCGCCACAGGACACCAGGACTGCCACAGGACACCAGGACCTCCACAGGATAACAGGATCGCCACAGGACACCAGAACCAACACAGGACACCGGAACACGGGAACACCACGGGAACAACACGGAACACGGGAATCACAGAATACACGGAGGCGTCTGGAAACGCTCGGGAACATGGAGGGCTTTCTCTTCAGTAACAGGACATGGAGATCCGGCAGGGGATACTGGGAGTTGTCTGGCTATATAGCAGAACCTAGGTGCCAGCACCAATAAGGAGGATGCTGGCCCTTTAAGTTCCTGAAGAGCCGTAGCATCAGGAGCGCGCAGCCTCGTCAGGAAGCAGGAGCACGCAGCCTCGGCAGGAAGCAGGAGCGCGGGCTCGGCAGGAAGCCGGCGTGGGACCCAGACGGGATCGACGTGGAGTCCGGAGCAAGGTGAGGTGAGTATGGACCTGAGGGAGTGGGGAAAGCGGCAGCACAGCACGATACGGGTGCCCCTGCGATCCGAGACCTGGATTGCGGGGTCACCCGTGACAAGTAGTTTAAGAACTCTGGGGTGTAACCCATCTGGTCCAGGAGCCTTCTGCATATTTTTTATTTGAATCATGTCTACATTTAGCCAGTCTAGTATATTACAGGATGCATAACTCACATTGGCACCACCCACATCAGAAGTTCTTTATTCTATTGTATAAACAGTGCTAAAAACCCCATTAAGTATCTCCGCCTTCTCTTGATCTCCAGTCACCGATGCACCATTTTCAGAATAAAGGGGTCCAACCTGCTCTGACCCATTTTTTTACTTAAAAAACTTATTGGAATTGGTTTTGCTATCTTTGGCCACCTGTCTTTCATTTTGTATTTTGGCTGGGGAGCAGGGACTGGCTGGCTATACACTGGGGCATGGTCTGGATATATAGTGGGGGGCAGAGGGCTGGCTAGCTATATACAGGTGGTCCTAAGGAACCTATCTTGTACGTAACCCGGGGACTGCCTGTACTATGGGGCTGGCTGTTTAGTGGTGACTTGGGCCACCTATATACTGAAGGCATGGGCATGCCAGCACATACTGGGGGTATGTGCTGACTATATTCTGGCTGGATATATAATGAGGGCATGATATATAATGAGGGGGAATATGGTAGTATATATCATAATATATTGAGGGATCACTTTGTATTATGTGTATATGCAGGGGGTACTTTGCTGTTATCAAGGAGACATTATATTGACTATGATTATTTTTAGGGACAGAGTGTGGAGATGGGAGAGCGAGGCCCAGGGTGTTCAGAATTAGCAGCCGGGCTCGGAAAAGAAGAGGAGCGCACGTGTATATGTCTGGTTTGTATTTTGTTTAACAAAATGGTTGTTTTCCTTTAACAGTGAACTTATACTTTCTCACTTTTGTATGATTACTATTTTTTGAAAATAAAGACACACACAACATTTTGTGACCAACAAAAGTAATTTATTAGGAACAATAGAAAAAACTGCAAAGAACATATTAGATGTCAAAAAATTCCCTAGTGAAGGAGCGAACACGAGGCCGAGCCCCAACCTGCGAAGTCTTTTTGTCTAGTCAATCCCGGGGTGTCAACATTAAAAAAGACCAGTGCCGGGATGGAAATAAAGAGGAGCGCAGGGGAGTATGTCTGCTTTGTTTTTTGCTATCCTAAATGGATGATTTTCTTTAATTCTTTGGATTGGAACTATCACAGAAATGCTACATTTATATAGGTTTTAGTATGTTTTAAAATATTAGAAAAATGTAAAACCTTTTCTACAAAGCAAATTTCTTGGCTTTGTCATGTTCTGAAACTAATAACTTTTTTAAACTTCGGTGTACGGAGCTGTGGGAGGTGTCATTTCTTTTCGGGACAAGTTGACGTTTTTATTGCTACCATTGGTGGAGTGAACAACCGTTTCATAACTTTTTGTTACATTTCTGTGTGTTTCCATATGCAGCAATAATCTGGGCTACAAGGACAGGGCTCAGCCCATGAGTTGTTTACTCCCCTTCCAACCAACCAACGTACATCTGGGTTTTTGCCTTGAAAGTTTAGGTAGGTTTGGTGGGGGCCCGGAATACACAGTGTTAAGCTCCTTGTTAGAAAACAGCAAAAAGTATGCAATATCTAACATAGAATAGGAGTTTATATAAATGCTATGTGTCCGGTGCATCAATAAATAGGACATATAAATGATGATGGCAATCATGAAGGGGGTCATGCTGTTTAAAATAAGACAGTAAGCAGCTTTTAACTTACTGTACTTGATTAAATCTTAGAGAATCCTTTCAGTTTTTATAGCTGAGCTGAAATAAAAAATTGCCTAGTTCCATAATTTGCATAATCCATTGTGATGTCACAGAACAAGCAGCAGATAATTCTAAGAAGCCTGTGTTAGTTCCACACTGCCTAATTTGCATAATCCATTGTGATGTCATCGATGATGTCACAGAAGCGGCAGCCTATAAATAAGGACACGCTGTGATATTTTCTCAGTTGTTCACTGACTTCTCTCGGAGTAACAGTGTCCAGCGCTCTCTCTGCGACTTCACAGTCTACAGAACCTTGTTCTTCGCCCAGTGCCCCGACGTTGTACGCACTTCTGCATACAATGAGCGGCACATGCCTTTTGTTACTGCTCTGCCTGATCCTCTTGGGTCATCTGGAAGCAAGACCATATCCAAGACCCCAGATGGATGAGCAGGCAGATAGTCCTCATCTTCCTACCACAGATGAACCTGACGGCGGCCCCTTTCATCGCTATAAAGTCATCTTGGATCCTGATCTGGGTAACCAGCGCGCGGCAGAATACATCTATAACCGGAACGCCCTCAGAAACAGGATCAAGCAAAGACTAGCCGCTCACCATGGGATAATAACAACAACCCAACAGCGTGTAAGAGACCTCCGCCTATTTAACATCCTGAACAGGCCGCCTCCTCCCCCTCCTAAAAAGAGCGGACTGGAGGAGGTTCTATCAACTATGAAGCAGATAGTGATATTTGTCTTCGTGGCCATAGTCATCTGTGTGATTCTCTGCCTCCGTTATTCCAAAGACATGGTTGATACACATGCCGACAAGATCCCGCTAGACAAAATTCTGGATTTGTACAGCAAATCACAAGGGGCAGATTGATACCATCCACCTGCCATGTAGGCTCCGCTACATCAAGCCTAAAGAAGCAGGTTACCATCAACCTGCTACATAACATCTAAAGACCAGGTCGGAATAGGCAGGCGGATGCTATTAGCGGACATTAAGTCTTTGGACTCTTAGTTTATTTTTTTTTTATTTTTCCGTTTGTTATTTTGGTAGTTAGTGTAGGGACTCGCAAGAGATGAGGCTCCTTGACGTGGGTTGCGAGCTTAACACTTTTCCAACCAACTTGCTTTATTTCAAAATAATGAAAAGTGAACAAAGACCTCATCAAATTTTGGGGCCTAAGGGAACATGAGGTAATGTATATTGCGATGTAAGTTATGTGTGTGACTTAGCGCATAGTGGATAATGAATGTAGTAGATCTTGGGGGATAACACATGGGGGGATCTGCAGATCTGCAGACTGGTAACAATATATTTAGCTGCATGGCAACCGTTCCATTGCCATGGCAACTCCTAAGTCTCCCAAGGCCATGTAGCCCAACAGACTGGTTTCCATGGCATCAAAAAGGATTCAGTGGAAACAAACTGGATGCCACATAGACAGAGAAGTTGCCCAGGGAGACGTTAAGGTTGCCATAGGATAAAAAATGGTTGCTATGATGATGGTAGTGAATGCCTTTAGGTGTTAACCTTTTCTTTTCCACAGGCAAAGTAGAAACGATCAGACCATCTAGGGTTAATGTACCCTAGAGGGTCTAAAAAAAATAGTGAAAAAAAAAAGAATTTTTTTTTTAAATGTAAAAAATTTATAAAATATTAAAAGTTCAAATCACCCCCTTTCCCTAGAACTCATATAAAATATAACAAACAGTAAAAATCACAGACATATTAGGTATCGCCGCGTCCCAAAATGCCCGATCTATTAAAATATAAAAACGGTTACGGCCGGCGGTGACCTCTGAGACGGGAAATGGCGCCCAAATGTCCAAAAGGCGACTTTTATACCTTTTTACATGACATAAAAAATGTAATGAAAAGTGATCAAAATGTCACACAGTCCTCAAAATGGTAGCAATGGAAACGTCGCCTAATTTTGCAAAAAATGAACCCTCACACAGCTCCGTACACTAAAGTATGAAAAAGTTATTAGCGTCAGAAGATGGCAACATTTTTCATAAAAATTCAAGTTTCATAAAATTTTTCATACACATTCGTTTAACCCCTAGGCGCACCATGACGTTATAGTACGTCCCCGTGGCAAGCATGCCAGACAGATTACACTGCTCTACAATAAACTAGCATTGTAGAGCAGTGTATTGAACTTGAACCAGCGATGCTCTGATCTGTTCAAGTTCAAGTATGTATAAGTAAAAAAAAGTGAAAAACACTAAACACTACACATTAGAATAAATAAAAAATAAATACCTTATATACTCGAGTATAAGCCTAGTTTTTCAGCACAAAAAAATGTGCTGAAAACCCAAACTCGGCTTATACTCGAGTAAAAAATATATAGGTTTTTGTGGTAAAATTGGGGGTCTCGGCTTATACTTGGGTCGGCTTATACTCGAATATATATGGTATATTAAAATATAAGCCCCTAAAATGTCACTTTCCCATAAAAACACTTAATAAAGTATAAAAAACACAAAAAACCTGCATATTTGGTATTGCCGCGTCCGTAACAATCTGTATAATAAAACAGAATTGTTACTGGACCCGCACGGTAAACGCCGGAGAAAAAAAAAACGCAAAAACGTTCCGAAAAAAGATAATTTTTAATTAATACCCTATAAAAAATGCTCTAAAAAGTGATTTAAAAAATGTTATGCACTCTAATATAAGCCCACTCAAAAGAGCAACTATTCTCGCAAAAAATAAGCCCTTAACCAGATTTTTCAGCCGAAAAATAAAAAAGTTATGCATATGAAAAGATGGTGATGCTAAAATGAACAAATTAGTTTTTATTCAGTCCAATTGAATAAAATACACAAAACTCCCACATATTTGGTATCCCTGCGTCCGTGATAATCTGCATAATAAAACAGAATCATTATTAGATCCGCAAAGTGAATCCCGTTAAAAAAAAAAAAAAAAAGCTCCAAAAAAAGATAATTTTCAATTACCGGTAATACCCTATAAAAAATGCTCTAAAAAGTGATTTAAAAAATGTTATGCACTCTAAAATAAGACCACTAAAACGAACAATCCTTCTCGCAAAAATTAAGCCCTTAAACAGATTTGTGAGGCGAAAAATAAAAAAGTTATCTATATGAAAGACGGTGATGCTAAAATTAAAAACATTTTTGCCAAATTACTTTTTTTTAGTAAAAATGGGAAAAAATAAAAAATCTATATAAATGAGGTCTTTTCGTAATCGTGGCGACCCATAGAATAAAAATAATATACTATTTTTATGGTATGGTTAATGACCAAAAAAATAACATAAAAATTTTCCTAAAAATTGATGATTTTCATTTCCTCCACCAACAAAGAGTTAATAAAATCTCACCAATTTGCTATAGATGCCCCAAATTTACGTACCAGAAAAGTGCATCTCATGTGGCAAAAGAAATAAGCCCCTATAGGTGCACATTAAAAAAAGAAAAAAATTATAGCCTGTACAATGTGACATAGCATAGCTGAGTCCCGTAGGGGTTAATTTTTGAAAATGTATTAAAACACAAAAAAAACTGTATTTGTTATCACCGTGATCGTACCTAACCAAAGAATAAAGTATAGGTGTTATTTGGAGTGAAGAGTGAAAGTCGTAAACGCTGAGCCCACAAGAACGTGACTCACACTAATTTTTCTTAAATTTTTCCACATTTGGATTTTTTTTCCTGCTTCCCAGTACACGGCATGTTATAATAAATAACATCACGGGAAAGTAAAATTTGTTACGCACAAAATAAGCCCTCACACAGCTCTGTACACGGAAAAATGAAAAAGTTATGGATTTTTGAAGGTGGAGAGCGAGAAATGAGCGAAAAAACCCTGCTTCCTTAAGGGGTTAATATCGTCCTTTATTTAATCATGAAACACTCTAGTTTTATAATAAAAGGAACAGATACTGGTTAGGACGGATTTTTTGTGGTTGCCATGGGAGACAGAGCAATTGCCATGGAAATAGGTAGTTGGTACGGAGACGGAGTAGTTGCCATGGGAAACTAAGTGGTTGCCAACTAAAACAGTTTTGTTGCCAGGGAGATAGACTGGAGACAGAGCCGTCGCCATGGGAGATGGAAAGGTTGCCATAGGAGACTACGTGATTTCCATGGTGACCGGAGCTGTTGCCATGCTGGTGGACTGGTTGCCTTAGGAGACTTAGTAGTTGCTGTGGGAGATGGAGTGGTTGCCATGGTGATGGAGCCGTTTAAACATTCGCAATAGGAGTTAGAGGGGAGTGTGAGAGGGGTTAGCACACGTCTCAGCTGATGCTATGGAGGCAGTATAAGGGTGCGTACAGATGGCCAGGCTTTCAGATGCAGTTTTCAATGTCCAAATCAGGAGCAGAGTACATAAAAGAGGAGGAGGAGCTTCTCTCAATGATCTGTTCTCATCCATTATGATCCACACCTGCTTTTGGCTTCAAAAACCGCATCTAAAAAACTGAATGTGTGAACGCACCTTGCGTTTTGGTAGCATTTCGAAACACATTACAACAACTGAGCAGAGGTGGACTGCCTAATAGCACTACTGTTTACATTTGTTAACGCATACGTTTTTGACCAGTTTTAATTTAGATAATTGGTAAAACGGGCCAAAAAACACGATCAAAACGCCATGAGTGCCATCACCCCTAGGGTGATGCCACACATTAGCATTTTGATTCTGTTTTGTAGCAGAATCAAAGCGCACTGGGGCGGCCCAAATGTGGCGTTTTTGGTCTGTTTTTAGGGTTATGCCACACATGGCGTTTTTGGTCCATTTTTGGTCCGTTTTTTCCCAATTATCTTAATAGATAAACAGGTTGTAAGCAGCCAAATGCATCGTAAACAGCCAAAAACGGACTGAAAACGGATGTTTAAAAACGGACCAAAAACGCCATGCGTGGCATCACCCTTAGGGCGCTGTCCCATGTTGCGTTTTATGGAAACGCCTGCGATCGGGAACAAGCCGCCAGTGTTTTGCATCATAGTAACGCAAAACACCGGCGGCTCATTCCCACTCCATAGAAACGCTGATGTGGTCGGGCCACGGCTTGCCTCGGTGGGTGCCGTTTGGTATACGTTTGCGTCTGCGAACGCAGCCAAAACACAACATGGGGCAGTGCCCTAAGGGTGATGGCACACGTATGCGTTTTCAATCCGTTTTCAATCCGTTTTCAATGCGTTTTTTTAAGCAAAACGGGCCAAAAACGGATTGAAAACGGATTGAAAACGCATACGTGTGACATCACCCTTAAGCATGCGTTTTTAGTCTGTTTTAAAACAAATCCGTTTTTGACCATTTTCCATGCGTCTTAATAGATAAACAGGTTCAAAGCAGCCAAACGCATGGAAAACGGTCAAAAATGGATGTGTTTTAAAACAGACTGAAAACGCATGTTTAAAAATGGAACAAAAGCCAGTGTGGAATCACCTTCAGGCCGCGTTCACATGTTGCGTTTTGAACCCGTTTTAAGCAGTCTGTTAAAAAACGCATGCGTTTGAAAATACATCCGTTTTTGACCCGTTTTAATTAAAATAATTGGTAAAAAACTGTCAAAAACGCATGCGTTTTTAACGGACTGCTTAAAACGGCCACAAAACGGCCTTACTGTTGCTAAATTGCCTTATGGGCACACGGCCGGGCGTAGAACGAAAGGAGCGCCATTCAGAGTAGATCTGTATTGTCACATTTTACAGGCTATAAAATGTAAATTTGTACATATGGGGGATTATTTTTTTGTGGGTGAGATCCACTTTTCTGGTACATAATTTCCAGGGGGGTTCAATAGCTAATTATCAGATTTTATTAACTCTTTCTTGGAAGTGGTTAAAAAAAACATTCATTCTTGTTTATGGTTTTTTGCATTTTTTTCCCAGACATTCACAGTACCAAAAGAATTATTATAATTATTTATTCTATGGGTCATCATGATTATGGCAATACCCCATTTATATGGCTTTTTTATAGTTAACTTGTTTTGCAGAATATAGAAATCATTTTGCGAGAAATTTGCTTGTTTTTGCATCGCCATGTAACAATGTGCAGAACATTTATATTTTTTGGTTACAGAGCTGTTTTACCGTTATTTTTTGCCGGAAAAGCTATAATTTTTCTTGGTATCATGTTGATGTAAATGTTACTTTTTAACTCCTTAATGACGCAGCCTGTTTTTTTCTCTTCCTGTGGTAATAACTTTTCAATACTTTAAGATATCCTTGTGCTTTTGAGATTGTTTTCTCGTGAGGCATTGTAGTTTATGTTAGTATTATCATTTCGGTGATCAGTTTCTTTTGGGGGGGGTAAAAATTCAATAATTTAGGAAAAATTTGAAAAAAAAATGACAATTTTCAAATTTCAAATGTTATACTTTTTCGACAAAAAGTCATACCACAAATTTTTTTTTGTAGAAACCTTTTGCCATTGGTCTTATTTTTATTTTCATAATTTGTTTTACATTTCCATTTTTTTTACGGATCTGAGAAGGTTTCAAGTTTTCGTAGCAACTTCTCAGATTTTCAAGAGATTTGAAAAATGCTAAATTTTTAGTGACCAATTCAGTTTGGAAATGCCCTATAAAGGCTTATGTACTATATACCCCCACAAGTAACACCATTTTATGAACCTAACATCTCAAACTATTCAAATCAGCATTTGAGAAGTCTGTTAACCCTTTAAATCTTTCTCTGGAAGCAAACAAAAATGGATTGAAAATTTTGAAATTTCAATTTTTGAATAAGATTATTTTCATTTAGCCCTAAAATAGACAAATTCAGAAGGAATTTGAGGTAAATATACATCCCAAAATGTTTTCCCTGCTTCTTCCGAGTACGGTAATACCAGACATGTGGATGTCAACTGCTCTTTAGTCGTATGTCCAGAACAGAGTTTGTACCATTGGGTTTTTGGAAGGCCAATTTGACTGCAAATGTTTTGTGGTGCCACAGTGTAATTGAAGAGCCCCTGAAGTAACAGTATAATAGAAAACTCCCAAAGATGTCACCATTAAGGAAACTAGACCCCTCAAAGAATTTATCTGGGGTTGGGGGTGAGCATTTTAACCCCCAACATGCTGGCCAAAATCTAATGCAAAGTAAATGGTGCAGAGTAAAAAATGTGTTTTTATCTCAAAAATGTAATTTTACTGCCTAATATATTGTATCCCACCCATGCCAGTTTAGACAAACACCCCAAAAATCATTCTGCGGGTTGTCCCGAGTACGGCAATACCACACATGTGCCAAAAATTGGCAGGCTGGGTACACAGCAGGGATGAGAAGGGAAGGAGCAAAATTTTGCTTTTGGAGCTCCATTTTCACCTGTCTGGATTTGGAGTGCCATGTCATGTTGGCAGGGCCCGTGAGGTGCCAGTGCAATAGAAACCCCAGAGAAATTATACCATTTTGGAAACTAGATCCCTCAAAGAATTTATCTGGGGTTGGGGGTGAGCATTTTAACCTCCATCATGATGGTCAAAATTTAATGCAAAGTAAATGGTGCATATTAAAAATTGTGTTTTTATCTCAAAAATGTAATTTTAGCAATTAATATACTGTGCCCAACCCATGCCACTTTAGACAAACACCCCAAAAATCATTCTTTGGGTTGTCCCGAGTACGGCAATACCACACATGTGCCAAAAAATAAACAGGCTGGGCACACAGCAGGGCTGAGAAGGGAAGGAGCGAAATTTTGCTTTTGCAGCTCCGCTTTCACACGTTTGGATTTAGAGGGTCATGTCATGTTCGCAGGGCTCGTGAGGTACCAGTGCAATAGAAACCCCCAAGAAATTATACCATTTTAGAAACTACAACCCTCAAAGAATTTATCTTGAGGTGTGGTGAGCATTTTAACCCCCAACATGATGGTCAAAATTTAATGCAAAGTAAATGGTGCATATTAAAAATTGAGTTTTTATCTCAAAAATGTCATTTTAGCACCTAATATACTGTGTCCAACTCATGTCACTTCAGACAAACACCACAAAAATAATTCTTTGGGTTCCTAGAATTAATATTTGTGAGTTTTTTTGTGTTTTTTTACGGCGTTCACCATACTGGTTCAGTGACAATTGTATTTTAATGTACGGGTTGTTACGGATGTTGTGGGGTTTTTTTGGGTGGTTTTCCATTTTTTTATGTTTTATTTGATTATTGCATGGGATGGGACTTCAGGGGACTTTTATTCTTTTAAAAAATTTTTAATTGCACAAAAAAACATGAAAAAGTGATCATTTGATACTAATTTATTTCAGCATATTGCATATCAGCATGATCCTAACAGGCTGCTAACGAAGGCAGCCCTTGGGTACGTGGTGCCACCGTACTGTATGGTGCATGGCAAAAAGATAAAGCATGCTCTATCTTTTCCTATGTTTACGACCCGACGCCATGCTTCACTATGGAGAGGGGAGGGGTGAGTAGCGCCTCTCTAGCACACTGCTGTATGTTTGCCTGGGCTGAGGGTGATGCCACACATGGCGATTTTGGTCTGTTTTTTTAACCCCTTACCAACATTAAGGGTGGTGCGTTCCCGCAATTTGCGGTACTATTACGTCAAACTTCTGGCGCCAGAAGCTATATAGCAGGCGAACCTATGGCACGGGTGCCAGAGGTGGCACTCAGACCCCTCTCAGGAGGGGGGGGGGCAATACAATTGAAAGATGTGGAAGAACAGGTAGCAATAAGTTACTGCTTAAAATGCCATGTTGGCACTTCAACCAAAATCCACTTATTTTCCCGTGTAGTTTGGGCACTCTGTCTCCAAAAGGTTCGCCATCACTGCTATATAGTATAGCCGACACCCGCCTCTAACACCAGCGATCGGAGATTTCTCTGTTCACGGGTGCTAACCCCTAACAACGCGGCATGCTAGGGGCATTTAACAAGAATCGACCCCCCTCCTCCCCCGCGCGGCGCTTACCGTGGGGATTCGTTGCTCCGTTCGCTGCCCCGGGACTGCCAGTACCCCGGAACTGCGCGATCGTCTTCCACACTGAGCATGAACAGCATGCTCAGTGTGTCACATAATACAGTGTAATACATCTGTATTACACTGTGTAAGTTGAAGAAGAGCTTGAACAAGCGAGCAGTGGATCGCTTGTTCAAGCCAACCTGTAAAAGTAAATTTAAAAAAGTTAAAAACATTGAACAAAAACATTTTGTAATAAAAATAATTAATTAAATAAAGTTAAAGTCCCCTAAACACAAACATTCCCTATACACATGTAATAAAGTACAAAAAAAACCACTAAATCGCCAAAAAACCCACATATTTGGTATCGCCGCATCCGTAACAATCCGTACAATAATTCAGAAACATTATTGGACCCGCTCAGTGAACGCCGTAAAAACAAAACATGAAAAACCCGCCAAAAATTTACATTTTTCATAAAATCTCTTCACAAAAATGTTCTAAAAAGTGATCAAAAAAAGTTATGTGCGCCAAAATGGTACCACTTGAAAGGACAACTCAACACGTAAAAAATAAGCCCTAAACCAGCTCTGTCAACCACAAACTATTAAAGTTACGTCTCCGAAAAGATGGCGATGCAAAAACAAATGAGATTTCCTCTATATTAGTTTTTATTCCAGTAAAATGTAAAAATAAATGAAAAACTATATAAATGAGGTATTACCGTAATCGTAGTTATCTATAGAATAAAGATAATATAGTATTTTTACGACCCCCAAAAAATATTAAAAGAAAGGAAACCAAAATTGACAATTTTCTTTTCACCCATACATTCAAGAGTTAATAAAATCTCATCAATAAGCTAATGACCCACTAAAATGAAATATTTGTGCATCTCATGTGGCAAAAAATAAGCCCTTACATGTCCAAATTGCCAAAAAAATAAAGATTGTATAGCCAATAAAAAGTGACAATGCATAATCAGCTCTGAATGGCGCAGCTCCCCTTCGATGCCCTGGCGTGTGCCCATACAGCAGGTTACCACCACATATGGGGTATTGTTATACGCGGGAGGGATTGGGTATCAAATTTTGTGGAGCGTTTTGGTATTTTATCCACTGAGAATTTGTACATTTTTTGAAAAACACATTCATTTAGCCAAAAAAATTTTACTTTCAAAATTGCATCCGATTTTGTTTTAACCCCTGTAAAACAATTAAAGGGTTAACAAACTTCATAAAGATTGTTTTACGTACGTTGAGGGGTGTAGTTTCTATAATGGGGTAATTTATGGGGTTTTACTTTTATTTAGGCCTCTCAAAGTGATTTGAAACCTGAGCAGGTCCCTCAATAGCAGGATTTTGTGTTTTTTATGAAAATGTGAAAAATCGCACGTGACGTTCAAAGGCCAATAATATCCTACAAAAATAAGAGTGTGCATAAAAAGCCAAGTCCACATAAAGTAGACATTTGGTGAATGTTAGTTATCATGTTGTTTTGTTGTTATGACTATGTGTGGAAAAAGTAGAACATTTTGAAGTTCAACTAACATGAAGTACAAAGTGTCACGAGAAAACAATTTTAAAATCACTTGGATATGTTAAAGCGTTCTGAAGTTATAACCACTTAGGCCGCGATCACACGTACCGCTAAGCGTCCGTCATAATGTGACGCTAGCGCACAGGGGGAGTTCCTCGGCCTGAACGCAGATTGTTAAGCCGATCGCATGCGTTTCTCTGGAAACGCATGTGCATTCGGGCCGAGGAACTCCCCCTGTACGCTAGCGTCGCGTTATGAACGGACGTCTAGCGGTACGTGTGACCGCGGCCTTGTAGTGACACAGGGCAGATTTGAAAAAATGGGCCGTGTCAGGAAGGTGAAAAGTGGCTTCTGCGTTAAGGGCGCGTTCACACATTGCGTTTTGAACTGCGTTTTCATTGCGTTTGAAACACATATACAACAGCTGAGGAGGGGTGATTTGCCTAATTACATCACTGTTAACATTTCCGTTTACAAAACGCATCGTAAACGCGATGTTAATGCATGCGTTAACAGCGTGTTTACAAATGTAAACGGTAATGTAATTAGGCAAATCACCTCTCATCAGCTGTTGTATATGCGTTTCAAATGCAATGAAAACGCGACCAAAACGCAACGTGTGAACGCGCCCTCATAACGCGACACTAGCGCACAGTGGGCGGGACTCGGGCCGATCGCATATGCGTTTCCCGGGAAACGCATGCGATTAATAACCCGATCGCATGCGTTTCTCTGGAAACGCATATGCAATCGCCCCAAACTCCGCCTCCTGTGCACTAGCGTCGCGTTATGAACGCGGCGCTAGCGGAACGTGTGAACGCGCCCTCAGGGGTTAACATGCATTTTCAGTCAGGTTAAAAACGCATCAGTTTTTTTAACGTTTCTGACCATTTTTCCTGATTATCTTAATAGATAAACAGGTTCTTCTCGTGTTTTTAAACGCATCCAAAACGAAAGTAGGTGGGGGGGTCTGTCTGAAACGCATGCGGTTTCATTGCAAATGCATATGCGTTTTGGCCAACCCTCCTCCCACTTTGCTTTTGGATGCGTTTAAAAACGCCACGTGGGAAGGCGCCCAAAGGGTTACTTTAATAAACATATGTCTCTTTATAACAGGTTATCTCTTGATATGGTAATTAGGGGAAAGTGTGGTATGTTCATTCTATATTGCAGGAGATGAACACAGGTAGGTCAAATGATTTCATTAAGAGAAGACTTCAGGAATACACACTGGGGGGGGGGGGTCTATTCCAGCCGACTGCCCAAAAAGAGGGATATAATACCCAGGATTGCTCAAGGAGGGAAGAGACCGGGTAATCCTCAGGGCGCGTTCACACGTTGTACTTTTGCTGCGGTTTCAAATGCATTACAGCTGAGATGAGGTGATTTGCCTAATTGCATTACTGTTAACGTTTGTGTTTACATTTCCACTGCATCTGCTAAAACACAATGGGGGTCATTTACTAAGGGCCCGAATCGCGTTTTTCAGCCGCGTTACCCGAATATTTCAGATTTGCGCCGATTTGCCCTGAATTGCCCCGGGATTTTGGCGCACGCGATCGGATTGTGGCGCATAGGCGCCGGCATGCACGCGATGGAAATCGGGGGGGGGGGCGTGGCCGTAAGAAAACCGGACCGATTCGGAAAAACCGCCGCATTTAAAAAAAAAAAAAAGTGTCGCTTGACATGCGCTTACCTGCACCCAGATTAGCTTGGTGAACTTCAGTGAACTCTGACGGAATTCAGCGCAGCAGCGACACCTGGTGGACATCAGGCGCAGGACCTTAGTGGATCGCCGGAAGACCCGAATCCTCCGCAGAGAACGCGCCGCTGGATCGCGACAAGACCAGGTAAGTAAATTTGCCTCAATGTAACCTCAGCATGTGATCAAGGGTGAAGGCAGTGGAATGCATCAAAAACGCAACGCATTGTGTGAATGCGCCCTCAGGGCGCGTTCACACGTTGCGTTTTGACCTGTGTTTTCATTGCGTTTAAAACGCATATACAACAGCTGAGAAGAGGCGATTTGCCTAATTACATCACTGTTTACCTTTCCCTTTACAAAATGCATCATAAACGCGATGTTAACGCATGCGTTAACAACACGTTAGCGTATGCGTTTTGTTAACGCATGCGTTAACATTCCGTTAACAAATGTAAACGGTAATTTAATTAGGTAAATTACCTCTCATCAGCTGTTGTATATGCGTTTTAAACGCAATGAAAATGCAACCGAATCGCAACGTGTGAACGCGCCCCCCAGGGTGCAGTCACACATGGCATTTAACACATGCATTTAAAAACACAGCTGAAAAGAGATTTGCCTAATTAAACAGCTGTTTACAAAATGTACACATTCATTAACATAGTTAATGCATGCATTTGTTAATGCAATGTTAACATGGGCATTAATATTCGCGTTTTGTAAATGCAAGTGTTAACAGCTGTTTAATTAGTCGAATCTCTTTTCAGCTATTTTAAACGCATGTGTTAAATGTGACGTGTGAGTGCACCCTGAGAGGAGGGGAACTTTGGGGGATTTTTGGGGATCTCTGAGCCATCACAAGAGGGAGGATCTTTTGCTACATCTCTGGAGGGATTATTACGGAGGATTTGTGTAGGCCAATAGGAACTCACTTTGGTAATATTATTGTTTTATAGTTAATGTATTTGGGTATTTAATATTGTCTTTTCTTCTTCTATTTTTTTTTTCTGTTGTTACCTTCTTTTTTATGCTTACTATTTTGATTTTGTTTGTAATATAATTTCTTGTTTTAAATATACAAATTGTTGCTGTGTTTTTGGTGCTGACCCGTCCTCTAGACCCCACACAGAGGTACTGTTGTTGGTCAGTATTATTATCATTTAATATAAATATTACCAATAATAGTATTTCTTACATATTTGGCAGGTAGAAGAGTGGGAAAGTTTGTGCCCGGAGAATTCATTGATATTGTGAATATTCTATAGTCATACGATCTGTGTAAAATTTGTATTTTTTTCAGGTAGACGTGTTTTCTGTGGTTGTGTTTTTTTTTTTTAATTATTATTTCTCGTTAGTTGTGTGATATGAAGTTTGATTGTCATGGAGGGTCTGTTTTTACCCTTAAGGGCGTGTTCACATGTTCCGCTAGCGCCGCGTTCATAACGCGACGCTAGCGCACAGGGGGCGGAGTTTGGGGCGATCGCATATGCGTTTCCAGAGAAACGCATGTGATCGGGTTATTAATCGCATGCGTTTCCCGGGAAACGCATATGCGATCGGCCCGAGCCCCGCCCAGCGTGCGCTAGCGTCGCGTTATGAATGCGACGATAGCGGAACGTGTGAACGCGCCCTTAGGGTGAGGACACACGTGGCGTTTTTGGGCCGTTTTTAGTGCGTTTTCAGATCGTTTTTGACCAGTTTGATTTAAGATAATTGGTCAAACCTGTCAAAAACGCATGCGTTTTCAAAAAACACATGCTTTTTATCAAAAACGTATGCGTTTTTTAACGATCTGAAAACGCACTAACTAAAAACGGCCCAAAAACGCCACGTGTGTCTTCACCCGTGAAGACACACGTGGCGTTTTTGGGCCGTTTTTACGAAGTGCGTTTTCAGATCGTAAAAAACCCATCAGTTTTTTTAAAACACGTGTTTTTTTGAAAATGCATGCGTTTTTGTCCGATTTTCCAAATTTGCGCAATTAAAAATGGACAAAAACGGATGCGTTTTTTAGCACATGCTTTTTTTACGATCTGAAAACGCACCTAGTAAAAACGGCCCAAAAACAGCCTAAAAACGCGTCGCGTTTTCATTGCGTTTGAAATGCATATACAATAGCTGATGAGAGGTGATTTGCCTAATTAAATTACCGTTTACGTTTGTAAACGCAATGTTAACGAATGCGTTAACAAAATGTGCGCATTAACATCGCGTTTATGATGCGTTTTGTAAACGGAAATGTTAACAGTGATGTAATTAGGCAAATCACCTCTCCTCAGCTGTTGTATATGCATTTCAAACGCAACGTGTGAACGCGCCCTCACAGAACTCTGCTTTTCTGGTTTGTACTCCTCTCATTCCAAAAGCGATAACTTTTTTTTATTTTTACAGAGATGTATGAGGGCTTGTTATCTGTGAAAAAAATCATCCTTTTTAGTGGCGCCAATTATATTTCATGCAATGTGCTGGAAAATAAATTCCAAGTGCGGTGAAATTGACACATTTGCAGCATTTTCTTGTGGGCTCTCTTTTACAGCTTTTATTCTTTGCTCCGAATTACATTTCCTCTTTATTCTTTGGGTTGATAGGATCACAGCGATGACGATTTAAATAGGTTTTATAAGGTTTAAGTAACTTTTTTCTTAAAAATCCTTTTCAAACTTTTTTAGGGCTGTTTATCTATAAGACATGTCTGTTTAGTCTGCTCTAAGCACCGCTGTATATTGTGTGATACGAATATTATTCAGTTGTCTTTTTTTCAACAATTTATTACAGATATTGGTTTCTAAATTTTAACATCAATTTCCTTCTTTCTCTTAATGCACAACCCTAGGATTCAAAAGTGAAAAAAGAAGTGACATAAACATCATTCAATCATTTTTTGAGATCTTCCTGAAAAATTACGCTATATGTCTGCAATGGCTTGTCCAAACCATGTACCAAAGACAGGCTGGATTATTCTATTTTTGGCTATATACAGTTATTGTATTTTTGTATTCTGTACATTGTACTACAATGGAGAATCACCTGAGCACAAATGTTATTCTGCAAAGCAGGATTTTAAGATTTCATTTAACTCTACAATCCCTTCAACAAAACCTGTCCTACCAGACCACCCAAAGGCAACACCACAAGACCAGACGAAATCATCAAATCAGTCTTCAATTATTATCCTTCTCTGGACATGGCCATTAGGATATTCATTTCCTCTTAATCAATGTCCTCCAGCAATTGAATCATCTGATTGCTCCTTTACAGTAGATCGCAGTGTGTATTCAATGGCCACTGCTGTTGTTATTAGTCATGTAGATGTGTCACACTCCAAATCTCTGTTACCACAAGGGCCAAGGCCTCCCAATCAGTACTGGATCTGGTTTAGTCTGGAGCCACCATCACATCTGAGAAATCTCACCATCATGGACAATCTCATCAATATGACCATGTCCTACAGGGCAGATTCTGACATCTTTACTCCCTATGGATGGTTGGAAAAGTCTGATGATAAGGAAAATTTTACTATTCCTCAGAAGACCCGATTGGTTGCTTGGGTAGCAAGTAACTGGGGAGCAAAACAGAGAAATGAGTATTATATCAAGTTTAAAAAGCATATCAAAGTAGACGTCTTTGGAAAGGGTCATTTAGTTCTTCCAAGAAATCAAACTTTGCAAACTCTGTCCACATATAAGTTTTACCTTGCTTTTGAGAATTCAGTTCACGAAGATTATATAACAGAAAAACTCTGGAGAAATTCATTCCTTGCAGGAACAGTTCCAGTTGTTATGGGTCCTCCACGTAAAAACTATGAACGTTATGTCCCACCAGACTCCTTTATTCACGTAGACGATTTTTCTAGTCCTCAAGAATTGGCTTCTTACCTCCTCAGTCTGGACAAAGATGAGCAAAAATACCTGCTGTATTTTAACTGGAGATCTAGTTATAAGCCAGTAAAAAATGAAAAATCTTGGGTTACTGAATATTGTAAAGTATGTAAAGCCCTGAAAGAAGCCCCGTTATATAGAACAATTCCAAGTATCGCTGAATGGTTCAAATAACCATAAAGTTTATCAATCCACAACAATTTTGTTAATTTATTGAGTCTCTTTGTATTCCAGAGACGTTGTATGAAATAAATTGTTTGTTTGCTTTTGTATTGGCTATACTCCTTGTTCTTTTTTTGACTGTGGTAATATTCTTATATTTGTTATACAAGGGCATCTTCTGTCTAAAATCAACTTCTAAAACTATGCTAATGTCCCAGAAAGGCTCTGGTAAAACTCTGTGCTGAAGCCTTCCTAGGCTATTACACTGTGCAGGAGCACTCCACCCTCCTACTATGTGCCGTAACGTCTCCTGCTACCATGAGATTGCATCAAGCAGAGAAAGGGGGGGAATTTCTGCTGGACCACATAGGGAGACAGTGTAACAGCCGGTGAAGCCTTTTGAGCTAGAACTTCACACTATAGCTTCATAGGCTGTTACATTGGGCAGAAGCACTTCCCCCTCCCACTGTGTGCACTTCCTGGTGTGCCTAGATCTATGAGAAAGTGTTCCTGATTTATCATGCTTTTGATGGTAGCATTTCTTTAACTGTATTGCCGTGATATGGAAGTGCAGGACAGCCTCCTTGTCTGCCCAGGGCTGTGACTCTGCTCCATATATGATTGCAGAAGTCTGACGCATACAATGCTTCCAGTCCACGTGAATGTACACTATTGATGGAGGGCACAGAGGGACCCATTATTGACACACCAACAGTACGGGACCTATGATATTTACTATAACACTTAGGCCCCTTCCACACTAGCGTTGCATTTCACGTCAGGGTGCAATGCGTGAAAAACTGACATTTTTGGCTGCGTTTTTGTTCCATTTTTCCTTGGAGTAATTAGCGTTTTTGCGTTTTTCACGCGCGTGTTGTTAGCGTTTTCGGCGCGTTTTTCACGCAAGTTGCAAACATCTGCGATCTATTCTGCACTGTTCCCCGTGTATATTATCTCCCGACAAGTTAGCAGATGTGAAGAACAGTGAAGAATAGAATAAAAACATTGAACACAGTGACCACAGGATCATTTAAGAGAAAAACACAGTGCAGAACACAGTTCACTGTTTTTATTCTATTCTTCACTGTTCTTCATTGTGTTTTTTTAATTAAATGCTCGATCGCGAGCAGGGGAAATACTGTTATTCTGGTCACCTAGCAACCCTTACGTTTAAAACGCATTGCACTCGCATTGCACTTGCAATGATTGCGAGTGCAATGCGTTCTTGATGCATCTCCATAGACTTGAATGGGGCGGGAAAAACGCGTGTGACATGCAAAAGTAGAGCATGCTGCGATTTTGACGCGCGTGAAAAACGAACGCAAGCACGCGCGTGAAAACCTACGCTAATGAAGAAAGACCCATTGAATACAATGGGACAGAGTGCAATGCAAGTTCTGCGCATCAAATGCACGCGCAGAACTCGCGCGTGAAAAACGCCAGTGTGGAAGGGGCCTTACAGGTTGCTTTGTTAGATAGTGAGAGTCCTCTGTCTTTTAACAAGTACCTTCACGCCATACAACTAAATATGTAAATCAGTAAGAGCTGTTTTCAGGGGGGTCACAGGCTGAGCACTCTCTATACAGAGCAGGAGTAAGCTGTTGCTTTAGATGCCTGTTGTGAACTGCTATGATCGGTGCTTGCAGCATTGCCAATATCAAACCTAACCATGGCACCTATACAGTGACGGTGCTGGGGAGTGGTTGTAAAGACTTAGGCCCCTTCCACACTTGCGTTGCAGATCACGTCAGACTCTGATCAGGGTGCGATCAGGGTTTGGAAAGTGAAAAACTGACATTTTGCATCAGAGTTCAATCAGTTTTCAGTCAGAGTTTGTTCAGTGTCTCAGTTTTTCATGCGAGGTTTCAATGCGTTTTTCACGCGCAGATAACGTAAGTGAAAAAGAACTCAGGGCTGAGCTCTATCTTTTCTATGGCAATTGATGCATGAAAAACGCATTGCACTTGCATTGGACTTGCATGTGTCTCAGAGTGCGATGCTTTTTTGATGCATCTCCATAGACTTGTATGGTGCGTTTTTCACGCGCGTGACTTGCAAAAGTAAAGCATGCTGAGATTTAAACGCGCATTAAAAAAATGCGGGTGTGTGTGTGAAAAAGAATGCACGTCTGAAAAAACCCATTGATTACAACGGGTCAGAGTGCAATGCAAGTTCTGCGCAGCAAAAGCACGCGCAGAAAACGTGCGTGAAAAACGCAAGTGTGGAAGGGGCCTTAGAGCTCTCATTCAGCCTGATCTGTAACATAATTACAATTGATAGATGTGTTGCAGTGTATTGAATCAGTGATTAGACTCCATAAGTTTAAAGTACCCTGGGGGACCAGAAAATATAGTAAAAATATTTAAAAAAAGAACACATATAAAAATAAACAAGTAAAATCATAAACATGTTCAGTATCTCTGTCCCAAAATGTCTGATCTATCAAACGTTAAACACTGAACAAAAGATATAAATGGTGCCCTCAGGAATTACAATTTGTCCAACAGATAACAAATCCTTGTTATCTCTGTAAACTGAAAAAAAATCAAAAAGATGTTTTTAATAATAGGTCCTACCTAATGTTGGACATTGAGTCCATGTTTGCACAATTAATATTTTAAAATACATTTCAAGTTCCTCCTCCCTGAACGCAAAAGCTTAAAGGGGTTTTCCCAAATGCAAATTAGGCCCTATTCACGGGACAGGGCCTAACTTACAGATCAGTGGGGGTCTCAGTACTGGGACCCCCTCAGATCACGGCTCGGCAATTTCCGTCAGCTCCATAGAGGTTAATGGAGCAGAACAGTCATGCGCGGCCGTCTGTTCCATTAGTCTGACGGAGCGACATCGGGTCCGACGGAGGTACGTTGGACCCCATCGAACCCCTCGTTTTCTTGATCTGGGGTGGGGTCTCAGCAAGTTAGGCCCTATCCCATCTCAGATTGTGGAGCTAGCGACCCTCTTGTGGCACAGCCGCACTGGTCTCCATGCGCCACAAATTAGGGGGCGTGCCGTCGGACGGCCCGACTAATTTGGACTGAACGCCGTATTTAACTATCAAATTGTGTCACACACCCTATGTTGAAGGTGCACTACATAAAAGATGGCGAACTCTGTCGGACCTGAGTGGGGGAACGTGCCCCTATGTGTTTGCATGTGTATGCATTTTCAAACACATTGGGGAAAAAACGCAGCTTAAAATGGGAACCCGTCATCACGGAGGCCATATTTGATTGATGACAGGTTGCAAAGGGGCAATTAATGCTGAATGCATCTTTTTGTTAGTAAGTAACAGGACATGTCCTATCTCTCTACGAAATATGGCATCGTGCACTGTATATTCCTATGGAGAGGGGCGGGGTTGAGCTGTGCTCATCCCCTGCTCCTCTCCGCAGCGCCGATGTATGCCCGCCATACTACGGTATGGCGGGCATACATTGTGTGAATGTAGCCTTAGACAGAGGAAGGGGATGTCTTCTAGATAGAAATCTTCATGGAAGCATGTGTCTATGGCACGCTGCCCTGACACACTTGGCCTCAGGTGACCAGGCCCAAGCAGACACCCACCTCCAGGAATCTGCCCCATCCTGCTGCTAAATCAGCCAACTATCCTCTCCAGCCTGAAGCTACCTTTACCAGGCTGTGAGGACCTCCTGTGGAACAATATCCACCCAGCCATCTCGACCCAGTTGAAGTTACTGCTGTTGTTGCCGTTGCCGAGTTCCAATAAAAGAAATGAAAGTTGAATGTTTTAGAGTGATCCCTGTGTTACCACCCCATGCATCACCATCAGGGATTCCATATCTACCCACGGTACCCAGCACCGTGACTGAAAACGAGAGCTTGGCTGCGCTCATCCAGCCACTCAGGTACTTGGGCTCCGGCTTCCCCAAAGCCATGAATAATAATGATAATAATTCCTTTATTTATATAGCACACACAGATTCCACAGTGCTACACAGAGCTTGCCAATCTAATCAACCTACCAGTATGTTTTGTGGGAGGAAACTGGAGTACCCAGAAGAATCAGCTTCTTGGGGAATGAAGGATGTGTCCTTCCTACATGCTTTCATTCTGCAATTTCAGGACCTTTGCAGTAATTTGATGGGTAGTTTGGGTGGCCATCAACCCCCTAGAAGGCTTGGGCCCCCGGGCTACCACCCTAAGCGCCTATATTATAATCCACTACTGATAGTAATGGTACACAGATCTCAAAGCTGTATTTATTTTAAACTTATACCATAAAGACACTACAGGCAGTCCCCAGGTTACATACAAGATATGGTCCATAGGTTTGTTCTTAAGTTGAATTTGTATGTAAGTCAAAACTCTATATTTTATAATTGTCGATCCAGACCAAAAAAATTTTTTGTCCCTGTGACCATTGGAGTTTCAAAATTTTTAGCTGTAATTGGACCAAGGATTATCAATAAAGCTTCATTACAGACATCATACAGCTGATCATTGCAGTCTGTGACTATAGTAAAGCTTTCAGAGAGCTTCATAAGAGGTCACAGTGGGCAGAGGGGTCAGTCTTTAAGTATGGGTTGTCTGTAAGTCGGGTGTCCTTAAGTAGGGGACCGGCTGTATTTTGTGAACATAACTTATCCTCTATACACAGTATTACAGATAAGTGTAAAATGTATAGGAGTCTGATCACTGGCACCCCACTACTCACAAGGCTATAAAAAAGCCCAAAACTATGTGTGACTACTCTATGCATTTTCTATTGGACTGGAAAGATGAGTACTGTATGCACCTTTCTTATGGCAACTTCATAGAGATGAATATACTGACTTCATATATGAACGTACTGACTTCATAAACTTCATATATGAATATGTGCCAAAACATAATCTGCTGCTCATTCCTAAAAGGGGATGTGAGAGCCCCATTAACATTATTTGTAGATAAGTTCTATATATTGTACATTCCCTTTGAAAGCTATTGATACTTTTGTCATACTATGATCAGTTTGGCTGCACTATATTCAAACTTTTAAGGCTACATTCACTCTGACGTGTGCCCGCCGTACCGTAGATCACCCCTACCCCTCTCCGTAGAGGAACATGGGGCACGGTGACATGTCCTATCTTTTCACGGGGTATGGAATGGTACGGTGCCGCACTTGTGCAGCACCATATCGCTCCTGTAGGGTGCCGTGCGCCCATTGATGTCTATAGGGGGCATATATAGAATGTGTATACATCCCCCATACGACAGTGTGAATACAGCCTAACATGCAGCAGTAAGTTTTCATTCCATGTTTTCTATTCCCGGATACACCCTAGTAGAGCAATTATATATCTATACACAGCATGTAGTGACAGGTTATCAGAGGAATAGGTGGTGATGCTGGCGAGCTCCGAGACCGTCTGCCGTCACTCAACACTCCTTGCACTTGTCATTCAGAAAAGCTGTCACCCAGCCATGTTACACACATGAGGAGATTTATCATCAAGTTTCTGAGGTAAAACTGTTCTAGTTGCCCATGGAAACCAATCAGAGCTCAGCTTGAATTTTATAAACAGCTGTGGGGAAATGAAAGCTGAGCTCTGATTGGTTGCCATGGGCAACTAGAATCGTTCAGCTCTAAGAGGCTTATGATAAACACATAGGCCTTCTCCTGTCTGACTCTGACTCTGTCTCTTATCATTTGTAATAACAATATTCTGTAATTTCTTCATTATATACCACTTGTACAATGTAAAAAAAAGCAACAATCAATGAATACCACAACAGTATGAAGTGCTGTTCTTTCTATTTCATTTCATTTCATTTCATTTAAGAGTAGAGTCCTGTCATGTTTTTTAAGGAGGCACAGACATGTTAAGCAAAAGCACAAGTTACAGAAGCAAAAAAACTGCAGTAGACCTTAACTTGCAGGACTAGGTTCATATCCACAAACCATTTTTCTCCCTCTGCCAAAGATCTTCATGTCTGAGTTATTAGGGTGATGCCACACATGACGTTTTTGGTCCGATTTTAAACATCCGTTTTCAGTCCGTTTTTGGCCATTTACCATGCGTTTGGCTGCTTACAACCTGTTTATCTATTAAGATAATTGGGAAAAACAGATTAAAAAGGGACCAAAAACGCCATGTGTGGCCTCACCCTGAGGTCGCGGTCCCACGTACCGCTAGGCGTCCGTCATAACGCGACGCTAGCGCACAGGGGGAGGTCCTCGGCCCGAACGCACATGCGTTTCCAGGGAAATGCATGCGATTGTTAAGCCGATCGCATCTGTTTCTCTGGAAACGCATGTGCGTTGGGGCCGAGGACCTCCCCCTGTGCGCTAGCGTCGCGTTATGAACGGACGTCTAGCGGTATGTGTGACCGCGGCCTTAGGGTGAAGACACACATGGCGTTTTTGGGCCGTTTTTAGTTAGTGCGTTTTCACATTGTTAAAAACGCATGCGTTTTTGACCAGTTTGAATTAAGATAATTGCTCAAACCTGTCAAAAACGCATGCGTTTTCAAAAACCGCATGTGTTTTTCAAAAACGCATGCGTTTTTAACGATCTGAAAACGCACTAACTAAAAACGGCCCAAAAACTGCCTAAAAACGCCAAGTGTGTCTTCACCCTTACAGGGCTTCCTAAATGTCTAAACTTTCTATACTACAACTCACACTTTCCGCTAGCGCCGCGTTCATAACGCAACGCTAGCGCACAGGGGGCGGAGTTTAGGGCGATCGCATATGCGTTTCCAGAGAAACGCATGCGATCGGGTTATTAATCGCATGCGTTTCCCGGGAAACGCATATGCGATCGGCCCGAGCCCCGCCCACTGTGCGCTAGCGTCGCGTTATGAACGCGCCGATAGCGGAACGTGTGAACGCGCCCTCACAGTTGATCTCAGAATATCTTGAAGGAATTTACGACTAGCAAAGGCATGATAAAACATTTGCATCTTGTTGCATGATATTGAGAAACAGTTGGTTTAGTTACAGTGGGATGAAGCAGGCATTTACAACTATTGATTATGCAACATTTAAAATGTCACACTTTATATATGCAGTGCACCATAAATATGCTTACCACTTTCCAGGACAAATTCACTTAGTGACACACAGGGGTACGGCTGTCCTGAAAAAAGTCACACCACACACCAGAAAGTCATGTATGCAAGGCATTCTGGCAAACATCTATTGATAATAATAATTCCTTTATTTATATAGTGCACACAGATTACGCCGCACTCCACCGAGCTTGACAAATCGGTCCCTGTCTCCAACGGGGCTCACAATCTAATCAACCTACAATCAACCCACCAGTATGTTTTGGAGTGTGGGAGGAAACCGGAGGACCCGGAGGAACCCCACGCAAACAGAGAGAGAACATATTGATAAATGTTTCTGAATGATCTCTTTATATATTACAGCTTTATTGGCATTCCACCCGTTTGGTAATAAATCCCATTCTATGCTACACTATGAATCTTCTAGTATACATATGACAAGCTGTGGAGTGTTACTATTATGTTGCTACATGTATGTCATGGCATTAAAGAGGTTTTCCCAGGAAAGAAAATTCTCAAATCTCAATCCCCTAGTGGTGGTAACACAATAAAGATCATTTTAACCCTTTACTTCACAATTTTACTCAGTTTTATTGCTGTTTTAGCTCCTGTCACTCCCTAGGCTGCTCAGTCAAAAATTCCAGAGTGTGGGTGGGGACTCTCTAACCAGAAACATTATGATCCATCTAGTTCTGGGGGCAGAAAATGTGGTTATATTATCAGGGTACAGGTTTATATACACTTTCATCTGGTCTCTGAACATTGTACTAACACACTGACACATAGAAAGAGAGAGATGAGACAAATCAGAGATGATGAGATCCATTAGAGCCTATTACACACTGTCAGTCCTGCTATATCTCTGTTGGTGGATCTCTGCTATTACACAACACACTAAATCTGTGTCTTCCTGCTGTGCCTCCCATGGTAAAGGACTTATCTGTCTGTAGCTTGTATTTCTCCCCATGCTGCTGCTGCCGGCAGGAACTCAAATTCTATGTATCAGTGTGCAGCAGTGAGTGAGTGAGCAGTCTGCTGGACTGCAATTCCAAATATGGCAAAAATTAGCAAAAAACGCATTTGCATAACGTTCTTGTGGGCTCAGTTTTTATGACTCTCCCAGTGCGCTCCAAATAACACCTCTACTTTATTCTTTGGTTCGGTGAGATCACAGTGACACTAAATTTATACAGGTTTTATTGCGTTTTAATACAAAACGAAAGTGTATGAAAAAAAAAATTGTTATGGTCACCGTTCTATGACCTTTCAATGTACAGGATCGCCAGAGAGGAGGTGCTGCAGCAAAGGTGGGGGTGTATGCGAATTATACACACATACATCTTCTCTCTATATGACTTATCATGTACAGAGCATCTCCACATAGAACGGCACATGGAACACAGCATATAGATGACAATCTCCTCTATCAGTAGGACTTTATTCCGGGTTCTCCAATCCATGTCATATCACTGCTTAATTCAAAGCCAAATATCTTCAGCTCCATGTGGCACATCTCCACCCAGTGTCCCCAAAAATACCACAGTCATTTACAGTATAAAGTAAGTATAAACACTGTGCTCCTAAATAATATATACAACACAACTGACCACACTCTCCACACATATCAAGCAATATATATATATATATATATATATATATATATATATATATATATTCTACTGGAATTATAGCATGCACAGCACCAATCAATATGAAACACCCCTAATTTATTAATACAGACCCCCCCCCCCCCCAACATTTGGTTTACATGATGCAAAGTAAACTATTGTATCTTATAACTAATATATCCCACCCTGTTATTATGTAACATATGATTTTACATGCAGTGCTACCCTGACCAATGTAAATATATAGCACCCTATAATGAATATATACTGTGTATATACATATATATATAATTTATTTATTTTTATAAAGCCGTACTCTCATATATTTAAAGGACACCTGTCATCAGGTCTGTGTCACTTGTCCTGTCACTACTACCTGTTGGAGCAGCTCACAAGGATCCCATCCCAGCCTTTATCTAGTTATTTCATACATTATTCATTGTAAAATCATCTTTTCTTTATCATGTAAATGAGGCTGGTCACATGGTCAGAGGCAGTGATGTCACCCCTGTTCCCCCTCCCCTCTCCTCCCCCTGCTCATGTCTGTGTGTAATGTATAGTAAAGCATGTGCAACATCCCCCCACCGGGGCCTAGCCCTTTGAGGTGAGGCCTGGTGACAGCCGGGGCCCGCGGTACCGGAGTGGCTGGCGGTTGCGGCCTAAGCACGCTTGTGTCACGGTGCTTGGTACGGGGTAACCGGAGGGCTGTCCTACAGCCTGGCAGGTCTCCAGCAGGGTGGTGTTGGCAAGAAATGATGAGGGAGAGGCTGCTATAGCGGATCTCCCTGGGGCAACCCCTTAATGTCCCGAGTGTGAGTCTCTGGGTGATGGACAGGGTGCCGGTGATGAAGGCAGCCGTATTAGCAGGGACCAGACGGAGACAGAAGTTGAAGAAAACAACTTACAGTTCTTTATTGGAACCGCAGGAACCGCAGCAACGTGCCTTTAACAGGTAGATGGAGTGCTGAGATGTGAGTTGGAGGGAGCCTCAGGAGATAGTTCACCAGCCTGGATGTATAGGGCAGGCTGGGAGGCAGCTGTGTCCTGGTAGGAAGCTTCAGCTTGTCCTTGGATCTCTTCAGGTATCACCTTTAAAGGTAAGATGATACCCCTTTTCCTCACTACACTAACTCTAGTCTGATGCTCCACTCTTCAGAGGCAGGGGCTAGGCTCTTCCTGCTCTGGTATGGGCTAGACTGAGATTGCTCACTCACTCACTGATCTCTAGGATTCCACACTAGAATAATCATCTAATGTTCTCCAGAACATTCCTGGCCAGAGGTTTTATTACCTCCCTTTGGTCAGGTGGTGGCTGCTCCTCCAATCACATCTCAGCTTACAGAGCACAGGATGTAACACATATCATTGGACAACAGCATCTTGCATCATACAAAATACTTAACCTCTGCCTTGCCAGGCAGGATTCACCACTGCAATACCCCTATGTCCTATCAGGGCCATGTAGTGTAAGGTGATTACATGCAGGTGGGACGTATTCGCAAACACTACCTCGCCATTGCATCGGCGAGGGTGTTGCATACCCCGGGGGCAATTGAAAGAGCCGCCCTCGGCTCGACTACAGATGTTTTGGGGCACAGAGGGGGCTAAGGGCACTTCTGGGAAGTGCAGGCTATGTGAGGTGTAGGGACAAACCGCCCATGGTCCTGGAGACAGGCACCTGGGTTGGTGTCGGACTAAGACAAAACATGTAGCTGTATGACAGTTGGTCGCTGACGCCATTAAACCGAACTGTACAGTAGGAAAGGTGTGGTGTCATGTCCTGTAATCCACTCCTTGCACCAAGGCCTGTATATTTGTTTTATCAACACTTCTTCCCTGGCGGCAATTATATAATGTGTATATATGCATTGCATTAGCATATGCGACACGAGTACCTCCTGACTGGCATCCTTACCCATGTATGGGTGGCATCCAGGTGCTAACTGTGTAACACCCCCGGTCCCCGTAGGACCCGCAGTTTACGGACTACCCCCACGTGCAAACCTCAGTTTGAGGGATCAGGTAGCGGTCAGTGTTTTACATAAAAGACGGTCCGACACAGCCACACTACAACCTGAAAAGCCTATGAAAGGGTTAATGCAGACTACTGGCAGATATGACAGTGTGCAAACATGTTGTAAACTCACATTGGCTTAGGAGCCCAATGGGTACACATCTTATAACTTTGCAAACGTTACAGAGGTGGATAGGCTACTCAGGGTAGCACGATAGTAAATGTCTCTTTCCTGCAAAGAAAAGGCATAAAAAGTGCAAGCAGAATGTCCATACCTAAAAAGGAAGGCATTAAGTGCAAAATGATAATAAATAAAGTGGCAACTTTTCCTTGGAGTATCTGGCAAAAGTCTCACAGAAGGTCTCTAGTGACAAAGTCCATCTTCTGGGTACAGCCCTTGATGTGGGGAAAAGTGCACTGAGAAGCAAAGGGTCTCCTCTCTGTGTAGAGGGACAGAGTCCTTTGTAGGAATCTCTGCTGTGGCAGAGGAAGGGTGCTATCATAGCACATGACAATGTATAATCTCTTGACTGAGATAAATAAGGGTAAGAGTCTCAGGAAAGTCTCTGGCTCTTTGGGGAAAGGACAGAAATATACAATATGTACATGGTACAGTACCTGAAGTGGGCTACAGCCCTTCAGGGGTTACTCCGCATCTTCTTCGGTGGTAAGTACTTCGGTGTCAGAAAAACGTACCTGCCTCCTCCTTCTGTGTGACACCAGCTGGTACTCCTGCAGGTACGCAGGAGCTTTACCTTTTGTCTCCCTTTGAGACCTCCGAAGCTCCGGCCTGGAGAAGATAACAATCTCCTCATCGTCCTCCTCTGATTCAGGCGCTGGAGTTGAAGTCTCAGCTGCCTCTGATGCTTCAGGGGTTGCAGACTCTGGAGCCGGATCATCCTCCACAGGCAGCAGTATTGGAGACTGCGGTGGGGATGATGGTCTCTCCGAGGTACCTCTTACTGGAGTGGAAACAAAACAGAATTGAGGCACAGTCACAAGTTCCAAGAAACTGGGGGTAGGCGAACACAAGGAGGTCTGTAAGTTGGGGGTCGAGGTGAGAGGTGTGGACATAGGGGCAAAAGGACGAAGACATCTCTTCAGCCGGTTCCTATGTACCCGGAGTGGTGGACGGTCTCCTCTTGAAATCTCGTAGACTTCAGGGGAGAGACTGTCCCTAACTAGGTATGGCTCACGCTCCCAACGCCCATCTAGCTTACTGGTAGGATGGTTGTTGCGCAGCCACACTCGATCTCCTGGGGCAAAAGGCTCAGCACAGGCATTACGATCGAAGTCCCTTTTTTGTTTCTCCCGGGCCTCTTCCAACCGCAGATCCACAACTTCTCTGGCATCCGCCAGGCGCCTCTGGTGTTCGTGAACCCAGTCAGTCTGGGGGAGTAAAGACTGGGAATCAGGGGACTCCATGTCCCAGGTCATATCAGCAGGGAGATGGCCGTGTCTCCCGAACATCAGATAATACGGGGTGTATCCTGTGGAGCAATGAGTGGTATTGTTGTACAGGTACACTAATTCAGGCAATAGTTTTGGCCAGTCAGCCCTTTTTGCAGGGGTCAGAGTCCTCAGCATATTGATTAGAGTCTGATTCATCTTTTCACAAAGCCCGTTGCCTTGTGGATGATAGGCTGTGGTCCTCAGCTTCTTGCAGCCATATAGAGTGCACAGCTCCTGGAAGACTTGGGACTCAAATGCTGTTCCTTGGTCTGTAAGGATCTGGTCCGGACAGCCATAGGGGAGGATGAAGCTCTTCCACAGGGCCGCTGCGGTGGTCCTTGCAGACAGGTCTCTGACAGGTACTGCAACCACAAATTTGGTATAGTGGTCGATGATAGTAAGGGCATAACTGTGACCGGATCTGCTGGGCTCCAACTTCACGTGGTCCAATGCCAGGATCTCCAAAGGCCGTTGGCTCACAATGGGACGTAGAGGGGCCCTTTGATTGTGTCGCTCTCCTCGAGCGATGGCGCAGGCTGGGCATTCTCGACACCAGGCTTCAATGTCGGACTTCATGTTGACCCAGAAGAATCGCCTTCGGAGGGTTGCTTCAGTCTTCTGAGCGCCAAAGTGTCCGGACTGGTCATGGTACATTTCCAGCACTATTTTGGCATCCCTCCTGGGAATCACAATCTGGTACAGCCGGTCATAAGTGATAGGGTCCAGAGTTCTTCTCTTTAGCAGACCCTGGTGCATGCTCAGAGTCTTTCTCTGGCGCCACAATTGAGACAGTTCTCCATCAGCTCTTCTGCGCCGGATTCTTTCAGGCACTCGCCCACTAGAGAGATAGTCCATTACTTCTCCTATGGCACGGCTATCAGCCTGAAGACTCATCCAGAGGTCCTTTTCCGCAGGGGGCTCTGACTCTTCTTGAGGAGTAGCTGGCGCTGCCTCTGTCGGTAGGGAGTAAACTCTCTGGGCATCTTGACGCACAAACCGGGCATAGAACGCTGGCATCTTGACATCTTCCCACTGAGCATCCGTGGAGGGTCCCTCCCACTGGTCAGGGAGACGGGACAGAGCGTCGGCGTTGTCATTGGTCTTACCAGCCCGATACTTGATGGTAAAGCTGAAATTGGCAAGTCTGGAGGCCCACCTTTGTTCCAGTGCTCCAAGACGTGCGGTGTTCAGATGCGCCAAAGGATTATTGTCTGTGAAGACAGTGAAAGATGATGCAGCTAGATAGTCCTTGAACTTTTCGGTCACAGCCCAGACTAACGCCAGAAACTCCAACTTGAAGGAACTATAGTTCTGGTCGTTTTGCTCCGGTTCTCGGAGGGAACGGCTGGCGTAGGCTATGACCCTTTCAGTTCCGTTTTGGAGCTGGGATAATACCGCCCCTAGACCTTGCTTGCTGGCATCAGTGTATAGGGTGAAAGGCAGACTATAGTCTGGATATCCCAACACCGGAGGTTCAGTCAGCCGTTGCTTGAGCATCTGGAAGGCAGCTTCTCGTTCGGCCGTCCACTCAATGGATACTCGGGAACGTTGGCTCTCTTTTGGCAGGCCCCTTAGAAGCTCTTGCAGGGGAGCCGCCAGCTGGGCAAACTTCGGGATGAAACGCCTGTAATAACTGGCAAATCCCAGGAAGCTTTTGATGTCCCGTACGGTGGATGGGGTAGGCCAGTCGTAAACAGCTGCAATCTTCTCTGGATCTGGCTCAATTCCATGAGCGCTCACCACATGTCCCAGGTACTTGACGCTAGGTTGTAGCAGGTGGCACTTGGATGGCTTGACCTTCAACCCATGTTGGGTCAGGATTTGGAAGACTTCAGCCAGATGGTGGAGGTGGTCTTCATAAGTCTTGGAGTAGATGATAATGTCGTCCAAATATAGCAGGACGGTCTCAAAGTTGCGATGACCCAAACATCTCTCCATCAGCCGTTGAAATGTGCCTGGGGCGTTGCATAGCCCGAACGGCATGTTGTTGAACTCGAACAGGCCCATTGGGGTGGTGAAAGCCGTCTTCTCTCTGTCTTCTGGTGCCATGGCCACTTGCCAGTAGCCACTGGTCAAGTCCAGGGTAGAGAAGTAGGCAGCTGACCCTAGGGCTGCGAGGGATTCCTCGATTCGAGGCAGAGGATAGGCGTCCTTGTGGGTGATATTGTTGATCTTCCTATAGTCAACACAGAATCGAAGGGTTCCATCCTTCTTCTTCACAAGGACCAGCGGGGCAGCCCATGGGCTGTGACTCTCCCGGATAACGTTGGCTGTCTTCATCTCTTGTACCAGCTTCTTCACCTCTTGGTAACGGGCTGGAGGTATGGGCCGGTATCGTTCCTTGATAGGAGGATGAGAGCCAGTAGGGATGGTGTGTTGGATCAGAGTAGTCTGCCCAAAATCCAGTGGGTGTTTGCTGAAGGCCTGGTGGTGCTTCATAACGACATCCAGGACACCTTGTACTTGGTCTGCAGGAGTAAAATCGTCATCTCCAATATTGAGCTCAAGCCACCAGGATTGCTCGGCAGGCTCACCTTCAGCACTTTGCTTCACTTCCAACTGTTGGGAGGCAGACAGAGCGGTTTCCACCAAGTCTTCAGGATGGACACTGAAGAGAGTGGCTACGGCTTGGTACTTTCTCAGATCCACTGGGGAGTCTCCCACATTTAGTAATCGAATGGGTACTTGTCCTCGGGATACAGTGACTAGGCTCCTGGCGGCTAGAATGGGCAGGTCTTTATCAGCTGGCAGAGGTTCTACTATCGCCTGGTAGTCTTGACCTTGGACGCCCATGCAGGCTCGACACCATACTAGCGTCTCAGTCCCAGGTTGAAGGCGGACAGGTTGGGGATCCTTGATCCGGGCTCTGCAGATTTCACCATTAGGGCCAGCAAACTTTTGTTGCGCCGCTAGAACCTGCATAGTTTCCTGAATTACCTTCCGGGAACCGTTGGGCACTGTTGGCAGGGAGTCATGGAGAGCCTTCAGCACTTCAGGGTAGCAGTTGCGGAGGACATTGGTACCCAGTACCAGGGAGAAGTTACCGTTTTCGGGCACTCGTGTCACCACTACGCCCTGTCTGGTTAACTCAGTGTCTCCAATGGTTAGCGTGGGCTCCCAGTAGCCACGGATGGGTACGGGTTTTCCATTCGTAGCAATAATGTTCAAGTAAGCCTTGGGAGGCTGGATTAAGGATGCTTTTCCTCGGCATTTCTCGAAGGCAGCACTCCGGAGGGTGGTCACTTGAGAGCCGGTATCAATTAAGGCCGGTAGGGTAACTCCGTTGATGGTTACATGAACCATGGGGCGAGTCCCCACGAACCTGGGCATCCAGTTAGCATCTCGGGGACTTACAAGTTCTTCCCTTGGAGGTCGTCCCTTAGCTCCAAGGGTTTGTCGTTTAACTGACGACAATCATTCTCTTCATGCCCATATTTATGGCAGTAGCTGCACCGCTGACGGGGTTTCTTCTGACTCCAGGTGCTTAACGACTTCGCTTCTTTTGGGCGCTGTTTAGTCGGAGATTCACGAGGAGTAGCTGACCGTACCGGGTTCTCTGGAGGTTTCCTCCTCATAGCGGAGACAGTTACTTCCAACTGGGTCAACCGATCGAGGATTTGGTGCAGGGTGTCCGCCAGATTAGGGACCGGTCCTGTTATGCCAGTAACTTCCATAGCCGCAGGAGTAGGTGATGCTGACTGCGTGGGATGGCAAGCGAGAGCAGATTCTTCCATTTCCACGGATTCAGGCTCTTTTTGCGGTCCAGTAGGTGGTCGGTCTCCTAATATGTCAATGGCAATTTCTTTAAACTCAAGGAAAGAGGCCTGGGCATGTTGAGAAGAGATGATCTTTAGTTGACACCTTTGATTTCTATCAACAAGTCCATTGATAAATTGTTCCCTTAAGGTTTGATCAGAGGTCTCAGCGTCTTTGGGCTCAAGGCAGGTGATGGCCTTCCATGTCTCCTGTAGGGAGAGGGCAAAGTCTCGGAGGGACTCTTGGGGCTTCTGTCTTTTCCCGAAGAATTTCTGCTTCAACTCGGAGACAGTACACTTGTCAAAGGTGTTACGTAGCCTATCAAGAATCTGGACCACATTCTGACACTGTTCTCGGGGCCAAGACTTGACTTCCCGGAGAGCGGGTCCTTTCAACTGCCCGATGAGGATGCCAACTTTCTGTTCCTCTGTGAACGGGAGCAAGGCGAAGGTGGCTAACAACTTGTCCCTGAATTCAGGGAGAGTATGTGCTTCTCCCTCGTAGTAGGGTAACCAGGGGGCCCCCAGATAGTAGGGCATAGTCAGAGGCATCATGGTGGGAGTCCCAGGGACACTAGCTGTAGCAGGGCTGAAGGGACTCTCTGGAGGACTTAACATGCTCCGGTACCCTGAGGAGGGACCAGGGGATGGGACTTGCGCCAGTCCCGTATCTTCGTCCTGGGCGGACATGACTGGCCTAGCTGAGGGAAGCCTCTAGGGTTATACAATGTCCGTTGCTAGGGGCGATGGCTAGAATGGGACGTGGGCACTTTAAGACACAGTCACTATTCCTTGGGAGGTGAGCCAATAACCTAGCGTTGGAAACAATCTCTACCCCCCTTTAACTTCCCCAGCGGTACTCACTCAGGATCAGCCGCGGTGACAGGACAGCTCCTGTACACGAAGTTCTCCGTTCCCGATGTCCGGCAGGCAGCAGGGCTCAGTGATGCTCCGCGGTGTTCTCCGGTCGCAGGACACGTGCGCCGGCACTCCGGATGAGGCGCACACTGCTGGCAGGCTTCAGGCGCGGCCTGCGCCGAATTCCAAGATGGCCGATTAACCCTCTTCGTTGCCGGCCGCACTCGCTCCAGCTCCTCCTCCACGGTAGTTCGCGCCACTCGCGCAGGGGGCGGAGCCTAGTGACGCCTCTGGAGTTCCCGCCAGTGAGGATTTGGCGGGCTGGCAATACTTGCTGCGCCACACGCCTCTGAGGTAAATGCTTCAGGCGCAGCAGCGCCGGACGTAGCAGAGCTGACACAGTTCTTGCAGGAATTAACCTCTTGAGTGCTGGAGCGGCGCTCGACAGCACATGGCAGCAGTATAAAGTTCAATGTAGAAACACACAAATACTTGGGCCTAAACCCGGATGGCATCAGGGTTAGGCAGCACAGTCTTTTTCTTAATAAAGTACAGTCTTTAGTGCCAGGATAAGGCACAGAAGTATATATCCTGTGATTCGTGACGCCACTTGCAACATCCCCCCACCGGGGCCTAGCCCTTTGAGGTGAGGCCTGGTGACAGCCGGGGCCCGCGGTACCGGAGTGGCTGGCGGTTGCGGCCTAAGCACGCTTGTGTCACGGTGCTTGGTACGGGGTAACCGGAGGGCTGTCCTACAGCCTGGCAGGTCTCCAGCAGGGTGGTGTTGGCAAGAAATGATGAGGGAGAGGCTGCTATAGCGGATCTCCCTGGGGCAACCCCTTAATGTCCCGAGTGTGAGTCTCTGGGTGATGGACAGGGTGCCGGTGATGAAGGCAGCCGTATTAGCAGGGACCAGACGGAGACAGAAGTTGAAGAAAACAACTTACAGTTCTTTATTGGAACCGCAGGAACCGCAGCAACGTGCCTTTAACAGGTAGATGGAGTGCTGAGATGTGAGTTGGAGGGAGCCTCAGGAGATAGTTCACCAGCCTGGATGTATAGGGCAGGCTGGGAGGCAGCTGTGTCCTGGTAGGAAGCTTCAGCTTGTCCTTGGATCTCTTCAGGTATCACCTTTAAAGGTAAGATGATACCCCTTTTCCTCACTACACTAACTCTAGTCTGATGCTCCACTCTTCAGAGGCAGGGGCTAGGCTCTTCCTGCTCTGGTATGGGCTAGACTGAGATTGCTCACTCACTCACTGATCTCTAGGATTCCACACTAGAATAATCATCTAATGTTCTCCAGAACATTCCTGGCCAGAGGTTTTATTACCTCCCTTTGGTCAGGTGGTGGCTGCTCCTCCAATCACATCTCAGCTTACAGAGCACAGGATGTAACACATATCATTGGACAACAGCATCTTGCATCATACAAAATACTTAACCTTTGCCTTGCCAGGCAGGATTCACCACTGCAATACCCCTATGTCCTATCAGGGCCATGTAGTGTAAGGTGATTACATGCAGGTGGGACGTATTCGCAAACACTACCTCGCCATTGCATCGGCGAGGGTGTTGCACATGGCTAGTGTGTGCTGCATCTGCTGACATGCTGCATCCTCCTATTATACAGGTGAGAGACACAGACATCAGATACACATGAATCTCACATGTTCTGCTGTAACATGGCTGCCTGGAGCTGCTGTATCTCTCCTATACACACACAGGCTGCAGGGGGTGTGGCCACCAGCACCAGGAAGCACATCATTATACAGCCTCACATCATTATACAGGCTGTCAGTCATGCACTGGGGGTGTGGCTGTGCCTCCCACTCATGAATAGAGTGGACAGCTTGAATATGCTAATGCTTCATTGGACATTTCACAGGTCATTTGCATACAGCTTTAGGACCTCATTGCTTAGGTTTACAGGCATGTAGAGGGACAATGAAGGGATAGAGGCAATGCTCTCTAATGTCAGTTTATGAAAATATATTTAGTTTAGGGGGGTTATTTTGCATGACGGGTTCTCTTTAAAGGCTTCATTATTCACCCCCCAATTAAATTATATACAGCTCCCATATACAGATCCCCTCCAGCTTAAATAAAATCTGCGCGCTGGCCCTTAAAATTTAGAGAAGTTGCTGCGCGCGCCCTAGCAGTCGGGGACACGCACGCACACCTCACAGCTTCATCTGATGCCTGGACTGGAGTACTGCTGTTTTTTTACTAGATAGATTGATAGAGATCAAATACATTATAGATAGGAGACAGAGAAGAGATAGATGGATAAATAGACAGAAAGACTGATCCCCTGCTATATTCGCCCCACTGAATTCACAAATCAGAAACAAATCTTTGGAAAGCGCCCACACCCACGTCAGAAAATGCTGATAGCATTACTAATGATAATGTTACTAATGATTCTTTAAATTTTGAGACTTTTCATGGTGCTTGTGGTCATTTGCAGCTTTTTATGCAGCCATCCCCAGGTTATATGCAGCCCATAAAGTTTATATAAAGCCCCCTTGGTGTATCTACAGCCCCCCCAGTAATGTCCTCACAGCCCCCCCCCCCCCCCCCCCAGTAATATCCACCACAACCCCCTAATGTCCTCACATTCATGATATCGGGCGCACGATCTTAGTAAATCGCGGCACAGTGTATTAGGCCCATTTCACACTTGCGTTTTTCACGCACGTTTTCTGCACGTGCTTTTGACGCGCAGAACTTGCATTGCACTCTGACCCATTGTAATCAATGGGTCTTTTCAGACATGCATTTTTTTTCACGCACACATGCACGTTTTTTTTAAATCTCAGCGTGCTCTACTTTTGCAAGTCACGCGTGTGAAAAACGCACCATACAAGTCTATGGAGACGCATCAAAAATGTATCGCACTCTGAGACCCTTGCAAGTCCAATGCGTTTTTCACGCATCAATTGCCATAGAAAAGATAGAGCTCAGTCCTGAGTCCTTTCACGCATTGGGGGTCATTTACTAAGGGCCCGATTCGTGTTTTCCCGACGTGTTACCCGAATATTTCCGATTTGCGCCGATTGTACCTGAATTGCCCAGGGATTGTGGCGCACGCGATCGGATTGTGGCGCATCGGCGCCGGCATGCGCGCGACGGAAATCGGGGGGCGTGGCCGAACGAAAACCCGACGTATTCGGAAAAACCGCTGCATTTAAAAAACGAAAAAATGTCGCTTGGGGAGCGCTTACCTTCACCTGGTCCGAGGTGGTGCATTCCGGCGCGATGAGATGACTTTCAGCGCAGCAGCGCCACCTGGTGGACGGCGGAGGAACTACCTTCTTAAATCCCGGCCAGACCCGAATCCAGAGCAGAGAACGCGCCGCTGGATCGCGAATGGGCCGGGTAAGTAAATTTGCCCCATTATCTGCACGTGAAAAACGCATTAAAATTGCATTGAAAACACCATAAAAATGTGTTTGAAAAACTGAGACACTGAACTAACTCTGACTGAAAACAGATTGAACTCTGAGGCAAAATAAGCGTTTTTCACTGACCAAACCCTGATCGCACCCTGATCAAACTCTGACGTGATCTGCAACGCAAGTGTGGAAGGGGCCTAAGGGTTGGACAATGCACTTTCAGTGAACTGAAGCAGACGGGTAAGTAAATCTGCCCCATAGTCTTTATATGCTTTATCTGATACATTTTTAGAGTTGAAATGGATTTTCTCCAATGATTTTATTAAAACAGCAATTTTTTCAATACGGTATAATGAGCATAAAATAATGAACATTTAACACGTTTAGATGGTAAATGTCACCATATCCTGTTCTGCTTTCTACAGAGAAGCATAGATGAGGATTTGCAATACAGGGAATCTTGCAAAATATTCACAGCACCAGTGAGTCCATAGGTTTGTCATGTGCTGATGCCTCTAGGCAGTCCTGCACATGGTAATATATTATGATCAAGTATATGAGGGTAACCAGAATAAGTGTTGTGTACATGCATGACACACTACACTCCACAACTCCTCATACAATATAATGAATAATAATAATCTTTATTTATATAGCGCCATCAAATTCTGTATCGCTTTACATATCGTAAGGGACATATACAAATATAATATTACATTACAGAGTACAAGCAGTCATATGGAACAATAGGAGTGAGTGTCCTGCTCCCAAGAGCTTACACTCTATGAGGAAGAGGGGGTGACACAAGAGCTTACAGTCTATGAGGATGAGGGGGTGACACAAGAGCTTACAGTCTATGAGGATGAGGGGGTGACACAAGAGCTTACAGTCTATGAGGATTAGGGGGTGACACAAGAGCTTACAGTCTATGAGGATTAGGGGGTGACACAAGAGCTTACAGTCTATGACAGTGATGGCGAACCTTTTTGAGAACGAGTGCCCAAACTTCAACCAAACCTACTTATTTAAATAGAAAGTGCCAACATGGTAATTTAAGGCTACATTCACACTAACGTATGGGGGACGTATATACGGCCGACGTATATACGGCCGATATACGTCCCCCATAGGCAGCAATGGGCTATCTTTTCCCGTAATACGGCGCCGTGCGCCATTAATTCCTATGGAGAGGGGCGGGGGTGAGCTGCGCTCACCTCCTCCTCCTCTCCCCGTACACTGCCGTTGCCCGCTACGGTACGGTACGGGCGGGCAACGGCAGTGTGAATATAGCCTAAGCAGTAACATGTTACTGCCTGTTTTGTAACGGTTTTTAATTGTATTGGCGACCTGAGGACACCAATGTAGTTGAAAGAAAGACGAGAAATTCAGATTATCGTTGTAGCTTCCTTCCATGGTACCCTGAAGAGCAAGAATTGCAGTGCCCATAGCAGGAGCTCCAATAATAAAGCAGCCTTGTCTACACCTCCTTGCTCCTCCTGTAGTCCTGGGCAGCTAACCATGTGTAGTTTTAAAATAGCAATGATCACAGCACATCCTGGGTGACCAGGGACTGCAGGAGGAGGCTTTGAGTTCTGTCTGGAAACTCTGTGCAGGGGTGATGGCCTGGGTGCCCACAGAGATTGCACTGAGTGCCACCTCTGGCACCCGTGCCATAGATTCGCCACCACTGGTCTATGAGGATGAGCTGGGGGCACAAGAGCTTACAGTCTATGAGGATGAATGGGTGACACAAGAGCTTACAGTCTATGTCTATGAGGATGAGGGGGTGACACAAGAGCTTACAGTCTATGAGGATGAGGGGTGACACAAGAGCTTACAGTCTATGAGGATGAGGGGTGACACAAGAGCTTACAGTCTATGAGGATGAGGGAGTGACACAAGAGCTTACAGTCTATGAGGATGAGGGGGTGACACAAGAGCTTACAGTCTATGAGGATGAGGGGGTGACACGAGCTTACAGTCTATGAGGATGAGGGAGTGACACAAGAGCTTACAGTCTATGAGGATGAGGGGATGACACAAGAGCTTACAGTCTATGAGGATGAGGGGTGACACAAGAGCTTACAGTCTATGAGGATGAGGGAGTGACACAAGAGCTTACAGTCTATGAGGATGAGTGGGTGACACAAGAGCTTACAGTCTATAAGGATGAGGGGTGACACAAGAGCTTACAGTCTATGAGGATGAGGGGTGACACAAGAGCTTACAGTCTATGAGGATGAGGGAGTGACACAAGAGCTTACAGTCTATGAGGATGAGTGGGTGACACAAGAGCTTACAGTCTATAAGGATGAGGGGTGACACAAGAGCTTACAGTCTATGAGGATGAGGGGTGACACAAGAGCTTACAGTCTATGAGGATGAGGGGGTGACACAAGAGCTTACAGTCTATGAGGATGAGGGAGTGACACAAGAGCTTACAGTCTATGAGGATGAGGGGGTGACACAAGAGCTTACAGTCTATGAGGATGAGGGGTGACACAAGAGCTTACAGTCTATGAGAATGAGGGGGTGACACAAGAGCTTACAGTCTATGAGGATGAGGGGGTGACACAAGAGCTTACAGTCTATGAGGATGAGGGAGTGACACAAGAGCTTACAGTCTATGAGGATGAGGGGGTGACACAAGAGCTTACAGTCTATGAGGATGAGGGGTGACACAAGAGCTTACAGTCTATGAGGATGAGGGAGTGACACAAGAGCTTACAGTCTATGAGGATGAGGGGGTGACACAAGAGATATAAAAGCTTGTATAATAGTCCAGCCATTCTTTATAAGGGAACAGTATAAAATAATTGAATAAATGAAAATTCTGCTGCTTGAACCAGCCATCAGCCACCTTCCTATATACAAAGTCTAAGGTCAAACATGCTCTGAATGCAGAGTGTTAGGGATTTTTATGCAGGGCCCCAACAGCCCTCTTGACTTTTGTAAGGTGAGTCCTAATTAACCCTTTCATGGTTGAACATAGAGACCAAGACATGTCAATCTCTTAGTCAAGATCTTCTCTCCTTTAATAATGAAAATGCATAATATATATCAGACAGAAGAGTCATCAAAGGGGCGTGAATAGTATACTGCAAAGCTATTGGTCATCAGCAAATTCTGGGAAAAGAAAGTTAATTAATTGTGCGCAGTTCTCAGAGACCTTGTACACAGATATTGTTTATACTAAGAAGAAGATAAGTGGCTCCAGAATCATATTATTATGCAGCTTCGAGGACAGACTGGCTTCTCATTAAATGTCAAAGGGTATTAGCTGACAGGCCAGCAAACAGGTTACATAAAATGAAGTTTGAATCATGACATTAACTTGACAATGGTCAGGGAACATGGCCGCTGTATCTAAGATGGCGGACAGTAGTCAAGATGGCGTCCGAAACCAGTGCGACCTCCTTAACAATTCCCCCCTTTTGAGCTTTGCTGGCCTGTAACTCCATCCTGAGCGACCTCCTCAAGCTCCAGGTACCCACAGGTAGGCTAAGCCCGTACCTGCTGGACTTGTTAACTCTTCACCAGATCCCCTGGAGGCTGGTCACTCAGGGGTTACAGGCCTGCACACTCAAATCACATCACTGAGTTCCCATAGTTCACAGGTTTGTAAACAGGCAGCATCATCCTCCGCTCCGGGCACTTCTCCTGTCGTGGTTCCTACCGCCTGGACGGACATCTGGGACATGGTGGACTTGATGAGGGGGACCACACAACACGCAATAAGTGACAAGAGCAAAATCACAATCCCCAATATCACCCCCACTTAAAGGAAACCCTTCCAATCCCCCAACCACAAAATGAAGGACAAAGTGTCCACCCCAGAGTTTCTCTTGAGTTCCCTGGACAGTCCTTCAATCTTTTCACGAGCATGGGTAATGGATCCATAGGGGGCGATGTCATCTGGGATGTATATGCGACAAGCCACTCCCACCATCTTACAGACTCCTCCCTTCTCAGCAAGGGTCATGTTCCAAAGCCGTGCGGTTCTGGGAAGCATCTCGAATATATTCCCAAATCTCTGTTGATTACAATAAAAAAAAACAGTTACCCAACCAACATCTTTGCTCATAGCTCTCTGGGGAATAATGGACTCTAGTCCTGCCCATATCTGATTGTGGGCCTTGTACTCATCTGGGACCCCCCTTGGTGCTCCCACTGTATCTATATAAACGTTGTCATCTAGGTGCTCCTCTCAGACCTCCAGAATCCTTTGGGATTCTCTACCTTTTCTTATGTGTCTGATCAAACTTATCCCTGGGGATCACGAGGAAGGAATGCACAAACCTTATCACAGTACACTCACCTTCCCAGCCTCTAGGCCTGACCTGACTCTCCTATCCCCACAAATCCAGTACACATCAGACACTGCTAATACAGGGTTACCTGTGCTGTCAATGTTAAAGAAGGTCATTGTCTTGTTGCACCAACCATAGGTAAAGTCTCCTACCCTGGGGGCATCCTGGTCAGCCCTATAGATACAGTGATAGTCATGGTTGGGGTGTCCCTGAGCTTACAGTCAGTCAGAAGAGACCAGCTAGCAAGAAGAATAGGTTAATCTGCAATAGAAAGCGTGGAAGCATGCCAACTTCCCTCTAGCTTCACAGACGTGGCACTGGTCAGCAGGACTTGGAAAGGACCGTCATAGCGAGGCTCCAGACTCTCTCTCTGATGTCTCTTTACCACCACGTAGTCTCCAGGCTTCAGGTTATGCGTCCTGAGGTCTCTGTCTGCATCTGAAAAAGGAATCAGAAACACTTTTGCCGACCTTTTTCAAGGCCTGGCTCAACTGTGTGGCATGTTCCACCTGGTTTCCTGCCGTCAGCTATAGATCTGTGGGAAGTAGGGGCCTAGTCTGGGTGCACAGCCGAAAAATAACTTCAAGGGGGGACAATCCCATCTTTCTGTTGAGGGTGGTCCTAACTGAATGGTGGGCAGCAGGAAAGCACTCACACCATGGTTTCCCTGTTACTTCCATGGACTCCCGGATCTCTAACTTAAGAGTGCCATATAAAGTATCTCAAACGCACCACCAACTTGGGAAGGGCAAGGGGTGTTCAGGGCCTGTTCTACACCCAGGAGGGACAAGGTTTCAGGTCTTTACCTGTCCAGTGAAGTGGGTTCTGCGACCGGACTCTATGGTCTCTGGAAGTCCAAACCTGCAGAAAAATCTCACTCACCTTTTCTTTGGCTGCAGCTCTGGCAGTAGCCTTGGTCATGGGAGAAGCTTCTGGCCACCCTGGAAAGAGATCAATGCACACAGACACGTATTCCTACGTACCCCTTCTGGTAGCTGGGTAAAATCCATCTGCAGTCTCTGGAAGGGATACAGCAGCTTGGGTGTCACCTTCTGTGGGGTCTTTTCCACCTTACCCGGGTTGTGGCGGGCACAGACTATACAGGCTTTCACTACTCTAGTGACAGGGGTAGTAATGCCCGGGGGAAAACCACTGGTGGTTTATGAGCACTAGCATGGCCATTTTGGATGTGTATGTGTCTGTAGGCTACTTGACTTACTGTCGGGTGCAGGGCTCCGGGCAGGCACACCCTCTCTCCCAGCATCCAGGTCCCATCGGCATCTGCGCTCCAGCTTTCCTCCACACTTCCTTCACTTCTGATGACACTCGGGCCACCAGGGACTGGAACACCTGTGGATCAAACTTTTAGCTCAGAAATCACAGCTGAGACTTCAGGACAGTCTCTGGGCTCCATCTGTGCAGCTGCCTTCGCCATCCCGTCAGCCACATACTTGCCCTTGGCTTGTGGAGTTACCAAATTGTGTGTGTTTTTTCTTTTATTATCCTCACCTCTTGTGGAAGTAGGAGAGCATCCATGAACTCTTTAACCAGCGTGCCATGCTTAAAGGGGGTCCCTGCAGAGGTGAGGAAATCTCTAGCCTTCCATATGGGTTCATAGTCGTGTTTAGACCCCAGAACTATACCTTGAGTATAGATGTTTGTCCTTTTACCTTTCACCAGCTGTAGCGCTTCCCTGAGTGCCATCACTTCACCTCCTGCACTGACCTGTGTGGAGGGAGTGGTTCTGCTTGTACTACCTCATGTGCACCTTATCAGTGTATCCTGGGGCATCAGGAGTGCACACTGGAGTCTGAGCTGTCTGGCCTTTGCTCACATGCTTGGGCTGTACTTGGGTGAGGACACTGTGCAAGGTATGTGGGGTTTGCACAGTAACTGAGTGATCTAGGGTCTAGGATCAGCTCACTGGCCTTGCTGAGCAGATTGCTGGCTGCAGCTACTAACACATGAGGGGCTCCCCTCACAACTGAGTCTAACCGGGCCTAATAGTGGGCCACTTGGGAGGCCACCACATTCCTGGGCTAGGAGACCTGTCTCCTAGATACTCAGTGTAAAATAAAATAAAAGGTCTGGTTCAGTGGCATGTGCCCAGGGCCAGGGCAGACTTGCCAGCTTAGGGCTATGGAATGCATCAATTGCCTCCTGACTAAGGGCAAATGGGGAAGAGGCAATTCAGTCAGAAAGGGGCAGCATCAGGCTGGGGGCAGCAGACCTTATCCCAGGCCTGCAGGAGCTGGCCAGTCCTAGAAACATGTGAAGAGGCTTAAGGCCTCAGGGCAGGGGCACATTGTGGACTGCCAGCTTTCTTCCCTCTGTCAGGTATCTGCCTGTGGCTGAGAAGCAGTGGCCTAGGAAGCCCACCTTCTCCTGGCAGTACTGGAGCTTGTCTCTGGAAACTTTGCAACCCTTCTGGAACAGAAAACACACAAGGTCAATAAATGCATCCTGGCAAACAACAACAGTAGGTCCTCCGCATACTGAAAAGGAGAACATCCAGTGAGGGGCTAGTCTCCCAGTCTACTCCCTGTAGGGCCGTGGGGTATTGGCTGGGTGAGTCCCCCCCCCCCCCCCCCTTGTGGGAATCTACATCAGGTGTACTGGAATACTGGACTGGTAAAGGCAAATAGGTCCTGGCAATCTTCATGTAGGGGCACAGAGAGGAAAACATTTGCCAAATCAATAACAGTGAATAATATGTCACTCTCAGAGACTGCTGCCAGTTTGGGCTAGGGACTACTGGGCTTCAGTACACTCATTGTCAGCTTGGAGGTCATGGACCATGCTACATGTATCCGGCTGTTCTTTCTGAGTCTTTTCTTGACCGGGAATGGGCTAAAATCATCATCGGACTAGCAGAGGAGAGTTCTACAATGAAAGGCACTAACTCTGTTTGGGGGGGCTGTTCTCGCTGACATCCTTGTCCGTAACCACCCCCCCTTGTCTTGCCCTGTGGGGGCCGTCTCCGCCACTCACTACAGTAATGTCTCCTCCCCGCAACGCCCACTTGGGTTGGTCGGTTGAGACTTCCGGAGATGTTGTCAGTCTCACTTTGGCGTGGTCTGTGAAACATCCTCTATTCCCTCTGTACGTCAATGTGTCAGAGTCCTCCACCACATCTCCAGCCCAGTGTTCTGTGCTACCTATAAAGTTCTGGCCAGACTCCAACGTCTCAATAAAATCCAGGTACACTTAAGATGGTTTTTAATCAAAAAGGAACAAAAGTCAGTCATAGGCTCTGTAATACAGTTGGGGGGCTCATTCTTGCTTAGTCTGTTCATGGGGTACACAGGAGGACATCACATCATACTGTATCCCTGTTCCACAACCAAATAACTTCCTTCAAGTGTTTTTAGATTGTCAGGGAGAACTCTAAACGCAGCGATCTACCCCTCCCAAATGTAAATGTTCTCACTAGCCTTTAAACCACGAGATAACAGAACACAGATTCCAAGCAACTCAATATGGAGAAATTCAGTTTTCCGTGAGCATCAAGGTCACTGACAGACACAGCACATGTCAGTTCTTCACAAAACAAAACGCAGCTCCAACAGCCCCCACCCTTGTGTTAACCCCTTTAATGCCAGAAAACAGGTACCGGAGACATTGTAACTAGAGATGAGCGAACACTAAAATGCTCGGGTACTCGTTATTCGAGACGAACTTTTCCCGATGCTCGAGTGCTCGTCTCGAATAACGAACCCCATTGAAGTCAATGGGAGACTCGAGCATTTTTCAAGGGGACCAAGGCTCTGCACAGGGAAGCTTGGCCAAACACCTGGGAACCTCAGAAAAGGATGGAAACACCACGGAAATGGACAGGAAACAGCAGGGGCAGCATGCATGGATGCCTCTGAGGCTGCCTAATCGCACCATTATGCCAAAATTATGGGCAACAGCATGGCCATGACAGAGTGACAGAATGAAGCTAGATAGCATCTAAAACATCCAATAATTGACCCTGACACTATAGGGGACGGCATGCAGAGGCAGCGGCAGCAGCGGCAGGCTAGAGAGTGTCATGGCGACATACCCTAAATGGACTCAGGCTTCAAACCAATGGGTGGCAGAGAGGAACCAAAGGAGGTGAGCAAGAAGTGCTCAAATAATATCGGTACATGATAAAAGTTTGCCAGTATATTTTGTGGATTACACAGCAGGGTGGCGACAAAGTTAACATGGAAGCCATGAAAACAACCCAAAATTCTGCCTGACACAGCTCGTTTGATAAGGGGACCATGTATGGAGGCAGTGAACTAGTAGTAGATTAAAGGTGCTGCAGTTAAAACTATGTTAGTTGGATCTTGGCATGGAGCTGGCGCTCCGCTGCCAGACGAGCTTTCGCCAATCCAAGCCCCTGTCTCTAGGCTACTCCCCAAACAGCACTTTTGTATAAGATCAAGTGTAGTAGCGTTCTTATAAGTTTAGGATATGCCGGGTGAGGGGAATGTAAACAGATACGCAAGAAGCGCATGATGCGCATGGAGCTGGCGCTCCGCTGCCAGGCGAGCTTTCGCCAATCCAAGCCCCTGTCTCTAGGCTACTCCCCAAACAGCACTTTTGTATAAGATCAAGTGTAGTAGCGTTCTTATAAGTTTAGGATATGCCGGGTGAGGGGAATGTAAACAGATGCGCAAGAAGCGCATGATGCGCATGGAGCTGGCGCTCCGCTGCCAGGCGAGCTTTCGCAAATCCAAGCCCCTGTCTCTAGGCTACTCCCCAAACAGCACTTTTGTATAAGATCAAGTGTAGTAGCGTTCTTATAAGTTTAGGATATGGCGGGTGAGGGGAATGTAAACAGATGCGCAAGAAGCGCTGAAATAATATCCCTAAATGGTAAAAGTTTGCAAGTATATTTTGTGGATTACACAGCAGGGTGGCGACAAAGTTAACAACTTTGATGTGGAATGCCCTGTAATAGCTCTTGGGCGGTGTGCCTTTTATCGCCTAGGCTCAGCAGTTTCAGCACCGCCTGCTGTCGCTTAGCGACGGCACTGCTGCTGTGCCTAGAGCTACCGACTGATGGCGCCATGCCCACGGATGGTAATTCGGAGGAGGAGGAGGTGGAGGAGGGGTGGGAGGAGGTATAGTAGGCCTTTGAGACCTGGACCGAGGTAGGCCCCGCAATTCTCTGCGTCGGCAGTATATGACCAGCCCCAGGGTCAGACTCGGTCCCAGCCTGCACCAAGTTAAGTGTAGTAGCGTTCTTATAAGTTTGGGATATGGCGGGTTAGGGGAATGTAAACAGATGCGCAAGAAGCGCATGATGCGCATGGAGCTGGCGTTCCGCTGCCAGGCGAGCTTTCGCCAATCCAAGCCCCTGTCTCTAGGCTACTCCCCAAACAGCACTTCTAAGAACCTTTTGTATAAGATCAAGTGTAGTAGCGTTCTTATAAGTTTAGGATATGCCGGGTGAGGGGAATGTAAACAGATGCGCAAGAAGCGCTGAAATAATATCCCTAAATGGTAAAAGTTTGCCAGTATATTTTGTGGATAACACAGCAGGGTGGCGACAAAGTTAACAACTTTGATGTGGAATCCATGAAAACAACCCAAATTTCTGCCTGACACACCTCGTTTGATAAAGGGACGATGTATGGAGGCAGCTATAGGACGACTTTTGGAGGTAGCAATGGAGACAACGTGTGGAGGCTGCTATGGAGACAATTTAATTTGGATAGTGCCTGTATGTGGCAGTCCCAAACATTTTTCAAACCAGAGGAGCAGGTAGGTGGCCCTCCAGTAAAATGGAATAGATTGAGTGCCTGTATGTGGCAGTCCCAAAAATTCTTCAAACCAGAGGAGCAGGTAGGTGGCCCTCCAGTAAAATGGAATAGATTGAGTGCCTGTATGTGGCAGTCCCAAAAATTGTTCAAACCAGAGGAGCAGGTAGGTGGCCCTCCAGTAAAATGGAATAGATTGAGTGCCTGTATGTGGCAGTCCCAAAAATTCTTCAAACCAGAGGAGCAGGTAGGTGGCCCTCCAGTAAAATGGAATAGATTGAGTGCCTGTATGTGGCAGTCCCAAAAATTGTTCAAACCAGAGGAGCAGGTAGGTGGCCCTCCAGTAAAATGGAATAGATTGAGTGCCTGTATGTGGCAGTCCCAAAAATTGTTCAAACCAGAGGAGCAGGTAGGTGGCCCTCCAGTAAAATGGAATAGATTGAGTGCCTGTATGTGGCAGTCCCAAAAATTCTTCAAACCAGAGGAGCAGGTAGGTGGCCCTCCAGTAAAATGGAATAGATTGAGTGCCTGTATGTGGCAGTCCCAAAAATTCTTCAAACCAGAGGAGCAGGTAGGTGGCCCTCCAGTAAAATGGAATAGATTGAGTGCCTGTATGTGGCAGTCCCAAAAATTGTTCAAACCAGAGGACCGGGTAGGTGGCCCTCCAGAAAAATGGAATAGATTGAGTGCCTGTATGTGGCACTCACAAAAATTGTTTCAAACAGAGGACCGGGTAGGTGGCCCTCCAGAAAAATTAAATGCATGAAGTATAGCAAGAGCCAGTGGGCCCTGTCAAAAAATAGCCATTTTCCTCTGCTTTACTGTACAAAGAGGAGGAGAAGGAGGAAAATGAGGAGGAGGAGGAGGAGTGGATCAATTATTCAGGTTGAGCTTCCTTCACCTGGTGGAGATTGGAAATTCTGAGAAATCCAGCCTTTATTCATTTTAATAAGCGTCAGCCTGTCAGCGCTGTCAGTCGACAGGCGTGTACGCTTATCGGTGATGATGCCACCAGCTGCACTGAAAACCCGCTCGGACAAGACGCTAGCGGCAGGGCAGGCAAGAACCTCCAAGGCGTACAGCGCCAGTTCGTGCCACATGTCCAGCTTTGAAACCCAGTAGTTGTAGGGAGCTGTGTGATCATTTAGGACGATGGTATGGTCAGCTACGTACTCCCTCACCATCTTTCTGTAAAGATCAGCCCTACTCTGCCGAGACTGGGGACAGGTGACAGTGTCTTGCTGGGGTGACATAAAGCTGGCAAAAGCCTTGTAAAGCGTACCCTTGCCAGTGCTGGACAAGCTGCCTGCTCGCCTACTCTCCCTCGCTACTTGTCCCGCAGAACTACGCACTCTGCCGCTAGCGCTGTCAGAAGGGAAATACTGTTTCAGCTTGTGCACCAGGGCCTGCTGGTATTCATGCATTCTCACACTCCTTTCCTCTGCAGGGATGAGAATGGCAAGATTTTGCTTGTACCGTGGGTCCAGGAGAGTGAACACCCAGTAATCGGTGCTGGAATAAATTCTTTGAACGCGAGGGTCACGGGATAGGCAGCCTAGCATGAAATCTGCCATATGCGCCAGAGTACCAACGCGTAAGAATTCACTCCCCTCACTGGCCTGACTGTCCATTTCCTCCTCCTCCAACTCCTCCAACTCCTCTTCTTCTGCCCATACACGCTGAACAGTGAAGGACTCAACAATGGTCCCCTCTTGTGTCTCGCCAACATTCTCCTCCTCTTCCTCCTCATCCTCCTCCACCTCCACCTCCTCCGATATGCGCTGAGAAACAGACCTCAGGGTGCTTTGGCTATCAACAAGGGAATATTCTTCCCCCGTCTCTTGTGACGAGCGCAAAGCTTCCGACTTCATGCTGACCAGAGAGTTTTTCAACAGGCCAAGCAGCGGGATGGTGAGGCTGATGATGGCGGCATCGCCACTGACCATCTGTGTTGACTCCTCAAAGTTACTCAGCACCTGACAGATATCAGACATCCACGTCCACTCCTCATTGTAGACTTGAGGAAGCTGACTGACCTGACTACCAGTTCTGGTGGAAGTTGACATCTGGCAGTCTACAATCGCTCTGCGCTGCTGGTAAACTCTGGATAACATGGTCAGTGTTGAATTCCACCTCGTGGGCACGTCGCACAACAGTCGGTGAGCGGGCAGTTGGAGGCGGCGCTGCGCTGCCCTGAGAGTGGCAGCATCTGGGCTGGACTTCCTGAAATGCGCACAGATGCGGCGCATGGCACATGTGTCAGTCTGCCGAGTTGCAGAGCCGCCACCAGGTTACGGCCGTTGTCACACACAACCATTCCCGGCTTGAGGTTCAGCGGTGCCAGCCACAGATCAGTCTGCGCCGTGATGCCCTGTAATAGCTCTTGGGCGGTGTGCCTTTTGTCGCCTAGGCTCAGCAGTTTGAGCACCGCCTGCTGTCGCTTAGCGACGGCACTGCTGCTGTGCCTAGAGCTACCGACTGATGGCGCCGTGCCCACGGATGGTAGTTCGGAGGAGGAGGTGGAGGAGGGGTGGGAGGAGGAGGAGGCATAGTAGGCCTGAAACACCTGGACCGAGGTAGGCCCCGCAATCCTCGGCGTCGGCAGTATATGAGCAGCCCCAGGGTCAGACTCGGTCCCAGCCTCCACCAAGTTAACCCAATGTGCCGTCAGCGATATATAGTGGCCCTGCCCGGCAGCACTCGTCCACGTGTCCGTGGTCAGGTGGACCTTGTCAGAAACGGCGTTGGTCAGGGCACGGATGATGTTGTCTGACACGTGCTGGTGCAGGGCTGGGACGGCACATCGGGAAAAGTAGTGGCGGCTGGGGACCGAATACCGAGGGGCGGCCGCCGCCATGAGGTTGCGAAAGGCCTCGGTCTCTACTAGCCTATAGGGCAGCATCTCCAGGCTAAGCAATCTGGAGATGTGCACATTAAGGGCTTGGGCGTGCGGGTGGGTTGCACTATATTTGCGTTTCCGCTCCAGCGTCTGGGGTATGGAGAGCTGAACGCTGGTGGATGCTGTGGAGGATCGTGGAGGCGACGATGGGGTTTTTGTGGCAGGGTCCTGGGCAGGGGGCTGACTAGCAGCTGACACAGGGGAAGGAGCAGTGGTGTGCACGGCCGGAGGTGAACGGGCTTGTTGCCACTGAGTGGGGTGCTTAGCATTCATATGCCTGCGCATACTGGTGGTAGTTAAGCTAGTAGTGGTGGAACCCCTGCTGAGCCTGGTTTGGCAAATGTTGCACACCACAGTCCGTCGGTCATCCGGTGTTTCCTTAAAGAACCTCCACACTTCTGAAGATCTAGCCCTCGCCGCAAGAGCCCTCACCACGGGAGCTTCACTAGTTGACAGTGGCGCTGATGCACCAGCTCTGGCCCTGCCTCTCCGTCTGGCCCCACCACTGCCTCTTCCAACCTGTTCAGGTCGAGGACTCTCCTCCGTCTCAGAAGCACTGTGTTCACCCGGCCTCTCAACCCAGCTTGGGTCTGTCACCTCATCATCCTCCGATCCCTCAGTCTGCTCCCCCCTCGGACTTCCTGCCCTGACAACAACTTCCCCACTGTCTGACAACCGTGTCTCCTCATCGTCGGACACCTCTTTACACACTTCCACTACGTCAAGAAGGTCATCATCACCCACAGACTGTGACTGGTGGAAAACCTGGGCATCGGAAAATTGCTCAGCAGCAACCGGACAAGTGGTTTGTGACTGTGGGAAGGGTCCAGAAAACAGTTCCTCAGAGTATGCCGGTTCAAATGGCAAATTTTCCTGGGAGGGGGCAGACTGGGGGGGGAGGAGGCTGAGGTGCAGGAGCTGGAGGAGTGGGGATTTCGGTGACATGGGTGGACTGCGTGGAAGACTGACTGGTGGTGGACAAATTGCTCGAAGCATTGTCAGCAATCCACGACATCACCTGTTCGCACTGTTCTGGCCTCAACAGTGCTCTACCACGAGTCCCAGTAACTTCAGACATGAACCTAGGGAGTGTAGCTCTGCGGCGTTCCCCTGCTCCCTCATCAGCAGGTGGTGTCTCACCCCGCCCAGGACCACGGCCTCTGACCCCTGCAGTAGTTGGACGCCCACGTCCCCGCCCTCGTCCTCTACCCCTAGCCCTGGGGTTAAACATTTTTAAAATGAGAGTTATAACTTTTTTTTTTTTTTTACTTTTTTTTGTTTTTTTTTGTGTTTTTTTGTGTTTTTTGTTTTTTTTTGTGTTTTTTGTTTTTTTTTGAGTTTTTAGAACCAAACAATCCTATCCTATTGCTATGGCTATTTTCTAGCCAAGTATCAAAGGAAGCACACTACTATGCCAGATGAGATGACACTGAGTTAGTGCCTAATAGAAATCCAACCCCTACTGAATTTTCCCACTTCAGCCTTTGCTATGGATATGTGCGCCACTAAGCGCAGAACACAGCGGTCGCAAGTCTCACTACAAATTGCTCAGAATTGGCAAGTACATGCACTGCAGAAACTACAGCCACCAGCAGATCAACCAGAAATCAAATATATAGAACGCTACTGTAGGCTTCAAGAAGCTATTTGTATTCTCCTATGGCTATTTTCTAGCCAAGTATCAAAGGAAGCACACTACTATGCCAGATGAGATGACACTGAGTTAGTGCCTAATAGAAATCCAACCCCTACTGAATTTTCCCACTTCAGCCTTTGCTATGGATATGTGCGCCACTAAGCGCAGAACACAGCGGTCGCAAGTCTCACTACAAATTGCTCAGAATTGGCAAGTACATGCACTGCAGAAACTAAAGCCACCAGCAGATCAACCAGAAATCAAATATATAGAACGCTACTGTAGGCTTCAAGAAGCTGTTTGTATTCTCCTATGGCTATTTTCTAGCCAAGTATCAAAGGAAGCACACTACTATGCCAGATGAGATGACACTGAGTTAGTGCCTAATAGAAATCCAACCCCTACTGAATTTTCCCACTTCAGCCTTTGCTATGGATATGTGCGCCACTAAGCGCAGAACACAGCGGTCGCAAGTCTCACTACAAATTGCTCAGAATTGGCAAGTACATGCACTGCAGAAACTAAAGCCACCAGCAGATCAACCAGAAATCAAATATATAGAACGCTACTGTAGGCTTCAAGAAGCTGTTTGTATTCTCCTATGGCTATTTTCTAGCCAAGTATCAAAGGAAGCACACTACTATGCCAGATGAGATGACACTGAGTTAGTGCCTAATAGAAATCCAACCCCTACTGAATTTTCCCACTTCAGCCTTTGCTATGGATATGTGCGCCACTAAGCGCAGAACACAGCGGTCGCAAGTCTCACTACAAATTGCTCAGAATTGGCAAGTACATGCACTGCAGAAACTAAAGCCACCAGCAGATCAACCAGAAATCAAATATATAGAACGCTACTGTAGGCTTCAAGAAGCTGTTTGTATTCTCCTATGGCTATTTTCTAGCCAAGTATCAAAGGAAGCACACTACTATGCCAGATGAGATGACACTGAGTTATTGCCTAATAGAAATCCAACCCCTACTGAATTTTGCCACTTCAGCCTTTGCTATGGATATGTGCGCCACTAAGCGCAGAACACAGCGGTCGCAAGTCTCACTACAAATTGCTCAGAATTGGCAAGTACATGCACTGCAGAAACTACAGCCACCAGCAGATCAACCAGAAATCAAATATATAGAACGCTACTGTAGGCTTCAAGAAGCTGTTTGTATTCTCCTATGGCTATTTTCTAGCCAAGTATCAAAGGAAGCACACTACTATGCCAGATGAGATGACACTGAGTTAGTGCCTAATAGAAATCCAACCCCTACTGAATTTTCCCACTTCAGCCTTTGCTATGGATATGTGCGCCACTAAGCGCAGAACACAGCGGTCGCAAGTCTCACTACAAATTGCTCAGAATTGGCAAGTACATGCACTGCAGAAACTAAAGCCACCAGCAGATCAACCAGAAATCAAATATATAGAACGCTACTGTAGGCTTCAAGAAGCTGTTTGTATTCTCCTATGGCTATTTTCTAGCCAAGTATCAAAGGAAGCACACTACTATGCCAGATGAGATGACACTGAGTTATTGCCTAATAGAAATCCAACCCCTACTGAATTTTCCCACTTCGGTCTTTGCTATGGATATGTGTGCCACTAAGAGCTAAACACAACGGTAGCAAGTCCCCCTGCTAATTCCTCACAAAATGGTAAAAGATGCAAATTAAAATAAAAAAAGTAGAACGTTATTGTAGCCCTAAGAAGGGCTGTTGGGTTCTTTGAGAATCACTCTTGCCTAACAGTAAGCTAATAGAACACCCTAACGCTTTCCCTGACCAGCAGCAGCTCTCTCCCTAGCGGCATCCAGAGACAGAATGATCCGAGCAGCGCGGCCAGCGGCTAGTCTATCCCAGGGTCACCTGATCTGGCCAGCCAACCACTGCTATCGACGTGTAAGGGTACCACGTCATGCTGGGTGGAGTGCAGAGTCTCCTGGCTTGTGATTGGCTCTGTTTCTGGCCGCCAAAAAGCAAAACGGCGGGAGCTGCCATTTTCTCGAGCGGGCGAAGTATTCGTCCGAGCAACGAGCAGTTTCGAGTACCCTAATGCTCGACCGAGCATCAAGCTCGGACGAGCATGTTCGCTCATCTCTAATTGTAACACTTTTTATAGTCATTTTTCTCTAATTGTCGGGATCAATAAATTTTAATAATACTCAAACAACCTCCCACACTCCAAGACCCCTAGCAGACGCCCCAAGCATGGTCAGCTGCTATCCTACAAAGCCCCACAACAGCTTTTATGGCTGCCAACAGCAATCAACTTATTGGGACTTGGGAATATAACTTAAAATGGCTGCCACTGAAGAATGCTAGGGCGTGTCATCTTCTCTAACCACCAGATACAGGGGTGGAGTCTGGATTACAGGGGCCATTTTTCACTCCAAGGAAAATATAATAAAATCTCTTTTTCTCAAATTCTTTCCACATCAAAAACTTTGAAATGTCCTTATCACCTGTCTCTTTCTTCATTGGGCACTCTGAAGGATTCCTGTCACTCTGTCCTGGTCCGTCCGTCAGTCAGAGGCTCTAAGTGTCTGTTTTGCAAATCTGATCAAGTTTTCTCACTTGTACAATCATCAGATCATCTGACACATCCCAAAACCTTCAATACTACTTTTCATTTCAACACAAAACTACCAGCCCTTATGTCCGATCATGTCAACTTGCACTTTTCCATCAGTCCTACTTAACTCAACAACCTTTTGTCTACTTACATCATCTTTCCCCTCCATGTGGGACACAATCTGAGTAGCTTTTCTAGGTCCGCACCCTTGGCTTACTTTACTTTGCTTACTTCCCATTACAAATGTCTACAACTGCAACACTGCCAAACCTGTCCCCCACAGATACAACGAATCCGACACCTTGTGTGACCGACCCCAAAGAAACTAGATACCAGACTTCCACAGAGGACTCTTTACCAAGTCTCCCTTATTGACTCTTAACCAAATCAACTCTCTTTGCTGAACTACTCTCTCCTTGACTCTTTACCAAGTCAACTCTCCTACTGACTCTTTACCAAGTCACTACTAGTTCTTACAGTCATCCACAAAGTCGTTCAGACTCCAAAATGAAGCTAAACGCACACCTGATCAGAGTGGGTCTCCGCTGCACGTGCACAAATTGAGCTCTATACCTCTATGGGCAACCCTATTGACACCAGTCAAACAGTACTATAGACACTATGATAATCTGACAATCACAACAAAGTATCTCCTACTTTAGCAGTGCGGACCTCTAAGGGTTACTCCCTCCCGTCCCACTGCTTCAGCTAACACCACAGACTGTCTGACCATCCGTCACTGTCCAGTCTCTGTCCAGTCTCTGTCCATCACCTTACAAAGTGGTTCTTTGCCAAAAACTATGAGCTTAGGTTACAGTGAACAACAGTGGCAAATACATAACACAGAGACAGTCTTACCCGGTCCGTCCAACCAGTGAACCAGAAGTGACATATCAAGGTAGACAATAAAAAATTAATATCTTACCCTGAGAGCTCTCTGGTCAGTTCTGTTCACCAAGCCGGCGGGGACACTTCACGGAGGCTGTCTCGGTGTTGTTGTTGTTTACTCCTAAACCCACCCAGATGGACGCCAAATATTGTTAGGGATTTTTATGCAGGGCCCCAACAGCCCTCTTGACTTTTGTAAGGTGAGTCCTAATTAACCCTTTCATGGTTGAACATAGAGACCAAGACATGTCAATCTCTTAGTCAAGATCTTCTCTCCTTTAATAATGAAAATGCATAATATATATCAGACAGAAGAGTCATCAAAGGGGCGTGAATAGTATACTGCAAAGCTATTGGTCATCAGCAAATTCTGGGAAAAGAAAGTTAATTAATTGTGCGCAGTTCTCAGAGACCTTGTACACAGATATTGTTTATACTAAGAAGAAGATAAGTGGCTCCAGAATCATATTATTATGCAGCTTCGAGGACAGACTGGCTTCTCATTAAATGTCAAAGGGTATTAGCTGACAGGCCAGCAAACAGGTTACATAAAATGAAGTTTGAATCATGACATTAACTTGACAATGGTCAGGGAACATGGCCGCTGTATCTAAGATGGCGGACAGTAGTCAAGATGGCGTCCGAAACCAGTGCGACCTCCTTAACACAGAGAAACCTAAAGCTTAATATATGCCTGGTGTTTGACAGAAAACCGACGGGAGGAGGATGTAAGATGGGTTAGTAAAGAGAGAGTTGAAATGTAGGACTTCCCCAGTCAAACCAGTAATGGAGGAGCTGGTGTGACGACATATGCAAAGACCATGACTAGGGCTATGTGGTAACTTGTGGCCACACAACAAGAGATCACTACAATGCACGGTTTCATTATGACTATTAATAGTGAATATAGTGATGTGCGTTACTGCCAGCAATGAACAAAACCTGCTGGATTTATCCAAATTCGGTCAAAATGAATGCATGTAGCATTTTTTTTGTCTTCTATTCCGTGTGGTCGTTATAAATCAGTGTTCCCCAACCACCGGTCCGTGGCCCAAAATCGGGCCGTGGAACGCCTGGTTCCGGGCCGTGGCCAACCTCAGTAAAAGAAAAAAAATTTTTTTTTAATTATATATATACAATCACCTTTTGCGTTCCCCTGCAGCAGTCTTCTCTTCCTATACTAAATTTCCATAATAATGCACTGCTCTATTGGTGACAAGCATCATGATGTCATCACATCATATCTGCCAACAATAGATCCATGCATCAATGCGGAAGAGAAGTGAAGGAAAAGAAGACTGCTGCAGGGTAATGAGGAAGGACTGGACGACTGGAAAAGGGGGTATTGGAATCAGAGGAAGGGGGCAGCTAAAGGAAAGGGGACATGGGAGGAAGGCATGGGAAAGAAAACTTTGGAGGGGGTACGCTACAGGAAATGGGACAATGAAAGCAGGGGGTTCTTCTTCAGGAAATGGGACAACATAAGCTAGCCACACAGGGAGTTATGGTGGGGCATGCAAACATACACCAGACCGCATCCCCCTACCCACCGGTCCCTGGAGAAAATATATGTTTACAGCCGGTCCCTGGGCAAAAAAGGTTGGGAACCACTGTTATAAATGACCTACATTATAAGTGATATCTGTGCAGACCTTGTCAGCTGGAAACTGTAATAAGTCGCCATGTAGCTGTTATAACCTGGAGAGCTTGCACAAATAACCTTAGGCTAAGTTCACACACCATAAAAATAACGCAAAAGAAACTGCACATGGAAACCAGGCTTCCATAATGACACCTTTTGACATACAGGCTATACAGATTCAGAAGTTCCCCTTTAAATGTATTTTATTAATGAAGTTCTGTGTAACTCCCCTCCTGGAAGTAGGAGCTCTCCATCCATTCCCTACTGGATGCCCCTCCCGGCCCCTCTCAGTTTGGTGACATCGTGAGGAGACATGGACTTGATCAGCCTCCCCTCCTTTCATTGGTCCCCGAAGCTGTCATTCTTTCCGCTCCCACGCCCCATCACGTCCCGGCAGGTGAGGGGGCGGGGTCGGAACACGTGCTCCTCTCAGCGCCCGCGGATTGGTCGGGGATGTCGCTGCCGCTCGCTCCCGTGCTCCCGTGCTGTGGTGTGCGCCCGCGCCTCCTTCACTCCTCCGCTCCCATTGGCTGAGTGCCTCGCTCCCCTTCGCCGGCCGCAGCTATAAATACACCCCACAGGACCCACACAAGACCCTGTGATGTCCAACTGCACAGTGAAGAAGCAGAGGATGGAGGAGTCCGCGCTGGAACAGCTCAAGAGCCACACAGTGGTCGTGGCCGACACCGGGGACTTCAATGGTGAGAAGTGATGGTGGCCGCCTTCTTCATAGCTGTGCATACAGAGCCTCCTGGTACCGCTGGAGGACTAAAGCGAGTCCTGATATAGTGACACAGGCCCTCGTGTCTCCCTGGCTCATAGGGAGCGCGTTATCTGCTTCTGTCTATTACCTGGCAGCCTGCCCTGTCACATGTGCTGCCCTAATATACTGCCATGTACTGCACCTGTGTGCCCTGCCGCATGTGCTGCCCTAATATAGTGCCATGTACTGCACCTGTGTGCCCTGTCACCTGTACTGCCCTAATATAGTGCCATGTATTGCACCTGTGTGCCCTGCCGCATGTGCTGCCCTAATATAGTGCCATGTATTGCACCTGTGTGCCCTGCCGCATGTGCTGCCCTAATATAGTGCCATGTATTGCACCTGTGTGCCCTGCCGCATGTGCTGCCCTAATATAGTGCCATGTATTGCACCTGTGTGCCCTGCTGCATGTGCTGCCCTAATATAGTGCCATGTATTGCACCTGTGTGCCCTGCTGCATGTGCTGCCCTAATATAGTGCCATGTATTGCACCTGTGTGCCCTGCTGCATGTGCTGCCCTAATATAGTGCCATGTACTGCACCTGTGTGCCCTGCCGCATGTGCTGCCCTAATACAGTGCCATGTACTGCACCTGTGTGCCCTGCCGCATGTGCTGCCCTAATATAGTGCCATGTACTGCACCTGTGTGCCCTGTCACATGTGCTGCCCTAATATAGTGCTATGTACTGCACCTGTGTGCCCTGTCACATGTGCTGCCCTAATATAGTGCTATGTACTGCACCTGTGTGCCCTGTCACCTGTACTGCCCTAATATAGTGCCATGTACTGCACCTGTGTGCCCTGTCCTATGTGCTGCCCTAATATAGTGCTATGTACTGCACCTGTGTGCCCTGTCCTATGTGCTGCCCTAATATAGTGCTATGTACTGCACCTGTGTGCCCTGTCCTATGTGCTGCCCTAATATAGTGCTATGTACTGCACCTGTGTGCCCTGTCCTATGTGCTGCCCTAATATAGTGCTATGTACTGCACGTGTGCCCTGTCACCTGTGCTGCCCTAATATAATACCATGTACTGCACCTGTGTGCCCTGTCACCTGTGCTGCCCTAATATAATACCATGTACTGCACCTGTGTGCCCTGTCCCATGCGCCGCCCATAGTACCACGTACTTCACCTATCTTCCCTGGCAGTACATGTGCTGCACTAATCTAGTACCCCTATACTGCCCTTGTGTGCCCTGGTAGGTACTTGCTCATATAAAGTGCCCTAATAGTACCTATCTACTAATGCTGTGTGCTGCTGACCTCTGCTCATATTTGGTGCCCTAATATTACCCATGTACCCCTCCAGGCTGCTTCTGCTTGTGTCATTTGAACTGTGGTTATGTGCTGCTTTGTCTTCTCCTATTGCTTGCATGTGCCTGGCTTTTGCGCTTGTGCCTATATGACTAGTTACCCTATGAGTACACATGTGCCCACTGCCTGTCTCTACTTGTAGAATAAAGTGTTGCTTCCCTCTACTTGTGCCCCTGCTTCTGTCTGTGATACATCTGCTGCTCCAGTGCATTTGGGCATGTGCTGTATACACTATATAGCACTGGAGTCTAGTGTTTGGCCACATCCAGTAGCACCATAGAGAATGAATGGAGCAGGTTTCTTCCTGCAATAAGTAATATAGGATCCCTCTTCCCATGATCAGATGGGGCTGCATTTGTTACTTTCTAGCTTCGGTTCAGAATATAGGACCCGATGCTGTTGTTTTATTTCTGGAATGAGACCTTTCGCCACAGAAAAAAAATCTATGAAAAATGAGCTGGGTGACTGATCAGTCATGTCAGTCTATTACACTGATGGAGATAGCCAAGGGCCATACTCCGCTATCTCAGTCAGCGCTATAGATATGAATGGAGCAGCAGGAGACGTGTGACCGGGTGCTCTGGTCATTTATAGTACAACTGCTCTCCCCATTCTTGTAAACAGTGGGTGCTCTGACAATGACCCCACTGTCTCCTATCTTGGGTATAGTGGGAAAACTTGCCATTTCACATTGGCAGCTGGACAACACTGTGAATACTCAGATTTGGACTTGCAGATTTGGTTTCAGTTAATGCTAGTGCTAGTAGTGTGAATTTTTAGCTACTTTGTAGCATTTTTAATGTTGGGTACCTCGAGGTCAGACCTGCACATTGTACTCCCTGCAGCCACATCCGACCCCCTTTTTTTATGTAGGGATAGGTTGTATATGGGAGGTATTGGGACGAGTGAGTAAGTATTTATCTGGCCATCTAAAACCATTTGTTCTCATGTGGCTCCATGGGAAAATTGAATATCCAGCCCTTCTCTAGGTGCAGCTGTGGTGCATCGGGGGGGAAGCGCTGTACCCAGGTCACCTTAAATGCTCTGTTAAGGAGTGGTAAAACAAATCCTAGAGAATAAAGGTGCAGGTTGTGCTCAGGCTTTGTGTTTTAGCTGTGCTAGCATGACATCAGCAGAGAAGAAACCTGCAGTCACAAATGTGTGGATCCATGATATAACTTGTTGCACACAAGGAAGTATTAATATTTAAATATATAAATATTTGTTACTTGCTCATACAGGAAACTGTTTCCCCAGTCATCATGAGTGGCTGTACAATAACTGCCGGACTGCAATTCTGACTGACTGCTGCCATCACTTAATGATCTTTAAAACCCAACCATCCAAGCATGTAAAAAGGATGGGGGGGAAAAGATGAGAAAACATATTGTATTTGACCGCTGCCCCCTGATAGGCCTAGGGAGGCAGGTAATCGGTTACTAGACAGCCTCTGGTCATACAAAGACCTGAGGCTCTTGTTTTAACACCATCATTGTAATAAATGTGGTAAATCCCCATACTATAGGGTTAAAGTACCATAGGGGGTCTGAAAAAAAAAAAAAATCATATCATTCATTCCCTAGAACTGATATGAATATAAAAAGTATAAATCATAGACATGTTGGGTATCTCTGCGTCCCAAAATTTCCAATCTATCAAAATATAACTCTTGTTCCCGGCATTTAACCCTGTAACGGAAATTGATGCCTGAAGTCGAAAATGGCACTTTTTTGCCGTTTTGAAAAAATAAAAATGATCAAAAGGCCGTACAATCCTTAAAATGGTAGCATTGAAAAACTCGCAAAAAAGATGCCACACACAGTTCCATACATTGAAGTATGAAAGTTATTAGTGCCAGAAGATGGCAAATAAGATTTATTTTTTTTAAATGTATGTAAACATTATAAAACTTATAAAAAGTTGGTTTCCCTGTGATCGCAGCGACACAAATAGTAGACATGTCATTTGGGCCGCACAATGAAAGACGAAAATTCTAAGTCCACAAGAAAATGCGGTTTTTCACGATGGTCACTGCATTTGGATTCATTTTCCCGCTTCCCATTACTCAGTGTGGAATATTAAATGGTCACTATGAAGTGCAATTGTTGCACAGAAAACAAGCCCTCATACAGCTCCGTACGTGGAGAAATAAGTTATGGATTTTCGAAGATGGGTAGTGAAAAATGCAAACGTAAAAACAAAAATAGTGCCTTGGCATTAAGGGGTTAACACAGAATGGACCCCAAATATATTCAGCTCCCCTCTGCTTGTACCCACCTTACAGAGAAATGTGGGTGGGAATTGTGGGTCTACATCAGCTGGATGAGGTGTCTGTGGCACATGCAGACCCCCCTGCACGGTCATGGCAGCTTACAGGGGGATGGGCATCAGAACATGGGGTCTGTGTTGTACTTGTAGCATCATTTTGGTATAAGGCACTAGACTGGGGAAGCAGTACACCCCTTCATAGATCTCATTCATGGAGTGAGTGTGGTTCTGCTGAGCTGCGTGGTGATCGGACACTCCTCAGTGCTCCTTCCTTGAGGATGTCAACACAGTGGAAATGCCCACATTTTTGTGTACATGGTGGTAGATTATATCATTGTATAACTGACTGATGACTACCATAGTATTTTCGAAAGGTGTGTTTGGCTAAAATTGCCCAACCTTGAATATCGCTTCAAGGAAATCTCCCATCATAAACCAGGGACACTTACTCATAAATCCAGGCACCGTAATCTTCTGTTTGTTATCCTTGCCCTCCTTCCTATTAAAATGGCCGGGTGCCATTGGTGTCTATGGGGACATATATATGTTCCAACAACATCTGTGTGAATGGGCCTTGGTGCCCCTGATTTATCTTGATGGTTTTTGATGGTAGATTTCCTTTAATGGTGCGCTGTGCTATGAGGTATATTGTAGTAACATTGACATCTTTCAATGTTGTCTTAGAGACAACATCGCAAGGGAGCATAAACCTCAAATTCTTGGTTACTTTTTCATCACAATTGCTCAAGTTCCTGTTATATGGAAGTGTAATGTCTAGTTACCAAACTGGTTTGCAGCACAGCACAATGGAGCAATGTCTTGCAAGGGGAATGTGGAAATAATTTTTACATAAGAGGACTTTCTATAGGACACGATTGGATATTGGGAAGGTAATGAGTGATAGTGATGCCAGGGATGCAGAGACCCTGCTCAGTATTTGGATTGATTCTCTGTGTAGTCTAGAATGAGCGGCTAAACTCTCTGCCAGTGATGAATGTGCCAGAGCAAGCTCAGCAGTTCCCTCGTAGCCACCCACATCTGACCATTGTACACGAAGCTTCAGCGCGCAGGGACGAACGCTCCTCACTGATCGAGATTCACTAACATATGCTTGGCGTGCTTATGTATGGCATGCGTCCAGCTTGATGGAGGAGAGGTGACCCCCTCCCCTATCTATAGTGATGCACGGTGTATGGGCTGTGCACACTGGGAAAGATAGGACATCTTATCCCTGTGTATAGAGTGGTACGGTGCCGCACGTGGGTGACACCGGATCGCTCTGTGCAGCTATTGCCGTCCATGGGTGACATGTGTACAGCCGCACATACGGTCGTTTGAGTGCGGTCTTTTACTATGTATCAGAGTTTGAGGCGTGTACCAGAACTGTCCCCTAACATTTCCAGCCTACAAAGGGTTTATAATTTCTAGTTTGATACTCAAAACAGACCTGTATTTTATTCATGACCCCACTATATTGGAGGGAGAGTGGAGATGTCACAAATATGGGCAGCATATGCTGGGATGTGTATAACATATATAGGCATGAGGTAGGTATGACATACATGTGGTGTACGTGCATTATAGCGTGCTGAACCTGCTAATAGCCAGATCTGTGTCTTGTAAAGTGTTGGAACAATGGCCCATTGAATGGAGAGCAAGAAATCATTGAAGTTCTTATGGAGCCGTCATAAATATTAAATCCATGTTTGAATATTGAAATGTGTGATTTTCCAATAGAATTACTGTATCAATTCCTCATGGTTTTCTAGATCTCTGCTTGCTGTCATTCTATAGGAAGCTACTTTGTGAATAAAATCCAGTTTCTGGTCATGTGATGTCACACAGGTGCACAGCTTGTTATGACGCCCAGCTCTAATTAACTGGTTCACGATGGCCCGCCGCGTATTCACGGTGGTGGTCGTGTCCCACTGCATGGAGAGGGCTCACGGGCTGAGCCCTCTCCATAGCCGGTAAGTCTTTGCTGCATATTGCAGCAAAGGCTTACCGGTAACACCGATCGCGGGTGTTGTCACAGCGATCGCTGCAGGCAAAGCTGCCGGCAGCCTCAAAAACCCATGCGCCGCCATCATTCCTAGGATCGTCGCCCACCGTGACTTCATAGGGGAGTGGTGATTCGTCTCCATGGTAGTCTTCGGAAGACCCGAGGCTATTTTATTTTAACCCCTTCATTACAATGTGCTGATAGCACATTGTAATGAATGAGGAGGAAAATCCCCATATACTGCCATACTGAAGTATGGCAGTATATGATAGGATCGATTAGACAACCTAGGGTTAAAGTACCCTAGGGAGTCTGAAAAATAGTAAAAAGAAAAATAAAAAGTTTAAAAAAAATTATAATCCCAAAAATTCAAATCACCCCCTTTCCCTAGAACTGACATAAATATAAATAAACACTAAAGATCATAAACACATCAGGTATCGACGCGTCCAAAAATGCCCGATCTATCAAAATATGATAACGGGTTTTCAATGCGTTTAACCCCGTAACAGAAAATAGCTCCCAAAGTTGAAAATGGCACTTTTTTTGCCATTTTGAAAAATATAAAAAAATCTATAAAAAGTGATCAAAAGGTCGTACAGTCCTAAAAATTATATCATTGAAAATATTATCAAATGTCGCAAAAAATGACACCACCCACAGCTCCGTACACCAAAGTATAAAAAAGTTATTAGCGCCAGAAGATGGCAGAATCAAAAAATAATTTGTACAGGAGGTTTTAATTTTTGTAAATGTATGAAAACATTATAAAACCTTTATAAATTTGGTATCCCCATGACTACCGACCCAGAGAATAAAGTAGACATGTCATTTGAGGCGCTCAGTGAAAGCCGTCAGCCCTCAGAAGAAAATGGCACAAATGCGTTTTTTCACCATTTTCACTGCATTTGGAATTTTTTTTTTTTCCCGCTTCCGATACACGGCATGGAATATTTAATACCATCACTATGAAGTGCAATTTGTTACGCAGAAAACAAGCCGTCACACAGCTTTTTACATGTAAAAATAAAAGTTATAGATTTTTGAAGGTGGGGATTGAAAAATGGACATGAAAAAACAGGAAAGGGCCCGGTCGTTAACTGGTTAATTTGTAATATAATGGGCTGTGCATGTGTGACCTCACATGACTAAGTGTATCTATCCAATGGAAATAGGGAAGCTTCCTCATGTGACAGCAAGCAAAGATTAAGAGAACTGAGAGGAATTGATACAGAAAGTACCGGTATATTGGCAAATTGTAGAACTTTTCATGACACAAGTATCTGTGCTGAAAGGTAGGCAATCCCTTTAAGATGGACTGGCAGATGGCCCTTGGGTTTTGCAATCTACAGACACTATTGTATCAGATGCTCAAAACAGAACATTGCAAATTATAAATTTTAAGAAACATTCTTGGTTTTGTGCAATTTGTTAAACGAGCTTACTCCTTCGTCATCTGGCAGCGGTGCCGCTCATTCTGCCTAGTCACTGTGAGTAAGACTTATTGACTTGTCGTTGTCTGAGATGTTACACCCCACATTGTTCAGGTTTAAGAGATCCCATTAATTCCACACAGGTACAAATTATCTTGTGAAACTTGTAGATTTCCTGGAAGGCAAGAAAACGGAGAAATTATACACCATTAAAAACAAGGGACACTTACTCATAGATCCAGGCACTGGCCTCATCACTTCTAAAATCACCTTTTACTATTGAGCTACTCTGCCAGAAGGGCCCCCTGGGGTGCCTGTAGATTCACAGGCTGTTAAACTGTGCAGGGCACTACCCTCCTCCTCCTGTGTGCTGGAAAGTCCTCTGGTGCAGTGAGATTACATCAGGCAGAGTGAGAAAGGGAGGAAGGATGTTGAGGGAGCCGCAGGGGGGGGGGGGGGTAACAGCCTGTGAAGCTGCATCATAGAGGGTTTCTGGCAACACCCTCAGGGTTATTAGTAAAAGTTTGAAAGTTTATTTTAAAGGAGACCATAGATAACGAATGAGATTACAGCAGTCAGTGTCTGGGTCTGAGTAAGTGTCCCTGGTTTATCATGCTGAATTTTGATGGTAGATTTCCTTTAAAGGGATCCTGTCATTGGCCATGTTATTTTTACATGAAGACGGGTGTATCTGAATAATTGTACTGTGTTTTTAATTAACATTACTGGGCTCCCTAAGCAGTTTGATCGTCCCGGGGGAGGATATAAGTCATCTCCCCTACAGGGGTGAGCCATTAATTTTTCCATGGGACCACAGGAGCAAAAGGAATGGTTCTAGAGGGCTGGACCAATATAATTAATTCTACCCAATACCCCCTCTCATTATGTGCTTCATAATACCCCCTCGTATTACACCCTCATTCATAATACCATCTTTAATTATGTTCTCTTTAATAATGCCCCATTCATAATGCGTCTTCTGACTACCATCAATATCAAGCATGATATACCAGGGACACTTACTCATAGACCCAAGTACCACAGCACTGATACGTACTCTTATATTTGTTAATCATGGCCTCTTAGAGTTTAATAATCTCTAAAATTTTAATTTAATAATCTCATCGCAGCAGAGGAAGTTTTGAGCACACAATTAGAAGTGTGGCACGGTGACTGAGTGAGTAGCACTTCTGCCTTGCAGCGCTAGGGTCCTGGCTTCAATTCCCACCCAGGTCATCATCTGCAAAGAGTTTGTATGTTCTCTCCGTATTTGCGTGGTTTTCCTCCAGGTCCGCTGGTTTCCTCCCACACTCCTAAACCTACTGGTAGGCTGTTTAGATTGTGAGCCCCATGGGGACAGGGACCAATTTGGCAAGTTCTGTACACCGCTGCGTAATCTGAAGGCGCTATATGAATAAAGAATTATTATAAAGTGCTCCTGCATAGGGTACAGCTGCAGCACGGAGGGGCTCTGAGTAAGTGCTGCTGGTTTATCATGCTTAATTTTGATGGTAGATTTCGTTTACATTTTTAGAGCACAAAATGTTGTAGCTTTATGGTGAAGTTTAAAGGAGTAACTGGGATGCTGAGCTTCTCGTCATGGAAGGTGGTTTGAGAACCTGACACCAGATTTTACCCCATGTGGGGGATGAAATGTCCTTATTTTATGTGAAATCTCAACTGTTTACCTATATAAAAAATCTAGCCCTCCTCCTCTAGTGATAGTCTGTAGATGGGTGATGTGTATTGTGTACCCCTTACAGGTCACTGATCAGTAGGATTGTTAACAGAATTTTCTATGGATTTCTGGTCAAAATGTTCTCTAAACACAAGCCCCTCATACAATGGCAGATTAATGGATTAAATGGATTCCTGAACATTTGCCAGTGTCTGGGCTGTTGGGTCGCTAATATTTTGCTCTTATCTGTTCTCTCAGCTATCGATGAATACAAGCCACAAGATGCCACCACCAACCCATCGCTGATCTTGGCAGCGGCACAGATGCCTGAATACCAGCAGCTGGTGGATGATGCCATCCAATATGGCAAAAAGCTTGGTGGGTGAGTACAAGACACGGCATTCATGTTGGGATACATTTTTGAAGATCTTTTGCAGATTTAAGACCTTATATATTCCTGTAGCTGGTGTTTGTCAGACGTGCAGGTAAAGGACTTGTACTAGTAAGAGTCAGGGCCAATGAGCCATCAGGGCAAATTCCACCATTCAGACTTGTGTGTTCTGAAGTCACATATTTACCCAACTATTCAGCAAGTTCAGCTGTCCGGTCACACAGGCTTGTGAAGAGTTTGGGTTGCCTATTGGTATAGGAGACCCTTCAGAAGTATAGAAAGCCTTTGCCAATATTCAATTGCGTGATCTGCAAACTAAATCCACAACTTTTAATTCTGATGTCTGATACTGGAGCAGAGAAGTGTTACAGGCCAAATAAAACAATTGTTTATTAAAAATTCAGTCAAGCTTTGCCCTTATTCTTACAAAATTAACTTACCTGTTAATTGAGCCCAATTATAAAAGCAAGGGTATAATAAGCTAAAAGAGCAATGTATCCTGCAAGAGGGGACACCCACCAGCCTATGTAAGTGCTTGGTTTACAATCCTTGGTCCTGGTAGATTCTTTTGAAGATGAATCTGCTTGGATTTACATCAGTTTTCTATTTGAAAATTAGATGAAATTTTGGGTCTGTTCTGAAAGTACACTGGCAGCTGTTTCTGTATATTGTTTGATTTTTCCAGTCAGCCCTTTTTCTCCATTGATCTCATTAGATTGTACTGGTTAGAAGATTGTCATTTCTCATGGGTGAAAAGAAATGGATGCAGTTCTTAAAAGTTTTGGAAAATTTGGGATTTAACTGCTCTTATAACAAATCGACTTGTGTTTCTATTTCATTTTTTTTATTTACTGACTTCATGTTTAGGTCTGCAGAAGAACAAATTAATAATATTATGGACAAGCTGTTTGTTTTATTTGGTGTTGAGATCCTGAAGAAAATTCCAGGCCGTGTCTCCACAGAAGTGGATGCCAGGTAAACTTTGTTTTTCAAGGTTCCTTCACAGTAGTGCAAGTACAAAAAAGGTTTCCCATTGTTTTGTGCTGAAACATGAGTTTAAGAGTTTGAAATTTGCCTTAAGAATGAAGTCTTATCTGCGGGCAGCTTATTATAGAGCAGGATGAGCTGAGCAGATTGTACATAGTGTCCTGACTATAGGTAGCATATTATAGAGCAGGAGGAGCTGAGCAAGCTTTCCGCAGATAGGACTCTATGTACAACCTGCTCAGCTCCTCCAGCTCTATAATAAGCTGCCTGCAGATAAGACTGCATTTTATTGCGAATTTTAAACTTTCATTCTCATATGTTATAGAGGAGCTGAGCACATTGTACATCGTGTGTGATCTTCAGGCAGCATGTTATAGAGCAGGAGGAGCTGAGCAGATTGTACATCGTGTGTGATCTTCAGGCAGCATGTTATAGAGCAGGAGGAGCTGAGCAGATTGACAGTACAATAGAATTGTTAATGTTTGATAGCTTTTAAAAATATATACCGTACATGTATAAATGTAAAAAATTCTGTACAAATATTAAATGTTTTGCAGCAAAATCTGAAATTGTAAAATTGCAGTCAACATACAATAAAATCACCCTTAAAAAAACAAGCCCTGACACTATGGCAACACATAGCCTGTCTTGAAATAAAACAAACTTTTTCTCTGGCAGCAAAGGTAAAATGTTCCAGGTGAATTCTGCTACTTTATAACAGTTGTGTATATCTTTCCTTAGACTGTCCTATGATAAGGATGGAATGGTAGAACGTGCGAGGCGCATTATCGCGCTCTACAAGGAGGCCGGTATTGACAAGGAGAGAATCTTGATCAAGCTGTCCTCCACTTGGGAGGGGATACAAGCTGGGAAGTAAGGCTCAACTTCGTAGGAAATTTGTGAATTTACCGAGCAAAGCAACTTGTATGAATGTTCTGCTTTACAATTCTCCAGGGTCCTGGAAGAGCAGTATGGCATTCACTGCAACATGACGCTGCTCTTCTCCTTCGCTCAAGCTGTGGCCTGCGCCGAGGCCGGCGTTACACTCATTTCTCCGTTTGTGGGGAGAATATTGGACTGGCACGTCGCTAACTCTGGCAAGAAGAGTTATGAACCATCTGAGGACCCAGGTACAATCTGACAAATTAAGAAATATCGTATACTGTCAGTACCATTGAAGTCCATGTCTGACGCATAGCTGGGTGTCGCACTGGGCCATCTGTCATTTATTAACCGTTTCTTGCACATGGCTATTTTTCACACAAAATCTTCAAAGGATTGTCCCAGGTTTTAAAAACATTGCGGCTTTCTTCCAAAAACTGTGCCACACCTAACCATGGTGTGTGCCTTATGCAGCTGTGCCGCCATAGAAATAAATGGAGCTTATTACACACACAGAAATGAGTTATACCACATCTCTTACATTGCAATACATTTTTATGAATCATTATTAAAATCCTTGCACATACACATTATAAAAAGGATTGCATTCTAATTCTGCCAGATAGTGTGTAGACAAACATACGGCTAATGCAGTGTTTGTATTATACTATAGACATTTAAGCATTGCCCATATGTTTGTCTACACACTATCTGGCTGATTTAGAATTCAATCTTTTTTATCATGTGTATATGCAATTATTTTAATGATTTAAAATGTATTGTAATATAAGATAACTACTTTGTGTGTGTATAATAGTCTTCTGGTATTGGTTGAGTTATATGGGGGGTCTGAAGGAGCTAATGGGCCCAGCTCATAATATGGCGCTGTATGAAGATTTGTGTAATAACTGAGCTTAGCTGCAGTACCACAGACTATCCAAAGTCTGGTGTGGCGCTGCTTTTGGAAAAAAACAGGCATGTTTTTCAAATCTCAGACAAACCCTTTAATGTCCTTTAATAATCCAGATGTTGTACCTAATTGGAGACCACCATAAAGCAGGAAGGGGGGGGGGGGGGGCTACCCAGCCTCTTTTCTGTCATTATAGGTCATTTGAATACAACATTTCTCCCAGAATATAATAAGACAATATTATGGTGCTGTCACAATCCCGGGTAACTGGTTTAGAAGCGTATTATGGGTCTAAATGCTCATAAGAGGTTCCCTTCAAGGCCAGAGTAGGCTCTTAAATCCTCTTTCTGCAGCAACTACATAAATGACTACATTTTTCTGTCACGGAGGTTTGTCATGGCCGTCTATCGTCTGGTCATGTGAATGGTGGATTTGCAGGCATGATGCCACATGATGATATGAGAAACGCTTTAGGCATTTGTCTAGATTATATGAAGTGTGACATCTGCTTATTTGTGCAAATGGTGGAGCATTTATTCATGTGAAGAGTATCTTCTGTTCTGGGTCGTACATAGTAAATGGCTCTGTAAGCATCTGTAAAACATGGTTTCATTTGTCAGCAGTTCTGGCCACACAACCTTGTAGACAGTGTTAGCAGACCTTACATTTGTTTACCATAGCTTTGCTGGTTTCAAAATGAGTAGTGATGTGAGAGATCTCTATGAACACAGCACAGCCCCTCTCCGCTGAGTAACTCTTGGAATATAATAGGGGTGGGTCTGTTCTGCAGTCCAGCTACAATCCTGGAATATTAAGACTTTTCACAAACCTGCTGCAAATAACATGCAAAGATATAGTTGCACAGCTCTGTGGGACTGCTACCTAACCCTGTCTGAAGCTTCATATGGTTGCAATTTCTGACAACTTCAGTTTTATTTGATTTTAATACTTCTCTTTAGTCAATCAATGTCTAGTAGGAGCTGACATGACCTCTGAAGAGATCCGCTGTTTGAGCCCAGCACAACAGATAATCAAAAGTGGATAGCTGCCTGCTCTGTTGAGTGGCTGGGCAGTGTAATTGCATATTCTGCAGCATAGCTCAAATTGAAGTAAATGGGAGCCTTCATTGTTCTCTAGGATGTGGTATAATCAGTAGCTGCCAGCTCTGTGCACTGCCTCTGGCCTAAACTGCAAATACTCGTGGGTGTATAGGCCACTTTTGGACATCCATAAAAATGTACAACATACTAGTGTTCACTTGAATGCTAATCTCTCCTTTAGGTGTGAAGAGTGTCACCAAGATTTACAATTACTACAAGAAGTTTGGTTACTCCACCATAGTCATGGGGGCGTCATTCCGGAACACAGGCGAGATCAAGGCACTTACAGGCTGTGATTATCTGACCATTTCTCCCAAGCTGCTTGGAGAACTCAGCAAGGACTGTACCAAGCTCAGCCCAGCACTGACCCTCAAAGAAGGTAAATGGGCGTCACTCCATGCACAATAGAGGTCGTGTAGCCACAACAATCTTACATGTGTGGGATACATTGGGGGTGTTCCCATGGGAATTTGTCAGAAGGTATCTTTTAGTCAGGGTTACAGAGGAGGGTAAGTAAACTCTGCAGCAAACTGTAATGGTGAAAGGATATTATGGGTCTTCAAAGTAAACTTCTACAAAAAACCCTTTTAAACCAGTTGGCCTTTTATGTAATTTTCTAAAATCTGTACAATAATTTTGCATGTATATAATTGTATACATGCATATAATTATATTGGGGAATAAATTTGAGTTCCCATGTTCTATATTTATGTGCATATGGAATGAAATCTGCATCAAGTTCACTGTTCTCTAAAACTACAGCCTTATAGACATGTCCCATCTTTCTCACGGCTAAGGAACGCCGTGAGCCCATTGACGAGTATGGTGGACGTATATACACTGTTTATACGTCCCATCCCGTCCCCCCACCTCCATATGTTCATGTGAATGAAGCCTTAAGATGTGTTACCCTGTCAGTTATATTGATTGATGTGGTTGGATAGAAATTTGGCAGATTTTAATGTCACTAATTGAGCGCTGCTGTTAAAACCACTGAGACCCTTTAAGTCCTATAATACAAGTTGCCATGCAGCCCTATTCTATTATTCAACAGGAGCAGAGATCTCTATCTGTGATGTATAACTGGGTGCAGCAGCGCCACCTTGTGGTCTTCATTTCTATAAATCTCCCTGACTCTTGCTTGTGTGAGTTTTGAACTTCGAGGCCGTGGGATTGACCCAGGGAACCCGCTCTCCTCTTAGAAGTAGATTGTCCAAATGCGGTAACTGGCCACTTATTTGGACAATCCATTTCATCCTGCGACCTCAACCAGTTAATGGAAATCTACAATCTGATTAATGCCTTATAAAGCAGCGTCATTGACTGAATAAACCTTGGTGCCTGGACCTGCCCTTGTTTTATATGGTTTCCTTATCCTAGTGCTACAGGGGTTGTTGCCAGAGCCCCTTCAAGCTTCAGCTGAACAGGCAATAACATATCCGTGAGCACTTACAGCTCATTAGGATATTTTTAATGCATCTGTTTTTAGGAAAAGTCCATAAGAACTGATAAGGCCAGATCCTGCATCAGGGTGCTAAGTGGATTCAGTCAGTGACTCATTCAGTATTTTCAGTATTGTGTAGAAACGATTTATTACAGTAATGTCTTCAGGAGCTAATGCAGCTTTCCCTGTGGTCTTACAGCTCAGGCCAGCAAACTAGAGAAAATCCACTTGGACGAGAAAACTTTCCGTTGGGAACACAATGAAGACCAAATGGCAGTGGAGAAACTATCTGATGGGATCAGGAAGTTTGCTGCTGACGCCATCAAGCTAGAAAATATGCTAAAGGTTTGACACATTTTATTTTAACTAAAAAAAAAAAAAAAAGGTCCACTATCAGCAGATTGATATTGTTAAAAAAAAGGTTTCAATATACTTTCTCTATCCATTCCCTGTGTTTTTCTAGATTCTGTTTCCCATTATTCACAGGGAAGCTTCATTGTTTACTTCCAGTAGATAAACAGCGGTCTCTGGTCATGTGATGTCACACAGGTGCACGGCTCGTTATATCACACAGCTGATTACCCTGCTATTAATGAGCTGTGCACAATGTGACATCACATAACTAGAGACCAGTTTTATCCAAAGAATGTAAACCATGAAGTTTTCTGTTGAATGATGCCAAGCAGAGATGTAGAAATATGTAAGGAATTGATACCGAAAGTATATTCAAAATGTTTAACTTTTTATTGCACACAATATTAGTTTGCAATATTGAGTCCTGTGCAAAGTTATGATATTGCAAGTGAGTGTGAACTGATCTTCAGAAAGATGATCTTCAGTATCTGACTATGCTGTGTTGCTCGAAGGGGCTTAAGTAAATCAAATGCAGAAAGCTGTTAAATGGCTGAAACGGGTGACCTATTGGAACTAAATATTTAGGTGCTGGGAATTGGCTCGTTTTGGATTTCTGGATGACTCCATTAAAGAGAACCTGCCATTTCAATAAATTGAACCCACCCAAAATCAATATTTTATTACCTGATTAAAAAGCCCATATGCCTAAATGGTTTATAAAAAATAAAAAAAAATAGGCTACAGATTGACAGTTCTTACTGCTAGGACGTGTTGCTTTGTGGAACATTGTCAGCCCTTTTACACCATTGGGCACTTCATGTCATGTGACCATGGACTTCTACTCTACCCCGTCCTCCATGGAGGTTGCTATGATTTCATGTGATCAGATACATACCGGTGGTAGACATTGCAAATGTAACTGGGTAAAGGACCTTGGAGGACATCACCCTGGTCACATGACTTTAAGTGCTGACATGGAAAATTAGGTGGAGTAGATGGGAGAGGGTCTGGACATGCCCCTTCTTAATATATCATAAAGTAGATTAATGGGAATGAAAGGTAAACTATTTTTGGCTAGGAGGGTGTAAGTTAATAGGGCTCTAATAAGAACCTTTCACCATTTTCACCAATACAACTGCATTTGTGAAAATGTATTGGGTTTCCATCAGAAATGAATGAGTTTGAAGAAAATTTTAAGTGGTTCTCCCAAGTATTAAGTTATGTCCTGTTCACAGAATTGGGGATAATGAGTTCAGGGAGGGTCTGGCTCCTGGAGAAACACTTACCACTGGAGCAAAAGGATGTGCATGTACCCTACCTCTACATTCAGCTGTATAAGTGAAATAGCGGAGCACAGCACTTGGATATATCTGACTGCTTCCAGAACAATGAATGGAGCAGTAGGGCGCATGCTTTTCCCCTCTGCTCCACCCATCTGTTCTGGGACCCCTGTGATCCGGAGTACAGGGATCGATTCTCAATGTACCCCACTATTAATGTACAGTGGCAAAAGGCACAAAACTTCAGTGTTGGGGTATATGCACATCCAGTCCAGTAGATATGGTGGAACAATACACAACCTGTAGGCCAGTGGTGGCGAACCTATGGCACGGGTGCCAGATGTGGCACTCGGAGCCCTTTCTGTGGGCACCCAGGCCTTCACACCAACAGTTTGCAAGCTAAGACTCAAGGCTTTCTCCTGTAATCCAATACAGCCCAGGAGCCGAGCTCAGCGCTATTTTAAAGCAACATCCTTGGCTGCCAGGACTACAAGAGGAGCGAGAAGTTGTGGATAGAGATGGATTGTCATTGGAGCTCCTGCTCTGGGCCCCTGGATTCTTCCTCTTCAGGGGACACTGGAGGGAAGCTACAATCCAAATTTCTCCATCTTTCTATTGTATTGTTGATGCCAATACGATGAAAACAGCAGGGATCAATAAGTTACTGCTTAAATTGTCATGTTGGCACTTTGCAACATATAAGTGGGTTTCAGTTGTAGCTTGGGCACTCTGTCTCCAAAAGGTCAGCCATCACTGTTCTAGGCCTTTTGAATTTTGTTTTGATTTTTTTTTTTTTTCTTTTCTTTTAGCATAAATTGCACATGACTATCGAAGACTTCTGCATCTTAAATGTGTTCTTTCTGCCCACAGGACCGCCTCAAGAAATAACATTACTGGCTCCTTTTATATATCCAGCTGCAATTTCCGGATCATTCCTGGCCTGTAATTGGCCTCTGCAGACCCTCATCCTCTCTCCTGTTTTTATCAGCATTGTTACATTACCATTTTGCATTTTCTGTTTTGTACGAGATTCTCCTAATGCACTGATTAAACCCAGTACTTGTCAAAGTCTTGTCTTGTGAGTAATGGATTTAATTGCTAAGAACGAGGCAATTATCCCACTTTGTACATGAGAGGTTTTCTAAGTGGTGGTGCTGTTTTATTTCTAATTTGGGTAGTAACCTTTGGCATGATCAGTGGGCTGCCCCTCTGGTCGTGTTACTTGAATATCACGTCATAAAAACCCACAAAGCATCACAGCACTCCATTATCTCTGGTACTCTTAGGTTACATTCACACGAACGCATGGGGGATGTGTATACGGCCGACGTAGGTCCCCCATACATCGCAATAGGCACACGGCGCCCAATGGAAGCAGTATGGTGCGGCACCCTACCGCTCCGTACCCCATGTCCAATCTTTCTCCAGAATACGGCGCCATGCGCTGTGTATTCCTATGGAGAGGGGTGTGGGTGAGCGGCACTCTCCCTACTCCTCTCCCCCGGCACTGCCGTGTGCCAGGTGTGCTACAGTACGGCGGGCAACGGCAGTGTGAATATAGCCTTATATGGTGAATGGGAGTCTGGAGATGGCTTAGCACTGTACTCTGCAGTTTCCAATACTGTACTTTTACAAATGATTGGAGTGAGAAGAATCATGCTTATTAGTAAAGACCAAATCCCCAGTCGCTGGAGGTTCCAGGTGTTGGACTCTCAGCAATTAGCTAGTTATCACCATAATATACCTTTATGACCTATCCTCAGGAAAATAAGGTTATAACTAGAGATGAGCGAGCACTAAAATGCTCGGGTACTCGTTATTCGAGACTAACTTTTCCCGATGCTCGAGTGCTCGTCTCGAATAACGAGCCCCATTGAAGTCAATGGGAGACTCGAGCATTTTTCAAGGGGACCAAGGCTCTGCACAGGGAAGCTTGGCCAAACACCTGGGAACCTCAGAAAAGGATGGAAACACCACGGAAATGGACAGGAAACAGCAGGGGCAGCATGCATGGATGCCTCTGAGGCTGCTTAATCGCACCATTATGCCAAAATTATGGGCAACAGCATGGCCATGACAGAGTGACAGAATGAAGCTAGATAGCATCTAAAACATCCAATAATTGACCCTGACACTATAGGGGACGGCATGCAGAGGCAGCGGCAGCAGGCTAGAGAGTGTCATGGCGACATACCCTAAATGGACTCAGGCTTCAAACCAATGGGTGGCAGAGAGGAACCAAAGGAGGTGAGCAAGAAGCGCTCAAATAATATCGGTACATGATAAAAGTTTGCCAGTACATTTTGTGGATTACACAGCAGGGTGGCGACAAAGTTAACAAGTTTGATGTGGAATGCCCTGTAATAGCTCTTGGGCGGTGTGCCTTTTATCGCCTAGGCTCAGCAGTTTGAGCACCGCCTGCTGTCGCTTAGCGACGGCACTGCTGCTGTGCCTAGAGCTACCGACTGATGGCGCCATGGCCACGGATGGTAATTCGGAGGAGGAGGAGGGGTGGGAGGAGGTATAGTAGGCCTTTGAGACCTGGACCGTGGTAGGCCCCGCAATCCTCGGCGTCGGCAGTATATGACCAGCCCCAGGGTCAGACTCGGTCCCAGCCTGCACCAAGTTAAGTGTAGTAGCATTCTTAGAAGTTTGGGATATGGCGGATGAGGGGAATGTAAACAGATGCGCAGGAGGCGCTGAAATAAAATCCCTAAATGGTAAAAGTTTGCCAGTATATTTTGTGGATAACACAGCAGGGTGGCGACAAAGTTAACAACTTTGATGTGGAATCCATAAAAACAACCCAAATTTGTGCCTGACACACCTCGTTTGATAAGGGGACGATGTATGGAGGCAGCTATATGGACGACTTTTGGAGGCTGCTATGGAGACAATTTAATTTGGATAGTGCCTGTATGTGGCACTCCCAAAAATTGTTTAAAACAGAGGACTGGGTAGGTGGCCCTCCAGAAAAATTAAATGCATAAAGTACTATAGCTAGAGCCAGTGGGCCCTGTCAAAAAATAGCCAGTTTCCTCTGCTTTAGTGTACAAAGAGGAGGAGGAGGAAAATGAGGAGGAGGAGTGCATAAATTATTCAGGTTGAGCTTCCTTCACCTGGTGGAGATGGGAAATTATGAGAAATCCAGGCTTTATTCATCTTAATAAGCGTCAGCCTGTCAGCGCTGTCAGTCGACAGGCGTGTACGCTTATCGGTGATGATGCCACCAGCTGCACTGAAAACCCGCTTGGACAAGACGCTAGCGGCAGGGCAGGCAAGAACCTCCAAGGCGTACAGCGCCAGTTCGTGCCACATGTCCAGCTTTGAAACCCAGTAGTTGTAGGGAGCTGTGTGATCATTTAGGACGATGGTATGGTCAGCTACGTACTCCCTCACCATCTTTCTGTAAAGATCAGCCCTACTCTGCCGAGACTGGGGACAGGTGACAGTGTCTTGCTGGGGTGACATAAAGCTGGCAAAAGCCTTGTAAAGCGTACCCTTGCCAGTGCTGGACAAGCTGCCTGCTCGCCTACTCTCCCTCGCTACTTGTCCCGCTGAACTACGCACTCTGCCGCTAGCGCTGTCTGAAGGGAAATACTGTTTCAGCTTGTGCACCAGGGCCTGCTGGTATTCATGCATTCTCACACTCCTTTCCTCTCCAGGGATGAGAGTGGAAAGATTTTGCTTGTACCGTGGGTCCAGGAGAGTGAATACCCAGTAATCGGTGCTGGAATAAATTCTTTGAACGCGAGGGTCACGGGATAGGCAGCCTAGCATGAAATCTGCCATATGCGCCAGAGTCCCAACGCACAAGAATTCACTCCCCTCACTGGCCTGACTGTCCATTTCCTCCTCCAACTCCTCTTCTTCTGGCCATACACGCTGCACAGTGAAGGTCTGAGCAATGCTCCCCTCTTGTGTCTCGCCAACATTCTCCTCCTCTTCCTCCTCATCCTCCTCCACCTCCTCTGATATGCGCTGAGAAACAGACCTGAGGGTGCTTTGGCTATCAACAAGGGAATCTTCTTCCCCCGTCTCTTGTGACGAGCGCAAAGCTTCCGACTTCATGCTGATCAGAGTTTTTCAACAGGCCAAGCAGCGGGATGGTGAGGCTGATGATGGCAGCATCGCCACTGACCATCTGTGTTGACTCCTCAAAGTTACTCAGCACCTGACAGATATCAGACATCCACTCCTCATTGTAGACTTGAGGAAGCTGACTGACCTGACTACCAGTTCTGGTGGAAGTTGACATCTGGCAGTCTACAATCGCTCTGCGCTGCTGGTAAACTCTGGATAACATGGTTAATGTTGAATTCCACCTCGTGGGCACGTCGCACAACAGTCGGTGAGCGGGCAGTTGGAGGCGGCGCTGCGCTGCCCTGAGAGTGGCAGCATCTGTGCTGGACTGCCTGAAATGCGCACAGATGCGGCGCACCATCGTGAGCAAATCTGACAGATTGGGGTATGTCTTGAGGAAACGCTGAACTATCAGATTTAACACATGGGCCAGGCATGGCACATGTGTCAGTCTGCCGAGTTGCAGAGCCGCCACCAGGTTACGGCCGTTGTCACACACAACCATGCCTGGCTTCAGGTTCAGCGGTGCCAGCCACAGATCAGTCTGCGCCGTGATGCCCTGTAATAGTTCTTGGGCGGTGTGCCTTTTATCGCCTAGGCTCAGCAGTTTGAGCACCGCCTGCTGTCGCTTAGCGACGGCACTGCTGCTGTGCCTAGAGCTACCGACTGATGGCGCCATGCCCACGGATGGTAGTTCGGAGGAGGAGGTGGAGGAGGGGTGGGAGGAGGAGGAGGCATAGTAGGCCTTTGAGACCTGGACCGAGGTAGGCCCCGCAATCCTCGGCGTCGGCAGTATATGACCAGCCCCAGGGTCAGACTCGGTCCCAGCCTCCACCAAGTTAACCCAATGTGCCGTCAGCGATATATAGTGGCCCTGCCCGGCAGCACTCGTCCACGTGTCCGTGGTCAGGTGGACCTTGTCAGAAACGGCGTTGGTCAGGGCACGGATGATGTTGTCTGACACGTGCTGGTGCAGGGCTGGGACGGCACATCGGGAAAAGTAGTGGCGGCTGGGGACCGAATACCGAGGGGCGGCCGCCGCCATGAGGTTGCGAAAGGCCTCGGTCTCTACTAGCCTATAGGGCAGCATCTCCAGGCTAAGCAATCTGGAGATGTGGACATTAAGGGCTTGGGCGTGCGGGTGGGTTGCACTATATTTTCTTTTCCGCTCCAGCGTCTGGGGTATGGAGAGCTGAACGCTGGTGGATGCTGTGGAGGATCGTGGAGGCGACGATGGGGTTTTTGTGGCAGGGTCCTGGGCAGGGGGCTGACTATCAGATGACACAGGGGAAGGAGCAGTGGTGTGCACGGCCGGAGGTGAACGGGCTTGGTGCCACTGAGTGGGGTGTTTAGCCATCATATGCCTGCGCATACTGGTGGTAGTTAAGCTAGTAGTGGTGGAACCCCTGCTGATCCTGGTTTGGCAAAGGTTGCACACCACAGTCCGTCGATCATCCGGTGTTTCCTTAAAGAACCTCCAGACTTCTGAAGATCTAGCCCTCGCCACGGGAGACCTCGCCACGGGAGCTTCACTACGTGACACATTTGGCGCTGATGCACCAGCTCTGGCCCTGCCTCTCCGTCTGGCCCCACCACTGCCTCTTCCAACCTGTTCTGGTCGAGGACTCTCCTCCGTCTCAGAAGCACTGTGTTCACCCGGCCTCTCAACCCAGCTTGGGTCTGTCACCTCATCATCCTCCGATCCCTCAGTCTGCTCCCCCCTCGGACTTCCTGCCCTGACAACAACTTCACCACTGTCTGACAACTGTGTCTCCTCATCGTCGGACACCTCTTTACACACTTCTTCCACTACGTCAAGAAGGTCATCATCACCCACAGACTGCGACTGGTGGAAAACCTGGGCATTGGAAAATTGCTCAGCAGCAACCGGACAAGTGGTTTGTGACTGTGGAAAGGGTCCAGAAAACAGTTCCTCAGAGTATGCCGGTTCAAATGCCAAATTTTCCTGGGAGGGGGCAGACTGGGGGGGAGGAGGCTGAGGTGCAGGAGCTGGAGGAGTGCCGATTTCGGTGACATGGGTGGACTGCGTGGAAGACTGACTGGTGGACAAATTGCTCGAAGCATTGTCGGCAATCCACGACATCACCTGTTCGCACTGTTCTGGCCTCAACAGTGCTCTACCACGAGTCCCAGTAACTTCAGACATGAACCTAGGGAGTGTAGCTCTGCGGCGTTCCCCTGCTCCCTCATCAGCAGGTGGTGTCTCACCCCGCCCAGGACCACGGCCTCTGACCCCTGCAGTAGTTGGACGCCCACGTCCCCGCCCTCGTCCTCTACCCCTAGCCCTCGGGTTAAACATTTTGAAAATGAAAGTTATAACTTAAATTTTTTTTTTACTTTTTTTGTGTTTTTTTTTTGTTTTTTTTGTGTTTTTTAGTTTTTAAAACCAAACGATGCTATCCTATTGCTATGGCTATTTTCTAGCCAAGTATAAAAAGCACACTGCTACGCCAGATGAGATGACGCTGAGTTATGAAAAAATAAACGTAAAATAAAAAGTAAATGGCAGACTGTGCCTAATTTCAATCAAACCCCTAATAAATTGTCCCACTTCGGTCTTTGCGATGGATATGTGCGTCACTAAGCGCTAAACACAACGGTCGCAAGTCTCACTGCAAATTCCTCACAATATGGTAGTAGATGCACTACAGCAAGGCCAGCCACCAGCAGATCAACCAGAAATAAAATATATAACGCTATTGTAGGCCTAAGTAAGCCGTTTGGATTCTCCTATGGCTATTTTCTAGCCAAGTATGAAAGCACACTGCTATGCCAGATGAGATGACGCTGAGTTATGAAAAAATAAACGTAAAATAAAAAGAAACTGCCAGACTGTGCCTAATTGAAATCCAACCCCTAATAAATTATCCCACTTCGGTCTTTGCGATGGATATGTGCGTCACTAAGCGCTAAACACAACGGTCGCAAGTCTCACTGCAAATTCCTCACAATATGGTAGTAGATGCACTACAGCAAGGCCAGCCACCAGCAGATCAACCAGAAATAAAATATATAACGCTATTGTAGGCCTAAGTAAGCCGTTTGGATTCTCCTATGGCTATTTTCTAGCCAAGTATAAAAGCACACTGCTATGCCAGATGAGATGACGCTGAGTTATGAAAAAATAAACGTAAAATAAAAAGAAACTGCCAGACTGTGCCTAATTGAAATCCAACCCCTAATAAATTATCCCACTTCGGTCTTTGCGATGGATATGTGCGTCACTAAGCGCTAAACACAACGGTCGCAAGTCTCACTGCAAATTCCTCACAATATGGTAGTAGATGCACTACAGCAAGGCCAGCCACCAGCAGATCAACCAGAAATAAAATATATAACGCTATTGTAGGCCTAAGTAAGCCGTTTGGATTCTCCTATGGCTATTTTCTAGCCAAGTATGAAAGCACACTGCTATGCCAGATGAGATGACGCTGAGTTATGAAAAAATAAACGTAAAATAAAAAGAAACTGCCAGACTGTGCCTAATTGAAATCCAACCCCTAATAAATTATCCCACTTCGGTCTTTGCGATGGATATGTGCGTCACTAAGCGCTAAACACAGCGGTCGCAAGTCTCACTCCAAATTCCTCACAATTGGCTAGTATATGCACTGCAGCAAGGACAGCCACCAGCAGATCAACCAGAAATAAAATATATATAACGCTATTGTAGGCGTAAGTAAGCCGTTTGGATTCTCCTTTGGCTATTTTCTAACCAAGTATGAAAGCACACTGATGAGATGACGCTGAGTTATGAAAAAATAAACGTAAAATAAAAAGAAACTGCCAGACTGTGCCTAATTGAAATCCAACCCCTAATAAATTATCCCACTTCGGTCTTTGCGATGGATATGTGCGTCACTAAGCGCTAAACACAGCGGTCGCAAGTCTCACTCCAAATTCCTCACAATTGGCTAGTATATGCACTGCAGCAAGGACAGCCACCAGCAGATCAACCAGAAATAAAATATATATAACGCTATAGTAGGCGTAAGTAAGCCGTTTGGATTCTCCTTTGGCTATTTTCTAACCAAGTATGAAAGCACACTGATGAGATGACGCTGAGTTATGAAAAAATAAACGTAAAATAAAAAGGAAATGGCAGACTGTGCCTAATTGAAATCCAACCCCTAATAAATTATCCCACTTCGGTCTTTGCGATGGATATGTGCGTCACTAAGCGCTAAACACAGTGGTCGCAAGTCTCACTCCAAATTCCTCACAATTGGCTAGTATATGCACTGCAGCAAGGACAGCCACCAGCAGATCAACCAGAAATAAAATATATATAACGCTATTGTAGGCGTAAGTAAGCCGTTTGGATTCTCCTTTGGCTATTTTCTAACCAAGTATGAAAGCACACTGATGAGATGACGCTGAGTTATTAAAAAATAAACGTAAAATAAAAAGAAACTGGCAGACTGTGCCTAATTGAAATCAAACCCCTAATAAATTTTCCCACTTTGGTGTTTGAGGTGGATATGTGTGTCACTAAGAGCTAAACACAACGGTAGCAAGTCCCCCTGCAAATTCCTCACAATATGGTACTAGCTGCACTACTAGTGCCAGCAAGCCCAGCCACAAGCAAACAAAAAAAAAAAAAGTAGAACGTTATTGTAGCCCTAAGAAGGGCTGTTGGGTTCTTGTTGAATCACTCCTGCCTAACACTATTCTAATAGAACACCCTAACGCTTTCCCTGACCAGCAGCAGCTCTCTCCCTAGCGGCATCCAGACACAGAATGATCCGAGCAGCGCGGGCAGCGGCTAGTCTATCCCAGGGTCACCTGATCTGGCCAGCCAACCACTGCTATCGACGTGTAAGGGTACCACGTCATGCTGGGTGGAGTGCAGAGTCTCCTGGCTTGTGATTGGCTCTGTTTCTGGCTGCCAAAAAGCAAAATGGCGGGAGCTGCCATTTTCTCGAGCGGGCGAAGTATTCGTCCGAGCAACGAGCAGTTTCGAGTACGCTAATGCTCGAACGAGCATCAAGCTCGGACGAGTATGTTCGCTCATCTCTAGTTATAACTTCATAAATAAACCGCTTTAGAAATGGTTAGAAAAAATATTGAATTGACATCACAGTGCATGGTTATTCCAATGCAACATTAGGTTACAAAATATTCATAATGACAAATACAAAAAAAATGCAAACAAAGTTTCAAATTATTATGATCACAAGGGCCCTAACTTTTTTTTTGCGTGCTTCCTAAAAAAATTTTTTTTTTTTGTTTTTTTCTTTAGGGACACAAAGCTAGTTCAGACTTTTTTTTTTATTTTTATTTCTGGTTAACAGTAGGGAATAAGGCTTTTTTTGTAATAGTATAGTACTTTTAAAAAAAATCTAATTAACAGGGAATTCATTAATGTTCATTTTCAATTTTTGTTCCGGTCCTTTTGATATAATATGTATAGCCTCGGCCAATGGGGGCGACTATGGCGATGCTTTTTGTAGTGTAGCGGGGGATTTTTTTTTTTTTATTATTATATGGGGAAATGTCATTGTATTTTTATACATTTGTGTTTGTTTTTACTTTGTCCCCCATGAGGTCATAAAAGACTCCTGGGGGACACTTTCAATTTTTAAATTCTACTTTTTTAAGTTTTCCCCTGTATTTTCTTTAACCCCTTACCGCAGCATTCATAATGGTCAGAAAATGTAATTATACATTATGTAATGAGACATTTGCACTTAATGGGGGTCATTTATTAAGGGCCCGATTCGCGTTTTCCCGACGTGTTACCCGAATATTTCCGTTTTGCGCCACTTGTACTTAAATTGCCCCGGGATTTTGGCGCACGCGATCGGATTGTGGCGCATCGGCGCTGGCATGCGCGCGACGGAAATCGGGGGGCGTGGCCGAACGAAAACCCGACGTATTCGGAAAAACCGCCGCATTTAAAAACCGAAAATGTGTCGCATAAGGACCGCTTACCTTCACCTGGTCCAGCTCGGTGCATTCCGGCGCGATGAGTTTACTTTCAGCGCAGCAGCGCCACCTGGTGGACGGCGGAAGAACTACCTTATTAAATCCCGGCCGGACCCGAATCCAGAGCGGAGAAGCCGCCGCTGGAACGCGAATGGACCGGGTAAGTAAATTTGCCCCATTGTGTTCTAAACATTAGAAATATCCTGATCAGCATGAAGATGGTGTAAAATGCACCCTCTAAATACTGTCCAAATGTTTATTTAATCGTATTTTATATAAAGGGGATTGGAACCACTCCTATATTACACCTACCTGGAGTTTTGACATCCCATTCTAAAGGGAAGTGTACTGGCCATGGATAAACTTTCGAAGCGACTTGCAACATAAGCATTACTTTAGAAAATCTATGGCCAGAATGTAGTGACATATTTCCATGCAAATTAGCCCTCCAGTGCACCATGGGAATTGGCCATAAGGTAAAGTGCATAAAGGGCGCTCTCTCCTCTTCCCTCCTGCCTGGTGAGGCAGAGTATCTGCTTTTATTTTTCTTGCCTAATGTAACGCACCTTGTCCTAGTCATTAGAATAAAAAAAACTCATAGCTGTGTATTTTTCCATAATGTGTGCAAAATGGATCTGTATTGTAGGGATGGCCAGAACTATTATAACCATATGTTCCCTATCCAGGTAGGTGGCACTCTAAACAGTCAGTCTATAGGACAGATGTACAGCCAGCTCTACCTATCTTACAGGGCAAGAACAAGCACTTCCTTAATTTGAATTCATTACCTACAAACCCCCCCCCTCCCTGCTGTGCCACAACTTTCAACTGTATGAGTGTCCTGAGACCAGCAATGTAGTTTAAGGAAGAGAAAGAAATTCAGATCATTGTTGTAGCACCCCTCAAACAGTGAGAATTTCTGGTCCCAGATCAGGACCTCCAATGGTAACCTGACCCTGTCCACACCTCCTCGCTCCTCCTCTAGTCCCAGGTAGCACACGTGTTGCTTTAAAATGGAACTGAGCGTGGCACATGCTGAGCTGCCATGGGTCTGCCACCACTGTCTTAAGAGCCCTAGAGAGGGAAGACTAAGTCCATTAGTCAAGGCAGCTCTTGCTCTAAATAACAATCATTAATCACTGGGGGTACCTTGGGATGGTTACTCATTGTGTGCAACCCCTTTGTACCAATTATGCAAGTGATAACTGATGCATAGCCAAGGTGGTCCCATTCTCAGTAATTACTTCAGCGGGGAAGGGGGTCGAGTGTCTTGTCACTTCATTCAAGTGTTTGTATAGGAGAATTTCCCTTTAGCAATGCTGTTTGGTGATGGTGTAGAGCCATAGCTTCCCTCCTGACTATAAGATGGTAAGATTCTATGCATATGTTGGGGTTGACCACTCTTGGTTTTCCCTTACAACATTGTTCAAAGCTTTCAACCACACCTTATTTTGATGGCTGGTTTTAGATCAAAATGAATTGGTAACAATGTCATCCTAAAGCTCCATGTCATGAACTGGGTCATAACACATAGACTCCCTGTAATACTAACTAATGTGAACACCTATAACAAATATACCACAAAAGAAAAATAGTTTAATGTCACTTTTTACAACTTTCTTTACCAAATATTATAGTAACTAAAATCATCTCAAATACATAAAACCATAAGTTGGATTATAAAATGGCAGATACAAACACATGTAACAGTTGCAAACATGACGCAGGTACAAGTGCAGCGTCGGACTAAAGTTGGTGGGGCCCCTGGGTACAAAATGTGGTGGGTGGTCCCCATAAAATGTAGTCTCGACAGGGTACAGCAATTACTATATACAGCGTCCCCATCATTGACTATACACATCTCCCCAACCCTGCAGTAAGTATATACAGTTCCCAGTAAAATAACTTTGGTTACCTTTTCCTACTGCACAGATAAACTTCCTCCACTTTGGACAGGTCAGATGTTTCTTGCTCTGCCATAAGCGCTAATCTATTGGCCGGCAATCTACCGGTGGTTCAGGACACATCTAGTGGGCGATGTGTGGCCATGTGACTGCCAGATTCACCCACGCTGTAAACCACCATTGGTGGGTGCCCTGGGGCACGCCTACCCCATAATCTGGCTCTGCCCAAGTGAATAAAACACTAGTGTTTTCAAGCAAAGTATACATGTATTTCACATGCGCCTAGTGACCATCAACATATTCTATCGGCACAGTGACAATTCAGTCACATCATTATCGCTCTGTAATACAAAGCATCTGGATTTCCCTGGGTTACCTTACCCGTGTACTGCACATGTTGCTGGTGTAGAAATAAAATTGTACCAAAATGAAGAGATGTGAGCTTGTCCTTGTCTGTCTTGTGTTTCCTTGGGATGCTAATAGCTTGGTGTTATCTGTCAGATCCCTCCATGTAGAGCACCACATTGTCGGATGCGTTTGCTATAACGACCCAGACCATCTCCCAGGTATCTTGTGGTGAAATGTACAGATACAATAACAAGGAAAGGGAACATGGCAGATTTATAAACACAGCCCCAGACAGAGTCATAAAAGGTGATCAAAATCCATGAGGATAAAGGGCTGCTCCTAAAATAGCCCCATGCCTTAACCCTCTTCTGTCCATATAATAATACTCATGCCTGTAAAACCAAGGAAAACTACAGAAGGAATAAAATTATTTAACCCTTTGTTGCATAGCCCCATAGTGGACCTGCAGCTGCCAGTCTATAGATTGCATATTTAGGGTATTCTCCTCTTCATTCCAATAATTTACACAAATTGCTCTATATTGTACCCAGAGGTTGTTTAGAATAGAGTGTAGGATGACTTCTAGGACATGGCGCCGGCTTTGATTTGATGCCATATGTAGTCTTTATATATTAACACACCTGCGTTTTGTCTGCTGGCGAGGACTTGTTTATGATGCTTGCTACGATCTGGTTAATGTCTCTGCGATTGTAATGAAGCTTCTCGTCTCCGGGGTTAACCTGTTGTATAGAAAATTAAAATGTTCTGACATTTTCTGGAAGCAATATCAATAAAATCAGAAATTGATTCCTGTGTGTGTACAGCGAAGCAGCTGCTGTAGTCCCAGTGAAGCCTCACATCCGAAATATAAATGCAAAAATTGCTGGGAATATCTTTCTTGCACAGAAAAAGCCTCCGTGGCAACTCATAGGCTGCATTCAGACATCCAAGATACACATCAATGCAAAACCTGTCCTTTATTTATGGGGCTGTAAATTTGGATTCTTAAATGGATACATTCACCAGATTTTACCCTATTAAACTAGTAGCACCCTCAGGTAGGGTGTACAATGTCCTTTCTAGAACTTTATAAGAAATATCACCTGTTGAGATTTTTTTTAAAAATATAAAGTCATGTGAAAATGAACCCAGAAGAGTCATAATTGCCTGAGAAGAGTCAAGTTTAAAGTGTGACTGTCGACCCAGAAACAAGCATTTGAAATCATATTAAAGTTAAATATCTCATCTTTCAGATTGCGTCAGAACTACTGGAGATACAGGCAGTTAACGAAAGAGTTGAAAATGTAAGCGGCAAAAATCCAATTCACGCCTTATTTAACTGTTTTTCCGGTTCTGTAGCTCACAGATCCATGAGATTCTTATCTTTAGTGTGACATCAGCATCATTTTTTTAAGTACTATGGACCCGAAGACAGGGGCTTCTGAAGTGATACTGCAGCTTTTAAACTTCAGTCGTCTCCAGCAAAATATGAATTTTCTCTGCTTGTTTGCACATGAATTAGTAGATTATTTTTTATAAGTACCATATATACTCGAGTATAAGCCTAGTTTTTCAGCACAAAAAAATGTGCTGAAACCCCAAACTCAGCGTATACTAGAGTAAGAAAAAAATACAACAAAACTCGCCTTTCTGGCTTCCCCCGCTGCTGGCTATATACTGGGGCAGGGGGCTGGCTATGTACTGGGGGATATGGGCTGGCAGGCTATATACTATGGGTCAGGGTCCAGCAGGCTATATAATGGGGAGGCTGTGACCAATGCATTTCCCACCCTCGGTTTATACTCGAGTCAATAGGTTTTCTCAGGTTTTTGTGGTAAAATTAGGGGCTTATACTTGGGTCGGCTTATACTCGAGTATATACGGTAAATGGATGCAAATTCATTTAGGTGCACAGTTGTACAACTGATACCATTGCCTTTCCTAAGCATGGTCTGGAATGGCTTATTATTGCACAATTATTTGCACCCATATAGACGCAAATCAATGTTCAAATTAGGTGCAAACATCTGGAAGCAGAAGTACAAAGACAAATTTGGTACAAACCAGGATCTCTGTTACACAGCAAACTGTGCACAAAAATTGGGCTAATACCCGATGCGCATCAGACTAAGGCTACATTCACACTGCCACACTGTCACAGCACTTCTTTCTCTAAACAGAGAAGTAGAGTGTGAAAATTTGTCTTTTTTACTATACATTTTATATATGGTGTTTTAGTGAGTGGATAGCTATTACAAAATGTGGGGGCTGTTAATGAATGTGACGGGTTATATGTCAAAATTGTGGGGCTATTAGTGAATGTGGGGGGGGGGGGGTTAATAGTGAGTTTCAGGGGCTATTTCTGAGTGTGAAGGCTATTACTGAATGTCAGAGGCTATAAGGGAATGTGGTTGGATATTAATGAGTGTGTGGGGGGGTCTATTACTGAGTGTGGGGGGGGGGGGTCTATTACTGAGTATACATGGCATTATTACATGTCAGGCCCCATTTAGGGTTTATTATTAAGTGGGAGGACCAAAAGAGAAGGGTGTAATGTAAAGTATGGTTCTCTACACTATGAGGGGCCATGACTGGGACTTAATTGTAAAATTAGTACAAAGGGTTATTTTACAAAGTGTGATGGCCACAATTGGGACATTGTAAACCAGAATGTGTGGTATAATGCTGTGTGGGGGAGATTATAAAGTGAGATAAGTACAGTACAGAAGTGGATGCTACAGAGAATTGGGAACATATGCATTGAGACCTGTGCCCCAGATCCTAATTTTGACCCTAGCAACGCCGCTGGTGCTGGGTATCAGGGTATCATGTGACTGCACCCCTGTTCTTTGCATTCAGGTAGGTAAATCGTGGTGCCAGATTTCCTTTAAGGGGGTTTTATCAACTATTTAAAGGGGTAATTTGTGGAAAATTTTACCCTAGTAAAGTGTGTTAGGCAGGATTGGCTATTGGCTATTATGAGCTGAGGTCCAACTGTTAAGACCCCCAACGATCACGAGATCTAGAGAATTGTGTTCCTTTTGTCGCTAATCGGTAGAGTTGCGGGTCGAGCATGCGTCCTGCGACTCCATTCCCTTGTAAGCACTCGCCTATCTTTGAGATTCCCATATACAGCGGATATGAGTGCCAAGGATAGCCAAACAATGGCATCGCCAATGGTATCTTCTGCCTACATTGTACCGTTGTGGTCAAAGTTTTGCAGTACAAACAGACATGGGAAAAACTTATCTTCTAGATTTTCCGCAAAAATTTTTCAGCATAAGATTTGAACTTCTTTTTTGCAAAATTGAAAAAAAAAGTTAAAACGTTTTCAAAATCACAACTTTTCTCTTACCTTTTACTAACGCACTTAGAACACGCTGTCCCCTGACCCTGCAAATCCCACCGCACACAAAAGAAAAAAAAGAAACTGGCTGCACAGGATGAGCCGGAAGCCTGGAAGATATCTTCTGTTATAATTATCTGACATCTGCTTACACATTGTCCTGCTCTTCTTCTTCCCAAACCACTAACTCCACTCCGAAGACAAGAAAACAACACTTGTTTGTGGTTACGAAGCATTTCCCTTCAAGGGTGGATATCCTGACCCTACCTGGAGTAGATGTCATATCTAGATAAATCTTCATTTTATGAGTAAACATTAGATTCCAAAGTTGGCAGCTAAAAGGTTAAGAGTCTCCACCCTCTGTTCTTCGGCAGACAGTCCATTGCTAGACACATTTCATCCTAAGCAGCACTAAAGGTATAGACATAACCTTCATTAGAGCTTGGGAAAGCATTAGAAGCTTCTGCGCTCTTGTACGGTGATCCCTTTTACCAGGCGTCTATGGACCTTTGGCTTTGAAATGGGGCTTCAAAACTTCATCGTACCATGGATTTTATATTTCACATTACCGTATAAAATGGCCAGTGCTGGTCCAGAGAACCAGGTAAGATCTATATTTCTATACTGTTGTATTCCGGTATCTAAGAAGCCGAAAATTACTATGATATTATTAATGAAATTGGCTGAATTGACTCCAAAATTCAGCTTGTTCCTGAATAGTTGTGTATCTATCGTATTGCTAGTGGCTGTGTAGTGGAGAAATGGTTCCCCAGCTATGGTGACTTACTGTCCAATCCATCCACACAACATTGGATCCAATAATAGATTATATGCTGTCACATATTACATGGATGTCCATGAATTCCAATTTTTCAGTAAATGTTAAAAGAATCCACAAATCGCTAAATTTAGAGGAAAGCTCTGCTGATGAATACTCATTAAGGTTGCATTCTAAGAATATAAAGAATGGGGTTAATGAATAAAATATATTGATACTATGTATCAATCGTCCCATCTCCTGTTCTGAATGTTGCCTGCAGATGGGACACTATGTATAATCTGCTCAGCTCTCCCTGCTCTATAACATGCTGCCCACAGATAATACCTTTGTAAAATCTGCTCAGCTTCCTCTGTTTTATAACATGCTCCCTGCAGATTGGACAGTATGTACGATCTGCTTAGTCCCTCCTGCTCTATAACATGCTGCCTTCACATAGGACACTGTATAATCTGCTCAGCTCCTCCTGCTCTATAACATGCTGTCTGCAGATAGGACGCTATGTACAATCTGCTCAGCTCCTCCTGCTCTATAACATGCTGCCTGCAGTTAATACGCTATGTACAATCCGCTCAGCTCCTTCTGCTCTATAACATGCTACCTGCAAATAGGACACTTTGTACAATTTGCTCAGCTCCTCCCGCTCTATAACATGCTGCCTGCAGATAGGACACTTTGTACAATTTGCTCAGCTCCTCCTGCTTTATAACATGCTGCCTGCAGATAGGACACTTTGTACAATTTTCTCAACTCCATCTGCTCTATAACATGCTGCCTGCAGATAAGACACTTTGTACAATTCGCTCAGCTCCACCTGCTCTATAACATGCTGCCTGCAGTTTATACGCTATGTACAATCCACTCAGCTCCTTCTGCTGTATAACATGCTGCCTGCATATAGGACACTATATATAATTTGTTCGGCTCCTCCTGCTCTATAATATTCTGCCAATAAATAGGACACTATGTACAATCTGCACAGCTCTTCCTGCTCTATCACATTCTGTCTGATAATAGGAGGATAATATGTACAATCATCACAGTTCCTCCTGGTCTGTAATATGTTGTCTCCAGATCACCAGCACACCATGGTCAGTATACCAGGTCCCCTTTAAGGATCCCCATGTTAACCTTTACAGTCTTCTGGTAAAGTACAATTGCCCTTCAAAAACAGTGTATAAATGGTGAGCTGTAGCTTGCTACCACACGTAACAGCGATGTGATGATCATTCCTATGGAGATTGGCCTGAGGGGTAACACCAGTGGTCTCCGTCCCATTATACAATGACAGATGTGTACATTAACACTCTATTAGTGGAAGGTATGCAATGTCTACAGCTCACTCATTGCTATGTCTATTTTCTCCCCTTGTGATGAGATATACTATACAACCATTGGCATTGGTGAGTGAGGCTCTGTATATAGCTACATACACTGCCTTATACATGTTCCTAGTCTGAGGATACTGCACTACAGGAAGCTGAACCATTTGTCACAGCATAAAATTATGGTCCATCAATAATAGTAAAATATAGTGAAAGCCACAATTATAGGCTAGAAACGTGACACCATTTTACTTGTATCTTTGGTCAATAAGACTTTGTAAACCAGTTACACCCTGTATACAATGTGTGACATTTCTGACATGTACATCTAGATGTGGAGAATGTCATTCCAAAAAATATATGAATTATAATTATGGGGACATAAATGGGGCTGTTTTTTTAATAGGACAGTAGAATATTGTTCCCAAAAAATATAGTCTTAGTTTAAAGCGAGTCTGTGGGGTGTTCTTACCCTACCAAGAGATTCCCAGAAATTGGGAAATCTACCATCAAAATTAAGCATTGGCTAAACCAGGGACACTTACTCCTAGATCCGGGCACTGTGACTCTTCTTGCGTTTGTTATCCATGCCCTCCTTCCTTCCTTCTCCTTCCCTCCCTTGTATATAACCAGCCTGACCCCCCCAGTATACAGCCAGTCAGACCCCCAGTATATAGCCAGAGAGCCTGCCCAGTATACAGCCAGCCAGCCCTGTATATAGTCAGCCAGCTCCCCCAGTATATAGCCAGCCAGCACTGTATATAGCCAGCCACCCTCTTAGTATATAGCCTGCCAGCCTGCCCTCAGTATATAACCAGCCACCCCACCCCCCAGTATATAGCCAGCCATCCCCTCCCCAGTATATATCCAGGCAGTCCCCGCAGTATACAGCAAGCCTGTGCCCCCTGTATGCAGCCAAGCAGCCTGCCTCCCCCAGTATACAGCCAACCAGGGGCTCTGGTAACACCCCCTAGAGCCATTCTGGCTTATTAGGGTAATTTTAAAAGTTGATTTTAGAAAGAAGGAGGACATGGATAATAAACATAAGAAGATTACCACAGTCACAGTGCCTGGATCTATGAGTAAGTGTCCCTGGTTTATCATGATGGATTTTGATGGTAGATTTCATGTAATATGGAACTTTTCTACACATGTGGCAATATGTCAGCATATGCTCCCACACACACATGTCACAGTGTGAATATATCCTTAGTGGTGACAGTGCTGTGACCATTACTGGTAATGAAGTATTGTCCCAAAAATACTTCATTTTCACTTTATTTTTTATCATCTGTAGGGGAAAATACAAGTCTGATCTCTAAATTTAGCAGATTTAGGAACCCAGGGTCTGCTCCAGGTCTCAGTAGGCCCCTGGGCGAGAGAGCCTCTGTGGGCCCCTTTTCAGTGAACTCACATGGCGGTATTAAAAATTCCAAAACTAAAACAGTCTCCTGTTCCCTAAAATATTCCCTGGTTTATCTTCCCAAACAGCCCCTCATGGTTATTTTATATACAACCCCTTCAACCCCTATGGATTCATTAGATACAGCCCCCCCCCCGCCCCCCTTATGTACAGCCTTATGTACAGCCTTATGTACAGCCTTATGTAAGCCCCCCAGCAACTCTGGGCCCCGGCACTTGCCCAGATATTCCCGGTGCTGGCGCCGGCTCTGCAGGAACCTTTTGCTAATGTGCATGGAGCTTTAAAAAGTGCAATTTGTGCCCTGTGTGTCACTCACATGCCAATTAAAGTAGAAAAGCCTGCCTGAGTCACAAACAATGGCTGGAATTGGACCTATTCTATGATTTGTGGATTGGACAGTCATCTTATATGTAGAAACCAGGTCCATTTGTATGAGTCGATAGAAAAGCAATTGTCCGTGTGCCAGACGTTGAATCGACGGACGGCACAAGGACAAAGTCTACGCTTGTGTGCCTGTAGCCTTACTTTAGCTCTTGAATGCAATACTGAGAGTGCAACCGTACACAGTCCTAAAACTAAGCTCCTTCCTTGGTCCCGGAAGGCCTGCACTATCACCTGAGAGGATCCAGGCTTTGGGCTGCATGTACATACAAAGATGCGCATGTGCAGTTTGGAGGCTCAGGATTTGGGCTCTGGGTCTTCTCACTATAGAAACTTAAAGGGGTATTCTCGTCATGCCATTCACATTCAGATTCATTAATCTGCCATATATAAACATTTCCTCTATTAGATGTTATTAAAAAAAATGTTCCTGTGTGAAGATAATTTCTTATAAATGTAGTGATATGGTCCCTTAGAAACAAGACTGTGTCCTTGGATACAACCACCTCTGCTAGAATGATTTCACAAAGAACCAAAGGTTTTTGTATATAAAGTGTCTGGGTGTTACTGCAGGTCCCACAGCCGTCCTGTGATAATGATTGCTGAATCCTGGTGGTCCGGCAGGACTCAATAGTGCATGTCTGGCCACTGCTGCCAAAATGTGAGGTGGACGTATTCGAGGAAGCCATCTCATATCTAAGGGACAACATGGCTACATTTATGAGAAATTATCTTCACACTGGAACATTTTTTTTTAATTAACATCCAATTGAAGAAATGATTACATATGGCAAATGGATTTAGTTAAATGTACACTTAATAGCCCTTTAAATCCAGTCTACACTTTTTTATTTCTCTTCCTGACCCCTTTAAGTGTACCATAACCTGAAATCTTCATCGGAATATGTTATGGCCTCCGACTGCTGACTTTTTGACAGGATTTTTTTCTTCATTAAAGGAGCATGACCTTGAATCCACCATGAACACCACCGGGATAGACATCAGCGATCACAATACTTCACTGGTTGTCCACACACGTCTTCAGAATTCTCATCAAACCAACCCTGTGTGGACAGATGTCATGACAGACAGACAGTTTGGTCAATTCCGTTTTGGTATTGGACTAGGCCCGGATCTCAGTTCAGATGCGAATGAGATGACATCTTCTTTCCTGCGTATGAGGGGGACCCAGAAGCTTTTTGTCACCGTGACCGCTGAGACCAATCGGAGTGATGTCAGGCTGGTCATAACGTCATGCAAGATAGTGAGCAAGAAGAACAAAGTCAAGTCCTACTTTATCCAGAATGGGTAGGAAACAAGATTTTATTAATACAATCTAAAGATTTGCTGAGACTTGTGTATGAATAGTGTCTTCTCCTTGTTCCATTCTATGTCATGGTCCGTCACAGTATAGAAATGTATAAGGGGTCGGGATCAAATATGATCTTAGTCTCAGGTGGGCAAGTCTGATCACATTGCCCCCTACCTCTGCGGATATTGGTATGTCCTGGCCTGGATCTGGGAGTTCTTTGACAATAAGAGAGATCAAAAACATCATATGGTTAATCACCCAGACCCAAACTGTGTATATTATGGAGCACTACTGCCACTATCTGGCAGGGCACCATAGCAGACTTTTGAATGGGGCCCACTACACCCTCAGAAAATATGAACATTCTCCATTCTTTTAGTGTATCAGGTTGGATTCTGGGTCACCCGGACACTGTGGGCCCCATAGCAGCTGCTACTGCTGTAGTTACACCCTGCTATCTGGTTATATGTAGTATTAAATTGTGTTAACATGTGTTTTATAAGTGTTTTCATATCATTATGTAATCTTGGCACATGGAAACAGGAGGTTTTTCCTGATCGGCTGTTGACCCAGAACTTTCCAGAAGGGAGAACCCAGAAGCTTATAAAAAGGGTTTCTCACTGGATCTGATGGTGAGTGAGGTGGTGGAGAGGATAAAGAAATAGTAGTCTTTCTGAATGGAGAGTGGACCATTATTTTTAGAGCTTCAGCTTCCAGTCTGAGCGGCCTATACAAAGAGAAAGGTCTACTACACCCCAACCAAACAGACCCTTCGCTATTGTATTAATGCTTTTGGATTCAGGTATTGGAAAAAATGTGTTGGAATCATCTGTCTCCACATGTGTCTCTGGGTTAGCTACTTTTACCTTTTATGGGCCTCCCCTTTCTATCAGCCCAAAACCGTTATCATCTAGATTTTCCGCAGTGGAGTCCTTACAGCCTTGACATGAGCCCCCCCTTCTTAGATCTTACATGTCTGCTCCAACATGTGTGGGAAAAGTACCATTAGCTATTAGATTGCCACTGTGACTACCTTAGACCAAGACCACTCCACTTTTGGGTAATAACTTCCTCAATACTGTTGGGCCGTGGCTTGCACAATGGGGGTCATTTACTAAGGGCCCGAATCGCGTTTTTCCGGCGGGTTACGCAAATTTTTCCGTTTTGCAGCGATTTACCTTGAATTGCCCCAGGATTTTTGCGCACGCAATCGGATTGTGGCGCATCGGCGCCGCCGTGTACGCGACAGAAGTCGGGGGCGTGGCCATACGAAAACCTGACAGATTCAGAAAAACCGCCGCATTTAAAGAAAAAAATGTGTCGCTTGACACGCACTTACCTGCACCCGGCCCGGCTTGGTGAACTTCAGTGTACGCCGACGGAATTCAGCGCAGCAGCGACACCTAGTGGACATCGGGGAACTTCCTTAGTGAATCGCCGGAAGACCCGAATCCTCCACACAGAACGTGCCGCTGGATCGCGAATGGACCAGGTAAGTAAATCTGCCCCATTGTATATACTTGGAGACCCCTAGTTCATGAGGTGCTCTTGATATAAATAAAGGTCTGCTGCAGTATTTTGGATGATTTAGACCTTTGCCTGAACTTTCTTCCCTACCTCTATTTGTGAAAGTGTCATGTTAAACCAGGTTAATATTCTATTGGTCTTTAAATATCAAAACGGTGATCCATCTTAAAGGAAATCTAGCATCAAAATTAAGCATATTAACCCAGAGGCGCTTACTCATCGCTCCATGGTAATCTTCTTATATTTGTTATCTTTGGCCTCTTTTTTTTCTAAAAGTTTTGAAATAATACCAATGAGGCAGAAGGGCTTAGAGCTCCTCCATGCTGCAGATTTACAGGCTGTTACACTGTGCAGGGAGCACTTCCCCTTGCCACTGTGTGCTGAAACTTCCTCTGCTGCAGTGAAATTTTACCAGGCAGAGGGAGGGGAGAAAGGTTGAGGGAGTAGAGGAGGAGTGTGACACAGTTTGACTGCCTGTGAATATACAGCACAGAGGGGCTCTGGTAACACCTTCTGTCTCATTACCATATGTTTAAATGTTGAATTTAGGAGGAAGGAGGCCATGGATAATAAATATAAAAGGATTACCACAATCACAGTGTCTGGATCTATGAGTAAGTGTCTCTGGTATATCATGATGGATTTTGATATTATATTTCTTTTAATGAATCCACAAGTCTCAAGTTAAGTAAAAAAAATGACAGGTGAGGTTTTGTTTTTGCGTAAATGTTCTCATGGAAATATGGGTCTGTCCTGTTCTGCTTCGCTCACATTGACCAAGTCAGCACAGAACAAGGATATTTTCTGGAGACACCAAGGTCTTGTCTTTGTAACGTATGATGGGATTTGTAAGTGACGTAGTGGAATTAGTGATGTTATCTCTGCAGCTGGAATTTATACATTAGTTAAACAATTCCATAGGAAAAACCTATTTGTTTAGGCTTTCTTAAAGCAGTTTTGATCTGTAAGTAAGGAGAATTTAAAGGGGATGTCTGGGGTCCCTTTATTTTTAAAAGGCTACTAGTGGGTGATCAAACGGTGTCAAAAACACGGCTAAGGCACAAAAAGTTGGTCACTTCTCGTTGACTTGGGGGGACATGTATCACTCCTATTGCTTTCTTTTTTTATTTTGTGCAACTTTTGTGAGACTTTTCGCAGTTTGAGACTTTTACGGTGCAGAATCAAGCAGCGTTCCAAAGTTATCTGCCTTTAAGGATGTTTGTTCAACTTATGGGCTCTGAAATTGTCCCATTCCTCCCCTAATAAGTCCCAAAACAGAGTATGCTAGACCTAAACATACTTTTGGGAGCTACTATTTGGGACTAAAAAGTCGCACACCACAAAGAGGCGCAAAAGTTAGACTAAACAACTCATCACTGCTATCACAAAGGGGAAAAACTTTAGATACATTGCAACTATTGAGTAGGCCAACTTCAGGAAACTTGAAAAAGTGGCAGCTGAAAAACTATGATACATGTGCCCCTATGATTTCAAAAATACTTTTTTTGGTTTTCTCCATAATGTTGTTTCTGTGGAATTCCTGTTTTAATCCATATGCAAATGAGGCAGTTGGTGCACCCTGAACACTTCTATTCCTTCCTGAATCACTTTCTATCAGGAGATTTGTCATGTGAGAAGCAAGGGAAGAGGAGGGAAATGATTTAGGTGAGAATAGCAGTGCTGAGGACACGCCCCAGGGGTACCAACTGCCTCATTAGCATGCGGATTAACATAGGAATATCTTGGCTTAATGGATAGAAATAATAAAATGTGTTGATGATCAAAAGCAATTTCTCTACAACATGCTGCCAGCAGATTATAAAGTTTGATGTAGCTGGTAGACTTTAAAGAATTATTCTCACTAAGTGAAGGCATATTACTGGTCCGTCACTTTATGATTGGTTGGGATAGGAACACTAGGAACCCCACTGATCCTGGGGGAACAGTGCAGTTTAGGACTACATCTTCTTCTCTTTGTCACTCTTACCTCTTCTGGCATGTTGATGGTAACTTCAGTTTTTTTCTTACTGGGAACGAGCTGACAACCAGTTGTTACCTTTCCATTTGTCAACAATGAGGATTCCTACCAACTTGTACATTGTGAGAACAGATTGATCAGGGACAGGGGAAAATTACACACACCGTACATTTATTCATCCATTTCAGAAGAAATAACAGAACTTTATATTGTATATGGATCTCTAAGAAAAGATTTTCCCATATTGTTATACCTGTATTTTGGAAAACAGATCTGTTAGGAGAATAAAAGCTCAGTTTTTAAGGTTTATTTAAATCTTATAGTCAGAAAGGTGCAGTCAATTTTGTTAATTCTTTAAATCTGATTTTAGGTGTTTAGATAACAGAATGGGAGAGAATATCTTACAGGAAGATAACAAGATGGTCTTCATACTGCATCTCCCAGGAGTAGACTCCATGGTAGGTGGGGGAAAAAAAACCCTCAATATAAAAATTTGTTGGTGACCCGCTCAGGGGCGTAACTAGGTGAGGCTGGGCCCCATAGCAGATTTCTGAATTGGGCCCCCCTTTCCTCTTATAAAAAAATATACATATTATACACTCATATAAACACACATTAATATACTTATATATACATTATATACACATATACAGCATAAACATCCATACAGTATATACACACACCACATATACAGTACATAGCATATACACACATACATACAGTACCATATACACCCATGCAGCTTATACACATCATATATACACACACATAACGCAGATACACACACATACGATAGCATATACACACATACAGTACAGTATACAAACACCATACACACATTACCATATACACTCACCGGCCACTTTATTAGGTGCACCATGCTAGTAACGGGTTGGACCCCCTTTTGCCTTCAGAACTGCCTCAATTCTTCGTGGCATAGATTCAACAAGGTGCTGGAAGCATTCCTCAGAGATTTTGGTCCATATTGACATGATGGCATCACACAGTTGCCGCAGATTTGTCGGCTGCACATCCATGATGCGAATCTCCCGTTCCACCAAATCCCAAAGATGCTCTATTGGATTGAGATCTGGTGACTGTGGAGGCCATTTGAGTCCAGTGACCTCATTGTCATGTTCAAGAAACCAGTCTGAGATGATTCCAGCTTTATGACATGGCGCATTATCCTGCTGAAAGTAGCCATCAGATGTTACAGGGTACATTGTGGTCATAAAGGGATGGACATGGTCAGCAACAATACTCAGGTAGGCTGTGGCGTTGCAACGATGCTCAATTGGTACCAAGGGGCCCAAAGAGTGCCAAGAAAATATTCCCCACACCATGACACCACCACCACCAGCCTGAACCGTTGATACAAGGCAGGATGGATCCATGCTTTCATGTTGTTGACGCCAAATCCTGACCCTACCATCCGAATGTCGCAGCAGAAATCGAGACTCATCAGACCAGGCAACGTTTTTCCAATCTTCTACTGTCCAATTTCGATGAGCTTGTGCAAATTGTAGCCTCAGTTTCCTGTTCTTAGCTGAAAGGAGTGGCACCCGGTGTGGTCTTCTGCTGCTGTAGCCCATCTGCCTCAAAGTTCGACGTACTGTGCGTTCAGAGATGCTCTTCTGCCTACCTTGGTTGTAACGGGTGGCGATTTGAGTCACTGTTGCCTTTCTATCAGCTCGAACCAGTCTGCCCATTCTCCTCTTACCTCTGGCATCAACAAGGAATTTCCGCCCACAGAACTGCCATTCTCTGTAAACCCTAGAGATGGTTGTGCGTGAAAATCCCAGTAGATCAGCAGTTTCTGAAATACTCAGACCAGCCCTTCTGGCACTAACAACCATGCCACGTTCAAAGGCACTCAAATCACCTTTCTTCCCCATACTGATGCTCGGGAGAACTGCAGGAGATTGTCTTGACCATGTCTACATGCCTAAATGCACTGAGTTGCCGCCATGTGATTGGCTGATTAGAAATTAAGTGTTAACGAGCAGTTGGACAGGTGTACCTAATAAAGTGGCCGGTGAGTGTACACCCATGCAGTATATACACATCACATATACACAGATATATAGCAAATACACACATATATAGACATACCGTATATTCACATACATACATTATATACACACATCACACAGCTTATACACACCAAATACCCCAAATGCCTCCTCACACTGTGGGCCCCAGAGCGGCTGCTATCACTCTAGTTACGCCCCTGCACCCACCCCTCTCACTATTTAATGTATTCTTTACTTTTTCAGGTATTTCTAAGCTGTGAAGTAAAGCTCTGCCTGACTTCTAACCACTCTCAGTCGTGCCCTTCTTCTTGTCCGTTACAATTGCTTTCTAATCAATATCCAGAAAACGCACTGGAGACAAGAACCTACCATGTAGTTGCCAACCCGATCTATATAATTCAGGAGACAAGGAAAAGAGGTAAGTACCAGCTATAACATGGCGGCGGTGATGTACCGACAACAGAACCTATAACCAGTCACAGCATGTCAGATCAGTGATACTGGCAACTAAGAGGATGTCCCATAAAGGATATCCATATATGCAGAGGATCTTAAAGGGGTTGTGTCACTAACAATAATGGACACCAGGATGAAGGACTGTAAACCAAGCACATTTACATGCTGGTGTGTGCCTCCTCTGGCAGGATCCGCCTTTACAGTATTTCTTATGTCCTTGTGCTCAATTACCAGCTATTAAACGTAGAGCCCCTTAGGCTTATTTGCATAATTTTAAAGCCTTTTTTGTAAAGACCAGGATGCTACCAGAGGTATGTTGGTGTGCTTGGTGGTGGATTTCCATTAAATGAGTGGAATCCCTAACTATAATGGATTGCTCATACACAACTATGAATCCCAGGCTGTTCAGAAAATCAGACAGCAGTATGTTTACATAAACCTTACTCCTGGCTAGTGAGACACATATATAGCTGCAGAAACCACTGAAGATTCATAGTTCTGGCTATATGAGCATAAGCCTGACTTGCTTACATGGCTGCCAAGCAGATTGTTGCTATTGACAACTATAAAGTGAATCTGACACAGTACTAGGGACATTGGCAAGTCAATATATTGCAAACTAGGTTAAATTGGTAATAGGTGTATATTAAAAACATTCAAAATTCTATGTGACACAGCCCATTTAAGCTCCATTATATATCTAATATATAAAGCTGACTGTGTGTATGTATGTTTGCTGGCTACTGTGGCATTTAGACGCTGAGCTTTTTGCCACAGGTCATTAATATGAGCTCTGAGCCAGAAAGACAGAGAGAGACAAAAAAGAGAAAGAGACAATCAAAGAGAGGCAGAGAGTAGAGACATAGGGAGAGAGACAAAGATAGGCAGTCAAAGACAGAAAGAGAGACAGAGAAAGACAGTGAAAGACAGACAGAGAGACAGTGAAAGACAAACATAGAGACCATAAAAGACCGAGAGACAGTCAAAGACAGACAGACCTTCAAAGACAGAGACAGTCAGAGAGAGAGAGAGATATACATATAAATATTTTTGTTAACTCATTCTATTTTGTTATCACTAAGAGCAATTATTTACGATCCGGGGCAATGCCGGGAGCTACAGGTAGTAAGATATATTATAAAATATACTAAAAGCTACGCAGTAGCATAACTTCAAGCTGCGAGCCCCAGTGCAAAATCTAAAACTATAATGTATTGTCTATATAACTGCTACATGGCTATGTGGAAGAGCTAAAAATTGGTTAGAATGGAAGAGAGAGGAAAGTAAAGATTTGTTTATATAGATGATGAGCGAAATATTTTTCCAGCACTAAATATTTTTTGGAATAAATCCTAGAAATTGGTATATAATTCCCTGTAGTCCTCTAAAATACAGTTTTTTTTTAATAACTAAATTTTTTCATTAGTGTTAATGTTAGAGTTGGGTTAGGTACCAATTTCTAGGACAACTAGAGCAACATTGGTTCAGACTTTTGAAAATATCGAATCTACCGTATATGTTTGTTGTTTTAAAGGAGTCAACAAAGTCTGCCAGAAAAGTGATATTTTGATAAAACCCCTTTAGGATTTGGAATTTTTCTAACCATATTTTTGATTTTATTCCCCATCAGCCACCACAAACTACGCGGCGATAGTGATCGGCATGGTGCTTGGCATCACGGTTTTAGCTGTGGTGATTCTGCTTGTGAGGAAATCTTTTTCTGGTGTGCGCCGGAGGAACCTTCTAATGGATCTGTGATCTACTCAGGGATCGGAAGAGTGAAGGAAAACCACTGGAGGAACAGGACATTTTATAGAAAACGGACAACGTGTGGCAATATCTTTTATACATATAATACCACAGAAAATGATTGGAGGACAATCACAGTGACATGTACGGTTCCTTGTGTCATTTATCACATGATATTCAAGCTTACAAAATAAGATTTACAGCATAGAAAAGTTACTCATACACGGATGCCGTCAACATACGAGCAGAAAGCAAAATCGCATCTCTTCCATGATGTCTTCTCAGCCAGAGTCGACTTGTCTCATCAAGATAGACCCTCACAGTATTCGCTGCTTCCATACAGCTGGAGAATCTATGGATGTGGCATCTCAGATGCTAGTGACATTCACAGTCATTTACATGTAAACTGCTTCTAGTTCTTCAATACATGAACAAATACAGGTGAAATGTTGATCCACTCAGATCCTTCAATAAAGAGCAGATTTATTTCCTATATAGAGAAAGAAGGTCAGTTAAATCATTGTTATCCTGGGGGTCTAATTGCTAGGGGTCTGACTGGAGGTTTCCCCAGTGATACCAAGAGCAGTGTCCCGATTAGGAATAAGTGGACCCGAATGGCAAACTATGGGTTTGTACCAAACTTTGCCTGAAGCAATTTGAAAGATGAGATTCTTATCTTTAATATGACACTGAATGTTTATAGGTGTTAGAGAACAGAAGATAGCGGGTCTGAAATGACACTCCCTTTTCAGCTTCCAAAAAATGACTCATCTCATGCAATGAGATGTTTATGATGTTTAACAGTGCTGTTTTATGCTCTTGAAAAGGGGTGCATGTAGATTTTTTCCCAGTGATGAAGATGTGTGGTGGTACATGCCCTCTAGCTGCCGTTTTCCCTTGGCACAAGCCTGGAGATGGCACAGAAAGCAGCACTAGGCCTTTGTGTGAAGAGCTGCAGAGCTGGCTCTTACCTTCCATTGCAGAGCAGGATTAGATTCTGAACCGCAGCCATAGTGGAGTTTTCATTTTGTCCAGTGATCAGGTGCCTGTCCAAGACAATATGAACTGCGTCCGGTTCACTGGCTGAATACAGAAAAATGAATGTAAAACTAATGTTCAGAATACGAAAAGTCTGAACAGACTGGCTTGTCTGTAGGGTCACTGAACGCCCCTTCCTCTCAAACAAACTGAATAGGTTCCTACTTTGATTATAGACAGTGGAGTCTCACAGTCAGGTTCCCTCCTGCTATTGAATTCAGCTGATGGGCAATTCCAACCACTGCCAAATGCACAGAGAACGGCTATCCAGCCTCATAAGTGCATTGGTGGTCATATAAATCCACACAGCAAGCACCATAACTCATTTTCCTACATTAAAACATTACTACAACTACATAGTGTCCTATCTGCAGGTAGCATATTATAGAGCAGGGGGAGCTGAGCAGATAGCCAAGTAGTGTACCTTCAGTATAACTTGTGTGTCCAGTGGGTGGTCCTACTAATTTGTGGCCAGATATACGTCCCCCATAGATGGCTATGGTGCTCAGGCTCGGTGCATCCATGCCGTGCCCGCACAAAAGATACAGCTTGCTCTATCTTTGGGCGTAAGAACGGCCGTGCAATCTCCTATGCAGAGGGGACAGGTGAGCAGTGCTCATCACTCCTCCTCTGCAGCACGCTGACGTGTGCTCACCGAGGCTATAGCCGGGAGAGGACACGTCCATGTGTATGCACCCTCAGTGTAGCAACATCCAATACTATTTACTCTATTAAAGGGGAAGACGTTCTACAGTGCAAATAAATGACTTTGTGCAACTAGGAAACACCCTGTACAAGTATAAGTATCCTATGACCTGCTCCTCAGCCATGAAGACAATGGTGACGATCCATTACCATAACTTACCACTAAATGTTGCTCCAGAATCTTTGGCAAAGTCTTCTAGGATAAGCGGCAAGCTGATGAAATCTGGCTGCCGGACCAGCTCATACACAGAGGGCTGAAGCCAACACATGAGGGAGGGGGGAAAGTAACAGAAATGTCAATGGCACCACCCTAAAATTATGACATGATACAGTATCAATACATTAAGCAGGATATCCTCAGATCACATTTTTGTGGTGTCAGTTTCTGCCTCTTCCTGCTCAGGACCAGGGGATGGAGCTTCTTAAATTCCTACAAGTCTTTATCGATCAGCCAATAGTATTACATTTTCTGGAGACTGCTATTGATAGAGGATGAGAACGCATCACAGTCTATTTATTGTCTCTTTACAAGGATAAGGTTTGGCAATTTGTGATACTTGTTTAGTGTCGGTTTAGTGTATATAAAATAAATTAGATACTGTATGACTGCAGAAAACGTATTCGGTTGTATCTGTGTACTTACCCCCGTGATACTGTAGTCCTGGAAGGCCCAGGATTTATCTTCATTGGTTACACAGCATAAGGCAGTCACTCCATGCCCAATGGCACAGATGGGTTCTATAAGGAATAAATAGAAATGAATACACATTTATTTTCTATCATCCTGTATCAAAATGTAACATTTATCATTAAGTCTGTTTTCAAAGAGAAAATTCCACCATTTATCAATGCAGTTACATCTTTTGTCCACTACATAGAGCACAGTGTTATCAGCCTTTATGCCGGATTAAACAGGTGATCAGTATGTAGGCTGTGTACTGGCCCCTCACTGATCACATTACGCCTTGAGGATTGGGTCAGGAAGTATGATTCTATTTGCAGAGACTTTGCCAACTAAGGCCGCCTTGCATGTGTGTGGAGACTTACAGCCACTGATGCTCCACTAGGGCATTCAGTGAAATGTGCAAATAGGATTTCCAGGATGGGATAAAGGAAACATTGCCTCTTTAACCCCTTAAGGACAGAGGGTTTTTCGGCTCATTTCTCGCTCTCCAACTTCAAAAATCCATGACTTTTTCATTTTTCCATGTACAGACCTGTGTGAGGGCTTATTTTGTGCGTAACAAATTTTACTTTCCCGTAATGTTATTTATTTTAACATGCCGTGCACTGCGAAGCTGAAAAAAAAATCCAAATGTGGAAAAATTGAAAAAAAAACGCGTCACGTTCTTGTGGGCTCAGTTTTTACGACTTTCACTCTTCGCTCCAAATAACACGCCTACTTTATTCTTTAGTTCGGTGCGATCGCGGTGATACCAAATTTATATAGGTTTTATTGTGTTTTAATACATTTTCAAAAATTAAACGAATGTGTACAAAAAAGAAAAAAAAAATTTTGCCATCTTCTAACGCTAATAACTTTTTCATACTTTGGCGCACGGAAATGTGTGAGGGGTCATTTTTTGCAAAATGAAGCTAGCACCGACCGCGGTTATTAGCGGTGGGGGTTTTATGCATTATGCAAAAACCCCCACCTTTGTATGAAGAGGACTCAGCCCGTGAGCCCTCTTCATACATCCCTTATACCTCTGCGCCGTAGAGCTACGGCGCAGAGCGTTAAGGGGTTAACTAGCCTCTTAATATCAAGCATGACTTTCAGGAAGCCTAATGACATGATGCAGAGTTATTGCCAGACCATCAGTCAAAATTCCCAGCCAGACCAAACTTGTCTGTGTATTCTCCATGGAATATCAAAGCTGGAATTGTATAATTGTACCAATCCACCTGGAGAGCAGCACCACTTGTGTTTGGCACACACGTAGGCACTCTCTAGTGAAGCCATTTCTCTGCATGGATTCGCCCTTTCATAATGACCCGTAAAGTGCAGATCAATAAACACATAAATCCTGCCTCCATACTGCGCTCTGGTGCCGGTCCTGTCTCCTCCTTACTTTTTTCTGTTTTGAAGTGCTGCAGGATTCTGGCCAGATAACCGCTGTTTGCCAAGTCTGTCATGGCACCCGGGCAATGTGGGATTAGAAGGGCATGATAGCGGGAGCCTGGAAAAGAACAAAATTATAGTGTGAAAATGTCCTGTGTATGTATCTGGAAGAGTAAGTCCTATTTTATAAGCAGTCATAATGAAGACACACACTTGCTTCCTATCCTGTCCGTACGCTTTATATCAGATGCAATTGAAAGGAATGAGGGGGTTATGCCAAAATTAGCCTAAAGCCAGAAATTGTGATAGAATTAAAAAAAGAAGCTAAAACAAACTTCTTTATTGCTTCTAGCACCATTGCTCTGGTCCTCCTCTACAGCCATTGGCTGCACCAATGATATACCTGTATACCTCCCACAGCTACTACAGCCAATCTTTAGCCTCGGCAGACATGCCTCATAACAATAATAATTCTCTATTTATATAGCGCACACAGATTACACAGAGCAATCTAATCAACCTACCAGTATGTTTTTGGAGTGTGGGTGGAAACTGGAGGACCTGGAGGAAACACATGCAACAGCTTTGCAGATGTTGAACTGGATGGGATTTGAACCCAGGAGCCCAGTGCTGCAAGGCTGTAGTGCTGACAACTGAGTCACCTTGCTTCCCATGCCTTGTGTATAGTTGAGGCCAATGACTGGCTGTAACACTAATATGATGTATAGGTCATCTCATTGCTACAGCCAAGTAAACCTAGCAGGGAGCTATAAAGCATGGGCGATGGAAGTGGTGACAGATTAAATGAGAGAGTATAGTTGTTGTCTCACCACTGACAATACATAAGGATATGACATATAGCTCCATTTCTGGAACCTACCTCCGAAACCCCCTAGTCCAGATTGTACAAGATCACGCTGAATGCTATGGAGGCTACACATATACAGCTCTCTCTCTCTGTATGGAAGTTCTAAGAAGAGCTGCAAGTTCCAATAGTAGGACCCCACAGTTCTGACACAGATGGCCTTAACTTCAGACAGACCATTAATATTGTAATTTCAGGAAAAACCCAACAGGTTTATGTCAGATCACTTTACCATCTATTGACTCCAATCTTGCAGGATTGGCGTACGGCTTTAACTGGAAATCCTGGAACCATCTTGTGTCTACTTCATTGATACCAACAAAATCTAGAGCCTTTCCCTGAAAATAAGATAAAAAAAGAGAGTAGCAACAGAACGCTAAACACATTTATCTTAATAACCCTTTCACGACCCCATAATTTTGTAGACAACCGGTGACGTCAGCCGGGCGGAGCCATGAGGTGATGTCAGCCTGAGCGACTCAAAGTCATTTTCATATTTTTATAAAGTCATTTTCCTACTTATACCGGACCCCTAAGGGTGATGTCGCACACTGCGTTTTTAGCCCGTTTTTAGCACTAACTAAAAACGGGCCAAAAACGGCCTAAAAACGCCATGTGTGACATCACCCTAAGGTAACGAACATAAGCAACGAACCACTAATCTGGTGGAAGATTTCCTTTAAAGTTCCAATAAAAAAAATGTGATTTTAAAAAATTTAACAGTGGAAATTTCTCATTCTGTTTCATCTAGAAACACAATCCTCTTTAACCCCTTCCCACTCATGCCCTTTCCCGTTTTTATCGTTCCCATTTTGTTCTCGCCTTCTTTAAAAAGTTTTTTCTATTCCGTGAAATTCCGAAAATTACAAAGGCAATGAAATTGATAAAAAAAACACATTCACGCCATTTTCTTGTGGCTGTTTTTAAGTTTTTTTATTATGTGCTCTAAATGACACCTCCTCTATATTCTTTTGTTAAAAATGTCAAATCTTTAATACAAAAAAAAAAATCTTCATTTTGCTATATTCTTAGGACAATTTTTTCATACTTTGGTGTATGGTGTCAGGATAAGCTAAAATTTTCATTGCTACCATTTGGGGAGTGTACGCACTTTTGATCACTTTTTATTCAATTTTTTATGTGTATGTATTTATGCGGATGTATTTTTATGAATATTTGTCAATATTTTGAGTGTGTGTGTTTTTATTTTATATGTCCCCCATGAGGTCATAAAAGACCCCTGGGGAACATTTTCACTTTTTTTTTACTTTACTTTTTTCTTTTACAAGTTTTCTCCTGTAACTGAAGCATCGATAAGAGCCCCAGGAAAATGACCACCTGTCACTGGGGATTCTGATCAGTGCTGGACTGGGTCCAATTAGACCCAGCAGCTCTGGTTAACCCCTTTAGACCCGGCGGACACATGACCGCCGAGTCTATACAGCTGGAAGCAATGCCGGCTCTGCTCCTCTGTGCATCGCGCTACTAAACCGCATCTCCATTCTCCCTAGGGTCTCCTGGTCCTGTGGCTAGTCACTGCATATTCCGGACCTTTAGACATCAGCGGGCGGTCCCAGACAAGTTAACATGTTTGTTTATTTATATATATGATCTAGGGAAAGGAGGAAGACTTTAACTTTAAGGGTTTTTTTTTTCATTTTTATTTACTTTTTTTTATTCATTTTATATGTAATTGAACCCTAGGGGGTATGATTCCTCATACAATGTATTGCAATAAAACTGAATTGCAGAATATGGTGATTTTAATGCTTCTAAGTCTACCTCTTGCAGGTCAAGGTAACAAATTACCACCTTCCAATGATGCCATAGGAGGGCGATGACCCGAGCCAAGATGGCTGTGCCCATGTGCTGTGGGAATTCAAATGCTGAGGCTGCTTTGTAGCTGATTTGTGGGGATCTGGAGTCGGTCTGTAAATCAAGGACCAGTCAGTTGCCAGATTTCAATGTCCAAGTGCAGTGCTGAGGTTAGGACTCCCTGCATGATAGTGATTAATGATGCATATTATGGGAACTAGATTTTTTTTTTTTTTGAATGGGATCCTCAAATGTATTTGTGGTTTTTATGGAGTAGCAAAGGATTTAACCGGTTCGCGACCGCCCGCCGTGTATTCACGGCGGCGGTCGTGTCGCGCTGCATGGAGAGGGCTCACGGGCTGAGCCCTCTCCATAGCCGGTAAGTCTTTGCTGCATATTGCAGAAAAGGCTTACCGGTAACATCCGCGATCGGTGCTAGGGTGTTTTTACAGCGTGGGCTGCCGGCAAAGCTGCCGGCAGCCTCAAACAGATAGCGGCGCATGGGCGCCGCCATCTTACCTGGGATCGCCGCTCCCCGTGACGTCATCGAGAAGCGGCGATCCGTCTCCATGGTAGCCTCGGGTCTTCCGAAGACCCGAGGCTATTTCGTATTAACCCCTTCATTACAATGTGCTGATAGCACATTGTAATGAATGAGTTAGAAAATCCCCATATACTGCCATACTGTAGTATGGCAGTATATGATAGGATCGATCAGACAACCTAGGGTTAAAGTACCCTAGGGAGTCTGAAAAATAGTATAAATAAAAATAAAAAAAAGTTTAAAAAAAAAAAATTATAATAAAAAAACCTAAAATTTCAAATCACCCCCCTTTCCCTAGAACTGACATAAATATAAATAAACAGTAAAAATCATAAACACATCAGGTATCGCAGCGTCCGAAAATGCCCGATCTATCAAAATATGATAACGGTTTTTCAATGCGTTTAACCCCGTAACGGAAAATAGCGCCCAAAGTCGAAAATGGCACTTTTTTGCCATTTTGAAAAATCTAAAAAAATCTATAAAAAGTGATCAAAAGGTCGTACAGTCCTAAAAATGATATCATTGAAAATATTATCAAATTTCACAAAAAATTACACCACCCACAGCTCCGTACACCAAAGTATAAAAAAGTTATTAGCGCCAGAAGTTGGCAAAATCAAAAAAATTATTTTTGTACAGGAGGTTTTAATTTTTGTAAATGTATGAAAACATTATAAAACCTATACAAATTTGGTATCCCCTTAATCGTACCGACCCAAAGAATAAAGTAGACATGTCATTTGGGGCGCTCAGTGAAAGACGTAATATCCAAGCCCACAAGAAAATGGCGCAAATGCGTTTTTTCACCATTTTCATTGCATTTGGAATTTTTTTCCCGCTTCCGAGTACATGGCATGAAATATTTAATACCATCATTATGAAGTGCAATTTATTACGCAGAAAACAAGCCGTCAAACAGCTCTTTACGTGTAAAAATAAAAAAGTTATAGATTTTTGAAGGTGGGGAGTGAAAAATGGACATGAAAAAACAGGAAAGGGCCCGGTCCTTAACCGGTTAACCATCACCAGTCACTAGCCAGCAATTGGCATCAGTGCTTAAACGGGATATGGGCACGTCCTAGATTTAAAAAATGTGCATAATAGTGATTTATGATGCAAGGAATCCCTTCTTCCCCACAAAAAGGTACTGTACAGAGGCTTCGCTTTTTACGCCAAGGTTTGTAGCCATGAGAGTGCATCCTCTATGTCTATAGGAGAGATGGTTTCACCTTTTTCATTTTCTACTGTAAGATCAGGGGGACTATGGTTCGTTAATTTTACATAGTTATACATTATATATTATGAAAACTAGTTTTTTTTAGAATGGGGCATCGATCCTCAAATTTATTCATGGTTTTGAATAAACTCTGGATCGTGGCAATATTGCAGATCAGACTTGATGGATCCAAATCTTTATTTAGCATCACTTACTAAACTACTGTATTAAAGAGTTTTCCATAATTTTAGGTCTCCCTGAATATCTAATCTATGAGGCAGCAATTATTCAAACCTGACCCTTCATGTACAAAATTTTAGAAAACCTCAAATTAAAGCTCCTGTATCAAGCAGTCTATGGCGAGGTCTGGGAATTCCACATTTATAGTGAGGGCGCGTTCACACGTTCTGCTAGCGCCGCATTCATAACGCAACGGAGTTTGGGGCGATCGCATATGCGTTTCCAGAGAAACGCATGCGATCGGGCCTGAGCCCCGCCCACTGTGCGCTAGCGTCGCATTATGAACGCGACGATAGCGGAACGTGTGAACGCGCCCTGACTTGCAGCAATATTCAGAAGAAACTGAAGATGATAAATGTGTAAACAAATTATAACATGACAATACAAACCCCAGGAGAAGCCACTTGTAGATTGAAGGCTGAACTTGCTAGGGTGAAGGTGTGTAAGAAGGATTGTGCCGAGACCCCTAGAAGAAAGACCATGGTGAAAAGTTTTGTTACATTTTAATAAAACATAATAATAATTTCTTTATTTATATAGCGCACACAGATTACGCAGCACTGCACAGAGTTTGCCAAATCAGTCCCTGTCCCCAATGGGGCTCACAATCTAATCAACCTAACAGGTTGTTTTTGGGAGTTTTGGAGCTAGGGAGGACCCGGAGGAAACCCATACAAACACAGAGAGAACATCCCCCAGTGCTGCAAGGCTGTAGTGCTAAGCACTGAGCCAACATGATTGGTTATTAAAGTTATAAAAAAAATATTGGGATAATGCAGGAAATAGCATAAAATAGTAACAGAAGCTCAACTGAAATGTGAAAAAACTCTCCAATTTTTGCGTCTAGGACATGCCCATATCCCGTATAAGCACTGATGACAATCAACAACTCCCTAAAGTTGATTTCACACCTAACGTATTTATAATTTATCCACAGGATATATCAAAAGAACGGGGGTCCCCCTTCTTGTGGCGGAGCTGAACAGACCCATATGCATCCCCTCTCACTTCAGGTTTACTGAAGAGCTATTTTCATTGCTTGAATGTAGAATGGAAGTGCATGCAAGGTAGGTGCTCGTCCTAGAGGACTTACATCTATCATGAATTTATTACAAATTCTCTGGATATATCATAAGTAAACAAGATTGAAATAAGCACCCAAACATCCCATTACACCCTGCATGTGCCCCTAGGCTCCCTGCCCGCTAGCACGATGCTTTGCATCAGTCTGGCATCTGTTTTTCACAGATCCTCATAAATTATAGTTACACTATATAGTCTTGTGTAAGAAACCTGTTCTGACTAGGACATGCTTAGCTTTTTATAGGTCACACGATCATTTACCCACAGACGCAGGTACTGATCCATTAATAATAATTCTTTATATAGCGCACACAGATTCTGCTGCGCTGCACAGAGCTCGCCAAATCGGTCCCTGTCCCCCATCTAATCAACTTTGAAAAATAATGGATTTAGTGCAGTCATTTCTGTCCATTCCAAAAATTGATGGCACGCATCAAACATTCTGTGCATCTGACCTAAAGGGCATGATAAAATATGATTTTTAATAATTAAATATTATTATTAAATAAAATGTAAACATTAGAACCAGATATTAGGACGTAATAAAACCTATGTAAATAAGGGATCTCAGTGATCATGATGATACATACATCTCTGTCAGATGACGTTTTGTGGAACGCGAGGAGTGAAAAACGTTAACGCAAAAATAGAAAAAGGGCCTGGAGCTTAAAGGGTTAAACGCAATAATTACTCCGGGTCCTTATCACAGCTGATCTGGTAACCCCTGTGCTTTACAACCTGTAACAATGAGAACTACAACTCCCAGCACTGCCTTATATCAGTCACAGGCGGCAGCACAATCACGCACTAGTATAATATACCGGCTCTATATAACTGGGGTGCAGATCACATGACCCGCAGCCATCGCAGGTCACATGACCAGCTTCAACCTCTCACCTCCGGTAACCGCGCTGCAGACGATCAGACAGGTGGGCTTGGTGAGCCGGTCAGTAGCCCCGCCCCCTCCGGTAGAGCCTTGTTTCTTCATCAGTGTAAGAATCAACGTGAACACCGGGGATCGCTGCTGTACGCATGCGCCTTGAGAGATGTCAAGCGGGTCTTTGTCAATAAAGATTGTTCAAGTGATGGTGCCTGACGTCACGTTTTAGGCGGAGTCTACGCTAAAATGTAATTGGTGTATGAAGATGATGACGTATTATCTGCAGCAGCAAACACTTGATGCGCCCCCTAGCGGCTCATATTCATATTGCTGTCTATAGAGGGCAGTTCTATACTGTAAATATACTGTTATATACTGTAGCGGTGGAAGCTGCAGATCTATTACTATACTTTCATTTTCAATCTGTGCTCCAGTCTAGCTGCATTCATAGTTCTGCTCTACAGCAAGTTTGCAGTGGATTATTCAGGGCAATGGTTTTGAAAGGGGTAGCTTCTTAAAGGGGTTTTCTACTTTTTAGTGTGGAGCCAAATCCAGCTTAACTGTTCCATCCAAATGTTGGCTCCGTGCTCTGTGTCCTGGACAGAATCGGTAGCTGCGGCCACTGTGATTGTTTTTGTTAAAAAAACAAGAATTTTACCATGAGGACAAAATTGTGTGCGATGCATAAAGGCTAGGCTGTAACCAGGGCCACCCTTTTGGGGCTTCTAACAAGATTTTTGCCCCTCCCCCTATTCAGTTTAGTTTCCAATCTTATACTATTATACTACTTCCAGCATGTTTGGCATATTGCGGATTACTGGGAGGGGCTGGTGAGGTACCAGCGGTCATGGTCCACATTGGCACTAATGACAAAGTAAGAGGTAGGTGGAAGGTCCTCAAAATTAATTTCCGTGACTTAGACCATGAGCTCAGGGCAAGGAGCTCAAAGCTAGACTTCTCTTAAATACTGCCTGTACCTTCTCTGCCATACCGCCAGGAGCGGGAGATTAGGGAGGTAAACAATTTGCAAAATTTGGGTGCATTAACGCCCACGATTGGCGCTGCCAACGATCTTGGCGCAGGGTGCAACCATTTTTGGAAGAATTGTTGTTCCTTGATAACATCTTCGGGAGCAACGACCCTTCCCAAAATGGTGCTCCCCAGCTCCACCGACACATGTATTGGCCACATTAGTTTAAAAGCCGCTGGTGACTTTGCCAACGGCATTTAAACAGTTAACACCCACAATTTTTTTATTTTGCCATCTTCTGGCGCCAATAACTTTTTCATACTTTGGTGTACGGAGCTGTGGGTGGTGTAATTTTTTGCGACTTTTGATGGCGTTTTCATTGCTATAATTTTAGGACTGTGAGACCTTTTGATCACTTTTTATCAATTTTTTTATATTTTTCAAAATGGCAAAAAAAATGCCATTTTCGACTTTGGACGCAATTTTCCGTTACGGGGTTAAAAGCAACACCCAATTTACTTTTATTATATTTTGATAGATCGGGCATTTTTGTTTAAAAAAATAGCAAATTCACTAAAGACCAAACACCACATATATCAATAAGGAAAAAACACTAAGATACATCTGACCGGAAAAGCCAAGAAAAATCACAAAGACAGGCTTATGATACATGTGCCCACTGACTCGAGTATAAGCCTATGGTCAGAAATGCAGCCTCCCTCACTAAAGTAATATCCACCGCAGAGCCCCCCTTTAATAAAATGTCCACAGCAGAGCCCCCCTTTAATAAAATGTCCACAGCAGAGCCCCCCTTTAATGAAATATCCACAACAGAGCCTCCTTTTATTAAAATGTCCACTGCAGACCCCCCCCCCTTTAATAAAATGTACACAGCAGAGCCCCACTTTAATGAAATGTGCACAGCAGATTCGGCTTTGATGAAATGTCCACAGCAGAGCCCCCCTTTAATGAAATATCAATGGCAGAGCTCCCCTTTAATGAAATGTGCACTTCAGGGCCACTCTATAATGAAATGTCCACAGCAGAGCCCCCCTTAAATGAAATGTTCTCTGCAGAGCCTCCTTAAATGAAATGTCCATGGCATAGATTCCCCTTAATGAAATGTGCATAGCAGATCTGGCTTTAATGAAATGTCCACTGCAGGGCCACCCTTTAATGAAATGTCCACTGCATAGCCCCCCTCCCCTTAAATTCAATGTCCACAATAGAGCACCCCTTTAATGAAATGTCCAAATAAGAGCCCATCTTTAATTAAATCAGCACAGCAGAGCCCCCTTTAATGAAATGGCCACTGTATAACCCCCTTTAAAGAAATGGCCACATCAGAGGGCGCCACATCACAAAGGGAGAGCCCACTGCAGGTTATACATATACGGACATCCCACAGTGGAACCTTAATGCAGTCAGAACCAGCTGTGTTTTTCTACTGTAGCAGACTGGTCATTGTACGACAGCAGTAACACAAATTAATATTCTTTTCCATCTTGTGATAAGGAGTCAGTTAGGAGATGATTCACCCCAGCATCATGAGAATAAGGTTTGTAGCACCTGATTAGGACAGAAATAGGCAGCGCAGGTTAAAATGGTCATTCATTTACAATAATCAATCAGTGCACAGTATCATTTCTTTTCAGAAATGTCTGCTGGATTCTGTCTTGCTAGTCATTCAGACAGAGGCTCCCTGAGGTGTGGGATTATATTGAAGCTCCATGTACAGGGGAGGAGAGAAATGTCATTGCAGGAAATTCTCCCACCACCAGCTGAAAGCGGCAGATAAAAGAAGGAGCAGTGGTATTACTCCGTGTTAGAGCGCTGTACACACTGCCAGATGTTTATTATATGAAACGTTGTATACTCTTCACTGGGCACCGGAGCCGAATCCAGGAATCTCCAGACTCCATTCCGTTCTCCATTTAGTGCTCCGTACATTTAGTGAGTTTATATTATATACTCAGAGTTTATTAGACAAGAGACTAAACGCTTCAGTCTATTGTAGCTAGAAGAACAGCACTTGACTCTTCACTAAAACATTAATCATTTGCTCTAAGCAAGGCGTCAGGCTGAGAGGCTTCGTGTATCCATGGTATTCATGTTCTCATTACAAGCGAGTCATTTCTGCTGTAGACGGGTCTCCAGGAGATTATATTAGGCTCTGTTCACATTGCATTCAAGCTCTCTATCAGAGGTGTACTCTACAAGGCATTTATATTAACCGAAACTAATATAGTTCAGCACTAAGGTTACTGTGGGCCCAGAAGATTGTTCTCCCACAAAAGTATAGAGTTGACAAATTGATCTAATGCTTACCAATCTGTCTTTGTTGGGGGCTGCCATAGATATATGCAGAAACACAGAAATTCTGGGCTGGAGACCCATCCACAGAATAATTATCAAGTTTCACATCAAGGACACATCAAGTTCAGTTTTGGCAGCTGTGTGTCTCAGGCAGCCACCCACACCACCTATATTATAATCCACCATAGTTTACTGCACATACTGTGGCCTGTGGACCATGTGTGGCCCGTAGTGCAAGAAGTTCCACGGCCTCCTTTCAGGCAGTGTGTGGGTCCTGATGCCGGTCCTGAGAGAAAGAGCAGAGTTAAAGAAAATCTACCTTTTTTATGCATTATGAACCAAATGCAACACCCCTGACAACCTGTTGGAGACTCTAATCCAGAGCTGCAGTTTCCACAGTTTGGACACAGCTCCATCTCAATTATCCCAGCCTGTGTATACCATCAGGCTGGGGCATCATTTCTGAGTACCCCTCTCCACGACCACTCCAGTACCAGAATATGCTGTTGACAGTTTGGAACCGTTGCCTGCGACCTGTTCAATAAAGAACCGTGAGTTGATTTGCACAATGTCTTCTCCATCTGATCCCTGGATATGGCTGTTACCACCACGATCTTCCCCATCCATTACCCAGGGTCCTATCTTACAGACACCTCATGGGTTGCCCCAGGGAGAAACCACTACATCAGCCTCTCCCTCCATATTTCTTGCACACACCACCTGCTGGAGACCTGCCCGGCTGTAGGAGAGTCCTCTGGTCCCCATACCAAGCACCGTGACATCAGCGTGCTTTAGGCTGCAACCGCCGGCTACTACGGTATTCTGGGCGCCGGCTGCCTCCAGGCCCCAAGAAAAGGCTAGGCCCCAGTGGGGGATGTTGCACAAACATACCTTGAGAATGCTGTAGCTACACTGATGCAGAAACATATCTTGTTTAATCCCTTAAGTGAATGGCTTTGCTCAAAAAACAATTATAAAATTCAGGACCTTGATTTGTCTGTACACCTGTAGAGTCAAGGTGGTGAGGCTTTAAGGATCGAAGTTTCATCCTTCTCTTGATAAAAGGGAGAAGTTGATCAGCATATGTCAAATCCATAGCCCATTGACATAACTTTAGAAATATGGAAGGAAATGCCTGGCACAGTTCATAAATCACAGGGAATGTTGTAAATGATTCCTCTTTATTAATGATTACATTCCATACAAATGTGAAAAGATCAACGTGTTTCAATGCTGAGCATCTTAATCATGATGTATGTATTTAAAACAACCGCCTGTTACATCACCATGTGGGTGGTCCTTGGTATATACTGGTTGCAAGACATCAAAGATCTTTCCCACCGTGGGACAGTTCAACAAGGACAGTTGGACAATATGGCCAACATTTATCAGTACTAGTGCAGTCTGTACTGTGTGCCGTTTGCCTGTGGAGTGTGCAGGGGGCGCCAGATTCATCAAAACTGGTGCATGGTCTTCATTAATCTGGTGCCCCTGCACTGCTCAGAAAGTGTGCACCATTTTTGTTGCAGAATTGTGCCCATCAGTAATAAATGTTGTGCAAACTCTGACTAAGCACTAACACTCCCCTCTAGGTGCACATTTTTCTGTCTTGTTGTGCACCGCACACAAAACTGGCAGACACAAATACATGTACAAGCAGTTTGTACAATGTTGTTTTCAGTCTAAAGTCAGACAGAAAACTGGAGCAAACACTCTAATAAAATGTGGGCCTTTGTATCTTCCTGGTTTTCTATTAATGTGAACCCTTAGCTGTCATCACAGATGGAATTTTATTACAACAGTCCCTATGAGTACTGAGCTGTGCCAGGCATATACTTCCATATTTTACATCCTTCTCTTGCTTTCAGGGTTTAGCAAATTATGTGTGACTGGAGATGAGATTTCTCTCTGGTGACTCCAGGTGCATGTATGTTGTGTCATTGGAGCTTAGGTCAGTACTTCTCACTTCACTTACACCAAGTTAGGCTCCATGGACATGAACGGCACACAGCCGGGCAATATCCGTAAAAGGTGTCTGCCAATGCCACAGTGACGGGCAGGAATAGAAACTGCCCTATTTGTGCTCCGGCAGTTGGCACGTTGCATGAACCGCACCAAGAACGCGCCTAAAAGAAAGCGATGGGGTCATGAGTTAGCGGCAGTTTATGCCATTAGGTCATGGCCAAAGCACACTGTGGCATGAGGTTTGTTACATCTTCGCAATGATTTGAAGCCCATATTTATACAGAGCAGAATGATTTTATGTAGGGGGATATTTCATCAGCTGCAGAAAAATCCCACTGTATAAGGGAATATTATTATGGTGTGGAGGACAGGAGGCCACAATATGAGGAGGATGGGGGACAGGGGGTCACAAAATAGGGAGGATGGAGGAGAGGGGACACAATATGGGAAAGTTGGAGGACAGTAGCCCACAATATGAGGAGGATGGAGGACAGGAGGCCACAATATGAGGAGGATGCAGGACCGTAGGCCACAATATGAGGAGGATGGAGGACAGTAGGCCACAATATAAGGAGAATGGAGGACAGGAGGCCACAATATGAGGAGGATGCAGGACCGCAGGCCACAATATGAGGAGGATGGAGGACAGTAGGCCACAATATAAGGAGAATGGAGGACAGGAGGCCACAATGTGAGGAGGATGCAGGGACGTAGGCCACAAAATGAGGAGGATGGAGGAGAGGGGCCACTATATGAGGAGGATAGAGGACAGTAGGCCACAATATGAGGAGGACAGGAGGCCACAATATGAGGAGAATGGAGGACAGGAGGCCACAATGTGAGGAGGATGGAGGACAGTAGGCCACAATATGAGGGGGATGAAGGGCTTTCTCTAGCACAAAAGTTGTGAGGTGTGGCATATGTGATGCACTACGCACCACTAGTTGCCAAGCCACACCTATACTTACCATGTAACACAAGCGTAGTGAGGTACAAGGGAAGCCTAGCATTGAGCAGTAAACACATGTGACTTACAACATGTATGTGCATCCTTAAGAAATGGTTATATGTGCAACATCCCCCGCCGGGGCCTAGCCTTTTCTTAGGACCTGGAGACAGCCTGGCATGCTGATGTCACGGTGCTTGGTATGGGGACCGGAGGGCTGTCCTTCAGCATGGCAGGTCTCCAGCAGCTGGTGTGTGCAAGAAATATGGACGGAGAGGCTGAGGTACTGAATCTCCCTGGGGCAACCCCTTAATGTCTGTAATATATGTCCCTAGGTAATGGATGGGGAGCCCATGGTGGTGATACAGCCGTAACCAGGGATCAGACAGAGGCAACGTTGTGCAAAATAAGATTCCGAATTACTGGAGTGGTCATGGAGAGTGATCCTCGGGAGTAGATTCACCAGCCTGGTAGTAGATACAGGCTGGGATGGGGCTGTGTCCAGATGTGGATGCGGCAGCCCTTGTCCTGGGATTAGCTGTGTGTCTGTGCTAGAGGTGCAGAGACACTCTCCTTTCTCTCAGTAGGTGTTCTTGAAGATTTGCTCTCTAGGAGAGCTGGGGCCTAAGAGCTGCTCATGTGGTGAGAGCATGTGCTCGGAAGCAAGGCTCAGGCCTATGAGACCTTGCCCCTTCCTGTCCAGGGGTTTTGTTATACCCTGGTCAGGTGGTGGCTCACTCTCCAATCCCACTCAAGTTTACATGAAGGAATACAATTGGACAATAACTTTAGTAGACTTACCCCTTGCCTGCCCAGGCAGTATCTACAGCTGCTAATTACCTTAATTGACTGCATTACCCTAAAGGTGATTTGATCAGACTCCCCTAGAGGGGTCCTACAGATAGAGGGCCTTATTCGCAAGCACTCCCTTGCCTATACGTCGGCAGGGATGTTGTATATGCAATAGCATGTGGCTCAAAAGGACTTACCTGCACACAAAAGGCAAAGCTCTTAAAGTACAAACTATCATGAGACTGCAATAAATTAACACATTTATGTCCAGCATTAGATACTGTATTAGTCCATGTAGTCATACAATGACACGCGATAAGTGTTTAGCATTTTTATTAAGTACATTTGCTTTATGTTCATACATTCCTGCCAAAAGTCAGAAGTGGGAGGAAATCTGTTCCGCGCATCACAACCACACAGTTTCCCTCGTGAAAACAAATATGTGTAAAAGAATCAAACCAGAAACGCAGAGGCACAGGAAGAAAAAGTGAAAATAATATGATATAAACATGATATAAAAGCAAATTCTGACATTTTTAAAATACCTGAACCACTTTCAGCAGTTGCTGACATGAAAGATGCCAAAAAGAAGACTAAGACTCCATTAACATGTCTCCGGGTGGAGAAGAAGGGGGTGAGTGACAGGTTGGTACCAATGCGGTAATCACTATAGTGAGCAAATAACTCTTCTTGTTTATGAAATGTGTTTCAGAAATGTTTCAGAAATGTGAAAATTATGAATGTTATATATTAGAATTTCCTTGCTATAGAAACACAGGGAAGTCATTTCATCAACCATTATGACAAACTGTGATTATATTTCAATGGAAATTTCATAATGATTTGTGATGTTATATAACTAATACCCACAGATTGTCCTTGACGTTACATAACATACGGTACTTCTGTAGAGGCAACAATCCACATACATCATGTAACTGAATATTATCCAGAATATCTTTACATAATTTACTATAGACAATTACAGCAAAATGGCTTTGAAACAACATGTGTAGAGATAGCAAAGCACTTATACAGGGGATTTGGGGATTGTTTCAAGGGTATTTGCCAGTAGGTACTTGCCGCCCGAGTCAAGTTTTATTTTAGTTATTTTTTTACTTTACATTTCAATAAACTTTACGTAATTCATTACTACAAATAGACACAAGAAATATGCATTTTTCTCTGATTAATATGGCTCTTATTTTTCTCTTTATCTGCTTTTCATTCTGAAACCTCAACAAAATTATCTCAGGTACACAAACACCCATGAATTTTTCAGATTACATGGATTCTCTATGCAGAGGGCAGGGGAGAGCAGAGAGTCGCAGCCATGGTCGGCTCCAAGTTTCAATAGGCCCCTAGGCGGCAAAGCCTCTGTGGGCCCCTTTGCAGAGAACTCACATGGCGGCATTAAAAATTCAGAAACTAAAAGAGTCTCATGTTCCCTAAAATATTCCCTAGTTTATCATTGAAAACTGATGATCAACCCCCTGATGGTTATTTAATATAAAGACTCCCTCACCCCCTATGGATTCGTTAGATACAGCCCCATTCAAACCCATGGATTCCTTATGTACAGCCTTATGTGGACGCCCTAGCAGCTCTGGGCCCTGGCACTTGCCCAGGTATGTCCAGTGCTGGTGCCGGCCCTGGTCGCAGCATCTAGGTCTCCATACAGATAGAAACTGCTAGAAAATTAAGATTACAGGTCACATATGTCTGGTAAAGGTGTTATTCTTCACGTACACATGTCCTACTACTCATTGCCAAGTTTGATGGATGGTGACGCCCGGTCTAAACTATGCTTTCTCTGGAATACTGACTTGTTATAGTGTGAGACATAATAGATTGTTAATTTAGGTTTTTTTTTTTAAATTTCATTTCGAATCATTGTGATAATGATCTCTGATTGATCAAAAAGATTATAGTAACTTCTTCCAATTTCCCATTGTGTGATTGTGCACAATATGTTAGCCCAGGCTACATAGGAAACAGATTATTGCTTAATATATTTAGTTATGCATCCTGCTGTACAGGGTCCCTAGGGCCCCCTGGGACGTGTGGTACATCAAAGCTTCATACAGTAAGTAACATAAGTAATGAATAATGTTGAATATGGCAATGTCACAGCTGGAAGCCCTGCCTTCTTTTGTGAATGGTTGTGTTCAATTGGAAGCTGTAATGTTCACCTGCAGTGAATCAAAATCCCTATTTCAATGTAAGAAAATCATTCATTTCATAATATGCAGAAATCTTGCATTGGACAATGGCTTTTAAAATTGAGGCATCATTAGCGATTGACTGATCACCACAGGTTAGCGGCCACTACAGGACAAATATGGTATTGCATGGCACTGGTTTTAATAAAAGTCCTCCAGCCCAAGAGCTGCTTTTTTTTTTACAAAGATTTCTGTGTGATGTCCTTTTTAAAGACAGGGGGTGTCCTAATGGTACTATGGGGGAGATTTATCTGGGCTTGCATAGAAGCCTTAAAATAATCACAATTTCTAGCGAACCACCAGCAATTGAGATTATTTCTTCCTTTTACGTCATCTCCATGCCAAGGGGGAGTGGAGGGGCATCAAGGGGGGTGGTGACGGTTTGGAGTAGGCTGGTGTGGGACATTCCTGCCCTGCACACCCACTGCAACAAGGGAACCTGGCATAGAAACACTGCGCAGCCCAGCCTGCAGATACATCAAGAGACAGGAGCCTCATCATGTGGTGGCGCTGGATGGGCAGGGATGTCATCGACATATGAGTGTTGGCGTATGATAAATCTCCCCCTATGTCTTCTAAGTGCACATAAATGGAGATTAAATTAATTGATGGATATCCAGCACTATACTCCCCACTATTAGCCTAATTTTTCACATAGCGCAAAGTATTTCAAGGCTTTGTACTGTGATTTGTGTAATAACGTAACTTGCTTATAAATCATGTAATGAAGCAGAGACACTAAATGGCAGCGATCACAGTAGGGAAATTAAAAATGGATGATGGATCACAGTTATAAAAGGAGAGAATTCATGTCTCCATTCTGCTTTTGATGTGATTAGCGAAATACATCTAGAACAAGACTCTTCTTTCTCATAGAACAAAGCATCACATGGGTAGGAAGAAATATTCTAGCAGAGCCTTGATCCATTTGTAATTTTATTTTAACTGCTTTATTGCATACATACGCTTTAGTATTTTTTGTTTTTTTTATCTTAAAAAAATTGGGGCAGAGTCCAAGTTGTTAAAGAATGACAAGAGTTTGATTGCTGGAAAAGCTCTATGTTTCTTCTAAGGTATACAGTGGTCTACGTGTAGTAGTGTAAAGCGAAAGTATATAAACTAATGTCTATGAGATATACTATAGTGTAGTGCCAATTTATATTTCATGTTTTGCCAGATGTCTTTGGTTTGTATTTCCTGCCACCAATATATAGCAATGTGTGAACAATGCATGATGCTTGATATTCAGTACTAAAATTTTAATTTATTCAGGACAACAATGTTATCTGATCATATTGTCCCCAAGGGTGTAGGTGTTGCCTCCGATTGCAAAAAATCTAAGCAGCAATTTGATAAAATCTGTAAATACTTCATTAAGTTAGATTACAACCTGAATACATAACAATCATATTCCATTGTATTGTTAGATGGCCCAAATTAACTCCATTATTGAAATTACCAGTCATATTCGTGACCATGGCAGTAGGTTTCAAGCAAAACTACTTGTGTTGCGACAACAGAGCTTGAAAATTAGACTATCAAAAGAAACTCATTAAAGTACAGCAATGCTCTCCAAAAGTGCTGACAGTATTAAGAAGGAGTCCTGCATTACAATGTGAGTTGTCCAGGTATTATCATTGGATAGAACGGGTTATTTAAAGCCAACTATTGGTCTGTAATGCTAAATCGTTCCTGGCCCTGTGTATCAGCTGCTTTCTAATACCACCTCTCAGTGCAAGCTGTAGTGTCCAACCAGAAGACCTCTACAACCAATAATTAAAGCAATAGCGAGAGATTATGGGCTTATACTTTAGGGGGTAGTTCTGAGTCGTATCGGTGGACCAGACCAAGGAAAAAATATTGTCAAATATTTCTGATGCTAAAACAATCCTCATAAGTATGTCATGGCTCTTGCCTAGTGTAAATGTGTGCTTATACTGAAGATGGAACTTTGAAGAAGTTTTCCCATGTTGAAAAGTATTGATAGGCCAATCAATACTAGGTCTATCCCATATTAGGAATGGGATAGATCCATTCCTAATCTAAAAGAGGTGCAGCTCTGCTCTAGAATTCCCATTATTATCAGAAGTGGTTATGGCCCTAGGGCTCAGGCCCCACCAATCATAAAGGGATGGCATTGCCTAATGATACTGCTTTTTAGTATGGAAATTCCTCTTTAAATAAACATTACATTCCAGAAAAGGTGATTGCTATTATAGTTCACATACGTCCTGTACCCAGGATGAAGGGAGGCTGTAATGAAATAAGATAGCTACATGTAAAAATAGCTAATACACAAATGCATTGTGTACTAAATGGACACACGAATAGTCATGTGAATGGTATCTGCTATTCCCAGGTTGCCTTTTATCACTCATCCCCTGGTCTTAATGCCTAGTTTTTACACCAACCACAAGGATATGTGTTTATGCTGATTTTTGGCAGCCATATTTGAGAGTTATATTCGGCTGAAGTAAGATTTCAATTGGGAATGGAAATTAGTGAGGAACATCAGAACATGATAGAAAACATTGTAAGGCAGAGAAGTGACATGTGGTATGGATAACAGATAGCAATTGCTTGTGGGAGTCAGTATCAAGTTTAATTATACATGTCGGAAAGCCTATCAAGGACTAATAAACAGGATATGCCCTATAGCAGTGGTGGCGAACCTATGGCACGGGTGCCAGAGGTGGCACTCAGAGCCTTTTCTGTGGGCACTCAGGCCATCACCAGAGATGATTCCAGGTATCTTCCTGCAGTGCCAGACAGCCTAGGACTTGCTGTGCACAGAACTATTTTAAAGTGACAACACTACCTGGGATTACTGGAGGAGTGGAAAGTCGTGGACAGATCTAGATTATCATTGTAGCTCCTGCTCCGGCCCTGACAATTCTTCCTGTTTATGGGACCCTGGAGGGAAGCTACAATGATCATCCAAATTTCTTCTATTTTCTGCTTTATTGGTGTCCTCAGGGTGCTGATATAAATGAAAGCTGTGACAGTGCAGGGAGTATAAATCACAATTTAGATTTCTGTGTTGGGACTTTGCGATAAATCAGTGGGTCTTGGTTGTAGTTTGGGCACTCGGTCACTAAAAGGTTCGCCATCACTGCCCTATAGGTATAAGAACATCATAAACATATCTGCGAGGGGTTTCGAAGAATAGCGTGGCCACTGGCACAGTATACAGATATATGAAAAGGAATGGAAAACATGATATGTGAACATGATACATTTTGGATACCAGACAATAAAAATCAACACTGGAAACATTAAAAGAAAAGGCAAAACACAATAAAAAGATACATGGAAGAAACTATGCTGTCCGCGCCAGAATCATGTCTTTGCTCAGTGGTTTAAAGCCGGGCAGCCATTCTTAACTTTTTTTTTATTCCCTGTTAACATCATATTCCGACTGAATTGCTGCATGTGATGAAAGAGTAACAAATCATGCGACGTTCTCTGAAGAAACTGTACATATTAGCCCCTGCTTGGAACAATTTATTCATTTTACCTACAACTAACAGTTCATTTTTTCCGGGCCAAGAATACAACACCCACGATAACGGCAATGGCAGCAACAGCCACTCCTGCAGCCACTAATATTGGTTTTAGGCCCTCAAATCCGGATCCCTCTGCCGCTCCGTTGGAGGCCTCCTGCTCCTCCCCATTGGTTTTGTTCTCTGTTGTTGCTGGGGGCCCCTGAGGCTCAGGTACAGTGGGTTTGGTGTTTTCATGGTTGACCGGTGCAGTGTCTCCTGTTGTTGTCTTCTTGGATGTAGGGTTGGACTGTTCTTTAACTGACCCTTCTTTCTTATCTCCTCCCACAGCAGGGCTTCCCTTGTCAGTCTTCTTCACACTTGTAGTACGTGGCTTGGCTTCCATTTTGAATTCCTGTTGTTTCTACAGTAGCTAAAAACAACAATTCACTTTAGTATCCGAGTAGTAAAAAGATAACTTCAACAAAACTATTGTCCATGTACATGAACAAGATTTTGGAATTCAGCATGCCAAGTAGCTTGTATCAGCAAAACCAGAGACCCATGTGTAGACAGTGTTGGACTAAGGTTCCTTGGCTCCCCATATAATATAATTCTGGAGTTTCACAATCTATCTTCCCTTGTCTACAAATTACCTTCTCCTGTATCTATGAGGGCCAGTATTAAATAAGAACCTGGGCCTACTGGAGAATACACTGGTCCTCTAGTGGACCATTCTGACATTGTATGTAGATAAAATAGTTTCAGAGACTTATACCTTATATAGGCCCCTAAAAATGTATATGGTTGTGGAATTCTTGATTCCCTCTACCGTACTGTAGATAGGTAGCCCTCTTCTTGCTTAAAGGAAATCTAAAATTTGATTTCATGCATTAGGGACTAACACATACCTTGAGAATGCTGTAGCTACACTGATGCAGAAACGTATCTTGTTTAATCCCTGAGTTGAGTGGTTTTGCTGAAAAATTATAACATACAAGACCTTGAGAAAGCTGGATTGCATTCAGCCTGCCGTTTTATAAACACAATACACGGAGCTTCCTAAACTGTCCAGACAGGATTTAACAACCTGAGCTCAATCACTAATACACAGCAGCAGAGGGATGGTGCAGCGATTGATTACTTCTGCCTGTCAGGGACAACACAGTGATTACATAATTCTCTGAAGCAGTGCATACTTAATTTGCAGCCAGGCACTAGAGCGACAAAGCTTTACTATCATAATTTTATAATAGCTTTTTCAGCAAAACCTCTCGGATCAGGGATTAAACAAGATATGTTTCTGCATCATTGTAGCTTCAACATTCTCAGTGTATGTTTGGTTTATAATGCATGAAATCAAATGGTAAATTTCCTTTAAAGGGAATATGTCACCAGGGACCTCACTAAAGACAGGTTTCAGAGGTCCATTACAGCTGCATTGCAAATATGCCTTTCTGCTTTTCTATAGATTTGCATTACAATATAATTGTGTTCTATAACTCACCTTGCACCCTGACAGAATCATCTGTGTAGTCCTAGGGGTTGGGCTTTGGTTTACATAAATATAAAAACACAACATATGACTTGTCTGTGCTCTTGGCCCCCACCTTTGTGCTCCTGTACAGCTCCTCCCTCTCCCACTGATGTCAGCTCACCAGGCTGTGAACCCTGTGAAGGATCAGAAGGGAGGAGCTGTACAGGAGCACATAGGTGAGAGCTGAGGAGCCTGCAGCACAACCCCTGGGACTACACAGATGATTCTGACAGGGTGTAAGGTAAGTAATAACACACAATTATATTGTAATGCAAATGCTTAGAGAAAGCAAAAAGACATATTTGCAATGCAGCTGTAATGGGCTATTGCAACTTGTTTTTAGTGAAAATTAGGTCCTTGGTGACAGGTTCCCTTTAATACAATGAAAGGAAATATGGTGCATAAGTATTGAAGTATGGAAGTGACTAAGTTAGAAATCTGGTCCAACTCATTCGGGCCTTGACTAGCAGGTCCAGCAATGAACCATTCTTAAAATATATGATAAAAGATTATATTTGTCAAGAACAATGCAAACTATGTTCAAACCATATTTGGATCTTACTAGCTTATATAGAATAGAAAAAAACTTTTGTTCTGGCTCTGAATGAAACTTGATGTATTCCTTTATTTTGGACATGTTCCAAATCAAACAGATTCCCATTCTATACATAGCAAATCCTGACAATGTAGATCTTGTAAATGCGTTTAGAGTTTAAAAACAGTTATATGATGGCTAGATCTGAACTATGAGCATTTAGTATGTATGGAAGGGGAATCTGTTATTTGTATCATGTGACAAAATAAAGGAATACATGAAGTCTCATTCCGGTGCTGGAAGTTTTTTCTATTGTGGTCCAGACATTGTTTCGCAGCACCTTTTTAACTAAAAAATGGAATGAAAATAATAAAGGAAGCCTACTTCTATGTATGGAAGTAACATAATGGAACTTGTAAAATATCATAAAATGATTACTATAAGGGTTTACGTTTTTGGAACTGATACTGCACCTGTATGGAATACAATATTTTCTATTCTATCTATTTGGGGTGTAATGTTGAGTGTAAACTGCTGTATCAGCTATTTTAGCATGGCTCGCGGCTGACTGCGGCAACCTTCATAAATAATCAGCGGAACCGGTATGTCATGTCCATGGTCATAGTCATAACCTTCTATATCTTTATTTTCAGAAGAATCATGGTTTTGTTGGTTTTCACTATTAAATGGGGTGTCCAGGATGAGCATATTCCGATCCTCCTCAACTGGGAATTTTTAATGATTATGGACATAAAGCTTTTTCACTTTGATTGTCTACGCTAAGAATAGGAAATTCATCTTCTGATTCCAGAAACCACTTTAAATTGTTTGTCCTTAAAATGCTTACCTTAAGGTCACATAATAAATATGTCACACAAAGGAGATTTGAGGATATAAAAGGAGATACAGTCTGCAGTGATATACACTCACCGGCCACTTTATTAGGTACACCTGTCCAACTGCTAGTTAACACTTAATTTCTAATCAGCCAATCACATGGCGGCAACTCAGTGCATTTAGGCATGTAGACATGGTCAAGACAATCTCCTGCAGTTCACACCGAGCATCAGTATGGGGAAGAAAGGTGATTTGAGGCCTTTGAACGTGGCATGGTTGTTGGTGCCAGAAGGGCTGGTCTGAGTATTTCAGAAACTGCTGATCTACTGGGATTTTCACGCACAACCATCTCTAGGGTTTACAGAGAATGGTCCGAAAAAGAAAAAACATCCAGTGAGCGGCAGTTCTGTGGGCGTAAAATGCCTTGTTGATGCCAGAGGTCAGAGGAGGATGGGCAGACTGGTTCGAGCTGATAGAAAGGCAACAGTGACTCAAATCGCCACCCGTTACAACTAAGGTAGGCAGAAGAGCATCTCTGAATGCACAGTACGTCGAACTTTGAGGCAGATGGGCTACAGCAGCAGAAGACCACACCGGGTGCCACTCCTTTCAGCTAAAAACGGGAAACTGAGGCTACAATTTGCACAAGCTCATCGAAATTGGACAGTAGAAGATTGGAAAAATGTTGCCTGGTCTGATGAGTCTCGATTTCTGCTGCAACATTCGGATGGTAGGGTCAGAATTTGGCGTCAACAGCATGAAAGCATAGATCCATCCTGCCTTGTATCAACGGTTCAGGCTGGTGGTGGTGGTGTCATGGTGTGGGGAATATTTTCTTGGCACTCTTTGGCCCCCTTTGTACCAATTGAGCATCCTTGCACCGCCACAGCCTACCTGAGTATTGTTGCTGACCATGTCCATCCCTTTATGACCACAATGTACCCTGTAACATCTGATGGCTACTTTCAGCAGGATAATGCGCCATGTCATAAAGCTGGAATCATCTCAGACTGGTTTCTTGAACATGACAATGAGTTCACTGTACTCAAATGGCCTCCCCAGTCACCAGATCTCAATCCAATAGAGCATCTTTGGGATGTGGTGGAACGGGAGATTCGCATCATGGATGTGCAGCCGACAAATCTGCGTCAACTGTGTGATGCCATCATGTCAATATGGACCAAAATCTCTGAGGAATGCTTCCAGCCCCTTGTTGAATCTATGCCACGAAGAATTCAGGCAGTTCTGAAGGCAAAAGGGGGTCCAACCCGTTACTAGCATGGTGTACCTAATAAAGTGGCCGGTGAGTGTATGTTGTAGGATCAGAGCTACCAGCAGTTATAGGAAATCTAACATCAAAATCAAGAATTATAAAGCAGGGACACTTGCTCATAGATGCAAGCACCATTATTGTGATAACCTTGTGCTCCTTACTTCTAGAATCAACTTTTAAAATTAGCTAATAAGTCCAAAGGACCCTAGGGGGAGTTACCAGGGGCCCTACCTGTTGTAGCTTTACTGTGGACCCCAGTATGAAGGGGATTATGCAGGGGGGCACATTATGAAGGGGACCTTCTGGGGAAGCACAGTATGAGGAGGTGCGGCTTATTGGGGGTCACAGTATGAATTGTGAGCTGCTGGTGGGGGACACAGTGTGAAGGGGAGCTGCTGGTGGGGGACACAGTGTGAAGGGGAGCTGCTGGTGGGGGAAGCAGTGTGAAGGGGAGCTCCTGGGGGGCACAATATGAAGGGGAGCTGCTGGGGGAGTCATCAAATTAGGGAGAGGCTGCTGGAGGGCACTATATGAATGAGAAGCTGTTGGGTAGGGCATAGTATGAATAGCAGTTGCTGCTGGGGGCACAATATGAAGGGGAGCTGCTGCTTGGGGGACACGGTATGTATGGGAGCTCCTGGAGGGGTCACTTTCAACAGTACGGTGAGGAGCAACTGGGGGGCCACAGTATGAAGGGGAGCAGCTTGCGGGGCACAATCTGAAAGTGAGCTGATGTGGGGGAACCACTGGGGGGCATAATATCAAGTGGCAAGGGAAATTATACGGTGCGCAGGTAAAAGTGGGGCTGAGTGCAGAAACATTTTCAGCACTGCATCTTCTGACCCCCTTTCCTGACTGTATTTCTGGCTCATCCTTCCTATGGATGTCTATGGAAACAGGAAAAATGACACATGCCACAAGGCCCATATGCAGTCCTTATTTGTAGATCCTTTGCAATGTACCATGCAAAAACAGATGACATTGGGATTATTATCACTTTAATCTTACATAAAAGCAGTCCTTACCAGTCCACAAAAATACCGGCCCAAAGCCCGGGGTGTTGTTGCTTCCAGGTTTTAATGGCAATATCTCCTATGCCTGTCTTTGTTGAAGGGTATCATAGAGACATCAACCGAAGACATATGAATATTTGTGGACACTGATGTAAGTGATGATTTGGAGCCACATAATTTTCATGGCACAGTAGATCACAGCCTAATAGCTGTCATGGTGATAAAGGAATAGATCAGATGAGCACTTCAACTTCAAGAACCACAAATCCTTGGGCTTGGGCTTTCCGTTACACAGAAGGTGAATAGAACAGCATTCTTTCACCTTCCACTCTCCATAGACTGTAATGGACCTTTCGTTACCTTCCCTTATGCATCCATTACTCATAATGGTAAAAAACTATTTAAAAGATCCTGCGCTATTTTATTCCACTATCCCGAAAGCAGGTGTGAACTTTGCCAGAAAGGTAAGTGGTTAACAGATTTTTAATCAAATTGGCTATACTTTATTTCCTTTTATATTACATTTTTGGGAATTCTCCTCTGGTACAGTGTCCACTTATTTTGAAGCATTAAAGTCCAGTCACAACAAGTTTTACCCTTTCCACAGGATTGGGGATAACTTTCTGATGGGTGGGGTCCAAGATCATGAGAATGGGGGTCTGTTGTACCCCTATTGTAATCCAAAGGAATGGGGTGTCAAGTTGGACTGTCTATGGCACTGACAGATATATTTGAGTATCACATATCTCCATTAGCAGCATAAAGATGAACAAATTAGCAGGGACATCTGCATCCAGTGTCAGACTGGCCCACCAGAGTACCAGAGGATCCTCCGGTGGGCGCTGGCTCAACCCAATACTAAACCCCATCAGAAAACACTACAATTTGGAGGCTGCTAGAGTATATTTCCTGGGGATAATGAAAAGTGGGCCCCCAAATTGATTTTCTCTGGTGGGCCTAAGGAAACCCAGTCCGACAGTGTCTGCATCTAGCTGCTCAGTTCATTTGGGGTACACTGGACCCCTCAGCTCTGTATCCATTGAGGCAAGTTATGTACTATTCTATGGATAGGGAATAATGTGATTTTACACTTCAGTGGCTGGACTACCCCTTTAAATGCAATGGCTTATTTTATATTATAATTCTATTTTTAACTATTTATCTAAGAAGTAGCAGACGGCTGCTATCATCTTATCCTGGCTTTCCATGTCTAATTCACCACTCTCTAAATACAGACTATGACCATTATAAAGCATCCCATCCTGGCATAGACATCCGGATGCTATTCCAATTAATGAGACTTATGTGGCACTTTACCCACAGTCCCATTGCTTCTATTGTCTCTTGGTATAGTTCCAGGGCACAGCAAGAGCTTTCACTGGATCTATTAATATACAATTCTGCTAAGCACTAAATGAATTGATGAAATACCTTAATACTAAAAAGCTAATGTGAAAGAAGAATTTTCCAGTAAATTTCCATTGTATTGATTATTTTATGTGATATCAACCATTAAAATTCAGACAGACTATAGAAGCAAAATATACCCCATACAGTCTTAGAGTGAAATAGAAAACAAATTCAATATGAAACACATACAATGGGTATCCTGATACTAGATAAAAGACACATAATCACAAGCTATAAAATAGCCATTGATCCATTGATAGTAATAAAAGCTTAAAATATCATCAAACAATAGAGATAAAAGTCTAAAATAGAATAGAATTGTACTCTTAGAGTGTAGGCCATTATTATTTCTACATTACAAGGTTTGACATTCGGAGATTTGTTTGAAGGTCTCGAGGCCCAATGCAAGGTTATATAGAACATGTTGTATTATACAATGACCATTATATATGGATGGTTTGTTTTATCAAATTGCAACATTTATAGAGAAATTTAGCTTTTTCTATATTTTTGTTCTGTTATTCTAATTTCCACTTACCGTATATACTCGAGTATAAGCCGACCCAAGTATAAGCCGAGGCCCCTAATTTTACCACAAAAACCTGGTAAAACCTATATATTTTTTACTCGAGTATAAGCCGAGTTTGGGGTTTCAGCACATTTTTTGTGCTGAAAAACTAGGCTTATACTCGAGTATATAAGGTATGTGGTGGGAAAAAAACACTGGATTCACTGAGGCACCAGGGCCCAGACCCAACTTTATCTCCTATGCCCTCTATAGTTAGGCCCCACTTCTAAATCACAAGACTGCCTATTTATGCATTAATACTGCATTGTCTTTGTATAACATTGTATTATTTTTTAAAAACTTGCCATAATCTGGAAAAGCTGGGTGACAGACTGCAGGTGCTAGTTTGTCCTGCCCCTGTTCCTCCCCCTAACCCCTCACTGAGCGGGCCTTGCTTATCGAAAGTCAACTCGAATTACTTTAGCTAACAATGAAAGAGATGAAGCCATTACACAAAAGGCATCACATATCTTCCAGCACATGCAGGGTTAATTTTTTTTTTCTTTTTCCGTGCAGCCATCTGTAAACCGCAGCGACCACAAAGTCACCTCTGCCGGAGTCCTTCGCACTACTATCATGGATGCCATTTACAGGTTATTGATAGCAATCTCCGAAAACAGAGGTGGGAAATCCACATCAGGTGTTTCTTTTTTACCGAAAAATACAAAAATTCCCTTTAAATATACGTACGGGTCCTTGAGCTGTCCTCTAATACAGATTGTGAAGCATCTGTACATGCCTGTCACATCACTCTTAGTGACAACTGATATGACTGCTGTCATAACTGCCCCCAAGCTAGTCACCCAGCTTTTCCAGGCTCCTGACCTCCAAACCTGCCTACATCTATCACTGCATAATAAATCTGTTAATCCATAACTTAGAAAGAGAGAGCTGCCATGTTGGTCATGTTACCCAACTTTCCCCAGAACACATAATACTCATACAGAGCTATACAGAATTATCCTCATAACCTACAAGTTGATGTTGAACATATTTTTTTAGCAAACATCTAGAAGAGGACAATTCCAAGACTAGATAGGACAAGCTATGTATTATTTTGAGGCCTATAAAGCTTTTATTTTTTTACCAAAATCCACATCAGCACACAAAATACACACATAGATCACACTGTATATCTTGTAGTTATTATAAAACATACCAATAAGAAACATTATTACAGCCTATTTGTAAATCTCTCTTGTTGTTTGTGGTAGAACTACAAGTCCCAGATGTCCCGTTCACATCTAGAGTTAGCGACAAATTGCTAAGGCTGATTATGTGCATCTCCTTGAGAGTAGCCATGTCATGACAAAATGATGACAATCCGATGACAAGCCATCCGTGCATGCGTAATATGTAACATAAAAGTATCTAGCAAACAAGGCGACTATGGTATAACATGAAAAGTGATAATAAATCAGATAAATACGTTACCTCCCTCCTTCACCCACTCTGCAGCTCAGAGGATGCTCTGCAGGGACCAACCTGGGAGTTTCCCACAATGCCTTGCTGCCCACTGCAGGGAAGAGTGGGGGGGGTGAAGAGGAGGCCACGACCAATCAGGAATAGCAACGAAGTGCATTTGGACTGTACCAATACACAGCAGCTGCTGGGGGGGAGATAACTCACATCTTTAATGTCTGCAATTTGTAAAGAACCGAGCAGAAATAAGCGTCAGCTGGATGTGGGACATCTGATTTATTAAGACAGAATTGATTGGTGAGTGAGGACGTTCATAGAGGAAGAATATCCATCCTATTATCCTGTAAAGTGGATGTGACCTTGTCAGATTCCAAGGGAAAGGAAAGCATGACTCAGGATTCGTGACATCATAGCTCGTCACAGTCGTCATGGTAACCGTTGCTAAGCAATTACACGTAATGGGCCTTTAAAACTCGAAATGCATCATCGACGTGACACCTCAGTGTGACGAGAGAGGCTTTTACACCAATAGCGACAAAGCAAGTCGAAGGATGTATAACACAGATGCGTATGTTGCATGTAAACATCAGAAAAGCTAATAGGACGATCCGCGGCCGGTCCCAGCACTATTATTATTTAAGACAAGAGGGAATCATGAAGGACCTTCACATTTTTTACACATTTGACTTTTCGAATTATTTTATTCTCTGATATTTTGCTCTTTACCTACTTAAAGGGGTATTCTGGGAATATGAATCTCTGGTACAAAAACCCATAGTGGTATAAATAAATGAATATAACAAAACTTATGTCATTAGTCAACAAAATGGAGCTTTTGTTTGATTTTATGATTCACAAAATTTAATGGCCTCTCTAAAGTATGCAGCGTTGTCATGGCCGCCACTGGAAACTACAAGTCCCATGATCCTCTAGTTCTCAGTAACTCCTCCTCTCTCTGCTCTAAGTGGTTATATAACAGACTTTCTTGCTCTGTTACCATAGTAATGATGTGTAACTGCCATCACTACAGCACTGGCCATACTGGATGCACTGCAACCAACCGACTACAGCCAAATATAGTGGTGATCACATGACCTGCCCAGACAGGTGCAAGACATGTGATGTGGACATGTGACCAGTGGCCATCTTCTGTCCTGTGTCTGCTCCACACGGAAGAAATCAATGGACTGGTTAAAGGTTGCATTTTAATTCGTCATTACAGTCTATGTCAGCAGCATTTTTCTGCTAAGGTGAACAACTAATTACATATATATTATATATGAATTTTGGTGATTCCTGGAATACCCCTTTAAGTCTGACTCAAAAAAATGTCACCATATCTGATACTTGCCCGATTGGAAGTGATGATAACTAGATCATCATCATGTGACCACATTGTGGTGTTTGGGTGTACTTGTAGGTAGTCTACTGCTATGTGGGGACACAGCGATGAAATATTTTTTTTAGCCAACCAATGTTCACACAAAGCTGGGATAGTGAATAGGATTGGAAAGGGATAGTGAGCACCAAACCTACCAAACTGTCCCTGCCTACTTGACAACCGCCGTAAATGACAGTCACCAACTGACATTCCCTAAGTCATCCAGCCAAGGTCAGTACCAGTATTGTACATCAATAGTAGAATCACAAGACAAGAGACAATATTGTTTCATTGCAGCCAATTAGTAAGATCAAAAAAGTTAATTTTTTACTCATTAATGTACACTCTGCACCCCATTTTAAAAGAAAAAAAATCTGAAATGTAGATTTTTTGCTAATTTATTAAACAAGATAAACTGATAAACTGAAATATCACATGGTCATAAGTATTCGGACCCTTTTCTGTGACACTCATATTTAACTGTCCATTTCCTTCTAATCCTCCTTGAGATGGTTCGACTTCTTCATTTGAGTTCAGCTGTGTTTAATTAAACTGATTGGACTTAATTAGTGAAGGATTCCTCGACCTGCCCGCCCAGCCAATCCAAGCAATTATGGGAGAAGAGCCTTGGTAAGAGAGGTAAAGAAGAAGCCCAATGTCACTGTGGATGAGCTCCAGAGATGGAGGAGGGAGATGGAAGAACGTTCCACAAATCACCTATCACTGCAGCCTCCACCAGTTGGGCTTTATGGCGGAGTGTGCCAACTGATGCCTCTCCTCAGCGCAAGACATATGAAAGCATATATTTAATATGCTTTCCCGCTGCATGGAGAGGGCTCGCGGGCCGAGCCCTCTCCATAGCCGGTAATTCTTTGCAGCATATTGCGATCACGTGTGTCTTTACCTCGATCGCCGACGGCAATGCTGCCGACGGCTTCAAAAAGATGGCGGCGCGGGGAGCGGCGATCCGTCTCTATGGTAGTCTCGGGTGTTCCGAATACCCGAGGCTACTTAGTTTTAACCCATTCATTACAATGTGCTAATTGCACATTGTAATAAATGGGGAGTAAAATCCACATATACTGCCATAATGTAGTATGGCAGTATATGATAAGATGAATCAGACTACCTAAGGTTTAGAGTACCCTGGGGAGTCTGAAAAATAGTAAAAGTAAAAATTAAAAAAAGTAAAAAAAAAAAAATTATAATAAAAAAACCTAAAAATTCAAATCACCCCCCTTTCCCTAGAACTGATATTAATATTAATAAACAGTAAAAATCATAAACACATTAGGTATCGCCGCGTCCAAAAATGTCCGATCTATCAAAATATAATAATGGTTTTTCACTGCATTTAACCCTGTAACGGAAAATAGCGTCCAAAGTCGAAAATGGCATTTTTTTGCCATTTGGAAAAATATAAAAAAATTGATAAAAAGTGATCAAAAGGTCGCACAGTCCCAAAAATTATAGCAATGAAAACGCCATCAAAATTCTCAAAAAATGACACTACCCACAGCTCCGTACACCAAAGTATGAAAAAGTTATTGGCGCCAGAAGATGGCAAAATAAAAAAAAAAACATTTTGTACAGGAGGTTTTAATTTTTTTAAATGTATGAAAACATTATAAAACCTATACAAATTTGGTATCCACGTAATCGTACCGACCCAAAGAATAAAGTAGACATATAATTTGGGACGCAGAGTGAAAGCTGTAAAATCCAAGCCCACAAGAAAACGTTGCAAATGTTTTTTCAGCGGTTTCACTGCATTTGGAATTTTTTTCCCGCTTCCCAGTACACGGCATGGAATATTAAATACCGTCACTATGAAGTGCAATTTGTTACGCAGAAAATAAGCCATCACACAGCTCTTTATGTGGAAAAATAAAAAAGTTATAGATTTTTGAAGGTGGCGAGTGAAAAATGGAAGTGAAAACACTAAAAAAGGCCAAGTCGTTAAGGGGTTAACAGATGAAGGACTCCCAGACTTTGAGAAATAAGATTCTCTGGTCTGATGAGATGAATATTGAACTGTTTGGTGTTAAGTCTAATTGATATGTGGGGAGAAAACCAGGCGCTGCTCATCAAGTGCCAAATACAATCCCAACCGTGACACATGGTGGCGGCAGCATCACGCTATGGGGACAGGGACAGGACGACTGGTTGTAAATGAAGAAAAGATAAATGTGGCCAAGTACAGAGATATCCTGGATGGAAACCTCTTCCAGAGGCTCAGGACCTCAGACGGGGCCAGAGGTTCACCTTCCAACAAGACAATGACCCCAAGCACACAGCTAAAATATCAAAGCAGAGGCTTCACAACAACTATATGACCACTCTTGACTGGCCCAGCCAGAGCCCGGACCTAAACCCAATTGAGCATCTCTGCCATGAAAATGGCTTCCACCAACATTCACCATCCAACCTGAGGGAACTGGAGAGGATCTGCAAGGAAGAGGCAGAGGATCCCCAAATCCAGGGGTGAAAAACTTGTTGCATCTTCCCATGAACACTCCTGGCTGTACCAGCAACAAAGCTGCTTCTACTCAACACTGAGCAAAGGGCTGAATACTTATCACCAGGGGCTGAATACTTATCACCATGTCATATTTCTGTTTTTCTTGTTTAATACATAATTTTCAATTAAATATCTACATTTCTGTTTTTTTTCCTGTCCAGATGGGCCACAGAGTGCACATTAATGAGCAAAACATAAAACTTTTTTGATCTTACCAATTGGCTGCAATAAAACAAAGAGTGAAAAATTTAAAAGGGGTCTAAATACTTTCCGTACTAAAAGCTGATGTGGCCCACAGTGAAAATGAGTTTGACACCTCTGCAATGGATGACTATGAATAAATATAATATAATGTGCATGGATATCTGGTAATATTTGCATGTAGTTGTACAGTGGTAGGCCCCATGAAAAAATGTAACTCACTCCACTCTGACACTGTGGGGCTTATTTACTAAGGGTCCGCGGACGCACTTTCGTCAGATTTTCCAACGTTTTCGGGATTTGCGGCGCTGTAACAGGTATTTAACTGGGGATTGTGTTGCACGCGATCGGATTGTGGCGATCTGGCTTTCATGCGATAGAAATGGGGGGGGGGGGGCGTCGGATGATCCGACGTATTCGAACATTCGGATTCGAGTGCGGGATTTAAAATTGTGTCGCAAGATCAAGCACTTACATGCACCAGGAAGAAGAAGGTGAACTCCAGTGGACCTGAGCGGGGAAGCAACACATGCAGGATATCGGGCGCACGATCGTAGTGAATTGCGGCACACTGCATTCCGGTTAAGCAATGCACTTTCGGGGAACGTGTCAAGACGGGTAAGTAAAGGTGCCCCTTTATGTTCACTTCTTTCCTCTGTTACTTTACCAATTAGGTCACTACTACATACTCATTACTACTACTACTTAGCTCACTCTACTCACTGGTACGACATGGGGATTCCGAGAGGATTATTACACAAAGATAATCTCTCTCAAGTTTTCAGGCTAAGGTCTTATATTTGACTAGAATTTTGAAGTCCCAGGGTCAACAGGATCAGCTATTCTTTAAGTTTCTTATGCCCTTGTTCTTAAGACTAAAAGGCTTTAAAAATTATGCAAATGAGCCTGAAGGACTCCTGGCTCCATTAAAACCTATGGAGTCCCCGTGGCTCATTTGCCTAATGATTCTTTCTAGACTATATTGAGTGCATTGGAGTCCAGGTACCATGTACTTTACTGAAGTCTTAATACATTTAATCCTTCACTAGCTCTATACCCTGATTACAATTTGAAGAAGTTTATTCATTTAAAAGAGTCTACAAGTCTGCCTTGCTAAGCATTTAATGGCTATTTTAATGTAGCCTGATCACTTCATGTAATTTAATCTAATTAAAAGGAAATCTACCATCAAAATCCATCATGATTAACCAAGGATACTTACTCATAGATCCAGGCACTGTGACTATGCTAATCTTCTTATATTTGTTATCCAAATAAATAAGCACCTCCGTTCTGCAGCTTCACATGCTGTTACTCTGTGCAGAACCACCTCCCCATGTTTCCTCTGTACTTCCCCCCTCCCACTGTGTGCTAAAACTCACTGCTCCTGTAAGATTACATCAAGCAGAGGGAGGGGTAAGTGCTGAGGTAGGAGGTGCTCTGGTAATGCCCCCAAAACCTTTTTTGGCACTTTAGCATAATTCTAAAAGTTGATTTTAGAAGGTAGGTGTCACAGGTGCTCCCGCAATCCCTGTCTCAGTCCTTCCATGTGCCCCCTCTCCAGCTCCAGATTTACCTGTCCCCATACCGGATCCCCGCCCGCAGTCCGTGCACGCGCGTCCCCATCTCCTAGGGCGTGCGTGCTGGCTTCAGGAAATTTAAAGGGCCAGCGCACCGTTAATTGGCGCTGGCCATTTTCCCAGAAGGCTATTTAAACCTGCCTCTCTGATCACACCCTGCCGGATCTTTGAGCCTACACAATTGTGAAAGTGTTCCTGTGTGTTCCTGCTCCTGAGTTCCCTAGTCCTGTGTCCCATGTGCCTGTGTCCTCGTTCCCATCTGCCTGAACCTCCCACTGCTGACCCTGGATTGGACTTGACCTTGCATCTCTGCCACCTGCCCTGACCCTATGCCTGAACCTGACCACGTACCTGCTAAGGTACCTCGACCTTGACAGCCGCCGCGGGCTAGTCGCACCTGTGGGTCGACCTGGTGGAACCCTGCCGCAGCAAGACCATCCTACTTTGCGGCGGGCTCTGGTGAAGACCAGGTGCCACTTGAATTATGGTCCCAGGTGTCGGCTAGTACCATCCCCCGCAGTGGTCCACAGGATCCACTCATCCCGAATCCCAACAGTAGGTTAACATGTAATCCACTGCAGCAGACGTTTCAGCATATGGTGGGATGGGGAAAATGCTTCTTTTAAAAGCCTATGAAGCTACAGCATGGATACAGCATGGGCTCAGATAACAGCCCCCAGAGCCCTTCTTGCTCATTAGCATATTTTTACTGTCACAGTTTGGAAGGGGGAACTGTCTGAGAATCTCTTAGGGAAACAGGAAACAGTCCAAACCTGTGAAAGGAGGTGCCAGATTATAAGGGCGAGCTGGATCAACGAGCTCTAATCAGGTGGACGCTGGCTCAGGAAGCAGGAGCGCGCGGCCTAGTCGGGAAGTAGGAGTACAACCAGGAGCATGGAGAGGTGAGGCCGGGGAGCGGGACAGCGGTACAGCGGCAGCAACAGCGTGGACCAGAGCACCGAGAGGGGGACGCCCGTTACATTTACGAGTTGATTTTATAGAAAGGAGGCCATGGATAACAAATATAAGAAGATTACCACAGTCACGGTGCCTGGATCTATGAGTGATGTCCCTGGTTTATCATGATGGATTTTGATGGTAAATTTCCTTTAATGTTATACATATTTAGCATTAAGTTCTACCAAAATTGTTTCCGTTACTTGTGCAATTTAAATGCTGTGTATTTGTCAGTCTTTTTGTATACCTATTGTGTTTCTATACATTTTCTATTCAATTTACTTTCACTGTTGAAAGTATGAGAGATATCAGAGATTTCCTGTCAGGTGTGTCCTTCTCTAGCAGCTCCTTCTCCTCTCTCACAGCATACACCTTTTGACACCCAGTGGGGGAGAGATTCTGTGGTTGCACTTCCCTTCTTCATGTTTTCTATATACAATTTTACACTACATTAACTTTAGGTTATGCTATGTAACCAAAAGCCGTATGGTCTGGGACCAACTGCTGGGACCCCCATCACTCACCAGAAAGGACCACCAGCAATCCAGAGAGAGGGAGTCCCATTCTCCGATAGCAGCTGGTTATCCCCGATCCTGTGGATAAGGGATTACATTCTAATAAGGTCCCAATGCCAGAACAGGTTCACAGAGGAAGAATCAGATAAAACACCATTGTCATTTAGATTTATTGTACATTACAATACATCAAACTAAATTACTAATTTTCTGTAAAACATTTTAAAATAACATTTTTGTATTGTCTTCAAAGCAGCATTTTCAATGACATTTCATTGTCTGGTTAAGTACAATACTTTCACAAAATCATAGATGACGAGTCCAAAGGGAACATGAAAAGTCACAAAAGTAAACAAAAGAGGTACGAGAACACAATAACAAGAAGAAGATCATGGAGGAAGAAGATCTGGGAAATTGTGGGATTCCTTGGTGCAAATGGAATGCCTTAGACCTGGGATTACAGCCAATGTGATAGCACTGTCTAGAGACCCAGACTGGCATTAGACATTATAGAACTATAGCAACAAGTTCTAGAATTCTACGCTGGGTATATTGGTGGTCTCCAGGTAATAGTCACTAATGATACACTACTGAGTCACACCAAAGACAACAAATATAGCAAATAACAACACAAATATAGAAAAATTCACATAAGGAAAAACAATGAGTGACATTGGGTCCATTTTAGCAATGCTATAGTGCATTTAAAAGCATAAGGCTCAAACGAGTAGTGATCTGCAGAAGAAGCAGCTTCCAAGACCTTTCTACACATAAATAGTGTAGAAACCTTTCTAACCTATATTGCACTAATCTATCACTACAGCATACATTTCATGGTCAACAAGTGGCTTTGGTCCTTTCTAGGCCTGACTTCTAACTTGTATAGGAGAATAAATACAGATAAACCTATGCGTAGGAACCGTGTCTACAGTTATTATGTCTCCGTGGTAACAGACAACAAACTGTGTAGTCTGATTTTGCACACACATTCCTTTTCCACCTTTCCACTGGCACTTGCTAGCTTAACAAATATAGGTGACCCACAGTATAGAGGCTACATAAGGGTTTGTTTGTAGTCTGTTACCATAGAGACATATAGTACAGCATTGGTATCTGTAAAATAGCAATTAATAAGAGGCTTTTTTATTAAGAATATTTGTAAAACAGCATTGTGTATCATTTTAGATGTTTTAAAATGGATAAAAAATTGCCATGCTGATGGATGTAGCATTAAAGTGAAGGTAAGTCTCTTACAAGCCAAACAGCAGATGGTGCATTTATGAGAAAAATGGTGAAGACAAAAATATTACAAGGATATAATATTAAAGTAGCCATTACATTGAATTATTTATATCGGATTTTTATTGTGGAGGAAATAATAAACTTTAACCTGTATTTCACTGTGTCCTATAATAGGTCAAGTGCATTGGGTTAATCTAATGTATTGAAAATGCACTTTTTATTTGGAACCTTAATAGGGGTTCTACATTTGGCGAATCACTTCACCAGGTGACCCCAGTGATTTGGTACAAACTCTAGTGACGACTGGCAGCAAGAGATCAAGTCTCCTTCCACCCCATCACTGGGTCTTCATCACTTCCAATACTTATCCTCTATCCACAGGATAGGGAATAAGCATCTGATTGCTTGAGCCCCAATGATTACAAGAACAAGGACCCCCAAGTCCACCCCTCCTTTCAGTTTTAAAGGACAGTGCTCGATCATTCAGGGAATCCAAGGTTCAAGCTTGCATACCTCATTTCCATGATAGGTGGAGCACTTACAGGTCTTCCTGAAAGTGATGCACTTTATAACTTTCTCTATTCTGGCCAATTGATGGGGGTCCTGAAACTGAGCTCTTATAGAGTATGTGAAAAAGAGTAACTGTTTTTGATATCATTATTAATGTTGTATGGGGTGTGTTGTGCATATTTTCTAACTTACTTTATTAAGACATTCTGCTTAGTTTGTAAAGAAACAGGTGGAACGTGCTCCTTAGTAACAGATTTTATCTCTCTGTTGATAAGGATGATCAATTATTTTCTCCTTAGTTGATACAGCTCTGAACAGTGAGTTTTGACCCGTTTCTGCTCTCTACCTCGCTATAAAATTCCACAAGCACCATTTTCTAACAGAATTGTTTCCCTATCTCCAACATTCACTTACAGCATGATAAGAAAGGAGGCAATGAGCTGCAAAATGTTAGAAAATAGTGCTCCCTGCATACTATAGTTAGGCAGATAGGAGAAATGGTTAATCCTCACTGCACAGAGCTGTACAAACATAAAGAAATTAGATCTTACATTGTATTCAGCCTCCATAAAGAAACGCTACACATGCTGGAATATGGATTTCTACAGAGATAAAAGCTGTTACTATGGGGGGAAATATGCAACTTGTTTTTAAAGTATATTAGAAAAATGTTTCCCACTTTCCCCCAACACATGACACATGACATGCCATGATTTCTAGAAGGTTAAGTAACCTGCATATAGTTTGGTTAAAACATACTAATAGTGCTTCAAATATTATTTGACATTACATGGCTTTAGCTGTAAAAAAAGTTATAATAGGTGACATCATTGTTAAGTACATAGGCACTCGCTGATACATTGATTTATCTAGGCAATAGTAAGCATCTATACACATTAGTCTACGCTACTGCCAGCAAAGTCATTGTTTTACAGCTAAGCTAGTTAGGCTAATAAAATACCTATTCAAGAATAGGGTGGTATGTGACCTATTCTAGGGGGCAATATATAGATAGCATTGCTAACATCATCTGTATACACTTCATTATATATATGTATATAATATATTGTTTGTGTGATTTGTGGATTCAAGTTTGGAGTTGGTGCCATCAACCAACAAGATATAATATATAGGGTAAAAATAGGCTAATAAAAGGCTTGGACCCAAGTGATCAGCTGCTAGCTATAGAAAAGCCGAGCTGTAAGTGTTTAATCTCCCAGCAGCACCCCCACAGGAAAAATGAAGCATTACACTATTTTTGTAGAATTTTATCAATTTTCCATGTAATGCATTACTGGGTCATCCACAGACAAGCATTAGCACAGTAATATATATATATATATATTAGGTCAAAAATGAAAAATAAAATACATTTCCGGATATTGTTACCCCTCCTGAAAGCAGAGCAGATTTCACAGTACAATAACCATATCTGTGCTGACTCCCACTGCATACGTTCAGACTCAGTCATGCCTGAAGCCTAAATTAGGCCGAATATGATTAATTAATGTGTTGTTTTTCTTGCCCCAAATCATTATGAAAATGCCCAGTGATCATTGTATTATAGCTTTTAGCAGAATCACTAAGGCAGGGAATTATTCATTCGAGACGTCTTCATTATTTTCTGCTACTAAATTTCTTGTTGAAAATAATTTTGTGTGAATTAGACCTCATGCACACAAAAGTCATTTTCAGACATGACTTAGCCGTTATTTCAACATTTAGCACACGTCTGCATGTATTTCTATGGGCTCATACACATGTCTCGGTGTATGAACCCTTTGCCTGAGACACAAATAAAGCAGGACCTATTCCTGTCCTTGTTTGTGGCTTGGCCAGTGTCTTCTCTTGGTTCTAGCAGGAGATCCCAGATAGGGAATAGGTTTTGGAAATATTGAGCACCTCTTTAAATGGCACCTACCACCCTGATTCTACCTATAAAGGTAGAACGGGTGGTAGGTGGATGAATGGAACGTGAGGATAGCCCTTTTTTGGGCTAATCCTCACGTCCCGGGTGTCTTTCAGAAAACTTTAATACAGGCATATGTAAAAATTTTTACGCGGTTACTGGGGCGTGGAGTAGCCGGACATGAGGCTACTAGTTGCGGCTACTCCACGCCTCAGTAGCCACATTACTCCGCCTACCATTTAAAATTCGGCGCGCAGCTCCTCGTAGCTATGTGCCCTCATCCGAGTCCCCCGGCATCTGCAGCCTTCTGCGCATGCGCAGTAGTTCCGGCCCCGGAGCCGCAGCCGAAGGCCTGCGTTCTGCGCATGCGCAGAATGCTGGGGACTAGGACGAGGGCTCCTCGTAGCTGCGCGCCGAAGATTAATGGTAGGTGGAGTAACGTGGCTACTGGGGCGTGGAGTAGCCGCGACTAGTAGCCTCATGTCCGGCTACTCCACGCCCCAGTAGCCTAATAAAAAAATTTACATATGCCTATATTAAAGTTTTCTTAAAGACACCTGGGACGTGAGGATTAGCCCAAAAAAGGGCTATCCTCACGTCCCATTCATCCACCTACCACCCGATTCTACCTTTATAGGTAGAATCGGGTGGTAGGTGCCCTTTAAGTAAAAAAGCACAAAGACTCAGCTATCAAGTCTGGAATATGTAGATAACAAGAAGGCAACAAGGGTAGACTTAGCTCCATGGCTCTCTTCACTAATGGAAAACCATGTATCTCAAGCGGTCTGTGACAGATATCAAAGCCCAGTCCAACCTGTCTAAATCACTGACATGTGTACAAACCCCAAAATAAATGGGGACATTGGAACAACTGTAGGACATATCTAAAAACAGGAGAGGTCCTAAAAGTGTATGTCTTTATCTTGTGATATGTTATTAATCTGATGACCATTTTTGATGACCCCATTCTAGGGGTTCAAGCTTCCTGGTAGATAATAATTGAATTAAAAGTAAAATAGTTTGGGCTTTTCTAAAAGCATTGACTTCTTCCAATCCACCATAATGCACTAGCTCACATTTACAGCATAAAGACACATTTTGTGTAATTTTTTTAGATCCCATAATGTAAAAGTAGAAAACAGAATACAATCTGGTGCACAATCCACAATACACATTTCTACATCTATATGTTACAGTATGAACACATAAAGTGACACCTAAAAACACTACAGAAAATAAACATAATACCAATGACAAGTTCACTGCCACATGGGACTGCAACACATTGCTCATTCCCTGCCTGACTTTGGTCCTAGGTCCTGTAACTTTACAATTACTAGCACACAATGTAGTATAATAGTTTAAAAAGTGAATAAATTGTGCAATGAAAAGTTTTGTAAATGTTCTAATATACTTTGCATATGACTCTCTTATAGTTTAGGGCTATTTGGGTCACTAAATCACCCAACCACCCTTTGGACCAATGGTTTAGTGTCCCAAATAGCACTATATCACATTGTCTTAGACCACGTTAAAAGAATCAAACCTTATAAGTTATCTATAGTTTGGCCAAAGTCTTTTCACAGACAACAAGCAAAGATCTTAAAAATTATGAGATTTAAAGATACTGGAAGGATTAACTAAGCAACAATTGCCAGAAATATGTCAATTGAGCTACTCTAACTTTACACTGTCTGTCTTTTAGACAGTATTGGTAGATCTACAATAATTATTTACATAAGATCCGAAAACCCATTTAATGAGAGGTGTAGTCACCAAAATAGTTGTGTTAACTGAGAAGTGGACTATGGTCAGGAATGGACCTGTCTGTTCTGCACCATCTTCTAACATCAGTTCATGATAGGAGTAGGGACAGTAAACATAACCGTATGTTGCTTTATATCTTCTTACCAAAATCCATTTTAAGATCTCCTTGGATAAGAGTCTTCCCAGAAAGACTGTCAATCAATGAGCATGGAACACGTTAAAAGGTCTGTGGAATTATTGGTTAAAGGGAATAGAATAGAAATGGTAATTCCCTTAAAAATTTCCTGATTCTCCAAAACTAACCGGGCCCCTGCTGGTCTCGACTTCCTGGCCCCTTCAAGCCAATCAGGGACTCAGGTGGGTCACCAATGCAGTCAATAAGTGGCTGGACAGACCTGTGTTTGGAAATGTGATCAAGAAGTAGAGACCAGCAGAGATTCGAAGGTTTAGTAAGATCAGTACCACTTTTTACAAATTTTTTAAAACCTTTTTAGACACTGGACAGTTACTGTAAGGTTAGAGCTCAAAGGTAACTTCTGATTTCAACGCGATTTATCACACTCTCCCACAGTTTTTCATGACATTTGAGCAACAATTAGGGCACAATTGTGCAAAAATGCAACTTTTTACATGTTTAAGTTACTTGCTTTATGTTTTGAAAGTGGGTATGGTTAGTCCGTAAAGCCAAATTTAATAACTAGAACACAAAGATCTACCAGATTCATAACTTTGGTGCATCTTCAATTCCATGCACTCTCTGGAAAAACGGACTTCAATAAGTCGCATCACAATGGATTTTCCTTAAGTTTCCCGTAGGAGCAAAAAAATTGAGGGGGTTATTTATCATTAGGCGGCTCCTTGGGACTTTTCTATGTCTGTTTTTGGAGCTCTGCTGCCCATAAGTTTAATTAAAGTGGCTATGGTCCTTTAATAAATGTTCTTATGGTCTGCTTTCTGTGGAGGATTTTTTTTTTCAAAAAGTCGCAAAAAAGTCTCACAATGCATAAAAAATCCCAGCAAATACACCAGCAGGGCACTGCGGTAACTGTGAGACTTTCTATGGGACTGTTTGCAACAGTCCCAAGTCATGAATTTGGCTTTGCACGGTCACTAGCAGTAGTTCTGTGTTAACGCCAGATTAATGAAGAGGTGGAAATAGTCCAGTGAGACTTTTTAGCAGTGAAAAGTCCCAAAAAAGTTCAATGCAACTTTTCTGAGACTTTTTTTACACCAAAAAAAGCCCAGGAAAACCATTGATAAAAAAAACCCCATTGCCTTCAACTCTATTACAACAAAAAAGTCACAATGGACCTAACCTCATCCTTTCAGAGTCGCTTCTTCAATTCTCATAAGATGGAGGATAATTTACAGTATATTTATATGATGAACACTTCCAGAAGACATAGTAGAATTGTCACAAGGTACAGTATACACCAAGACTTTCACAAAGTTTACTAACTACTGCCAACTGTTCCACTAACCAATTATCAGTGTATATTTTTTTATATTAGTTTTATGTTTAGGAGTTTTTTTTAAACTGTGTGGTCCGATTTTGGTAAAAACTATCTATAAGTGCCAGAGAATAAGTATCCTGTATAGGAAGATAAAAATCTTTCATATAATCTAGTAATTATAATAAATTATAATAAATCTATTTGTGATCACCTAAAATTTTCCCACACATCCAGACATTCAATACAACCAATAAATACACATTCTAATATTTAGGCTAAGGCCGATGTGTTGCAGGTCCATGCAGCAGAGCAAACACTAATGATACGATTGTACGTTCTGAAACAAAGACCTTCCCGAGATGCTCCAGCGAGTGAGGGGATAAATTAGCCGGAAGCAAATTCCCGTGATTTTGTTACGATGTTGCCCGTTTCGGTATGATTGTTTCATGCCTTCAAGTAAGGAAAGCTAGGTAAGTTCTGCAAGTAACCTCAACACATGTGGACCATACCACAGCGCTGGTAAAAGAAGGTCTTCCATTGTGTAAACCCATAGCCAATAAATAGGCAGGGGCAGGAAGAATCCATGAAAGGACTGGCAAGAAGAGCCAAAGTGTGGGAGCTAGTAAAGGGAGAGGGTACAATTTGATGGGTGTCATTAATCTCGTTTGGAGGGTAAAAAGCTCAGAAGATATTCGGCAATTCCTATAAAATAAACAACTTGTGCAATTCCAAAGAGGGGAGCAATGACCAAAGCTCTGCAATATGCACCCTTCATGAAGGCAGTGGGACCCTCGCTCCTCCAGATCTTCCTGTAAATAGAAAATAGGAAACATGTTGGTTGTTACAGCTCAAGCACATGGGTTTACAGTCTGAAAATATTGATACTTAGCTAGATATTGATGGAATGGGTCAATACCAGAATAAATGGAACAAGATGAGACAGCTCTTTTCTTTGTGTAGTAGCCAGACAAGGTTACTGCAGATAAGATCCCATGAATATGAATGCAATGACTCAGTTCAGCCACTATAGAGAGAATGGAGCTGTTTCCTTCCTGTTCTATTCTGTGTTGAGAACAGATGTGGTGGTGCTGGATGTTGGACTCCAATCAATGTGACGTTAATGAGCTAGTGTCATCCATATGTATCATAATTAAAAAATAAAAATGATAATTAAAAAATGATAATTAAAAAAATTACTTTTAATATTTTTTCATATTTTGCTATTCGAATATGTAGACTTTTGTTAAGGTTAATGCTCCATGAAAAATATAGCATATTTTATAAACAGAATATAAAATATAGTTTTGTAATTTTTTTCTTTACAAGACTGTCTTTTGCATAGCCAATGTACAGACTCCTCTACTTTTGAGCTACATGTATAGATTGGCTTATTTCTTTCCAATGAATGCTAATCTGAATTATTTTTCCCATGGGGACATTGTCAAAATTTAGAACATCAAATAATAATGATGCTAGTGATAATAATAAATCTTTACTCATGATGCAACATCATATTCTGCAGCACAAAATGGTGTTAATTCTATTTTTTTTTCTATTTAATTAAAAGAAAAAAGGTTATAGAACTTAGGGCTCTTGGTATGCAAAAAAGTGAAAAAAAAGGCCTTGATCATTCAGGGCTAAAACAGACTAGTCATTAAAGGGAATATACCATCAAAATCAAGCATGATAAACCAGGAGCAGGGTCGGATTATAGGCGGGGCTCCCGGGGCTCGAGCCCCGGGGCCCCCACCATCTTGCCCCCCCTAGGGGCCCCCACCAGATCGCACCTCCCGTGCCCCCCCTCATGAGCCGAACGCCGCCCTTCGCCTCCGGGCATAGGTGAGCGCCTCCCCGGCGATCCAGCCCCTGCATAAACTGCCCGCCCACTCATCCTGCTGCATGGGGAGCCGCCCCCCACCACTCCGCCCCCCCCTCCGGCACAGGTGACAAGCAACCCCGCACGCTCCCCGCTCCGCTCAATCCCGGCTTAACACCGCCCCCAGCTCCCCACTCCGCTCAATCCCAGCTTAACATCGCCTCCGGCTCCCCGCCCCGCTCGCTCCCCGCTCAACACCGCCTTCCCTTCCCCCCGCTCCGCTTGCTCACCACCCCCCGCTCCGCTCGCTCATCACCCCCCGCTCCCCTTTCCTCTCGCTCACCACCCCCCGCTCCCCGCTCCTCTCGCTCACCACCCCCCGCTCCGCTCGCTCACCACCCCCCGCTCCGCCCGCTCGCTCACCACCCCCCGCTCCGCTCGCTCACCAACCCCCCCGAATGGCCGAATAAGCGACCGACCGACTCCCCCCCCCCCCCTGGCGAACAAGCACTGGCAAGACCCCCCCTCCCACCCAACAAACAGGCACCCGGTCAACCCTAACAGGTAAGTATATACATATGTGTTTTTCTGTGTGTATATGTGTATATACAGTGTATATTTGTATATACAGTGTATATGTGTATATACAGTGTATATGTGTGTATATGTGTATATACAGTGTATATGTGTGTATATATGTATATACAGTGTATATGTGTATATATGTATATACAGTGTATATGTGTATATATGTATATACAGTGTATATGTGTATATATGTATATACTGTATATACATTCATCTACTGTGTAAATGTGTATATATGTATATGCTGTGCATATATGCATCTACTGTGTATATATGTATATACTGTATATACATTCATCTACTGTGTAAATGTGTATATATGTATATGCTGTGCATATATGCATCTACTGTGTATATATGTATATACTGTATATACATTCATCTACTGTGTAAATGTGTATATATGTATATGCTGTGCATATATGCATCTACTGTGTAAATGTGTATATATGTATATGCTGTGCATATATGCATCTACTGTGTAAATGTGTATATATGTATATGCTGTGTATATATGCATCTACTGTGTATATATGTATATACTGTGTATATATGTATATACTGTGTACATATGCATCTACTGTGTATATATGTATATACTGTGTATATATGTATATACTGTGTATATATGCATCTACTGTGTATATATGTGTATACTGTGTATTTATGCATCTACTGTGTATATATGCATCTACTGTGTATATATGCATCTACTGTGTATTTATGCATCTACTGTGTATTTATGCATCTACTGTGTATATACTGTGTATAGATGCATATACTGTGTTTATACACGCATATATTTATATAAGCATATATGTGTGTACATTTATATATATATGTGAATGATGTGGTTTTTGTATATACTGTGTATATGGAATGTATGTATATACTCTATATATCTATATACATATGTACATATATATATGTTTCGTGCTGTCGCCGCTGTATGTAGCGGTGTTACTGGGGGTGAGGCGACTGTATGTAGCTGTGTTACTGGGGATGAGGTGGCTGTATGTAGCTGTGTTACTGGGGTTGAGGCGGCTGTATGTAGCTGTGTTACTGGGGGTGAGGCGGCTGTATGTAGCTGTGTTACTGGGGGTGAGGCGGCTGTATGTAGATGTGTTACTGGGGATGAGGCAGCTGTATGTAGCTGTGTTACTGGGGATGAGGCGGCTGTATGTAGCTGTGTTACTGGGGATGAGGCGGCTGTATGTAGCTGTGTTACTGGGGATGAGGCGGCTGTATGTAGCTGTGTTACTGGGGATGAGGCGGTTGTATGTAGCTGTGTTACTGGGGATGAGGCGGCTGTGTGTAGCTGTGTTACTGGGGGCGAGGCGGCTGTGTGTAGCTGTGTTACTGGGGATGAGGCGGCTGTATGTAGCTGTGTTACTGCTGGGATAGTGGAAAGGAAGCAGGAGGACGTGTGTGGGGGCCTCCACCAGATTTTGCGCCCAAGGGCCCCCACCAACCTTAATCCGGCCCTGACCAGGAGCACTTATGCCTTACGCACAGGATCTTATGTGGCCAGATCACGGCTCCCATAGAGGTGTGCCCTTCTTTCTATGGAGAGGGGGTAGATCAGAAGTGCTCACCCCTCCTCCTTCAGGTCATGTGCTTGCTCGGGTTACAGTGCAGGCGAGCACACGGTCATCTGTATGAGGCCTACCGCATAGATCCAAGCACTGTGACTCACTGTATATGGTCATCTTCTCATATTTGTTATCCACGGCCTCCTTCCTTCTTAAATCAACTTTCAAAATTATGCTAACGGGTCTGAAGGGCTCTGTGTTACCAGAGCTCCTTCATGCTGCAGATTCACACAATGTTCACAAGAAACACTTCCCCCTTCCCACTGTGAACTGAAACTTCCGCTGCTGCCCTGAGATTACAGCAAGCAGAGGGAGGGGGGGAATGTGTTAAGGAAGCAGAGGGGGAGACCGTGAAACAGCCTTTGAAGCTACAGGATGAATGGGGTCTGGTAACACCATTAGAACCTTTCTGGCTCATTAACATAATTTTAAAAGTTGATTTTAGAATGGATAACAAATATAAGAAGATTACCAGTTACGGTGCCTGGATCTAGGAGTAAGTGTCCCTGTTTTATCATGACGGATTTTGACTATAGATTTCCTTTAAGTGGTTAATTGTACCTCCAAATGTGCACAAGTTATACAAGGGAGAAAAAGAACTGATTATGCAGCTGCTATATTTATGCAACTAATATTTATTACGGAGGCCTGATTCCCATAGAAGCCGCTTCCACAACAGGCGGACACTTTCTCAGTGTGGTTAGTGTATGTCTGCGGAGAAGATAGACCTGGAGAATGTCAGAGACTTCCGCTCTGTGTCCTTAGCAATATGCACTGAAATAGTCATGTTATCAATATGGTAAAATTGTTTTTTTAACACACATTATTGGTATATGTGATGCCTCTGCCCAGTTGTGTACATGCACCAAAAATACAGCCATATGGATAAGCCCTTAGGGTTGGGGTTTACATAAAAAATTCTATAATAAATTTTCACTGTCCTGTTGGAAGTTAAGTTTAGAAGATTTTTTCATCTATGTTAAACATTTTGGCCAGCATGAAGGCTACCAGCACATATGTTAAAGAGATACTTGTAGTTATATGTTAAAAAGTCTACTCTTTTCACTCAAACACTTTTACGGTGCATTCAGTTTCATCTGTGTTTTATCTTCAAATCAGCAAATGATGCAAAAGATGCTAATTTGAGAATAAGTACTAAAGCAAGTGCAATATTTCACTTGCGCTGGGAATAGGGAAGGGTGGATGTGGCCAGCCACTTCTGCTGGGCAAAGCCGAACTTAGCAAACTTTCCGTGCCCCTGTTTGTCCAGCGAGACGGCGTTGCGGACATCATGAGCGGAGGAGGTGAGTAAAGCTTTCTTTTTTTAAAACTTACCTCCCAGGCCTGCCTGTACAATTTTCAAAAGAGTCGGACAACCCCTTAATATATATGCACCAGTACCTTTTATTGTATATGTCTAGTACACTGCATATATATTTATTAAGGATATATATTTATATATTCCAGAAATGTAATCCTTGGCTGTAGGACATTTACCTGGCACAGTCTACGATTCCTGAGTATGTATCTTCATTTACACCCCTCTGTAGTGACTGTAGTCTTGTTTTTATCACTGGAAAACAAAAAAAGCGGAAACATTTTACCTATTTTGGCTATAATTTAGATATAAGAATTACAATAATGTGTATCTAAAGCAAATAAAGTCAGATAAACTTTCTTGGAAAAAATCCCTAATGCTTGGTTATTCTATTTTTAAATACAGGCAGTCCCCGGGTTACATACAAGATAGGGTCTGTAGGTTTGTTCTTAAGTTGAATTTGTATGTAAGTCGGAACTGTATATTTTATCATTGTAATCCCAGCCAGAACTTTTTTGGTCTCTGTGACAACTGGATTTAAAAAATGTTGGGTTGTCATAAGAATCAATATTAACACTAAAGCTTCATTACAGACACCAGTGATAACTGTTATAGCTGATGATTGTAGCCTAGGACTAAAGTACAAGAAATTACCAATATTCAGTGGTCTGTTTGTAACTAGGGGTCGTATGTAAGTCGAGTGTTCTTAAGTAGGGGACCGCCTGTACTAGAGATCTTCTCTGTATGGATCATGTATAAAATAGCAATAATAATAACAGTCTGTCACACTTATTGATATTAGCAGAAAAGGTTTTTCTGATTTGGGCACACCCTAAGGTTACTTACACACAAACATGATCAATTTGCTTGAGTCAATTTGCTTCACGTAGCCTCATAAACTATAGGCTGAGTGACAGGGGCGTAACTATAGGGGGTGCAGAGGTTGCGATCGCACCTGGGCCCAAGAGGTTTAGGGAGCCCTTATGGTGTCCCTTTCCCATATGGGAAGACTATTGCTATAAACCATACATTATAGTCGGGGGCCTGGCACAGACTTTGCACTGGGGCCCATCAGCTTCTAGTTACGCCACTGCTGAGTGATCCGTGAAAAAACATTTTTACAAGGGCATAGATTACATAGGCCTAATAAAATGGAGTATCTTTGGGCAAAGATACATTAAAAGGTGCCGCGTGCCATTGGTTCAAAGAACAAAAGGCACAAGGTCAATTTCCACTCTAGTGTCCCACAGCCTTACTGACAGCAGATCCTCTGACAATTTACTGATCTGACTTCATCTCTATTCTGGACACCCCAATAATCTGCTGTAATCTGTGAAAAGACCCATAGCCAGGCGTTCAATTTACCTCCAGCACAACCACAAGGGAAATTAAGCATTAGAAATTGAAACTGAATACCCATATGGTTGCTGTAATTTCTCTTATAAGGTATCATCATAGAATTTGAAATGGTCACGGACTTTTCAACTTTGCATAAATCAATAGTATATTGAATACAAGAAACTTTGTAACATATCATATCAGCGTAAAATGCTTAGTAGTCCATTTGCTTTGACTGATATCCTTCTCCCTCCTTCTTTCCTAAAGGGAACCTGTCATCTGGAGGCCTTTTTCTGTCTCCATAGAGAATAGTGTGCACATTGCCAAAGAGTTTTTATAATAAAAGTGTCTTTTTCCGATAAAAAGTTAGATGAACGTTTACCTTTCTCTCTGTAGAGCTGTGCCCCGTGTCCCATGGGAGTGGTAACTGATGAGCAGTCTCCCCCCCCCCCCCCCCAACCTTGGAAAACCGCTCCATCTTATGTCTATTTCAAATTTATAAAACACCCATCTCCCTCCTATTTGAAATAGATGCATGGCAGAGAGGTTTCCTGAGGGTCGGGGGACATCTCCTAACTTTGTTGTGGGGAGGGAAAGTCTTCTAGTTGACTAGGCACTGCCTACGATGAGCCAGGCAATAGGAAGGGACAGCTGGGAAGTGGGTTAGTAAAAGGGCCCGCTGTCTGTATCACCTGCCTAATCCCAGAGGCTTTACAGCAGCTTCTTAACAATCTGATTTCATTAAGTTGACCATTGGGTTGATATTATCAGACTTAGGTCACAAAAAAGTGCTCATATCCCAGCTACTGAAAGCATAACATAACAATGAGGACTGTTGTTCTGGAGAACGTTAACCATGAAGCAGATTATGTGATATGGTTGTAAACGGGATAATTAGATAAGATTATTTGTTTGTAAGAATTTATTTCTTTCAATGCATGAGATCCAGTTACAAATATTAAAATAAATTATATTATTCCTTCCTATTTTTTTCTACAAAAAAAAAATAAAATAAGTCAGAAAATATTGGTCATGTTTTGTCTCCATATTAAATTGCATCTATGCTGAAAATTTTTAAAAAAAGGAAAATATGAACTTAAAGAAAAGTCACTATGAAAATACTTATAATATACATGATGGTGCTTGCATTGCAAAATAGATGTACAGGCGGTCCCTGACTTAAGGACACCTGACTTACAGATGACCCCTAGTTACAGACAGACCACTCTCCCTACTGTGACCTCTCGATGCTTTGCTTTAATTCAAGGCTGCAATGATCAAATGTAATGTGTTTGTAGTTAAGTTTTATTGATAATCCTTGTTCCTATGACAGCACAAAAAATGTTCTGTCTGGAGTTACAATGATAAAATATAGCTGTTTCGACTTACATACAAATTCAAACCTAAAGAACCTATCTTGTACATAACTCGGGGACTGCCTGTAATGATACAATTGTCCATGTGATACATTGTAGTTTTACTATTCTTTTGGATCCTGTTACATGTAACACCTACCATCACAAGGGTTAACCGCAACAGCAGCAGTGCTCCCGGCTGCACACCCTGCAAGGAATGATACAAAGAATGGAGACTTCTCATCCGGCGACTTCTGCCCGAGTTTGTTCAAGTTGGCAAACAGAGGGAAATATATAATAGAGAAGGGCACATCCCTGTAATACAGAAAAGCAGTGAATGTTACCAAGGATGTAACTTTAAAGCATAACAAGCAGTCAGAAGAAAATAATAGGGGAATGGGTATTGGTGTACCTTCCATGAGGCAAGGTGAGCCTCTTGCCTCAGGCAGCACCAACTGCAAGTGTGGAGGGGAAGCCAGGACCTGACATTTAAAAATAGTGGGGCAGATTTATCAAGCTGCCTAAGAGTAAGAATGTGCTTAGTTGCCCAAGGCAACCAATTACAGCTCCACTTTAAAATATTCAGGAGCACAGGTAAAATGAAAGCTGAGCTGTAATTGATTGCTATGGACAACTAAGCACATTCTTACTCTTAGGCAGCTTGATAAATCTGCCCCAGTGTCTTTTCACACCTGATATCAGCATGGTTGGGGATAATGCATAGGCATCGCATTTAATAAAATAAAACAATGGCATGATCTATTACTATTAGATGAGAGGGAGATGCAACTTTTTGTAGGCTATCCATACATAAACATAGAGAAAGATGACGGCACTCACCGGTTCCAAAAGCAGGAAAAGCGTCCTTTATTGGTGGGGAAGCATGCAGGGGGGTAAACAGACAGGTTCCGGCAACGGGGCCGTTTCACGCACTGTGGCGCTTTAGCGATGATGCGGAGAGGCGTGGCCATCGGCTTGAGAAAGCGCCACAGTGCGTGAAACGGCCCCGTTGCCGGAACCTGTCTGTTTACCCCCCTGCATGCTTCCCCACCAATAAAGGACGCTTTTCCTGCTTTTGGAACCGGTGAGTGCCGTCATCTTTCTCTATGTTTATGTATGGATATCCTCTTTTATATATTGATTGAGCACCGCTGGAAAGTCCTGCCGTGATCACCCCTGCCCCTGGAGAGTCGGGCACGCGTTGGGCTGTCGGCGGTATCGTTGGGGCTGTGCCCGCCAGAGACTTTTTTCCATTTAATATTTTTTGTAGGCTATGTTAGCCGATAAGAATGGGGAGACAAGTTGCTTATATGATTTTGTGGTGGTGTCTCATACCAGTAGTCATTGAGCTGGCACAGTAAAAGGTGCCAAGAGGGCAGGCAGACTGGCAAAGCCTCACATAACCTGTCCCTATACAGTATGCTGCTATAACCATTCTTCATTACTCTGTGTATGAGTTTCTACTAGTAACACTGTTGGCGCCGGTTTGCATGTTACTTTGTAACGTGAACCCTATATAGTAACATTGATAATAATACACAGTCCAGCACCTTTCTTTAGCTGTTTATATAGCCAAAGGTGTCTACACACTAATAGTGGTTGTAGTAACCTTAGTATCGTGGCTCCCAAGCCTTTATACAGCCCCGCAATGCCTTTGCTTTTCAGAAGTTCCCTAGAGATGGCTATGGCCGTGGGTCGAGCTGAGCTGGTCTCCACTGCTGCACCGCTCACTCCGGACTGGCTAGCCATCATCTTTTTCTGAGCAGCTGCGAAGATACAATATGCAAAGAATTAACATTTGTATACAGAATACATTAGGTCCCTAATTATCAGGCTACATGCACACAACTACCGTATATATTTTAGCAGAGGAGTGTCCACCACAAATTTCGGCAGAGTGGACCTACAGGATGTTTTCACTGACCCATCATATCGTGAAGTGAATTGGTCTATGAAAAAACAGACCTCACTTTGTCAAAGATCGGCCATGTTGGTCTATATGTAGCTTAAGGACTCTTTCAGACAAGTGTAGAGTACAGGACTCCGAGCATCATAATGATATATGATGTAAGGAGTCCCTTCTTCCCTGGACCCCTCACTGTGGTTGGTCCATGAAGTCAGCGATTCATGGATCGATCATGGTTGTATGAAAGAGAAGGTACACAGACGGCAGTTTAGTTGGTAACATCTCTTACCCAGTCTTCCAGCGTCCTGTAGCTGGATCTTCAGCATTTCCATAGGGGTAGTAACTATTACTTGACATGTTCCCGCACCACAACCAGCAAGCATCTCCTTTATCAGTGTTAACTTCTTACTGCAATATAAAATCCAGGCTGATGTTACTTGTTTTATACCAATTATTTTACACTAACATGCAGTAATTCCATGACTCAAAATATATTTCCCGTCAGAAAGTCAAGGTCTCACTGGAGGCCCAAATGTAAATTTGTAAAGGGGTTGTATTAATTTTTACATTTAACCCTTATCCACAGGGGTTAAATATATAATTACCAGGGTCAGATTACTGAGACCCCTTGTGATCCATCAAACAAGGTGACTGCCATTCTGCTGATCTTCTTCATACCAGCCGATCTGGATGTCCTGCTTGCATGGAGGAGGTTGAGGGAGTTGAGGTTCCCCGTTCTGAAGATCAGGGGGTTCCCGGGAATTTGGATGAGTCCCAATCATACATTTATCTTTGCATAGAAGGTAAATGCAAGACATACTACAACTCATTTAAGCCAAAAAATGTAGTAACTTGTAGTACTGGTCTTCTCATTTTGGGTAAATTAATCTTTTGGACCTTAGCCCCAGCCACAAGAGCATGGAGAACCTGAATTCAGTGGTGATCCAGCATGTACCCTGACAATCTTTTGTATAGGGCTAAAGTAGATAACTAGTTTTAACTAAAATACTCCTTCTCTTTTAACGCTGCCAACGGTCCACAGTCCACATAAACAAACTCACATCTCCAAAACCTAGAAAATTTAAGGTCCATGCTCTCTTTATGGAGAATATTGACCACCAAACTCGCTCATGGGCAACAGGCTTTAGACCTTAGAAGGAAAAACATGACCAGTGCTGAAAAATGGCAACCCTATAACAAAGCAAGGTGCCACATCCTAACGGCTTTGTTTGGATTGGGAGCACCATATACAAGCACTATGTGAAATATTTGACTATATTCTGTTGGCTTATGTCACAGTCCAGGAGATATCTGTATAGGAAGTAGGTCAGCTTTTACTGTAGAGTGTGAACAATATATTGTCAGTGTAATTTTCCTAAATGTGCTGCAATTCTAAGGAGCTTATGGGTTGAGTCATTGTGACATTCTGCAAGTTTCTCCAACAGGATGCGGGCCAGAATCTATTCTCAGCTTGTTTAATTGATGGAATATTTCCCAAGTCCCCACTTATCAGCTAGTTTACAGCAGGTGGCTGCCCAATCTGTGCTGCAGTTCTATAGCGTCTTCTGTGTAATTGGGCTTATAAAGCAAAAAATCCATAAAAAATCATTGATTTGTGGATGTGCATAACTAATTAATAGCCATGTGTCTGGAATGTCATAGTCGCTTGTCACAGGACCAGTGTGTTGTTAAATTACTTATAATGATAGTCTCATATGATTGTAATACAGTCTGTTATACTTGGAGCTCCTGATGTTCTACTGAACTAAAGATCTCTGGTGCTCCTGATCCTCCAGTGTTTTACATTTTGGTTCTCTTGAACTGTAAAGGGACTGTAAGGTTACAAACTATTGTAACTTCAAGGGAGACAATTTAAATAACTGAATACCGTAGTAACTCTATTGTGATGTGGACCCTACAATGTACAAATCTACAATAGCACTGTATCAGTGTAGGTTATTGACCCTACTAATCTACTGTATGTAATTATACCTTAGTTTATGTTTTAGTAGCAGCAGCACTGTATAAAAATGCATTTATATTCCGGGATTGTAGCTGGACATGGAACACAGGGGGTGTGTACACTACTATACACTACACTACTTTGATCTGTGCATTTCACTGCTCTGCAGCCTAATATTTAGACAGGGCAGAGAGGAGGGGCTGTGCTGTGCTCAGTAAAGAGATGTCACGCACCAATGCACCAGAGTACTCAAAGTCCAGCTACAATCCTGGAATAAAAATATATTGATCACATTCCTGCTGCTCTCACTGGCACAGATTTACTAAAGCCCCTGCACCAGCTTTCTGTCGGACTTTGCACATTTTTATCAGTGTAAACTGTTTGGACAGGTAATTAAGAAGTGTCTGCACTACATTTGTGTTGCACACAACCCTTTTGTGTCGCAGGTGCACTATTGTTCATGCAACACAAATTTCTGCGCTGACAGGGGTGTTATGTTGCTCAGTCAGACGGTGCGCCAGATTTAACATGCAAAGTCAGACACATGTGTTAAAAGTGCATCAAAAAAAGTGCACTCTGTTGGGGCAGTGCATGTGGCGCAAGATTCATGAAGAATGTGTGCCAGAAATCCTGAATCTGGTACCCCTGCACACTACACAGGCAAACTGCACATAGTAAATGTGGACTACTGTATCTATCTTTGTATGGTGATAACTGTTGATAGATTCCCTATAAAGCAAATAGGAGGGACAAGAGGAAAGCAGCGTCAGGAAACTTGGGCAGAGCACTTGGAGAAGCGACAATCCTGGAACGATTATACATTTTTCAAAGTTACCACAACACATGGTTACACAGATCTCCAGGACCAATAACTAACACTGGCTGCCATTTTTTATGGTCAAACCTGTTGACAGGTTCCCTTTACATGATTACTTTCAATGCATCTCTAGGATATATCAGCAATTTATGACTGATCAGGATCCAACTCCTGGGACCACTACCAATCCTGGTAATAAAGGGGCAGCGAGCCTGCTTTAGTAATGTGTTCATTTTAAGGTTTTTACCGCAGTATAGTAATGCTTACAGCCATCTGCGGCTCAGGGTACTGCAGCATGGCCCCATTCACATTAATCTATATTATATGCTCCTGCTTCTTGGTCTACCTGAAAAAAATCAATGAAAATGAAACTTATTTTTAATGCGGAAATTTTGGTACTGAAACCTCAGTGGAAATATGGTGGTCACATTACTGTAGAACGAGTACTTCTTCTATGTGGGGGTCCTGCTACAGATGCCCTCTATGTACATAGCACTAAATATTCAATCGTGCAACAGAAAGTCAGGGAGGGGTTAACTTTCTGATGCTTGCAGTACAGTATGTGACCATCAGGTGGTAGTCTCCCTCACACATGCAGGGGAGGCTATAAATGGCTTATCAAGAGCTGCAGATACAAAAATGTTGACAGCACAATTTTTGATCCTTTACATTTTGGAGCTGAGAGATTACACAAGTCCATCTGCCCCTTCCATCGCTTTTCACATTTCAGAGGAAAAATAGAGCTGCATGTGAATCGGATTTTGGCATGAGAACGAAAAAGAAAGATCTGACTCAGAATGTCCCTCCTTCCGCCCATTGGTTATAGTACATGGCACTTGTCTTCCCGTGTTCTGCTCCCCACATGTGCCCTCTGCTCCTTGCCTATAGACATGTGTTTCACAATGAGTGCTGGTTACCTTTGATCTCCAATTTACAGTGAGGTGATGTGTTCAATGCATCTATACACTAAGCCGAACAAACATATCCTTAACTTACACTGCTATAGCATAACCCAGGACATATTGATCAATCTGTCCACAACAAAAATCTTTGTATATGGTTCTATAGATTCTGTGGCTGAGAATCTGTCGCATAAACATTGTTTTTCGTGTTATTTTGGTTGTGCCCGATTTGCAATAATTGTTTAAAAATCTTGATTATGTTTATAGACAAGGATAGATACGTCAGGCAGAAATGTGACATTTTTTTGGTATTTTTTTGTGGTATTTTATACCTATAAAGTTTAAAACCTTAGAAAAACAAAAATAAAACACTCTTCTTGAGCTTTGAGGAATGGGGGCTGTATGTTTAGCCTAACGCCGGCGGCCTTGAAAAACAGATCGTGTGATGTCTGGATTTCATGGACTGAGCACAGTGCCATGGATGGGTCTCGGTGCCACATAGTAATATATGATGCATGGAGTCCCTACTCCCCTGTGGGCAATCATGACAACAGCGGGGAAAAACCTTGCATCATATATCCTGTGGTCAGTCTATGACAGTGATTGCTAACCTATGGCACGGGTGCCAGAGGTGGCACTCAGAGCCCTTTCTGTGGGCACTCAGGCCATCACCAGAGATGACTCCAGGAATCTTCTTGCAGTCCCAGACAGCCCAGGACTTGCTGTGCACAGAGCTATTTTAAAGTGACAGCTGTACCTGGGACTATTATATGCTTTATTGGTGTCCTCAATGAAAACTGCGACAGTGAAGCGAGTATAAATCACAAATTAAATTTCTGTGTTGGCACTTTGCGATATATAAGCAGGTCTTTGTTGTAGTTTGGGCACTCGGTCTCTAAAAGGTTTGCCATCATTGGTCTATGAAATCTGGCCAACGCCTGGTCCTAAGGGCGGTTGCAGAGGTTAACATTTGTACTTGTTTCAGCTAAATTTCCTGACCCGACAACATATTCAAAACAAAATAATTATCAATGATTTATTAATTTCAGTTCATCCAAGCCATAGTTTATCAAAAATTTTTTATAGATACTCAGCGGGAGATTTATCAGGTGTCTGAGAGCAGAACTGTTCTAGTTGCCCATTGCAACCAATCGGAGCTCAGCTTTAATTTTCCCACAGCTGTTTATAAAATTAAAGCTGAGCTCTGATTGGTTGCACAATTTTACCTCAGACACTACTGATAAATCTCCCCCTCAGACTATATTACCTTGCCGTTTGAACAGGCCTTTATTTCATTAAGCTACATACATAAAGCTCTTAACATTTCCTGCTTGTCCTTAGTCTTTACAAAGCTAGGCCTGGTGGTTTATGGTTCCAGACGTATACTCAGTACAACACTCATATATACAAACATGTTTCCTGAATACAATGTAGTGGAAAGTATTGCATGACAGGAGCTCAGATTAGGAGTCTGAGGTGTGCTCATTGACAAACTGCCAACCTATGCAAACAGCAATGTGAGACATATAGAGCTATATGTATGTAATGTTTATAATATATATACTGATATACTGTGTAGTTTTCCTGTGGAGTGTGCAGACTGCGCCGGATTAATCAAAAGTGGTGCACGGTCCTCATTAATATGGCGCACTCTGCACTGCTCTGGAAGTGTACATCAAATTTTTGGGGGGAGGGCATCTTTAATATAGAGCCTGCAACACAATTCTGTTGAGTCGCAGAAATAAATGTACTGAAGCAGCACTCAGTAAACGTGATAAAGTAGATTTATTCCACCTCCATGATGCGACGTTTCGTCCATTCAATCAAGACATTTTCAAGCATACTTGAAAATGTCTTGATTGAATAGACGAAACGTCGCATCATGGAGGTGGAATAAATTTACTTTATCACGTTTACAGAGTGCTGCTTCAGTATCTTTTTTCCTTGGATGTACGGGCCATTACTAGACCCTGTTGTGAAGACCTGCACCCGAACTTTTCTCCTTTTTTACGTGGTGCTGCTCCTTAAACTTCTCCTTTGACGTAGAAATAAATGTGGTGCAAGGTCTGAATCTAATCCAAAGTTTAGAACTGATGGTGAAGGATGCACAATAGGGAAATTTATTTAAGTATTACAAAAATGTATGTGATCTTCTTACAGAACATGGAGAATGGTCACAGAACAGGAATAGGGAATAAGATGATGTAACTACTAGGGTCTAAATAACAGCAATGTCATAGCCCAGGAATACTGCATCATAATACAAGGGCACCGCACACAGTGATGTCACAGTATGGAGGTAGTGGATGCAGTTATGTCACAGTAAGTCATTGGACAATGATGTTACCATACAAGGGATATTATAATACAACAATTATAAACACTGATATTCATAGCAGCCACATCTACCTTGTTGACATAATTATTTCAGACCATAGGCAGGAATAATAATTCTCCATTTATATAGCGCCTACAGATTATGCAGCGCTGCACAAAACATGACAAATTGGTCCAGGAAAGTTGTTGCTTAAAGGGAACCTGCCACCAGTGCCCCCTCCCCCATATTACACTCACAGCACCGTTTAGGTGTCTATCCCCCCCTCCCATCAGGAATGAGGGAGTTGAGAGAGGCTTTGGCTGTGTGACTCGGTGAAGAGAATTCCCAAGGGAGCGGTGAATGAAGGAGCTGATTTCTCTTCATCGAGTCACACACAGCCGACTTCTCTTTCAATGTCCTTATTCTTGAGCAGTGTAGGTTAGGAAGCAGGGTAGCTGCCTCCCTGACTGGATCTTTATCAAAAATAAAAGTTTTTTTTTATAAAAAATGGTGGATCTAATCCCATGGATAGAGCCATCAGTATAAAGACATCTAAAGGGTACTGTGTGAGCTCTGTGGTTGCCAATGACAGGATCCCTTTAAGGCTCGAATCAAATTTGTTTAAATGAAATATCTATTGGCCCTTTTTCTCTCTATATCTTTTTCCCCGTTATCTTAAATCAAGTGAGTTTGCTTTTCCTGTATTCCAGCTTCCTCCACTTTCCTTACATGCTCTGCCTCCTCTCCATCTGTTGGTGAGTTTTTCCTCATTTCATTCCTTCTCTGCTCATCCACAATAATTATCTCTTACATGCCGGCCTGTACACCTGCCAACAAATACACAATATGGGAGCAAGTACAAAAAGCTCTACTGTGCTGCTCTACTATCAAGTCTGGACCTGAAAGGATTGAAGTGCAAGCATCTAAGGAAATACAAAGATAGGAAAGGCGGACTCTGAGAAAAATTTAGGAGGACATTTATCAGGGATCTCTATGCTATAAAACAATGATCACAAACCGCCATCAATTTCAATTATTTCCCCCTTCACCCATCTACACACCATGCGACCGTGGATGGACATGAAGGAGCGACACCCTGTAACTGCACTCTAGCCGTACGCAAGCAAATTTTCACAAGTAAAAGTTTGGAAGGTTCGGAAAATTTAGGACCTAGCGTGGAAATATATACAGTGCAGCCCGACTAGCAGATACATCAAGTGGCCAAAACTTCTTGATGTATCATAATCATACGTCAGCGCACAAGCATATGAATAATCTCCCCCTTAATTTGTATTCATACATAAGACACCTTTAGGGCACAGTCACACGGTGCGTTTTGGTTGCGTTTTCATTGCAGCTGAGAAGAGGCAATTTGTCTAATTACATCACTGATAACATTTGCGTTTATAAAACTCAGTGTAAATGCAGTGTTGAAGCATGTTTTAACAATGTGCTAACAAAACGCCAACATAAACGCATTCTTAACGCATGTGTTAACATCGCGTTTCCACTGCATTTTGTAAACGCAAATATTATTAGTAATGTAATTAGGCAAATCAGCTGTTGTAATGTGTTTCAAAATGCAATGAAAACGCAACCAAAACGCACCATGTGACCGCACCCTCAGAATTTACAGCTAATTTAAACAACCGTGTTCTTTACACTTCTACAAAAAAACACACCCATTTCCAATCTGTTCTGTCCAACAGATGGTTGGCAAAAAAAAACTAGTTCCCCAATATCATGTGTGAAACGAAGCAACTGCATATGGATACATTCACTTTTCATTTTTTATTCATTTTTTATTTAAAGTGGCCCAAACACTTTAATAAATGTGGGCCAATAACAAGAACAGTGAACAAGATGATGTTACTACTAGGGTCTAAATAACGGCTATGCCCAGGAATACTGCATCATAATACAAGGGCACCGCACACAGTGATGTCACAGTACAGAGGTAGTGGATGCAGTTATGTCACAGTAAGTCATTGTACAGTGATGTTACCATACAAGGGATGTTATATATAATACAACAATTCTAAACACTGATATCCATAGCAGCCACATCTACCTTGTTGACATAATTATTTTAGACCATAGGCAGGAAATTTGTGGCTTAAAGGGAACCTTTACTTCTATGGAAGCCCGTGTTGTGCAAACGCTAAAAAAATTGTGGATGATGCAATTTTTTTTCCAGCACATCACAAGTCACTGAAAAATGGAAACGCAAATAGCCTTATTGGAAGGAAAACACCGGTCTGAAGGAGCCCTAATCTATACCCCTTTCCTGCTAAGTCACACCTACTTGCCAGATAAGGAACAAAAAAAAATACATAATATATGTTTTTGAAAAGATCACAAACATTACGTTACTCACCCATCTTTGGACAGCGCATGCCTGAAGAAATCATTAGCAGCCAATTTAATAGCTTTTTCTGGGGTCACAAGGGTTAAATTAACAGCAGCACCTGCAGACGGATGACAAGCATGAGAGGTGATGGAAAGCTTATGCTAGAGCTAGAAACTGCTTAGTGTGCAATTTTTAGCTATATATGAATGCATTTCATCTTGTTATACAAATATGCAGGCGGAAAACATTTTTTATATCATTTAGAGGTCCCATAGAGTTCATCAGATAATATGTTAGAGGTGATTTCCAGAAACGGGGTATCTAAACATTACAGGACATTATGAGGGTGAACATAGCACCAGATTACAATTGGGGGTCCTATTCCCCATGCTGTGGCTCCATGGGACAGCCAGGGAGAGCCACAATACACAACTTTTCCGTCCATTCAGTTTGGGTAACAGGACCCATTCTTCTTACTGAAGGGGTCTCAGTGATTGGACATCCACCAATCAGATAGTTATGGATTGGATAGGAGATCTTTAAAACTTGGGCCAACACAATACACAACATGATAAGTTTGCATTGAATGTACTAGTACTTACCTCTATACATGCCAAAGTAGCCCTCTGAGCGTATAGTCTTAATAAGGCAGTCGGACCTGTCGGTTAAGAAAAATAGGTTTTCATTGACTAATATGACATTTGTACCTCTTTAGGATAAATGTACTTTGCAGCAGATTTATAACAAAAAAGCAGCAATTGGAAATCTGTTCCATTCACTTGGAAGCTTTAATGTTTTTTTGGCAAATACATGGATTTCAAAGACATTTCTGATACTGCATAAGAATATTCCTATTAAAAGGAGGCCTCTGCGTATGACCAAAAGTTATGGGTCACAGAAGCATCCAATAAGCAGCCTCAGGGGACACGCAAAGCCCCCGGCAAATGGTAGGCCACTCATTGGATGAAGCGGACCCAAGCCCAAAACTGAAAATAATGGATTTTTTTTTATGACCTTGCCCCTGGTGGTTTCATAGACTCATAAAAAGCCCTTGAAGGTCCCTTCTGAAGTAACAGATAGGTTACAGATATCAGAATATGTGGAAGCCTATGGGGGGGGAGTCATAGATCGAGTAGGGGCTGAGTGAGAGTGGGGAACATATGGATGCTGCCAGAGTTCTATATTGAGATCAATGCTTCTCGGTACTGTTCTAAAATGTCCTAAATAATCACACTAATGCTTCTGAGTTAGAGATCTGGATGGTGCTGATTCTCCTCTACTTTCAGTGTGCAGTGTATGGGAGACAATGGGGCTTATTAAGTTAGGGTCCACGGATCAGATTTTCATCAGAGTTTCGAAATTTTCGCGATTTGCGGCGTTGTGACAGGTATTTAACAGGGGTTTGGGCCGGGATTGTGCCGCACGTGATCAGATTGTGGCACACGTGCTCAAGCTTTCATGCGACAGAAACCAGGAGACAGGCCACCGGACGATCCGACTGATTCAGACTGAGTGCGGGATTTAACATTCAATTTGTGTTGCTATCCAATGCACTTACATGCACCAGGAAGAAGAAGGTGAACTCCGGTGAACCTGAGCGGGAAAGCGACACATGCAGGATATCGGGCGCACGATCTTTGTGAATCGCGGCAGATGTGCATTCCGGTCGGACAATGCACATTCGGGGATCGCGCAGGACAGGTAAGTAAATGTGCCCCAATGAAACAGCTAGTCTCCTGCCGCCAGCTACGAGGGAATATTCCTATACACATGATAAACCAGGAACACTTACTCATAGATCCAGGCACAGTGACTGTGGTAATCTACTTATATTTGTTATCCATGGCCTCTAAAATCAACTTCTTTTATTTTGGTGGTAAATTTCCTTTAACTACATCTAATCTTTTTCTTATTTGATGTTTTCATACTTCAGACATTTACATGTTTCAGATATTTTCCCAGGCTTCTTGTAAACACCTCTAAATTGTAGTCCCAGCAGCTGGGGGTATCTTCTGCTTCTCTAATCTCAAACACAGTCATTGATATTAACTTTAGACTCTGGGAAGAAAGTCCATTGTTCTGAGAACACCAACAGCTTCTTTGTCTGCTAGACATGTGTTGATCTTCACAGCAGTGGTTTGTGGTCATTAGCTGGTTGTACACTGAATATTCCAGGGGATATTGCATATTGTACACAATGCAAAGGGAATGAACAGAAGAGAAATCTATATCAAACTAATATTTAGTAAAGTGCATGAATAACAGGTTATATATCTTTAGGGGACAGATGTTACAGAAAAGATCTCTTTGTATAAGAAAGGGGTGGCCTGCCTATATGGAGCAGCTTCCATAGAGTATAATGGCAAAAAATAATGCCCTGAGTGCAATAGGCATCACTGCCCTTAGATGATGTCACAACCAGGAAGTCCCGCCCACTTCATGAAAAGCTCAGAGGATTTTACAGATAGCCTCATATTTCTATTAGACCTATATCTCAGGATAGGAAGAAGCTAAAAGCATGACACGGGTATCGTTAGAAATTGTTAGCAAAAGCTCTCTCTAGATGTGCTAAAACTATTTTTTGTCAAGTTACTTTACAGTTAAGCTTTAACAAATTGTAAATTATTTGGGTTTACAATGCATTAGCAAACGCTGCATTTGAACGTGGCGTCATTTTCTATAGAAAATATTTAAATATTAACTCTTCTATTTTGGAAAGCATGCCTACTTTGCACACCTGCCTAAAATTTTCAGAAAATACTGTATATACACTCACCGGCCACTTTATTAGGTACACCATGCTAGTAATGGGTTAGACCCCCTTTTGCCTTCAGAACTGCCTCAATTCTTCGTGGCATAGATTCAACAAGGTGCTGGAAGCTCCTCAGAGATTTTGGTCCATATTGACATGATGGCATCACACAGTTGCCGCAGATTTGTCCACCACATCCCAAAGATGCTCTATTGGATTGAGATCTGGTGACTGTGGAGGCCATTTGAGTACAGTGAACTCATTGTCATGTTCAAGAAACCAGTCTGAGATGATTCCAGCTTTATGACATGGAGCATTATCCTGCTGAAAGTAGCCATCAGATGTTACAGGGTACATTGTGGTCATAAAGGGATGGACATGGTCAGCAACAATACTCAGGTAGGCTGTGGCGTTGCAACGATGCTCAATTGGTACCAAGGGGCCCAAAAAGTGCCAAGAAAATATTCCCCACACCATGACACCACCACCACCAGCCTGAACCGTTGATACAAGGCAGGATGGATCCATGCTTTCATGTTGTTGACGCCAAATTCTGACCCTACCATCCGAATGTCGCAGCAGAAATCGAGACTCATCAGACCAGGCAACGTTTTTCCAATCTTTTACTGTCCAATTTCGATGAGCTTGTGCAAATTGTAGCCTCAGTTTCCTTTTCTTAGCTGAAAGGAGTGGCACCCAGTGTGGTCTTCTGCTGCTGTAGCCCATCTGCCTCAAAGTTCGACGTACTGTGCGTTCAGAGATGCTCTTCTGCCTACCTTGGTTGTAACAGGTGGCGATTTGAGTAACTGTTGCCTTTCTATCAGCTCGAACCAGTCTGCCCATTCTCCTCTGGCATGAACAAGGCATTTCCGCCCACAGAACTGCCGCTCACTGGATGTTTTTTCTTTTTTGGATTATTCTCTGTAAACCCTAGAGATGGTTGTGCGTGAAAATCCCAGTAGATCAGCAGTTTCTGAAATACTCAGACCAGCCCTTCTGGCACCAACAACCATGCCACGTTCAAAGGCACTCAAATCACCTTTCTTCCCCATACTGATGCTCGGTTTGAACTGCAGGAGATTGTCTTGACCATGTCTACATGTCTAAATGCACTGAGTTGCCGCCATGTGATTGTCTGATTAGAAATTAAGTGTTAACGAGCAGTTGTACAGGTGTACCTAATAAAGTGGCTGGTGAGTGTGTATATATATATATATATATATATATATATATATATATATATATATACAGTATATATATATACAGTATATATATATGTACCATAGAAGTCCTAGACATGTAAACCTCTGGAACTTGGACTTGTATCAAGAACAAGGGGTCTCCAACTCCATCATCCAGGCTGTTCTGTATAGATGCTTTCTCAACATAGTGGGCAGGAAGGGTGCAGAATGGGTCATGCTTTGCAGTGCAATGGCCTGGGCAGGGGTGCACCGTGCGACAACATTACCTATAAGGGCTCATTCACACTGCCGTCTGTGGGGCCGTACATGCGGCCGCATGTACAGCCCCATAGACGGCAATAGGGGCACGACGGGGACCGATCCGGGTCACACCGCAAAAAGAGAGAGCATGGCCTATCTTTCGGCGAGTGTGCGGCCGTGTGCCGCTGTTTTCTATGGAGGGAGGAGGGGTCACCTCCTCCTCTTCTTCAGCACATGGCGGGCATACCGTGTGTGTATGTACCCTAACCTGTATAAGTTCCTGTTGCAGGTTATAGCAGAATTCTCTTAATATAGCCACCATAGAATAGCTCTTGATAATAGCCAGCTCTTACTAAATCCCTCCAATGGAGTCTTTACAAATGGATGTGAGTACAAATCTCTACAGTATGTGGGCAGACTTGGTCCTATGAAAATTTTTTCAGAGTTTCCAAAAAAAAATCAGGCCGCTCCTCCAAAGTGAAATCTATCGGCCAAGTGGGAAAAATGCAGATGAATGTTTCACACAGTCTTGTGCTATTTTCAGTTACATATCTACAGCAAACAACTGTCTGCGGCAGCTACTATACAAGCACCTTGTATACAAGCACTTTTGTCACTACCCATATCTCGCCCATACAAATGTATTTTATGGCAATTTGATAAATGATTTATTTTTTTAATGTTTTTTTAGTTTAGCTCCTAACAAATGTGTAACAATCTGGCTTAATGCTCTCTCTGCCTTGTTATCATGTTTCCTGCAAACTCAGCATCTGATGTTTGCTTTGTGTTGTTTCAGCATCATATGACTTCTGCTTCTGAACTTCAAGGACACAGCAGAGGTCGTTCTGGAAGACGTATGCAAACATTATTTCTCTCCTTCTACATTATGACTTGTAAGGATCAATAATCCCATGAATGAGAGATGGGTTGTGGAAATTGATGCCTGCTATGTAGGCTGAATGATTACATGTAAATGGTACTTCCCAGGGGCCCACATTTATCAAAACTAGTGGAGTCTGTACTATGTGTAGTTTGCCTGTAAAGTGTGCAGAGTATGGCAGATTAATCAAAATTGGCGCACGGTCTTCATGAATCTGGCATACCCTGCATTGCTCGGGAAGTGTGCACCATTTTTTTTTTTGGTGCACTTTGTTCATGCTGCACAATTGTGGCACAGATATAATTCTGGCACACGTTGGACAGATTGTGTTGCATGGTCCAACTAAGCACCAACACACACCCTTTAAGTGCACATTTTTTCTGTCTTGTTGGAGACAGTGCAGCAGTGACACAAAACTGGCGCAGACGCTTTATAAATACATGTGCAAAGTACAGTGCAAAGTCACACAGAAAACTGGTGCAAACGCTTTAATAAATATCCACTAATACCCACTAAATCAGAGTCTACCGTATATACTCATGTATACTCATGTAGTTTTTCAGCACAAAAAAATAAACTTACATACTCACCCTCCTGCGTCCCCGATGCTCGGTGCGGCTCCTCTTCTTTCTTCTCCTTGCTGCATTAGCCAGCAGAGACGCGTCCACACGATCTGCCGGCCGGCGCACACTATGATGCCGGCCAGCAGATCCCGCGAATGCGTCTCTGCCAGCTAATACAGCAAGGAGAAGAAAGAAGAGCATTCCCATGTAGTATACAACCAGCCCCATGTAGTATACAGCCAGCCCCAAGTAGTATACAGCCAGCCCATGTAGTATACAGCCTGCCAGCCCCATATGGTATATAGCCAGCCATCCCCCAGTAGTATACAGCTAGCCAGCCCCCAGTAGTATACAGCCAGCCAGCTGGCTGTATATACTACATGGGCTTCCTGGCTGTATACTACTGGGGGCTGGCTGGCTGTATACTACTGGGGGCTGGCTTTATACTACAGGGGGCTGTCAGGCTATATACTACTGGGGGCTGGCTGACTATATACTGGGCTGTGACCAATGCATTTCCCACCCTCGGCTTATACTCGAGTCAATAGGTTTTCCCAGTTTTTGGTGGTAAAATTAGGGGTCTCGGCTTAAACTCGGGTCGGCTTATACTTGAGTATATATGGTATATATTTTGATACTATATACAGGTTATGACTATGCAGCGATGACCGCGCTCCCACTTACATGCTGGTGTACATTCTTTGGCCATTCTGTTGATTTTGTAGGCGAGTCTTGGCTAGATCGATGGGAAAGACGCAAGTTACGCCAATCAGTCCAGCTATTCCTCCATTTATAAGCTTGGCGGGCAAACTGCAAATAAAAGAAAGTACAGAAAGTATTACACTTTGTATCATGCTCTTAAAGGAACCCTAAATGTAGAATAGTTTGTAGCAGTTGCCCCCTTTGTTTGTAGCGGTTTATGCATGATCATAACTAACTTATAACATAGGCTTTTAGAAATTGTGGATTATAGAGGTTAATGCTGTATGTGTGTGTATATGTGATGTGTATATGCTTTGTGGGTCTATATGGTACTGCATGTATGTGTGTATATGCTGCATGTTTGTATATCTGGTGTGTGTATGCTGAATGTGTGTATATGCTGTATGTGTGTATATGTATATGAGTGTATAAACATGTGTGATTGTAACTCACATGAGTACACAAATATGCATATTTTTGTTTAAAGGAGAAAGGGGACCCATTAGAAAAACTGTTATGGGGCTCTGTTTCTCCTAGTTACGCCTCTGGAAACATGTATCCCTTATTCTCTGCAAATATTATACGTATCTGTTATGGCACAACATTCCTCAATTTATTCATTTTGGCGCAGGGTGGCGCTCTAACTGTGCTATATTTTTCAGTGGGATGTAAGTTTGTGGGGCAATGGATTAATGAATTGGTGCACGGACTAAAAGATTTAGAACTCCCTAGACCGGCTTTTAGCTGCTCTCTTTTTGCATCACAAATTGCGCCAAAAAACGATTTACAATTGGCGACAACATTTTTCACCCAAAAAAGTTGAGTGTCGGAAAACACCAATATCGTGGCACCAACACTTCATAAATCAAGGCAAAAGAGGCACAGAAAGAAGAAAAAAAAACACAGCCAGTTTTCGGTTTGAAAGGCCATAATAAATGATCCCCATATGTCCTAAAAGCTCTGAGCCTTTCCCATGTGATATTATATCATAAATTCTTTTACTATGTGAATAATAGGTTACAGAGAGAATACAGCTGGTTTCCAGAGTCACCTATTTTATATCATACTTTCATGTTCGCTCAACAGGAACCACGTGGTTTATTTTCCTGATAGTTAATTCGGTTTCGCTTTGGCGGGGGAAAGCTGGATTGGAATTGGTGGCACAAGTCCAAGATTTACACTGACTGCCGACATGCAGTTTTATATGCTGCTAATCTGCACACGGATTAACCCCGCTGAATGGGGTTAATCTGTGTGTGGTAATCTGCTACGGTTCCTATGTGCAATCGACATCAATAGGTAACTTCACACACTAGAGGTTTAGCCTACAAGAATTTCTGAAGCATATATACTCTATGGGGCTCATTTACTAAGGGTCCGAATCGCGCATTTTCGTCGGGTTTCCCAAATATTTCCGATTTGCGCTGAATTGCCCCAGGATTTTGGCGCACGCGATTGGATTGTGGTGCATGGGCGCCGGCTTTCACGTGACAGAAATCGGGAGGCGAGGCCGTCTGAAAACCTGACGGATTCGGAAAAAACGTGAAATTTAAAAAATAAATTGTGTCGCAAGAATAGCACTCACATACACCGGAACGAAGAAGGTGAACTCTGGCGGACCTCAGCGCAGCAGCGACACCTAGTGGATATCGGGCACACAGACCTTAGTGAATCCCGGCAAACTCTGAATCAACGTCGGACAACGCACCGCAGGATCGCGAATGGACCGGGTAAGTAAATGAGCCCCTATGTGTGGTCTTGGCCTAAATGATCTTTACCTCAAGGTGTGAACAAATCCTACGCTTCTTCTCTACTAACAGGTCATAGATTATTTCTGGTTATATAGTTCGTAGGATATCTACCTCTGAACTATGGACCATAAGAGAGGTGAATAGCACTTGTCCTGATAACACAGGAGAGGCATTACTGAAGAGAGTCAAGCATGGGTTATATATAGTCTTTTATACTGCAATACAATACCATTGGCAGAGCTTGATACTATTCATTCTGAGAATCTGCTCCTGGCACAATCCCAGGTATGATTCCTCCACTGAGAATGCCAATCACATGTACGGGCAAGGGCACCGCAGAGACAATCTCAAGCACGGACATAGATATATAAAGATCCAGAATCTGAACAAAACCTTCTACAAGTGTCAACTTCTAATTTATTACAATTATTGTAATCTGGTCAGAGATTATAATCTGATTATAAAACACAGTTCTTTTCTGTCCGGTTACCTGATTTGTTTATCAGCCATTTAATAGCACCCTATCCCAGATAAGAGCTCAAGGTCCTTACTCCTGTGGTGGTGATGGATATGGTTTCTCGGGTCTGCCAAGACCTAGAAAAAAGACAAAGACATGCTATTTATTCATGTAAAATCGTGTTAATCTCACTATCAACTACATTACTGAAGACTTTGCTCAGGAGTGTGAAGTGTAAGGTGTGAAGGAACCCTACAAGTCATGTTAGCAATGTATTAATTGCTGATACTGGATGCTTAGGCTTATACTCGAGTATATATGGTATCTTGTTCTAAGTGTTACATTGACACTTCAACCAGGCATCACACATTCAAAATGATGTTTAATGCTGTTTTATATTACTGTACAGGCTCTTCTGGTGGAATAGATAGGACACTATGTGTAATTTGCTCAGCTCCTCCTGCTCTATAACATGATTCCTGCAGATAGGACACTATATACAATCTACCCAGCTCCCCCTGTTCTATATCATGCCTTCTGCAGATAGGAGACTGTGTAGAATCTACAAAGCTTGCCCTGCTCTATAACAATCTGCCTGCGGGACCGCATTTCCCTCGAGTTTCCCAACTATTTCCCAACTGATTCGGACTAAGCGTGGGATTTAAAATTCAAATTGCGTCGCTAGACATGCACTCACATACACCGGGAAGAAGAAGGTGGACTCTGGCTGACCACAGCGGGGAAGCGACACATGCAGGATATCGGGCGCATGATCTTGGTGAATCGCGCTGGACTTCATCCTCGTCGGTCAGTCCGGATCGGGGATCGCGACAGGACCGGGTAAGTAAATCTGCCCCTATGTACAATCTGCTCAGGTCCACCTGCTCTATAATATACTGCCTGCAGATAGGACAATAATTACAACATGCTGAGCTCCTCCTGCTCTATAACATGCTACATACAGATTGGACACTATTCCTTCCCTTCCCTATAACATGCTAGCTGGACTATTGACACATATCACCTTATAACCTATTGGTGGTAAGTATCTCCACCTTTGTGTAAAACCATATTTCCAGCACATCAATGCAGTGTCATGGTGGAGGATTACAAATCCTTCTTTATTGTTAATCATAGTTGAAATCAGCACATCATATCCAGATATGCATGAACTTACCCACGCATTTCAACTCACTAAGTCTTAATCAGGGCACTAGTCCATGCCACACATAATCATGTTAACATACCCTACAGGACATCATATGGGGGGGGGGGGGAGATTGTACAATTTGTCAGTGTCTTCCAATTAAGCCAAGGCAAAATAATAACCAACTGCTTATCCTATCTGCAGGCATCATGCTATAGAGCAAAAGGAGCTGAGCAGATTGTATATAGTGTCCTATCCACAGGCAGTATGTTACAGAGCAGGAAGAGCTAAGTGTATTGTGCATATTGTCCTATCCACAGGCAGCATGTTATAGAGCAGGATGAGTTGAGCAGATTGTACACAGTGTCCTATCTGCAGGCAGCATGTTATAGAGCAAGATGAACTGATCAGATTGTACATAGTGTCCTATCTGGAGGCAGCATGTTATAGAGCAGGAGGCGTTAAGCAGATTGTACAAAGTGTTCTATCTAAAGGCAGCATGTTATAGAGCAGGAAGAGCTGAGAAGATTGTGCATAATGTCCTATCTAAAGGCAGCATCTTATAGAGGAGAGGAGCTGAGCAGATTGTACACAGTGTCCTGTATGTGGCACATATTTACTGTACATATGTGTATATATATATATTTTTTTTTTCTTTCAAATACAATACAACTACAATAAAAGAACAACCAATGTTGATCATGTTTTTGTCAATGAAAGTCCTTTATATCAGTTTAACCATGTAATATTTTATCTATCATTTAAGAAAACCCTCCTTTTTGTGGTCTGGCTCATTACACTTTTACAAAAGTTTTGGGGTGAATGCCCGCATTCTGGTCATTTTTGGGAATTTTTCAGCTTTTCCCTAGAATAACCCTGTAACATGGTTACTTGAAATAACTTTGAAAGGGTTCACTGTTAATGACAGATTATCATTTGTCACGGGAATAGTGAGCAAACAAATAGTTTTGTTCTCTAGTGAGGGGAGGGTGGGGGTGCGATAAGCAATATTATGTGCTCTTGTGGTGTGCACACACATATTACACTAGCACTGTGTTTTATGTAAGAGGAAAAGACATAAACTCAAAGGGGAGATTTATCGGAAGTGTCTGAGAGCAAAACTGTTGTCGTTGCCCATGGAAACCAATCAGTGATCAGCTCTAATTTTAAAAGCAGCTGTGGTTAAATGAAAGCTGAGCTCTGATTGGTTGCAATGGGCAACTAGAACAATTCTTCTCTCAGACACTTCTTATAAATCTCCCCCAAGGAGTAAGTTCTGCCGTGCTAATATATAACAGGACGGGGCAAAATACTTATTATTAGATTTACATGTTATAGTAGACATGTGACTGGATAGGAAGCACAAAACACATAATAAACCACATAAAATATGTATTCTCTACACGCCAGCTGTAGTCAGGTGATTTGTTACAGCCTATACATAATTTATTCCAGCACAGATATATGATTAACCTCTGCATGTCTGCATTATGAATCTTGCTATATAATGTAAGTCTGTTGCGGTGACATCTCTGTTCCTTGCTTTCTGACAACAAATGCATACAAATCAATTCTCCGTCACTAAATACCTGGACACAGAGCTGCCAGCGTTGTGTCCGTGAATGCCAAAGCTCCAGATGCCACTTTAGGGTGGTCTCTGTGTCAATTTGAGATGAAAGAATGTTTGGTTCATACATTTAGAAAGAATCTGGCATTTTTCAGGCAGCATATCAAACCCGAATATTTTCCGATACCCTTCGGACAAATCTTTCAAACACCAGATAATTGTCTCAATATATAAATGTGCTCATTCAGATGCAGCTCATAAGTAAGTATTCACACCATGTTTCTAGTATTGTTAGAGGTATTAAAGGAAACCTACATCATCATAATACAGGGACACTTACTCATAGATCCAGACACTGTAACTGTGGTAATATTCTTATATTTGTAATCCATGGCCTCCTTCCTTTTAAAATCAACTTTTAAAATTATATTAAATTAATTTAAAATTAGGCTAATCTGGCCTTGCCATCCTGTAGCTTCACATACTGTTACACATTGCAGGCGAGCCAGTGGCGTAACTAGAAGCTGATGGGCCCCAGTGCAAAGACTGTGCCAGGGCCCCAACTATAATGTATGGTTTATAGTAATAGTCTTCTCATATGGGAAAGTGACACCATATGGGCCCCCTAAACCTCTTGGGCCCCGATGCAACCGCAACGTCTGCACCCCCTAAAGTTACGCCCCTGGGAGGATGTATCAATGATGTGCGACTGTAAAAGATGACTCTGCTACATTGAGACCTATTCTGCTTTCTGAATACACTAAAATTGGATTTTTTTCCCCATCATTGAACCCATTTTAGTGGTTCTGTTTTCATTATATATTGCTTTCAGTTTTCTGTAATGCCTATATGTGATCAGCACTGCCTCTATCCTATTATTCCGATCTCTTTTGGGTATTTTGTGCTAATTCTTTGGATCATATTTCTGTCTTCTGCTTTTATTTGCGGCTCATGTCTCTATTCTGTATCTCAGGCTTTTGAAGTTGTGTTTTATCTCCATTTATCTGTTACAGATAAGTTGGCATCTGCCTCAGCATGCTTTATACTGACTATGTGCTGCTACACCGTGCAGACCAAGCTTTATATTTCCATACAACAAAAGTATGCGTTGTGCAGGTAGAGCTGCGTCCAGCAGTCACGGTAACGTTACACATTTCTTTTCACGTTACATTGATGCCTGCAGTTTAATTCCTAAAACAGAACAATATGGGCCAGAAGAGACGGTAACCTTATTGGCTCCATCAGAGGGAGTGGGGAGGATGTGAAGGAAGTTCTCTCATTGGCTGATAACACCCCTCAATGGGCGGGACATGTGTTCAAGGAGAAACATTGATTAAAGAAGTATTGTCACTTCCTTCAGAGTTAACCCCATCCATGCTGCACAGTGAGAAAACATACCAAAATCATAGCCTGACTTATGAGACAAGGTCTGGTTAGCTGCATGGAAAAAAAATCCCCATAAAGCAGAACAGAGTAACTATACATAGTTGTAAGTTTTTTGCGCTATGTTTATGTAACACAAGCTTGAAATCTTATATATCCATATAAAAAGTATACTCCGGTATATACATTATGAATCATTCCATGTCTACATTGCCTTATTTTTCTGGGACTAGTATCCCAGTCACTGTGTATGGCTGCTTTTAGCAGTGTCTGTGCAAACAGGATGTATCCTGGAACGCCCATTGAAAGAAATACGTGTATGTGCCAGACTGGCAAGTATATATATGTAGCATAATTTCTGTTTCTGTTATTATTGTTTTTAGTGTACATAGCACACATTCTGTGTAGCAAAATTTCTGATAGTGACATCACAATAAAATTTCACAAAAAGTACTTATAGCTTATAGATAAAATACCCATCTTTCTACAATAATTCCCTCAATTACCAGTCCATTTTCAGTTCAGTACAATAGTAACCACCATCACAGATGACTCTACTGTGCTTTGGGAGTTTCAGACACTCCACTTGTCCAGCACATTTCAGGGGGAGTGTCTCAGACTACCGGAGAATGATATACACAGAACAATCTGTGCAGCGAGTGGCCATTGTAATAAGAGGGGACTTGTTTACAGGTCCATCCACCGGTGGCCTCTAAACTAGATGGGTCCCCAGCCCCTGTATGAGCAGTGCCTGAGTACTTTTCCTGTACTGCATACAAATATCCAGCACATAGGGGGTTATTTATCATCGGTTTTCCTGGGCTTTTTTGATGTAAAAAAGTCTCAAAATAATCCCATTGAGGGTTTTGGAGACTGTTCTCTGGTAAAAAGTCTCACAGGACTATATACACCTCTTCATTAATCTGGCCTAAACATAGAACTACTGCTAGTGCAATACAGTGCAAAGCCAGATTCATGACTTGGGACTTTTGCAAAAAAGTTTAATAAAAAGTATCAATCTTACTCCAGTCCCCTGGGTCTATGTGCTGAGATTTTTTATACTTTTTGAGACTTTTTTTTAAAAAGTCCCAGAAATAAAATAGACCATAAGAAGATTTATTAAAGGGCCAAAGCCACTTTAATTACTCTGATGGGAAGCGGAGCTCAATAAATAAACATAAAACTGTCCCAAGGAGCTGGTCCAATGATAAATAACCCCCATAGTATCTATCATTCCTATGTCTTTAGCTGCATTTAGAGGGAATCCATCACCACAATTTACCTACCCAAACTAACTGCTATGTTATGTAGGGCTATGCCAACACATGTCACCCATACCTTTGCTTTTATTTTTCAGCTCCCCTATCCATGCCAAAACTTTACTTTACATATATGCAAATGAGGCGGAAGCACTTCGCGGGATGTTAGCAGAGCACCTCTGAGCTACGGATCTGCAACTCGCTGAACAGGGAAGGATGAGAAAAGGTGCTGGGTGGAAATGTAGCAGGGGTACGTTGTTATTGCTGAGAAGCTGGATCCCTGAGGTCCTCTGCTATTGCCCCCAAAGTACTTTTGTCTCATTTGCATATTTATTTGACATAGAAGGAGGAGTTGGAATATAAAACTAAATGAACAGGTGTCAAATGTGGGCACAGCCCTAAATAACAAAGCACTTAGATTGGATAGGTAAAATGTGGTAATGGATTCCCTTTAAGGAGTCAATAGGTTATTTGTATGGAGCTGCACAATAGTGGGTCCCATGAATGGATTTTACTGGTGGACTAAAGACATCCCCGTATGAAAGTGAATCAGAGAAGCCTCGCCAAAAATAACAAAATGGAGAGCATTAGACTATGTAGTTTCCGTATATTGTTAATTTCTTATTCTAAAGAAGAAGGTTCCTTTAATTGTGTTTCCAATAATACATCAGATCTAAACATTTACAGCAGATGTGGAACACAGAGAGCAGAAAACTCCTGTGCCTGCAGATTACATACAGTGCTTTATTGTGCTAATATGTAACCTTGAGCTGCAGATTAATCTTCATCAGTTGCTTGTCTTCATCTGTGTCCTTTATGTTTCAAATATTGATCAAACTTAGAGTAAAATTCTACTTGGGCTTTTTACTTCACATCAGTGTAATCTTACATTTCTGATAATATGATAATTGCAATCGAATTCCAACACTCAGATTTAAGATAATGGGACAGTTAATAACCTTTTACCCCCCTATTATATGCACACACATGGGTGAAGCTGGGTTGAAACTTCCCTGATATACAATGGAAGCGACAGTCATTTGTTCGGGGTTTTCTTGTGCATAATATTCTCCTGGTCCCCTACCTCCCACCACCATTACCACCATTACTACTATAATTCTATATTTAATTGTATCTCCATCTTAAAAGAATTGTCTGGGTTTGTATATTTTTACTATGGGACCCAATTGATGTAAAAATAACAAACAACATATACCCACATCTAACGCTCTGTTCTAGAGACAGTAATTCCGACAGAGTTATAGCGCATATCCGCTATAGCATAATGCAGACCACAGGTGGGGGCTTTTGAACCTCTGTATACCAACAAAGACAAGTGGTGGATCAAAGGTAAGTAACAAGGTAAGTTGTTTGTTATTTTAACACCACCTGGCACCAGGGGCGTAACTAGAAGAGGTAGGGCCCCATAGTAGATTTCTGAATGTGGCCCCTTTTCTGCTTTAAATATAAAACTTAAACTCATATATACACATTTATATATCTTTATACATAAACATACAGTTTTTCACTCACACACACATTTATACACTTGTACACATATAGAGCATGTACACATCATATATACACAAACATACAGCACATATACACACACATACAGTATATAAATATTTACATATTATATGTTCTACATATTATGCTGTACAATGTGCAGCATAATATGTATATAATGGTACACATTCTCCCATCTTTAGTGTCAGATGAGATGACGGGGCCCCTTGACATTGTAGGACCCATAGCAGCTGCTATGGCTGCTACCACTGCCCCTGCCTGGCACCCATATTTTAAAAAAAAACGTATTAAACCCAACAAACCCTGAAAGGACTTCAAATATTAGAATTCAGTGCATGGGGACTAGCTTGTCGGAAGACAGGAAAGTGTGTGCACTCTTGCCTGATTCTTTGTAAGGGGAAGTCACCCATCGCTAAGGCCGTCCATAAGCAGTGGATGCTTATTCTACCACATCACAGAAATAATAATCAATTTGGGAGCACTTCAGTTAGAGTCCATCTTTCTCAAATAAGGTACAAATACATGGGTTTATACCATGGTACTTACATACATAAATCCATATTCCATACATGTCCCTCTCATCTATAATACCAAGTTGGTGTGCTAGAAGTAAAGTACTCCAACCCCAAAAAAATGAGGGTCCGAATTTCCTGACACTAGAACTGGTCTCACGACTAAAGGGAACGGATCCCATAATAACATTGTAAACGGGAATTGTACACATTAGATAATGTACATGTTTCTATCGATTTCATAGAAGTAACATCGTGCTGAAATTGTCACCACCAACATCAGTCCCACCTCAAAAATCTCACGCAAACACTGTATTGAATTTAATAGGCAGAGAATTTATCTACTGCCAATGAGGGAGGTGATGACATAAAAACTGCAGATTAAGCATTTTTCTCATCCCTTCAACTTTAAGAAATAGTGAGCATGGATATTGCAGAGCCCACTGATTTACCTCCATCAATCACCAAAGCAATAAACCTTTCAATTGGAGCAATTTAACTATTTACCAGCCACTTATTTAATATTTTGCGGACAGCGTTTTTTTTGCACTCAGCTCCCCCATTCACAGTCTAGACTCTGGTGTTAGTGGAAATAGCTGCTATGGCAACTGACTCTCTTCTCCGCTACCGGTACCCATGGGCATCCTTATTTTACACAGGAAAGTCGATATGTGAGAAAACGTAAATGGGCTAAGAATAGGTTAAATCAATAGAGGGACCGGTGGTATAATGGTTACACGTGTACAGAAATGATGTGCACTTCTAATACACGTCAGGATCCGTCGCATCATTAGAAGGTATTTAGCCCAAGGATTGAGAATGTCTCCTGTACTACCAGGACCATTCATATAATACAGGCTAGGTTATCAAGATAGAGGAGTCGATGCATAATTTACTGTCCAACATCCCACAAGGAAATAGCAGAATTATGCGCCCACCATAAATTTGGAGCTAGATGTAGAGATATGTAATGTCACCATGGCAAGGAGGCAGGACAGCATAGGTCAGGTATATATCTTCTACAAATTGTCTCATCCTGACACCTCAGATCCCGGGGGGAGGATATAAATATCCATCCTGCTCGGAGGTAATCTGCTCTGTGGTTGGAGCACTTCATCTAGGGTGAGGGGTATAACACACATCATGTGGGGAGGGGGCTGCCATTGTGTTAGAAATATGGGTCAGCAACACCTTCATAGCTCCATATGTTTACTGGGGAAGTAGTAACACAAGGGCATGCAGTCATTGCTCATCTACATGTATAGAAACAAATAATCGGGTCGGAAACCAGAATTTTTATTTCTAAAATACAGAATCATTTTTTAGCAACTTTATCTCATGAATGAGGGAATTGGTCTAAAATACCTATCACCCAGTTCAATCCAATAAGGCTTTATCTGCATTAGTTTCACACCCTGACAGCCAGGGTCAGACTTGGGCTACATTCACATGAACGTATGCCCATTGGGCGGTAGCCAGGCATATGTTGGCTAAGATACCCCTCCCCTCTCCATAGCGGTGTACGGCGCTGTAACACAGGGAAAGATAGGACATGTCCTATCTTTTCCCCGTGTACGGAGCAGCGCGGTGCCGCACGTATTGCTCCGTGCTCCCTTTGCCGGCCTATGGGGTCGTGTAAATGTAGCCTTAGAGTAGGGTCAAACTGAGTTTTTATGTAGGATTTTCTCTAACAATATGGCCTTAATATGCCCACAAAGGAAGCATCCGGTCCAATCTCAACGCCGATGGTGGAACGAACGCCATATCCTTGGCAGGTCAAATATGCAAACTGGTGGTAACAACAATTGCAAAAACCCATGGCTTAACCTTTTGCTACCAATATGGTGTTCTGCCCCAAAAATCCTTGTGAATATATATATATATATTTATAGGGGTCTGGGACTTCTGAACAGCACAGTGGTGTCTGTCATCGCCATTCTGTTTACAATGCTGCAGTCAACAGTGAGCATGCCCACTACAATATACAAGCCATAGCCAGATGCTATAGTGAGCGTGACATCAACGCTGAGCCTCCGGACAAGGCTGGTGGGAAGGGGCAGTGCTGCGCTGCACCAGAGGTTTGCTATGTTCATGATAAAATTACATTTTTTCCTGGACAACCCCTTTAAGCCATTCAATGTTGCTCACAAATCTCTTTTAGTAACTATTAGTGTAACCCATGAAAAAACTATTCTGGTAGATATATTCTCCTACACAAGCTAAATGTTTAATTGTTCTTATATTAACAGTTTGTTACCATTCCCCTTATCAAAGGGGTGTGTCCTAGCACTGATTGGAAATAATGATGAACTAGAATGGTATTTCACAGAGACCACAAGTAGTTATAAAATCAGATGTATCAGATATATAAGACATGTACAAGTAGTAATAAAGTTTAGAGCTTTGAAAGTTCCACAAATAAATATTCATTTTAAATCATTAAAGGAAAAGTTCCTGTGTCAAGATACTGTTGTTATGAACAATTGCCCCCCCCCCCCAAATGTTCTTAAAGGGGTAGACTATTTATGACATATCCACAGGATATAGATAATTGATGCAGGTTCAACTGCTAGGACCTGCACCTCATGAACAGGGGTCCAATGACCTTCTTCCGGCAGCCGGGCTGAACAGTGAGTGTGCGGCTACTATCCATTTATCTCTATGGAATTGACAAAAATAGCCAAGACCATACTCAAATAGCGCTCCAATAGTGTTGAATGGAGAGTAGTTGTGCATTACAAAATAGGTGCAGATTCCAGGCTTCCATCCATCATCTATTTAGACTGGATGGCATGCTAAACTCCTTAACAAACTAACTATCCATTAAGGGGCCCTTTAATAACAAAAACATAATGAAAACATTATAATATAATAGATAACAACACAAGAAACTCCTTGCTGGGTAGAAAATTGGACATAGCTTTTATTTTCACAGTAAACCTTACAATGTGAAAGTATAAGGAACTTGAATGAGTTTATCAGAAATAACTAGCTCAGCCAATGTATGCCAGCTGGACTCTCAGCTGGCAAGTCGGCCAGTCAAGCATCACCATCTCCAACATTCTACTTCCTCCAGCTGTGACTTGATAAAATACAAAGCATTAAAACAATATAATAGAAAAACAGACAAAAGAGGAGGGAGGGCGGGATCTGCTTGAGTGCCTCGGTGAAGAGAGGCAGGGAAATGGAAGCCCCTGCCTTAAATCCCCCTTGCAGGCCCACAGAAGTGGGGGGAACGTGATGAGGTAGTAACAGGGGAGGGGTAATTTAGACCATATGCACCCGCCCACTCCCCTTATTAAAGTGCCACACAGGCCCTCTTCCAGTTATCCCCCTTTGTGCTTAAACTGCAGCCACCAGTCCAGGGGCACCTTCCCGACATGGTATGGGTAAACTGCATGACATAATGGGGCTCATTTACTAAGGGTCGTCAGAATATCCAACGATTTCCGATGTGCGCCGCATTTAGAAGGGTTTTTTGGTGCACGTGATTGGATTTTGTTGCATCGGCGCCGGCTTTCATGCGACAGAAATCGGGAGGCGTGGCCGTCAGACAACCCGACTGATTTGGAGTAAGCACGGGATTTTAAATTCAAATTGTGTCACAAGACATGCACTCACATACATCGGGAAGAAGAAGGTGAACTCTGGCCGACCTGAGCGGAGAAGCGACACATGCAGGATATCGGGTGTAACTTAACTTATTGCTACCTGCACTGACACAGATTGTAATAAAATCAGCGTCCTGAGGACCCCAGGACCATTGAAAGAAGGTAGGGTCTGGAGCAAGTTCTCTAATAGCCCCAAACCAACCCTGTTCACATCTTCTCACTATTCCTACACTAACAGGCAGTCCAAGATGGGCCACTACCTGGAACTGCAGGAAGATACCATGTCCGGCAAACTCAGTGCCAGGGAAACCGCCCACAAGCCCGCAGAGAGGTCTCTGAGTGCCCCCTCAAGCACATGCGCCATAGGCTCACCACCACTGACCTAGATCATCTGCTCAAAAATATAACACTAGAAGCAGCAGATTCCAATTGAAATCTGCTTTGTTTGTAAGGTCTTACAAAATAACATATTTTGATGGTCCTACCCTTTACAGAGGTGTGCAGCACAGAGATCTCAAGAGTTACAATGGGCAAAGCAATGTAGATTGTAAAGGAATGGCCGTAGTGGTCAGGCGATACCTGTAACGTATGCCCACCATGATGTGGGGGACTGGGAGCAATGGGGAGCTTAAGTAGGGGGCGTTACCTCAGGCCTCCTGCGTACTCAGGGGAGGTATCGCGGCCCTGCAGGGCTATTTAGGACACCGTGCTCCACCTCCTCTTCCTCTTTGAGGCTTCAGGGATTATCAGAAGTCCGTCCTCCCTCTTTGATGAGCTGTGTATTTGTCACACAGACTGGGGGCGGGTCTATGTGAGCCGATGAGAGGTCAAGCGACAATAATTGTCGAATCGGTCTTTTGCTTGGATAAAATATATATTGGTCACACTTGATGGGTGGACCTGGTAGTTACGGTTTTAGAGAGTCTGGGACATTTTTGTCACCTGCCGATCCAGAGTGGTGCACAGCGGGGAACCCTAGCGGAAACTCTCAGCTTACCGGCCCTCATAGACTTTCTCTTCAGGGGGTTTTGCTATTCATGTTTTGTTATTTATCTTTGTAATTGTTAATATGTAACATGTTATTTATATATCTTTACCTCTTATTTCTAAAACCTGTTATTAAATAGGCTGCCACATTCCAACGCCAATTTGTGTCGTGATTTGTTTCAAGGCGAAGTTGCACAGGTTGAGGTGGGTAAGATTGGGAGGGGAGGTAAGTAGTTGGGCCCTGGCATCTGGAGTACCATCATCATGTTCTTGCCTTTACAAATTGAAACAGAACTGAAAAAAAACTAAATGATAATCCTCATCCTAATCAACGACCTAGAGGTGTTGACCTGTATTCTGTTCTCACCAGGCTGCTCTGATGCCACCAACATAAAGACATAAAGAAACCTGTAAACTAAATTAAATATCCACAGTAAAATTGAGGACAGGATTTACATAAAGAGCTTAGCTTGTAGCAGTATTAGATTACGTATTTGTCGGAGTTTTATGTACACCATGAATCCTTACGAAACATATAAGAGCAATGGAACACAACACTATTATGCTATCTCTACATTTGAAAAATTGGACTGGATTAGGATTAAGTTGGATGCCATTAAGGTAAAGGGGTTCTCTAGGACTTTATATAGGTCATCACTGTCAGTATGTGGCAAAGAAGAGTTACAACAGTTTAACTTTTAAAGGAAACCTGTCTGCATGTTCCAGATCATGGTTCTTTTATGACCCAGTGTGATGGCATAATCCAGAAAATCAATTTTGACGTGAGATGTAACTTGGATGTATAAATTCATGGAGGCGGAGAGTTTAGCACTGAAGTCTAGCTCTCCCTGTCTCAGAACACCTCCATCATGTACCATCACTTAGTGAGGTCCCAGGACATAGATTTTTTCCAAGGCCAACATTTATTAAAGTGTTTGCGCTGAAAAGAATGTGTTGATGAAGCGGCTGCTCTGTGTCCAACATGACAGAAAAAATGTGCACCTAAAGGGGAGTATTACTGCTCAGTCAGAGTTTGTTGTGATGGGTCGTTCGCGAAGAAGCCGGCACAAAGAGCCGGCTTATTTGCGTGAACGACGGGAGCCGGTTCACTAAACACTGCCCCTAAACGGCTCACCACGCCCCCGTTAACCCAATAAAATCGGGTTTAAAGTGGAGTGGTGTCCAGTGACTGACTGGCCTGCGGCTCCCCATAAATATTTAATAGGGAGCTGTGCAGGAGCCAGAAGAGCCGGGTCTTCTTAGTGAGCAGAGCCTAATGAGCCAGCTCACTAAGAAGAGCCGGAATTCCCATCACTACGAGTTTGTGCCACATTTATTACTGACGCGCGCCACAATCCTGTAGCATGAGCAAAGTGCACCAAAGAAAATGCTGCAGACTTCCTGAGCAGATTAATAAACCGAGCGCCAGTTTTGATGAATTTGGCACCTCCTGCACACTCTACAGGCAAACTGCACACAGTACAGACTGTGGGCCAATATGTATTGCCAGTTTAATATAAGGCCATGGTAAAATTATGTCTAAGTACAGAGCAAATGTTATGGTTTATGCATGGACTGTAATTTGCCAGCAATATTGGCCATCATCCTAAATAAACAGATTCAAGGTGTGTTGGTTCTCCATGAAACTACCTGTTCTCCATGATTAACAATCAACTAGTAAAAGCTGTGAGTAATGCAGAGGGCACAAAATAAAAGGACAATTTACAGTGCAACTTCAGAGAGGTCAAATTGTTCTCTCTTACTATGTGTCCTAATGGGTTGTGAATGGTACTCAGTGCAAGTGGCATCTGATAGATATCTATATACCCACACAATGAGGCTTGCAAAGCTCTAGTTGGCAAGACCTGTCGAGCCAGTCCCACAGCTTCCTTGTGCCAACCTGCCTTCCTCCTTAGTATGGCAACATTATCTTTTATAGACACAACTCTTCATTATCTGCCGCTGCCAAGACATTGCTATGATTTCTGTCACCTCACGTGTCCCAGATGAAACATTTTACATGATGGGTCAGTATAATCCATGCTGTAAAATGACTCACTAACAAGATAAACACAATCCCAGTCCCTGGATTACGTACAAGGTTCTGTAGGTGTGTTCTTAAGTTGAATTTGTATGTAAGTTGGAACTGTATATTTTATAATTGTAACTCCAGACAGAATTTTGGGTTGTCATAAGATTAAGATTAACGATAAAGCTTCATTGCAGACACCTGTGATAACTGGTATAGCGGTTTATAGTAGCCTAAGGCTAAAGTACAGTAAATTACCAACATCCAGAGGTCCTTTGGAACTAGGGGTCGTCCGTAAGTCGGGTGTTCTTAAGTAGGGGGCCGCCTGTATTTTTAACACAATGAAGCTGCACAAATTATCTAACAAGGGGGTTATCACCTAAATGCACCCACTCGCTCGACCCTAATAACCAACCCAGACAGCCAACGCCCTACTTTATGGTAAGAGTATGAACCCCCAAAATCTGTCTGCAGATAGATCCTCTTTGTCTTTTTTGGCCTCTCATCTAGTCAACTAGCACTGTTCACTGCAGGGACAGGTGGGAAACACCCAGCTATGAACAGATCCCCTTCCTTCTTGAGAAGATTTTGCTATGAAGAAGCCCTTAGTTATGTCGCAAATCCTGTGCAAGGTCAGATATATGTTTAAAGGGTAGCTACCTTTAATGGAAATCTGTCCGCAAAGCTGCAGACAGTGTTGTATAGCAGCCCTGGAAATCTGTGTAAATTGTGTGTTTTATTAGTAGAAGCAAGACTGTGAAAAATACATTTATATTCCAGGATTGTAACTGGACTTGGAGAGCTCTGAAGAATTGGTGTGTGAGATCTGTACCACTGAACACAGCACACCCCCTCTCCCCTGAATACCTGCTGTGGTATTTGATTAAAAGCTTGATACAGTAAATAAGAGCAGCTGTGACTCCAAATAAAAAAAGGTTGGAGAGTTTTGGAGTTACCTATTCAGGATCCTCAGATCCAGGGTCCATTCACACGTTCGCTTTTTCCAATGCAGTTTTTGAAGCCAAAAGCTGGTGTGGATCATAACAAATGATAAGGTACAAACTTATCATTGAGAAGAGTTACTCCTACTTTTTTTAACTCCACTCCTGGTTTGGACATCAAAAACTGCCTCTGAAAAAGCGAACGTGTGAACGCATCCCCAGGTTTTATAGTTATGTACACCCACTAAAAAACTGTTCACATAAATTATACTGGTGCTGTCTATCTTCTTATAACAGCAGCTGTGATCAGTGAAGAGATCTCAAACATCAGCCCACCAGAAGTCCAGCTACAATCATGGAATATAATTGCATTTTAATAGTCCTGCTGCTCTTAAAACACAACAAAATCATTTAGAAACAAACCAGTTAGTTTTTAATTAAAATACTTGTATTTTGATAACTTCTTTATGCATGAATGAGAAGGACGCTGTATATTTCCTTTTGGATATCTCCAAGAGTATCAGTAAATCTAAATTACTTTGTTGAAAAAAACTTAATTTTTAATCTCCTTTATGTAATCAATGGATTAATGTTATTATAGTACAACTTGCTCCTTGCTGTAGGCATGGGAGAGGTGTACATCTTGTACTAATGGTAATGTAATATCTACCTATTGAGTAATAGCTCATGTTTCCCTCCTTGTACTTCATTACTGAGGCAGCTCAGGTGCAGAGTCTCTTGTGGTTTCTCTAGAGCCTAATAATGTGAATTTTCTCTCTCCTCATACCCCTGGCTAATTAATGGAGCAGGTTGACAAATGTCAATATTAGTGGCTAAGGTTAGAGATATTAACCTTCTGAATCGTGTTAAATTGGTAATTCAAATTTTTGAGAAAATGGAATGGGTTATTAAGAATATGAATATTTAACACTGTATTCAGTGTATTTTTAAAAAAATATTTTTACATTTTTATTTTTTTTTATAGTTAACCCCCATCACAAGAGTAGGAGCGTCATTGCCTAATGTGACCAGGAGACCTGATTCAGGTTGCTTTACTATAGAGATTCAGCCCCCTTAGTCACAGCACGGTGTCTTCAATTGCCAAACCACACATGTGCAAATCTACAGTACCGTATATGTGCATGCGCAGTTGACTGAGAAGGCTGGGTCTTTGTAGAACTACACATTCAAGGATGCTCTTGTGTATACATTTATACACTTACACAGATCTGTCCCAGTAGCTGCTGACCACATGAAGGATGTACACAGCAGGAATTAGAGATGAGAGAACCCTAGTCCTCTCATTTCTTATCTGAGTAGTCGATGTAATGTGCAGCATAATATGTATATAATGGTGCACATCCTCCATTTTTTTGTGTTTCAAGTCGGATACCAGGGCCCCCTTACACTGCGGGCCCCATAACACCTGCTATGGCCACTACCACTGTAGCATTAGGACTAAAAAACAAGATTTTCATTTTGAAATGTCTTATATTTAAAAAATATTTAAATATTCAAAAGATTTTTTTTTAAACTGAGGCTCTTACAAATCATATAATTCCCAGAATAAAGTTTTTTTTTTTGTTTTTTTTTTAAACAAGATTATCTGCAATATCCTACTAACTCATTGCAGCCAATGACATGAATTTAGCTGAGCGTTGACTGCCCCAGTACTAACAAATTGTTCAGATGTTTCTGTTGGCAAAGGATGACATTTTTGCAATGGTTTAGTTTTCTGTAGTGTGTCATGTTCAAACCATTGCAGAATGCTTCTCCGTACAACTAACAGATGACTAAAGGCTTATATGTCCTGCATGTGTGCCAGGTACAGGTTACAAAATTTGATACATTTAGATGTTTATGATATGTTTATCTCTGAGAACAAAAGGATTGGGCATGTTGAAATTCAACATGTCTACCCTTCTCTCCCAAGCTCCCTATTCATATTAGCTAGTCAGCTGATCCAAACAAAATTGACAGCTTTAGTGGCACATGATATATCATGTATGAAGACATCCATCTCATGTTTAGGTGGTCTTTTGGTTGGACTGGACCTTCAAAGCACCAGAGAATCCGCCAGTGGACCCATTTGGAAGAGAATGGAGCATTTACTTCACTATGGTGTATTACTTCTCGGTTGATTTGAATATGTAATGAACAATAAATCTTATTGATGATACATCCTACACAGGGATTTTATGGATGGAAGCTAAAACACCTCTGGTAGGTCCATCACACCCCAGTCCGAAACTGGTATTATATGATGGATCTCATGATTTACACTACATAAATTATGCATTGTTTCATCTCCAATAGACTGTATTCCGTACAGATGGTAATTTATAATGGTTAACAAAATATACATATATCAGTTTTCTCTCCTCCCAGGAGGAATAAGAAGACACCATCTGCACATTTTCTAAGCAATCTTAAATGAACGTCTAAGCATCAGCATGTTCTGGCCTCTACCTCCTTCTCTGTGCCAAGATACACATCCAAAATATGATCATATAATAAAACCAGGGCCCTTTTTACTTAATCCACATCCATTTGTTTTTATCTTATTCTAGAGAATCCCTTCACTCCTTGCTGATGGACTGAAAGATTTGGTGCTTTTCTCTTGTCCCCTAAAAAAAAGCACCAATCAGGTTAGAATTTTATAAAAATATGGATCTAGAGTCGCGGGCCCATCCCACTCATGAAGGGCGCTCATAAGGTGCTCTGCAGGTGTCGCATTATACATTATGTATGCAGTATTGAATTATGAATTCCACACAATCCGATATCATTATAATTATTCTGGTTGTAATTTTCACTCAATACCACTCATACACATAGCTTACATTGAGATCTGTATTCTGGCTTCCTATTAAAATCTGAGCCTCCTAGTTTATTGTATAATTTCCAATGTCCTGTAGATGAAGCGTATTGAGGCGTAGCTCATCAAAAGTCATGATAATGTGTTATGGAGACTATGAAAACCAAAGATACGTTTTATATCCTGGACCAATAAACCCGACCAACGGTACAGGGATTGAAATCGGGCATGAAGAACACGACTGTGCTCCTAAATCATGTATATGTCAGGTGCAGATTACAGCATGACTTTATATGCAAACCAAAGATACGTTTTATATCATGGACCAATAAACACGACCAACGCAAAGAAAGGCACCTTGGAAAATCAAAGTACGGCCACAGGTGAGGGCATTGAAATCGGGCATGAAAAACACGACTGTGCTCCTAAATCATGTATATGTCAGCTGCAGAGTACGCCATGACTTTATAGTTCAAAGGGTTAGCAAAATTTTAACAGTAAATTAATGTTCTCTAAAGTTCTCTGAGACTATAGTTGGACCACTGCATTCGTCTAATGTAAGGATTATAGAAATAAACCATAAGCCAGGGTTTATGTCGGCCGGCTCCAAAGTCTAGTGAATGAATGACAGGTGAAATATTCTGCATATGGTGTGAACCAGTGACCATGACAAGAGTATCCAAATCTAAGGAATAACCTGTAAACTGCTCCGCAAGTCACAAGTCTGTGATCAGGATTAGGTTTGCCTTCAGGCAGCGCAAGGGTTAAAGGTAACACAATATGAACAGGCATAGATGTAACGCTGCTGGAACAAGCCGCCGTACATTCAGTTACACATTGCTTAGCAGATGACCGGGGTTTAAGGGATTGGAATAATGCTCATGAATAAATAACACTGCTGCAGGGAAAGGGTTTGCAGAACATCAGCCGTACAGGCACCTCATCCCCTTTAAGCGCCCCCCCTGACCGTAGCTTCCTGTGACATCTTACCTGCGCTGTGACACTGCCAGAGAGAGGTCCTTGTCACTGAGATGTAGCTGCAATCCACTCCCTGATGTAGAGGAGGCCAGAGATGTGTAGAAGGGAGACAGAAGGAGGGAAGAGGAGGAGGAGAGATACAGAGAGGTGGGGGAAGAGAGGGAGATGAGTGTGAGAAAAGCAACCCTGCCCCTACAGGAGGGAGAGGAGGGAGGGGAGTGACACAGCGCAGAGGAACAGAGGACACCGATCAGCAATCACACACAGGAGGAGAGAAATTACTAAAATTCCACAGACGCAAATCCGTATCTTTTATGGAATTCAAATGAAGAACAACTTCCAAAAAGGAAGTGCTCGCTACAGCGTGCAATGTACAGAATGAACCCCAGCAAAGAAGAAAGGGGGGAAGTGAGAAATAATTTGCGGAAGTCAGCAGTTCAAAGTTAATTTTTAGACAGTGGAAATCTGCAGCCTCAGACAATCTGCCACTTGTTCTTATCGGCTGAGCTGGAAAAGTGATATTTGACCCAATAAGAATAAAAGCCAGGGTTACACATCATGGTACAAGGTGGTGGCACCCTCTGCTGATACTGCCGGGAGGTGCAGTCTTTAGAATACAGGAAAAATACATGAAATTGGCACCAAATTTGTCAAATGTTAAAAATCTTTGACTTGGCTATAAGTCTGACACTTTACTATTGAGATGTTACTCCACTTTCTACAGCTATCGCCATCACAAATATGTTTCCATATTTTTAACCCCTTGCAACCAAAGCCATTTTCCGTTTTTGCTCCCCTCCTTCCAAAAACAGAACTTTTAATTTTCCAGTTTACAGAGCCATATGAAGACCTGTCCCCTACTTAAGAACACTTGACTTACATACGACCCCTAGTTACAAACGGACCTCTGGAAATTGGCAATTTTCTGTACTTTAGTCCTAGGTTACAATAAACAGATATAACAGTTATGAGAGGTGTCTGCAATTAAGCTTTATTGTTAATCCTGGTTCTTATGACAATCAAACATTTTTAAAATCCAATTGTCACAGAGACCAAAAAAAATTTGGCTGGGGTTACAATGATAACCTACAGACCCTATCTTGTTTGTAACCCGGGGACTGCCTGTACTTGGAAACTAAAAGATATTCTGTATAACCCTGTGTACAACAAAAGAAATTCTTTGTTTCGCCATATTCTTGCGCTAATTACTTTTACATACTTCAGTGTAAGCCTGTGTGAGGTGTAATATTTTGTGGGGCGAGATGACATTTTTATTTTTTTCATTTTAGGGACCGTAAAACATTTTGATCACTATTCATATCAAATTTTATCAATAGAATCTATATGAGCATCTGTTATATTGTACTTAAAGGACATCTACCACCAGATTACCGGTGGTAGACTGTCCTCTTATTTATGCTTGTTACTTCTAGGGCCTGGAGTTAACGAGCATGCATAAGAGGACAGTCTACCATCGGTAATCTGGTGGTAGATGTCCTTTGAAGAGGACCTGTCACCTGTAAAAACGGCACTAGGAGCTGCTTACTAAAGTAAGCAGCTCCTAGTGCTACAACAGATGCAGCAGTGTGACACTGTTACCATTATCGGAAACCTCCGATAACACTAGAAGACACTGCCGCGATGTACTATAGAAACACGGACCATACTGTAAGCGGTCGGGCGTATTCATGAGGGGGCGGGATCCGCCAGTCTAGGGAGTGAGAGGGGCGGTCCGGGGGACAAGCAGCACCACGGACCGCCCCCTCATTAATACGCCTGACCGCTTACAGAGCGGTCCAACGTTTCTATTGTACATCGCGGAAGTATCTGCTACCGTTATTGGAGGTTTCATCACCTGAGTACCCTCGTTGCCTCATGGCTCCACCGCTCCATAATTATGCACGCTCCCCACCTGATTAGTATTCACCTCTCTCGTTCGGCCGCTATCCTCAGACAGCCGATGACGTTGGCCACCTGTCTGGAAATCTTGCGCATGTGTGAGAACTTCTCTCGTGCGCAGCCTGCAAATTAAGTTATTGTTATTTTTTCTTGTACAGGAGGTTTTAATTTTTGTAAATGTATGAAAACATTATAAAACCTATATAAATTTGCTTTCCCTGTGATTGTACCGACCCAAAGAATAAATAAGACATGTTATTTGGGGCGCACATTGAAAGTCGTAAAATCCAAGCCCACAAGAAATCGGCGCAAATGCATTTTTTCACCAATTTCATGGCATTTGGAATTATTTTCAAGTTTCCCAGTACACGGCATGGAATATCAAATTCCGTCACTATGAAGTGCAATTTGTTATGCAGAAAACAACTCTTTACATGGAAAAAAAAGTTAGATTTTTGAAGGTGCAGAATGAAAAATGAAAACTCAAAAACTAAAAAAGGGCCTGGTCATTAACGGGTTAGTATTAACTATTTAACTAGCCTAGACCATTCATTATATTGACATTACAACTATTCACCGCCCACTAGCATCTTCACCACCTTAGACCACCATTTTTTGTGACAAATTAGAACAGGAAAGAGAGTCTCCTGCTATGAAGGACCATGTATTTAGGTGCCACATCCTTCTTCTACATCTCCCTAATATGCAATGCTCTCCACATCTTCGATCGCCAACGAGTAAACCGAGTTATAAGATCATGTGCTAAGAATTTTCAGGTAAATTTTTATTTATACTGTCTTGTACTATGCATCACAGAAACTTATTGAAATAAAAGAGATTGTTATCATTTACCTTTTTCCTGCCCTATAATTACGTTTTTCTGACAAAATCTGTAGGATTGCTGGGAACCCATAAAATCAGAGTTATAATCTTGCCTGGTATCTATGCATCTTTGGAACGAGTCGAAGTGGCATGGCTAATGTATTGTGACCAAGGTGACATCACAGGTCCTTAAGCTACTTAACATTAGCAAACTGTACCCCATGTACATATCGGACTATATAAGACAATCACAGCAGCCTCCATGGACTTCTACTCCTCTCCATGCAGGCTTCTGTGATTTCATGTGGTACGATATGCTGTGATTTCATGAGATATATGCTTGGTGTACAGTTTTCTAATGCTAAAAAGCTAAAGGATCTGCGATGATGTCAATCTGGTCACATGACATTACAGCTGCATGCAGAGATAGGATGGAGAGGAGCAGCTGGATTTAGCCTGAGAAGGCCACACCTACCTCGACTCGCTGTAGCCATGCTTAGATAGCAGGTAAAACTATAAAGTTGAATATATGGGAATCTCAGGGGAACAATTTTTAGCTAAAAGAAAGGTGTCAGTTAGTTAGTAGGGCTCTATAGGAACCTGTCACTACCTGTATTTGTGGAAAATATGGTGACAGGTTCACTTTAAAGGGGTTTTCAACAAACCTGGAAAACACCTAAGGGGCTCTGGAGGGTCACGCATACCTACCCTGCTCTGTCTCCCAGTTCCCTTCACTCTGGGAACTTCCATTTTTCAGGCACTGCACCCAGGGCTGGAGCCAGCACAGCGCTGCTGGGAGGGGGGGGGGGGGGGGGGGCGGCACATAAGGATGTACATAATGGGGCTTATTTACTAAGGGTCGCGGATTGCGCTTTCGTTGGACTGTGCGCTGTTTTCGGAATTTGCATGGCTTTAACAGGTATTTAACAGAGGGTCTGCACTGGTATTGTGTCAAACGATCTGTTTTTGCCATAGCTGCGCTGGCTTTCATGTGTGGAGGGGTGTGTCGTCGCATGATCCGACTGATTTCAAATTGTGTCGCAAGACAATGCACTTACATACACCACGGAGAAGAAGGTGAACTCTGGCGGACCAGAGCCGGGAGGTGACACATGCAGGATATTTGGCGCACGATCTGAGTGAATCGCGGCACAGTGCATTATTGCCGGACAACGCACTTCCGCGGACCGGATAAGTAAATGTGCCCCAATGAATCCATAGGGGTTGTTAATAATAGTAAATAATGGTAAAATAATGACAACAGCACCATCTTGTGGTGCATGCAAGGTGCATGCAAGGCCTCATTTACAAGCTTACTAATATTGTATAGAAAGGCGCACATTTACTAAGGGTCCGCACGGCGCATTTTCGCCGGGTTTCCCGACTATTTGCAATTTGCGCCGCCGCCGACTTGCATGCGACACAAATCAGGGGCCGTGGCCGATGGACAACCCGACTGATTCGGACTGAGCGCGGGATTGTGTCGCAAGACATGCACTCACATACACCGGGAAGAAGAAGGTGAACTCCGGCGGACCTCAGCGGGGAAGCGACAGATGCAAGAAAATGGACGCACGATCTTGAAGAATCGCGCCGGATTTTATCCTTGTCGGAGAATGCACCTCGAGGATCGCAACAGGACTGAGTAAGTAAATCTGCCCCAATATCTTTATTTTAAACATTGGTCAGAAAACTGTCCCCAGAAACAGTGAGATCTTACATCACGGATCTTCAAGCTAATAAAGAGTGTTCTCTGTCCCTGCCTAGCATTGTTACATGCACAGAATGATATATCACCTAGTATGTGGTATAAAATAAGCAAAAACAAACACAGAAACATAATAAATCTTTAGTTTATTAAAAAAAAAAATTCTGTTACAAATATACATTATTTATGTACAGAGGTGTTTGATTTTTAAAGGGTCACTTTAGGAAAACCTATGATTGTAATATACCTGCTATTGGGTTTGCACCATAAAACTTGGTGTTTTACCACATTGTTCCACTAAAACAGCAGAGATTTTACATGGCTCAGACATTGTGCTATACATCTTTTCTATAAATACATTTACATGAATATATGCAGATAAACTATAACCCATTATACAATTTATACACATTACGCAGAATAAAGGCTGTCAGTCTACTGCAGCCACAAAAACAGAATTTCTGATTCTCATCAGTCATCAATCTCATAGATTATTATTGCATTTTTCTTTAATCTCAAAGAAACTTCCCCCAAGTACTATATAATAATAATATTTTTTTAAGGAACTGAGGTTACATTAAATTTCTGCTTAGATGTTCTGTGTTTGAGCCTCATTGAACCAATGCTAACAAGTTCTTTGAAGGGGCTTTGCAAAGACAGACCTGGCCCTATGCTATAGGATCACAGGAACCTTTTTATTAATTGACAGGGACCTAGAAATCGGACCCCAGGCCATCAAAGACTTTCCCCCTAACAGTGTTGGGTGAAAAAGCCCCTTAAAAGAGACCGCAAAGAAGGAGTTTCATCCAAAAATGTAACAGAGAATCTCTAAACCCTTCTGTCAACACCTCCATTAATACACATGACATAATTAAAAAAGAAAAAACTATTTGGAAAAATTGCAGATGACAATGTTCCAGTATCCCCATTTCAGTGTCTCTGGGTTACCAGATATCACCAAACATGGACAAGAGAATTAAATATTGGAAATGAATGTTATAATCTCTGGAATCCATCACTGCTCCAGTGCCCACCGCTCTGGTGGTCCCCACTGATCCCTGCTTTTTTCCTGCAATGATGACATGCCATACACGCACACCTGACCACAGCAGAAAATCATGGGGGTCACGGGCACATCATTGCTGCAGGACATAAGCAGAGACCAATGACTTTCACCTCCTGAAGGAAGAAGTGAAAAGGACAGAAGAGGTACAATCTGGTCAGCTCCTCCTGCTCTATAACATAGGACAATGTGTACAATCTTTAAGCTCCTCCTGCTCTTTAACAATCTACCAGCAGATAGGACAATGTGTACAATCTTTAAGCTCCTCCTGCTCTTTAACAATCTACCAGCAGATAGGACACTGTGTACAATCTTTTTAGCTCATCCTACTCAATAACATGTTGTCTGCAGGTAGGACATTATGTACAATCTGTTAAGCTCCTCCTGTCCTATAACATGCCGCCTGCAGATAGGGCACTATGTACAGTCTGCTCAGCTCCTCCTGTTCTATAACATGCTCACTGCAGATAGGACACTATGTACAGTCTGCTCAGCTCCTCCTGTTCTATAACAAGCTGCCTGTAGATAGGACATTGCATACTATCTTCTCAGCTTCTACTGCTCTCTAACACTCTGCCAGCAGATTAGACACTGCTGAGCTCCCCCTGCTCTATAACATGCTGCCTGCCGATAGGACACTATGTACAATCTACTCAGCTTCTCCTGCTCTATAACATGCTGCTGATTACACTGTGACACATTTTATTTTTCTTATAATCCAGGCAACTGAGATGATGGAGAAAACTCCAACAAATAACTCCAGTTTACCGAAATTGATAAGGAAATTTGAGAACTTGACATTAAAGCCTCTGTTAATCCCTTATTCATCATTAAAAGACACAAACATTGATGATTTCAGACTTTGTCCTCCAATTTGTGTCCATTCTGTCTTCATGACTGACTCATTACAATGGCGGAGTCTTCGCTGCTGTTACCTTGGTCCAGACCAACTCTTCGTATGGACTGTGTGTATTTCTGCTTTCCCAGGGTGATCACGTCTTCTATTTCATCAGCTATGTCATTTCTTTTGCTGTCCCGCATGGCCTGCACTAACTTCTGTACACAGTCCGGCTGCTCAGAGTTATTCCGGGCCCATAAAAATATCATATCCAGGATGAGCTGATTCAAGTCTTTGCTGTGAAGATACATAAGAATGGTCAATCCATCATATGTCATGCTAAAGTATAAATGACCTCTGAACATTCTGTAATTCATGTGTTATACAGGCGGTCCCCTACTTAAGAACACCCGACTTACAGACGACCCCTAGTTACATACAGACCTCTAGATAATTTACTGTATTTTAGCCTTAGGCTACAATAATCAGCTATAACAGTTATAAAAGGAGTCTGCAATGAAGCTTTATTATTAATCCTGGTTCTTATGACAATCCAACATTTTTTAAATCCAGTTGTCACAGAGAACAAAAATGTGTCTGGAGTTACAATTAGAAAATATACAGTTACAGACTTACATACAAATCTAACTTAAGAACAAACCTACAGAACCTATGTTATACGTAACCCGGGGACTGCCTGTATATGATAACCGGCACCAACCAACGTGATCTATAATATGTATCTGGCAACTGATACCTGTCATAGGATTCATCACATAACTTATTAGGGAAAATGAAGCAAATACTGAAGTCATGGATCAGGTTAGCAGCAGGCAGACATCACTCACCTGTTATTAAAACTAATACGTTGCAGCTCATGATACGACAGTCCCAGATTTAAACCAATGTTCATCCAATCTAATCCAATCTGACTGGCGATGCTGAGTAGGTTGGTTTCTGTCAAATAACCCACCTCAGGATTGCCTATATTCAAGGGGGGTAGGAAGTAATTTTTCCTTTGCTTATTGTGCCCTCCATTTGGGTATTTTGTTTTCTGGTAAAAAAAAAAAGGAGAAGAAGAAAAAGTGTCTTAAATATGTGGATCACAGTCATCTTAAATGATGTGAAGTAAAGATAGGCATACACGCTACATAGCTGTATTCGAAAACTCATTTAGCCTTAAAGGAAATCTACTATAAAAATTATTATAATCATGGTAATCCAGGGACACGTTCTCACAGATCCAGGCACAATGACTGTGGTAATCTTCTTATATTTGTTATCTATGGCCTCCTTCTTAGCAACTATTAAATGAATTATGCTAATGAGCCTGAAGGGCTTTGAAGCTCCTCCTAAAGCCCCTCATTGCTGTAGCTTCAGAGGATGTTACACTGTTTCACACACACCCCTCTACTCCCTGGCACTTCCCCTTCCTTTTCCTTCTGTAATTTCACAGCAGCAGAGGAAGTTTCATCACACAGTGGGAGAGGGGAGGTGCTTCTGGACAGTGTAACAGCCTGTAAAGCTACAGCACTGAGCACTCAGCCCTTCTGGCATATAAGTATAATTTTAAAAGTTTATTTCAGAAGGAAGGAGGCCATGGTTAACAAATATAAGAAGATTACCACAGTCATCATGCCTGGATCTAAGATTTCCTTTAAAGGGTTTGTACCAACTTAGGAAGTATATCCTATTGAATGGATAACATGGTGATCAGTAAGGTTACTAAATGCCCCAACCCCCATTAATCTGAACAACAGGGGTCCCCCTCTCGCTAACTGATGGAGCGGCAGGGTGAGTATGCGCCTGCCACTCCATTCATTTCTAAGAGAGTGGTTGTGGATCGTTGAGCACATCGCTGACCTATCTCTGGTACTCCAATTCACTGCCAATGGTAGCACCAGAGATACCCAAATGCTATGCTCTGCAATATCCAACACTCCCAAAGTACTGAATGGCACAGGCAGTGGGAGCCCTTAGTGAGTAGGGTCCCCAAATGTTTTTTTTTAAAGAAATGAGAATAAAGAATTTATTACACCAATGACCATTGGGATCAAGTATTGGGACAGCTCATTCCGACTGTACCAGGTAAATGTGTTCCTCATCATGATTTCATCTATAATAGACTGTCAGCATCAGCATCACCCATTATAATAAGGGATGTGCTGCCAACAAAAAGTGGGCTTTCCAAGCCATAATTTTTGTGCAATATCTTACAGGTAGTTTGATAGGCAGTGATGCCATCCAATCAGAGCCCTTCCTGTGTTTAGTGAATTCTTCAGGAAGAAGCCCTTCAGGAACAGAACCACGGTAAAAAGAGACCTGTAACAAAAAGTTAAATATAGTTACGCACAGGAGGTCCTCAATATTGATAGATATATATGATTATACATTATTGTTCATGTATGGCTAAGCGTTGGATTGGATATGTAGGTATATACATGTGACGGATATCATTGGAGGGCGGATAAATTGAATAGATTATGGGGTTTTCTTTACTTCTTTTCATTGGAAGCCACACCATGCAGTATTAGGGATTTACTGAAGGGACGGGTGCAGGTGGGACCCACATCTATCAGACACTTGTCCTGTACGTATGTCATCCTTGCAGATCATGGAAAACCCCTATAACAATCAATTAATTTATAAACCAAACTAAACCTGGGAGATGCTACAAGGGACCAAAGGAGATGAATCTGAGCTGTACATGTATATTGTAAGATAAGCATTATCCACAAATTATGAAATCACTACAATGTCAGGTTCTCACCTGTCCTTTAACATCTTTATCCATCCTGTCGGCAGATGATTCGACGTAGACCTCTTTTTTGTTTTTTAAGTGAGAATGGAACACAAAACATATCCTGCCATTCACACAATCCGGCCGATCTGATGCAAAAAAAAAAAAAGTTGAATCACAAGTGAGGGTGGATGTCTATATGTAGAAATGTGTTGTGGTCATGTAATGGATTTAGAGGGGTTGTCCACAGGTTCCAAAACATGGCTACTTTTTCCAAAGACAGTTCATCTCCTGTGTGGTATTGCAACTAAACTGCTTTAAAGGGAACCTGTCACCAGGAGACCCATTTTTAGCACTCCCCCAGTCCCCACAGAACATAGTACATACACTGCCAAAATGTTTTTGTATAAAAAATAGGTTTTACAGAAAAAAAAGATATGTTATATTGTACCTTTCATTAGCAGCTGCTGTGTGACTAGACACTCGTCCCCTGGGAGTGGCTGGAAAGGAGCAGTTCCCCCCCACCCTTGGGAAACAGCTCATCCATGTGTCCTTTTCAAATATATGAAAACACCCATCACTTGGCTTAGCGACGCCCCCTGCTCCTCTACAGCCAATCCCGAGTGAGGGGAGTTATTCATTTATTTGAAAAGGTCACATGGAGGAGCAGTTTCCCAAGAGTGGGGGGGGGACTGCTCCTTTCCAGCCACTCCCAGGGGACGAGTGCCTAGTCACACAGCAAGATACAATCTAACATCTCTTTTTTTCTGTAAAACCTATTTTTTATACAAAAACACTTGTACAGCGTATGTACTATGCTCTGTGGGGACTGGGGGAGTGCTAAAAATGGGTCTCCTGGTGACAGGTTCCCTTTAATCTCTATACATCCGAGCTGCAATACCAACACAAACTATAGTCAGGGGTGGCGCTGTTTTGGGAAGAAAGCAGTCGTGTATTTCATAACTCCTATAAGATGCACCCCATATTTGGACATCAATAAAAATAAAAAAATATATTGCACACCACTTAAAGTTCCTTGGTTGTCAAACGTCTCTGCAATAGCTTACACACAAACAGCTTTGTAACCTAATAATAATAATTCCTTTATTTATATAGCGCACACAGATTACGCAGCACTGTACCCTGCGCACCAACAGCTCTGCTACATCTACGCACAAACACACACAGCCCTGCTACATTAAACCTGTTACACACATACCATTAGCTGTTAACTACTTATAATTACTAAACCCACTACATACCCTCAGATTACCCCCCCCCCCCTCTCCAAACACACAGAAATCCCATCAGTTCCCAGCCCCTATATTTAATAACTCCACCCTCTTTATTATCCTTTGCAACCCCATCCTTCCCTTCTCCTTCAGCTCCCCGACTAGTCACAATCGGTAGCTGCAGAACACAGGCAGCTAGTAACATGTAATCAGAGCCTTCCTGGGTCATGTAACTTGAGAATGTCACATGACCCAATGATGTCAGACAAGGACCTTGTTAACTTTACTGTCGGGATGCTGGGAGAGGGAAAGAGCAGTGCAGAGAATCCTATCTCTTGGAGACAGGGTGAAATGCTTTGTTAGCGCTTTATCCGAACTCCATCACAGCATTCAGATAGGTCCTGACTTTCAGACTATAGGGCAGATTTATCAAGCAGTCTGAAAGTCAGAATATTTCCAGTTGCCCATGGCAACCAATCACAGCTCAGCTTTCATTTCACCAGTGCTCATGAATATTTTAAAGGGGAGCTGTGATTGGTTGCCATGGGCAATTGGAAATATTCTGACTTTCAGACTGCTTGATAAATCTACCCCTATAAGTCCGAAAAATACAAAGAAAGAGTTAAGACTACGGAGAAGCAGGGACTCCTTATATCATATATCACCATGATGCTAGGAGTCCCATTCTCTGTACTGTGGTCGGTCACCGCACATTTCATGATTCACGGACTGACCATGACAGTCTGTGGAAGCCCATACCTGAGTGCAGCTTTAAACCTTGTTCAAATGTTGCAAAGAACTGTTCCCCTTCCAAAAGTTCAACCAGGTCAGACGGCTCCGGGCCCTTGTACCTGTCCTGCAGTTTTTTAACTGTTGATTCCGCCTAAGGGAGGAAGAAAAACGTAACAAAAATCTTATAAAACGCTAAGAAAAGACGCTTCCATTTTGTCATAAGTATCCACTATTCCAACTTTTTCCAAAAAAGTTCAAGTCAAAAACTACACTCTATTTTGGAAGCTGCATGCACAGTTATATTAATATTACTCATGCCAATGAAGATTTTATTTACAACGTGATGCCGCACGTTGCGTTTTTGGACTGTTTTAAAGCATGCATTTCAGTCCGATTTTAAAACACATGCGTTTTTGAATGTTTACCATGTGTTTGGCTGCTTATCTTCATTTCTAGAAGTGTAGGCAGCTGTGTAACAGATTACATGCGGGTACATGGAGAGGGCTCACTGGCCTCAAATATAAATAAACAGTAAAAATCACAAACACATTAGGTATCGCCGCGTCTGGAAATGCCCAATCTATCAAAATATAAAAATGTTTTTTCACTGCGTTTACAGACTGACCATGACGTTTACGGACTGACCATGACGGACCATGCCCAAAGTCGAAAATGGCACTTTTTTGCCTTTTTGAAAAATATAAAAAATTCTATACAAACTGATCAAAAGGTTGTACAGTCCTAAAATGGTAGCATTGAAAACGTTGTCAAAAGTCGCACAAAATGACACCACCCACAGCTACATACATAGAAGTATGAAAAAGTTATTAGTGCCAGAACATGGCAAAATTAAAAAAAAAATTGTACAGGAGGCTTTCATTTTTGTAATTGTAAGAAAACATTATAAAACCTATACAAATGTGGTATCCCCATGATCGTACCGACCCAAAGAATAAAATAGACATGCCATTTGGGTCACACAGTGAAGGCCGTAAAATCCAAGCCCACAAGAAAACGGCACAAATGTGGTTTTTCACTGCATTTGGAATTTTTTTACCACTTCCCAGTATATGGCATGGAATAATCAAATACCATCACTATGAAGATCAATTTGTTACGCAGAAAACAAGTCGTCACACAGCTCTGTACATGGAAAAATTTTAAAAAATTATAGATTTTTGAAGGTGAGGAATGAAAAATTTTAATGAAAAAAACAAATATGCCCTCACAACCTAACATATTTTCCTGGTAAGGAAGCTTATCTTCAGAGCTGAGTACATGTTCTGATAATAAGTAGTGTTATCACCAATAGCTTATCAAAAATCAATGGGGCAGATTTACTTACCCGGGCCCATTCGCGTTCTCTGCGGTGGATTCAGGTCTTCCGGCGATTCACTAAGGCAGTTCCTCCATCCTATATACCTGGTGAAGGTAAGCGCGTGTCCTGCGACACTTTTTTTTTTTTAAATGCGGCGTTTTTTCCGAATCCATCGGGTTATCGTTCGGCCACGCCCCCCGATTTCCGTCGCGTGCATGCCGGAGCCGATGCGCCACAATCCGATCGCGTGCGGCAAAAACACGGAGCAATTCAGGGAAATCGGCGCAAAACGGAAATATTCGGGTAACACGTCGGGAAAACGCGAATCGGGCCCTTAGTAAATGACTCCCAATGTGTTTTACTGTATAATTGTTATACTTGCCTAATTTTATCCACACAAAGGTATTTAGTACAACACTAATCACACAAAAATCCAGGACATAGAAGTCATGCAGGCATCTCACATGCTATTACTTAGCTGGATAGAGATGGATTTTTCACTTGAGCAGTAGTGACGCTCTCAATGTCTGCCTGAAGCATAATGTATAACAATGATAATTTATAGTTTGTCTAAAAGGGACTTCAATCCGATTTGATTGGACTTTTAAACCTCATTGCTGATTGTTAAAGGGTTATTCTGATTATAGAAATGTATGGCTATGTTTTCCTAATCCACCTGCCTAGGAACCAACAATTTCTAAAATCTGAGGGGCTGTGGTGCTGCTTCAGTGTTTAATGTTTTATCCATATACATTTGGGGGAGATTTATCAGAAGTGTCTGAGAGCAGAACTGTTCTAGTTGCTTATGACAACCAATCAGAGCTCAGCTTTCATTTTATAAACAGCTGTGGTAATATAAACGCTGCGCTTTGATTGGTTGCCATGGGCAACTAGAACAGTTCTGCTCTCAGACACTTCTGATAGATCTCCCATATACTAGCTGTGCACAGTCACAAAGGGGCAGATTTATCAAGCTGCAGGGGCGTAACTTAAGGGGGTTCAGAGGTTTAGGGGGCCCTTATGGTGTCACTTTCCCATATGAGAAGACTATTACTATAAACAATACATTATAGTCGGGGGCCTGGCACAGACTTTGCACTGGGGCCCATCAGCTTCTAGTTACACCACTGTCAAGCTGTCTAAGGCCCCTTCCACACTAGCGTTGCGTTTCACGTCAGGGTGCAATGCGTGAAAAACTGACGTTTTTGCCTGCGTTTTTGTTCCATTTTTCCTTGGAGTAATTAGCGTTTTTGCGTTTTTCACGCGCGTGTTGTTAGCGTTTTTTTTTGCGTTTTCGGCGCATTTTTCACGCGCGATTCAATGGGAGACTCGAGCATTTTTCAAAGGGACCATGGTTTGGGATTAAAATGTGTTATTTAATTGAAAAATAATGTCTTCTGATAAGTTGCAAACATCTGCGATCTATTCTTCACTGTTCCGCGCGTATATTATCTCCCGACAAGTTAGCAGATGTGAAGAACAGTGAAGAATAGAATAAAAACATTGAACACAGTGAACACAGGATCATTTAAGAGAAAAACACAGTGCAGAACACAGTGCAGAATAGATTACAGATGTTCGGCACATCTGCTTACTTGTCGGGAGATACGCGCGGAACGGCGCGAACAAAATAGCATGTGAAGAACAATATATATGTGTGTGAAGAACACATTGCAGATGTTTAAATACATCTGCAATGTGTTCTTCACACATATATATTGTTCTTCACATGCTATTTTGGGCGCACCGTTCCGTGCGCATCTCCCGACAAGTAAGCAGATGTGCCGAACATCTGTAATCTATTCTGCACTGTGTTCTGCACTGTGTTTTTCTCTTAAATGATCCTGTGTTCACTGTGTTCACTGTGTTCAATGTTTTTATTCTATTCTTCACTGTTCTTCATTGTGTTTTTTTAATTAAATGCTCGATCGCGAGCAGGGGAAATAATGTTATTCTGGTCACCTAGCAACCCTTACATTTAAAACGCATTGCACTCGCATTGCACTTGCAATGATTGCGAGTGCAATGCGTTCTTGATGCATCTCCATAGACTTGAATGGGGCGTGAAAAACGCAAGCACGCGCGTTAAAACCAACGCTAATGAAGAAAGACCCATTGAATACAATGGGACAGAGTGCAATGCAAGTTCTGCGCGTCAAATGCACGCGCAGAACTCGCGCGTGAAAAACGCCAGTGTGGAAGGGGCTTAAAAGTCAGAATGTTCTTAGTGGCCCATGACAACCAATTACAGCTCAGCTTTGATTTTACCAGTGCTCATTTATATTTTAAAGGGGAGCTGTGATTGGTTGTCATGGGAAATTAAGACCATTCTGACTTTTAGACAGCTTGATAAATCTGCCTCATAATGTGAGTGTAGGCATTTGTTATTCTAATGATGACAATTTAAACCTGATACACTAGGTAATTGCATAAATGACAACTCCCTAGTATGCATTAATTATTGCTACAGTTCGAGTCAGATTATTGTTATATATTGTATAGTCCCCTCTATCATATTACCTAGCAGAAGGCTTTCCCTCCTGACCTTCCTATATACACTTCTTATGACCTTCCTATATACACTTGGCAGAGTGCGTAGAAAGCCACTGTCATCCACCTATAGGAGCAGCTTATCCCCTACAAAAACAAATAATGCTCAACCCCTCTCTAATGCCTGTAGGATAGATGGTTAGATTGTCCACTGACATTGCTGGGTTTCACCAAGATGATTATACTGTTTCCTTACACTGTTACTTTAAAGGGGGAGATTTATCAGCAGTGTCTAAGAGCAGAACTGTTCTAGTTGTCCATGAAAACCAATCAGAGCTCAGCTTTCATTTTCCCGCAGCTGTTTATAAAATGAAAGCTGAGCTCTGATTAGTTTCCATAGACAACTAGAACAGTTTTACCCCAGATACTTATGATAAATCTCCCCCAAAGTTTGCCAATATTGTGTATTGTACCTTGTTTTGACAGAGACACTGCAGCAGCACCTGCTCCGGGTCTCGCTTCCTCTGCAAAGCAACAAAGTTGACCTTGTGCGTGCGCAGGTTTTTGTATACATTCATGGCCAAATCACTGACAAAGGACTTTGCAGTATACAATATCCAGTACCTAATAAAAAAAACAACATAATTTACGTAACAGAAGGTAACAGAGAGATAGTAACAGACACTTGTTGGGAGTGATTTTTGGATAAAAATATTTCAGATACATTTAAAACATCTGTTACATGTTACAGTTACTACCCATCGTTTAGGGTAGGTCGAGTACACAGGCAGAACCTTTAAGTAGGGGCTTGAGTTTCAATGTCGTGTTTGTCTTCCCTGAACCTAGTCCCTTCATTACAATGTCACAAGGCTTCTCAGGTTAAATGGAACCCATCACCAAATTTTACCATTAATCTACCTGCCCCCTTAGATAGGTTATGACATTTCTAGAATTGACCCTTTTATGTGAAATTTCACCAATTTAACTATAAAAAAATTTCCTCACGTGACAATGAACAGAGAAGAGTCATATTTTCCCTGAGATGAGTCTAGTTTAGAGGCTGCAGGGGGAGTGTCACTTCAGATGCTCTTTGTTTCCATAGGCCCTAGAAAAACACTTTTGGTTTCATATTGAACATAAGAATCTCCTCTTTCAGATCACAACTTATGGTTCTAGGAGCTACAGAACCAGAGATATAGCCAGAAAAAGGCAGGAAATGGATCTTTAGCTGCAGCTCACATTTGCAACTATAGGGCACATTTACTCACCCGGTCACTTCGCGATCCCGCGGTGCGTTGTCCGACGAGGATGAAGTCTGGCGCGATTCACTAAGATTGTGCGCCCAATATCCTGCATGTGTCGCTTCCCTGATGAGGTCCGCCTGAGTTCACCGTCTTCTTCCCAGTGCATGTGAGTGCATGTCTTGTGACACAATTTTGAATGTTAAATCCTGCGCTTAGTCCGAATTAGTCGGGTTGTCCAACGGCCGCCCCCCAGATTTGTGTCGCATAAAAGTCAGAGTGATTGCGCCAAAATCGGCTCGCGTGCGCCAAAAACCCCGGTTAAATGCAGCGCAAATCGGAAATAGTCGGGAAACCAGATGGAAATGAGGTCCGCGGACCCTTAATAAATGCGCCCCTGTGTGTTTAACTGTCTGTATCTCTGGTTCTGTAGCTCTCCTTATGTGGTTTTGAAGATGAGATTTTATCTTTCATACCCTGGAGGCTGGTAGTTTAGCAGAGTGAAAGCTGATGGCAGTGTCAGTTTAAAAGCCCCAAACATGTTGACCTCATTGTGCCCACTGCGTTGCATGTTTTCAGACACTTCTAACTGATGAGTTTCTTGGTATTCTAAGCAATTACATCCCAAAATATAATAAACATGGTTCAAAAGAGGAACTCACCAGGAAAAATGATCCACTTGGAAGTGAGCATAAATATGAGTGATTTCCAGTACAACCTGGTTGGTTATGTCAGTCCATGTCTGTGCCCGGGGATCTCCATGCAGGAGGAAGAGACGGGAACGATCCAAGGTGTCGCCTGCATAGTAAAAAACATATGTACTGGTAATGTGACAAACAAGGTGCGTATCATCACAGCCCCAACAACCTGTGTAATATCTCACCTGTCACACCTGGAGGGAGCGGTAACTGAATCTTTAAAGGACTCAAAAAGTTGGCTGATGAACTTTGTGAGAGGCATAAGAGGGGACTTGCGGAGGTTTCTGAGTCTCCAGTGATCTTCGCCAAAATGTTTTTGGAGACTGGCAAAACCTACAAATTCAAGTAAATTATCGTGATTATCAAGCTTTACCTGTAAGGGCTAAAAGACACAAACGTGCATGGTCCATGATGCACAGACCATAACATGGACAGGTTTTAGACACCGAACACTCTGCACGGGCCGGGACTCCAAGCATCATAGTTATGTTTAATGCAAGGAGCTGCCACATAACCTCTGGACAACACTGCTATACTGTCAACATATTCTCAGTACGGAACTATTTCTGCAGGGAAGCAGGAACTCCTTGCATCATATATAACTATGAAACTTGGAGTCCCATCCCCGGCCACTACACAGTCCATGATAAGCGCATTTAGTGTTTGAGTCCTAAGTGTACCACATTAAGGATAATGCCACACATGGCGTTTTGAACCCGTTTTTGGTTCGTTTTTAAGCACACCGTTAAAAAACGCATGCGTTTTTTGAAAACGCAACAGTTTTTGACAGGTTTTACCAATTATCTTAATTAAGACTGGTCAAAAACAGATGCATTTTCAAAAAACGCATGTGTTTTTTAGCGCATGCGTTTTTGGACGAACTGCTTAAAAACGGACCTAAAATGTGTGGCCTAATAGCCACTTACCTGCATGCGAACCATTCGATTCTCTACAGTTGCACCTGGTGGAAACTCAACCCGGATGTCTTGGTTGACACTAGAGAACAGGAGCCCTCCCATTCTTGAAACTTCACAGTAATCTTCAACCAAACGTGAGACCACAAGGAACCAGGAGAAGTGATTGGTCTTACAGGTGGCCAGCATCTAGTTTGTAAAGAAAGTTATTAAGAAGTTGGTCTATCAGTGTGGTTTGTACAGCTGAATTTAAATGGGTTTTCTGGGCTTAAAATATTGACAAGAAATCTGATGGTGGCCTAGCTGGTTAGATGTTAACAGCAGATAAACAGAGAATTAAAGTGGACAACTCCGTTCCCTGTGGCTGCAACGATTCAATGCAGTCTAGCTCCCGTTCAATTGTATAGAAATTGTAATAACAGAGCTGTATGCTTCCTGTCTTACTCCCTGATAATCAGCAACTGATCTGTAGGGGTGCTCGATGTCAGACCCCACAAATCTGATAGTAGACACTTATTGCGTATGTTTCTACACGCCCTTTAAGGGGTTCTTCTTAGTGGTCCCACCTTATGGGTTGACTTCTCCTTGGTTGTGGTGCTCAGGTCCGTCCATTTTTCATCGGTGTCACCATATGTCCTGATGACCACCTCACGCTTTGGCTCAGGCTTTAGAAAGGCAAATGGGATGTTGATTTCCACATCCTGTGGTACAACAGAGAAGACTGAATGTAAGTGTTCAATTTTTTTGGGGGGGGAAATATTTTTAGACAATGCACACCAAAAAAAGAATTTGGTTTGCATTGACTAAGGATTTAAATGTTTAAAATCAGGGTAACCTCGGATCCCGGCCATGAATGCACTTGGCAAAGGTACAGATCCAGGGACAATCTCTACCCCTTTTTTAAGTAGATAATTTGGAGTGGGGGCCCTGAATACGTTCCCCATGCCCAAACTCAAAGGTTATAGTATAAAAAGGGCAGCTGCACAGTCTTTTTCTGTAGAATGTATGCCCCGAAGTTAACCCATTAGTGCCTGACCCTTACCTGAAGAAACTGTATACCATGAGGTTGTAGCTCCAAAGTCCTACTACTCAACAGCACATCATGGTGTCCAAGCCTCACATGTTGCTGGTCTGGTCGCAGTATTTGGTAATATATTCTGGTGTTACAAGATACAGATCCGGGAGGAAAACAAAGATGAAATCCATATGGGAGGAATACCCAGCATCCATCCGTTGTCACACAGAAACTGAGGGGAAAGGTTTAATACTGTGTGAGCAGGTTGCCAAAAAGTCCTTCCGCTCTCAATAAGAGAAAAAGTTGGTACTGTTACACATACAATAAATTTTCATGGATAAATGAGATTACCGAAATGTTAAATAATACCAAACTAAAGCAACAATGTAGCTATCATGATCAGACATGGAATCTACCATGTGTTCCTTCTGCTTCATGCAATGTATAGGTTTCTGTGCCAGGAGCTTATCGGGATGGACCCCCCCCATTGTTCCGATACTTATGACTTCCCTTGTAGATAGGTCATCAATATGAAAAATGCATAAAATGCTTGAAAGTCCCTTTAGGTCAGAGCGTGACCTTAGTATTGCAAAAGTTGAATCTTACACCCTGGATGCACAGCAAATTCCCAGATTCTAAACCTGAGGCATCCACAAGTTTTTATTGGAGCATATAGATGGGATTTATACAAATTCCATCCACCATGCGGCCTTCGTAAATCGTGTCCAGTGGAGATAGGGGGGTGCCAAAAAAGAAGTGCTACTTACACTGCTCAAGGTTCCCCATCATACTGGTACTTCAGGTCTCAGGACTTGCTCTGACCAATCAGTGGCCTCCACAGACTACGAGAATGTCACTAGAGATGTAAAAGGAGGTGATCTGAAAAAGCCACTAATTGCCCAAAGATGGTCCTAAGGGTGCCAAAACCATAGGTACAACAGGGTATCCCCCCTCCCCTGTCCCGGCTCAAAACAAAATCCCCCTAAGAATATTTTTTTCTGGTTTGTTAGGTTTTGTTCTAGCTTTTAGTCTTATGTAAGAGGAAAATGGAACTTTAAAAAGTAATTCACTAACCAGCATGATCCAACCTACCTCTTGTCTTCTGCTTTTACATAGAGTTCCTTCATGTCTAAGCTTTGACTTTCATCTGTAATAAAGACAGGATCATATAAACCATAATCACACAAGGCCTCATTCACATAATGCAGTTTTAGCATGCTTCCCATCCAGCTCCAGGTCTCAGGAGGCCACTGGGCGGCAGAGCCTCATTAGGCCTCTTTGCAATGAACTTACATGGCGGCATTAAAAATTCACAAACTAAAACAGTCTCCCTAAAATATTTCCTAGTTTACCAACCCAACAGCCCCCTCATGGTTATTTTATATACAGCTCCCTCACCACCTATGAATTAATTAAATACAGCCGCCCTCACCCCCTTATGTGGGCCGCACCAGCAGCTCTGGGCCCAGGCACTTGCCCAGGTATGCCCAGTGCTGGCACCGGCCCTGCTTCCCATAAGTGTAAAAACGTTTTCTTTAGATTGCCTTTGACCAGTCCAGGAACATTGCAGGGCAACTTTTTGGCGTACTCCATGTATACACTTAATATTGTCACTTTTCATCTGTGATACCGTATTAAAAGATATTTTACCTTCAGATAGAAGTGACGGCTCCGGTTCACCTATGGGGTTGCCTTGGAGATATACACAGGAGCACTGTATGATTTCTATAGGGACACTGCGTAACCTGTTGTTCTGTAAGTCCAGACGAGAGAGGTGAGGTAGACTGGCCAGACCTGCTGGTACAGCCACAAGGACGTTGTTGTGCAGGAACAGCTTCTGGAGGGACATCATGTTACCTGTATATTAACATAAAACACATTTCCACAATATTTAAGATCATTCAGTACTTTCCCCGCTGCACTGCAATGAGCATTCTCCTGTAGAAATCAGATAAAATTACCCCATGTGTGAATCCACCCAAAATATATTGTTTCCTTAATATATTTTCTTTTTTTTCCAGCCTCTGGACATAAGTGAGGATGTTGCATTTACTGACAGCAAGCAGAGAATTTAGAACTAGAAAGACATTTAAATCATCAATAAACTAAATATTTGTATTATTTTTGTCATTCAAGACATCGGAGGGACCTTTTAGGTCTTATTGATATGGATGATGTGCCCTTATTTTATCAACAAGATATCAATGAAGATCCAACCCCCTTTATCTGCATTAAAGAGAACCTGTCGTGCAAATTAACCCACCCAAAATAAAAACAGCATTGCCCTTTCCTTAAGTGGCTCCTTTCCATGGTTGCAATGCTACAAAAATTAGTTTGTGAATTTATTTATGCAGCTCACCTGATGTGAGTCATTCACACTAATTGAGTCCTGCATATTAAAATTTACTTGCATTGCCCTTCCGCCATGTACCTGATATGATATTCTGCTGTATGGAGAGCTATGTTACATCAATGGGCACTGAAAGTCATGTGACCAGGATTACATCATCTACAGTCCTATTACAACTGCAACATCTACCTCATGTATGTATCTGATCACATTAAATCACAGCAGCCTCCATGGAGGATTGTACAATTCCATGGAAGATGGGGAGGAGTAGAAGTCTTTGGAGGCTTCTTTGATGTCATGTGTTCAGATATATGCATGGTGTACAGTTTGCTAATGTTAGAGGCTAAAGGATGCATGATGATGTCAGTCTAGTCACATGACATGCTGAGAAGAGGCATGGGGAGTAGATGGGAGGGCCTCCCGAGCAGAACAAGCCTTCTCTGATGCCAGTTGATAATGGGGATGTAATGGAAACAATTTTTAGCTAAAGGAAAGGGTGTCAGTTAGTTAATAAGGCTCTTTAGGAAACTGTCACTAGCTGTATATGTGCAAATGTAGTGACAGGTTCTCTTTATTTTTGGTGTGTTGCCAGAACTGTTTAAGGGGTATTCCCATCTTGGGTATTTATGACATATCAAACAAAATATATGATAAGTATCTTATAGGCGTCGATCCCAGAGGTGGGATCTTGAGAACAGAGGTATACTGACCTCCTTTGCACCCGATTCGCGTTTTCCCGACGTGTTACCCGAATATTTCCGATTTGCGCCGATTGTACCTGAATTGCCCCGGGATTGTGGCGCACGCGATCGGATTGTGGCGCATCGGCGCCGGCATGCGCGCGACGGAAATCGGGGGGCGTGGCCGAACGAAAACCCGACGTATTCGGAAAAACCGCCGCATTTAAAAACCGAAAAAGTGTCGCTTGGGGAGCGCTTACCTTCACCTGGTCCGAGGTGGTGCATTCCGGCGCGATGAGATGACTTTCAGCGCAGCAGCGCCACCTGGTGGACGGCGGAGGAACTACCTTCTTAAATCCCGTCCGGACCCGAATCCAGAGCAGAGAACGCGCCGCTGGATCGCGAATGGGCCGGGTAAGTAAATTTGCCCCATTGTGTGGATTTCACATAAATACCTGAGGTGGGACAACACCTTTAACACAATACTATATTTAAGCAATTTTGTAAACATGTATACACCATAGAGTCAATGTTAAAGCTTAAAAAAAATTTCTCTATACCACTTGTTTACTTTCCTGTAGTGAGCAGTGTTTCTGAAATGCTACTCAAGTCCTTACACAGCAGATAGATAAAAAGAAGAGGCTAACAATTATCTAATTACTTACCTAGAGAATATTTATCTTAATAATTCACCTCTGTAAGGGGTATGACTATTCAGTGACCGTAAGGAGTTAAGTCACTAGAAACTTTATCAGCTTCTACTTATCTATCAGCTGTCAGTGGAGTACAGGGAAAGACAATTTATACACTCCTTTATCAGCAGAAAAAAGGAGGATGACGAACACTACAGAGAAATATTTTGCTTTAACAAAATATATTGCAAAGTTTATTATTATGATCTGAAATGTAATTTGGCTTAAACCTTTAGTTACGCTTTACACAAAGGGGACAATATACTTTTTATTTTTGAAACTTGGAACAAAAATAGTTTTATAATGACACTTACACATTGTTTCAGGAAGATCGGCCAAATTATTTGCAGACAGATATAAATCCATACATTTCTGCAAACTTCCGATCTCCTCTGGTAGAGACAGCAGCTTGTTCTCAGACACATCCATTTTCTCCAGATTTTTCAGCTGCCCAATGCCAGCAGGGAGCTCAGCCAGTTGGTTAGACATAAGAAAGAGATCGGTCAAGAATATCATTTCGCCAATATCATCTGGAAGTGTCCTGAGCTGGTTGTGCCCAAGATGGAGACTATTAAGTGAAGTAAGGGCGGTGACACAAGATGGCAGCTCTGAAAAGTTGTTAAAACTAAGATCCAAGTGGCGCAGCAAGGAAAGCTTACTCAGATCTGGTGGTAGAGTGGACAACAGACCCTTCTGACAGCGCCCATAGTCATCCCATAGATGCCCACCTGAGAAGTGAGATAATACAAAGCATGTATGTATTACAAAGCAACACAACACATGTATTAATAATCTATAAACTGATATTTAGGCGTACAAGTTAAAGGGGTTTTATGGCCAAAATACATTTTGGTGGTCTTTCATTAAGAACGCGGAAGGGATTGACCTCTGCCTCTACTCCTGACAGCCCTAAGTCATGGATATAACAAGCCAATATTTGGCCACCCAAGGATCTAGTAGTATCTTTGTCTCTAATCTCCTGGAGATAATAAATCAAAATTTACTATAGAGTACAGTGGCGTAACTAGGAGAGACAGGGCTCCCTAGCAGACTACTGATGGGGCCCCCCTTCCCACTTAAAAAATATACATATTAGTATACTCACACATGCGAGTTACAATCACATATAAATACACTCATGTGCATATACACACACATGTATGTGAAACATACTCACATACAGTGTGTACAGACACCATATACACATCACAGATACTGCATATATACATCACAGAATATGTTATATACATATTATGCTGGACAATATAGATGTAATAGTGTACAGCCTCCATTCTTTATTGTGTCAGGTCGGATGACAAGGCCCCCTGACACTGCGGGCCCCATAGCGGCTGCTATGGCTGCTACCGCTGTAGTTACGCCCCTGATAGAGTATTCATATCAGATCTTTGGAACCTCACCAAACAGAATTTACTACATGCTACATGAGTGATTGTGGTACTGCTTCACACTACTTGGTCTAAATATTAGACAGGATTAGTCAACCTGCTCTATTGTTTTATAAAATGAATGGATATTATGAGTACCCCTTTCACCATGGGGTGTCCCTACTTTAGTAGAAGCTTGCAATCCTAGACTCTATTGTAGTCAAAAATTCATGTACAGCTTTGGCTTCATGAATGACCCAATTTAGTCATAGATGTTGGAACGTTCGAAGCCAAGCCATCCACCGTCCTAGTAGACACAATATAAGTAATAATGTATGAGAATATATTACGGTACCTTTCAGTATCAGTGATCTTAGATGGCTGAACCTGGGGAGATCAGCCACCGCTGATGTTATCATTGCATCATTGCTGCTGAGTCGAAGAAATTCCACCTCCATCAAGTCACTTGCCTCATTCTGTGTCACCTGCAGGAACCTCTTACACCCGTCCAGGTAAACATCAAGGATGAGTCTGTTGCCTGCGATGTGCGGAGTGGGAGAGGCAGGTTCCTCTGTGCTGGTTCCCTCCCACTGGGGGTCCAGAAGATGCTCCATCTCTCATTGTCTAAGTGTGGCAACACCGGCATGTCACAGCTCGCCCAACGCAGAGGAGATGTCAGCTATTACCAAGCTGTCGGAATAAGGAGAATGGAGCTAATATACAACTGAAAATGGAAAATAAATGTATATATCACATCAGATTGCAACCACTTTATTAAAAATTACTTTAAGGCCTTTCTTATAGCCTAAAATAACGGGTTTATCCATTTTCCCCAGCGTTGCCTCTCCTCTGGTCCGGCATTCTCAGATTTGTTTACATGCCTATGACATTTGAGCAACACAACCAATTAGCCAATGATGTAATTATGTGCCGTATTACTGGCATCATAGCTCTATGATAGGAAACAGTAATGTGGCACCTGACCGCCGCTCCCACTTATTTCATATAGTGGTCACATGTCATGTGCATGCAAACAGAGACCAGGAGGTCCAATAGAAAGGCGCTGGATCTATATGGGTTATAGAACGGTTAGTATTCAGATTCCGTTATAGAATGGTGAGTAATTTTACATTCTTTTTCATTTTAGGCCATTTCCATATTCTTCAGAACCTTTTTTTATTATTGTTTGTGTAACAGTGAAAAATATATTGCACCTACAATATGGTGGGCTTGTTGTCAACTTTAAAGGAAATCTACCACCAGGATGAAGGATTGTAAACCAAGCACACTGTCATACTGTGTGTGCCTCCTCTGGCAGGATCCACTCTTCTTTTAGTTTCTTATGCCCTTGTTTTTATTTAACAAGGCTTTAAAAAATATGCAAATGAACCTGCAGGGCTCCAGGCTATATAACAGCTATAGAGCTCAGAGCCCCTCAGACTCATTTGCATAATTTGTAAAGCTGTTTTTGTAAAAACAAGGGAATCTACTACAAGAAGAGTGGATCTTGCCAGAGGGGGGCACACACAAGCAGGTAAGTGTGCTTGGTTTACTATCCATGATCCTTGTGGTAAATGGTACAAACTTCCCATTTGTATTCCAGGATTTAATACAGTAAAACCGAAATGGGAGTTAAAACTTTTCCAAGCCAATGTATATCTTACTGCAGAGACCCCCATGGATCACCCTTCTTAATAATTGTTGGAACAGCAGGACAAGAATGTATCCTTCCACTCCATTCAATTCTATAGGGGTGTCGAAAATTGCTGCAGTGAGAACAGGACCCCAGTTCTAAGATTGTGAGGGGTCACGTTCTCATGATTGGTGTGGTTTTTTTACTCTTGGCTTCTATAGTTTTTTATACAGAAGACCTAAAATAGTACACATATATTTTCGCTAATATGTCTCAAATAAGGTGATTATTTTTTTAGATGTCCCTTATTAGGACAACTCGCTATGGATAGATCCCAAACCAGTAAAAAGGTAGAGAATACAGATGTGGTCCTTGGGTCAGGGTTTGGGGTGCGTAGTGTAACAGAATGCATATTAGGATGTGTACAGTATGTGCTGTGATATTTTAACACTACGTTAAAAAAGAGCCTGACCTGACCTGTAGCTCCGGTGTTAGTACTCACAGTTGATGGCGGCTGGGGCTCAGTATAGGACTCCTTTGTTCGTCATTGAAGCAGTCTCACTTGCAGTATGCAGGATACTGGGGTTCACATATTTAACGCACACTTTAAAGGTGTAATGAAAGCGTCTGCACACATTTCATGGCCTCTGTGCGCTGCAGATCTCTGTGACTTTTTTGAACTTCCTGGTTACATGAGGCTTGGGTGACGAGGAGAGGGCAGGAATATCCGAGCGGCCCCTGCTCCCCCTCCCCTTCCTTCCCTATTCACATCACAGGACAGGCCTATTGTGCTCTGCACTACATCCTCTGACACTAAACTGGAGCACACAAAGCAGATCTGCAGATGTACATGTGCTGCTTCATTACTGGGTAACTGCAGCCCCTTCTTCCAAATGTCATTGTTAAAAAAAACTACAGACAGTTCCCGGGGTTGCGTACAAGATAGGGTCCATAGGTTTGTTCTTAAGTTGAATTTGTATGTAAGTCGAAACTCTATATGTATATTTTATCATTGTAGTTCTAGACAAATATTTTTTTTTGCCCCAGTGACAATTGGAGTTTCAATTTTTTTTGCTGTAATGTGACCAGGGATTATCAATAAAGCTTCATTACAGACACCTTACAGCTGATCATTGCAGTCTAGGACTATAGTGAAGCATCCAGAGAGCATCACCAGAGGTCACAGTGAGAAGAGGGGTCGATCTTTAATTATGGGTTTCCTGTAAGTCGGGTGTCCTTAAGTAGGGGACCGCTTCTACTTTAACCCTAATAGGACTCATCCTTTTTTTGTTTTTGCATTTGTTTTACTCCCCATTCCAAAAGCTCTAATTTATTTATTTTTCTGTTCACAGAGGTGTGTTAGAGCTTGTTATCTGTGGGTTATATTGTTCCTTTTAGTGGCGCCATTTAATATTCCATGCAATGTACTGGAAAGCTGGGAAAAAAATTTCAAGTGCGGTGAAATTGAAAAAAAAAAACACATTTGTGGCATATTTTGTGGGCTCTTTTTATGGCTTTCTTTGTGTCCTCCAAATTACATTTTCCCTTTAGTTTTTGGGTCTATCTGATCACAGGGATACCAAATTTAAAAAGGTTTTAGCAGATTTAAAAAAAAATGTAATCTTTTGAACAAAATAATTAGAATAAAATACATTTATGAACAGGCGTACATAATGAACAGTAGAATGCAGTTGTGCTTAGTCCTGAAGAAGGGGAAATGGTAGGAAACATATGCTAACCCTCTCGCACGCATGTAATTACCACGCGGTTCTGTAATGCCCTGGGATCTCTGTAATTTACCTGTTACCAGGATCACATCCTATAGGGATTTCATCAGCCAATTCACTTTTAATTTAATAACACCAAAGCTACATCAAAATAATACAAACTCTGGGGGAGTAGAGCATTGCTCTTCTAAACTAACCCTCTGGAAGTCTCTACCATTGTCCACAGTCTCTTAGAAGGCCCCCAGTCAAACCCACAACACTTACCTCTCTGTTTTTGTAAATACCTGTTTTCTTAAAGGGGTTGTGCGGAGTTTGAAAAACATGGCTGCTTTCTTCTTAAAACAGCGCCACACCTGACAATGGATTGTGCCAGTATTGCAACTCCGCTCCATTCATCTCGATGCAGCTGATTTGCAATAATGGCACATACCATGGTCAGGCGCAGTTTTTGGAGAAAAGCTGCCATGTTTTTCAACCTTCAGACATTCACTTTAAATACAATTTTTTTAAGCATTTCTACTGTGTTGTACTGTTCCTTATCCTAAAAATGAATGGATACAGTACCATCAATAAATGCCTGCTAAAACGTCTAAGTTCATATACAAGGCGCACCGGATTATAAGGCGCACCTGATTATAAGGATGAATGACCAGCAGGTGGCAGACCTGTGCACAGTTCAAGGCAGCTGTTGTCTGTAAGTAGGTTCATATATAAGGCGCACTGGACTATAAGGCGCACCTTTGATGTCAGAGAAAATCAAAGGATTTTTTGTGCGCCTTATAGTCCTAAAAATATACGTTATGAGGTGAGGCGTGTTGTTACACAGTTTGAGTAGGGAGACATTTGTAAATGGCGCTGTATACTTCTCCAGTAAGATCTTGGTAGAAGGTGGAGTTTTGGTAAAATTACAATTAGTATAGCGTGTCTACTAAATTATCAATACAGTACATATAATATTTTAGAACAGTCTGATTAGTACGTTTCAAATGTAAAATATTTCTGGTCGATTTGAAATCATTATGCTGATTCTGACAATGGAAGGTGTTATGGTGCAATTGTATCTTTCCATCTGTCTAGTCACTCTGATGCCTATACCTGAGCAGAAACACAGACCTCATTACTGATGGATGGTGATATTCCATTACTGCTGGAAATAGGTATACACCCCTGTGCTACGTAAGCAGAGATAATCATGGATACGTTGGGGAACTGCCCCTGTATTTAGCTTAGGAGTTACATTCAGGCATAAGAAAAACATTGTGATTCTAAGATTTTGATATAGGTTTGTAAAGCGCTGCAAAATATCAGAGCGTTTTATAAATAAAGATTTATTATTGTAATACCAATACGTATGGCTTGTGGTTATAGATGAACTGTTTTCTGGCGTACATACCCTGAAATAAATGCAATTACTAGCGGACCGCCAGTAATAGCGAGTATTTCGCCCTTTACGCCACCTCCACACTTAGTGTGGTGTGGAGGGTCATGAAGGGGGGCATGGACAGTGGCAGAGTGGGCTCGGGCAGGGTGTCCCTGCTCAACACCTGCACACTCACTACAGCCGGCAAACACTGTAGGATTGTACACTATGCAGGCTGCTGCGCAAATTCTCAACAAAATTTTATGCCAGCATGCACTACTCAGATGTATGTGCCAGCTTGTTCCAGGGAAACGCATGCGATTGATAAGCCGATCGCATGCGTTTCTCTGGAAATGCATGTGTGTTTGGGCGGAGGACCGCCCCCTGTGCGAGAGCGACGCGTTATGAACGTGTGACCGCGGCCAACCAGAAATGTTTGCGCAGGGCCGTTTTGTGCAAGATAGCACTTTCTCAAAACCTTTGACCTAGCCTATGTACTAGTTATATGATCTATAGCAGTGATGGCGAACCTTTTAGAGCCTGAGTGCCCAAACTTCAACCAAAAGCCACTTATTTATTGCAAAGTGCCAGCACAGCAATTTAAGCAGTAATTTATTTCTCCTTGTTCTTTGACAACTTTCAATTGTTCAGCCTCCTAAAGACACCAACGCAGTTGAAAGGAGGAGGGCAAATTCGCCTATCATTGTAGGAAGATTCTGCAGGAAGATTCTTTGAGTCCTGTCTGGTGAACTTCATGCTGGGTTGATGGCCTGGGTGCCCACAGAAAGGGCTCAGAGTGCCGCCTCTGGCACTAGTGCCATAGGTTCGCCACCACTGATCTATAGGAACAAAGGATATAGGATTTATGTACTAGGGCACAGTGTTTGGTTAGGGAATACTGGAGCGCTGTGCTCTGTAATTTCTAACACTCCCATACTATTAAAAGGAGCGCCAGGATGCTCCACCTATTAGCGACCCCCCCCCCCCCCCCCCGGATTGCTGGGGGTCCCATTCATATGATCGGTGAGATTCCCAGCAGTTGGCAATCACCAGTCAGCAGGATACGGGATAATACACAAAGTTGATACAAACCCTTTAGTTTGGGCACTCTCTGGAAAGTTATCCTGGGTATTTGTGGCACTGATTATTTTAGAAACCTTATCCAAGACAAACCAATCAGTCACATCAATGAGGTGCCAGAGGAATTGGTACACCCATGTGAGACATGTCAGGGCTTGTTTGCACTGTGGGATTTTCTGAGGCTCTGGGCAACAGAGAAGTACCAAAGTAATTTTTGGTATCTGAACAAGTATTTCCTGCTATGAACAACCCATATTATACAGATATTATTACTCCTGGAAACCCGACCTTTATGGTTGACCACTAGAAAGATATAAAAATGTGAAATTAACAAATTATTTGACTTAGCGTTGATTATTTCGCTCCATTTTACATAGACTAGTAAAAAATACCAGTATACGTAGATAACAAAACTTTAAGAAGCACAGAGAGAAAATCAGCGAAGCATACCGCGCCTGCGCAGTCATTTGAGTATAGCAAGATGGCGCCGAGTCCCATGATGCTTTTCTCCCCAGGATCTTCCTGTGTTTAACCCCTCCCTGTGTGCGGCCTTTTTGCCCCAGCCTCCGCTCAGGAAGCACGCGTGGAGCCCTCTCTCCCTCCGGCCTAAGTGCTAACAAGTCGCCTGTGAAGTAAGTGCGCGGCTAGAGGGGGATTTGTCATCCCGGGCTGTGCGGACACCTTGTCTGGTGGATGTGCTGAGCAATGGCTGGCTTCAAGCCAGAGAGTTTACTTCTATGGGTGATAGTAAGAGGAAGACAGGCTTTGGCCTCAGCGAGGCAGAAGGGTGTCGAGCTGTCATAGCACAACCCGGCCACTATATAGTGGATGGAGCTGTGTGCTTCAGGCTGTGTTCACACGTGGCTTTTACATTCCGTTTTGAAATGCCATACAACAGCAGAGAGATCTGCCTACCTGCGTTATTAGATTTTACAAAAGACAAATGGTAATGTGGTGTTAACGTACTGTCAGCATTTAGTTTTGTAAACAAATGTTTACGTCACTTGTCAAATCTCCTCGACTGTTGTATTGTGTTTCTAAACTCAATGTGATCGCTGACTCAAGTGCTAAAATCTTCTGAGCAGGGAAGTGGATTGGTGAGATTGCCACTGGGATAATAGGGGTACCATTAGACCTTAGGGTTGGGGCACACATGGCGTTATGAACCCGTTTTTTGGGGGCTTTAATCAGTCCATTAAAAAACTGCATGAGTTTTATAATGGACTGCTTAAAAATGGCCCAAAAACTGGTTCAAAATGCCACGTGTGCCCCCACCCTTAGAGTGTGGTCAAACTTACCTCTGGCACTGCGGTTACAAGCGCAGTGCTAGGATATGGGGAGTGTGCCTAGGCCCGATCGCATATGCGTTACTATGGACATGCAAGCGATCTGTTATCAGAACCCAATGGGGGACATTTACTATGGCATTTCCGCCAGTTTTGTGGCGCTCTCACCGCATCTTCTGCTCTCCGACCTATTTATTAGCTGGCGGCGCCAGATAAAATGACTTTTTCCGCCTGCTCTCTTCTCTGAAAAGGGGCGTGGCTTTGGCAGTGTGGAAACTCAGACACAATTAATATGTGTCGCAGCCCTTTTTGGGCGCTGTAAACTGGTGGGAAGTAGACCAAAAGAAATTTGGTCTAGCGGGGAGACAAAACCGTGCTATTGCACTGTTGCCTGTTCTCTGACTGTTGGACACATTTCTGGTGCTCGGGACAGATTTTGGTCCCAGGGACAGAAAATGGTCTCTGCTCCAGAAATGTCTCTGCACAGCTCCACAATATTAAATGTGTATCTTCTTTCCCAGAGCAGGTCGGTAACAAAGCCAATGCAGACACCGACACTTTATGTAAATGCCCCCCCAGTGTCTTGCATTAAAATGGTGCAATACACTGGGTTCTTGTTAACAATCTCATAGAAATACATATTCAATCGGGCCGAGGCCCACCCTCTGTACGCTAGCGCTGTTTGTTAGCCCCTCATGTGATTGATTACTGTTGCACAATGTAATTGGGGCTTGTGAATGTGGCCTGAATGATAATGAGATTGTAGAGTGGCGCTGCTGTGTGTGCTCTGCGTCATATCCACTGCATGTCCATTCATTGTTGTGGATTCTGGTGAAAAAGGCAATGTTAAGCCCAACAGTCCTACCTAAGCAAAAACATGGCATGAACCCCCATCAGAGACCAAACAATGTAGGCTCCCCATATTAGGCTTTGTTATACCAGTAAGAACCCCATACTTCTTATTTCTACGGGCTCTTACATAGGGCCGAGGTTACCACCACCTGAGTCACAAAACTCCAATGCAGGTCCTATTCCTGTCTCGTGTAGTTTCTGCCCTATCTTACAAGCTGAATAACATATTCTAATCAGTTTATTTATAGATGTATGAGAATGCACCAGATCTGTTTCATGCTGTGTTAGACTAAACTAGATGGGTAGCTATAAGCTCTGGCTCCTGACATGGTGCGGTGGAATAAGGGACGCGATTTGGTCTCTTCTAATTGTTCTCCATCTCCCTGTGTACAGAATGCGTTACGTGGCTGCGTACCTCTTGGCCGTGCTCGGCGGCACTGATAACCCCTCAGCTGGAGATCTGAAGAAGATCCTGGACAGTGTTGGGATTGAATTGGACAAGGAGCTTGCAGACAAGGTAACAACTTATCCTGACTGCCTACCTGTGGTTAGTTCCCAGGGGTGTGAGAATTTAAAAACGCCACTAGTCGGTTGTTAAAATAGTTTCTCATAGAGGAGCATGAACAGGTGTAAAAGAAATTTAAAAATGGTGTACTCTTGGGATGCGTTCACACATGGCGTTTTGGTTGCGTCAAAAGGCATGCTTTAGTAATTTTCTTCATTGCTATAAGTGTAAGCCGATGTGAAGATGTTTATACAGCGGCTTACACTTACAGCAATGAAGAAAACCGCTCAGAGTAGCCAAGCACGTTTTTGGGCCGTTTTTAAGCAGTCCATCAAAACCGCATGCGTTTTTGACAGGTTTGTCCAATTATCTTAAATAAGAGGTCAAAAACGGATGTGTTTTTTGATGGACTGCTTAAAAACGGCCCAAAAACGCCACGTGTGCCATCACCCTAACTGCTTCTGATAAAAAGTTACAAGTCCTTCCTATATCACCTAAAATTAGCTGCCAGTGGGGCCTTGTACCTAAATTATCTTATATGCTGCCATACTGTAGTATGGCAGTATATAGTATGATCAATCGGACAACCTAGGGTTAAAGTACCATAGGGGGTCTGAAAAAGTTTTAAAAAAATTAATAAAAAACTATTTCAAAACCTCCTCCTTTCCTTAGAACCACTATAACAATAAAAAGCAAAAATCATAAATGGTATCTCCGCATCCCAAAATGTCCCATCTATTAAATTATAATTTCGGTTATTACCGCCTTTTAACCCCGTAGTGGAAAACAGTGCCCAAAGTTGAAAATACCACTTTGCAACATGTACAAAGTGATCAGAAGGCCGTAAAATGTTAGCATTGAAAACGTTCTCATCTCACAAAAAAATTACACCCCACACAGCTCCATACACTGAAGTATGAAAAAATAAGAGGTGCCAGGAGATTGCAAAATTAAGCCCTTTTTGTACAGGAGGTTTTAATTTTTGTAACTGTATATAAACATAAAAACTATACAAATTTGGTACCCCTGTGGTCATACCAAACGAAAGAATAAAGTAGACATGTCATTTGGGCCATAAAATGAAAGCTGTGAAAACAAAGCCCACAAGAAAAAGGGGCAAATGCGTTTTTTTTTTGTTTTTTTTTTACCAGTCTCGCAGCATTTTTAATTTCCTGCTTCCCAGCACACAGTATGGAATATTAAATACCTTCACTATGAAGTGCAATTTGTGCAGAAAACAGACCTTGTCTTGGGAACAAGGCTTATCAATAAAGTGCCTTACAGCTGGTCAATGCAGCCTGGGACTAAAGTAAAGCATCCAGAGAGTTTTACTACAGGTCACAGTGGGTAGAGGGGTTATCTGTAAGTCAGGACTGCCTGTATTTGGAGAATATGCTATGGATCTATAGCAGTGTGCCTCCGGCACATGGTTTTAGATCCTAATGATTGGCCGGTCCTGAAGTCTCAGACTCCAGGCTGCCAAATTGTTGCTCGCTGATGCCATCCAAGATGGAGGTGCCAATGTGCCGGAAGCAGGATCATTGTATTATGCAGCCAACACCCACCATGTATGAATTGAGCTTGGCCCTCCTGAGCCACCTTCATACATGGTTAACCACATTATGACATAAAAGTACATCATAATGTGTGAAGGGGTTAAACAACAAATATGGCAAGAAGTGGCACAGTAAATGGCTCTGTACAATATGCTGGATTATGGAGTCTGGTAAGGCTACAGACTGGACCGTAGGTTTGTTCTGTTAAAGTTCATGTATAATGTCTCCAGTTTAACGAAATTCAGAATTGATAATGGTTTCCTTCTCTTTATAGGTCATCAGTGAACTTAAGGGCAAGAAAATCGATGATGTGATCGCCCAGGGTAAGACGCGATTTCTGAAGTCATGTGCTTTAAAAGGTTGCCATACGTATGCAGATGACACATCTCAGTTTTCCTCTTGTGTGGATGTTCTGTATTTATGCCCATCACACACCAGGGGGTCTGTTTTCACTCTGTGTATGTGCCGGTTTTACCAAACCTAGAATCGCTGTACTGAATGGACCATGTTTTGTCTGGTAAATCCAGCATGGACACGGAGCAAGATTTGGAACAAACCCGCTTGTGGGCAAAGTGCATAAGTTGTAAGTGTGTGTAAGAGCTCTCCATACATAAGTGATACTAGAATGCAGGGACATCACAGTATTATAGCTGACAATTAACATGCACTAAATTTAAGTTCTCACATTAGATACTGTTCTGCTTATAAATACCAGGGGTCCATCCTAATACCTGGAGGTTGGTTATGTACCTGCTGGGTTTCGCTTGTGGACCAGATTAATCGGAGAAGCTTTTTCATGAGATGAGGTTTGTCTGATCTCATTTTACAAGCTCCTCTGGACAAGTTCTTGTGTATGTTATAATGTATTGTTAATGTATAGAGGCCCTGAACACAGACCTTTGAGGTTGCCCAACTATTTTGTTTATGGTTATTTTCTCTAGATATCCTATATATGGGCTTACAAGCTGATTTGGTGACTATCCTACTTTTTGGACCTCCATTCAATAGTGTGGAGACATTGAAAAATGCCGGGCACAGAGCTCAGTTATCTCCAGCAATCTCATTTATTGTCCAAGGATGTGTAGAAGGTTCCAGAGCGCTGTACACGCCATACTATTGAATAGAGCGGCAGGACTAATAACCGTAGTTATTTTCAGCCCCTACAGGTGGGATGTATAAGGCTACATCCATGTCATGCTTTATGGATATCTTCCGTGTATACGCCAGGAAAGCTCCCGGCATATGCATTCACGTGGGAGGGGTGGTACAGCAAGACGTATTCCACTGTATTGTGAGGAGATGTTGGGAATGCACTTAAAGTGTTCCTTACAAACCGAGTGCTACGCCCTGATGTGAATGGAGCCCAACATTGTTGCCACCTACATCGGATGCCTTTTCCATGTTGTCTCCGTTTCCAAGAACAGGATTGGTGTCGTTTTTCTTCTTTCACCGCTGCTCCACTGATCTGTGTTGTGGTGGTGGAGATACTTTGACTTTAGAATAAGACGTCTTGTTTTGCTCTCCGTAGAAATAGTGGGACTGTAACCAGAGCCCCTGGGGTATTCAGAATAGAAAGCAAATGTCGTCAGCTTTCTGTGGAAATGTGGTACGTGCGTGTTTAACTTTATAAGACAATGCCTCCCCATGTTAAGAATACTTGCCCTCATGTCCTTAATTGAACCTTGTACGGATCAGTTTACATGAACTTGGGAAAAGGGGACACTTTCAGCATGTACACTGTATTAAATAACTTGCAATGTTAGTACAATCTATCTTTTATTCACAAGATAAGGTGTAACGAGCTGATCGTAAGGGTCTGACTGCTGGAGAACAGAATATGGGGTCACATCCTCATCGGGTAGAGCAGCAGGTCAGTCTGGCCCTCTATTCAATTGTATGGAAGTGTCCAAACTTGCTGAGCACAGCGCTTGGCTTTCTCCAGAACTCTCCTTGACACTCCCATGCTATTCTCCAGATCAGTGGGTCCCAGCAGTCAGACCCTCGCCTATCAGCTTGTTATTCCCTATCTTGTGAGTGGGTACAACCCCTTTAAATAGTCTGTAGCTAGGTTACCCATAAACTCTGATACAACATGTAGCTCAAATAATCAATGAGAGATATTTGTGTTTTCACATTAATAGCAAATGTGCATCTCCTATGGATTTTGCTGATTTGTGACCTGGTCCATTGTGGGAAATTTCTGCTTTGGGGTTCAGTTTTCAGCTGTTTTGCTGCTAATCCCAAGAAATTCTGTAGATAATGATTTGTGTGACCATGGCCTAAAATTGCGCAGCACTACGGATCACCTGATTCACAACGTAATATGTGCGTTCAAGTGACTTTCCAAGAATAGAATCAGTAAGGCAAATCTTAATTTTGATTTATATTTTATTTATATTTTTGTAACTCCTTGCTCTCTGTATTTTGGGTAAAGTTTATCCTGTTTACCTCACTTGCATAATTTCTTGCTGTGGATGCACTTTGAATATCCCAGTTCTATATTTAACCTTTCACACAATTTCCAGATCAAGAAAACAAAGCTATTCAGCTCCGCCTTCAAAATGTTCAGAAGAAATGGAGGTTTCTGAGAAGGATCTCTGGGGTTACTGTCCTCAGGGCATTGGATGATGTTATTATGGAATCCTTATATTCTTAAAGGGGACCTGTCACACTGAAAAAGTGTACTAGGAGCTGCTTGCTAGAGCTAAAACAAACGCAAAGCGGTCCGGCGTATTCATTAGGGGGTAATCCAAGGTGCTGCTTTCTCCCCGGATAGGGTAGTGGTGACTGCCGCGTGTCATGTGCCAGTAACCACCCCCAAACCCGCCCCCTCATGAATATGCTGGACCGCTTTGAGAGCGCTACGGCGTTTGTACTGTGCAGCGCAGCAGTGTTAGTGTTATCGGAGGTTTCCGATAACGCTAGCAGTGTAATACTGCTGCGTTTGTTTTGGCACTAGGAACTTCTTACTTTATTAAGCAGCTCCTAGTGCTCTTTTTCAGGGTTGATAGGTCCTCTTGATAGTTGTATTCCTGTGTCTCAGAATGGGAATTGACTTGCACAATGTGATTAAGTGTCACAAGTAAAACGTGTGTTCTGTTTTCTTTTAGGTAACACTAAGTTGGCAAGCATGCCCGCTGGAGGAGCTGTTGCTGTGTCTGCCTCTGCTGGATCAGCTGCCCCTGCTGCTGGAGGATCTGCTGCACCAGGTAACATTCACCTCCCAGTCTAGGGGTGTAACCCTGTACGATTGCCCCTTAATTCCTTCTGGAAGTCTATGCAGAAATATGTGCCTGAAAATGGTAAATTGCAGCAGTTTCTCCCAAACACCTCATACTCTGACATGCTTACTCTGAGCTGATGGCTGAGCATGTACAAGTGTAGAAAGTCTCCTCCATGAATGAAATACTCTTGTTAAGCTAGGATACGCTCAGTGGACTATATGCGCTTGGTCTATATCCCTAGTCACAGTGTATCCATAGACATACTGGTAGTTGGAGGCTTTCTGTTTCCCTCCATCTGCACAATATATGTTACATCCAGTAGGAAGCACAGTATGGAAAGTGTATTCCATTGTAGCCTATGGGATGGATGCAGCTGTATTGCATCTGTCCCTGTCTTCCATTGAGCATATGCCCATGGAGGTCCCTTGTGTTATCCTTGTCCATATAAGGACAGTGACATCACTTTCGGAAATACCCTAAACATCATCATCAGCCAACCTCTGCCTATCGCCAATATTCACTGCTTCTCCCATATTCAGACTGAAGGGCATAACAGGACGACATATCTCACTGTATGAGCAAATGGTTGGACCCGTTCTAGCCCTTGTTGTAAGGACACATTGTAAATGCACTTGACATTAAAGCTACATTCACACTACAATGTAAGTTTAGGACTTGGGCCATTATTAGCTGCTCAGCTTGGTTTCGGCAAAATTTGCGTGTTGAACTTTGAACATGGCAGCAATGTGTAGAGGAGCGGCCTGTTTGTAAAGGCAGTCGCCACAAGTTGTGGAAGGTGTCGCAGTTAAGTCCTAATACCAGACACTACCCTTATACAGGTCTAACAGCAGCCACAGTTTTTAATCCTGGACATGTCCTTTTAAAATAATTACAAAATTGTAGAATCCCTTTGGTTTTGTCACTTCTGTTTCTCTCTGAGTCCTATGTGCTCTTCCAGGTCGGTACATGACCTGCCCTCTGTGTGGTTTAGCAGTATTTCTTAGAGTGCCGCACTGGCTCCCATGATCTTCTTTTCGTGGAAAGCGTTACAGTTGCTGTACAGCTGTCAAATCCTTAGCAAACCTGATGAAAGGTGACATGTTGTTTGTCTGATTACCCAATGTCTTAATGTGATCTCTTGTTTGTTTTTCAGCTGAAGAGAAGAAGGAAGAAAAGAAAGAAGAGTCCGAGGAATCTGATGAGGACATGGGATTCGGTCTCTTTGATTAAAACTTGTGGTGGATCAAATTAAAAAAAAAATCTTTATTTAGGTTCTTCTGGTTTTCTTTCATGTGATTTTGATATGGCTAAAGAAAATTATGCATCTTTAGTACTTGAACTCTAAGAAGCTGGCATGTTACCATAAAGCCCCCAATTCTATCCTGTGTGTCGTAGGCACCATGCACATGCTGCAGAATCTACTCCTAATCAGGTATTTCCGGCTCCACAATACCCAAATAAAAGGACTGACCTTCCTCCGGTGGAATTGAGGAAGTTTTCTTCTACATCAAGTTATTGCACGTTGATGGTTTGGTCCAACAAATTCGCCCCAGAATTTACTGGTCTAAACCTAAATTGCTGAATGGACATGCTGAGTTCAGTGATGAGAAGTTCAGTCCGATTTCCTGCCCAGAATACGTTATTGTGTAAATATGCTGGGAATTTTTAAAGCACATTATAGCAAATAACTTCATTACACAAACAATATTACATTTTACTTTCTGTATCAATTCCTCCAATTTCTAGATCTCTGCTTGCTGGATTTCTATAGGAAGCTTCTGTTTACTTCATGTAGATAAACAATGGTCCGTGGTCTTGTGATGTCACACAGGTATATGGCTTGGTAGCATCACACAGCTTTGATTGTTAAAACAAGCTGTGCACCTGTGTGACATCACATGACCGTGGATCAGTGTATCTACATGAAGTAAGCTATGAAGCTTCCTGCAGTATGATGGCAAATGGACAGCAAGCAAAGATCTTGGAAACCATGAAGTGATACACATTTTTCCAATACATTTTCTGTAACCTTTTACAAACCATAACAATTTGCAGGGATGTGCTTAAAGTGGACAATCCCTTTAAATCAGGGAAGCTCCAAATACATCTCAATGGGCTGTTTTATTAAAGTATTAGCAAGTGCCATTGCACACAATAGTTTGACCAACAAGCTGGTTATGAAGTCTGCATGTGGCTTAAAGGAATCGCAGCACTTAATTCATCTGCACTGGTGATTCTGCTGACCAAACTCGATTTGCATAACATGGCAAAAATTGATGCAAATTGGGGTATGCTTTTTTATATTTTACATACTGAAAGTATTAAGCTGCTTTCATCTGAAATTCGTCTACTACTGGGTGCTGTTATAAGGCCAGTTTCAGATGACTGGTTGCTCCATGAATCCTGGACCATGTAGTGTACTGTTTCACTGTAGAGGATGGGGTCTGCTAGCAGCATATTGTTATGATGCAAGGAGTCCCATCTGTGGTTAACCGTCTGGTCATTTGAAAATGCTTACTGAGCTGCATAAATGCCTGAAAATGTAAGGATTGACGCTTATCACCTACAGTCTATTGATATTAATGTTTTAAGATTTGTAATTTTTCAGTGTTGCAGTATACAAAGACATTGAGCAATCAAAAACTTCTGCATCCATCAAAATGGCTTGTGCTGATAACATAGGTGCATCCTTTTTTTTGTGCAACTTTGTCATACCTACAACAACTTCTGCTTAGTCTCCTCTCACACAATCAGTAAAATATATACATCTCAAGGGGGGGGGGGGGGGTGGCCGGGGGGCGGTCACCTAGCACCCACATTGATCTTCATTCAATACACAGAATGAAACTGGAAGGAGGCTCTTTTCTGTGTAAATCAATTACGGTAACTGGCATGTGCCCTTATACAGAAAGGAGCTGTCTGGTTATATCTCTGGGTGTTGACTGCCTATAGTAGGTGCATAAAGTAAGACCCCAACAATCTGATATTCATGTTCTATTGTAGAAATGTATACACTGCTCTAAATAAAAAAAAAAATAAAATACAGGGAACACTCAAATGACACATCTTAGATCTGAATGATGACTGACCTATTCTCATTGAATACTTTGTTATGTACAAAGTTGAATGTGCTGACAAAATCACCAAAACAAAATGGATATCACATTTATTAACTAGTGGAGGGCTGGATTTGGAGTTGCCAACAAAATTATAGTGGAAAAACACACTACAGGATCAGTGGGTCAGTAATTGTGTAGGGTGGCATTTCTTTGGATGGCCACACAGCCCTCCTTGTGCTGACCAGAGACAGCCTGACTGCCATTAGGTACCGATGAGATCCTCAGACCCCTTGTGAGACCATATGCTGGTGCAGTTGGCCCTGGGTTCCTCCTTATGCGGGATAATGCTATATCTCATGTGGCTGATGTGTGTCAGTAGTACCTGCAAGATGAAGGCATTCCCAAACCTCAATCGGACCGAGAACATCCGGGACATCATGTTTCGCTCCATCCACTAGACCAGTGATGGCGAACCTTTTAGAGACTGAGTGCCCAAACTACAATTGAAAGCCACAAATTTTTCACAAAGTGCCAAATGCCAATTTAAAGTAACTAATTGCTCCCTGCTGTTTCACAGATTCATATGTATTGGCATCCTGAAAACACCAATACAGTAGAAAGATGGAGAAATTTGGATTATTATTGTAGCTTCCCTCTAAGGTCCCTTTAACAGGATCAATCGCAGACCCTGAGAAGGGGCTTCAATGATAATCCAGCTCTGCCCACTCCTCCTTGCTCCTCCTGCACTCTTCAAGTCACTTGTACTCCTGAATGGTGACCTATGTGCAGGGTGATGGCCTGGGTGCCCACAGAAAGGGCTCCGAGTGCCACCTCTGGCACCCGTGTCATAGGTTCGCCACCTCTGCACTAGACTGTCCAGGAGTTTGCGGATGCTTCAGTCCAGGTCTGGGAGGAGATCCCTCAGGAGACCATCCGCAACGCTCAGCAGGAGCGTGCTGAGCGTTGTAGGGAGGTCATACAGGCACGTGGAGGCCACACAATACTGAGCCTCATTTTGTCTTGTTTAACCTCTTAACGCTCAGCGTCCGATATATCGGACGCTGAGCTGATGCCAGTTCAGCTCAAGATCTGAGCCGAACCGGCATCGGGAAAGACGGGGTGCCGGCTGTGACTGATAGCCGGCACCCCAGTGTAACACCCGCGATCGGAGTTGTCTCCGATCGCGGGTGCTTAACCCGTTAAATGCCGCGGTCAGCGCGACCGCGGCATCTAACATGTATCTGGGGGATCTTTCCCCCACGATCGGCCCCCCCCCCGAACCGTTTTCGGGGTGCGCCGATCGTTGCTATAGTAACTCTGGGGTCCGATCTGGACCCCAGAGTTACCTGCAAGAATTGCCAGTAAGATGGCGTCTGTGACGTCATCTTACTGGCACAGTGCCAGCCTATGCAAGTGTATAGGCTGACACTGATAATACTCTGCAATACATGAGTATTGCAGAATATTATCATGAAGAAGCAATCAGATGATTGCTTCTTCATGTCCCATGGTATAAAAGTGAAAAAGTAAAAAAAAAAGTTATTCAATAAAAAAATAAAGTCATAAATCACTAAAAATGCCCCAAACCCCCAAAACATATAAAGAGACATATAACTCAAAAAAAAGTCTAAATCATAACACAAACCCCACATATATAGTATCACCGCGTCCGTAACAACCCGTAGAATAAAAGTAAATCATTATTGAACCCGCACGATAAACGCCGTAAAAAAAAACTGTTATAAACCCTCCAAAAATTATGATTTTTACCTTTTCAATCCCACAAAAAATGCTATAAAATGTGATCAAAAAACCATATGTACTGCGACATGATACTGGTGCAATGTACAACATGTCCCGCAAAAAACAAGCCATCAACCAGCTCCGTAGCCAAAAAAGTAACAAAGTTATGCCACTTGGAAGACGGCAATACATAAATGATAGATTTTTCCCCACATTAGGGTTTTGTTTGACAAATTTAGTAAAACGTAAGAAAATATATTCATGTTTGGTATCCCCGTAATCGTATCAACCCATAGAATAAAGATAACATGATTATTAGTCTATACGGTGAACACCAAAAAAAAAAGAAGTAAAAAATCCAGTACAGAATTGATGCTTTTCTACTCCTGTCCTCAAAAAACGTTCCTAAATTTTCAACAATAGGTGATACAAACCCCAAAATGGTAACATTGGAAAAAGCATCTCATCCCGCAAAAAAAATGGCATCACATGGCCCCAATAATGAAAAAGCGAAAATTTTATAGCCTTCAAAAGGGGCCAATGAGGAAACTAAAATCCTGGCAGCTGCAGCGCCCTCCTTACCTTCTGCACCTCGCTGTGCCCCCATAACACAAGTCACAGCCACATGTGGGGGGTCTTTGTACTCAGGAGAAATTGCAGAACAAATTGTATGGTGGGTTTTCTCTTTTTATCTTTTGGAAATGTGTAAATTTTAGGGCTAAATGAACGTATAAGGGAACAATATGACCATTCTAAATTTCACCTCCATTTTGATTCAATTACTATGAAGATCTCAAGGGGTTAACAATCTTCGTAAAAGCTGTTTCTGATAGCTTGAGGGGTGCAGATTTGAAAATGGGTTGGTTATATAGGGGGTTTTGATGCTAAATATGTAAAATTTCATTCCAAACTGTATTTATCCCCAAAATAGTCAATTCTGTAAATCCGGAAAAGCGATATTCTATTTGTAAGCCGCGTGACGTCAAAATAAATTATCCAGACATTTCAGAAATTATGAAAATGTAAAGTAGACAAATGGGAAATGTTATTCAGCAACTTATTTAGGTGGTAAATCGATCTGCCTGAAAACGCAATGATTTTGAATTTCGAAAATGGCAAATTTTTCCAAAAATTTATCATATTTTCTATTTTTTTGTAAATAAATGCAAAACTTATCTGCCAAAATTTACCACTAAAATGAAGTACAACATGTGGGGAAGAAACAATCTCAGAATCGCTTTGATAAGTAACAGTGTTCAAAAGTTATAACCGTATAAAGAGACGCAAGTCAGAATCCAAAAAATCGGGCTGAGCCTTAAGCTACAAAATGGCTGCGTCCTTAAGGGGTTAAAGACATTACATCAAAGTTGGTTCAGCCTGCAGTGTGTATTTCATTAAAATTTTGTGGGTGACTCCAAATCCAGGCTTCCACTGGTTAATAAATGTGATTTCCATTAATGATTTGTTTGTGATTTTGTTGTCAGCACATTCAACTTTGTACAGAACAAAGTATTCAATGAGAATATTTCATTCAGATCTAGGATGTGCCACTTAAGTTGTGCCTTCATTTTTTAAAAATGTTTATATATTTTTGGTGCTGTAAACCCAATTTGAGGCCCATTTCTATGTGGCACAGCCCTGCACTCAATACTATTCAAGCTCATGGGTGCTGGCATAAGATCCAATCACTCCACAGTATCGTGATAATATCTAGGTACCATATATAAAATGTGGTTATAAGGTAACCTTTGCATTGCTGGCTGCCAGTTCCTCATCCTCTTACCTGGTGATAGACTGTGATCACCTTTGCTAGGATACAAGACTGCACTTTGCCATTTGAGCAAACAAGAAATATGGCCGTCCTATCAGCAATTATATGTGCTAGCAAACATAGACAGATGGCATATACCAGGCGATAGGGGCTGGTATTGTCACACCTGCCCAAATATTGCAGGGTCATCTCCATCCCGTGAATAACTATTATAATAGCAATGTCTCTTATTAATTCTGTGTAATACCCTGCACACATGACAGGTCACTTGTTTGGCACGGACACAATGTCAGTGAGCAGCACATACCCACCACCAAGTCAATAATAAACAGCCTGGCACTTGCCAATGTAACGCTTCTGTTTACTGGAATAGAACATGAAAGCCCCATTCATCAGACATTGTGTGTCCATGTAATTCAAGGAAACGGCTAATGCTGCTTGGTAAGATTGTGTGCGTAGCTTGAGGACACCCAAAAAAAAAAATTATGCAATATGTGAAGAAATCCGTGATATCTGATATTAAATGCTGGCATAAAAACTGTAGTAGGAGAATTAAAGGGCTATTCCAGGCAAAGGCAATTGTTGTCTATCCACTAGTCCATCACTACCTTTGTCACATGTTACTATAGTATTTAATTTAATACTACAGGCTGGGCTGGCACATTGGGGTAGAGTATGGGACGGTAAATGTTTGTAAGAGTCATATAAATCCATACAAAAAAAATGCTATTAAATGGTGATGTGTTCTGCATTGTGATCTCTGTAGCTATAGGATTCTACATAAAAACGAATAAATAAGTTGAAAACATGACCAGTAATATGTAAGCCACTGTGATCGGCAGATTCTCGCGAAATCTTCTGCTGGACCTTTTGGCCTCAGTTGTGGTACATTTTTGTCTTTCAGTTTCAACTATGTAACAGTGTGATTCATTTCCACCCTGCAGACTTGTTAAAGGGATTGACCTGGCTTAGAATAACATGGGATCTTTAATCCGGAAACTGTGCCAATCCTATCTGGTAGATCAGCTCTATTGAAGTTGAAGGGGTTAGCTGAGAAAATTAAAATCTCAGATTGTATTCCAGGTCATGAAGACAGACTCTGTTATCTATAAGATGTTACAGGGAGAAAACCATTTTGGGACTGTGGATTGCAAGAGGTTAGTCTTAGCTCCTGTCTAAAATATATTTGGAGCAAGACAATAGGTATTAAAGAAAATTTACTCTTACTTATACTCATAGATCCAGGAACCGTGACTGTGGTAATCTTCTTATATTTAGTATCCATGGCTTCCTTCTAAAATCAACTTTTGCAATTATGTTAATGAATCAGAAAGTATATGGGTGTTTTATCAGAAATTCTGTGCTGCCGATTCACACCATGATACAGTGAGAGCACTTCCCCCCTCCCACACTGTGCTCACTGCTGCTGAAATTACTGGAAGTGCACGGAGGAGAGTGAGACTGGGACATGCTGCTGCATAGTGTAACAACAGCCTGTGAAGCTCATTTGCATCATTTTAAAAGTTGAACCTAGAAAGAAAGAGGCCACAGATAACAAATATATTATCATAGTCACATTGCCTGAATCTATGAGTACGTGTCCTTTAAACTATATGGACATTGTTGAGGTCGGACATCCATCTATTGTGCTTGTGAACTTGGTTTGTTGATTATTGGCATTCATAGAATCCGGGCCATAGCCATTACTAACTAATATGCACCTGTTAATTTGGTATTTTTGATTAGACAATCCCTTTTAAGGCTGGTCATACACTGTGTAGCATGAATTAATTGCTGGTCTACAGCTATATTTATGCTTTCAAATAGCAAGAACAAGGATAACCCATAGTCTTCACTATGATATTCACATGGTGAATCACAGATGTGTAGCATATCCACATAACTTCCCATTCCAAGTTTTTCCTTACAAACCCTGTCAGTAAAAATAGCATTGTCGCATTCCTAATAAGGAACAGCAGTGGAGCTCTAGGAAATCAAAAGGTCGTCCCTCTATCCATATATTGTACAGTGGCACTCTGCTGGACTCAGTGGCTTATCTACTCAATGGGGCACATTTACTAAGGGTCCGTGAACTGCATTTCCGTTGGGTTTCCCAGCTGTTTCCGATTTGCGCCGCATTTAACAGCATTTTTTGGCGCACGCGATTGGATTTTGGCGCCGACTTTCATTCAACACAAATCGGCCGTCGGACACCCCGACTGATTCGGACTAAGCGCGGGATTTAAAATTCAAATTGTGTCACAAGACATGCACTCATATACACCAGGAAGAAGATGGTGAACTCCGGCGGAACTCAGCGGGGAAGCGACACATGCAGGATATTGGGTGCACGATCTTGGTGAATCGTGCGGGATCGTTACAGGACTGGGCAAGTAAATGTGCCCCATTGTCTCATCAATTTTAATAAGGATGAATTAGATGATCTTTAGTCTGATATGTGATTGATAAGGAGAGAGTTTTCCCCTTCATTTACTTGAATCATATTGGTGTTTTCCCCAGAAGGTGAGCCACTCAACCATCTTGATATCACAGAAATGTTCACTCTCCCATCGTGTTTGTCCATGGGATATGGCCTAACTTGCTGAGCAGTGGAGGCATCAGTGCTGAGCCCCCCACTCCGTCAGACTAATGCAGCAAGTGGCTACGCATGACCGTTCTGCTCCATTAATCTCTATGGAGCTGACGGAAATTGCTGAGCACTGCGCTCGGTGATCTCCGTCAGCTCCATAGAGATTAATGGAGCAGGACGGTCATGCGCGGCCGTCTTCTCCATTAGTCTGATGGAGCGACAAGGGGTCCGATGGACCCATCGTTTTTGCAATCTATGGGGGTCTCAGCACTGAGACCTCCACTGATCAGCAAGTTAGGCTCTATCCCATGGATAGGGCCTAACTTTAGTTTGTGGTAAAACCACTTTAACTAGATTTTTGATGTAACTTTATGTCTGTTCATATATTTAGTGACATGGCCTTCCTTGTGTGTCCTGTTTTTTTTACAATATGCCTGCATGACCTCTAGGCCAGACCCCACAATCATACCTGTATCCTCTAAGAAGTTGTACCAAGTTTGATTGTTATCTTCTATCTTCAGGATGGTGTATAATTTCTTACAATTGAAACCTCTGAAATGCTAATTGTTGCTGTAATTTACTCTCAGCTAGACTACTGTAACTCCCTACTAATCAATCTTCCACTCACTAAACTTTCTCACTAAACTAATCTATTCTTAATGTATTAGCTCCTTCCGTACACAGTTTTAAAAAATAACCCCAATGCACAAAGCTCTGCATAATTCTGCACCTCTCTATTTCTCTTCTCTCATTTCAGTCTATCGCCCAACCTGTGCTCTCCAATCTGCCAGTGATATTAGTTTAATCTCTACCTTAATTAGAACCTCTAATGCACGTCTCCAGGACTTCTCCTGAGCTGCACGAATTCTCTGAAATGACCTTCCCTGGACTAATACTCAATCTCCAAAGTTTCAAACATGCTCTTAAAACCCGTCTCTTTAGGCAAGCCTATCACACTTGTTAACTGTATGAAATGTCAACTTTTTCTTTACTTATCCATCCTATGTCTTCCTCACGCCGGTTATCTAGCCAACACCAGTTATACACCAAGCTCCAGGCTTCTCTGCACTCACTTTCACCTTGGACTTTGTATATAAGATGGAGGCTGATGGCTGGTTCAGCAGCAGAATTTTTTTTTTTTTTTTTATTTTAATTGTATATTCTAGGAACATTGGAAATTGACAAGCAAAGTGCCTGGTATCTCTGGCACTCTCGTAGACATTGAATGGGAATGCTGGAGGGACCGTGGGGCTATGCTCCACTATTTCAGACACACCCAAAGTATTGAATGTAGATGCAGGAGACATGTTCTGCCTGTTGTTCCATCAGTAAGTTAGAATGGGACCACATATTGGTGATAGGTGAGGGTGCCAGCCAGGGCCGGGAAGAGGGGTAGGCAATTCACTAGGGCACCACCCTCGCCTGAAACTCTAGGGGCACCATTTGCACACATAGTGCGGATCACTGGCAGCAGTGTTACCGATGTCTGCGCCCTTTGTGAAATGCAGGTGCCACGGTTGTGGCTTAGGTAATAGGGTCTGGGTCGTGGAGAGGAGAGGAGTGCCACTACATGTCATGTGCCAGGCTACGTATATATACAGGGGGCATGTTCTGGACTACATATATACTGGGGGACATGTGCTGTGATTATCTATAAACTGGGGGCATGAGCTGTGACTATCAATATAGTGGGGGCATGTACTGTGACTATATACTGGGGGCATGTGTTGTGACTATCTATATACTGGGGCATGTGCTTTGACTATCTATATACTAAGGGCAAGTGTGGGGACTACCAATATACTGCAGGCACATGCTGGGCTATCTATATACTGGGGGCATGTGTGGGGACTACCTATCTACTGGAGGCATGTGCTATCTAAATACTGGGGGCATTTGTGGGGACTATCTATATACTGGGGGCATGTGCTGGGCTACCTATTTACTGGGGAACAAGCACTCAACTGGCTATCATGTATTACCAAACCAGCAATACAATAAGGATCTTGTGTAAGGAAAAAAAAAGAATGCCAATCGGTTGCTATGCCAGATGGGAGCCTAACTGAGTTCTCCGTGACTGCCATGTAATGATCTGGATCTGTATTAGACTTAATTCCCAATAAACTGCAATACTACTGTATTAGTGATGAGATGCCCTAAGGTTCAGGCAGCCTAGGGTTGGTTGAATAAAAATAGTAATATATATATATATATATATATATATATATATATATATATATATATATTGACAAAAACTGAAATTGAATTAACTAAAATGTAAAATTATAGAACTGAATTTATCTTTTTGTGTATAAAATTTACATGTTTAATACACATAGTAAAGCATAACACAACTATATAAATCTGGGGTCTACGTCATTGTGCTGACCCAAAGAATAAAGATTTGTAAAGCGCTGCAGAATTTAATGGCGCCATATAAAGTTTATTATTGTTATTAAAGGGGAGTCGTCATTTGGAACGTGCAATGTAAGAAAATGTAAAAGACAATGTAAGAAAATGGTGCATATGTGTTACTTGGTCAGAATCATCGCATTTGGAATTTTTTTCCAGCACATTGCATGGAATATTAAATGGCGCCAACCAGTCTGTTATGCAGAAAATAAGCCCTTATACTACTCTGCAAATGGAAAAATATGAAAAGTTCTGGCTTTTGGACGGAAATAAAAAAACAAAAAAAGGGTTAAAAAGTTATGTGATGAAAATAATAAAGAGCCACTGCACAGATGAACTGACTCCATACATTTTATCCGTTTTTGTATGAATTATTAGAGAAATGGTAAGAATTCTGGATGGGGTTTTTGCATATAACGGAGCCATGTATAGGGTAGGTAAAGTTACACTAGTGACAGCAGAGGTGCAGTCCTCCCCCCTCCTGGAGACACATTAGGGAGCTCCGCCCATACATGAGGGTGTAGCCGCTTCTCGGCCGCCCATTGGTCTGGCAGCTGCTTATCGCCTATGACGTCCGCACCCGGGAGAGCAGTGTGATTGGCCGCGCTGCTGAGTGACGCCCCCCGATGCCTCCCATAATAAAATACTAGGAATTGGAAGGAAAATAAGGTGCAGGGGCCGGGGACAGGGCGAGAGGCTACATAAAGGGCAGTGAGAGAAGCCGCCAGCACTAACACAGGATTTATCAGGTAAATGCCGCAGTGCTGTGAACACGGCGCGGGGGATGCGGTAACGCATAGCAGGGAGGAGGGTGTGTGTATACGCCTGATACTATGGGCTTCTCTCTCTGCGCAGGATAGCGGCGGAGGGCACAGGATAAGCCGGACATGTTCCCCCTGGACTCCCCATGGAACATCTCGTTCGCGGGCTGCGGCTTCCTGGGCATCTATCACATCGGGGTGGCGAGCTGTCTGCGGGAGCACGCACCCTTCCTGGTGGAAAATGCCAGAAACATCTATGGAGCGTCTGCAGGAGCCCTGACCGCCACTGCCCTGGTGAGCGGAGCCTGTCTGGGTGAGTACACTGCTCTGCATCCTGTACACACGGCTGCGGCTGGAAAACGCACCCACTGCTGCGTTATTCTCAGCATTGGAGCCTACGTGTTATACTCTTGACTCCAAATTAACACGGGGGACAGCACAATGCACCTGCAATACACTAACATGGCCCTAAAGAATGTGGGGAAACACCCAGAACTGCAATGATACTAATTATTACACTTCTACTAGAAGCCATACAGTAATTACTAACCCCAGTGCTGTAAAGGTATCATGGGGGGTCATCCATCCAATAATCTATAGGTGTGTATATAAATATCCCATAATAAGGTGTGATAATATCGGACTACTGTTGCTGTGGTGACACAGGATTGTACAGGCAGACCCTGGGTTACATGTAAGGTTCTGTAGGTTTGTTCTTAAGTTGAAGTTGTATGCAAGTCGGAACTGTATATTTTATAATTGTAGCTCCAGACACGTTTTTTTGGTCTCTGGGACAATTGGATTTAAAAAATGTTGGGTTGTCATAAGAATCAGTATTTACAATGCTTAATTACAGACACCATGGATAACTGTTATAGGTGTTTATTGCAGCCTAAAGCTAAAGTACAGTAAATTACCAATTACCAGAGGTCCGTTTGTAATTAGGGGTCGCCTGTATATAAAAGTGACTACATCTGTGGTCACAGTGATCATGAAGGGTCCTGCAGGTGGGAGCACTAGTGTACTTGCATTTCATACTTATCCTTTTAGGGTCCTGTTTACACTTTGCGTTGGTGAACGAGTAGCATCATGTGTTTTGCAAGTAAACAATGTGAAATATGTGGTGATCTATTGCAAACATTTACTTCTAAACCTACTTCTCTCTGGAGGTATCCAGTTATTTATCTCCTGGCACAAACATGGGTTACATTGGCAGATAATTGATTTCAATAGAACAGTGCATGAGTTATTATGTGCCATGTACCCCATAGATTACAGCACCCAGACCTTATTATCACATGTATAGATACATCTATAAGTGTTCAAAGTGGCTTACAATGGGACATGCATTAGTTGGACATTTATGGCATATCCTGGGGAGAATGCCCCTTTAAGGTGGCAAATGTCACTTCTATAATGGTATAAGCCGTCATGTAGACATCCAGCAGGATTGTTCTTATGCCCAGTGATGGATCATGGTGTCTGCACCCTCTAGGCTATAGTATGCCTTGCATTGTGAACTTGCGTTGTAAGACCGCGGCTCACTTTGTGTTTAGTCCATGGTTATATTTGAAGACGAGTGCATACTCAGCTCAAGTGCAGTGACCAGATAAGAATGGGCTGTGTATGGAAGTACTTGATACTGGTATTATACTACAGTGACTCCTCTAGGTAGGTGAGCTTATGCCCCTGGCTCTGACTACCGGTATAGCGTGCAGTCTGTATCGCCATCATTGTGTGAGCGCAGCCTGCTGCCTAAGCAGATCTATCTATATACCAGCCACAAGCTTCTCTATAGTTCAGTCTACTCAGCTCCCCGCCGCCTGTGACTCTCACATGAGTATTGTATCTGCCCCTCCATACTGACGGCTGAGTCATTTCTTTATGACCTAGTTCTCTATGGGGAAGTTTACAGTCTTCTATTATTATTCAACTTGTAAACCGTTTATTTTACCTATTTATGTTATGAATTTCTGCTGTCAATCGTATAAAGTGAAGAGTTAAAGCTATAACATCTGTAATGACCCATCTGTACAGATGAAATGGCACATCGGTAGGATATGCCATTACTTTATCATTGGTTAGGGTCTGGCCTCTAGAGACCCCACTCATTGAGAATGAAGGGACTTCCTCATAGTAAGTACAAGTTACTTCTCTGTTGTAAATAACCTTGATAGTTGACCACTTGATGACCAATAAAATATGATGTATAGGGCCGTATTCACACGTTGTGCGTAATTTGCGTTTAGGAACACAGTGGGGAGTATCTTCTCCCAATCTTCGATGCGTATATACTCAAAGACTTGTGATCAGGAATGAGCAGTGAGCAAAATGTGTTACTCATTCCGGATTGGAAGTGTTTAGGTGTTTATCTGTGATCTGTAGAAGCTTCTCCCTGCTGTCCGCGAATTTCATTAAAGTGCCTCAAAACTGCGTTAAAGTAGCCTCAAAATCAATTTAATTATCGCAGTGTATTACTAGGTCCTTGTACCGTTAGGAAGTTAACCTTTGGCACACAAACTACAAGGTAATTACACTTTTAATTATGACTAATGATTTAAGAGATTAACAGAAATGGTGATGGGACAGTATGGAAGAGCGAAGCATAATCTCAAAACTCAGATTATCCACAATGTTCAGGTCTTTATATATGAGTATTATTAATAATGTTACAGTATTGGGTTAAATTCTAAATATTGGGAGTCTGACTGATGATCACTAGATCAGGAGTGCAAGTGTCATTGAGGGATCCACTCGCTTGAATGAGCAACGCTTCATTTACTTCTATGGGACATTCAAGATAGAAGGGTAAATGGTATATAAATAAGGGTTAAGAGTGATTTTATTCTTTAGGCAGATGCTGTATTTACAGTAATATTGTATCTCTTCTTATCGCTGTATTCTGCCTGATAATCTCCCGGGCCACTGTATATTACTCTATGACATGGTTATTGAGGACATAGAATCGCAGACTTTGTCCCCGATTCCAGTACATTCTCAGGTTCTAAAGTACAGGAATAATTAACCTTTAATCCAGTGACATTTGGTATATGCCAGATTATTATTAGTAGTAGTATTTTTATTATTGGTAGTATTTATTAATAGAACACCCTTAATTCCATGGTGATGTACAATCAGTGAGGGGTTCACATACATTACTTTAAAGCAAACCTGTCATCAGGAGCCCTTTTTCTTTGTCCCCTTAGGGAAGAGTGTGCACATTGCCAAAGTGTTTTTATAAAACACTAAAAAGAAAAGTTACATGAAAGTTTCACCTTTCTCTCTGCAGAGGAGTGGCCAGTGAGAAGTGAGCCCCCCACCCCCTGGGTACCGCTCATTCAAGTGTGAGGGATATGGGCATTTTTCACTTTATTTCCAAGGGTGGGCTTGTTGTTGTTGTGTTTTTTTTTTTTTGTTGTTTTTGTTTTTACACTTTGGCAATGTGCACTCTTTTCTAGTATGGGGACTCGGGGGAGCCAGAAAAGGGGATCCTATTGACTGGTTCCCTGTAACATGGGAACAAATGCAAAAGTGCAATGATCAGGAGACAGGTTCACTGGTAGGGTCCTCCATCCACTTCTCTAGTATTTTAAAAAAATGCCCACATGGCACCAGATGGGTTAAAGCAGCATCCATTACTTTCTGATTGTATAGATTTTGAGGTTTGCGTTGTAGCTGCGACTTGTATCAGAAGAACAGGTGGGACATGGACACAGTCTCTAATCTCAGCTGTCACCTGCCGGTAACCCTACACCTGCCTGTTCCTAGAAGCCAGGTGATGAGTCCTTCTAGAAGCTTCCTTAGACAATACAGCAGCAGATGTTTACATAAGACACTCCCAAAACGTTGCCAGAAAGTAGAGGGTTAATTGTCATGTGCATCTATAACCACACACTACAGAAGCAACCTGTTTACACTTTGTTTAGATGTTGCAATATGGTTTTGTTTTGTTTGGTTTTTTTGCCATAATGGAAATTGAAACAAATTTGTAGCAGTTTTCTTAAAATCTCAACCAAAAATGACTTTGTCTATATATCCTATTCCTATTTTGAAGCTATTTTGCCGTTTACTACATATGTAATTGTTTATGTAGATGTTGTTTAAATAGAAGTTTGTTCTTTGTCCTTTCCAAAAAGAGGAAGGAAGATGTCTGTGATCTTCATGTTCTTTTTACCACTTCCCTGCCACAGTGAACTTTCACATACTTCAGTAAATGAAATCGTATTAACATGGATTTACTAAGGAAGAAACTAGGGAGCCTCAGGGCCGTGTTCACATGTGGTGGACTCTATACTAAATCCACATCTGCAGGATACGTTTGGAGATTTAGCTTCAGATGTTTTCCATTGCAATATATCGTAAAATAAAATTTTCAATTTCCATGGAAAACCCTTCCGGCAGTCGGAGAGGATCCTACCTAGGTATACACATTTGTGCTGCATTGTTGGGGCTCCAACCAATCCAGTGTGTGGCCTGCAGACAGGGAGTCCTCCATATTTCTGTATGATGCAAGGACTCCCATAATATGCACTGTGCTTGAACTATGGGATCAGACCAGCACACTGGTCCATTTCTATGGGCTGAACAAATACATGTGCAGGGAGCCTAAAGGCGCAACATGACACATATTTTTCACCCTTTGCAAAGCGTATAAATCTGCAGGTGTTTTTTTTTTTTTTTTTTTTTTGGCTGTTGGTTTGCTTTGCTCCATTCTCATTTTATTAGCATATTCTTTGGGAACAATCTCTACTAGTTTTAAACCAACCCTGTACCCAAACCCGAGCTTCTTTCAGAAGTACAAGTTTGCTCCACCACCAAAATGGCCCATGATTGGTGCTGGCCACATGCGGGCCAACGTGGCATGTGCACGCAAGTGCGTGCCACCATTTTGGAGGGGATCGTTGGAGTTGTTGAGGATTGGGGAGGATTAAACACTTGTCCTCCCCCCCTGCTCCCACAATACTTGTCTAGTGAGCAGGAAGGAAACAGGGGAGAGGATGAGATTGTGTAACATCCTGTAAAGCCATATCACAGAGGGGCTAGGGTAGCCCCTTATGCTCATTAACATTATTTTTAAAGTTGATTTTAGAAGGAAGGAGTCTATGGATAATAAATATAAGTTTACTATATCTATAAGTATTCTATAAGTAAGTGTCCCTGACTTATACTTGCTGTACATTTCCTTTGAGAGAACCCCCTATTTGCATGTTAATGGTATGTTAGTAAATGTAGCCTGTTTTTCAGGCTTTGTGGGGCCACTCTAGGATGTCTTATCTACTAAAAAGGTAACTGCTGGTCAATACACTCACATAACCTCTCTTCATTGACCCCCTCCTCTTACAGTTTACAGGATACAACATAGGTGCTATGTAACTAGACTGAGTGAAATCCTATCCTGCTCCAGTGCATTACATATGCTACAAAGATTAGTCCTGCTTCTTTTACTACTGAATGACATGGTGCTATAGTCCACGTTTTTAAAGAATTGTTACATGTTTATGAGAGGTTTGGAAGTTTGATATTTTTGTTGCAACTTTGCAGCATAGACCATACAACAGTAGGAAAAAAAAGAATAAAAAGCAAAAGTATTTAGATAAGTTCTGACAAGAGGCTGTAGATATAAGTTACAGATATAAATTACACGTGGAGTAAAGGCCATTTGATAACCATGATGTCATAAAGCGTTGGTCTCAATTTAGGAAGTTATCCACAGCCTATAAGATGAGGGATAACTTGCTAAGTTGGGACAACCCCTTTAATGGCCATTGGTAATTACTGTATATATTAGTGTGTGTGTGTGTGTGTGTGTGTGTGTGTGTGTATATTGTGTATATATATCTCTAACATCCTTGTACCATAATCCATCAAAACCTGAGCTTCATGTATTTCATTTAATTCTAGTCTGAGTCCTTTTATGTCATGATGAACAAGGGTGTAACTTGAAGCTGCTGGGACCCAATGCAAAATGTATAATGGGCCCCTACTATACTGGCAAAGGGACTTCTTGGGGGGAGGTGGGGGCACAGTTCTTGGCCCAAGTTGGACTTCGCCATGTCATCTGCTTACATTCGCTCCTCGTGAGGCTTTATATCTTATCATGTAGACATAATATTAGCTTGTCATCCTAAAACTAAGGGAAACCTTCTGTATGTGGCATATGTCTATTATGTGGGGTGTGACCATACAGTACGTAATTCGGTGAAAGTCAGTTGCTGGTCACAACTAAAGTAGTACGCTATACAAGAATCGCACGTCATGGCCGCAATACACACCGCTCTCAAGTGGCTGCCACATACTAGTCTTGAGTTTGCCCTCATGTTCAAGGGCTCTTTATTCATTCCTCGGCTCTGACTCATACAGTCCGCTGCCCAAACAAGTGCACTTTTGCCAACTTAGTCTTACGTCAACTGAGATGCCTCCACCTCGATTGTGGCCTAATGTAACTTTTTTGCCTCTCATGAGAAGCATAATCTGCTACGATGAACTTCTAGTGGAATGGTATCTCATCCAAGGACACCAGTCTTAGGTGCCAAGTAGTCAACATGCAAATGTTCTTTGCAGGGTACAGTTCTTGGGACACAAAGTACAAATGTTCCCAGAAGAACAGTAAGGGCATATTTGTCCTCAAAATTAGGTTCTTATTTTTAGATTTCTACAGATTTGGGACCACTGTATTAATACATGTACATCCTCAGTTTTCCTTCATTTAAGTTCTCGATGGGTGCCACAGGGCAGCGGGATGAGTGAATAGAGATGTTGTCTTGGTTATATCACTATTTGGAACTATTCATATCATCAGTCACCAGCTTTTCCCCCTTTGAAAGATGAAAACTGGCGTATAAGCTGTGATTTAGTTGCAATTCCCAGAGCCTAATGATGGATCCCGACAGTGTGTGTTAGATCTGCCCCATAATGTCCTTTCCAGAATTTCCTCTTTTATGCAAAATGTTGCCCATGTACATAGAAAAAAAAAAATCTACTCAAGTCTTTTGAAAATGACCAGAGAAGAGCAAAATTTGCCTGAGGCGGGTCAAGTTTAAAGGCTGACACGTTAAAGGAGTGTCACTACGGAAGCCCCTGTTTTTGGTTGTATCTCATCTTTCCAAATCAAACTTGTTGTTCTTCAAGCTACAAAACTGGACATACAGGTGGGAATTGAAATTTTTATCTGCAGCTCAACTATGGCTTTAACTTCCTGAATTTCTGCTTCTATAGATGACAAAACCACAAGCCCCATGTGGTCTAAAAGATTAGACTTTTATCCTTAATATGGCACCAAAAGTTTTCCAATGTTTCTAGGCCCTATAGAACTGAAGATATGAAGTGCTGCTTCTGCTGTAGCCTCTATACTTGACTCATTCTTTGGCAACTCATGTCTCTTCTCTGCTTATAAGACATTGGAGTAAATTTTTATAAATCTGTAAGTGAATGAGATTTCACAGAAGAGGGAATTCTAAAAAGGGCATTTACAGTAATACCCTACCTGAGGGGGCTGCTAATTTACTGGGTAAAAGATGGTGACTGGTTCCCTTTAAGTAAAACACATTGGGGCACATTTACTTGCCTCTCCCGTTGCCGCTAGCTGCGATTCACTAAGATCATGAGTTCAATTTCCTGCATGTGTCGCTTCCCCGCTGAGGTCCGCCGGAGTTCACCATCTTCTTCCCAGTACATGTAAGTGCTGATCTTGCGACACAATTTGGTTTTTAAATTCCGCAGTTTGTCCGAATCAGTCGGGTTGTCTGACGCCCATGCCCCCCGATTTGTGTCGCATGCAAGCCAATGCGCCACAATCCGATCGCGTGCTGCAAAAACCTGGGGCAATTCAGGGCAAATCGGGAAAAAAAAAACCAAAACCTGACGGAAATGTGTCCGATGGACCCTTGGTAGATGTGCCCCATTGATTTATTGAAATGTCTGTACACGCTAATTGTCTTGGATGTTGATTCAGAATCAAAGTGGGAATAGCAACCTTTTCCTTTAACAAAAAAAATAAATAAATTAATTAAAACTTAAATTATGCAAGAAAATACCATGAGTTATAAAGTTAAATACACAATCTGGGAATGTTGTCACATGCCAGATAACCTGCTGTGGGTTTATTGGCAGAGGGTAGCACATGTGTCAGGGACACGTGAATTCTCCTGTCTTCTCTCTAGAACACCTTGTTAAGGACATGTATTGTTTATACGGGAAGGCAAATGAGTAGCTGCGTAACCCCTGGGGTCTTCTTTTGATTTTAGGATGTAGCTAGAATGCTTCACTTATGGGTAGCATGGGAGCAGCAAACAATTAAATGAACAGAATTAGTTTGGTCGCAGCTATACTTGACTTTTGTTTTGAATGTTGTTCGTTGTCCCTTTTGGGTGTGGAACAGAAAGCTGGGGTGGGGTTTTATGGTACCTTCACAGGCTGTATATTACATGCAGATTTCTGTAGTATATGAGGTTTATGGTGATGCCATAGATATATTGCAGAACAAAACTGCAGCAAATAAGTGACATGTCATTGCTGTGAATCATGGTGGTGAAATTAAATGTTGCAAAATCCCGGCACTACATGCATTGTAGGATGCATATAATGGCTGGTACTTGGTGCTTGTGTTATGGGTGCAGGATTATCCCTCAGGTTAATCCAATATATGTGTAGATTTCATGTGTGTGGATTGGACTCACATTAGAAGGGTCTGAACTTTCTATAGAATTCTCTGTATTTCTTCTTATTATAATATTTTTCTAAAAGATTAAGATTTGGTACATCTGTCATGATCACATGGGTTGTATTTACATCTCTCTCCTAAATTCCTGAGGTAGGTGGTGGGGAGAAGGTTAATAAATAACAAGCATACCTCCAAAATGAGGCATTCACCCGTCAAATGGTCATATTTCTGCTATCTCCTCTAAGGCATGTTGTATATTGTGGTGCCAAATATTCACGAAATGGACGCGCTGTACTATGTTTTATGTATACGCCTCTAGCAGAGCTTGGCATATCCCTATTTCTGGCCTTACTAGAATCCTAGTGGTGCACTACATGTACCACGAGTCTTCACGGAGCACTACAGGTATCAAATCAGTGATCACTAAATATTTGGCCACACAAGCTTTTTGGGGCAACGTCATAACCTCATAACCTAGATGTAACCTCTGGCATAAGGTCTTTATGGCAGTTATGTAATATGCAGTATATGCGGATACCTTTTAAGCCGGGACAGAAATAGTAAAATTTCTCCATCTTTTCCTCATGGGTTTGCAGATCTGGATTATAGGCTTAATGCACAGTAGTCAGCTGAAACCGCCACAATGGATCCATTATGAATGAGATCTCCGAGGCTTAACCCGAGCATTGGCTGTTTTCTAGTTTTTCTTTTATTTAGCTGCTTACTAAGTTCTGACCTATTATTATGTAGGGCACACTTTGAGGATGGAGCCACGCGGATCAGATATGCTTCTGAATTCCTGCCAGGCCTTTTCCATGCATATTTCCATGAGCTTCCATGATTAAAAACGAACATAAAATAGCTTTGGCCGAAATAGAAGATATGCAAAGCTTTATCTGTATAGATATTGGTGCTGGGGAGCTACTGATTCCAGGTATTGGTCCTCCATATGAAACATTTCTGAAAGTTTACATGGGTTAACCAGCTATAGTGACCTGCCATGTATCCTTGACTTGTGCAGTATTGGACTGGCCCAACATAGAACCATAGGCTCCTCTGGTGGGCCCAGGTTTTAACCCATGACCTCAGTGAACCTCAGTGGTACAGCAGAAGACAACCCAATTTACAAGCTAGTAGGGTCTGAAGATGGATGACAGAGGGTGAACCCCGGAATAACTTTCTGTTGAGCCCAAATCCTATTCTCACTCTGGGTAAATGTTATTTTTTAGGCTCTGGTAAACTGTTGTGTATAATTTGGAATTGTATGAGCAATTCTTATTTTTTTTCTTTACCTACCCTATATAGAAATCCTTTTGTAAGGCCTCTTTAATGGGTCGTATGTTGATTTATGGAGTAGCTTCCTTCAAATGTAGGGACTAAAGAGGCAAACCTTCTGGGTAAGATGTATAACCCCCCCCCCCCCCCCCCAAGCCTTTTTATGCTCTTTTAAAGGCAGAATTGTTAATCCCAGACTTGTACCCATTTCCTTGCTCCACTATAACCTGAAGGGAGCATCATGCAGCTGTATAGCGATTATACTAGCGCTTCTACAACCTTCGCCTGGCCTCGGATTCTCTACATTATGACTGCAGAGGGACGTGGGACCCGTATGTGTTTACATATAGCCTCCCTCTGGCACCCGGCCAGTACCGCTCAGACTTTTCTTAGAAATGTGTTTCCAAGTAATGTTTATGGGACAGAGGATATCGCATAGTAAGAGGACCTTTCCCTCACATGCAGCACTTTGCTGCATTATCTGTGTTTGCCTTGTACCTTATTCTGTGCTATTTCTGCACACAAGCTTTCTTTTTATATTGGTAGATCATTAACTGGTTATGAAATACTATTGTTGTGTGTGTGTTTTGTTTTGTTTTGTTGTTCTCCATTTTGTGTAGGAACCCCACATGTTAAGTTCTGATCTCATTTTGGACTGTCAGATCAACTTGTTCATGGCTTGCATAGGGTTTCTGAAGTTTCAAATTTTTTATGGGTTGATTTTAACTTTGTTGCAGAAACTAATGTATTTGATTTATTGATGTGCATCAGTTCTAAGTGAGATCATATTATACAATAAATGCTGCAGCTCTATATTTGGGTATCCGCACATGTTGCAGAATGGCTGTGGAACTTACCCTAGCGATAATCTCATAACCTGTTTATGGCAGGTGATTTGCAAAGGTTGAAGGACCACGACTTTAAAATGATCTGTCCTTATTTGCAGTGAATCAAAAATCAACTGCAGGCTTTTTCCTGCAAAGTGTATATGTGATTGCCATTATGGGCAGCATGGTGGCTTAATGGTAGCATTACAGCCTTGCAGTGCTGGGGACCTGGGTTCAAGTCCCAGGGTCAACATCTGCAGAGTTAATGTTCTCTCCGTGTTTGCCTGGGTTGCCTCCGGGTCCTCCGATTTCCTCCCACACTCCAAAACATACTGGTAGGTTGATTAGATTGTGAGCCCCATTGGGGACGGGGACCGATATGGCAAACTCTGTGCAGCACTGCGTAATCTGTGTGCGCTATATGAATAAAGGAATTATAATAATATTCATACACTACATTGATACTGCATTAGGCTGTGTAATGCGCAGGTACTCTTAGGTAACCCTTATTTTTCACTTGAAAGTTGATTGCCAATGGTTAGTATATTTCAGATTTCATCCTTGTTTTGTGAATGGGGTGGGTCTTGCCTTAAATACACAAATAGATCTGCACAATCCATGGGTAGCGGAAGTGATGGAAATGGGAGCAGCTGACAATATGGACAAGTCTTCCCAATTTTGCAGCCTTGTTGTCTGGTCCTAGACATCTATTTGTTTAAAGGTCAGTGACCTAAATGTAAGCATTTCCACACTGAAGGGTGCACATTAGGGGAGGGGTGATAATCCTAATTGCACACTAAGCACAAGTGTTACATTAATTTTTATAACTCTCCATAAACCTTTTTTGGGTAGTAAGTTGTACTGTACAGCAGCAATGCTGGAAATTGGTGTCCTGATCATATTGCTGTTGTCCTGTACAAGGGTACACGGTGTTATTTACTCTCTGTAAAATCATCTCTAAATATTCCAGAGTCTATTCTACAGATCCCCATCCCACCATGACCAGCATGATAAGCTGTCACAGGGGCTCATGCTGGAAAGCTGCCTGCCCTTTGCTCAGACATGGAGGGCGGCCAATTCCCTAGCACAACACATTGCTGGCTAGCTGTAAATGTTGCAGGATTAAAACCGGTTTTGGCAAATTTAATGTGCACTGATTTGTGCCCCCCCCCCCTTCTCCTTTCTGTTGCTAGATTTCAAGCAACATACACTTATACGAAGTCCCTGATGCTTGTATAGACCTCCCACGTGAGTCCTTATAAGCCATATTATACAAGGTCACCAATGACCATGTTTATGGACCTCACGTGCATTATGCAGGGACAAAAAAATGTGGTGATCTGCAATTATTTGGAAAGGTGGTAGACAACATGTTCTCATAGAACATTATCACGTAGATCGTGATGGAGGCTTCACCATTTGCACATGACTGGAACATCAGACACATGACAATTGTTGAAGGGTGCACATTGCAGAGAGAGCAGTGTCACATTTACAGCAGTCGCTCCGAGGACGGGGGCATTGCTGGCCTCCAGCCTAGTCTTCTATGAACAAGTCCAGGCCTGTTGTGTAGCGTGACGAGGTTTCACCCAGTACATTATCTGTTTCTGTCTTTAATGGCGATTTGCTGAATTCACAAAGAAGCAAAACCAACCTCAATTGAGATCCGGGATGCAGAACTTTTCTAGCCGAAATCCATAAGGCTGCGATTTAACCTTAAACCTTCATATACCAAGAATGACCCTTCTTGTCTAGATGCAGGACAGGACTCCAGGATGGATGAGACTGCATCCCTGTAGTGTGTCAGAAACCAAAAATACAATACTGTTTCCTATTAGTCTTTGTTCCCATCATCCACCACTTTCAGACGTGGGAACTGTATATGATCAGGTTGTTGCACCCACTGTTCTAGATCGTCTTGGTATCAACCATAGGGGATGTTAAATTTGTGTAGCCACTTGATCTATTGGATGTAATAGAAAGAACCCCACACGTGTGCAACCGTCGTCCCTGAGCACCACATTTATGTGCACCTCATATCTTACGTGTTATGCTTTATATACTCTTCCACGTCGTTGGGTAGGATAGTGTCTGTGTTCCCAAAATAAAGGATTGAAATGGATTGTATAACAGACCCGTTAATATGGTAAGCTTGCTGGGAATAGGGCGGATTACAGAACATTCTTTCCCAGGAGAAAATGTATGAAAATTGGGCAAAAGTTCCCAACAACAACACGAGAGGTTGTGCTATCACATGGATCGAATATTTATTCCAACCCTCTGTGAACTATGCTGAGGCCAAAAATGTATCTGGTTTTAGTATTTCGCCATTGATGTGTGTAGAATGATCGGAAACCGCCTCCAGTAAATATCTTGCGTTGGGCTAATGTTTGGCATCTGACATGTGAGAGCCGTCATTGCGGCTACATGTATTGACGATCTGGTTTGAAAGGGGGGAGGGTGTTTGATTTTGATGAACCCATTGCATGAAATTACACAAGATTATTACATTATAGAAGTTCTCAATTATCTAGTTTTCTGCTTTTTCTTGTGTATTGATTTGTGAATTAATTTTTGTCTTCCAGGAGAGGCGGGCGCAAACATTATTGAGGTCTCCAAGGAGGCGAGAAAGCGATTCTTGGGTCCCCTGCATCCGTCATTTAATCTAGTGAAGATTATTAGGAACTGTCTGTACAAGACTTTGCCAGACGATGCACATGAGCACGCTACTGGAAGGCTGGGGATATCCCTGACCCGAGTGTCTGATGGGGAGAATGTGCTGCTTACACAGTTCAACACCAAGGAAGAGCTTATACAGGTAATGCAGTTATACATTGGCATCAATCGTTGTCTCTAGTAGAACCTCTAGTGTGGTCACAATGTAGCTGCGCAGGGAAAAACTTTGACATGTTAAACCAGATTTGCATCCCCTTTAGTCACTGTGTAGACCATTGTTTTGTAAGGTATAAATACCAGATAACTACGTAAATTAACAGTCGTAGAGCGGATTAAGAAATTCGGCCTTTAGATCTTTTGCAGGGTTGTCTGGATTAAAGGACATCTACCATCAGTAAATCTTATAGTAGATGTCCCAAACTTACCGTATTTTTCGGACATCGCATCATCAATAAATGCCTGCTAAAACGTCTAGATTCATATATAAGGCGCACCTGATTATAAGTATGAATGACCAGCAGGTGGCAGACCTGTGCACAGTTCAAGGCAGCTGTTGTTTGTAAGTATGGTTTATATATAAGGCGCACCTTTTGATTTCTGAGAAAAACAAGGATCAGGATTTTTTTTCGTGCGCCTTATAGTCCGAAAAATATAGTACTTGCTCGTTCTAAAAACCTTAAAGATATTCACATGTGCCAGAGGTGCTCAGGGCTACATCACCCGAGTGCCTCGGATTCCGAGTGACGTTTGGACGCCTCCATGTGTTCATGGTGCCTGGCCCCTGGTGCCATGAACACACAGGGAGTGCGCATATATAAGCGGGGCCGAGAGGTGCTCAAGTGACATAGCCCTGAGTGTCTTTGGTTCATTTGAATATGTATATATTGGTTTTTATTTTTTTTTATTTTTTTTGGGGGGGGGGGGGGGGGAACAACTACCATCCAGTAAATCTGATGGTAGATGTCTTTAAATGCAAAGCTTTAATGTACATTACCTGACCCAATATCCTGATATTGCACAGTCTGTTGTCAGGTGATGTGCCTCTTATGCTGGTCACTACCGCAGCCTGTTAGTCAGTAAACAACACATCGCCAGGCATTAACCAAACAGGGTCCGCAGGAGCCTGGGCAACTTGTGAATTTTTTTTTCGAAAAATTTTAACTCTGTTGCATTGGACAACATTCTCTCTAGCGCATCCTAATGAAGAATATGCTCCTACAGACTTATGATTGCAGGTTTTCTTCAGAGACTACGCCTGATATAATTGTTGGGGATAAATAACTGTTATTTCCTTGAATAAAATACTATCCCCTTATGGATATTCTAACTCATCCGATTCTTCCTGTCTTTCAGGCTTGTGTATGCAGTACATTCATACCTGTATACTGCGGACTTATCCCTCCATGTCTACAAGGAGTGGTGAGTATGAGCTTTTATATTATATTGTATGATGACTTAGGCCCGTTCCACACTTGCAAGTGTGATGCGAGTTCAACGTATGCTGCACGGACCGCACGGCCCGACCTCTGCAAACCGGAACGGAACTCAGCATGTCAGTTCCGTTCCGGTTTGCAGCGCTCGGGCCTTGCAATCCGGGCAGCATGTGTTGCGAGTGTGATGCGAGTGCAACTTATAATGGGACAGGAAGCGAAACTTTGTGGTTCAGGGATATTGCAGAATATCATTGAGGACGCCAAGTCCTATGAGCTGCTGTTTATTACCTGGGCTGATTTAATTACATTTGTAAATGACTAATTTTCCACAGGGATTTTTACGCATAGAATTGATTATATATTGCACTTCAATATTTTCTATAAGAATCCCCACAGCCCTATCAAAAGGTAAACCGTGCAATGATCTGTAGGAAATCCTATATTGAAACAAAGTTTTTATTTTTTATTAATAACACATTCCCCCCCAGGTCCGCATATTTAATAAAAGGTAAACACAATCCTTGGGGCACATGTACTTACCCGTCCCGAAAGTGCATTGTCCAATGTCCGACCAGAATGCACATCTGCCGCGGTTCACGTAGATCGTACGCCCAATATCCTGGATGTGTCGCTTCCCCACTCAGGTCCACCGGAGTTCACCTTCTTCTTCTTCCCGGTGCTTGCGACACAAATTGAATGTGTTGCATGAAAGCCACAATCCGATCACATGCGACACAATCCCCTGTTAAATACCTCTCACAGCCTTGCAAAACCTGAAAATGACAGGAAGTCTGACGGAAATGCGATCCGCGGACCCTTAGTAAATAAATTAAAAATGGCAAGTTTATGTCATTACTGTATCAGGACCCAGGTAAACCTGCTCTTTACAACTAGTTGTATGAGAGGCAATGATATGGTTAAAGTGCACAGTGTCAGTAGCCATAATGCTGAGTGGTTGTCATTTATGTGAACATGAATGTGCCAGCTCCGTGTCTTTTATGGTTCTGTGCACGGCTGATGAGAACGCGGTATGACAAGTTATTTCTTAGTCATTGCGCTTCAACCATTATTACTGTCATTTCTAATTATTTCCACATGAAACGGAGATGAAGCTTTTTACTCATCAACAGCTGCTCCCCATGACATGAGAACCTCTCTTTTCAGGCTGGATACCTACATTATAGATAGTTGGGATCTCACTCATGTTTTATTGTTGGTGGACAATGCATGTTCTAGGACAGTGATGGCGAACCTTTCAGAGACCGAGTGCCCAAACTACAACCAAGACCCACTTATTTATCGCAAAGTGCCCGCACAGAAATTTCATTTGTGATTTATACTCCCTTCTCTGTCATTGATATCAGCACCCTGAGGACACCAATAAAGCAGAAAATAGAAGAAATTTGGATGATGATTGTAGCTTCCTTCCAGGGTCCCATAAACAGGAAGAATTGTCCGGGCCGGAGAAGTAGCTACAATGATAATCCAGATCTGTCCACACCTTCCCATTCCTCCAGTAGTCCAGGTAGTCCTGTCACTTTAAAATAGCTCTGTACACAGCAAGTCCTGGGCTGTCTGGGACTGCAGGAAGATACCTGGAGTCATCTCTGGTGAGGGCCTGGGTGCCCACAGAAAGGGCTCTGAGTGCCACCTCTGGCACCAGTGCCATAGGTTAGCCATCGCTGTTTTAGGATTTCTCCATCATTGCACTACTTGTCTCCCTAGTAGAAGAGTCCTAAATTAGGGGGCCATTAAGGCATTTATACTGATCTACATATTTTTTTTTTTTTTTCCTAACCATCTCAATGCCTTCTTGTTTCAGAGATATGTCGACGGTGGAATTTCCGATAACCTCCCTCAGTACGAACTGAAGAATACAATCACTGTCTCGCCCTTTTCAGGCGAAAGTGATATTTGTCCACGTGATGCCTGCACCAACATCCACGAGCTCAGAGTCACAAACACAAGCATCCAGTTTAACCTCAGTAATTTGTACCGACTCTCCAAAGCTTTGTTCCCTCCAGAACCTCAGGTACTAGGGGTGAAATGTGTGGTATGATTTGTGCATGTGATATGTTTAGGATGGAAGGGACCAATGCACCCAGTAGGGTAATTGCCTTTAACTCCAACTCTTTGGCCACATTTATACTCTTTTTAGAAACACAAATCAAACGCTGCATGGGTGAACTTCTCCTCATCACAATTGCGTTTAGACCTAAACCATTGCGATCTGGAAACTGCAACATATGTTTTGTATTGTTTTACTCATGAAACACGTCTTTCCAATTTGCAAGCCAAGTTTAAACGCATCTGCAAGTTCTTCCCCGGCTGTGCTCTAAACACATTTCAAACACCGCATTCAATGTGGCCTTTGTATTCTTTAGTGGGTGCCACCTCCTCTGAATCTGACTTAGTTGATATCTTCTCTCTGGTGCCCCTAATACCATTCCTACAATGTCATTCATTTCGGCCTTCTGTGGTCTAATGGGTGTATACGGGAGGTCTGCTCCAGCTAATGATTACCTGTCTGATGTTGGCGTGCCCAATTTGGATATTGGGTAGTGAAGCTATTTTAATCAGTGTCTACTGTCAAATGGGTGGTCTGGACTGAGAACATAACTCAAAGCTCCACCCATCTGTCAGATAGGAGTGTATTCACAGTAATTAGTCAGGAAGGGTGGAGACCATATGAGAAAAAACAGTGTGTCATAATCTGTAGGGTGGCACCTATTAATGGGTGCAAGGAATCGGGGATTGTGGAGAAGTTGACCGGTTCTATTTAAACTGTGCTTTACTGCCACCTAGAGGTAGAAAATGGACATGCATTCTATATAGCTGAAGGAACGTATTCTAGCACCATATACGCATATGTCTTGGTTGCAACTTTTTTACTAAAAAATACATATGTTGTTTGAAAATTTAATACAAAATTCATTCTGTAGCCATTATTTATAAAAATAGATGGCATAGCTCATAAGGTAAAAATGCTAAGCACTGTATCCCAAATAGTAAGTGTAAGTATAAAGTGATGTATAATGGGTATAAATTGCATGTACAGATAAAACACTAGATAAAATATCAAAACTTTACTTTATAAATCATTTAAAACAAATATAATGCCACCAATAGCTCATTCATTACACTGGGGAAATGCAGTGCTGTGATGACATGGTAATGTACTGCCTATCCATGTTGGTAAATCTTGTCCAATATTTGTAGAATAAAAATAGTGAAGGAGCACCTTCTGCTGGATTATAAAACAGGGGTTACCTCATCTGTAACATTGTCCTGAGTAATGTAAACCGCTGCCGTGGATCAGTAAAGAAGTGGTATTTGCAAATTTGGAGCAAAAGGAGGGAAAATAATGGAATGGCTAGACTAAATAAATGGTGAATTATCGGATACTAAGCTGATAAGTGAGGGTCTGCAGGGACTAACGCTGATCACAAGAACAGACCTCCAGCAATCAGAACAGGGGTCCCATTGTCACTAATTGTTGGAGCGACAGGTAGGGTGTGCATCAATAGTATGGGAGCAATGGAAATTGCCAGACACCATGCTCAGCTATAGACTCTCATAGGTAGTGAATGGGAGTGCCGGAGATACCTGAGCGCTGTGCCATCTGACACTTCTATACTCCCAGGACACATGCTCAACCTGCTGCTCCATCACTGTGACCTGTGGATGGGAGACGACGTCCAAATTTGGGGAAAAATCCCTTTTAAGTATGGATTGCATATGTTGCTTGGTAAATATTTAGCCGACTGTTATACATCACTTGGCACCAATTCTTTCTCACAGGCGTTGCAATGTAGGCATTATCAAAATCTCGGATGTTTTATAATTGGTACGAGTTTGTGCACAAGGCAGGGGTGATCCCGTAATAACCTGTTATTTACCTCTGTAGGTTTTGAAGGACATGTGCAAGCAGGGCTACAGGGATGCTCTACATTTCCTAAAGAAGAATGGTATGTACATATAAGTTTACAGTCATGTTTTATGAATTATTCATCAATCTGAGCTACACAATATTAAAGAGGTTTTCCACCTCTGAGTAATTGATCGATGAAACACACATTTTGCTTCTCCTGTGTAAAAGACAATTAGTTTCATGGCTTGTCCACCAGGATTTGGTTTTGCGGCCACCTTGTGGATCTTATTTATTAGGGCCATAACTCATCTTGTGTGTGTTTTTTGTATGGTTTGTGTTTTTTCTTTTTTTTTTCTTCTTACCAATCCAATGGGGCGTATTTACTAAAGATCCCACGGCTGCATTTTCGTCAGGTTTCCCGACTTTTCGTGGATTGCGCCAGGGATAGTGTCGCATGCGATCGTTATGTGTCGCAATCGCACCGGCTTTCGCATGACACAAATCGGGGGGCGGGCCGTCGGACAACGCACAGGATTTAACATTTAAAATTGTGTCGCAAGCCAAGCACTTGCATACACCAGGAAGAAGGTCAACTCCGTCGGACCGACACATGCAGGATATTGGGCGCACGCTTGTATTGTATCGAGGCAGACTTCATCCTCATTGGACATTCCGGAACGGGGATCGCGACATGGACAGGTAAGTAAATCTGCCCCATAATGTCCATTAATTATCATTATAATTACATTGTTGGTGTAAAAGGCTCTTAACTGATCTGCCAGTAAAGCATACTAACTATTCATAACTTATTGTCACTCTCATTATTTGAGTGACAATTTGATCACTACATTTATTCTTGATGAAAAGTGCTTGTGCTGGGGAAGACTGGGGAGGTTTTGGCATTGATAATGGGAATCGTGGGGTATATTACTTTATAATTCACCTACGCCTTCTCTCCATAGGGCTATTGAACCGTCCGCAGCCTATGAGACACCTGGCCTTGCCCCTACCAGACAATCGCAATGAAGAGAGAAGTGACGGAGAGGAGCAGCCGGCAATGATCGCTGTAGCTGAAGAGGCCGAGCAACATGTATTTGAACATCTTCCTCAAAGACTAAACCAAGGTGAGAATTCTGACTGTAAGAACAAGTACTTGTCTAGTCACTGCTGTTCTCAATGTACTCTGATCACTAATGTTTTCTGTAGAGCCTGAATGGCGCGTGCTATACATCTCTGTTGCATATGCAGTATATGGAGTTGTTTAAGGAGCTGAGCCTGCTCAATACTCCATGGATTGTAGCAGTTACACAGCTGATCCCTGCTTGCAATGCCTGACATAAAGTTAATCTCTTAGATGCCACATTCAATTTTAACCACCGCAAATACGGAGGGGGAAGACTACCTCTGTCAGTTGATTTTCCTCTGCTGTGACCTAACTGTGTGAAGCTGGGGTGGTCTGGCATACAGTTACAGACCTAGTGCTGTGCCAAACTATTAGTTTCACTTGGTTAAACTGTTGTCTGCCCATGTATTATAAAGTAGGTTTAAAGCTGTTAAGCTGCAACGACCTTATTTATTTTTGGATCAGGGACCACTGACCGTCTCTTCTTCCTTTTCCAGCTCTTTTGGAGGCCTGTAGTGAAAAACGGAGTGTATACCTATCCATATCCAACCTGCTGCCTGTACGTCTGGCATCAGCCTTAATGCTGCCATATACTTTGCCACTGGAATCTGCAGTGTCCTTCACTGTCAGGTATGAAACGGATTATGGGTTACAGATGGCATTCGGTTTTACATGTTCTAAAGCTTTACAAATATTCTGTACTCCTTTACATCGCAGGCTTCTGGAATGGCTCCCTGATGTCCCAGAGGATATCCGATGGATAAGGGATCAGACGCAGAAAGTCTGTCGCTATGTCCTCAGGAGAGCAAAGAAGAAGCTGGGGAGCCATATATCAGCCAGGTATACATTATTGTATTCTCTATTATATAGTACAATGGAGTGGGGAACGCATAAAAGAAAGTTGCTTAGTGTTACTTTGGTTGGATGTATAAATACAGTGAATAATTAATGGGGGTTACTCCCCAGAGAAACTATTACAGGCCAGGCTGCCAGGGAAATCTGTTCATCTCTTTGGGTCACTCTAGTGGTACTTTTGGGAATGACGAACTAATATAAGAAAGGTCACTGTGCAACAGAATGAGACCATTATATGAACGCGCTGTCAAAAGGGGGGTTCCTGGTATGATTCCACTATGATTTTAATGGCTGAAGTTACAACTTGCATGTAGGCAATCGTTCTGTACCGAATTCCCCTAACAACCATTCAGACAGGGGACACTCCAATCCTGCCCCCAACCACCCTTCTATCACCTGTCCTGCAGGTGACCATCCTTTTTTTTTTTTTTTTTTTTTTTTTTTCCTGGACCAGCCTTCTGACTATCTTTTAAAAGATAAAGCCAGGGGGGAAATGTGTTACATCAGAAGTGACTTTGGACATCTGGTAGCAGTCCATTGTCTAATTTCTTCTCCCCATGGACAAAAATAAAATTAGAGATGAGCGAGCACTAAAATGCTCGAGTGCTCGTGTTACTCGGGTCGAACTTTTCCCGTTGCTCGAGTGCTCGTATCGAATAACGAACCCCATTGAAGTCAATGGGAGACTCAAGCATTTTTCACTGAAATAACACATTGAAAGAACACTAAAAAAGAACACGTTGCAGATGTTTGCAGATGTTTTCACTGAAAGAACACATTGAAAGAAAACTAATACTCTAATACTCGAACGAGCATCAAGCTCGGACGAGTATACTCGCTCATCTCTAAATAAAATGCATTTTTATCTGAACTGAGCATGCATGTGTACAGGGGAGTCAGGAGTAATAGCCGCGGCCTGAATGAGTGTGCAGCAGACAGCAGTTGAAGGTTTGTATAATACAGATCTAAAGTGTAGTGACCAAAAGTAGGTAGATAAAATAGAATGATATTGCTACAAAACTCAGCCCCTTGTTCTTAAATGTAATTTCCTGTAATGGGGAGAGGCGTGTATTAAGCGAGCACAGTGATGTAAGCTTGTTAGCTTTAGCCATGTAATTAGCTGAAAACATGGGTTTACATTGTAAGGAAGGGATCAAATAAAGGGACAATTGAATGTAATTGCAGCAGTTACATACAATCTGCAGACTGTGTGCAGCAGGGAAAAGATTAGCAATTCTGCTTTAAGGTGAATTTGCTTGGTCTAAAGTTTGGTTTGATGGCCACATTTTATATATTCAGAACCCAATTCAAGCACAGTAGGGAGGAGATCGTACTGAACTCAAATGCATTTAGATAGAAACTCTTGCGTTTGGAAATGAGCAGCAGTACAAAACACGAAATGCTCATTAAAGAAGGCAAATGCTGTGGTCTAAACACCCCTGCGTTCAGGAGCAGCTCCGACACAATTCAATGTGAATGCAACCTAAAAGTATCTTTAGAATTTTAGAATACATATAGACCATGTATTACAATTGTGTGTGTGTGTGTGTATATCTAGTATAGCTTGTATTTTGACACCAGGATTGCAACCACCCTTTTCCATGACACTTATGTTGTGCTGCTACATACTCTGCAGTTAGTTCCATATCTTTCTGGAACTGAATACCAGAATCTTGGATGCTCATGTTCTGTTCTTATAGTGTGTAGTTATTAGTACATTGCATTGAATGTTTAAAACTGGTTTTAATTGGAGTTTTGCAAGGGTTGTGGACCTTCTTAATAAACTCTATTATTGTATGATTTGCCTTCTGTTTCAGGTTATACTACCACTTGGAGCTGAGAAGATCACAAAGCCTTCCTGTCCCATTGGTTTTTGGCACCGCTGAGTCTTTACCCAGGTGGATTAGGAGCAGTGCCTCCTTAATGGACATGGTGCAAAAATGGGAGGACTATCAAAGACAATTGATGCCAGGACTCTTCTGTATTAACGTGGACATGCAGGCTACACTCTACCACCAACAAGCACAACAGCCCCAGCTCTCCATGGACCCCAACAGCCTCCTGATGGTGGAGGTGACCAAAGCTGATGTCTCCGACACCTCATGAAAACCACATTTGGCTTGAAGCTGTGTGTGTTTGCATTAGGACTGTATCTCTTATGGGGTCTCCTTATAGAGTGATTGGACCATTGTCATTTGTGGATGTTTGACCAACATTTAATGGACTCTTATTTAATTTCATGAGCATCTGTAACCTTGGGAGTGTTGGGAAAAGTTCTGAATGCTCCATGGTAACGATGAACACATCAGGCCAGGATACAGGATAGTATTGAACAGTATTATTAGAAAGTAGAGGTGTATAATGTAGGGAAAACTTTGGGTCTACCAACACATGAGGAGCTCTAGAGTCCCCCACATTTACATTTATCTCAGACCGCATTAATTCAGTACATTATAAATCCACTGTTACCATACGGACAGTGTATGGTATAGGTGGCCATTATACTGCCTCGTCTGGAAGCTCATTTCCTGGACAGCTGCCCATAGATCCCAGTGCAGAGGCCTTGCCGAATTACAGTTTATAAGGATAACATGTGGAATCTTTATCCTGCAATATTTAAACTTAAACAATTCAATTTCCACCAGGAACCCAGTTGTGAGTGGGAAATTTCTTTTACTTTTAGTTTCTCAGAGTATAAGGTGTCCTGCACATGAATGTGTGCAAAGCTTGGACACGAACAAGGGAGTCTGTGTCATGGGCCGTTGTCAGTAGAAAATAGCAGGGATAGGACCGACTCTAGAATTTGCAATTCAGTCAGCTCGTACACGGGGCCTTGGAAACCACATCCATGTGTATGAGGCCATAGAAGTGCATGGGGCCGCGTGCTAGCCACATTTAAATCCTGCTTTACAAATCACTTTACATAATGTTGCCCATTGTGGATTATAGTATTTCTATATGATCTATATCTAGTATTTCCCATATTTTGACACTAGTAGTTGATGAATAGACTCTAGCGAGTCACTACAATGGAATTCATTGGAAATAATGAGAATAAGGTAGCGTGGGGGTAGGACAACACTCCTGTATTTGGGTAACTATATGTTCAAGAAAAGGATTTGCAAGTGATCATTTTGGTAGTTAGAAGGATAAGGTAAAGTTTTCATAGTTGGGACTTGTGTTATCAGGTTTAACCTGGAGTTCAGTATCTGAAGATGATGGCCAAGGCAGATGGTCTTCTGCATGCTCTAGATGATATACAGCACTGGCCTCTTACTTGTGACTAGTAAAAATGTTAGGAAGCTTCTTGTAAGTGCCGAATGTGTCAGGGAAATAAGTAATGGAGAAGTAACTGAATCGAAAGTAGAGTCTAGAATCCTTGCCTCCTGATCTGGTTCTACACTGCAGGTGTATTATGCTATTGTATGGATTTTCATCGCACCAGGACAGCCACTTTATAAACCTGGTGCGGTGCCCAGCTGACTGGCATTGGCATCTCCAATCCTAGATGAAGCTGCATTTAAAATACTCGTCTATTTAGTACATGGAAAGCAGATGTGCCATTGTAATGCAGGGTGGATGATAGAAGTAGCCCACTCTTATAGGACCTATAGACATGGTTGTCCCCATTAGACATCCTCTATATCACGTTATTATAAGTTCTATTTAAAACACCGCACTGTATTTTTATAAAGTTTGTGCCATAAATGTTCAAATCACATTGACCTCCCTTGATCTAGGGAACTGTGGCTTGTACTTCTTACGGTAAGGTTATATAACTGGAATAATGATCCGTATTAGGAGCACACGTGTTATTTTTTTCCTCTATTAATTTATTATTTCTATTGTGTATAGCATTGTATCTCGTGTATATTATGTTATGTATGTTTGTGCTTCACTTTCTGACCTGCGATGCCTTCTTTATAGCAACATTTAAATATATTTTACATCTTTTGGGTGATGCTTAGAGAATAACCCAAAAGATTTCACCTCAGGGAAGCGGATTCCCAAAAATTCTTGTTCTACCTCATATTTCACTTTTGCCAAAATTGGGTTTAAATTGCCCGACATTAGATCAGTTAATGCACCATATGAACATGACCTTCTGTCTTGCACTGGCCATACACCATAATTTAATGTTGTTCAAGCCTGATCTGTGGGGTGGATGAAGTTTTGTTCTGCTCTGTTGGATTACAATATACCAAGCCCACTTGGCGGCTACCATCAGTATGACTCTCTCCCCGATAAGAATGTTAGCACGAAGCCGGCTGCAAGGATAGGTGCAGTGCGGCCATGACAGGCAGGGATGAGAGGAGAGAAAATGATGGGTGGAGTGGTCTTGGGGGGCGGAGATGCTAGTTCAAGTTGATAGGTGGGTTTGAAATGGGGGGAGGAGATAGTGAGGGGTTTATATAGGAGGATTAGGAAGGGTAGCCATCTTTTGGCTTTAGAAAATTGTCCCACCCACCCTCCCTTAGTTTTGTTTGTATCAGGGTCACTTATTGTGTTTTTGGGAGACGGGATACAAGTAGTTATTTATTCTTTTGTATAACTGGGTAGGGTTAGGCGAGTTTAGGATGTGTGGCGGGGGCGGGGTTCTTGGCAACAGCTAATTCAATTGGCAAAGTGGATAACAGGTTGAGAAAAAGATGGTGTGGTTATTTTAAGTCCGGAGGTTAAGAGGATTTTTGCCAGGATCCTGCATGGGGGTGGCCTCCCCTTTTAGGACCTGGTTGGTTTTATTAAGTTTGATGGTTAGTCACCTCTGCTCGCGCCACTGGCTAGGAGGTTGGCGGCTAGTGGTTTTGGTAGTTGTGACATCGCACGCCGAGCGTGCTTTCTGAGCATATATTTATAATGGTATAAAAGGCACCGGACGAATATATCTATGGAAGTATTGGTAATTCGTGGAAGCTGTTGTCAAGGGCTCTGCTCACCCACCATTTTTAATTTGTAAAAGAATTGTTATATAATTGTTATATTTTGTGTTTTAATAAAATTTTGTTTTTTACAGATTGTAAACATTTTTCAATAAAGGCTGTGACCAATCACCTTCCAATTCAAAAGTTGTATGTATGTTTATTTAGTTAGAAGGGGTTGGTCAGGCAGATTATTTTACTTCTTTTCATCTCTAATCTTACCGAATCAGCAATTGCCTGGGTCATGTGTACATGCTCAGCCAGTGTGTGCATATGCAATAAATGTGAGTTGTATGTTCAGCTATTTTATGCTTATGGCAAGTCGTGAATCCTTACTACAGGCCTAGTATTACCAGCACTGAGACCTGTTTCTGCTATTTTGCTTCTTACAAACTTCTTGCTGAACCAGAAAAGTCAGTAGGTGCAGATTTTCCTGGACATAATTGTATGAGCTGAACTTTGAGATCTGTTGAAGTTCATTGTCAAATTGTATTAAAAGGGATGGAAATGGTAAAATATCCTAAATAATAACACCACGGTGCAAGTCAGTCGTCTGCCATAAGATTGTGTAGCCGTTGACCATGTGCAAGCCTCTGATTGGAGAGGATGCTTCTCTGTTATTTAGAAATGGCTTCAACAAATAGATCACACGTTTTAGGGTTAAGACACCAGCTGACAACAATATTCAAGAACAGTTCTGAGCTTTAATACGTTTTTTTTTTAGTGTTTTTAAGTGGTACTTTTAGATGTTGGACACAGACTACATTATTTATATTGACAGTTCTTATTGCCACCCACACCATCAGCCCCATTACTTAAAGGAGCGCCCTGTAGTCTTGCCATAGGAGAAATAGATTCCAACGTGTGGAAGTCTGATTACCACTTATTGTATTATATTTGTATATAGACTTTGCATTTACCGCACTTTCTCTTTCCTGGCTGGCAACTAACAGCTGTAATGTAAGTAGAACTGTTCTGTATGTATCTATGTATATAAATAAAGGATTTATGATTACATAACAGCGACGTCTCAGCTGTCATTTGTAAGGTCTTCTCTTCATGGCACATGGACACGAGGCGTGTTGATCTTGAGGAAACCAAAGATGTGTTTTCTAATATTGGACAACACTTTGGGGAAATTACTGGAATATGTTATTGAGGATTTCTTTAAAGAGAACCCGTCATGCAAAATAACCCCCTAATCTAAATATATTTTCATATTCTGCCATTAGAGAGCATTGCCTCTATCCCTTCATTGTCCCTCTACATGCCTGTAAACCTAAGCAATGAGGTCCTAAAGTTGTATGCAAATGACCTGTGAAATTTCCAATGAAGCATTAGCATATTCAAGCTGTCCACTCTATTCATGAGTGGGAGGCACAGCCACACCCCCAGTGCATGACTGACAGCCTGTATAATGGTGTGAGGCTGTATAATGATGTGCTTCCTGGTGCTGGTGGCTACACCCCCTGCAGCCTGTGTGTGCATGTGTGTGTTTAGGAGATACACAGCAGCTCCAGGCAGCCATGTTACAGCAGAACATGTCTCTGTATATTAGGAGGATGCAGCATGTCAGCAGATGCAGCACACACTAGCCATGCTTTACTATACATTACACACAGACATGAGCAGGGGGAGGAGAGGGGAGTGACATCACTGCCTCTGACCATGTGACCAGCCTCATTTACATAATAAAGAATAGATGATTTTACAATGAATAATGTATGAAATAACTAGATAAAGGCTGGGATGGATCCTTGTGAGCTGCTCCAACAGGTAGAGGTGACACAGACCTGATGACAGGTGTCCTTTAAAGTTACTGTAATTTAATTTCCCAGTAAAAAAAAAAAAATGCTTCTTTGTGAATTTTTGTTTGCATATTTTACACTTTAAAGGGAACCTACCACCACGATTCTACCTATAAAGGTAGATCGGGTGGTAGGTGGATGTAAGGGACGTGAGGAGAGCTCTTTTTAGAGCTAATCCTCACATCCCCGCTAACTTTTAATAAACTTTATTCCCCTAATATGTAAATTTCGTTATGCGACTACTGGGGCGTGGAGTAGCCGGGCACGAGGCTACACAACGCGGATACTCCACGCCCAAGTAGCCACGTTACTCCTCCTACCCTGTGTGTGCGGCGCGCAGCTCCTTGTAGCTGTACGCCCTCGTCCAACGAGCCAGAGTTCTGTGCATGCGCAGTAGCTCCGGCCTCTGAGCTGTGGCTGCTCAGCCGCAGACCTGCGTTCTGCCAGCATGTCGGGCGAGGGCGCGCAGCTACGAGGAGCTAACGTGGCTACTGGGGCGTGGAGTAGCCGCGCTGTGTAGTCTTGTGCCCGGCTACTCCACGCCCCAGTAGCCGCATAACTAAATTTAACTAAATATAACTAATAAAGTTTATTAAAAGTTAGCGGGGACGTGAGGATTCGCTCTAAAAAGGGCTATCCTCACGTCCCTTACATCCACCTACCACCCGATCTACCTTTATAGATAGAATCGTGGTGGTAGGTGCCCGTTAAAGTGAATATGTATTACTTGAAAAAGTAATAGTTTATGGCCAAGTAAAAATCTGCAATGGAAACCCATAAAATTTCACAAACTTTGTATTGATGCAGATGTTTTTTTCTTCAGAAAGGATGTAAAATCAAAAGGGGTAGAAAAATTCACGCAAAACGTATGGATACAAATTTGTGTTTTGGATAGATTTAGGGGGCTTTTCAGACTAACGTGTCTGTCCATGTTGTGTGTGGGTTAGTTTTGTGTATTGTGGTGTCGAACCCCCCCCCCCCCCCCCCCTCCAAGCCTGTAAAAACATTTGCAGGTTGGCAAAGAACATCCATATACAAAAATGTCCTGCAAATGGATGACCTGTGAAAAGCCACAAAGAATACAATGCGTAAGTATCAGTAATTCTTACAGGTGGCATATAGACATAAAAACGCTAGTCTGTAAAAACCCTTCAATAATTTTTTCCTTTTTTCTGACCATGGCCATCCACAACATATGCAAATACCCTTGGGCCCCTTTCACACTTGCGTTGCAGATCACATCAGTCTGATCAGGGTGTGATCAGTGTTTTAGTCAGTGAAAAACTGAAATTTTTCAGTCAGTTTGTTTTCTATGCATTTTCAATGTGTTTTTCATGCGCAGATAGTGTGTGCAAAAAGGAGTCAGGACTGTGGTCTATATTTTCTATGGCAATTGATCAGTGAAAAAATGCATTGTACTTGTATGTGTATCAGAGTGTAATGCATTTTTGATGCGTCTCCTTAGAATTGTATGGTGCGTATGGTGAGATTTAAATGTGTGTTAAAACGTGTGTGCATGAAAAATAAAGTAAGTCTGAAAAAACCTATTGATTACAATTGGTCAGAATGCAATGCAAGTTCTGCACGCGCAGAACACGCACATGAAAATTGCAAGTGTGAAAGGGGCCTCAAACATCCATGTCTTAGTGCTGGGTGTCATTTGTAAAAAAAGCTGCAGGAAATTTGGAGGTAAAAAACCCCATAGTGATTCTCACCATAGCGAGGCTGTGCCTTTCTTGCCCACCAGGGCCCAGTCTCTATCCTAATTGAATCTCAGAAGTACACCAGAAGACAACCCAGGGGTGGACCTAGGGGACCCTAGTCTATCACTGGACTAATAATGTATCATTTAGTAGGGAACACCTCTGTCTCTGTCCAAGTAATATTGACAGTCAGTGTGACCGGCGTATGTAGCTCTGCTCCTATCAGATTAACATCCACCCTTTAAGCACATAGTCCTAGACTGAGCAGTCTCTCCATAGTATGTTTCACAGCTCTTGCCCAAATTTGCAATAGTCTCCCAGAATAGACATATTATATGTATGTATGTACATTTATAAAAGAAATGACCTCACGACTAAGGATTAGCTGTGCAGGGCCTGTGGTGTGTCCAAGTACCAGCAAAGCTCTCCTCTCCATGTACAGTCTTATCTTGGCCACAAGTCCACATTACTTTAAATCACCTGTGACGGAAGAATCCAAGCCCGGCTCATACACTCACGCACACACATGCCAAATTACAATCCAGGAGGTATTACTGTTTCCTGAGAATAGGGAGGGGGCAGAATTAACCACCAATGATGGGATTAGTTCAACTCTAGACCGCAAACAACCCAACCCACCTGCATTTAACTCCCTGTCGTATGTAATACCCTGATGTAAGCACCCTATCCATAATGCCAGCAACCACGTCCACCACACCACCATCACGAGCCTCCCTGACTTCATTAAGCCCACAGCCCGCTCGCATATGAGTTTCGTGGCACCCAGTGTCTTGTATTGTTTAAAGGAGTTTTCCCAGGAAACAAGTTAGGCCCTATCCTGTAGTGATGAGACCCTCACAGATCACGAGAATGGGCACATCATCCGATGTACCTCCATCAGCGCCCCTCATTGTTCCCAGAGATGAGCAGACTGCTGCGGATGTCTATTCTGTGTATTGTCGTGGTGTCTGTGGTAATCATATATTACTATTTCCTTCTAATATCAAGTTTTAAAATTATGCAAATTAGCCTGAAAGGTGTACCTTTCAGACTGTTACACTGTTACACTGTTTCACTCCCTCCCTCCGCCTGCTGCAAACTCATACAAGGGGTGGGAGGGGTGATCCTGCACAGTGGAACAGTCCATGCAGCTGCAGTACAGAGGGTTTCTGGTTCATAGCACCATTTTGTACATCAATTTTAGTAGAAATATAAATACAAGGAGTACAAATATAAGAAGATTACCACAGTCATGGTGCACCGATCTATGAGTAGGTGGCCCTGGTTTATCATGTTTGATTGGTTTGATATTAGATTTCCTTTAAGTGTGCTTGTGGAAAATAATGGAATCATTTTAGTGCAATTTAATTCTGACATATGTTATTGTGCAACTTAAATTAGAATTAGTATTTTGGCATTCATTTCCTTAGCTCTTGGTTCAATTACCCAGTAAATTAATAATAACTCCTTTATTTATATAGCACACACATTACGCAGCGCTGCACAGACTTTGCCAAATCGGTCCCTGTCCCCATTGGGGCTCACAATTTAATCAACTTAACAGTATGTTTTTTGGAGTGTGGGAATTAAACCCATGCAAACACGGAGAGAACAGATGTTGACCCGTGTGAGTGTGGGAGGAAACTGGAGACCCGGAGGAAACCCACGCAAACACGGAGAGAACATACTGTCATGGCCAAAAGTTTTGAGAATGATACAAATGTACATTTTTACAAAGTCTACTGCATCAGGTTTTATAATGGCAATTTGCCTATACTCCAGAATGTTATAAAGAGTGATCAGCTTAACAGCAATTCATTGCAAAGTCAATATTTTCCTAGAAAATGAACTTTTTCCCCCAAAACACATTTCAACTTCATTGCAGGCCTGCCTTAAAAGGAGCAGCTAACATGGTTTTAGTGATTGCTCCTGTAACACAGGTGTGGGTGTTGATGAGGACAGGGCTGGAGATCAATCTGTCATGATTAAGTAAAAATCACGCCACTGAACTCTTTAAAAGGAGGCTGGTGCTTGGCATCATTGTTTCTCTTCTGTTAACCATGGTTATCTCTAAATAAACACGTGCAGTCATCATTGCACTGCACAAAACTGGCCGAACAGGGAAGAGTATCGCAGCTAGAAAGATTGCACCTCAGTCAACAATTTATCGCATCATCAAGGAATTCAAGGAGAGAGGTTCCATTGTTGCCAAAAAGGCTCCATGGCGCCCAAGAAGGCCCAGCAAGCGCTAGGACCATCTCTGAGGGCGCTGTCCCACGTTGCGTTTGCAAAAGCAGACAAAGCCGTGCCCACCGGGACGGGCCGCTGCCCGATCGCATCGGCATATCTATGGAAACGCCTGCAATTGGGAACGTGCCGCCAGTGTTTTGCGTTAATTTAATGCAAAACACCGTCGTCTCCTTCCCGATCGCAGGTGTTTCCATAGTTGCAAACGCAACGTGGGAAGCACCCTTAAAAGTGTTTCAGCTTTGTGATCGGGCTACTAGCAGGGCAGAGCTTGCTCAGGAATGGCAGCAGGAAGGTGTGAGTGCATCTGCACGCACTGTGAGACTGCGGAGACTCTTGGAGGAAGGCCTGGTGTCAAGGAGGGCAGCAAAGAAGCCACTTCTCTCCAGAAAAAACATAAGGGACAGTCAATATTTGCAGTGTTGACCCTTCTTCTTCAGAACCTCTGCAATTCTCCCTGGCAGCTCTCAGTCACCTTCGGGACCAAATCCTGACTGATCGCCGTCCATTCTTGCACGATCAGTGCTTGCATTTTGTCACAATTTGTTGGTTTTTGTTTGTCCACTCATCTCTTGATGATTGACCACAAGTTCTCAAAGGGATTAAGATCTGGAGAGTTTCCAGGCCATGGACCCCAAATCTCTATGTTTTGTTCCCTGAGCCATTTAGTTATCACCTTTGCTTTATGGCAAGGTGCTCCATCATGCTGGAAAAGGTATTGTTGATCACCAAACTGCTCTTGGACGGTTGGGAGAAGTTGCTCTTGGAGGACATTCTGGTACCATTCTTTATTCATGAATGTGTTTTTAGGCAAGACTGTGAGAGTGCCGATTCCCCTGGCTGAGAAGCCGCCCCACACATGAATGTTTGCAGGATGCTTTGCAGTTGGCATGAGACAAGACTGGTGGCATCGCTCACCTTGTCTTCTCCGAACAAGCTCTAGTAGAAGGAGGCTCTAGTACTGCATTGGCCTGTAAAAATTCCTCAGGCAACAAACAGATATTTTAGGAAGAAGGGGGATGGTCATCCTCCTGGTAAATACACCAGGCTCAAAACTATGAGCCTACTATATTTTCTCAGTGGGGGAGACATTTATTAAAATAGTTTTGTGCTTCCAAAATGGTTGTAGGGCAAAATATATTAGACAGATCACTTGGCCACGCCGCATACATTGAGGTAGATCCCAGTAGTTAGTGTGCCATAAGGAGCCTCCACATTAACATTATTCGTACCAAGTCTTGTTTCTGGATTGTCATAACTAGAAGTATTATATCACTATACTGTGTGTTGTGTCATATAATATGTGTTTGCTTTGCTGCCCATAAACCTTTGTATAGACTAAAGTCTATAACAATCCACAAGTCTATGCAATACATGCATTATATGAAGCAGATAACATTAAAAGCAATCTGCCACCAGATTATTACTAATATAACCATTGTCAGGTGCCCATGGCACTATACTTACTCTTTCCCTAACTGTTTTTAGCTAAAAAAAATGCATACTACCTATCCCCAGAAAATTAACTTTGTAAGCCTACCTAGCACCCTACCAGAAGGAACAGGGAGTCCCAACAGTGTGTGGTGTTCATGCGAGGCAGTGTCTCTCGCAGTTCATGACTCCCGTATCTCCCTCATCCCCCTTCCCTTTGGCTGACGTCATCCTCTGCTCTGCGAAGGTGCTCACTGCACATGTGTTAACGAAGCAAGGGGGAGGGTAAGAGTGTAACAGCCTGTAATATCACATCACAGAGGGGCTAGGGGAGCCTCTCGGGCTCATTCATTTTAAAAGTTGGTTTTAGAATGAAGGAGGCTATGGATAGCAAATATAAGAAGATTACCACAGTCACAGGGATTACTTTCTGTGTATGCTCCTGAAACAACAGGACACAATGGAAGGGGCTACTCACTGACTGCGGCTTGTGAGCGTTAAAAGCAATGACTAAGCAACATCTCCAAGTATATTCGGGGGGACAGGAGCAATGGTAATGGAGCGTCAGAGAGTAAATTCACATCATTACAGGCCCCCTGTAGTTCTCCTTTATGTATCATTTAATTTTACCGTACGATCCTTTTAACCATTGTATACGAACCCAGTAGAAAACACAAACATACTATAGTGCACTAGAAAAAAGTACCCTATATATTAAGGAGAGGTACATAAAACCCTACAAAGCAAGGGGAAAGTACATGTATTCTCAACCTGCTCTGGCCTGAGTCTCTGTGTTTAGCTTTAATGGAATATCATGACCGTTTTGGCTAATCACTAGCCTCAATGGTCAGAGGAATATGTACAGTGGTCACGGTGGTCGCTCCACTGGTCCTTAAATTATTGTGTGAAATTGCCTATTTGGGGTCAGGTACTGGCTTCCAGTGACCTGTACAAATCTCCCTCCCCCTCCCCTGGATATTGACCTTATCTTGTCTGTAGCTTGTAGAGCAAGTCTCTGCACACTGCTGCTTTCCTGCAGGAAGTGTCTGTGTCTAAGCTGGTCTTATAATGCAGGGGAGGCTGGAGACAGAGAAGCTATCCATCAGAAGAATTCAACCATAGTCGGAAGATTTCGGTCGTATCCAAGGATAACCAAATTTGTAAACACCAGGACTGATGGAGACAGGTTGGAATTAAATCTGTGAAATGCTGTATTTTTGTTAATAACAGTGAATTAGAGAATGTGTTATTTTGTAATCCTGAGTATATTTAAGAATCTTTTTGGGAATACCCCTCTAATAAAATATTACCATCCTTTTAATTGCAATATTTTAATAACTAGTGAAAGTGATTCTGTTAGAGGAAATAAGCAGGTGCTGTGGGTGGGGGCAGTACTGTATAGTATTATTAAGGACATAAATAACTAATTTGTTATGAGTGCAAACCTGAAACTCCCCAAAGCCCAACATACCCAGCTTGACTTTATACACATGTTGACTATAAATAGGGGGAACATAATCCTCGTAACTGCATGGCTGCAATGCATGCTGGGAAGGTAATGCCAAATAATGAGTAGAAGGAAGATAACTATGGGTTTACATATAAAAAAGTATAATTTTTTATTATTGCTATTACATTACAGTTTCCTTCTCAAATCTTGCCAAAAGAGCTTTGAAAAAGACCCCACCGTACACTCATTAAAGGGAATCTAGCACATGGATGCGGTTCATGTAACCCAAGCACACTTAAATACTGACATGTGCCTCCTGAAACAGGATCTGTTCTTCTTTTTGCTTCTTATAACTTAGTTTTAGAGAAAAATGCCTTTTAGAATTATGCAAATGAGCCTCAGGGGCTCCTGACTATGTCACAGAAACCCCACCTAGCTTAGTCGTCTGCTGAGTATTCATAACTCCATTTGGCATTTCTGACGCCTCCTTCCTCCCCAGACAGAGGGCCAAATGGAGGAGTGAATAATAAACAGCCAGAAAGGGCTCTTGTGATGTGGCCAGGAGCCCCTGAGTCTCATTTGCAGAAGTTTAAAAGATGTTTTTCTCTAAAACTAAGCTATTAGAAGCAAAAGAAGAAAGAATCTTATTTGTTTCTGCACCCACACCCAAGTAGGTAAGTGTGATTGGTCTAGAAGCCTATATGGTAGATTTACTTTGGACATTAAAAACTGCATATGTAAAACTGAATGTGTGAACGCAACCTCAGGGTTTGCATTGCATTTTGTAATGCAAGTCAAGGGCTGTGGGAAGGTCTGTGGCATTTACTCTGAAACACTTGCAATTGGGAATGAACATGTTTTTTTGGTCTCTATAAGGTCTCATTCACACATGGCGTTTACATTGAGTTCTGAAACACAATACAACAGCTGAGGAGATTTACATAATTACCTTAACCCCTTAACGCTCTGCGCCGTAGCTCTACGGTGCAGAGGTATAAGGGATGTATGAAGAGGGCTCATGGGCTGAGTCCTTTTCATACAAAGGTGGGGGTTTTTGCATTTTGCAGAAAACCCCCACCGCTAATAACGGCTATTAACCATGTGATTGCCGGTGGTGCGCGGGCGCCGCCATCTTTAATGCGATCGCCGCGCCCCCGAACGTCATCGGGGGGCGGCGATCGGTTGCCATGGTAGCCTCGGGTCTTCGTTTGACCCGAGACTATCTGGCATCTGCAGATTCGTTACAATGAGCCAGTGGCTCATTGTAATGAATGTGCTGCAAAAATGCCATATATTGCAATACAGAAGTATTGCAGTATATGGTAGGAGCGATCTGACCATCTAGGGTTAATGTACCCTAGATGGTCTAAAAAATAGTGAAAAAAAAAAAGTTTAAAAAATAAAAAAAATTAATAAAATATTAAAAATTCAAATCACCCCCCTTTCCCTAGAACGGATATAAAACATAATAAACAGTAAAAATCACAAACATATTAGGTATCGTCCCAAAATGCCCGATCTATCAAAATCACGGTGGGCGCGACTTTGTCTGCGTTTGCGCAGACAAAGCTCTACGTGTGGTGCCAGCCTAACGCTGAGGCTGCGTTCACACGTTCAGTTTTTCATATGCAGTTTTCAATATCCAAACCAGGAGTGGAGTGAAAAAAAAAAGCATCTCTCAGGGCGCGTTCACACGTTCTGCTATCGTCGCGTTCATAACGCGACCCTAGCGCACAGTGGGCGGGGCTCGGGCCGATCGCATATGCGTTTCCCGGGAAACGCATGCGATTAATAACCCGATCGCATGCGTTTCTCTGTAAACGCATATGCGATCGCCCCAAACTCCGCCCCCTGTGCGCTAGCGTCGCGTCGCTAGCGGATCCTGTCAACGCGCCCTCACTGATATGTTCTCACATTACAATCCGCAGTTGCTTTTGACTTTGAAAACTACTTCTGGAAAACTGAAAGCGTGAAGGTACCCTTGCGGGCGGATTTCCAAGTGGCGTTTTGGTCACGTTTTTTTACCGCTTCCAGAATGCAAGGGGAGGGTTTTTCGCCAAAACGCAGATACGTTTCCCATGAAACAAAACGCACATACTTTTTTGCCAAACCCCCTCCCACAAAACACCACGTCCCTGAATGAACTCGACGCTAGCGGAACGTGTGAACGCGCCCAAAGTGTGAATGTCTATTACGCACCTATTACGTATTACGCATGGCTAATACACTAACCAAAACTTTATCTAAATCCCATCCACATCATGCTCCATAAAAAAATATCTCCTGTGGAAATGGATTTCCGCTGTGGGTTTCTTATCCGCAGCATGTCACTTTTTCACCACAGCAGAAATGTGGCACAAAAATGACTGTAAATCCCCACAAAAATATTGCAGGGTCAGTCAGTTTTATGAAGAAAACTTTGCAGCTGTCATGCAGCTTATATTTCATACACAGTGATATGTTTTGTACATTATGTCACAGAAATGAGACAACTTCTGACACCCAGGGGACACTTCTTCTTATATGTCTCCATTATGAGACATTTTCCCGCTTATCACTAGTCGGCGCTGCAAGGGTTAAGGCTCCACCGTTCCTTTCCTAGGAGGTGAAGCCTCTGGTGGGAGGGGCTGTGCGGAGGCCACGCCCAGTGTGTGTGTGCACTTGCTGGATCCGGGAGCAAAGCCGTAATAACAGCAGGTGCAGCGCTCAGGTAAGTGGCTCCGGGGCTCTGCTGTGGGTGTGGGGGGTCATGTATGATCGGGGCTGGAGGTATGGAGTCATCCTGGAACTGGGTCTGGAGGGATCATTAAGAACTAATAGTGATAGGACAAACTGCTAAATATTCCCTTCTCCATCTGGATCTTGGCTGTTTAGGAATGTTCAGTCTGTTTCATTGTTACTTTGTTTCCTGAACTCCATATAATTGTCAATAAGACAGAATTTCCCCAAATTCTCCTGCAAAAAGTATGTTACAGGTCAGGATCACCCACTCACAGTCTACATGTAACTCAGTTTTTTCCATGTTTTCCATGGAATGACCTATTACTTCTATAGATCCGTTCAGGGTTACTGTTCTGCAAGATGCAAAACGGAACGTGTCATTTTGTCTATTTTTGGACAGGGCCGTATGAATTACTGGGTTTCTGAAAAACAAATGTTTCTGTTTATTTAGTTTATTTTCCTTAGAAAGGATCATATGCAGATGGAAAATAACGTACACATGGCGAATAAGGGCACATCCAGGCATCTGAGTTTTGCTCACGTTCAGGTTCGACTGTCCCAAACTTGTAGAATTGTAATGATGTATGATGCTGTGACTTACAGACTGACCATCACTCTCCTGCTCCATGTGAATACAGGACGGTTCTGGAACTCACAACTTCATAAATCTCTATGGAATAGCGAACAAAAACTGTACTGTTATTCCAGGGTCAAATCCGTCATTCCAAGTAGGTCCCAAGTATGAAATAATAGTAAAAAGGACTTTAATTAATCTTCAGTTTTCTAATCTACATTTGCAGTAGTAGGTGTAGCAATGTATAATGATAGGTAAAACATGTATGAAATGTGCACACATACTTCATTTGTCTGTGGTTCCCCAATCTCATAACTGATTGGGGAAGGGGGGGTCCCAGCATTCATATATGTATTTTTTGGACGTATGTTAATTGAAAAAATAACCAATTAAAAGTAATCTAGCAGCAACACGAAGAACAGGGAGAGGTGAGACCTGCTCTGCTCCTTGTAATAGCCTGTGAAGCTACAGCACTGAGGGACTCTCCAGGTGCATTAGCATAATTCTAACAGTTGATTTTTGAAGGAAGGAGGCCATGAATAACAAATATAAGAAATTACTACAGTCACAACGAGTAAGTGTCCCTGGTGTATCCTGCTTGGTGATAAATTGAAACTTCCTTTTTAGTGGTTGTCTGGTATCATTTTGATATTTAACTAGTGGTAGACGTTGCTCTAAAGCAAAAAAACTAAAGAAAACATGTTCTCTTCCACTCCAGCGCAGCATCTCCTAGTTACTGTTGTATACAGATGGGTCGGCAGTGACATTGCGTTCGCTTACTACTGGCCTCAGCTGAACACTGCTGAGGCCAGTGAAAGGCTGAACATCGATCTTGTCTGTTTCAGTCATCCTCAGAGACCGGATCATACTTAACCTAAAAGAAGTCTGAAGCATGTTACTCACAACTGCTGAACTGAACCCACAGGCAGGGCAGCCATCAGGAAATTCGGGGCCCCATACAGCAAAAGTGTCTGGGCCCCAACACACCCCAAAACCGAACAAGCCTCCTGCCCCCCGCAGTGACCTTTCACAAACAGGGTTTGAGGCCTGTTGCTACGACAAGGCACACTCTTCTGGTAGATTGCCAATAGGAGTCATACTTTTGGTCAAGTATATTTATTATAGTGCAAATATGGCATCAAAAACTAAAGCATGGTGAACAGTAAACATATAAAAGTGTTTAACAGACAACATATAACAAATATAACATTATAAAGTGCAATTGCTAGGGCCGCCACTATCTTTTAATGTTTTAATAAAGAATTGTGTTAATTACCAGTGGGGGTGCTCCAGTGCACCTAAGGGCTCTTTACGTCACCCTGCCACCAGTCCTGAGGTAATCTGAAGTCCTGGTACCTGTGCCTGCTCAGCAACCTCTGTGAATCACTGCATAAGGGTCAGGACTTCATATTTCCTCAGAACCAATGGGAAGGAAAAGAAGGAGCGTTCATTGCATGCCCCAAGGAAACCTAAAGTCCCAGCACCTGCACACTGATTCACAGAGGCTGCTGAGCAGGCACAGGTATCGGGATTTCGGATCACCGCAGTCCGCAGGACTGGCCGCTGGGTGACATAAGGAGCCCTTAGGTGCACTGGAGCACTCCCACTGCTCCTAAGCTGGTAATTAACATAATTCTTTATAAAAGCATTAAAGGATAACCATAGAGGCCATTTTGATGGAACTTACAGTGCTGAAGTCAGGGTCATCAGGTGCATAGCATGATACCTTCAGGTACTATGCTGTGCACCTGGTGCTCGATTCCCTTTAAACAAGGGATATATATAAAGACAAAATACTCATGTACCACACTATAAAAATAACTTTATTAGATGCATGCATCTATAAGTGTGTAGTCACAAGAATGCCAATAAATAAGCATCAGCATTCAATGGATAAAGTAAATGCAACAATGTTTATAAATATATGTAAACTTCACCATAGGTGTAAACAAAAAATTAAACCAACTCAAATCACTTTGAGCCTCTATTGCAACAAACAGTTGGTCCCAGCAGCTCCAAAAAAGTGTACAGTTGGTGCAACATGGTCCTTGTGCTGACTGCATCACAAGGACTGCACTTCTCACATCATAACCCATATATGATGCAGGGAGCTCTGAGCACTTGGAGCTGCAGTGAACTGTAATGACATCGTTTGTCTTTACAGTGCACTGCCACTCCAAGCACTGTGGAATTCCTTGCATTATAACTGGCTTAGGGTGCAGTCCTTGTGACGCGGTCAGCAAGGACCATGTTCTACAAACTATACTCTGGCCTGAAGCCACATCAGCTAGATCTTGGCAAAGTAACCGCAAATTCAGATTCACGGAGCAATCAGTCTTCTTACTTTCAGATTTGCAAAATCTTTTATCAAATTCCGCTACCTGTTCAGAAAATGCTGAAAACTTTACTAACAATTAACATCCCTACAGACAGCTCCCTGACACTGTGTGACTGACTACAGGATCTGGGAGTCATTAGTGGCATCTAGTACCTTATAGATGACAATCTCTTCCATCAGGAGGACTTTATTCCGGGTTCTCCCATGACGTATCACTGCTGAATTCACAGCTGGATATCTTCAGCTCCGTGCAGCATCTCCACCCGGCGTCCCTAAAAATACCACAGTCACTTACAGTATAAAGTCTCCTGGATAACAACACTGCGCTCCTAAATAACCCTCACAACACAAGTGACCGCACGCTACCCCACATAGAACACATCCCCTCATTATTGATATGCTGCCCCCCCCCACAATGATTTATTTGATATGCTGCCCCCCACAAGGAATGAAATGATATGCTGCCCCCCCACAATGAATAAAATGATATGCCGCCCCCTCCCCCACAAGGAATGAAATGATATGCCGCCCCCCACAATAAATTAAATGATATGCCGCCCCCCACAATGAATTAATTGATATGCCGTCCCCCCCCACAATGGATTAAATGATATGCTGCCCCCCCACAATGGATTAAATGATATGCTGCCCCCCCCACAATGAATTAAATGATATGCTGCCCCCCCCCACAATGGATTAAATGATATGCTGCCCCCCCCCCACAATGAATTAAATGATATGCCGCCCCCCACAATGGATTAAATGATATGCTGCCCCCCCCCACAATGGATTAAATGATATGCTGCCCCCCCCCCCACAATGAATTAAATGATATGCTGCCCCCCCACAATGGAATAAATGATATGCTGCCCCCCCCACAATGGAATAAATGATATGCTGCCCCCCCCCCACAATAGAATAAATGATATGCTGCCCCCCCCCCCAATGGAATAAAATGATGTGCTGCCCCCCCACAAGGAATTAAATGATGTGCTGCCCCTCCACACTGAATTATTTAATATGCTGCCTCCTCCCCCACCATGAATTATATAATGTTCTGCCCCCATATTTTAATAAGCCCCCACCATGTTTTTACTGCTATTTGATTTAAAAAAAAAAAAACTCGTACTCACCTCAGGCTCCCACATCTTCTTTCTTCAGCCCGCGGCCAGGCAGGAAAGGGTGCGCGGCCGCGTGATGACGTCATCGCGCGGCCGCGCATCCTAATTCATGGAGCGATGTGGCCGGAAGACAACCCCGGCGCACATCGCTCCAGTAATAGTGCTCGAGCGGCCGTTTCCGGCCGCATCGAGCACTATACAGTGACGGGCAGGAGCTTCCGGTCCGGACGGACGGAGGTCCCTGCCCGTCTACCGTGGAGAGTGTCGGGGCCTGCCGGGGCCCCAGCAGGAGCATGAATATCGGCGCTATTGGAGCGCCAGGCCGGGGGCCCCCAACCAATAAATCCGGATCCGGGGGCCCGGCGCTAGCGCTCCAATAGCGCCAATGATGATCCGGCTCTGCTCATGGCAGATGCGGCCCTGCGGGCCCCCCCCCTAGTGTCTTAGAGTCCGGGCCCCATAGGGCAGTACCAGTTGTACTGCCCTATCGGCGGCCCTGCCCACAGGCCGGTTTCCCACGTGCCATTTTTGTTGAGTTTTTTAAATGCATCCAAAATGCAAGTGTAGGGGGTGTTTTGCCTGAAACGCATGCGTTTCATTGCAAAGGTATATGTGTTTTGGCCAAACCCCCTCCCACTTGCATTTTGGATGTGTTTGAAAACGGCGCGTGGGAAACCGGCCACAGCATGTCTGTTCAGTTCAGCAGTTGTAAATTTGGTGAATCCCACATAGGGCGGGATTTATAAAGGCTTTTACCGGCATAAAAGGCCTTGATAAAGTAACCTTTCCTGGTGCACGGCCAGGAATTGCCACCATATTGCCTCTTATGCCAATTCCATGCCAACTGGAGTGGGCCGCTGCGGGATCCCTCCGTGACTGCACAGTAGCTAAAACCTGAGCCAGTTCCTGGTGAGGGATATAGTGAAACTCTGCAGAATTGTCTTGTTGGGTGCTGGCCAGAGCCTCTTGGAATTTTCTGCAGGAAGAAAGTGGCTGTTGAAACCTTTAAGCTCTGGTGCACGATCGGATTAATATGGGGAACAGACGTTTCCATTTTATAGTCTTTCCTCAATGTTTGTCACTCGCAGGATCAATAAAGTTGTATTGTGATTGTTCTAAATTACACCACAATACTACAGTATGAGGCTCCATGTACATCACGGTGGCTGAGTGGGTAGCATTTCTGCCTTGCAGCACTGGGGTCCTGGGTTCTAATTCCACCCAGGTCAATATCTGCAAAGAGTTTGTATGTTCTCTCCGTGTTTGCGTGGGTTTCCTCCAGGTCCTCCGGTTTCCTCCCACACTCCAAACCATACTGTTAGGTTGTATAGATTGTGAGCCCCATTGGGGACAGGGACAGGTTTGCCATGCTTTGTGAAACGCTGCGTAATCTATAGGCGCTATATATATAAATAAATAATTATTATTATTACATGAACGTTCATTTTAGAGGGGTACTAACTGTTGATTCAACAGCTCACATCCACATATCTTTCCATGGGGTTACACATATAGCTGTAGTTTCTACCACTCCATGTGTGAACTTAGGACTATCATGTGGCAAAATGACGCAACATTTTTTTTTTCTTTTTAAATTTATTTCTGTCACTTTTTTTTTTTTTTTTTTTTAGATTCCCAATATATTGTACAGAAAATCACATGGTGACATTAGGGAGAACTTTTTGTTGCAAAAAAACAAGCTCTCATACAGGTCTGTAAAAAGTTAGGGTTTACGGTAGGTGAGGAGTAATGAGTTAAAATGGGAAAAGGGCTGCGTCAGTAAGGGGTTAAGGAACAGTAAGTGAATTGTATATACCTGACCTTTATATTGTTAAGGGTTGGTTTACCCTGTAATTTGCCATTTCAGGTAGAATCAATTGGTTGTTGTTTCCATCATTTACACGTACCGTAATTAGTTCCAGTCTCGGAAATGTCAGTCATTTGTTAGTAGCAGGTGAACACAACAAAGCTGCACTTAGAGTGATCCCAAAAGAAAAAAAAGTTGGTGAGGTATAACTAAATAAAAGAAAAACTTGTACTCCTATTTTTTGGTCGTTTAAATTGTTATTTTTTTTTATTTTTGGGAGGGCAGGGGTGATCCCACATGGATTTTGGTCTGAATTCTGCACTGAAAGCCACACAGATCATACATTTATGCAGCATTGCATTGTTTTCAATGGGCATCCGCAACTTGTGAACAATTTAACAATACGAACCATTGAAAAACGGATGTCCGCCATTGTTCTGATCTGTAGGATCATCACTGGGACCCCCCCATACTGATAGCAAGTTTTCCCTATACTGTAGATAGAAGTAAACATTTGGTGACTAGACAACCCCTTTAAGTTTTAATACCACTTTAGTGGCGCACCTCAGGTTACCTCAGCCAAGGGAGAGTAAAGCGATTACAAGGTTTTGTGAGAAGGCTTTAGATGTTCTTGAATGGGCGAGTACATTGACTGCTGACTTATAAGACCTCATGACATGTAAAGCTGATTAATGACTGCGGCTTTGTTGTGTTTCATTACTGTTATGGTTGTCAGGCCGGAGGTATTACGGACATTTGAATGTCTACAGCTACTGTGTGCGGCAGTGGGGAGGACTAGTATGAGGAAAGTTGGGGGGAGTCAAAAATAGAAGGTGATGGGATGGAAGACTGTTTCCATTAACGGGTTTGTCCGAGACATTAAAAAATATGTGGCCAGGAGGGGGCTGCATTTAAAAAAAAAAAACAAAAAAAAAAACCCAAACATTTACTTAGGTAAGTAAATGGTTATTTTTTTATGCAGCCCCCTCCCAGCCACGTTTTTTTTTTTTTTTTAACGTCTCGGACAACCCTCTTTAAGCTTCCAAAAATCAACTGAGAGTAGTGCTACACGTTTCGACTTGGGTCTGAAATGAAACAAAATGAAATGGACCCCATCTGACAAGCATCTAAACATTAGAGAGTGTAAGGCTGGTTGCAGGTATAGCACATTTATTTTCCATGTGAAATATCAGTGCAGTGTAGAGATTTATCCCAAACAAGCATTAGTAAAAAAAAAAAAATCTTCTGCAGAAATCACCGCTATCTAGAAATAAGCTTAAAGGAAATCTACCATTTGATTTCATGCATTATGAACCAAACATACCTTGAAAATGCTGTAGCTACACTGATGCAGAAACCTATCTTGTTTAATCTCTGAGATGAGTGGTTTTGCTGAAAAAACAATTATAAAATTATAATGAAGCTGTCGCAGAGTGCTTATCCTCTTACATTGAGGATACACTGCTTCAGACACTGATGTAATCACTGTGTTGTCCCTGACAGGTTGAAGTAATCAATCGCTGCACCATCCCCTAGTTGCTGTGTATGAGTCATCCAACTCAGGTTTATTAGTCCTGTCTGGACAGTTCAGGAAGATGCATGTAAAGTGTTTATGAACTGCTGGCTGAATGCAATCCAGCTTTCCCAAGGTCCTGAATGTTATGTTAAACAAGATATGTTTCTGCATCAGTGTACCTACAGCATTCTCAAGGTATGTTTGGTTCATAATGCATGAAATCAAATGGTCGATTTCCTTTAAATATTGTAAAACCGTAATTATTTTTAGGGACTACCTGATCTTTGTATAACATGAAAATCAGCTGAATGTAAAGAATACCCTAAACCTGTCATTGTTCCTGTGATGTAGTGGCTCATTTACTATGATAATAAGCCTTTATGAATGCTCGAGGGCACAGTCTGTAAACACATTCAAATTTATGAAAAGAAGCTTAAAGTGAAATCACAACGCTTCCTCCCTTTAGGTAAATTAGGAACTGGACTCTGCAAATCCAATGCAAACAAGTGAACACAATGCAGGGAGGGTAATGTCTGTACAGGATTGCCGCGTACCTACATGTGATCCATATGGCAGCTGATCAGGGAAGTCTTATCAAATAATCGGGTAATGGTGTAGGTATTTATTGCCGGCGTTTTATAACAGACGCCCCAGTGTTTGAAGAGCAGAATAGTGGAATTACGTAAGAGCTGAGCTCACCTCAGCCTTGTGACCGCCTGATCCTAGAAAAGTAAAAGTACAACGCAATCTATTATCTACAATACTTATCTGCCTTGTACCCAAGTAGAAAAGATGACTCCGACAAAAGGGCTCAATTGTGTTTGTTAGATAACAGGGTCAGAGCTTCCGCCCACAAAAAATCCACAAATTTTCTTTTCACACATTTTCATTCCGATGTTGCTCAGACCACACACTGATATCTGTCTTGAAGTGCGATATTTTTGCATGCACCCATAGATGGGTTACATAGGATCGAACATGTTGGACTAATATAAAATATGCAGTGAGCTATGATCGTGAGATCTGTTTTCCCTCCATTTGTTTTTCATGGATGCTCATGAATTGTCTATATTTGATCCATGAAAAGGGGTTTTCCCACAAACAAAATCCATGGTATAGGGCCTAACTTGCTGACCAGTGGGGGGTCTCAGTGTTGAGACCCCCACTGTTCATGAAAACGAGTGGTTCGATGGGGTCCCATGTACCTCCGTCGGACCCCTCAGACTAATGGAGAAGATGGCTGGACACGACCGTTCTGCTCCATTAATCTCTATGGAGCTGACGGAGATCGCCGAGCGTGGGTGATTTTTCACATGTGCAGATTTTGAAGTGGTATTTTGCCTGGCTTTAATCTTTAATCTCTTATCGCTTTTTATGGTAGGTACCAACACTTCTTTTATTAATGTACTCTATGAAGCAGCGTCCAGCCATATTGTTTCTGTGACAGAATTCGTGACACCTGGTCACCCATTGAAATGGGGCTCATCCATGTTTATATAATCATTGTAGGCTCACTCCTGGATGCAAGTTCCGCACCAAAAGATCAGTTATTTCTTCTGAGGTCTTCTTCTTCTGAGGTCTTCTTCTTCTGAGGTCTTCTGACCTAAAAAAAACACCAGACGTCGTTCTTTAATGTGTCACACACAACCCTTCTCCCTGCAGCTATATAGGAGGCACTAGTGGCACATCTATGAAGAACAGATTATATTTGGGTCCATAAGCCAGTCAGCTATGAAGAACATAAAACAGGTACACCAAGTCCAGTGATGCCCTATGACTACGCCCTGCGATGGTCACTGGTTTTGTGTTGGCAGTAAGCAGGGGTGTAAGGTGTCCATCTCTGAACTGGACAGTCAGGTTTTAGAGGGGCTGTCACTAACTTGCACAAAGCTGGAAATGTGTTTGACTATTCATGATATCGGTAATCTGGTAAAAAATGTGACATTAGTGGTTTGACAAATTTTAGAAAGACAACAAAATTTTCAAGGCTGCTTTTGCATTTTCCATCAAATTCTGCCCCTACAAAACGCATTTCCGCAATTTTTTTTCCTGGATATGTCCTTATAACGCTCTTCCAGAAGTGACGCAGTTGTCTCTCTAGTGTCCCTTATTGGTGGTCGTTACTATTTTAAGGGATTCTCTACCTTTAAGATATTGAGACCATCATAAAAATGTAGGATCAGCTAAATAATGTTTGACTTCTTTTTGCATAGCAGGTGAATAGAATTGGTATAGGAGTATGTTACCACTGTATTATTACTGCATATTCCCATCTGTATGTGGCTTTGGGCATTCCATAATGTTCGGAGTAATGGGTGACCCCCACCCCCAGATGATGCAAGGAGTCTTGGGGTATTTGCACATGTAGCGGAATGGCTGTGTAATTTACTGAAGTAAATTGTGTACAAGCCCTGATAAATGTCGCCCCGTAACTTATTTATTGTAAGATTTAGATAAATGCCATACACTACACTGCTACTGCGGATCTTCACTGAAAATCCATGTGTAATACGCAACCTACGAGGACAATGCGGTGTCTCTTTGTTCATCCCTGTGTACTTTCAAACTGTAATAAAATGGGGATATTTCGGGAAAATTTATGCAAGCTTTCACATTTAGAGAATTCCCGAGACACTGGGGGAAATTTATCGTCAAGTTTCTGAGGTAAAACTGTTCTAGTTGCACATGGAAACCAATCAGAGCTCAGCTTTCATTTTCCCACAGCTAATTATAAAATAAAAGCTGAGCTGTCATTGGTTTCCAGGGGCAACTAGAAAAATTTTACCTCAGTAACTTGATGAGAAATCTCCCCCACTCTTTTTATATATGTGTTTCTGGTACCCAGAAGTGGTCACTTTATATCGCTGTTGAGAAGTGGCAAAAAAAACACATTTTGTTGAGCCCCTAAATCACCTTGAACAACCAGTAGTTACCTTTTACCCCAAGATATTAAAGGAGTATTAACCCCTAAATCATAAATATATTTCCCAGGACTGCACTAGTGGCAGTCTTTTTGTTGTCTGTATGCTAGCCTGTAGTATTCTTCTCATACAGTGCGGTCACACATTAGACTTTCCATTGCTCATTTTGTATCCTGGAGCCCTGTGCTATATGTGACACTGTTGATGGGGTCAATAGTTAGTGTGTACATATGACAACTTCTATATTGTTCTTGTCATGTTTGCTGTTCTGAACATATAGCGACGTATCCAGCAACAATGACGTGGCTGCGACTGTTTTTCCTAGAAAATTTGACAACCCATATCAAAAGACGCTGTTACAAGTTTACATATGTGTACAGATCCATTATTGGCCAGGGGAAGATGCCCAACACCTAAGTTAAACTTACCTCAGACTTGCCTGTTTGTAGGACTGTCTCCTGTAGAGGACTAATTCTGGACATTTTGCTTCCCGAGAGGAAAATTGAAATGTCCCCCTGCTATATTCGGCTCACCAAAATTATGGTAAATCCATAAAAAGCATCTACAACCTGATCAGAAAATGTGGACAACATTACTTATAAGTTGAGAACATCCCCAAACATATTCACAAGATCACTGACCAGACACATGTTGTCTCGCATACTTGTAGTCAGTTAATGATATTAGTGGCATCTAGTACGTTACACAGGTGACGATCGTCTGTCAGGAGGAGACTTCATTACAATTTTTATCCTGGCTGGGACTTATCACTGCTGAGTTCCCCACACTGTGCCCTAAAAATATCACAGACATAGGAAATTGCCACCTGGATAACCATGCTCCTAAAAAAAATTCTACCCCCCTAACAACACAACTGACTACACATATAAACCATCCAATATATTGTCCCTTGAATGAAAGCATTTACAACACCTACTATTTATTATAGATACCAGACCCCGCCCCAAATTAATATATAGGCACACTACACCCCCCCACACACACCCATAGATCGTAGTGTTTAATATATATTACAGAACTCCCTACCCCCATAAAAAATGTTTGTGTGGTTATAGGCACCCCATTAAAAAAATTATAAAACTAATACTCACCTTCAGCCACAGCACTCTAGTTTGTGCTGCAACGTTCTGCCTGTCAATTACATTGGTGTCTTAAAGATACTGATTGATTTCTCTGATTGCTCTCTTGCTTCTGTTTGAGCTGCACAATCTGCCGCCTGAGGTGAGATTTTCAACCCGCCTCAAGGTAAATGCAGCCCTGCTCCTAAAACTCTACAGAGTATTTATATTACTCTGCTGCTTGCAGATATAGCACTATAGCTCTTCAACATGCTACCTGCAAATAGGACACTATGCACAATCTGCTCACCTTCTCTTGCTCTATTAAATTATCGTATGCGGCCTTAAAGGATATCTACCACCAGGATCAAGGATTGCAAACCAAGGACACTGACCTACTGGTGTGTGTCCCTTCTGGAAGGTCTGCTATAAGCTTATTATACGCATGATTGTAAGAAATACAGGGTTTAAAAATTATGGAAATGAGCCTATGGAGCCCAGAACCCTCAAGTTAATTTGCATAATTTTAGAAGTTTTGTCTAAACGAAGTAGCTGAAAGAGCAGATCCTACCAGAGGATGCACACACCAGTATGTCAGTGTGCTTGGTTTACAGTCCTTCATCCTGGTGGAAGATAGAAATATAATAAACCACCCATTGCATTTTAAATCCCTTTTTTTAAAGGCACATTATAAGATCACCTAAAATGAAGCTTCCTCTGACTGCATGGCTAGCTTTGTCTTGGAACATCTCAGCCGTTATCACTAAGGGATATTTCACGCTGATCCCACTTGATATGTTTGTGTTTGGATCCTATTACCATTCATTACATAATGCTTCCAGGGAGGCAATGCCTTGTTGTCAAAATCTTAAATTGTTCTCCCTGACATCTAATACTTATAATTGTGAGCCAAAGTACATGCCAGTTGGACGGTGGCACCGCAAATCACTCCTGACATCACCCCACAGACAGCGTACACAACAAATACAACAACGTACTAGTTACACATAACACAAATAATTTATGGGAGCAGGGGGCTGCAGGAACACTACGTGTTAGGAGAGGCACATAGGAATGAAATCCTCTGGTAGGTGTAGTGTATCTGAGTACTGATATATAGATAGATATATACAGAGGTCGCATTAACGCCTCACCACGCGTCATAGACGCGTGATGAGGCGCCATTACCCCCCCAAAATAATTGCCATGCGTAAAGTTACGCTTGGCAATTATTCCCTGTAGCGCGCAGGCTGAGCGGCCCGGCGCGCGCTGCAAAAGAGGTAAATCCCTGTAGCGCGATCACGCGCGCGCCGGGCCGCTCAGCGGGGCACGTGACACAGTGATCTGTGTCAGCAGCGCTCCGGAGCGAGAGCGCAGGCCCCGGGAGACCTGTGGACAGCGGGGCTGCTGCTCCCTGTCCTGCTCCATCTCTACCTGCCCGCAGATCCCGACGGGACTTAAGAGCAAGGCCGGGTGAGTGTGTGCAGTGTAGTGTTCTGTGTGCAGTGTAGTGTTCTGTGTGCAGTGTAGTGTTCTGTGTGCAGTGTAGTGTTCTGTGTGCAGTGTAGTGTTCTGTGCGCAGTGTAGTGTTCTGTGCGCAGTGTGAGTGTAGTGTTCTGTGCGCAGTGTAGTGTTCTGTGCGCAGTGTAGTGTTCTGTGCGCAGTGTAGTGTTCTGTGCGCAGTGTAGTGTTCTGTGCGCAGTGTAGTGTTCTGTGCGCAGTGTAGTGTTCTGTGCGCAGTGTAGTATTCTGTGCGCAGTGTAGTGTAGTGTGTGCGCAGTGTAGTGTGTGCGGTGTATTACCGAAATTTTCATACTCCTCCTCGGGTAAAAATACTCCTCAAAAATGGTGAGAGGAGTATTTTTACCCTTCTGGAAAAATGTTAGTGCGACCTCTGGATATATAGATATAGATGTATAGATATAGATGTATAGATTTATATGTGACTAATATGGCACCAACATATCCTGCATTGTTGTACAAAGATGGGTGCATTAGGTGGTCCAGCATAGCATAGCATGGGGAACTTTACATGCTTTGCAGATATGTTTCCCAGTGATGTCACTTCAGAGAAAATTCAGTTTTTATTTTTATGAAAATTAATTTCTCGGTGCATCAGAGGACAGGGTCATGCCTGCTGGTGAAACTGCAACTTTTTGTGATTCTCAGCACCAAACCTTTTATACAGTGACGTGTAAAAAGAAGGCGTAGAAAGGCGAAAATGGTGCACCAGCAGACATGACCCTTCACTGGTGCACTGGGAAGAAGATTTGCATAAAGATAAAAATGGAATTTTCTCTACAAATGACAGGTGGAAGGTAAAGAATAAAAGTATGTCTGGGCGCTGCTTGTAAAGTGCCCCACCTAATTCAGCTTTTGCATGTGTAAAATTTGAAGGTGGTAGACTCTTGTTAAGTTTAACTTGAGGAACTTGCTTCATGCGCTTGTGGGATTTCCTGGACCAGAACTAGAATCACTGGACTGTACAGTTCTGCTGAGTTAAGTTCTGTGATTCTTGGTCTGGTGTGTGAAATCTTGCAATCGCACATAACAAGTTTTTAGACCAAACTCGCTCGTGGAGAAGGGCATAAAGCGCATGCGCCAGAACTTGTCACTTGAGTAGTTAGCAGGTTACTTTTTCACAAGGGACAAGTTATTGCACATCCACTAGATTTCCAGACATGATAAGCCAGAGGGGTCGTTCATAATTACGGAACAGCAGAGCCATGAGGCGTTCAGGTGACGTGAGCCTGAGTGCCTCAGGTTAATTTACATATTTTTATAAAGTAGTTTTCTGATGAATCCAGGAGCAGAGCAATTAGCTGAAAACTGTGCCATCATTCAATATGCATAATAGGACAATCCAACCATCAGTAATCTGATGGTAGATGTCCTTTTTAAGAAGTTTTCTTTTAAATGTTTCCAACCACTTTTTTGCTTTGGTTTCATTTTGGGCTCAATTTCTCGAGGCATTTATAGAATTGATCAAATCGTACTATGTGGATTTGGCTAATGGACTTCCTCGTGGATGTCTCCCCAAAAGATCTCACTTTTTATATTTGTTTTTCTTGTGTGCTTGGAGGACCACTTTAATATTACGCTGACTTATATCTTGGTATACCACTTTAAATGTTGCTTTTATTACTTTTATTGTTCATTGTAATAAGCGATTTCAGAGAAGGGAGGTGTAACTGGGCTTTCCAGGGATTATGGACCTGAAGGCCAGGACAATGTGCACCCTTTGTTCAGTACATGAAAACCAATTATAGGAACCCATGGCAACACGCACGACTGCAATATAGGAACACATGGGGCGCCACAGTGGAAATGTGCAAAGAAATAATTAAGCGAATGCTCATAGTTGTGGTTGTACTAAAAACTTTATACTGGGGTAAGCAAAAAAAATACAACACTTGAAACAATCAATTCCAGCAATAGTCGAGGTATAGGAAAGGCGTTTTTTTATATGCAGCCATCTGTTCTATTAAATATCTTGCCAGTTTACAAAGGGTGCACTTGTATACACACACCCTTGTTAATCCCACGTAAACGTGTAAAGGACACACATTGTTACACCACCTCACCTATAACACTTACTGCCTCTTGGACTGGTTCCACTCGTGACTGCAGTTCATATGGCGTTTTCTAAAAAAAAAATAAAATTGGAATTACGGGCTGAGCCCTCTCCATGCAGGGCGGGTGTCTGTTGTTTTATACAGCAAACATCCAACTTTAAAGAGAACCTGCCAGTGAAAGTTACCCACCCAAAAGAAATACTTCATTAAAAACTATGATTCAAAGGCATTGCCATTATCACTCTATGGTTTTTTTTCATGGCTGCAACGTAAACTTATCAGCAACTCGCCAATGACACTAATTGAGTCCAATGAGACCCTGCATGTTCAGTTATTACTGCATAGCCTCCCTCTTCCTGATTGACAGTGCTATGATGTGCTGTATGGAGCATTGAGAGAGAGAGCTCTGTTACATCATTGGGCACTTAAAGTCATGTGGCCATGATGATGTCAAGATCCTGTTACATACATGGGGTAGATGTTGCAGATTTATTTGATCACATGAAATCTCAGCATGCTTCCATAGAGGACTGGGGGCTGGGTGTAGAAATCCATGAAGACTGCGGTGATTTCATGTGATCAGATGCATACATGGGGATACCTTAGATGATATCACCCTGGTCACATGACATGAAGTGCTGAATATTTAGAAGTGACATGGTGAGGAATAGATGAAAGGGGTCGGCTGGAGCAGCACACATCCCCTCTGATACATTTCCTGGTATCTTAAAGTTGATTTATGGGGATTTAAGGAAAACCATTTTATCTAAAACTAAAAGGTGTCAGTTAATAGGGCTCTATGAGAACCTGTCACTAGCTGTATTTGTGAAAATGTGTTGACAGGTTCCCTTTAACACATTTCGGCACATTTATGTCGATCAAAGCAAATAATGAACAAATACAATCATAAAGTGTGATATATATATATATATATATATATATATATTAGTATCCTCACATCCCAAAATGCCCAATAAATTCAGACTACCGTAACTGAAAGCACTGCAGTTGTGGCATTTCCCCACACATAAGAATTTGGATAAAAAGTGATCAAAAGGTTGTATAATCCCCAAAATGCTACCCTATACAGCTCCATAACTAAAGTATAAAGAAGCAGTTCCTCAGAAAATGTCAATTATTTAATTTTAATTATTATTTAAATTACCGTAATTATTAAAACATGTCAAACATATAAATTTGGTATCTTCTGACCTTTTGGTTTTTTTTTTTTTGGCAATTTCTCTGTATTTGGAATCCGTTTTCTTGCTCCCCAGTATATCATATGGAATTCTCATTGCCACATACAGGAAGTGCAAATTTGTTTGCCGAAAAAAAGCCCGACAAAAAAAAATTATAGCCTTTTGAAAGGTCGAGCGTAAAAAAACACCTCAAAAATAGAAAAGAGCTGAGTCCTTAATAGCTTAAATGGTCGCAATGTTTATGGTCACACCAAGGCTGGGTACCTCGGGGTCCCATAACGCTCTTTTATCCCCCAAACCCCTGAAGATGATGGCAGTCTCTTTTGTTTTGGATCTTTTGATCTGAGATTTAAGTTTACTTCATAGTACAAAGTCTGCATTTTTTGTGACACTGACAATAATATAGTTTCCAAAAATCTGTTTGCTTATCTCTTCCATAAATACACATAGGGAGAGCACATGGTTTCAAGGGCACTACAGACACGAGATATGGGCATGTTCAAAGACATTAACCCATTTACTGCCTCACTTCAAGATTCATTGCTACGAATAATCCTGAGGCCACTATAGCCATGGTCCCCGTTACAATCCCAGCATCTCTTACGATACCTGAGAAATTCCTGGATAAATTGCTGAAATACTTGATGGAATCTACAGTACAGGCGGTCCCCTACTTAAGAACACTCGACTTGCATACGACCCCTAGTTACAAACGGACCTCTGGATATTGGTAATTTATTGTACTTAAGTCCTGGGCTACAATGATCAGCTGTAACAGTTATCACAGGTTTCTGTAATGAAGCTTTAGTGTTAATCCTGGTTCTTATGATAATCCAACATTTTTAAAATCCAATTGTCATAGAGACCAAAAAAGTTCGGTCTGGGGTTACAATGATAAAATATACAGTTCCGACTTACATACAAATTCGACTTAAGAACAAACCTACAGACCCTATCTTGTATGTAACCCGGGGACTGCCTGTACATCCTATAGATTTATACACTGCTTACAAAAATAAAGGCAGCACTCAATTGACACTTCCTAGATCTGAATGAATGAAATATTCTGACTGAATACTTTGTTCTATACAAAGGTGAATGTGCTGACAACAGAATACCAAAAAAATAATCAATGGAAAGCAAATGTATTAACCAGCGAAGGCCTGGATTGGAGTCGCCCACAAAATTAAAGTGGATAAACACACTACAGGCTGATCAAACTTTGATGTAATGCCTGTAAAACCAGACAAAATGAGGCTCCTATTGTGTGTAGCCTCCACGTGCCTGTATGACCTCCCTACAACACCTCGGCAACCCACACGAGTGGTTCAGGAAGTGCAGCTCATCCAAGATGGCACATAAGTTTGAGCTGTGGCAATCAGGTTTGCTGTGTCTGTCAGCATAGTGTCCCTTCTTAAAAGTAGGAGCAGAGTATATGCTTGGCTGTCATTGCCTTAAAGGAAATCAACCATTTAAAAAATCAAAAAACCATCTAAGGATACTCGCCTGTGCTCCTCTTCATTCCGATCTGTCCTCCACTAAGCTTGACACACCGGGAACACTTAGAACAGTAAGTTATAAAAAGCAGCTTGGAGTGCAGGGACGAGATGTCCGACACTCCGGGCTGCTAATTATGCACGCCCCCGCACCTCCCTCTCACACCTTTGTTTATGGACCCGTAGCCTTATATTGCTTTTCGTGATCTGCATCAGATAAAAACAGGTTTTCAACAGATCCATGGAAAAAAAATACAATGTGAAAACGCCCATTGACAACAATGGCTCAGAAAGGCATCATTGAAAAATACCGAATCATGGATGTGAAAAAAATTGCCAGGCAAACCTTGCCTAAGGCAGCGCCCATAAAATCAAGCAAGGCTCTCGGAAGAGTCCCCCAAATGAAACTCCTAAATCATACTCCATACTAGACGCCTTCCAGACCTGAGACTGGATTAGTAAATTCCAGAGACCTTAGACTATGACCATATATTCATCAGACCTCCTAGTTCTCAGATACTACATCTACAAACCAGGTGTCAACTATGATGCATTGCATATTTCTTTTTACAGAAAGTTCTGCATCACATATTATGAGATTGTGTGCTATGAAAGATTTGAGTGTCTCCATAGTAACAGACGACAAACCCAAATCTGTAGTCACACTCTCCCACCTTTTTTCTTGTATACATTTGGTTGCTTACCAGGTTAAGAGATGGATAAAAGGGAGTTTCTCTGTAGCACCAGACTACGTAGGGCTTGTTTGTAGTCTGTTTCCGTGGAGATATAACGGCAATAATAAGCCATAGACTTCAGCCAAATGTATTTTGCTGCAAAATTCACGAGTGTTTGTATGAGTTCTAATGGCATTAGACAAGTGATTGTTACATGGCCACGTATGCTGGTCTCCACACCACTTGTTTGGATGTTTACCACGGGAGTCCTGATGAATGCTTTCTTTTTCTTTCCCTTCAGAAAGTGACAGTGAATGTTATTTCAGTACTCTGCTTTTCCATGCTTAACCAAACAAGTATACTATAGCTTTGTGTGTGTTACAGTCCACCTCATAGTCAGGTACGGTAAATATGTTCTGCTTAACTACAGATTACACGCAAATCTGAAAGATGTGACCATGGTCATGCTTCACTTTATTTGTTTTTCTTTTATATTACCTTTTTTATATAAGAAGGGATAAATCTATATTTTTGCTGCTTATTGAATATAGATATGCTCTACTAAGTGCCAATGAGTGGATGATCATGTCTTGCAAAAAGTAGAGTCCAGTGGAATTTCTTTGATATTTTAAGTGTTTTTTCTTTATATGGTCTCCTACCACCAGTGCAGCACTTTTAATATTTTATTGTGGTTTTTTTTTTTTTTTTTACAGCTACACATTCACAATACCTGGTGGCCAAACCCTGCCACCCCCAGACATGGAACAAAGGGCTACTTCTCCTAGGTGCTCTCCATGTCGAAGGGGAAGGAAAGGGTTAAAAGCTCCCAGTCTGTCACCATCCTCCCTTCTGTCAGGAGGTTCAGAGGAAATGATGGGAAAAGCTGAGGAACTATTCCAACTTTGTGATAAGGAGGAAAAAGGGTTAATAACCAAACGAGATCTTCAGGTATGTCTGTTCTAAATTCTGTTTTAGCATTTCAATGGGAATGAAGTCAGTGGAAATGCACCCCCTCCCATAAAAAAGCCATTGCTTGGGAAAAAATCCCTACCAACAATATAAAGATGTTGTAATGTGGTTAGAAATTTCTATGTGCAAGAGATTTTTTAATATCAGGAACTCCTTATCTGTCTTCTTTCCACCCTCTTGTTAACACCTGTTAGTTATAACTAATTTGTCTTGGGTGTATAAATTGCAGACTTAAGGTCTTTCAGACCTTGGTCGGCAGTGCATCCTTTTAGGGTGCGGTCACACGTAATGCTAGCGATGCGCGTCTTGCATTAAAACAATGCAAGGTACAGGGTTCTGGTTACCGTTCGGTTGTGTTATAGGATCGCGCCAAGGCCCACCATCGTACGCTAGTGGCATGTGTGACTGCCACCTTAAGTGCATCTGTAAGTGCACAACAGAATTGTACCACAATGTAACCAGAAGTGAACAAAAGGACTCGTAAGTACTTGTCAAACTCAAATTACTTTATCACTCATCTTACACTTGCAAAACGTAAAAGTAAAGTCACACCATTCAACTCTGTCCTCCAACGACTAACCTATTCTAAATCTGGTGGACTTGCAGTTGCAAGAATGTACTGTCAAGAATAGCGGCTCTGTAGGTGGCTGCCTGTAAATTGGCTCCAGCTCACCTCACCCCACTCCCTGCGGCACCAGCTTGGCACTCAGCCTGTCACCCCCCCCCCCCCTTTTCAGTTCTCAGCCAATCAGGGGCTTCATGTTGCTTGACTTGGTGCAACAGAGCGCCATAACTGGAACCTGGCAGCCAGAAGCACCAGTTCTTGTGTCATTGGAGCACCTGAAATGTAAGCGATCACGACCAGAGCCTTGCTGCAAGTCAAGAGGAACGCTGTACCAGGGCTTCAGTGGTAGCAGCACCAGGCAGCTTAAGCGCTGGTACTTGACCAAAGTGGTGGTACAGGTAGTTTCTTTTCTGCCAAACCAATAGCAGCACACCACTTTTTCACCCCAATCCCCATTAACGCCACACCAGCACCCCTACTGTAGTACCACAATGCATGTCTGTCTAGCTTGTGTCTATTTGTTATTGTCACTACTGTGTTTCGTACTGTAATTGTTTCACCTTATGTAATGTTATGTGGTCTTGTTCACCTGTACCGTCCCGTAACTGTTTGTCTGCAACTAAGGAACTAGCAGCATGTAAGAACGCGCCTCTCGTAGTGTATGTACGTAACTGTAACGTTAAGCCCGTCTCTGTGTGTTACAACTGCCGGAACACTATGTGCAAAACTTTTTTGTACACTTTTTCCTAGTCACTCAAACATGAGTTCAAACCACTATAATTAAAATTAGGAATAACATAGTATAGCCCCCCCCCCCTCCAATAGCATAATATTATCTCCCTCTGCTGATCTCATTCATGGAGGAGGGGAGCACAATCCCTATGAAACCTTTTTAGGATTATGGTTGTAGTGATCACACGGCTGACCACTTGCACCAGGGGTTCGTAGCAACATTGGAAAATAGGTGTTTGGTCTACTGTGGAGAACGCAGTCGGCAGCAAAATAAAGCTCCGGTGGGTCTTGAGTTACTTCCTTCAGTTATTCTGAGCAACAATCGTGACCACGCAAAGATTGTAATGACTTGCACCTGTTTTTGTATGTTCAATCGCTCCTGGTTTTGGCTCACGATAACTGAAGACCTAACTGATGGATTGGCCCTTAGCTATGTAACTATAACTAAATTGTGCAGGTAGCCCATCAAATGTGCATGTATATGGAGTTTTCACCAATCACCTTAATGCTTAATAGTAGGACTGTGATATGGTGCCTGCTATAGGGTGGGGATAGTGTAAGGGCAAAACATTGTGGATCCAGAACTTGCTATTGTAACTTTTTTTTTTTCTTCTTTTCTAGCGGTTACAGAATGAGCTTCCTCTTACCCCAGAACAATTGGAAGCTGTCTTTGACAGCCTGGATCAGAGCAACAATGGCTACCTCACTCCAGTGGAGTTCAGCATGGGCCTTGGTAACTTTTTTGTGTAGATTTATAATCCTCTTGTGTAGTCTCCTGTGAATAGAGCCTAAAATGATATTTCTTTGTAATGGAAATGGATGATTATATACTGTACACATAGATGGTGTAGACTTGCTGTCTGGGGCATATGCAGTATTTGATGTAGCGGCACCACTGTATAAGGAAATAATGCTGCCATATGAGTGTGTAAATAACATCCATATGAGTAGTTCATAGGAGATTCAAAAGCCATTTTCCAGTTAAACAAGCAGATGTGTCTTATTTTTAGGCAAGTTACTAGGCGTAAATATGGCAAATGGTGAGCAAGACGGTGAACAATCAATAATGGAGGAGACCTTTGAATCCGGGTGGTCAGATGAAGATGAAGATACGGAGGAGATGCTGTTCTGTGCCACTATGGATCAGTTAGGAGCCGCACATGTCTTCCAAGAGTAAGTGACCATTAATTTAAGAGTCCGTTCTCAACCACTTGTGTGGTAGCTTTTTTAAAAGGTTTTTTTATTTTTTTTATTCCTTAAATCAAATCCGTGAAGCGCAGGTTTCTGACATTGTGTTCGTTGAACACTTGTAGCGTTAGTGATAAAAAGTGCAGCTTTGTAATATATTTATGAAACGGTTTTGAAGAAAAACTTCCCATAAATCTGCCTCTTTATATCCTGACTTCAAAATCTGCTTGCTGTCAAAGAATGGAAACCGTCATCATTTGCATGAAGAAGCTGCACTGACCACATCTACATGGCTCGTAACAAGACATGCCATACATTTGATACGCTGCATTTTTATCCCCTTGAAGGTTTTTAACCTCTGGATGTAAACAATGAATATTTCCATTGGCAGACAGCAAGCGCAAACTTTCTCAATTAAGTATTCCAATGCTGTGCCTGAATCAAGAAATCATTTGTAATGGCTGCTTTTACGTACAGTAATGGTTACTGTATGGGGTGCTACTAATCGCAAGAAACACCAGGAAATACACTCCATGCACTTGCATGGAACTTTAAATAACAGAACTGAACAACAACATATCCATTCAGTGATTCGAGCTTTGGTCCGGGAAATCCAGCAAACGTCACACATTCTATGCAAGGCCACACAGTGGTAGTTACAATAACACATAATCAATGCGATCATCTGATAAGTAATTGAGTTATTATTTGCAACTTAAAGGGAATGTTTAGGACGATTTGGGACACTAAACTAACTTCAGGTTCTTTAGTGTCTCAAATCACCCATTTAATATTCTCTCCGTGGCCAATATGGAAAATAAAAACCTTTATACTTGCCTAGAGAAGTGTCTGATACCACACATCTGTCATTTCTGGTGCTCCTCACACCTTCGCAGTGATCCAGTGATGCCAGAGAAGCAAACCCAACTTCATTGCGCTTGCGCTGGACCTCCTGCATATGCTCAGTGAAGTCTGTGTGAATGACGGCACTGAATCACTGCACAGGTTTTGAGAGCTATGGACAGAGGTAAGTATACAAGTTTGTATGGGCAATGAGACGCTAAACCACCAGTCTGACTGGGTGGTATAGTGTTCCAAATCCCTTAAGGGCTTATATACACAAATGTATTTTATTAGTGACATAGGGATCATGCGCTGGATATATTTTCTGGAAAATACACAGTGCAGGGCGCAGGACTTGTAAGATTATAGATATCTGTGGGAATATAGAAAAGTATTTCTATAGATAACGGTGGTTGTCCCTTCTGGGAAGTATCTGGCACACAGGGGTCCATATGTCACGGGCCATATATGTTTGCAATCATAAAGCAGCAGGACGGCTCCAGTGAACTGAAGCTGAATATTCATTACGGCCTGTACACATGCCAAGTGTTTTTGGCAAGATCCAGTCACCCTCCCAATTCACCTTAGGCTGGTAGCACCCATTTTAAGTATATGATGTTTATGTGCTTCCTCTCTTATCTAGTTATTAAATCGTACATTGTATTTTTAAGGCACAGGGAGATTCGGGATTTGTGGAACCGTCTTCGCAAGGAGCGTCCTGAATTACTTGCAAACTTTGAGGAGTTTCTCTTCCGTGTTTCCTCTTACATCCGGGACGTACATCATGAAAAAGAGACTCTGGAACAAGCATTAAAAAGGTGTGCATTCCCCAAATCTACTCCCCCTTAACTCTTTAATTACGTGATCCAACTTTGGAGATTATTTGCAGAGTTAGTTTTGGGTTATTTTAGATGAGTGTTAAATCCTGATCATGATAGTTTTGTTACACCGGTTACCAGATAAGTTATTGTTGGCACATAAATTATTTTGGATGCAATTTATTTAGGAACACTTTTTTCTGAGAGAAGTAATTATCTTTGGTTTACGACAGTTCCTTTAAATCCCTTAAATTTAGAGGATTGCTATTTATTTGATGACAGACAAAACATTTTCCAGTTCCTGAAACAAGACTTTTTTGTGCAAGCTTTGCAGGAGGTGCAGATAATTTTATCTTAAAAAACCTACTTCTAGAACACTCAGGTAGGGTATGAAATGTCCTTTCTAGAATTCCCTCTTTAATGAATTTAACTACCTGTACATCTTGTACTGTAGAACCACAAGCCCGTTGTGATTTGAAAGATGAGCTCTTTAATATGACACCAGATGCATGTTTCTAGGTACTATAGAACCAAAAATAGGGACATCTTAAGTGATGTTCCCCTTGCAGCCTCTAAACTTGACTCCTCTTGGGTAAAATATGACTCTTCTCTGCATATTTTCACAATCAGATCCCTATTATCAGGAAGTCAAAATAATTGTGTTTATTATCAGCAAGTCTGGATAATTGTATTACTTTAGTACACTGAAATCTGTTGAAATCATTGTTGTTCAGTGATTTTATTGTTCTACAATATGGCTACTACCTGTAGAGCATATACTGTAGTTCATACAGTCCCTGACAGTTACAGACGGACCTCTATGACCACTGTGACCTCTGGTGAAGCTCTCTGGATGTTACTATAGTCCCAGACTGTAATAATCAGCTGTAAAGTGTCTGTAATGAAGCTTTATTTATAATCCTTGTTCCTGTGACGGCAAAAAAATTCAAGAAATCCAATTTTACATAACCTGGTGACTGCCTGTAGTCGGTGCCTACACTTATCATGGTGATCTGTGTATGACTCGGCAGGGAGGCCTGCCAGTGACATCGCTCTTAGTTGACTGAACAATATATTATATCTTTTGATTGTATAAGTGTCGTCTTTGTGAATTGTCCAACCACAGAGCTCGTTGGTGTATTTATTACAGGTAAAGGTTATAGATATGCGAGATAACAATCATGGCCGGGCAGCTGATAAGCCACCTACACTATACTGTGTAGATTCTCTCTTGTATTGCAACTTTATATTAGTAAACCCCTGACCATGAGAAATGGGGATATAGGGATTTCCATTCCTGCAACGTGTTACTCTGGGCCCAGTCAAAGGTTTCAACAAAGTACCAAATTACCAATGGTCCCAGGAGGGAGAACGGTGATATGAAACAGTGGCATCATTGCACTCCCTACTGTTAGGCCACAACGATCATGTGACTGTCGAGGGACGAGGGATCCGAACTTTATAAACGGAGACCAGTGAAAGCATGACACCATGGGGCACATTTACTTACCCGGTCCTGTCTTGATCCCCGATCTGGGTGGTCCGACAAAGATGAAGTCCGGCGCGATTCACTAAGATCGTGCGCCCGAGATCCTGCATCTATCGCTTCCCTGCTCAGGTCCGCCGGAGTCCACCTTCTTCTTCCTGGTGTATGTAAGTGGATTGTCTTTCGACACAATGTAAATGTTAAATCCCGCGCTCAGTCCGAATCCTTCGGATCATCCGACGGCCCACCCCCTTTTTGTGGCGCGTGAAAGCAGGCGCCGATGCGCCAAAATCCGATCGCATGCGTCACAATTCCCTTTTAAATGCGGTGCAAAATGATAATCTTCGGAATATCCAACGTTTGTGCAGTTCGCACACCTTTAGTAAATGAGCCCTTTTGTCTTTATTTCCATAAAATTTTCCTGGGGACCCATAATGATCAAGCAATGAAAGACAAACCATAATTTGTTGAATTCAGGTCATGATGTAATTCTTTACACTGCAGGAAGGAGACGGATCACGGGCGTGAGGTGAGGTGTCTGTACGAAGAGATGGAGCAACAAATTAAAATCGAGCGAGAACGGCTTCTCAGAAAGGTAGGAACCGGACACAACGCCAGTACATGACAATAAGATTTGGCATTAATGACAGTCATCCGGAACCCAGCACAACAGTTACTCGATGTATCCTGTCACCTTTATTGAAAGTAAACATGGAGCACTTAAGTGTTTCCTCCATAGTATTACATGATGTGACATTGGTAGTAGGTGTGTTAATTCTGGCTTCGTGTACAGTAATTCAAGAACCTCAAAGTCATCTGTGTGATCTGAATCCCAGAATTGTGTGTTGTGTCACAACATTACATCAGCTTTTCCTGTGTCACAAAATATTCAGTGCCCCAAAGGTACATGAGGTTACTCGAGGTCACTGAATAGTAATCTTTAATATCAAAATAATTACAGCAGCGTGTGACAAGATAGTAATAATTCTATGTGTGCCACAGAAGTATACAAAATAAATTTTGATTTCGGCCACCCATCATGTGTATAGGTTACTTCCACGATACTTTAGTTCTCGGGGAGATAAGTCCCTCTCCTATTGTAGTTAGTGGGAGAGTACACGGAAAGTCTTGCAGGAAAACAGGTGTGACATACCTTTCCCTTGGGGTATCAGATGCTGTTAGGTCTGTTAAAATCTGCATTGGAAAGGTGCCTCTTGATACCATATTAGAAATATTTTACAGTGGAATATCCGTGTTAAGTACTGCATTGTGAACTAACCCCATGGTGAAAATCTTGGAAGCCTCATCATCTCTCTGATCTCCCAATAACTGTTCGGCTTCTACAGTGGGTACGTAAAGTATTCAGAACGCTTTAAATTTCTCACTCTTTGTTTCATTGCAGCCAAGGTCAAAAAAGTTATTTGCTCATTAATGTACACAATGCAGCCCATCTTGACAGAGAACAGAAATGTAGATATAATTACAAATTTATTCAACAAGAAAAACTGAAATCTCACATGGTCATAAGTATTCATACTCCGTATTCAGACTCGGTATTGAGTAGAAGCAGCTTTTGAGCTAGTACAGACATGAGTCGTCTTGGGAAAAAGTTTTTCCCCCCTGGATTTGTGGATCCTCTGCCTCTTCCTTGCAGATCCTCTCCAGTTCCCTCAGGTTGGATGGTGAATGCTGGAAGCTAATTTCATGTCTCTCCAGAGAAGCTCAGTTGGGTTTATGTCCGGGCTCTGGCTGGGCCATTCAGGAATGGTCACAGAGATGTTCTGAAGCCTCTGCTTTCTTATTCTAGCTGTGTGCTTGGGGTCATTGTCTTGTTGGAAGGTGAAACTTTTGCCCAGTCTGAGGTCCAGAGCACTCTGGAAGAGGTTTTCATCCAGGAAGTCTCTGTACTTTGCCGCATTTGTCTTTCCTTCAATTACAACCAGTTGTCTTATCCCCCATAGCATGATGCTGCCACCACCATGTGTCACTGTTGGGATTGCATTTGGCAGGTGTTGAGCAGCGCCTGGTTTTCTCCACCCATACCGCTTCAATCTGTGTCTCAGACCAGAGAATCTTATTTCACGTGAGACTTCCATCGGTACATGCTGCCATAAAGCCCAGCTGCAGTGATAGTTGACTTTGTGGAACTCTCCCATCTCCCTCCTGCATCTCTGAAGCTCAACCACAGTGATCTTTGGGTTCTTTTTTACCTCTCTTGCCAAGGCTCTTCTCACAATTGCTTAGTTTGGCTGGACGTCCAGGTTGAGGGAGAGTTGTGGTTGTTCCAAACTTCTTTCATTAAAGAATTATGGAGGCCATGGTGCTTTTAGGAACCTTGAGTGCTGCCTTGCCTTAATTCCGTCTCTGAGATCCTTGGGCATTTCCTTAGATCTCATGATTCCCATGTGCTCTGACATATACTGTGAGCTATGGGTTCTTGTATAGACATGTATGTGCCTTTCCTAATCAAGTCACAGCTGGGATCCAATTAAACCTAACATGAGGAATCTACCATCAGAAGTACATCTGATGGTAGATTCTTGCTGCCTGCATTTTCCCTAATCTATAATTTAATAATGCTGGAAACGCACTTAAAGGGTTTGTCCACTTTCAACAAATAATTGATATGGTTTGTGTAAGGAAAAGTGATACAATTTTCCAATATACTTTCTGTATCAATTCCTCACTTTTTTTTTCGAGATCTCTGCTTGCTGTCCTTCTATAGAAAGCTTCTATGAGAAATCTGCCCATGGTCACACGGGTGCACATTTCGTTTATATCCCCAGCTCTGATTACTCTCTGTTTTATAATGAGCCATGCATCTGTGTGACCAGGGACAGATTTCTCATAGAAGCTTTCTATAGCAGGAAAGCGAGCAGAGATCTCGAAAAAGTGAGGAATTGATACAGAAAGTATATTGGAAAATTGTATAACTTTTCCTTACACAAACGTTATCAATTGTTTGATAAAAGTGGACAACCCCTTTTAACTTGTAAAAACGTTTATTTTAGTAACATGTAAATTAAGTGCAGAGGCTACAGGGGAGTGTACTAGCCTGGTCTCGCACTGCAAACGAAGGCTTCTCCATGCCCCAATAGCCTCTGCAGTTAATTTACATGTTAAAAACTCTTATTTTAATAGTAACTTAGGTTCCAGGATTATTAAATTACAGATTGGGGCAGAGGCAGGCAGGAGTAATCTACCATCAGATCTACTTCTAATAGTAGATTCCTTATGGTAGGTTGCCTTTCAATATGAAAGTAGCAGCAAAGGGGCTGAATACTTATGACTAAGTAATATTCCAGTTTTTCTTGTTTATAGCAAAAATCTATGTTTTGTTTTTTGTCATGATGGGGGGCAGAGTGTACATTGATGAGTAAAAAAAAAAAAGAGATTTTTGTTTGTTGCCAAATGGCTGAAGCGAAACTAAGAGTGAAAAATGTAAAGGGGTCTGAATACTTTCCATACCCCCTGCACATCCGCTTTAAGGAGGCGTCAAGAATTTTCTATGCCCTGTGAAGAATGGTGGACGTGTCTAATTACTTGCCATTTGAAAGGGGATTCATATACATTGCATATAAACTAGACAAAACTGTTACAAGTGTAAGGAGGACCCTGCCCATGGTGCCCATCATCTTCTTGAGGACCTGGTTGCTGCCGCAGATACAAAGTCCCCACTGCCATCACATGATAGAGAATGGAAGACAATACATAATGAAACAGACACACAAAAGGAGGCTGAGGCACTCATGTGACGACTAAGGCGAGGAGTCCTATGAAACATTGTATGCTTCACCCCGATTGAGCAAAAAGATTGGGTTTCTGTAGGCGTGTTAAAAGGATCAAATATCTTCACTTTGATGTATGGGATAAGTTGACATTTTCTTTACCTCCTATGACACCGTGTTGAATGGTGACCTACAGTACGGAGATTGTGCCCCATACAGAGTATTTGGGTTCATACCATCCTGTCCTAGAGATCCCATAAAAGTGAATGGACCAAGCTCCTTTCTATGGGGGAATCTACAAAGCTTATCAGATACATGGTAGTCCCTGTTCATATGAGTTAGGTCAAGGGCACTTCTTGTGATCTTCAGGGTCTGGAAACCCCTTTAAATTCCCTTGGCTCAGATTTGACTACAGTATGTGTATTGAACATATTCTTAGCTTGGTGATATGAACCCACACAATGTGTGACCATGTAAAGTTTTCTTCCCCCTTCTCTTCATGAGTTAATGGCTGACTTGTCTTGTCCCATTTGTGCAGGACTCCGTGAAGCATCAGGACAGACAGACCAGTCTTCAGAGAGAGCTGATGAGAAAAGAGCAGGAGCTCGAGGGCATCGCTCTCCGCCAGAGACAGGTACGTTTTCACATGACACAATCTATTATTCCGTGTAACAACACAACACATTCATGTCTGGTGATAACATAAGTATATTTAGTGTGGGATGGTGTCATGTGTCATATACCAGGTATGACTGATGGTACTAAACCATATTAAGTAAATATGAACTAATTTTCTTTAAAAATATATATATTTTAATAACAAAAATTGCAAACGTTCAGCAGCACCCTAGTACCAATGTATTGCTTTAAAAGGAAATTTACAATCAAAATGAAGCATGATAAACCGTAGACCCCTCCCTTCTAATATCAACTTTTAAAATTATACTAATGAGCCCAAAAGGCTATGGGTTGTGTTAACAGGCACTCTTACACCGCAATGAGCACTTCCCCCTTCCAATGTGTGATGATACTTCCCATGAGATTACATTATGCAGAGAAATTTCTTTTTAGAATTCAGAAGGCCACGGATAACAAGTATAAGTCACAATACCAGGTCTCTATCTCCAGTACTCCCGTAGACAGTGAATGAGAGTGCCAGAGATACCGGAGTGCTGTGCTTGGCATTTTCCAACACTCCCATACAATTGAATGCAGATTTAGGATACACCTCTTCACCCATTAGTGAGAAAGAAATATCTGTTCTCTGGATTGCTGATGGTTCTCGTGACTGCGTGGGTCTTTGGTGAGAGCTTAAAGGACACCTGTCATCAGGTCTCTGCCACTTGTCCTGTCACTACTACCTGTTGGAGCAGCTCACAAGGATCCCATCCCAGCCTTTATCTAGTTATTTCATACATTATTCATTGTAAAATCATCTATTTTTTATCATGTAAATGAGGCTGGTCACATGGTCAGAGGCAGTGATGTCACCCCTGTTACCCCTCCCCCTGCTCATGTCTGTGTGTAATGTATAGTAAAGCATGGCTAGTGTGTGTATGTCATCTGCTGACATGCTGCATCCTCCTAATATACAGGTGAGAGACACAGACATCAGCTACACATGAATCTGACATGTTCTGCTGTAACATAGCTCCCTGGAGCTGCTGTATCTCTCACACACATGCACACACAGGCTGCAGGGGGCGTGGCCACCAGCACCAGGAAGCACATCATTATACAGCCTCACATCATTATACAGGCTGTCAGTCATGCACTGGGGGTGTGGCTGTACCTCCCACTCATGAATAGAGTGGACAGCATGAATATGCTAATGCTTCATTGGACATTTCACAGGTCATTTGCATACAGCTTTAGGACCTCATTGCTTAGGTTTACAGGCATGTAGAGGGACAATGAAGGGATAGAGGCAATGCTCTCTAATGGCAGTTTATGAAAATATATTTAGTTTAGGGGGGTTATTTTGCATGACGGGTTCTCTTTAAATGGCTTGTAGAACATCTTTAACCCCTTCATGACTGCCATACGGCTATATACGTCCTATTTGCTTATACCCCATGCAGAAATAACGTTTATAAACGTCATGACAGTGGCCAAATTCAAATGGCTATATCTCCTGAACCCTGGTACCTAGAAACATAATCTGGGTGTCATATTAAAAAGGATAACTTCTCTTTTAACATGTATATATGATGTATGGATGTTTCATAGAACCAGAGAGATCCACTCTTAAAGAAGTAGTAAAAAATTGATTTTTTTATATACAGCTTTCTATATCCGAGATGCCCGATTGTAACTTTAAGAGTGGATATTGCTGGTTCTGTGAAGCATTCATACACAATTCTATTTCATATTATAGGGTAAATTCACATGTTTAATGTGACAGAATTGTTTCTAGGTTCCAGGGTTCCGGAGATGTAGGGGGTTGAAATGTGCCCCCATCCGTATTTTACATCTTCACTACACCACACCACCAGGGACATTGTATTAGCCCTTCCCACCAGGGCAACAGGTATAAATCTCCTTCTATACCCTTTTGACAATTACACTGCTTGGGATATCAACTGTAGATGGAAGTCTGGGGCATCTAATCAAAAAGGTTTTTGCTTTTTTGAAATTCCACTCTGTTTCAATGAATAGGAGACATGGAAAACAGTTTTTAACAAGGAGCAAAGTTTTGTCCTGTCTTTTAATCTGTGACGGTCCCTACAGTCACTTCCTCTGATCCTTCTGATATGTGTAATTGACTTGCCATAAAACTAGTAATAAATATCTTTTAACTCAACTTTACAATCTGGATACTAACTATGTTTCTTTTCCCATTTATTAAATTAAAAGGGCATATTACTTATGTCGGATTTTCTGTTGCCCTTATTTCTCATTTATTTTGTGACCAAGCAGTAAAATGCACGTAAACGTTTCTTCAATTTCCTGTTTGATAATGTAGTATCTCAGTAGGACTTTACTAATATTCGTAAAGAAGAATGAAGTTGTTTGAATGCGATTGACTTGCTGCACGTTTACCCTTCTTCAGCACATAACTTAGTACGTGCTGACTGCTTCCAGCTGGACACATATTACACCTTCTTTCAGCTTGTTTGTGTATACCATAAGTGATTTTCGTGTGTGCGTGTATTCCAATGGAAAACTCATTTGTGGCTTTCACACAATAGGCTTCTCACTGTGGTAACTCTACAAACATACAGCACAAGACTCGAATAGGCAAGCTGACTATATATACTAAGGCTGTCATACTGCGAGTCTGTTTCGTGAATCGCTTGGTTACAGAATAAAAAAAAGTTGATGGATGATCATGGTTGGAACGTCTAAGCTGCAGTCCTGTTATCGCTGACAAACCTTGAGACACAATCCTTGGTATTCACCCTTTTTAAATTTTAGACAGAGGGCTGAGCTTTGCTGTAGGGATGGATGCCAGAATAATCTCACATTGGGGAGAAATGTGGTGGTCAGTTTATTGTATTCGCATAAGGTAGTTCGGGGCTAGACAGGGTGTACTGATGGTAGTCTGCAAGATGGCTTTAGATGTGGGGTTGAGGTAGGATCAGGATCAAGGCTTTGGTTGGTTACTAGACAACAAAAGAAGAACCTTGCAGAGGAGGAAAAAACTTTTTAACGGCAGTGGTCCATGCATGCCGCTGTGTCACCTGTTCCAGTGGGCCTGGACACAGCTGTGCTGCTGCTCCATCTTCCTCTTTGCTTCCCCTGGTTAGGATTGAGCTTCATCTGGTCCTTGCAAAGGTGTGCTGATTTGCTTTGTTTTGGATTCTCTGTATTTGATTCTGGCTGTGTCCTATGACTACTATTCTGATGCTTCAATACAACTTTGTCTATGCCGACCTCTGGTGTTTCCTGGAAATTTTATGCCTGCCCCGAACTACAGCTTGTTTCTGGATTTCTGACTGCCAAGGACTTCTTCTGACTACATTTTGCCTGAACCCTGGTACTCTATAGCGGCATCTCCTGACCCTGGATTAGCTTCTATCCACACTGCTACCACCATAATAGCCTAGCGATCTCTATGCAGAGAAGACCAGATCTCTGTATTGGGGTGAAAATCTGAGTGAACCAAGGATAATGCTCTTAGTTGGTTCATTGTGTTCATCAACTGGTTTGACTTGGGGCCACAACCGTTTGGAGAATCAAAAAAATTGTAGAGGTAGAACAAGATATTTGAGAAAAAATACCTATCTCCAAGCAGTAAATATGACATTTGCCTAGTATACTAAGCAAACCAGAGTGGCTAATCCAGAAGGGCTATGGGCAGACTTTTTGGAATTTGTTGTGAACAATACAGAATGTGTAAACTATTCTGTAAAATGGTTTCTATGGACAGTTAAAATAGTTTTAGGATGACGACTTGCAGAAGGGTAAATACAGGCATAGTGGGAAAAGGAACTGGCGATTGGCATTTGTCCAGACAAACAATAGGAGACGATTACCTCGACTAAAGCCGTGTCCTTTGTTGCCTCATTTACACCAACCTTCGTTAATGTCATCCATAATGTAATGTTTGTATTAGTCCTTTAAGAGAAAAGACTCCCAGAGGATACAAAGATCACCTTTCAGATGGTGAATAGGCGCGCTTATTCATTGCCTTCTTGAACATAGTGTATGTACAACTTGAAGGAAATCTACCACATGGATACAGTATTGTAAAGCAAATGCACTTACTCGCTGATGTGTGTCTCCTGAAACAGGATCCGTTCTTCCTTTTTAGCCTAGTTTCGTAGAAAATCATCTGTTAAAGTTATGCAAATGAGCCTAAGGGGCTCCAGTCTACATCACAGAAGCCCCTGCTGGCTCCATTGTCTGCTAATCATGGTGTCAATGGCTCTCTGGGTGGGGGAGGCGTCCTGTAACAGAGGCGTGCATAAATGCCAGGCGACGGAGCCAGAGGGCGCTTTTGAGACATAGACCGGAGCCCCTGTGGCTCATTCGCATAACTTTAAAAGACAATTTTCTCCTAAACAAGATCAGAAGAGAAACGAAGAACAGATCCTGTTTCCGGGGACACACACCAAGCGTCTTGGCGTACTTGGTTTAAAATACTGCATCCATCTGAGAGTTTAACACTTTCCCTGGCTTAGAACTCCCCCTTTACTATAATTGATGATCGTGTATTTAGGAACATCATTGATCAGATCTCCTGAAGTCCGGAACATGATGTCAATTACATGGGAGGTGGTGTTCAGAGGCAGTGTTGATCTGCCTGCCTTTACATCTAAATTACATCACACTTGAATCACACTTGGCAGGGCCATGAAAGAAACATTATCTAGAAGCTGTTCAACTGCTTGACAACATACTGGCAGTGGTTTGGGAGTCTAATTTCTGAGTACAGGTTCCCGTCTCTGGATAGTCGAATTTCTTCAAAGAACTGACTCCTTCAAGAAAATATACTCTTTTTATATGGAAAGAGTTCATCTTTAGCCTCCTTATCTGTCTGAAGTGGATGGACCTCAGAAGCCTTTCAGATACACTGCTCACTACAGGAGAAAGAAGTGGCAAAAAAGACCAGGAGCAGCTGCTTTATGTAATAAAGTACATTACAAAGTTTATTATTATCACCTTCTCTAGTCATTTCTGAAATAAACCTTGTGCATAGCAGCATGGTCAAGCTTGCAACTAATAGAGGAAATGCAAATACACTAGCGTTAATGAAACTAGCGTTTGACCAAAACAAACATTTTACTGGGTGTAATTTAACCATTATCATTTTGTAGGACATCATCATCTGATAAGAAGATGGTCATGTTTAAATTTTCCACCCTGTAGTCAAAAAGAACAATATTCATTCATAGAAAAATCATTGGTTCTATATCAGGTGTCATCGAAAATGTAAGGTCACGGCGTGACTGTAAAGGCCAATATGGGCTCATGTGTAAGACTCGCCTACTCGGCCCATTTGTGGTGGCTGCATTCTACAGGCAGGGCATTGCCCCATGCACTATACTCAGGGTCGGCTCCAGGTTTCAGGAGGCCCCTTTGCAGTGAACTCACATGACGGCTTTAAAAATTAAGAAACTAAAACCATCTCCTGTTCTCTAAAAGCATTCCCTAGTGTACCATGCCAAACAGCCCCCACATGGTTATTCTATATAAGGCCTCTTTACCCCATGGATTCCTTATGTACAGCCTTATGCAGCCCCTCCCAGCAGCTCTGGGCCCTGGCACTTCCCCAGGTATGCCCAGTGCTGGCACCAGCCCTGCTAATATTTATAGATGACGTAAATGGTCCCTGAATGAACATGAGACATCCGTTCCATACTGTAATGACATACTGTAAGGACATCTATCACCCAGATCAAGGATTGTAAACCAAACATACAGACATACTGGTGTATGCCCCCTCTGGCAGGATCTGCTCTTCTTTTAGCTTCTTATGCCCTAGTTTTTAAGAAAAAAAAGGGCTTTAAAAATTATGCAAATGAGTCTGAGGGGCTCCAGACTCCATTAACTCCTATGGAGCCTGGAGCCCCTCAGACTCATTTGCATAATTTGTAAAGCCCCTTTTTCTTAAAAAAAACAAGGGCATACGAAGCTAAAAGAAAAGCAGCTCCTGCCAGAGAGGGCGCACACCAGTATGTCTGTATGTTTGGTTTACAATCCTTGATCTGGTAATATATGTCCTTTTTAAGTATGTTGTGTGTGTCCTTTTTATAATTCTAATTCTTTTTTTCTAAAATAAAAATTAAGAAATGCTGTACTTCAGTGTCCCCTCTTCAGATACAGCTTCCAAGAAAGATAAATGACTTCACAGTTGCAGATACAGTGAAACGAGTGATGTTATTTGGATTTTTTTTTATAATGTGGACACATATAACACTGAGTCTTAGGTGAACAGCTGGGAAATATGCAGCTGATAAGAAGACACCATTGACCTACCTGAATCCCTAAGTGAACTTATCACTTTTCCTATGTGTGTTTACTACAGCCTCAGTAACTGTGCGGACACCACCCCAACAAGGAAATTGGCTAAGCTTATGACGGATAGAGTGCAAATTTCACTCCAAAATTCCTAGATAAGAGAAGGTCCACAACATCCTAAACAATGAAAATAAAAGTCTGGTATCGGAGATATAGAGAATTCCTATATATATTCAGAATCTTGGGCATATACACTTTTTGTACAGCCATTCTAATTTCTGTCATACTCGATTGTCAAACACTGCATGTGTTTTCCTGGAGGCCTTTTTGTTCACGCTGTGTACTTTCTCCCCGTACCTGACATTGTCCCATTCTCTTTACACCAGCTCGAGCAGCAGCTGCATTCCCAAAATAGCGAGCAACTTGAGACCCGCGTCCAAAACGATCGCCTGAAACAGCTAAATGAGGATCTCCTTGAACAACTCGAAAAGACCAAGACCGATTTAGAAAAAGCTCGGACCCATCTACTGAGACTACGAAAGCAAGAGCAGGAGGAGATGGAGCGGAAGAAGAGGCGAGTGTTTTTGGAATTCACTAATGAAATCCATGCTTTCTCATATCCAGCTCACCGTGCTAATATTGTATGTGCTTGAAAGCAATTGGACACCAGATTTTCACTAATAAGCCTAATAACAAATTCCCATAGTACTATACGAACTTGTGCCCCCACACGTTTTTGGCAAAAAATTGCATAGTTCCTATCTCCAGAAAATGAAGTTTGTAAGCTTATTTGCTATCCTGCCTGAAGGAGCAGGGTGTCCCAAAGGTGTGTGCTATTCATGCAATGTGTCTCTCACCATGTGTCTCTGCAGGGAAGTCATGAGGTGAGACACACTGCCTTGCATGATGGCACACACCTAAGGGACACCCTGCTCCTTAAGGTAGGGTTACAAACTTTATTTTCTGGTAATAGGAACTATGCATTATTTAGCTACAACCAGTGTGGGCACAAATTAGTGCTACAGGAACTTGTTATTAGGCTTACTAGTGAATCTGGGGACAAGTTTCCTTTATTAAATTGGAAAAGCAAGAATCTAGATACATGTATTACAATTATAAGGTGTTGCAATAAGTAAAGTGCAGTGTTAATATGCAAACAGCAAAAACCTCCGAACTGTTAGTTTAACCCCTTAAGGACACTGCCCTTTTTTTGTTTTTGCGTTTCCTTTTTTTCACTCCCCACTTCAAAATTCCATAACTTTTTTTTTTTTTTTTTTTTTTTTTTAATGTTTACGCATACAGAGCTATTATATAACGGCCTGTTTATGCTTAACAAATTACAAGTGCGGTGAAATTGACAAAATCTAAACAAATTTTCTTTTGGGCTCTGTTTTTATGGATTTTACTGAGCACTCTAAATGATACCTTCCCTTTATCCTTTGGGTCAGTACGATCACAGAAATACCAAATTTTCTTTTATGTTTTAGTAGATTAAAAAATGCTAATCTTTTGTAGAAAACAAAACTTACATTTTGCAATATTCTAAGTCCAATAACTTTTTCACATTTTTGTGTACAGAGCTATGTCATTTTTTGCGTAATGAGATGACTTTTTCATTGCTACAACTGGAGACTGTACAACCTTTTGAACACTTTTTAATAGTGTCAGAAATAACCATTTTTATATTTTAATAGATCGTCATTTTGGGACGCAACAATACCGAAGCGGGCCAGCAAGCCCTTATTTTTTTTTAAATCAGATAGTTTTTATTAAAGGGGTTATCTGGGTTTAAAAAATTTCTTATGGCCGGGCTGGGGAGGGCTATTTAAACACAATAAACATGTACTTACCTAATCCGGGGCTGCCGATGTCCCGCGCCGCGGCCGGTCTTCTCCGTGCGCCGGTTTCAGTACAAGGGCGCACAGGGAGCTTCCGGCCGGCCGGATGCTCCCATGCGCACCATCTCCCAGCGCTTACAACGCTGAGAGATAGGGACGGATGGGAGGAGCCGTCCACAACGCGGACCGTAAGCGCCCTGTGCGCGGCTTCCGTGCCCCTGCAAACAAACAGGGGCACGGATCGAAGGGACTGCGGCGAGGGACATCGGCAGCGCCGGACGAGGTAAGTATATGTTTATTATGTTTAACTAGCCCTCCCCAGCGGGCCATAAAAAATTTTTTCAACCCGGATAACCCCTTTAACTACTTAACCAATTTTCCATTTTCATTACACAGATCCAATACAAATAGTACATTGCACAGACATCAGTGATAATTTAGGAAAATTACAACAGTTTTACACATACAAACACTTAACAGTAACTCACCTGCCCTCCCCCCCCCCCCCCCCCCCAAACAACCCATCCACCCCATCCCAGACCCTGATTATTTGTACACAAAGGTGCTGTATCATACATCTTTTCCGGGTAGAGTGACAAAGCATCTAGTCGCAAATCTTATCCAGTATTGGTATGTTCCATATAGTAGCATCCTATTAATTAGATAACTTTATGCATGCATTAATGCATCCCTTAGTAAGGCACCAGATGGTGATCCCGGAGTGGCCATCCATTTTCCCCATATAGCGTCAAATTTCTTTAACGCTCCCCTTTTTTCAGCAAGCCCTTATAATACACGTTCCACCAGACCATAATGTTTGGGAATGGCATGGTGTGGCAAGGGGTTAAACTTTCACAATAAGATACAATTTGGTTATGTATTGTACTGTCAACTAGTGTTAAGTTGGGGTATTACATTCAGCAGAAATTTTTTTACCTTGATGAGCAGAATACACAGGCTTTTTTTTTTATTTTTTTAATTTTTTTTAACTCTGACATTGCATGGTTGTCTGAATTTTTTTATTAACAGTGTTGTATTGCAACATAAGGGGGTTTACCCACTTTTCAAGTTATCCTCTATCCACAGAATAACAAGAGATTCCAACTGCTGGGACCCCCACTGATTACGAGAATAAGACCCACCAGCAATTTGGAGAATGGGCTTCACTGTCAACAAGAGTGAAATTGCTGAGCACAGCGCTCAGCTATCTCTGGCAAACACTCCCATGCTGTTGAATGGAGCGGTAGGACACTTGCTCGTCCTGTTCTTGTGATCAGTAGTCAGACCCTCACTTATATGCTTGTGGATAGGGGATAGCTCTAAAAGTTGGTACAACCAGCTACACATCTGTATTTATGTGACCTCTGCCATGATTTCTGCTGCCTTTACTGTCTTTAAAGTACATATAATACATTATAAATGACCCAGTGATATGTGACCCCCTAACTGTGATCTGACCCCCTGATCTTCTTGGTCTCCACACAGGGATGTGTTCAAAGTGTCCAGAAATATGCAGAAAGAGAAGCAGAGTCTTCTCCGGCAACTGGAGCTGCTCAGGTTTGTATACATATAGGGCAGTGATGGCGAACCTTTTAGAGCCTGAGTGCCCAAATTTCAAACAAAAGCCGCTTATTTATTGCAAAGTGCCAGCGCAGCAATTTATCTCTCCATGTTCTTTGACAACTTTCAATCGTTCAGCCTCCTAAGGACACCAACGCAGTTGAAAGGAGGAGGGCAAATTCGTCTATTGGTGTAGGAAGATTCTGCAGGAAGATTCTTTGAGTTCTGTCTGGTGAAGTTCATTCTGGGGTGATGGCCTGGGTGCCCACAGAGAGGGCTCCGAGTGCCGACTCTGGCACCAGTGCCATAGGTTCGCCACCACTGATATAGGGTATAGGCAATTGTTCCACTTACAGACCATTATCTCACCTGTGCCAGGAAACAACTGTCCTGTATTATATATTTATATTTTATTTTATTTTTTGTAATATTTAAAATACTTAGCAAAATAGAACCTATCTTATAAAAAAAAAAGTCAGAATGCTGCAAAATCTCTATCTGAAAGACCCCTACGTTGTCTCTTAGTACTCGGCACTTTTACACGGTGCAGCTTCATGCAGTATTGCAGTAAAACCTAAGTCTCTTAGTTACAAACCAGAATTTTTATACATTCACAAAACCTTAAAGGAAACCTACCACTACGGATCTAGTAGGGGCCTCTATTATATGTGAGGATAGCCCTTAACATCCTCTGTATCTTTTTATAATTTTTATTCCCCTAATATGCTAATTTTCTAAAGAGGCTACTGGGGCATGTAGTAGCCACAGCTCCTGAGGCTACACGGCGCTGCTACTTCATGCTCCAGTAGCCTCTTTCATCCTCCTACCAGATATCTTGTCTGCGAAACCAGCGTTCTGCCCATTCGCAGAACGCAAGTCCGGTGCTGCACGGTCACTGCTCCGAAGCCAGAGCTACTGCGCACATGCAGAACTCCGGCCTTGCGGACAAGGGCGTGCAGCTCCTCGTAGCTTCGCACCAAAGACATCTGGTAGGAGGAACAACGAGGCTAATGGGGCGTGGAGTAGCCTCGCCGTGTAGCCTCCGCTCTGGCTACTCCACGCCCCAGTAGCCTCTTTAGAAAATTAGCATGTTAGGGGAATAAAAGTTATAAAAGGAGTATTAGTCCTTGAAAGGGCTATCCTCACGTACAATAGAGGCACCTACCACCCAATCTACCTTAATAGGTAGATCCATGGTGGTAGGTTTCCTCTAAGAAGAACCTGCGATGCGTAACACAGAAGCGAAATTAGATTTGATGCATAGAATTCATGCTCTTAAAGGTGGTTTTACCACTAAAGAGAATTATCCCCTATCGTATGGGCAGAGAATAAGTCTCTGATCAGTGTCAGTCCAATGGATTGAACCCCCCCCCCCCCCCAGTGATTATAAGGGCGATGGATGATTTAAAAGGGGTGTTCACTTATAGACCAACCATTGGTATGGTAGTGGTTACCATAGAGGGGATGTGCAAATACATTCATTTCTGCACAGCCCCCTCCATCCTCTAGAAGCCAGCAGGAGACAGGACATCACAGTGAGTCCAAAGCCCTGCTGACGGTTGTCACGTGACCCACGACTCCCGCTGGTGAACAGGAAACTTGATATGGGGGAGTATAATCTGGGTGATCCTTTGGGGTCAAGTTTTCTAGAAGTGGCCAACCCCATCAAGTGCCTCAGAATTATGAAGTGATGTTGTGCTTTATGCAGTTCTTTAGGGTAGTGGGTCGTATACTATCTATAATGTTTTCTGTATAGTACTAAGAAATGAAAATCTGTGCAAATCTGTCAGTTTTGTGTATTGCATATCATCCCAATATGAATTCTAAAAAAAAAGTCTAAACCTACATTGCTGCATTTGACTTATAGCCCAACACTACCCGTAAAGTGTCTAATAACAATGTAGTCTGCAATAGGAATACCACACACCTTCAGTGTAAACATGGCAGTAATGTAAATTATAGCTTGCGTATTTCCCACAATCCCCTAGTGGAGCATCAATGGCTAGAAGTCTCCACATGCTTACAAGGTGGCTTTAATAGGCAAAGTCTGCGTAAGCAGCGCCCTTACTTCCTGACCCTAGCTTGATGGTCACGTAACTATGAATTTTTATTTTCTAGGGAAATGAACAAAAAACTTAAAGACGAGAAGGATGTGTTTGAAGCACGAAAGTTAGATATCCTAAGGAAGGACCTGACTGCTCCTGTCCTGGTCCCTGGGAGTTGCTGCTGCTGCTGCTGCCATTCCAGCTGCTCGGGCAGTGTCCACTGTGACCCCGGAGTATGACGACATGGATGGGTTGTCTATGTGACTGTATTATATGTGGTGTATATTTTAGTTATATATTGATGTTAATATGTAAATACTTTTCTAGAAGTTTTATTATCGGTGTATCTGCATCCATACCCCTCCCTTACATGTGAAAATACTTCTGTATATAATTAGGTCAAACCTCTAGTTGTAGGGACATGAACAATCTAACCAAAAGAGTTTACAATCTGTAAAGACGCTGAATAACACAGTCCCTGGAACTATTTTACCTCCGAATCTCACAGAAAGTGCTTCCATTACAACAAAGGATTTTGAGATTTTTGTGTATATATAGTTGTTTTTAACCTTTATTTTTAATATATTTTGCTTGCTTTTTATTTTATATCTTTACAAGGGACATAAAGGGCACCAACCACTAGGATGAAGGATGTATGCAAATGAGCCTGAGGGGCTTGAGGCTCCATAGGTGTTAAAGGAGTCTGGAGCCCCTTAGGCTTATTTGCATACAGTCCTTCATCCTGGTGGTAGATATGCTTTAACCATTTTTCCAGGTGGGCATTGGTGCTCATCTAACAAATACCTCTTTGTAACCTGCGCAGTGCAGAGGATAGGACATCACATATGCTATATGATGCAAGGATTCCCTACTTTCAGCGGAACTACAGAACCAAACATGAACCAGATTACAGTTCAGCACTGCGGTATTACAGTATGATACAAGGAGCCCCATACCCGGTGCTAAAATCCGGAAACCGTATGGACCAAATGTTTTTTTTTTTTTTTTTTTTTTTTTAAACCAGGAAAGGAACCTAGAAAGGAAGGCTCCTATTTCCTTGCCTTTGTATATCAGGGTTTACGGCACTTATAAACTTTTATAATTTTTGGGATCTCTTCTTAGAACGTTATTTATGAATAAACTGACAAGTGGGTGGTACCATTTTCTTTGACCAATCAGTGCTCACACCCATTGTTACAATGTCAGATTGTGTAGTGACAACCCCTCTCCCAATAGGTAATTTAATCTCTTAATTTATGCTCAGGAATTGCTATTTTGTGAGAAAAATTGTATTTTATTTTTAGTAGTTAATATTTCTAAATGATGTACAATATTTGGAAAATGCTTCAATAAAACAAACTGGACAGAACATGTGTATATGTGTCAGCAGGTTACACATCAATAAAATATGGTAAATGTGTATAACACACCCGGCAAAAATAGTGTGATTGCCAAAATCTTGTTTACTTCCACTAAGTACTCCATTTACAAGTAAACATGAAAGGGCTTTTCCAAGATGTGCAAAAATGTGTTCAGGGACTGTCCTCTCCATTGCTTTCTGCTGGTCTTTGTTTACTTGCTTGTCAATCACTGGCCTCACTGGTCTTATAATCCACATTGTTGAGACCAGTGAATAGCTGCAGCAGTCGTGTGACTAAACAACATGTTGCTCCTGATGCTTTTCAGGCTATGAAGGGTCTTTTCTCTCTTTAGTAGTTCTGGGGTGGTTTGGCCACTGACAAAGGTAATAATGGACCAGTGCTGCCTGCTCCCACTCACACTGAATCGGCTCCTCCTGCTAACAGAGACTGTGTGTATTTTTGTTCCTGCAGGACCAAAAGTAAGACCCTGTTGTTAAACCCTGGACCAGAAGCCTCTGCACGTCACTTGCTTGTTACTTTCAGTCTTAGGCTACATGCACAGGAACGTATGCCAGCCCGGCTGTAGTCAGGCGGGTATACTGGACGCTGTGCACCCCTCCCCTCTCCATTGGGATGCACGGCACATGGCTGTGCACACAGGGAAAATTAGAACATATTCTATCGTTTCCTTGTGTGATGCACCATACCACCATCGGGAACCTATTGCCAACTATGAGGACGTATATGCGGCAGTATACACTCACCGGCCACTTTATTAGGTACACCATGCTAGTAACGAGTTTGACCCCCTTTTGCCTTCAGAACTGCCTCAATTCTTCGTGGCATAGATTCAACAAGGTGCTGGAAGCATTCCTCAGATTTTGGTCCATATTGACATGATGGCATCACACAGTTGCCGCAGATTTGTCGGCTGCACATCCATGATGCGAATCTCCCGTTCCACCACATCCCAAAGATGCTCTATTGGATTGAGATCTGGTGACTGTGGAGGCCATTTGTGTCCAGTGACCTCATTGTCATGTTCAAGAAACCAGTCTGAGATGATTCCAGCTTTATGACATGGCGCATTATCCTGCTGAAAGTAGCCATCAGATGTTGGGTACATTGTGCTCATAAAGGGATGGACATGGTCAGCAACAATACTCAGGTAGGCTGTGGCGTTGCAACGATGCTCAATTGGTACCAAGGGGCCCAAAGAGTGCCAAGAAAATATTCCCCACACCATGACACCACCACCACCAGCCTGAACCGTTGATACAAGGCAGGATGGATCCATGCTTTCATGTTGTTAACGCCAAATTCTGACCCTACCATCCGAATGTCGCAGCAGAAATCTTGACTCATCAGACCAGGCAGCGTTTTTCCAATCTTCTACTGTCCAATTTCGATGAGCTTGTGCAAATTGTAGCCTCAGTTTCCTGTTCTTAGCTGAAAGGAGTGGCACCCGGTGTGGTCTTCTGCTGCTGTAGCCCATCTGCCTCAAAGTTCGACGTACTGTGCATTCAGAGATGCTCTTCTGCCTACCTCGGTTGTAACTGGTGGCGATTTGAGTCACTGTTGCCTTTCTATCAGCTCGAACCAGTCTGCCCATTCTCCTCTGACCTCTGGCATCAACAAGGCATTTCTGCCCACAGAACTGCCGCTCACTGGATGTTTTTTCTTTTTCGGACCATTCTCTGGAAACCCTAGAGATGGTTGTGCGTGAAAATCCCAGTAGATCAGCAGTTTCTGAAATACTCAGACCAGCCCTTCTGGCACCAACAACCATGCCACGTTCAAAGGCACTCAAATCACCTTTCTTCCCCATACTGATGCTCGGTTTGAACTGCAGGAGATTGTCTTGACCATGTCTACATGCCTAAATGCACTGAGTTGCCGCCATGTGATTGGCTGATTAGAAATTAAGTGTTAATGAGCAGTTGGACAGGTGTACCTAATAAAGTGGCCGGTGAGTGTATATGTCTCCATGACGGTCGTGTGAATGTAGCCTAAGGGTGAAGACACACGTGGCGTTTTTAGGCTGTTTTTTTAAAAAACGCATGCGTTTTTGTCCGTTTTTCAATTGCGCAAATTCGAAAAACCGGACAAAAACGCATGCGTTTTTTAAAAAAACAGCCTAAAAACGCCACGTGTGTCTTCACCCCAAGGCTGGTTTCACATTATTCCTTGGTCAGTCCATGATCACGGATGTGACGAGTGCTGTGCCACTGGCTGATCACTATGCTAGGCACTAACCTCCATGCCTCATATTGATATATGATGCACAGAGTTCTTATTTCCACCGCTATGTAGCTGAAATTCGGCTCTGCTACATATGGGAGAAATATGAACTCTGTGTATCCTATACCAATATTGTGCATAGAGGTTAGCCCCCAACCAAAGTGATCAGTTCATAACATGGCATTCGGCACGTCTGTATTCAATGAATAATTTGAAAACGGCTTTAGGCTTCAAAGGGGATAGAAATTTCAGATTTCTTGGCTTACAATTTGGCCAGACATATTTTGTATATAATAGACTGATGCAGAGAAAATCGCTGCTTAGAGCCTCTTCTAGACGTCCCATTGGCAGACTTGGCTAGGATCTGCCTGAAAGTTTTACCTTGACAGGGATTTTCTCCTATCTCATCCACCATGTATTCAATTGTGGGAAACCCACAGCTAACACCAGGATTGGACCAGGGTGAGTTTATGGACAAGTAATTGTCTGGGGCAGTAGAATTAAATTCCTTGCGAATACTACAGGTACTTGAGTTCAGACACTACTCGTCCGCACTCCCACACCCATCTGAATACACCCAAACTGGGACCCCCTTTAGATAGCTTTACATGGGGTATGGTGAGTCTCGTCTACAGTTGTTACAAGAGGCAATTATGTGATATGTGACCATCGAATTATGTTCTTGTAATACAACCTGGAAGTTAATTCCACCTGACCGGGGAGTATATAAACCCTGCTAGGCGGAAGCACCTGGTCTTTTGCTAGAGTCTGTAGACAGAACCAGTCCTCATGGTCTGTCTGCCCCAGCCACTGTCCTAATTCCTGCCTCTCCCTCCATATTTCTTGCACACACCACCTGCTGGAGACCTGCCCGGCTGTTGGACAGCCCTCCGGTCCCCAAACCAAGCACCGTGACCATAGCGTGCCCAAGGCCGCACTAGCCAGCCACTCAGGTACTGCGGGCCCCGGCTGCCTCCAGGCCACAAGAAAAGGCTAGACCCTGCACACAATGGGCAGCACTTTGAACACATTTTATAAGTAACTTTATTCTTTCATAAGTTATTTACACGTTTATGTTAAAAACAAGCAGACCATTGTTTTTCTTGTGAAATTCTCAATAAGTTTGTCTTACATGAACCTCTTTGCCTTGAAAAATCCAAAATGGTTGACTTCAAAATCCACAGTCCACACCCCTCTTCATACCTCCCAACCGTCCCGGTTTCAGTGTGACAGTCCGGGTTTTTTGGGCTCTGTCACGCTGCCACGGGCGGCTGGGAGAATGTACCGGGCCCACTTTTCCCGGTTTGTCCCGCGTCCTCCAGACCCCATAGTTTAGAGCTGCAGGGCAGCCGAGGCTTGGGGACCGGGAGGAGGCGGGACCAGCCCCTGATACCTCCTCACATGATGTCTGCACGAGTCATGTGAGGAGGTAGCTCCGCCCAGACTGGCCACGCCCCCTCCGCGAGTCAGTCGGACTCCAACAGGGAGAAGATGGAATGACTGTGCCTCATACCTTCTCACTGTGCCCCTTATCACACTGCTGTGCCTCATACCTCCTCACTATACCCCTTATCCCACTGCTGTGCCTCATACCTCCTCACCGTACCCCTTATCCCACTGCTGTGCCTCATACCTCCTCACTGTGCACCTTATCCCACTACTGTGCCTCATACCTTCTCACTGTGCCCCTTATCACACTGCTGTGCCTCATACCTCCTCACTGTACCCCTTATCCCACTGCTGTACCTCATACCTCCTCACCGTACCCCTTATCCCACTGCTGTGCCTCATACCTCCTCACTGTACCCCTTATCCCACTGCTGTGTCTCATGCCTCCTCACTGTACCCCTTATCCCACTACTGTGCCTCATGCCTCCTCACTGTACCCCTTATCCCACTGCTGTGCCTCATATCCCCTCACTGTACCCCTTATCCCACTGCTGTGCCTCATACCTCCTCACTGTACCCCTTATCCCACTGCTGTGTCTCATACCTCATCACTATACCCCTTATCCCACTGCTGTGCCTCATACCTCCACACTCTACCCCTTATCCCACTACTGTGCCTAATGCCTCCTCACTGTACCCCTTATCCCACTGCTGTGCCTCATACCTCCTCACTGTACCCCTTATCCCACTGCTGTGCCTCATGCCTCCTCACTCTACCCCTTATCCCACTGCTGTGCCTCATACCTCCTCACTGTACCCCTTATCCCACTGCTGTGCCTCATACCTCCTCACTATACCCCTTATCCCACTGCTGTGCCTCATACCTCCTCAGTGTACCCCTTATCCCACTGCTGTGCCTCATACCTACTCACTGTACCCCTTATCCCACTGCTGTACCTCACACCCTCCCTTCTTTTATTACAGCCAATCATATTGCAGCTTTAATTTCCATCAATTGAAAGCAGCGCTGTGATTGGTTGCTATGGTCGTCTATGACACACCCTACATTCCATTTCTTCCATCTGTCTCCTGGATGGAGAAGGAGCAGACGAGCTTCAGCGTCCGCTACAATGAGGAGACTCCTGCCTGCACCCCCAAATATGTGCCGAAAACGCACCGAAATCGTAAAGGTCAGATTCTGGGGGCTTGAGGTTCAGTTCAGGATGAATAGAAGAAAGGGGAAGGGATAAAAGCAGATGAGGCGGAGTAGTTAGTGGGTCTAAGAGAGATATAGGACTTATATAGGGGAGCAGGGGGCACAGGACATGGGTGTAGCCGGAACTTGCATCACCCCAGGGTAAGAATCGGATCAGTACCCAAGCCCAGTACCCTCTACATGTCATGGCCGAGCTTTGTGTAGCAGGACACAATAACCCAGATTATACCCGGGATATAATTTACCCCAGGATATAAAATATCCTACGCCAAACTAAACCCCCCTTCAGGCCAGAATCTACCCCTCTAACGTGGGTATAGTCTGGCCTAGACCACATTATAACCGAGGGGCAGTAAACGCTATACCAGGGGGTGTATAAAATGAAGTTTACATAAAATTGACATCATGTTGATATAACGTGTTTACGTAAACGTAATTTGAGTGTCATGTTTATGTAAAGGCAATGTGAGTGCGGTAATTACACAGCCTCACTGCATACGTGGCGGGACCGATTGTGGCAGTTAACCTGTTAGGTGCCGCGGTCAAAGCCGACAGCCCCACTTAACAGTGCTTGTGATAGGCGCCATCATCTTGGTGGCCCATTGGCGCCGTAACTGACGTCAAGGGAGGGCGCCGATCAGTTGCCATGACAGCTGGGTACCTGCTTAAAGGGGTTGTCCACTTTCAGCAAATAATTGATATTGTTTGTGTAAGGAAAATGTATACAATTTACCAATATACTTTCTGTATCAATTTCTCACGGTTTTCTAGATCTCTGCTTGCTGTCCTTCAATAGGAAGCTTCTGTGTTTACTCCAGTGAATAGAAATCTGTCCATAGTGTTGTGTTGGACAGGCGGGTGCATGAACTGTTATTATCACAGAGAGTTATAGGAGTTGTGTGATAATAATGGCTCCTGCACCCGCATGTCCACTATCCACTGGAAGCTTTCTATAGAAGGACAGCAAGCAGAGATCTAGAAAGCCAAAACGAATTGATACTGGAAGTATATTGAAAAATTGTATAACTTTTCATTACACAAACAAATATCAAATATTTGCTGAAAATGGACAGCCCCTTTAAGGCTCCTATATCCATCAATCACCAATCTGTATTACACTCAGAGACAGACTTATATATTACTGCACATTCCCTTATACAAGGGTAACCCAAAAAATAACTATATATCCATAAACCAAGCTAATGAGATAATAAAGGTCACTTTTAGATGGGTGTAATATTTGCGCCATTGTAGTAGCAGTAGAACGCCATAAGGCAGGTATAAATAATGGAAGGGATCATGTGAAATAAAAACTTTATTCAGGAATGTGTGTTATATGTGTTACATGCAACTTTTTGGACAAGTTCTGGGTTGTGTTGTTTGCTAACATGGAATTGAAGAAATGTACGAATTACATGACGTGTGCAACCGGATGGGAATAGCACTTGACGCTTTATCCACTGGTGCGCCCCTTTTAAGGACATCTACCACCTGGATTAAAGACTGTATTCAAATGAGCCTGAGGGGCTCCAGGCTCCATTAACACCTATGGAGCCTAGAGCCCCTCAGGCTCATTTGCATACAGTCCTTTAGTCTGGTGGTAGATGCCCTTTAAGACTGTGTTCACACGTTCAGGTTTCAGATGCAGTTTTTGATGTCCCAACTAGGAGTGGAGTAAAATAAGAGGAAGAGCAGCATCTCCATTATATGTTCTCACCCATTAGGGTCCTCACCTGCTACAAAACTGCATCAAAAAACCTCAATTTGTGAACACAGCCTAACAGCGATGGTTCTGTGATTGGAGACATAAGATTTAAGTCAATTTTTCACTTAAAGGGAACATCTCACCAAGTTTTTACCCACTAAACTACTGTACCCCTCAGGTAAGGTGTGGGATGTCCTTTTAAAAATTCCCTCTTTTGTGTGAAATCTCACCTCAGAAGCCTCTATCTTCTGCTCTATAGCACCTAGAAACAGGCTGTTGGTGTCATATTAAAGATAAGAATCTCACATTTTAGTTCCGTAGAAGCTTATTGTTCTTATGGTTCTGTGATTTACAGAACTGGACATACAGGAAGTTTAAAGAAAGGCATTAACATTATCTTTATCTGCAGTTTGCATTCCCAAGTTTGTATTTAGTTGCCAGTATCATTAGTTATGTAGCTCACAAAACCATAAACCTGATGGGATCGGAAAGATGAGATCCCTATCTTTAATATAACACCAGTTCCAGGTTCTATAACACAGAAGATAGCGGCTTCTGAAGTGACATTTCCCCTCCAGCCACTAAATTTGACTCATCTCAAGTGAAAATGCGATGAGAAGAGTCAAATTTAACTGACTTTGGATGAGATTTTTTAAAGGAAAACAGGTGAGAATTCATATAAAAGAGGGAATTCTAGAAAAGACATTTCATCCCGGTGTAAAAGTAATTCTCGTGTATATCACAAAGCTTATGATGGGGGTTATAAAATGGCTTAGGCCAAAATATACTCTGGGGTATAATCTAGCGTAGACCATTATAACCCGGGGGTATACCTGTTACACTGGGGTATATGGCCCTTATGGAGGCTGGATGGTAAAATAACAGCCCCCTTCACTCATCTAGTGTATAAGGTGTCTGCACCAGCCAGAATAACAATAAATAATAACCCATCAAGCCCCGCCCACATGTTTTATAGGGATAGGAAGATCTTTCATAGGGTCACATAAAGCCTGGTGTACGGCTGCTTCAATATGCCTGTGCTCTTATTCCCAGAAATCCTCACACTGGAGAAGACGTGGCCGGTTATTCCGGGAGCCTGTGACGGAGCGGAGAATCTGCACCCGACAACGAATATGAATACCGGTCAAGTTTCTGTAACTATATTCTGGGGGTAAAGGGGTTCTGTTACCTGGATGTGTTAGGGTCAGGCCATGAGGCCCCTTTCGTATGAATGTGCTGGTTGTAAGTGGGTCAGGCCAGAAGTGACCTGATTGTGTGTGAGGTTCAGGCTCAAAGTATCAAATCCTGTAAGTGTGCGGTCTGTAAGTGGGTCCGGCCAGAAGTGACCCGATTGTGTGAGGGTTAGGCTGCATATCTCATGTCCTTTGAATGTGCGGGTTGTAAGTGGGTCCGGCAATAAGTGACCCGATTGTGTGAGGGTTAGACTGTGAGTCTACTGTCTTTTGAATGTGCGGGTTGAAAGTGGGTCTGGCCCGATGTGACCCAATTGTGTGAGGGCTAGGCTGTGAGTCTACTGTCTTTTGAATGTGCGGGTTGTAAGTGGGTCCAGCCAAAAGTGACCCAATTGTGTGAGGGTTAGGCTGTGAGTCCACTGTCTTTTGAATGTGCGGGTTGTAAGTGGGTCCAGCCAAAAGTGACCCAATTGTGTGAGGGTTAGGCTGTGGGTCTCTTGTCTTGTGAGTGTGCGGTCTGTAAGTGGGTCAGGCCAGAAGTGACCCGATTGTGTGAGGGTTAGGCTGCAAGTCTCCTGTCCTTTGAATGTGCGGGTTGTAAGTGGGTCCGGCAATAAGTGACCCAATTGTGTGAGGGTTAGGCTGTGAGTCTACTGTCTTTTGAATGTGCGGGTTGTAAGTGGGTCCGGCCAGAAGTGACCCGATTGTGTGAGGGTTAGGCTGCATTTCTCAATCCTTTGAATGTGCGGGTTGTAAGTGGGTCCAGCCAAAAGTGACCCAATTGTGTGAGGGTTAGACTGCAAGTCTACTGTCTTTTGAATGTGCGGGTTGAAAGTGGGTCCGGCCCAAAGTGACCCAATTGTGTGAGGGTTAGGCTGCAAGTCTACTGTCTTTTGAATGTGTGTTCTGTAAGTGGGTCCGGCCAGAAGTGACCCGATTGTGTGAGGGTCAGGCTGCGAGTCTACTGTCTTTTGAATGTGTGGGTTGTAAGTGGGTTAGGCTCGAAGTGACCCAATTTTGTGAGGGCTAGGCTGCATGTCTCCTGTCCTTTGAATGTGCGGGTTGTAAGTGGGTCAGGCCAGAAGGGACCCGATTGTGTGAGGGTTAGGCTGCAAGTCTACTGTCTTTTGAATGTGCGGGTTGAAAGTGGGTCCGGCCAGAAGTGACTCAATTGTGTGAGGGTTAGGCTGCATGTCTCCTGTCCTTTGAATGTGCAGGTTGTAAGTGGGTCCGGCCCAAAGTGACCCAATTGTGTGAGGGTTAGGCTGCAAGTCTACTGTCTTTTGAATGTGTGTTCTGTAAGTGGGTCCGGCCAGAAGTGACCCGATTGTGTGAGGGTCAGGCTGCGAGTCTACTGTCTTTTGAATGTGTGGGTTGTAAGTGGGTTAGGCTCGAAGTGACCCAATTTTGTGAGGGCTAGGCTGCATGTCTCCTGTCCTTTGAATGTGCGGGTTGTAAGTGGGTCAGGCCAGAAGGGACCCGATTGTGTGAGGGTTAGGCTGCAAGTCTACTGTCTTTTGAATGTGCGGGTTGAAAGTGGGTCCGGCCAGAAGTGACTCAATTGTGTGAGGGTTAGGCTGCAAGTCTACTGTCTTTTGAATGTGCGGGTTGAAAGTGGGTCCGGCCAGAAGTGACTCAATTGTGTGAGGGTTAGGCTGCATGTCTCCTGTCCTTTGAATGTGCAGGTTGTAAGTGGGTCAGGCCAGAAGTGACCCAATTGTGTGAGGGTTAGGCTGTGAGTCTACTGTCTTTTGAATGTGTGTTCTGTAAGTGGGTCCGGCCAGAAGTGACCCGATTGTGTGAGGGTCAGGCTGCGAGTCTACTGTCTTTTGAATGTGTGGGTTGTAAGTGGGTTAGGCTCGAAGTGACCCAATTTTGTGAGGGCTAGGCTGCATGTCTCCTGTCCTTTGAATGTGCGGGTTATAAGTGGGTCAGGCCAGAAGGGACCCGATTGTGTGAGGGTTAGGCTGCAAGTCTACTGTCTTTTGAATGTGCGGGTTGAAAGTGGGTCAGGCCAGAAGTGACTCAATTGTGTGAGGGTTAGGCTGCATGTCTCCTGTCCTTTGAATGTGCAGGTTGTAAGTGGGTCCGGCCAGAAGTGACTCAATTGTGTGAGGGTTAGGCTGCAAGTCTACTGTCTTTTGAATGTGCGGTTTGTAAGTGGGTCAGGCCAGAAGTGACCCAATTGTGTGAGGGTTAGGCTGTGAGTCTCCTGTCCTGTGAGTGTGCGGTCTGTAAGTGGGTCAGGCCAGAAGTGACCCGGTTGTGTGAGGGTTAGGCTGCAAGTCTACTGTCTTTTGAATGTGCGGTCTGTAAGTGGGTCAGGCCAGAAGTGACCCAATTGTGTGAGGGTTAGGCTACAAGTCTACTGTCTTTTGAATGTGCGGGTTGTAAGTGGGTCCGGCCAGAAGTGACCCAATTGTGTGAGGGTTAGGCTGCAAGTCTACTGTCTTTTGAATGTGTGTTCTGTAAGTGGGTCCGGCCAGAAGTGACCCGATTGTGTGAGGGTCAGGCTGCGAGTCTACTGTCTTTTGAATGTGTGGGTTGTAAGTGGGTTAGGCTCGAAGTGACCCAATTTTGTGAGGGCTAGGCTGCATGTCTCCTGTCCTTTGAATGTGCGGGTTATAAGTGGGTCAGGCCAGAAGGGACCCGATTGTGTGAGGGTTAGGCTGCAAGTCTACTGTCTTTTGAATGTGCGGGTTGAAAGTGGGTCAGGCCAGAAGTGACTCAATTGTGTGAGGGTTAGGCTGCATGTCTCCTGTCCTTTGAATGTGCAGGTTGTAAGTGGGTCCGGCCAGAAGTGACTCAATTGTGTGAGGGTTAGGCTGCATGTCTCCTGTCCTTTGAATGTGCAGGTTGTAAGTGGGTCAGGCCAGAAGTGACCCAATTGTGTGAGGGTTAGGCTGTGAGTCTCCTGTCCTGTGAGTGTGCGGTCTGTAAGTGGGTCAGGCCAGAAGTGACCCTGGTGTGTGAGGGTTAGGCTGCAAGTCTACTGTCTTTTGAATGTGCGGTCTGTAAGTGGGTCAGGCCAGAAGTGACCCAATTGTGTGAGGGTTAGGCTGCAAGTCTACTGTCTTTTGAATGTGTGGGTTGAAAGTGGGTCCGGCCAGAAGTGACCCAATTGTGTGAGGGTTAGGCTGCAAGTCTACTGTCTTTTGAATGTGTGGGTTGAAAGTGGGTCCGGCCAGAAGTTACCCAATTGTGTGAGGGTCAGGATGTGAGTCTCCTGTCCTGTGAGTGTGCGGTCTGTAAGTGGGTCCGGCCAGAAGTGACCCAATTGTGTGAGGGTTAGGCTGTGAGTGTACTGTCTTTTGAATGTGCGGTCTGTAAGTGGGTCAGGCCAGAAGTGACCCAATTGTGTGAGGGTTAGGCTGCAGGTCTACTGTCTTTTGAATGTGTGGGTTGAAAGTGGGTCCGGCCACAAGTGACCCAATTGTGTGAGGGTTAGGCTGCAAGTCTACTGTCTTTTGAATGTGTGGGTTGAAAGTGGGTCCGGCCAGAAGTGACCCAATTGTGTGAGGTTCAGGATGTGAGTCTCCTGTCCTGTGAGTGTGCGGTCTGTAAGTGGGTCCGGCCAGAAGTGACCCAGTTGTGTGAGGGTTAGGCTGCAAGTCTACTGTCTTCTGAATGTGCAGGTTGTAAGTGGGTCCGGCCAGAAGTGACCCAATTGTGTGAGGGTCAGGCTGTGAGTCTCCTGTCCTGTGAGTGTGCGGTCTGTAAGTGGGTCAGGCCAGAAGTGACCCGGTTGCGTTAGGGTTAGGCTGCGAGTCTACTGTCTTTTGAATGTGCGGATTGTAAGTGGGTTAGGCTCGAAGTGACCCAATTGTTTGAGGGTTAGGCTGCGAGTCTCCCGTTATTTGAATGTGAAGGTTGTAAGTGGGTCAGGCCAGAAGTGACCCAATTGTGTGAGGGTTAGGCTGCAAGTCTACTGTCTTTTGAATGTGTGTTCTGTAAGTGGGTCCGGCCAGAAGTGACCCGATTGTGTGAGGGTCAGGCTGCGAGTCTACTGTCTTTTGAATGTGTGGGTTGTAAGTGGGTTAGGCTCGAAGTGACCCAATTTTGTGAGGGCTAGGCTGCATGTCTCCTGTCCTTTGAATGTGCGGGTTGTAAGTGGGTCAGGCCAGAAGGGACCCGATTGTGTGAGGGTTAGGCTGCAAGTCTACTGTCTTTTGAATGTGCGGGTTGAAAGTGGGTCAGGCCAGAAGTGACTCAATTGTGTGAGGGTTAGGCTGCATGTCTCCTGTCCTTTGAATGTGCAGGTTGTAAGTGGGTCCGGCCAGAAGTGACTCAATTGTGTGAGGGTTAGGCTGCAAGTCTACTGTCTTTTGAATGTGCGGTTTGTAAGTGGGTCAGGCCAGAAGTGACCCAATTGTGTGAGGGTTAGGCTGTGAGTCTCCTGTCCTGTGAGTGTGCGGTCTGTAAGTGGGTCAGGCCAGAAGTGACCCGGTTGTGTGAGGGTTAGGCTGCAAGTCTACTGTCTTTTGAATGTGTGTTCTGTAAGTGGGTCCGGCCAGAAGGGACCCAATTGTGTGAGGGTTAGGCTACAAGTCTACTGTCTTTTGAATGTGCAGGTTGTAAGTGGGTCCGGCCAGAAGTGACCCAATTGTGTGAGGGTTAGGCTGCAAGTCTACTGTCTTTTGAATGTGCGGGTTGTAAGTGGGTCCGGCCAGAAGTGACCCGATTGTGTGAGGGTCAGGCTGTGAGTCTCCTGTCCTGTGAGTGTGCGGTCTGTAAGTGGGTCAGGCCAGAAGTGACCCGATTGTGTGAGGGTTAGGCTGCATTTCTCAATCCTTTGAATGTGCGGGTTGTAAGTGGGTCCGGCAAAAAGTGGACCCGATTGTGTGAGGGTTAGGCTGCGAGTCTACTGTCTTTTGAATGTGTGGGTTGTAAGTGGGTTGGACTCGAAGTGACCCAATTTTGTGAGGGCTAGGCTGCATGTCTCCTGTCCTTTGAATGTGCGGGTTGTAAGTGGGTCCGGCCAGAAGGGACCCAATTGTGTGAGGGTTAGGCTGCAAGTCTACTGTCTTTTGAATGTGCGGGTTGAAAGTGGGTCAGGCCAGAAGTGACTCAATTGTGTGAGGGTTAGGCTGTGAGTCTCCTGTCCTGTGAGTGTGCGGTCTGTAAGTGGGTCAGGCCAGAAGTGACCCGGTTGTGTGAGGGTTAGGCTGCAAGTCTACTGTCTTTTGAATGTGCGGTCTGTAAGTGGGTCAGGCCAGAAGTGACCCAATTGTGTGAGGGTTAGTCTACAAGTCTACTGTCTTTTGAATGTGTGTTCTGTAAGTGGGTCCGGCCAGAAGTGACCCGATTGTGTGAGGGTCAGGCTGTGAGTCTACTGTCTTTTGAATGTGTGGGTTGAAAGTGGGTCAGGCCAGAAGGGACCCAATTGTGTGAGGGTTAGGCTGCAAGTCTACTGTCTTTTGAATGTGCGGGTTGAAAGTGGGTCAGGCCAGAAGTGACTCAATTGTGTGAGGGTTAGGCTGCAAGTCTACTGTCTTTTGAATGTGCGGGTTGTAAGTGGGTCCGGCCAGAAGGGACCCAATTGTGTGAGGGTTAGGCTGCAAGTCTACTGTCTTTTGAATGTGCGGGTTGAAAGTGGGTCAGGCCAGAAGTGACTCAATTGTGTGAGGGTTAGGCTGTGAGTCTCCTGTCCTGTGAGTGTGCGGTCTGTAAGTGGGTCCGGCCAGAAGTGACCCAATTGTGTGAGGGTTAGGCTGCAAGTCTACTGTCTTTTGAATGTGTGGGTTGAAAGTGGGTCCGGCCAGAAGTGACCCAATTGTGTGAGGTTCAGGATGTGAGTCTCCTGTCCTGTGAGTGTGCGGTCTGTAAGTGGGTCCGGCCAGAAGTGACCCAGTTGTGTGAGGGTTAGGCTGCAAGTCTACTGTCATTTGAATGTGCGGGTTGTAAGTGGGTCCGGCCAGAAGTTACCCGATTGTGTGAGGGTTAGGCTGCAAGTCTACTGTCTTCTGAATGTGCAGGTTGTAAGTGGGTCAGGCCAGAAGTGACCCAATTGTGTGAGGGTCAGGCTGTGAGTCTCCTGTCCTGTGAGTGTGCGGTCTGTAAGTGGGTCAGGCCAGAAGTGACCCGGTTGCGTTAGGGTTAGGCTGCGAGTCTACTGTCTTTTGAATGTGCGGATTGTAAGTGGGTTAGGCTCGAAGTGACCCAATTGTTTGAGGGTTAGGCTGCGAGTCTCCCGTTCTTTGAATGTGAAGGTTGTAAGTGGGTCAGGCCAGAAGCGACCCGATTGTGTGAGGCTGAGACTCTAAGTCTCTTATCCTATGAGTGTGCGGACTAGATTACGCTGTTCATGTTCCAGAGGTTACTAACCTATGAAAGGCCAGGGGTGACCCGGCTTTTATAGATTCAGTTTGTGTGAACTTCAGCCCCTAAATGCCAAATCTGTGAGTGAGGAGAGTAGCACTCTCAAAAGAATTAGAAATCATACACAGTCATAATAATAATTATATGTAAATTGAATGTATTTTTCCCCTAACTCTTTATTTGATCCTTTTATTTGGTACTATTAGTAACAGTCCCCAGTCTCTCCTATAGAGGGCAGTATATGTTCTCTCTTTCAGCAGTGGAGATGAATAACGTTCGGCCTGCGAGGTCCAGAGGATACGATGGTACCGGGAGCACCCCCATGTTCTGCAGTACTGATGTTATATTGTGGCTTTGGTCCAGGATTTTAGAACTGATCGCCTTTTCCGGGGGTCAAGAAGGAATTTTTCCCTGAGGCGCAAATTGTCCAGGTTTTTTTCGCCTTCTTCTGGATCAACAGCTTTAGGTATAGGAAGAGGGTTGTATATAATAAACCATGTTTAACCCTCCATGTTCTTTGTCCTGTTATTTTTCAGTGATACATAACTCTTAGGTGATTCTGTATATTCATTCCTAGGCTCTTAACCCGTGGCAACGGCCATATATAACACCACACAGATATATGGGAGGGGAGGGAATTACGGATCAGGTCTATTTTTCTGGCTGCGCAGGTTTTTTATCTGAATTTGCACTAGAAACAACGTGTAAACTGGTTTCATATGTATTAAAAGGACATCCACGATCAGTTCCACTGTTGGTAGATGTGTTGCACTTACGTGTGTCTTTCTTTATGCAATAAGTGGAACTGTTCTTAGTGAGTAAAGAAAAAATGTAAAAAAATTTTAAAAAAATTGCACCTAAAGGGGCGTGTTAGTTGGAGTTTGGCTGCGACTCAACAGAATTGTGGCGGACGCTGTATAGTAAAGGTGCACCATAAAAAGTTGGTGCTCACTTCCCGAGCAGCGCAGGGGGCGCCAGATAATTGAAGACCGTGCGCCAGTATTCAATATTCTGCTGCCCCCTACACATTAATGAGGCAAATTGCACTACTTCTAGATTGCACTGCTTTAGATACATCTGGCCCTATGGGCAGTGGCGTGACTAGGGTCTATTGGGCCCATAATAAAATTCTTAAATGGGTCCCCACATCAGGTTCCATCAGAACTATTAACATTCTAGACAGATTTATGTCATGAAAGCCCCTAGAATTGACTCCCGCACCCTACTGCCCCCAATTGGAGTCAAATGTAGCAAAGCTGAGTGCTTTGGTCATGAAACATGCCTGCCACCAGAGGGGGGTCTTGTTGGACTGTGTTCAAGGCCACCCCCTCGCCCCAATCAAAAGGGGGGCCCGAGGAGCTCAAACCCTCCAGCACTGTCTGGTGCCATCAGTCTGAAAAAAATCTATTCCCCCCCCCCCCCCTCTCCGGCTTCTTCTCCCCAGCCATATGGCTCCATCTTCTCCTCTTCTGGCGCATCACTATGACGTTGTGCAGCCACAATACCGCCGTGTCATGTTTTATGTGCCCAGGACGGAAGGAGAAGTCAGAGCCACGGGGCTGGGGAGAAGAAGCCAAAGGGAGTATAGATTGGATTTGGGTTGGATTTATGTAAAGGGGGCATCAGAGGTGGATATTTCATTAAAAGGGGGCATTTGGGGTGTACATTTCATTAAAAGGGGGCATGTGGGGTGGACATTTCATTAAAAGGGGGCATGTGGGGTGGACATTTCATTAAAAGGGGGCATGTGGGGTAGACATTTCATTAAAGGGGGACATTTAGGGTGGACATTTTATTAAAAGGGGGCATTTAGGGTGGATATTTCAATACAGGGGGCATCTAGGGTGGACATTAATGGGGGCATCTGGGATGATCATTACATTAGAGGGGGGCATCTGCTGTGGACATTTCATTAAAGAGGGCATCTGCTTTGAATAGGGGGAGTTGGCTGTGAACTGGCGGGGCTATCTATGTACTGAGTGGGCATGTGCAGGGGCTATCTATATACTGAGTGGGCACTTGCTGGGACTGTTTAAATACTGAGTGGGCACTTGCAGGGGCTGTCTATATACTGAGTGGGCACCTGCTAGGTCTGTTTATATACTGAGTGGGCAAGTGCAGGGGCTATCTATATACTGAGTGGGCACCTGCTAGGGCTGTTTATATACTGAGTGGGCATGTGCAGGGGCTATCTATATACTGAGTGGGCATGTGCAGGGTCAATCTATATATTGAGTGGTCACATGCAGGAGCTATCTCACCTTCCTATTATATTGTAGCCTCTCATCTTCCCCACATATTGTGGTCTCTCATCTCTTTTTCATATTGTGGTCTCTCATCTCTCCATAGAAAACAGAGCTGCACAGTTGCACACTTGGGGAAAGATAGAGCATCCATGGCAGGTAGCTATGGGGCGTCTAGCTGTTCGACCACCAATCCAGCAATATGTCAGTTTCAGGCAGCCCTACGTGACACCGACCGTAGGGTATGCTTAGGGCACGCAGTCCCACGTAATATAAACCTCATGTCACTGCATCCGCCACCAGACACACAGTCCCATGTAATATATACTTGATTCTATCTCAGCCCCCAGCAGACAGCAGTCCCATGTAACATACATCTCTAACTCTACCAGAGACACAGACCCAACCAGAACAAAAAGTTTGGACCCCTGAATCCCAGCATTCACCCCCTCCCTGATCAGTTGTGCAGAGGTGGGATGCTGCAAGGAACAAGCCGGATCCCACCTTTCAGTTGTGGCAGCTTACAACTCCATGTCCCGCTGCTCCTAATATCCGTCCGCCGGTATACGGAGATGGGCAGAGTGTGTGATAAAGTGTCACCTGTGCTAAAGTCTCTATTGCCCTGGAGAGAAGACAGTGCTTATGGGAATAGGGTCAATATTTTATTTTTTCCTTAATATATGTGTAATATCCCCCACCTGGGCCTTAGCTTTTTGGGTGGCTGAATGAAGCCAGGGTCCTGAATTCTGGAGTGGTTGGCTAGTGCGGCCTAGGGCATGCTGATGTCACGGGGCTTGATATCAGGAGCGAAGACCTTGTCCACAGCCTGGCAGGTCTCCAGCAGTTGATGTGTGCAAGAAAATAGAGGAAGAGGTTGGCAGAGTAGGTTTCTCCCTGGGGCAAACCTGGTTTGTAGATATGGATGCATGGTGATGGAAGATGGGGCGCCATGATGGTGCACAGTCGGGTCCAGGGGTCACTCAGAGGCACAATGGGGAAGTATAACTTACAGTTCTTTATTGGAACAGGAAACTGTCTTAACAGCAGCAAAACTTCAGCTGGATAGAGGTAGCTGGTTGGAGCTCAGGGTCTCTGGAAGGTGTGCATGCAGCCTAAGTCTTCACACACCTACAAGGCGACCTTAATTGGCAGGAGAACTCTTACTTCCCGACCCTATCACAGGCAGTGACAGATCCCCTCCAATACTGCCATCTACTGCAATACAGTGAGGTCTATAAATACAGTGGGAAAAAAGGAAAAAACCTAAAAGTTCACATCACCCCCCCTTTCCCTAGAACTGATATACAAATAAACTACAGAAATCATAAACATCCCAAAATGGCCGATCTATCAAAATATAAAAACGGTGAAATGTAAAAACATGAATCCTGTAAAGAACAATAGCAGCCAAATGTCCGAAATGCCACTTTTTCGCCATTTTACATTACATATAAAATGTACTAAAAGTGATCAAAAGGTAGCACAGCCCTCAAAATGGTAGCAATGAAAACGTCAGCTGATCTCGCAAAAAAAACTACACCTCAAACTTCATACAATGAACTATGAAAAGGTTAGCGCGAGAAGATGGCAAAACTAACATTTTTTTGTTTTTGTACACAAGGTTTTAATTTTTTAAAATGTATTAAAACGCCTTAAAACCTGTATAAATTACCGTATATCGACCCGAGTATAAGCTGAGACCCCTTAGAGGGTGTAGTATACAGCCAGCCCCCATGTAGTATACAGCCAGCCCCCTGTAGTATACAGCCAGCCCCCTGTAGTATACAGCCAGCCAGCCCCCTGTAGTATACAGCCAGCCAGCCCCCTGTAGTATACAGCCAGCACCATGTGGTATAGAGCCAGCCAGTCACCTGTAGTATACAGCCAACCACAAGTAGTATACAGCCAGCCCCAAGTAGTATACAGCCAGCCTCATGTAGTATACAGCCAGCCCCAAGTAGTATACAGCCAGCCCAAGTAGTATACAGCCAGCCCCAAGTAGTATACAGCCAGCCAGCCAGCCCCCCAGTAGTATACAGCCAGCACCATGTAATATAGAGCCAGCCCCCTGTAGTATACAGCCAGCCAGCCCCCTGTAGTATACAGCCAGCACCATGTGGTATAGAGCCAGCCAGTCCCCTGTAGTATACAGCCAACCACAAGTAGTATACAGCCAGCCCCATGTAGTATACAGCTAGCCTCATGTAGCATACAGCTAGCCTCATGTAGCATACAGCCAGCCCCAAGTAGTATACAGCCAGGCCCAATTAGTATACAGCCTGCCCTCTGTATGCCAAGCGCATAAAAAAAATAAACTTAATACGGCGGTTCCCGGCGGATCCTCTTCTCTCTTCTTTTTCTTATCTAGCCGGCAGAGTCGCGTCCTTGCGATCTGCCGGCAGGCGCACACTATAATGTATCATAGTGTGCACCAAGGGGGAGATCACATGGATGCGACTCTGCCGGCTAGATAAAAAAAAGAAGAGGATCCACCAGGAACCACGCTGAGGATCCGGGCGGCAGAGGTTGAGTATTCATTTATTTTTTATTGACTCGTGCATAAGCCGAGGTGAGGTTTTTCAGCACATTTTTCGTGCTGAAAAACTCGGCTTATTCACAAGTATATACGGTAAGTATACCCGTGATCGTACAGAGTCAAAGAATAAAGGAGACGCATCATTTGTAACACATAGTGAAATAAATTGATGCAAATGCCTTTTTTTACAAAATTTCACTGCATTTGGAATTTTTTTTCTAGCTTCCCATTACACAGCATGGAATATTAAATACCATCACTAAGAAGTAACATTTGTTACACTGAAAATAAGCTCTCACACAGCTCTGTACAATTTACGAAAAAAGGCTGGATCTTTAAGGGGTCAAACTAGCAGCCCCCCAGGTAGGGTATGAAATGTCCTTTCTAGAATTCCTTCTTTTATCCAAAATCAAGTCAAGTTTAAAGGCTGCAGTAGGAACACCATTTCAGATACCCCTATCTACACTTCTGTAGTACCTAGAATCTTGATCTTAGTGTCTCTCTCCTGCACAAATACTATGCTGTCATTATTACTGTGTGAGAGGGCAGAGTACCCTACCCACGCTGCTACACACTAAGCCGAGAAGGAAGAGGAATTGTGGGAAGACCCAGAGGTAAGTACTAAACTTATGTTTTCTTATATACAGTCATGGCCAAAAGTTTTGAGAATTACACAAATATTAGATTTTCACATGATCTGTTGCCCTCTGGTTTGTCAGATGTGTTTTTTTATCACATACAGAAATACAAGTGCAATCATATTATGTGTAACAAAAGCTTTTATTGACAGTTAGAATGAGTTACTGCAGCAAGTTAATATTTGGAGTGTTGTCCCTTCTTCTTCAGGACCTCTGCAATTCTCCCTGGCAGCTCTCAATCATCTTCTGGACCAAATAGATGATTAGATTCAAACTTGACACAATTCCTTTATTCATACCTTTGGGTGTGGTGTTAGTAGCAGCGGGACTGTGAAGAATGAATTCATAGGTCCTGAAATGGCTCTTGTGTACATGTGTATTGAGAGTAGGAAGATTTGTAGAAGAATTTCAAGGCCCTTCTTAGTATAAAATTAGGTTTAGATGCCTTTGGGCCCCCTAGAAGGCTTGGGCCCCGGGCTACTTCCCAAACGACCCACATTATTATCAAATATTGCTTAGCGCTGTGCACTGATCTACTCCAAACCTCCTCCCACCTGCTCTATATGACTATTGCTGCAGGCTTCTATGTGAGTCCCCACAGCAGAGGGGAGTATGATATATTAGTGCCACAGGAAGCAGGGATTGCTGGGTGGTTCTCAAGGACCCTGCTTGTTATTTCTAACGCAGTCACGTGCAATAGGGATTTGCCAGGAATTACTACTATCCTTATGATGGATCATCACTCAGGGTCGCATTTACTAAGAACTGTGCAGTGTGTTTTTGGTGCACCTTTAACATAGGGCGGGCAACACATTTATGTCCGTCTTTGCACAGTCTGAGTGAGCACCGGAACGTCCCCTTAATTTATTACACATGAAGAATAGTGCAGCTGCGACACAAATGTGTCTCAGACACTTCATAAATACATGTGCAAGCAGTTTGCACCTGAAAGAACATGCAAAGTCTTACAGAAAACTGGCGCAGGGGCCTTAGTAAATGGGCCTCACAGTTCCTTCACTGATCAGCAGTCGCTTCTGTGCCCCTGTAATAGCAGGAAGCTGCCATATTCACATGGTCATAATACATACGAATGTATTACTACTGCAAATTACTCCCCTGATGACACATGTCTACAATTTTGCTGTGGACTTCTTTTGTAGTTGCAGATCACACACACGGGGTCTCACGTAACATCCCATCTGCAACCACATAAACATAGGTGCAAAGTGCAAAACTGGAGCACCCGATGCATCTACAGAAAACTGTACCTCCGGTATATCCTAAAATTATTCTGCATTAGCAGCACCACCTAGTGGTGAGTGTTAAGGGTTGCACATCTGAAATCAAGGAACTGCTGACAGTAACCTATACATTTTTTCTTAAAGGACATCTATCACCAGAACAAGGATTGTAAACCCAGCACTCCGACATACTGGTGAGTGCCCCCTCAGGTAGGAGCTGCTCTTCTTTTAGCTAATCATGCCTTGGTTTTTAAGAAAAAAAAGGCTAATGAGCTCCAGGCTCCATAGGAGTTAATGGAGCATGGAGCCCGTCAGGTTTATTTGCAAACTTTTTAAAATCCTTTTTTCTTAAAAGCCAGGGCATCAGAAGCTAAAAGTAGAGCAGCTTCTGCCAGAGGGGCTGTCGGTGTGCTTGGTTTACAATCCTTCATCCTGGTGGTAGATGTCCTTTAATAATTGGTTCCTTTGGATAAAATCTTAATTGGTGTGATGTCTCCTAGCTACACAAGTATGCTAGGTTATGATTGTCCCATAAAGAGCAACTATAGATACAACAAAGATCACATGAAGCCATGAATAAGGTCCTGTACCGAAACGCGTAGACTTGTAGCCTTCATGTTCTCCCCCCCCCCCCTTTTCTTTTCTCCATTATGCTGTGCTGTGTATGTTTTACCGTTTTATGGATTAAATAAATTTTGATGGTTTTATCGATCTACTGGCTCCCCGCATCTAGCTGGATAAAAGTTCCCTTTCTCGATTGCTGCTTCGTGTGCACCTGTGGCCAAGGTTGTCCGTGCTGGAGCCATTTGGAGCCAAGAAAACGAGGATTGTCTGGACTATGTGGTGAGCTGATCTACGATAGTATTAACACGTCGTACTTGTTGATTTGCTTTAACAAAGATCACACTGACATATTGTGGCACAATTACTTACCCGGTCGAGTCGAGATCCCGTGGCGCGTTGTCTGACGCTGATTTGCGACACAATTATTTTTTTTAAATTCCGCGGTTTGTCCGAATCCGTTGGGTTGTCCGACGGTCACGCCCCGCCCATTTCTGTCGCGTGAAACCCGCCACCAATGCACCACAATTTGATCGGGTGCGCCAAAATCCCGGGGCAGTTTATCGCAAATCGGAAATATCCGGGAAACCCGACGAAAGTGCGGCGTTCGGACCCTTAGTAATTGAGCCCCACTGTTAGAGGAGGAGTGGGCAATTCATTTTCTTATGTGGAATCCGGCTTTAGAGGGCCGGACTAAAACTTAACTCAGTTCTACCCAATACCTATATACTGTATTCAGTCTATACCTTTCCCTACATAAAAACACTACAATGATTTAATGGAAATATGGAGTAACTAATTCCATCATTATTTAATGTTGGAGAGAGGAGCTAAAATTTCCTGATGGCCGGTCAGAGGGTTCCGATAAAGATAGCTGTTTATCACCTAACATTTCTGGATGAGAAAGAGGGACAAAAACGTGGCAAGCGTAGCGTGCTTCAGCGATCCCCCCTAAGCCACGCCCTGGCCACGCCCCAAATATTTACCATAAAATCAGAATAATAATAATCATCATCTCAATAGTAATATTAAACAAATGTATGCCCCAGCTGGGATTTGAACAAAGGACCTCCACACTCCACCTGTAGTGGAGATAGAAAGTCTCAATTCGCTAGGCCACAAACTGAGTGGATGTTTGTGGAGCTATTTTATGTAACTAAGAGCTTTACTGTTACATTGTGAGACGATTATTTTTATTTGTATTATTATTAATAATAATAATAAAAAATGTCTCCATAATAATACAAATAAATAAATATAATAATAAAAATAATAATAATTGTCTCAATTACATCAATAATCTCTGAGAAGATCCCTCTCTATATACCAGTGCATTAAAGGGAACCTACCACCACGAATCTACCTATAAAGGTAGATCGGGTGGTAGGTGGATGTATGGGACGTGAGGATAGCCCTTTTTAGAGCTAATCCTCACGTCCCCGCTAGCGTAGCATAAACTTTATTGCCCTAATATGTTAATTTAATTAAGCGGCTACCGGGGCGTGGAGTAGCCGGACACGAGGCTACCCGGCGCGGCTACTCCACGCCCCAGTAGCTGCTTTCCCCCGCCTACCCTGTGATCTTCGGCGCGCAGCTCCTGGCAGCTGCGCGCCCTCGTCCGAGAAGTCGGAGTTCTGCGCATGCGCAGTAACTCCGGCCTCGTTCCCGAGATCGCGCATCTTGGCCGGAGTTACTGCGCATGCGCAGAACTCCGGCTTCTCGGACGAGGGCGCGCAGCTGCCAGGAGCTGCGCGCCGAAGATCACAGGGTAGGCGGGGGAAAGCAGCTACTGGGGCGTGGAGTAGCCGCGCCGGGTAGCCTCGTGTCCGGCTACTCCACGCCCCGGTAGCCGCTTAATTAAATTAACATATTAGGGCAATAAAGTTTATGCTACGCTAGCGGGGACGTGAGGATTAGCTCTAAAAAGGGCTATCCTCACGTCCCATACATCCACCTACCACCCGATCTACCTTTATAGGTAGATTCGTGGTGGTAGGTTCCCTTTAAGTCTGTGTCCCAGTGTAACAGTAACAGTTAACAGCTCTTAGGTACAAAATATAGATTACTTATAGATTACCACTAAGCCCATAGCCTGCTCCATAGATCTTCAGTGTTGACAGGTGGACACAGAGCAGGGACAACACCAGCCAGTGCGGGACCTTGAGGAAATATCCAGTACAATCTCCCAGCTGCCTGTGGCGGCGGGACAGAGGTGAAAAACCAGGACTTTTCCGCCAAATCCGGGATGGTTGGGAGCTATGGTGTCTCATATCTCATAACTCTACCCCTTATCCTACTGCTGCACCTCACACCTCCCCTTTGTACTCCTTATCCCACTGCTATCCCTTATACCTCCTCACTAGCCCCTTATCACATTGCTGTGCTTCATACCTCCTCACTGTACACCGTAGGTACTACTCATCTTCTGTGTATATGGCACAGCACAGCACTACTCCTCCCCTGTGTATATAGCACAGCACAGTACTACTCCTCTCCTGTGTATATAGCACAGCACAGCACTACTCCTCCCCTGTGTATATAGCACAGCACAGTACTACTCCTCTCCTGTATATATAGCACAGCACAGTACTACTCCTCTCCTGTGTATATAGCACAGCAAAGTACTACTCCTCCCCTGTGTATATAGCACAGCACAGTACTATTCCTCTCTTGTATATATAGCACAGCACAGTACTACTCCTCTCCTGTGTATATATAGCACAGCACAGTACTACTCCTCTCCTGTATATGTAGCACAGCACAGTACTTCCTCTCCTGTATATATAGCACAGCACAGTACTACTCCTCTCATGTGTATATAGCACAACACAGTACTACTCCTCTCCTGTGTATATATAGCACAGCACAGTACTACTCCTCTCCTGTGTATATAGCACAGCACAGTACTACTCCTCTCCTGTATATAGAGCACAGTACTACTCCTCTCCTGTGTATATAGCACAGCACAGTACTACTCCTCTCCTGTATATATAGCACAGCACAGTACTACTCCTCTCCTGTATATACAGCACAGCACAGTACTACTCCTCTCCTGTATATATAGCACAGCACAGTACTACTCCTCTCCTGTAGTACTACTCCTCTCCTGTGTATATATAGCACAGTACTACTCCTCCCCTGTGTATATAAGCACAGCACAGTACTACTCCTCTCCTGTATATATAGCACAGCACAGTACTACTCCTCTCCTGTGTATATAGCACAGCACAGTACTACTCCTCTCCTGTATATATAGTACAGCACAGTACTACTCCTCTCCTGTGTATATAGCACAGCACAGTACTACTCCTCTCATGTGTATATAGCACAGCACAGTACTACTCCTCTCCTGTGTATATAGCACAGCATAGTACTACTCCTCTCCTGTATATATAGCACAGCACAGTACTACTCCTCTCCTGTATATAGAACACAGTACTTCCTCTCCTGTATATATAGTACAGCACAGTACTACTCCTCTCATGTGTATATAGCACAGCACAGTACTACTCCTCTCCTGTGTATATATAGCACAGCACAGTACTACTCCTCTCCTGTGTATATAGCACAGCACAGTACTACTCCTCTCCTGTATATAGAGCACAGTACTACTTCTCTCCTGTGTATATAGCACAGCACAGCACAGTACTACTCCTCTCCTGTATATATAGCACAGCACAGTACTACTCCTCTCCTGTATATACAGCACAGCACACTACTACTCCTCTCCTGTATATATAGCACAGCACAGTACTACTCCTCTCCTGTATATATAGCACAGCACAGTACTACTCCTCTTATGTGTATATACAGCACAGCACAGTACTACTCCTCACCTGTGTATATATAGCACAGCACAGTACTACTCCTCTCCTGTATATATAGCACAGCACAGTACTTCCTCTCCTGTATAAATAGCACAGCACAGTACTACTCCTCTCATGTGTATATAGCACAGCACAGTACTACTCCTCTCCTGTGTATATATAGCACAGCACAGTACTACTCCTCTCCTGTGTATATAGCACAGCACAGTACTACTCCTCTCCTGTATATAGAGCACAGTACTACTCCTCTCCTGTGTATATAGCACAGCACAGTACTACTCCTCTCCTGTATATATAGCACAGCACAGTACTACTCCTCTCCTGTATATACAGCACAGCACAGTACTCCTCCTCTCCTGTATATATAGCACAGCACAGTACTACTCCTCTCCTGTAGTACTACTCCTCTCCTGTGTATATATAGCACAGTACTACTCCTCCCCTGTGTATATAAGGACAGCACAGTACTACTCCTCGCCTGTACATATAGCACAGCACAGTACTACTCCTCTCCTGTGTATATAGCACAGCACAGTACTACTCCTCTCCTGTATATATAGTACAGCACAGTACTACTCCTCTCCTGTGTATATAGCACAGCACAGTACTACTCCTCTCATGTGTATATAGCACAGCACAGTACTACTCCTCTCCTGTATATATAGCACAGCATAGTACTACTCCTCTCCTGTATATATAGCACAGCACAGTACTACTCCTCTCCTGTATATAGAGCACAGTACTTCCTCTCCTGTATATATAGTACAGCACAGTACTACTCCTCTCATGTGTATATAGCACAGCACAGTACTACTCCTCTCCTGTGGATATAGCACAGCACAGTACTACTCCTCTCCTGTATATATAGCACAGCACAGTACTACTCCTCTCCTGTGTATATAGCACAGCACAGTACTACTCCTCTCATGTGTATATAGCACAGCACAGTACTACTCCTCTCCTGTATATATAGCACAGCATAGTACTACTCCTCTCCTGTATATATAGCACAGCACAGTACTACTCCTCTCCTGTATATAGAGCACAGTACTTCCTCTCCTGTATATATAGTACAGCACAGTACTACTCCTCTCATGTGTATATAGCACAGCACAGTACTACTCCTCTCCTGTGGATATAGCACAGCACAGTACTACTCCTCTCCTGTATATATAGCACAGCACAGTACTGCTCCTCTCCTGTATATATAGCACAGCACAGTACTTCCTCTCCTGTATATATAGGACAGCACAGTACTACTCCTCTCCTGTGTATATAGCACAGCACAGTACTACTCCTCTCCTGTATATAGAGCACAGTACTACTCCTCTCCTGTGTATATAGCACAGCACACTACTACTCCTCTCCTGTATATATAGCACAGCACAGTACTACTCCTCTCCTGTATATATAGCACAGCACAGTACTACTCCTCTCCTGTATATATAACACAGCACAGTACTACTCCTCTCATGTGTATATACAGCACAGCACAGTACTACTCCTCTCCTGTGTATATATAGCACAGCACAGTACTACTCCTCTCCTGTATATATAGCACAGCACAGTACTACTCCTCTCCTGTGTATATAGCACAGCACAGTACTACTCCACTCCTGTGTATATATAGCACAGTACTACTCTTCTCCTGTGTATATAGCACAACACAGTACTACTCCTCTCCTATGTATATAGCACAGCACAGTACTACTCCTCTCCTGTATATATAGCACAGCACAGTACTACTCCTCTCCTGTGTATATAGCACAGCACTGTACTACTCCTCTCCTGTGTATACAGCACAGCACAGTACTACTCCTCTCCTGTGTATATATAGCACAGTACTACTCCTCCCTTGTGTATATAAGCACAGCACAGTACTACTCCTCTCCTGTATATATAGCACAGCACAGTACTACTCCTCTCCTGTATATATAGTACAGCACAGTACTACTCTCCTGTGTATATATAGCACAGTACTACTCCTCCCCTGTGTATATAGCACAGCACAGTACTACTCCTCCCCTGTGTATATAGCACAGCACAGTACTACTCCTCTCCTGTATATATTGTACAGCACAGTACTACTCCTCTCCTGTGTATATATAGCACAGTACTACTCCTCCCCTGTGTATATAGCACAGCACAGTACTACTCCTCTCCTGTATATATAGCACAGCACTGTACTACTCCTCTCCTGTGTATATATAGCACAGCACAGTACTACTCCTCTCCTGTGTATATATAGCACAGCACAGTACTACTCCTCTCCTGTATATATAGCACAGCACAGTACTTCCTCTCCTGTATATATAGCACAGCACAGTACTACTCCTCTCCTGTATATATAGCACAGCACTGTACTACTCCTCTCCTGTGTATATATAGCACAGCACAGTACTACTCCTCTCCTGTGTATATAGCACAGCACAGTACTACTCCTCCCCTGTGTATATACAGCACAGCACAGTACTACTCCTCTCCTGTGTATATACAGCACAGCACAGTACTCCTCTCCTGTATATATAGCACAGCACAGTACTACTCCTGTCCTGTGTATATAGCACAGCACGGTACTACTCCTCTCCTGTGCATATAGAGCACAGCACAGTACTACTCCTCTCCTGTATATATAGCACAGCACAGTACTACTCCTCTCCTGTATATATAGTACAGCACAGTACTACTCCTCTCCTGTGTATATATAGCACAGTACTACTCCTCCCCTGTGTATATAGCACAGCACAGTACTACTCCTCCCCTGTGTATATAGCACAGCACAGTACTACTCCTCTCCTGTATATATTGTACAGCACAGTACTACTCCTCTCCTGTGTATATATAGCACAGTACTACTCCTCCCCTGTGTATATAGCACAGCACAGTACTACTCCTCTCCTGTATATATAGCACAGCACTGTACTACTCCTCTCCTGTGTATATATAGCACAGCACAGTACTACTCCTCTCCTGTGTATATATAGCACAGCACAGTACTACTCCTCTCCTGTATATATAGCACAGCACAGTACTTCCTCTCCTGTATATATAGCACAGCACAGTACTACTCCTCTCCTGTATATATAGCACAGCACTGTACTACTCCTCTCCTGTGTATATAGAGCACAGCACAGTACTACTCCTCTCCTGTGTATATAGCACAGCACAGTACTACTCCTCTCCTGTATATATAGCACAGCACAGTACTACTCCTCTCCTGTGTATATAGCACAGCACAGTACTACTCCTCCCCTGTGTATATACAGCACAGCACAGTACTACTCCTCTCCTGTGTATATACAGCACAGCACAGTACTCCTCTCCTGTATATATAGCACAGCACAGTACTACTCCTGTCCTGTGTATATAGCACAGCACGGTACTACTCCTCTCCTGTGTATATAGAGCACAGCACAGTACTACTCCTCTCCTGTATGTAGAGCACAGCACAGTACTACTCCTCTCCTGTGTATATAGAGCACAGCATAGTACTACTCCTCTCCTGTGTATATACAGCACAGTACTACTCCTCTCCTGTGTATATAGCACAGCACAGTACTACTCCTCTCCTGTGTATATAGCACAGCACAGTACTACTCCTCTCCTGTATATATAGCACAGCACAGTACTACTCCTCTCCTGTGTTTATAGCACAGCACAGTACTACTCCTCTCCTGTATATATAGCACAGCACAGTACTACTCCTCTCATGTGTATATAGCACAGCACAGTACTACTCCTCTCCTGTATATATAGCACAGCATAGTACTACTCCTCTCCTGTATATATAGCACAGCACAGTACTACTCCTCTCCTGTATATAGAGCACAGTACTTCCTCTCCTGTATATATAGTACAGCACAGTACTACTCCTCTCATGTGTATATAGCACAGCACAGTACTACTCCTCTCCTGTGGATATAGCACAGCACAGTACTACTCCTCTCCTTTATATATAGCACAGCACAGTACTACTCCTCTCCTGTATATATAGCACAGCACAGTACTTCCTACTTCCTCTCCTGTATATATAGCACAGCACAGTACTACTCCTCTCCTGTGTATATAGCACAGCACAGTACTACTCCTCTCCTGTATATAGAGCACAGTACTACTCCTCTCCTGTGTATATAGCACAGCACAGCACACTACTACTCCTCTCCTGTATATATAGCACAGCACAGTACTACTCCTCTCCTGTATATATAGCACAGCACAGTACTACTCCTCTCCTGTATATATAACACAGCACAGTACTACTCCTCTCATGTGTATATACAGCACAGCACAGTACTACTCCTCTCCTGTGTATATATAGCACAGCACAGTACTACTCCTCTCCTGTGTATATAGCACAGCACAGTACTACTCCTCCCCTGTGTATATACAGCACAGCACAGTACTACTCCTCTCCTGTGTATATACAGCACAGCACAGTACTCCTCTCCTGTATATATAGCACAGCACAGTACTACTCCTGTCCTGTTTACATAGCACAGCACGGTACTACTCCTCTCCTGTGCATATAGAGCACAGCACAGTACTACTCCTCTCCTGTATATATAGCACAGCACAGTACTACTCCTCTCCTGTATATATAGTACAGCACAGTACTACTCCTCTCCTGTGTATATATAGCACAGTACTACTCCTCCCCTGTGTATATAGCACAGCACAGTACTACTCCTCCCCTGTGTATATAGCACAGCACAGTACTACTCCTCTCCTGTATATATTGTACAGCACAGTACTACTCCTCTCCTGTGTATATATAGCACAGTACTACTCCTCCCCTGTGTATATAGCACAGCACAGTACTACTCCTCTCCTGTATATATAGCACAGCACTGTACTACTCCTCTCCTGTGTATATATAGCACAGCACAGTACTACTCCTCTCCTGTGTATATATAGCACAGCACAGTACTACTCCTCTCCTGTATATATAGCACAGCACAGTACTTCCTCTCCTGTATATATAGCACAGCACAGTACTACTCCTCCCCTGTGTATATAGCACAGCACAGTACTACTCCTCTCCTGTATATATTGTACAGCACAGTACTACTCCTCTCCTGTGTATATATAGCACAGTACTACTCCTCCCCTGTGTATATAGCACAGCACAGTACTACTCCTCTCCTGTATATATAGCACAGCACTGTACTACTCCTCTCCTGTGTATATATAGCACAGCACAGTACTACTCCTCTCCTGTGTATATATAGCACAGCACAGTACTACTCCTCTCCTGTATATATAGCACAGCACAGTACTACTCCTCTCCTGTATATATAGCACAGCACAGTACTACTCCTCTCCTGTATATATAGCACAGCACTGTACTACTCCTCTCCTGTGTATATATAGCACAGCACAGTACTACTCCTCTCCTGTGTATATAGCACAGCACAGTACTACTCCTCCCCTGTGTATATACAGCACAGCACAGTACTACTCCTCTCCTGTGTATATACAGCACAGCACAGTACTCCTCTCCTGTATATATAGCAAAGCACAGTACTACTCCTGTCCTGTGTATATAGCACAGCACGGTACTACTCCTCTCCTGTGTATATAGAGCACAGCACAGTACTACTCCTCTCCTGTATGTAGAGCACAGCACAGTACTACTCCTCTCCTGTGTATATAGAGCACAGCACAGTACTACTCCTCTCCTGTATATATAGCACAGCACAGTACTACTCCTCTCCTGTGTTTATAGCACAGCACAGTACTACTCCTCTCCTGTATATATAGCACAGCACAGTACTACTCCTCTCCTGTGTATATAGCACAGCACAGTACTACTCCTCTCCTGTGTATATAGCACAGCACTGTACTACTCCTCTCCTGTGTATATAGAGCACAGCACAGTACTACTCCTCTCCTGTGTATATAGCACAGCACAGTACTACTCCTCTCCTGTATATATAGCACAGCACAGTACTACCCCTCCCCTGTGTATATAGCACAGCACGGTACTACTCCTCTCCTGTATATAGAGCACAGCACAGTACTACTCCTCTCCTGTGTATATAGCACAGTACTACCCCTCCCCTGTGTATATAGCACAGCACGGTACTACTCCTCTCCTGTATATAGAGCACAGCACAGTACTACTCTCCTGTATATAGAGCACAGCACAGTACTACTCCTCTCCTGTGTATAGAGCACAGCACAGTACTACTCCTCCCCTGTGTATATAGCACAGCACTGTACTACTCCTCTCCTGTATATATAGCATAGCACAGCACAGTACTACTCCTCTCCTGTGTATGTAGCATAGCACAGCACAGTACTACTCCTCTCCTGTGTATGTAGCACAGCACAGTACTACTCCTCTCCTGTGTATATATAGCACAGTACTACTCCTCTCCTGTGTATATAGCACAGCACAGTACTACTCCTCTCCTGTGTATATATAGCACAGTACTACTCCTCTCCTGTGTATAAAGCACAGCACAGTACTACTCCTCCCCTGTGTATATATAGCACAGCACAGTACTACTCCTCCCCTGTGTATAGCACAGCACAGTACTACTCCTCTCCTGTGTATATAGCACGGCACAGTACTACTACTCCCCTGTGTATATATAGCACAGCACAGTACTACTCCTCCCCTGTGTATAGCACAGCACAGTACTACTCCTCTCCTGTGTATATAGCACAGCACAGTACTACTCCTCTCCTGTGTATATATAGCACAGCACAGTACTACTCCTCTCCTGTGTATATAGCACAGCACAGTACTACTCCTCTCCTGTGTATATACAGCACAGCACAGTACTACTCCTCTACTGTGTATATAGCACAGCACAGTACTACTCCTCTCCTGTGTATATATAGCACAGCACAGTACTACTCCTCCCCTGTGTATAGCACAGCACAGTACTACTCCTCTCCTGTGTATATAGCACGGCACAGTACTACTCCTCCCCTGTGTATATACAGCACAGCACAGTACTACTCCTCTCCTGTGTATATATAGCACAGCACAGTACTCCTCTCCTGTTTATATAGCACAGCACAGTACTACTCCTCTCCTGTGTATATAGCACAGCACGGTACTACTCCTCTCCTGTATATAGAGCACAGCACAGTACTACTCCTCTCCTGTGTATATAGAGCACAGCACAGTACTACTCCTCTCCTGTGTGTATAGCACAGCACAGTACTACTCCTCTCCTGTGTATAAAGCACAGCACAGTACTACTCCTCTCCTGTGTATAAAGCACAGCACAGTACTACTCCTCCCCTGTGTATAGCACAGCAGAGTACTACTCCTCTCCTGTGTATATAGCACAGCACAGTACTACTCCTCTCCTGTGTATATATAGCACAGTACTACTCCTCTCCTGTGTATAAAGCACAGCACAGTACTACTCCTCCCCTGTGTATATATAGCACAGCACAGTACTACTCCTCCCCTGTGTATAGCACAGCACAGTACTACTCCTCTCCTGTGTATATAGCACGGCACAGTACTACTCCTCTCCTGTGTATATAGCACAGCACAGTACTACTCCTCTCCTGTGTATATATAGCACAGCACAGTACTACTCCTCCCCTGTGTATAGCACAGCACAGTACTACTCCTCTCCTGTGTATATAGCACGGCACAGTACTACTTTTCCCCTGTGTATATACAGCACAGCACAGTACTACTCCTCTCCTGTGTATATATAGCACAGCACAGTACTCCTCTCCTGTTTATATAGCACAGCACAGTACTACTCCTCTCCTGTGTATATAGCACAGCACGGTACTACCCCTCTCCTGTATATAGAGCACAGCACAGAACTACTCCTCTCCTGTGTATATAGAGCACAGCACAGTACTACTCCTCTCCTGTGTATATAGCACAGCACAGTACTACTCCTCTCCTGTGTATATAGCACAGCACAGTACTACTCCTCTCCTGTGTATAAAGCACAGCACAGTACTACTCCTCTCCTGTGTATAAAGCACAGCACAGTACTACTCCTCCCCTGTGTATAGCACAGCACAGTACTACTCCTCTCCTGTGTATATAGCACAGCACAGTACTACTCCTCTCCTGTGTATATAGCACAGCACAGTACTACTCCTCTCCTGTATATATAGCACAGCACTGTACTACTCCTCTCCTGTTTATATATAGCACAGCACAGTACTACTCCTCTCCTGTGTATATAGCACAGCACAGTACTACTCCTCCCCTGTGTATATACAGCACAGCACAGTACTACTCCTCTCCTGTGTATATAGCACAGCACAGTACTACTCCTCTCCTGTGTATATATAGCACAGCACAGTACTACTCCTCCCCTGTGTATAGCACAGCACAGTACTACTCCTCTCCTGTGTATATAGCACGGCACAGCACTACTCCTCCCCTGTGTATATACAGCACAGCACAGTACTACTCCTCTCCTTTGTATATATAGCACAGCACAGTACTCCTCTCCTGTTTATATAGCACAGCACAGTACTACTCCTCTCCTGTGTATATAGCACAGCACGGTACTACTCCTCTCCTGTATATAGAGCACAGCACAGTACTACTCCTCTCCTGTGTATATAGAGCACAGCACAGTACTACTCCTCTCCTGTGTATATAGCACAGCACAGTACTACTCCTCTCCTGTGTATATAGCACAGCACAGTACTACTCCTCTCCTGTGTATAAAGCACAGCACAGTACTACTCCTCTCCTGTGTATAAAGCACAGCACAGTACTACTCCTCCCCTGTGTATAGCACAGCACAGTACTACTCCTCTCCTGTGTATATAGCACAGCACAGTACTACTCCTCTCCTGTGTATATAGCACAGCACAGTACTACTCCTCTCCTGTATATATAGCACAGCACTGTACTACTCCTCTCCTGTGTATATATAGCACAGCACAGTACTACTCCTCTCCTGTGTATATAGCACAGCACAGTACTACTCCTCCCCTGTGTATATACAGCACAGCACAGTACTACTCCTCTCCTGTGTATATACAGCACAGCACAGTACTACTCCTCTCCTGTATATATATAGCACAGCACAGTACTACTCCTCTCCTGTGTGTATAGCACAGCACAGTACTACTCCTCTCCTGTGTATATACAGCACAGCACAGTACTACTCCTCTCCTGTATATACAGCACAGCACAGTACTCCTGTCCTGTGTATATAGCACAGCACGGTACTACTCCTCTCCTGTGTACATAGAGCACAGCACAGTACTACTCCTCTCCTGTATGTAGAGCACAGCACAGTACTACTCCTCTCCTGTGTATATAGCACATCACAGTACTACTCCTCTCCTGTATATATAGCACAGCACAGTACTACTCCTCTCCTGTGTATATAGCACAGCACAGTACTACTCCTCTCCTGTGTATATAGCACAGCACTGTACTACTCCTCTCCTGTGTATATAGAGCACAGCACAGTAGTACTCCTCTCCTGTGTATATAGCACAGCACAGTACTACTCCTCTCCTGTGTATATAGCACAGCACAGTACTACTCCTCTCCTGTATATAGAGCACAGCACAGTACTACCCCTCCCCTGTGTATATAGCACAGCACGGTACTACTCCTCTCCTGTATATAGAGCACAGCACAGTACTACTCTCCTGTATATAGAGCACAGCACAGTACTACTCCTCTCCTGTGTATAGAGCACAGCACAGTACTACTCCTCTACTGTGTATATAGCACAGCACAGTACTACTCCTCTCCTGTGTATATATAGCACAGCACAGTACTACTCCTCTCATGTGTATATAGCACAGCACAGTACTACTCCTCTCCTGTGTATATAGCACAGCACAGTACTACTCCTCTCCTGTATATATAGCACAGCACTGTACTACTCCTCTCCTGTGTATATATAGCACAGCACAGTACTACTCCTCTCCTGTGTATATAGCACAGCACAGTACTACTCCTCCCCTGTGTATATACAGCACAGCACAGTACTACTCCTCTCCTGTGTATATACAGCACAGCACAGTACTACTCCTCTCCTGTATATATATAGCACAGCACAGTACTACTCCTCTCCTGTGTGTATAGCACAGCACAGTACTACTCCTCTCCTGTGTATATACAGCACAGCACAGTACTACTCCTCTCCTGTGTATATACAGCACAGCACAGTACTCCTGTCCTGTGTATATAGCACAGCACGGTACTACTCCTCTCCTGTGTATATAGAGCACAGCACAGTACTACTCCTCTCCTGTATGTAGAGCACAGCACAGTACTACTCCTCTCCTGTGTATATAGAGCACAGCACAGTACTACTCCTCTCCTGTGTATATAGCACAGCACAGTACTACTCCTCTCCTGTATATATAGCACAGCACAGTACTACTCCTCTCCTGTGTATATAGCACAGCACAGTACTACTCCTCTCCTGTGTATATAGCACAGCACTGTACTACTCCTCTCCTGTGTATACAGAGCACAGCACAGTACTACTCCTCTCCTGTGTATATAGCACAGCACAGTACTACTCCTCTCCTGTGTATATAGCACAGCACAGTACTACTCCTCTCCTGTATATAGAGCACAGCACAGTACTACCCCTCCCCTGTGTATATAGCACAGCACGGTACTACTCCTCTCCTGTATATAGAGCACAGCACAGTACTACTCTCCTGTATATAGAGCACAGCACAGTACTACTCCTCTCCTGTGTATAGAGCACAGCACAGTACTACTCCTCTACTGTGTATATAGCACAGCACAGTACTACTCCTCTCCTGTGTATATATAGCACAGCACAGTACTACTCCTCTCATGTGTATATAGCACAGCACAGTACTACTCCTCTCCTGTGTATATATAGCACAGCACAGTACTACTCCTCTCCTGTGTATATAGCACAGCACAGTACTACTCCTCTCCTGTATATAGAGCACAGTACTACTCCTCTCCTGTGTATATAGCACAGCACAGTACTACTCCTCTCCTGTATATATAGCACAGCACAGTACTACTCCTCTCCTGTATATACAGCACAGCACAGTACTCCTCCTCTCCTGTATATATAGCACAGCACAGTACTACTCCTCTCCTGTAGTACTACTCCTCTCCTGTGTATATATAGCACAGTACTACTCCTCCCCTGTGTATATAAGCACAGCACAGTACTACTCCTCTCCTGTATATATAGTACAGCACAGTACTACTCCTCTCCTGTGTATGTAGCACAGCACAGTACTACTCCTCTCCTGTGTATATATAGCACAGTACTACTCCTCTCCTGTGTATATAGCACAGCACAGTACTACTCCTCTCCTGTGTATATATAGCACAGTACTACTCCTCTCCTGTGTATAAAGCACAGCACAGTACTACTCCTCCCCTGTGTATATATAGCACAGCACAGTACTACTCCTCCCCTGTGTATAGCACAGCACAGTACTACTCCTCTCCTGTGTATATAGCACGGCACAGTACTACTACTCCCCTGTGTATATATAGCACAGCACAGTACTACTCCTCCCCTGTGTATAGCACAGCACAGTACTACTCCTCTCCTGTGTATATAGCAAAGCACAGTACTACTCCTCTCCTGTGTATATATAGCACAGCACAGTACTACTCCTCTCCTGTGTATATAGCACAGCACAGTACTACTCCTCTCCTGTGTATATACAGCACAGCACAGTACTACTCCTCTACTGTGTATATAGCACAGCACAGTACTACTCCTCTCCTGTGTATATATAGCACAGCACAGTACTACTCCTCCCCTGTGTATAGCACAGCACAGTACTACTCCTCTCCTGTGTATATAGCACGGCACAGTACTACTCCTCCCCTGTGTATATACAGCACAGCACAGTACTACTCCTCTCCTGTGTATATATAGCACAGCACAGTACTACTCCTCTCCTGTGTATATAGCACAGCACGGTACTACTCCTCTCCTGTATATAGAGCACAGCACAGTACTACTCCTCTCCTGTGTATATAGAGCACAGCACAGTACTACTCCTCTCCTGTGTGTATAGCACAGCACAGTACTACTCCTCTCCTGTGTATAAAGCACAGCACAGTACTACTCCTCTCCTGTGTATAAAGCACAGCACAGTACTACTCCTCCCCTGTGTATAGCACAGCAGAGTACTACTCCTCTCCTGTGTATATAGCACAGCACAGTACTACTCCTCTCCTGTGTATATATAGCACAGTACTACTCCTCTCCTGTGTATAAAGCACAGCACAGTACTACTCCTCCCCTGTGTATATATAGCACAGCACAGTACTACTCCTCCCCTGTGTATAGCACAGCACAGTACTACTCCTCTCCTGTGTATATAGCACGGCACAGTACTACTCCTCTCCTGTGTATATAGCACAGCACAGTACTACTCCTCTCCTGTGTATATATAGCACAGCACAGTACTACTCCTCCCCTGTGTATAGCACAGCACAGTACTACTCCTCTCCTGTGTATATAGCACGGCACAGTACTACTTTTCCCCTGTGTATATACAGCACAGCACAGTACTACTCCTCTCCTGTGTATATATAGCACAGCACAGTACTCCTCTCCTGTTTATATAGCACAGCACAGTACTACTCCTCTCCTGTGTATATAGCACAGCACGGTACTACCCCTCTCCTGTATATAGAGCACAGCACAGAACTACTCCTCTCCTGTGTATATAGAGCACAGCACAGTACTACTCCTCTCCTGTGTATATAGCACAGCACAGTACTACTCCTCTCCTGTGTATATAGCACAGCACAGTACTACTCCTCTCCTGTGTATAAAGCACAGCACAGTACTACTCCTCTCCTGTGTATAAAGCACAGCACAGTACTACTCCTCCCCTGTGTATAGCACAGCACAGTACTACTCCTCTCCTGTGTATATAGCACAGCACAGTACTACTCCTCTCCTGTGTATATAGCACAGCACAGTACTACTCCTCTCCTGTATATATAGCACAGCACTGTACTACTCCTCTCCTGTTTATATATAGCACAGCACAGTACTACTCCTCTCCTGTGTATATAGCACAGCACAGTACTACTCCTCCCCTGTGTATATACAGCACAGCACAGTACTACTCCTCTCCTGTGTATATAGCACAGCACAGTACTACTCCTCTCCTGTGTATATATAGCACAGCACAGTACTACTCCTCCCCTGTGTATAGCACAGCACAGTACTACTCCTCTCCTGTGTATATAGCACGGCACAGCACTACTCCTCCCCTGTGTATATACAGCACAGCACAGTACTACTCCTCTCCTTTGTATATATAGCACAGCACAGTACTCCTCTCCTGTTTATATAGCACAGCACAGTACTACTCCTCTCCTGTGTATATAGCACAGCACGGTACTACTCCTCTCCTGTATATAGAGCACAGCACAGTACTACTCCTCTCCTGTGTATATAGAGCACAGCACAGTACTACTCCTCTCCTGTGTATATAGCACAGCACAGTACTACTCCTCTCCTGTGTATATAGCACAGCACAGTACTACTCCTCTCCTGTGTATAAAGCACAGCACAGTACTACTCCTCTCCTGTGTATAAAGCACAGCACAGTACTACTCCTCCCCTGTGTATAGCACAGCACAGTACTACTCCTCTCCTGTGTATATAGCACAGCACAGTACTACTCCTCTCCTGTGTATATAGCACAGCACAGTACTACTCCTCTCCTGTATATATAGCACAGCACTGTACTACTCCTCTCCTGTGTATATATAGCACAGCACAGTACTACTCCTCTCCTGTGTATATAGCACAGCACAGTACTACTCCTCCCCTGTGTATATACAGCACAGCACAGTACTACTCCTCTCCTGTGTATATACAGCACAGCACAGTACTACTCCTCTCCTGTATATATATAGCACAGCACAGTACTACTCCTCTCCTGTGTGTATAGCACAGCACAGTACTACTCCTCTCCTGTGTATATACAGCACAGCACAGTACTACTCCTCTCCTGTATATACAGCACAGCACAGTACTCCTGTCCTGTGTATATAGCACAGCACGGTACTACTCCTCTCCTGTGTACATAGAGCACAGCACAGTACTACTCCTCTCCTGTATGTAGAGCACAGCACAGTACTACTCCTCTCCTGTGTATATAGCACATCACAGTACTACTCCTCTCCTGTATATATAGCACAGCACAGTACTACTCCTCTCCTGTGTATATAGCACAGCACAGTACTACTCCTCTCCTGTGTATATAGCACAGCACTGTACTACTCCTCTCCTGTGTATATAGAGCACAGCACAGTAGTACTCCTCTCCTGTGTATATAGCACAGCACAGTACTACTCCTCTCCTGTGTATATAGCACAGCACAGTACTACTCCTCTCCTGTATATAGAGCACAGCACAGTACTACCCCTCCCCTGTGTATATAGCACAGCACGGTACTACTCCTCTCCTGTATATAGAGCACAGCACAGTACTACTCTCCTGTATATAGAGCACAGCACAGTACTACTCCTCTCCTGTGTATAGAGCACAGCACAGTACTACTCCTCTACTGTGTATATAGCACAGCACAGTACTACTCCTCTCCTGTGTATATATAGCACAGCACAGTACTACTCCTCTCATGTGTATATAGCACAGCACAGTACTACTCCTCTCCTGTGTATATAGCACAGCACAGTACTACTCCTCTCCTGTATATATAGCACAGCACTGTACTACTCCTCTCCTGTGTATATATAGCACAGCACAGTACTACTCCTCTCCTGTGTATATAGCACAGCACAGTACTACTCCTCCCCTGTGTATATACAGCACAGCACAGTACTACTCCTCTCCTGTGTATATACAGCACAGCACAGTACTACTCCTCTCCTGTATATATATAGCACAGCACAGTACTACTCCTCTCCTGTGTGTATAGCACAGCACAGTACTACTCCTCTCCTGTGTATATACAGCACAGCACAGTACTACTCCTCTCCTGTGTATATACAGCACAGCACAGTACTCCTGTCCTGTGTATATAGCACAGCACGGTACTACTCCTCTCCTGTGTATATAGAGCACAGCACAGTACTACTCCTCTCCTGTATGTAGAGCACAGCACAGTACTACTCCTCTCCTGTGTATATAGAGCACAGCACAGTACTACTCCTCTCCTGTGTATATAGCACAGCACAGTACTACTCCTCTCCTGTATATATAGCACAGCACAGTACTACTCCTCTCCTGTGTATATAGCACAGCACAGTACTACTCCTCTCCTGTGTATATAGCACAGCACTGTACTACTCCTCTCCTGTGTATATAGAGCACAGCACAGTACTACTCCTCTCCTGTGTATATAGCACAGCACAGTACTACTCCTCTCCTGTGTATATAGCACAGCACAGTACTACTCCTCTCCTGTATATAGAGCACAGCACAGTACTACCCCTCCCCTGTGTATATAGCACAGCACGGTACTACTCCTCTCCTGTATATAGAGCACAGCACAGTACTACTCTCCTGTATATAGAGCACAGCACAGTACTACTCCTCTCCTGTGTATAGAGCACAGCACAGTACTACTCCTCTACTGTGTATATAGCACAGCACAGTACTACTCCTCTCCTGTGTATATATAGCACAGCACAGTACTACTCCTCTCATGTGTATATAGCACAGCACAGTACTACTCCTCTCCTGTGTATATATAGCACAGCACAGTACTACTCCTCTCCTGTGTATATAGCACAGCACAGTACTACTCCTCTCCTGTATATAGAGCACAGTACTACTCCTCTCCTGTGTATATAGCACAGCACAGTACTACTCCTCTCCTGTATATATAGCACAGCACAGTACTACTCCTCTCCTGTATATACAGCACAGCACAGTACTCCTCCTCTCCTGTATATATAGCACAGCACAGTACTACTCCTCTCCTGTAGTACTACTCCTCTCCTGTGTATATATAGCACAGTACTACTCCTCCCCTGTGTATATAAGCACAGCACAGTACTACTCCTCTCCTGTATATATAGTACAGCACAGTACTACTCCTCTCCTGTGTATATATAGCACAGTACTACTCCTCCCCTGTGTATATAGCACAGCACAGTACTACTCCTCCCCTGTGTATATAGCACAGCACAGTACTACTCCTCTCCTGTATATATTGTACAGCACAGTACTACTCCTCTCCTGTGTATATATAGCACAGTACTACTCCTCCCCTGTGTATATAGCACAGCACAGTACTACTCCTCTCCTGTATATATAGCACAGCACTGTACTACTCCTCTCCTGTGTATATATAGCACAGCACAGTACTACTCTTCTCCTGTGTATATATAGCACAGCACAGTACTACTCCTCTCCTGTATATATAGCACAGCACAGTACTTCCTCTCCTGTATATATAGCACAGCACAGTACTACTCCTCTCCTGTATATATAGCACAGCACTGTACTACTCCTCTCCTGTGTATATAGAGCACAGCACAGTACTACTCCTCTCCTGTGTATATAGCACAGCACAGTACTACTCCTCTCCTGTATATATAGCACAGCACAGTACTACTCCTCTCCTGTGTATATAGCACAGTACTTCCTCTCCTGTATATATAGTACAGCACAGTACTACTCCTCTCATGTGTATATAGCACAGCACAGTACTACTCCTCTCCTGTGGATATAGCACAGAACAGTACTACTCCTCTCCTGTATATATAGCACAGCACAGTACTACTCCTCTCCTGTATATATAGCACAGCACAGTACTTCCTCTCCTGTATATATAGCACAGCACAGTACTACTCCTCTCCTGTGTATATAGCACAGCACAGTACTACTCCTCTCCTGTATATAGAGCACAGTACTACTCCTCTCCTGTGTATATAGCACAGCACAGCACACTACTACTCCTCTCCTGTATATATAGCACAGCACAGTACTACTCCTCTCCTGTATATATAGCACAGCACAGTACTACTCCTCTCCTGTATATATAACACAGCACAGTACTACTCCTCTCATGTGTATATACAGCACAGCACAGTACTACTCCTCTCCTGTGTATATATAGCACAGCACAGTACTACTCCTCTCCTGTATATATAGTACAGCACAGTACTACTCCTCTCCTGTGTATATAGCACAGCACAGTACTACTCCACTCCTGTGTATATATAGCACAGTACTACTCTTCTCCTGTGTATATAGCACAACACAGTACTACTCCTCTCCTATGTATATAGCACAGCACAGTACTACTCCTCTCCTGTATATATAGCACAGCACAGTACTACTCCTCTCCTGTGTATATAGCACAGCACTGTACTACTCCTCTCCTGTGTATACAGCACAGCACAGTACTACTCCTCTCCTGTGTATATATAGCACAGTACTACTCCTCCCTTGTGTATATAAGCACAGCACAGTACTACTCCTCTCCTGTATATATAGCACAGCACAGTACTACTCCTCTCCTGTATATATAGTACAGCACAGTACTACTCCTCTCCTGTGTATATATAGCACAGTACTACTCCTCCCCTGTGTATATAGCACAGCACAGTACTACTCCTCCCCTGTGTATATAGCACAGCACAGTACTACTCCTCTCCTGTATATATTGTACAGCACAGTACTACTCCTCTCCTGTGTATATATAGCACAGTACTACTCCTCCCCTGTGTATATAGCACAGCACAGTACTACTCCTCTCCTGTATATATAGCACAGCACTGTACTACTCCTCTCCTGTGTATATATAGCACAGCACAGTACTACTCCTCTCCTGTGTATATATAGCACAGCACAGTACTACTCCTCTCCTGTATATATAGCACAGCACAGTACTTCCTCTCCTGTATATATAGCACAGCACAGTACTACTCCTCTCCTGTATATATAGCACAGCACTGTACTACTCCTCTCCTGTGTATATAGAGCACAGCACAGTACTACTCCTCTCCTGTGTATATAGCACAGCACAGTACTACTCCTCTCCTGTATATATAGCACAGCACAGTACTACTCCTCTCCTGTGTATATAGCACAGCACAGTACTACTCCTCCCCTGTGTATATACAGCACAGCACAGTACTACTCCTCTCCTGTGTATATACAGCACAGCACAGTACTCCTCTCCTGTATATATAGCACAGCACAGTACTACTCCTGTCCTGTGTATATAGCACAGCACGGTACTACTCCTCTCCTGTGTATATAGAGCACAGCACAGTACTACTCCTCTCCTGTATGTAGAGCACAGCACAGTACTACTCCTCTCCTGTGTATATAGAGCACAGCATAGTACTACTCCTCTCCTGTGTATATACAGCACAGTACTACTCCTCTCCTGTGTATATAGCACAGCACAGTACTACTCCTCTCCTGTGTATATAGCACAGCACAGTACTACTCCTCTCCTGTATATATAGCACAGCACAGTACTACTCCTCTCCTGTGTTTATAGCACAGCACAGTACTACTCCTCTCCTGTATATATAGCACAGCACAGTACTACTCCTCTCATGTGTATATAGCACAGCACAGTACTACTCCTCTCCTGTATATATAGCACAGCATAGTACTACTCCTCTCCTGTATATATAGCACAGCACAGTACTACTCCTCTCCTGTATATAGAGCACAGTACTTCCTCTCCTGTATATATAGTACAGCACAGTACTACTCCTCTCATGTGTATATAGCACAGCACAGTACTACTCCTCTCCTGTGGATATAGCACAGCACAGTACTACTCCTCTCCTTTATATATAGCACAGCACAGTACTACTCCTCTCCTGTATATATAGCACAGCACAGTGCTTCCTACTTCCTCTCCTGTATATATAGCACAGCACAGTACTACTCCTCTCCTGTGTATATAGCACAGCACAGTACTACTCCTCTCCTGTATATAGAGCACAGTACTACTCCTCTCCTGTGTATATAGCACAGCACAGCACACTACTACTCCTCTCCTGTATATATAGCACAGCACAGTACTACTCCTCTCCTGTATATATAGCACAGCACAGTACTACTCCTCTCCTGTATATATAACACAGCACAGTACTACTCCTCTCATGTGTATATACAGCACAGCACAGTACTACTCCTCTCCTGTGTATATATAGCACAGCACAGTACTACTCCTCTCCTGTATATATAGCACAGCACAGTACTACTCCACTCCTGTGTATATATAGCACAGTACTACTCCTCTCCTGTGTATATAGCACAACACAGTACTACTCCTCTCCTATGTATATAGCACAGCACAGTACTACTCCTCTCCTGTATATATAGCACAGCACAGTACTACTCCTCTCCTGTGTATATAGCACAGCACTGTACTACTCCTCTCCTGTGTATACAGCACAGCACAGTACTACTCCTCTCCTGTGTATATATAGCACAGTACTACTCCTCCCTTGTGTATATAAGCACAGCACAGTACTACTCCTCTCCTGTATATATAGCACAGCACAGTACTACTCCTCTCCTGTATATATAGTACAGCACAGTACTACTCCTCTCCTGTGTATATATAGCACAGTACTACTCCTCCCCTGTGTATATAGCACAGCACAGTACTACTCCTCCCCTGTGTATATAGCACAGCACAGTACTACTCCTCTCCTGTATATATTGTACAGCACAGTACTACTCCTCTCCTGTGTATATATAGCACAGTACTACTCCTCCCCTGTGTATATAGCACAGCACAGTACTACTCCTCTCCTGTATATATAGCACAGCACTGTACTACTCCTCTCCTGTGTATATATAGCACAGCACAGTACTACTCCTCTCCTGTGTATATATAGCACAGCACAGTACTACTCCTCTCCTGTATATATAGCACAGCACAGTACTACTCCTCTCCTGTGTATATAGCACAGCACAGTACTACTCCTCTCCTGTATATATAGCACAGCACAGTACTACTCCTCTCCTGTATATATAGCACAGCACTGTACTACTCCTCTCCTGTGTATATATAGCACAGCACAGTACTACTCCTCTCCTGTGTATATAGCACAGCACAGTACTACTCCTCCCCTGTGTATATACAGCACAGCACAGTACTACTCCTCTCCTGTGTATATACAGCACAGCACAGTACTCCTCTCCTGTATATATAGCACAGCACAGTACTACTCCTGTCCTGTGTATATAGCACAGCACGGTACTACTCCTCTCCTGTGTATATAGAGCACAGCACAGTACTACTCCTCTCCTGTATGTAGAGCACAGCACAGTACTACTCCTCTCCTGTGTATGTAGAGCACAGCACAGTACTACTCCTCTCCTGTATATATAGCACAGCACAGTACTACTCCTCTCCTGTGTTTATAGCACAGCACAGTACTACTCCTCTCCTGTATATATAGCACAGCACAGTACTACTCCTCTCCTGTGTATATAGCACAGCACAGTACTACTCCTCTCCTGTGTATATAGCACAGCACTGTACTACTCCTCTCCTGTGTATATAGAGCACAGCACAGTACTACTCCTCTCCTGTGTATATAGCACAGCACAGTACTACTCCTCTCCTGTATATATAGCACAGCACAGTACTACCCCTCCCCTGTGTATATAGCACAGCACGGTACTACTCCTCTCCTGTATATAGAGCACAGCACAGTACTACTCCTCTCCTGTGTATATAGCACAGTACTACCCCTCCCCTGTGTATATAGCACAGCACGGTACTAGTCCTCTCCTGTATATAGAGCACAGCACAGTACTACTCTCCTGTATATAGAGCACAGCACAGTACTACTCCTCTCCTGTGTATAGAGCACAGCACAGTACTACTCCTCCCCTGTGTATATAGCACAGCACTGTACTACTCCTCTCCTGTATATATAGCATAGCACAGCACAGTACTACTCCTCTCCTGTGTATATAGCACAGCACAGTACTACTCCTCTCCTGTATATATAGCACAGCACAGTACTACCCCTCCCCTGTGTATATAGCACAGCACGGTACTACTCCTCTCCTGTATATAGAGCACAGCACAGTACTACTCCTCTCCTGTGTATATAGCACAGTACTACCCCTCCCCTGTGTATATAGCACAGCACGGTACTAGTCCTCTCCTGTATATAGAGCACAGCACAGTACTACTCTCCTGTATATAGAGCACAGCACAGTACTACTCCTCTCCTGTGTATAGAGCACAGCACAGTACTACTCCTCCCCTGTGTATATAGCACAGCACTGTACTACTCCTCTCCTGTATATATAGCATAGCACAGCACAGTACTACTCCTCTCCTGTGTATGTAGCACAGCACAGTACTACTCCTCTCCTGTGTATATATAGCACAGTACTACTCCTCTCCTGTGTATATAGCACAGCACAGTACTACTCCTCTCCTGTGTATATATAGCACAGTACTACTCCTCTCCTGTGTATAAAGCACAGCACAGTACTACTCCTCCCCTGTGTATATATAGCACAGCACAGTACTACTCCTCCCCTGTGTATAGCACAGCACAGTACTACTCCTCTCCTGTGTATATAGCACGGCACAGTACTACTCCTCTCCTGTGTATATAGCACGGCACAGTACTACTCCTCCCCTGTGTATATATAGCACAGCACAGTACTACTCCTCCCCTGTGTATAGCACAGCACAGTACTACTCCTCTCCTGTGTATATAGCACAGCACAGTACTACTCCTCTCCTGTGTATATATAGCACAGCACAGTACTACTCCTCTCCTGTGTATATAGCACAGCACAGTACTACTCCTCTCCTGTGTATATACAGCACAGCACAGTACTACTCCTCTCCTGTGTATATAGCACAGCACAGTACTACTCCTCTCCTGTGTATATATAGCACAGCACAGTACTACTCCTCCCCTGTGTATAGCACAGCACAGTACTACTCCTCTCCTGTGTATATAGCACGGCACAGTACTACTCCTCCCCTGTGTATATACAGCACAGCACAGTACTACTCCTCTCCTGTGTATATATAGCACAGCACAGTACTCCTCTCCTGTTTATATAGCACAGCACAGTACTACTCCTCTCCTGTGTATATAGCACAGCACGGTACTACTCCTCTCCTGTATATAGAGCACAGCACAGTACTACTCCTCTCCTGTGTATATAGAGCACAGCACAGTACTACTCCTCTCCTGTGTGTATAGCACAGCACAGTACTACTCCTCTCCTGTGTATATAGCACAGCACAGTACTACTCCTCTCCTGTGTATAAAGCACAGCACAGTACTACTCCTCTCCTGTGTATAAAGCACAGCACAGTACTACTCCTCCCCTGTGTATAGCACAGCAGAGTACTACTCCTCTCCTTTGTATATAGCACAGCACAGTACTACTCCTCTCCTGTGTATATATAGCACAGTACTACTCCTCTCCTGTGTATAAAGCACAGCACAGTACTACTCCTCCCCTGTGTATATATAGCACAGCACAGTACTACTCCTCCCCTGTGTATAGCACAGCACAGTACTACTCCTCTCCTGTGTATATAGCACGGCACAGTACTACTCCTCTCCTGTGTATATAGCACAGCACAGTACTACTCCTCTCCTGTGTATATATAGCACAGCACAGTACTACTCCTCCCCTGTGTATAGCACAGCACAGTACTACTCCTCTCCTGTGTATATAGCACGGCACAGTACTACTCCTCCCCTGTGTATATACAGCACAGCACAGTACTACTCCTCTCCTGTGTATATATAGCACAGCACAGTACTCCTCTCCTGTTTATATAGCACAGCATAGTACTACTCCTCTCCTGTGTATATAGCACAGCACGGTACTACTCCTCTCCTGTATATAGAGCACAGCACAGTACTACTCCTCTCCTGTGTATATAGAGCACAGCACAGTACTACTCCTCTCCTGTGTATATAGCACAGCACAGTACTACTCCTCTCCTGTGTATATAGCACAGCACAGTACTACTCCTCTCCTGTGTATAAAGCACAGCACAGTACTACTCCTCTCCTGTGTATAAAGCACAGCACAGTACTACTCCTCCCCTGTGTATAGCACAGCACAGTACTACTCCTCTCCTGTGTATATAGCACAGCACAGTACTACTCCTCTCCTGTGTATATAGCACAGCACAGTACTACTCCTCTCCTGTATATATAGCACAGCACTGTACTACTCCTCTCCTGTGTATATATAGCACAGCACAGTACTACTCCTCTCCTGTGTATATAGCACAGCACAGTACTACTCCTCCCCTGTGTATATACAGCACAGCACAGTACTACTCCTCTCCTGTGTATATAGCACAGCACAGTACTACTCCTCTCCTGTGTATATATAGCACAGCACAGTACTACTCCTCCCCTGTGTATAGCACAGCACAGTACTACTCCTCTCCTGTGTATATAGCACGGCACAGCACTACTCCTCCCCTGTGTATATACAGCACAGCACAGTACTACTCCTCTCCTTTGTATATATAGCACAGCACAGTACTCCTCTCCTGTTTATATAGCACAGCACAGTACTACTCCTCTCCTGTGTATATAGCACAGCACGGTACTACTCCTCTCCTGTATATAGAGCACAGCACAGTACTACTCCTCTCCTGTGTATATAGAGCACAGCACAGTACTACTCCTCTCCTGTGTATATAGCACAGCACAGTACTACTCCTCTCCTGTGTATATAGCACAGCACAGTACTACTCCTCTCCTGTGTATAAAGCACAGCACAGTACTACTCCTCCCCTGTGTATAGCACAGCACAGTACTACTCCTCTCCTGTGTATATAGCACAGCACAGTACTACTCCTCTCCTGTGTATATAGCACAGCACAGTACTACTCCTCTCCTGTATATATAGCACAGCACTGTACTACTCCTCTCCTGTGTATATATAGCACAGCACAGTACTACTCCTCTCCTGTGTATATAGCACAGCACAGTACTACTCCTCCCCTGTGTATATACAGCACAGCACAGTACTACTCCTCTCCTGTGTATATACAGCACAGCACAGTACTACTCCTCTCCTGTATATATATAGCACAGCACAGTACTACTCCTCTCCTGTGTGTATAGCACAGCACAGTACTACTCCTCTCCTGTGTATATACAGCACAGCACAGTACTACTCCTCTCCTGTATATACAGCACAGCACAGTACTCCTGTCCTGTGTATATAGCACAGCACGGTACTACTCCTCTCCTGTGTATATAGAGCACAGCACAGTACTACTCCTCTCCTGTATGTAGAGCACAGCACAGTACTACTCCTCTCCTGTGTATATAGAGCACAGCACAGTACTACTCCTCTCCTGTGTATATAGCACAGCACAGTACTACTCCTCTCCTGTATATATAGCACAGCACAGTACTACTCCTCTCCTGTGTATATAGCACAGCACAGTACTACTCCTCTCCTGTGTATATAGCACAGCACTGTACTACTCCTCTCCTGTGTATATAGAGCACAGCACAGTACTACTCCTCTCCTGTGTATATAGCACAGCACAGTACTACTCCTCTCCTGTGTATATAGCACAGCACAGTACTACTCCTCTCCTGTATATAGAGCACAGCACAGTACTACCCCTCCCCTGTGTATATAGCACAGCACGGTACTACTCCTCTCCTGTATATAGAGCACAGCACAGTACTACTCTCCTGTATATAGAGCACAGCACAGTACTACTCCTCTCCTGTGTATAGAGCACAGCACAGTACTACTCCTCTACTGTGTATATAGCACAGCACAGTACTACTCCTCTCCTGTGTATATATAGCACAGCACAGTACTCCTCCTCTCCTGTATATATAGCACAGCACAGTACAGTACTACTTCTCTCCTGTGTATATAGCACAGCACAGTACTACTCCTCTCCTGTGTATATATAGCACAGCACAGTACTACTACTCCTCCTTCCCTGTATAGATTATACACTATGAACACTAGGCACAGATCTGTGCAGTGCGGGCAGTGGCCAGCAGGTGGCGCCCTCCTTCAGCCGCGCCGCGCCGCTCCGCTCCTGTCTCGTGCAGGGTTAAGCGGCCTGGGCGGTGGGTGTGGCTTTGTCAGGGAGCCGCTGCCCTTCCTCTAGCTCCGGGCTTGTCCTGCTCTCAGTGTCCGGGGAGATTTCTATCCGCTGTCACCCTACAAGGAGCGAGGAGACCGGGTGAGTGCAGGGAGCGGCTGCAGGCGGCCATGTGCATGGACTGGGGGCTACAATGTATCCTGTATATTACACGCTGCTCTATAGACCTGTGTATAGCGCTCTATAGATCTCCAGCCATCAGCTGTCATCTATGGGGGAACCCTGCAGCGCCTCCATAGGAGAGAGGGAGCATTGTATGGGGCTAATGCAGAACAATCCATAACCTGGGGAGAAGCCTCTTATTCTCCTATCATTTCTAACCATCGCTTGTGATTTACCTACAGGGGGGCAGTGTAAGGCCGCGTTCACACCTTGCGCTTGAATTGCGTTTTAGAACACAATTGTAGAGCAGTTACTTCCAAGCGGAGATGTATTTACACTTAAATACTTGTGTTCTGGAACTGCCGACGTCTGTTTTACTGGCAAACAATGCAAAACACACATTGCTCATTCCTGTTCCGATGTGTAAATGCACATGATCGGGCCAAGCTCCTCCCCGTCTGAGTGAATTTAACGCACCATGTGAACGCGGCTTTAGATCAGAGCAGTGGAAATATTCTACAGCTGGAAAAAAAAAAAATCGTAGAACCCCCCCCCCCCCCCCCAATAATTTACAGTTTGTAGCGGATCCTGTCCACAGAACAAAATAATTAACGCTGCGGTTTTGATTCCACTTTATGTCAGTCCAGGCTATAACTATTACCATTTGCAATGCAAAGCTTTGTTTGAATCCGGGTTTCACTGCAGTTAGAACCTCTCTGGACGCGTTCACACTTGGCGTTTTCATTGCGTTCTGAATCGTAGTTGAAACGTTCCATCCCCGATCATTCACTGAATTAACATTGCGTTACCTGCACATTTACTGAAACGCAATGTTTACTGAATGTGTGATCGGGCAGGGGGGGGGGGTGTCTTTCCATAACGTTTCAAAAACGCAAACAAAGCGCTAGATGTGAATGCTCCCTCTGTAGAATTTGGCAGTTATGTGTCCAGATGTGTCCATGGCCAAATTTGTATTACTTTTATCTTTGTTTAAACCTCGTTGTGCCTGGTTGGTTGTACAAGCTCGAATCCCAGGGCTTAGTTGGTGACTTTCAGGTGCGTGTTGTGACTTGCACGCCATGCATCATGGGTACTTTGTTTCTTCTCATTCTTCAGTGAAACTTACTTGTTACTTTGAATCCTCAATCATCATCGGTTCTTTCACCTATTTTTTACATTTTTTTTCTCCAATCTGCCAAAAAAGCCCCCATGACTGTACATGTGTCCTAAAGTGACAGTGTACACGGGTGGCAGGTGACATGTATATTACACAGAGTAGAGAATTGTGATTGACGTGATTGGATATCTCTAATGTAAATCCCGGCTCTGAGATGGTTAAACCCGGTGGAGTATACGGATACAGGACATGAGGTTGGAGGCATGCTAGGAATGCTATGACTGGTGGCTGTCACTACAATGGCTTCCCTCAGGGCATTCCTCTATAACAGGCCAGGTAACAGGCAAAATATGTCGCCCCAGGACTCTCTGAAGTAATGAGAACAGAGGATCCTGTCCTACATGGAGACGTCTTTATTACATGAGGCGGATTTCTTCAGATAGTGATGTCATATAGGTGGGTCCCGCGTCTCCAGATCCTACAGACGAGTTCAGTAGGTGACAGGTAGAGATGAGAAACTTAGAATTGACCATTGAGTGCGCGGAAGGTTTTTAGGAGACACTTCGTGAAGCTGTGGAGGAGATCCTTTCGGTGACAACTACTTATATCCATAAGCTCTGGGCTTGGCTTATGTGGATTTGTTTTCTGATCAAGAGCCTCTATCAGTGACTTTTCTTCAATTATTTCAATGGATCTACCATAAAAATCCATAATGATAAACCAGGGACTCTTACTCATCGACCCAGGCACCGTGACTGTGGTAATCTCCTTAAATTTGTTATCTATGGCCTCCTTTCTGAAGTCAACTTTTAAAATAATACTAATGATCCAGAAAGGCTCCACCAGAGACCCTCTGTGTGTACCCTCCCCCCTGTTCAATCAGCACAGAAAGAAGAAAGGGAGAGTTACTCAGGGAGCAGAGGAAGGGTGAAACAGTGTAACAGTCTTTGAAGGCAGAACATGAAAGGGCTCTGGAATTAGCATAATTTTAAAAGTTGATTTTACAATTTTTAAGAGCCCATGGATGGTCACGCTGCTTGGATCTATGAGTAAGTGTCCCTGGTTCATAACGATGGATTTTGATTTTCCTTAATGGCTTCTCTTAGTGTCCATTTGTAGCACTTCCGTTTCCGATATTTGAGCTAAAAAAAAAAATTTTTTTCCATCACGGATAACGGAAGCCTAATACATTACATTACAAATGGTAAAAGTCCATTATAATCAATAGAGTTTTTAACAGATCCATTAGACTCCAGTTATTATTATCATAGTGACGGATAATAACGTCCAGGTTTGAACATCTAAAAGGGGTCTTTCAGTCTAAATTGTAGATAGTATATCCATAGTTTTAGATAAGATGATAGCTCCGTTCTCTATATAGTGGCAGAACGGAGTCACTGCAGCTCAGTTCCTATCTATGATGATGAGCTCCAATAACCTGCCTGACCACTACAAAGAGAATGGAGCGGTCTGCTTCCGGATCCATCAGCTGATCTGTGGGGTCGCTGGGTGTTAGACCCCTATCAATCTCATACTGAAGACCTATTCTATTTATATGTTATCAATATTTTCAACCTGCAAAATCTCTTTAAATGGTGTTTCTGCTATTTCACTGCTGTTTCTGGCAGACCCTGCTGTATTGGATTGCCTTGTGTTAATGCAGGTCTTGGCAGTATTGTCTTCCAGCCGAGATAAGTTTCTCTTTGTTCTTGAGCGCATGAACACTAAGCCATATCCAAAGTCCACTTGGGGTGTTGTGTTTCATATGCTGAGGGTGTGACTGGTATAATTCTTCTTCCCAACACTCGGCATGCTTAGGTTTTATTTTTCTTCTCCGCATGCCATGAATGATTTTCCATGATGCTTTACTGAATCATTCCGTTCTCTGCGGTTTTTCCACATTTCCAGGTTTTTTTCAACCTGTCCTATTTTTTTCATGTTTGTGGATCACAGAAGACAATTCAGGTCCATGGGTCCAAAAGAAAAAGTGATGCCGTCCATTTACTATTTTTTTTTTTTTTTTTTTTTAAATCGGATATTTTTTTATTTTGTTTTGTTTTAGTTTTACAACAAAAAACAAACTATTAAAAACAAACCTCCACCAAAATCGGATGTTGTGACTTCTAATGAATGGAGTTTTTTTGCATATATAAAATACTAAATGGTCATTAAAAAAACTGAAATATCTGTGTGAATAACCCCTAACGGTTTTCTAAAGAAACTTATATATTCCAATTTCTTTAACGCCCCCCCCCCCTTAAAAAAATAAAAAAATATATATGTACAGGCGGTCCTCTACTTAAGAACACTCGACTTACATACGACCCCTAGTTACAAACGGACCTCTGGATATAGGTAATTTCCTGTACTTTAGTCCTAGGCTACAATAAACAGCTGTAACAGTTATCACCGGTGTCTGTAATGAAGCTTTAGTGTTAATATTGATTCTTATGACAATCCAACATTTTTAAAATCCAATTGTCACAGAGACCAAAAAAGTTCTGTCTAGGATTACAATGATAAAATATACAGTTCCGACTTACATACAAATTCAACTTAAGAACAAACCTACAGACCCTATCTTGTATGTAACCCGGGGACTGCCTGTATATGTATGTATTATACCGTGTAAGGCTACATTCACACGGACGTATAAAAACGGCCGTATACGTACCGTTTTTTTACGGGTTACATACGGCCACATTCATTTCAATGGACAATACGTCCAACCATTTATATTGCCGTTTTTGACACTGGAGTGTACGGACCGTATACTGGCCGTATAAAAATATAGAGCATGTCTTATTTTCTCCCGTATTTCAGTTCTGTATGCCCTAAAAGTCTATGGGCATGTATAAAATACGGGTTAAATACGTGCTGCATACGGATGAAAAACGTCATGTATTTATACAGAAATACAGCCTGTAGATACAGGACTGGAGAAATACAGTGAAATTCCAGAGAAATTCAGAGAAATTCCAGTGAAAGCAGCTTAGTGAGAACACGGCTCTGTTGTGATTCCCAGAGGTCTCTCCTGGGAGTTCTGTATCTGGAGCATTTTCCAGAGTTTGCTGAGTACTAAATTCCTGGGTCTAATTAATTGCTGAAGACAGAAGAGCTAACGAGTTTTGTTTGTAAAGAAGTAACCCCTTCATGGCCAAACGGGGGGCGGGGGTGTACTCGAAAGTAGGAGCAGGTGGCAGCAGAAAGTGCACAAGCAAATAGCCCTGAATACAAAGGACCTTTATGTCTACAGCACAACCGCTCTGATCACAGACGTAAAGAACTGTACAAGACTTCAGGCACACGTCTGTGTTACATGTATGTGTTGTTAATGGTCATATTATGTGTTTTAGGCCATGTTCACACGCTCCGTTTAAACCTCAAGACATGTGCATTAGTGAGGAGTAACTCCTAGTTGCGTTACCAAGGTGCTTGAATTGTGGTTCAAAGCAAAGTTCAAACCCTTAAATGGGTTGTATATAAGTTTTGGGGGGTATAAAAAAAAATATTAGCCAGGAACTCAACCTGTAACTGCCGACTGCTTGTTGTTGTAGAAGCGCGGATGTTAGTGTCATATTGTCGCTGTACCTCTCCTGCCGGCGGTGACAGGAGGCACAGTACTGAGGGAGGGAGTAGAGCAGTGACGGCAAGCCTTTTAGGCACTGAGTGCCAAAACTACAAGCAAAAGCCAGATATTTTTTACAGAGTGCCAAATGCCAATTTAAAGTAATTCACAGGTTTCAAACATATTGGCGCCCTGATGACACCAAAACAAGGGAAAGAAGGAGAAATTTGGATTGTTATTGTAGTTTCCCTCTAAAGTCCCCTCAACAGGATTAATTATGGGTACAGAGAAGAGGCTACAATGATAGTCAAGCTCTGTCCACACCTTCTTGATTCTGGTTTTGAGTCCTGAATGTTGACCTGGGCGATGGCCTGGGTGCCCAAAGAGAGGGCTCTGAGTGCCACCTCTGGCACTCGTGCCATAGGTTCGCCACCACTGGAGTAGAGTATTACATGTTGTTATTATTATACCCTCCCTAGACCTATATGAAAAAAAACCCTGATCCCTTTAATAGCTGCTGCTCCACTGATTCAGCCACCATTCCTGAGAAGTCAGTACCACCATTTTTTGGCAATATGCTAATTAGACTCTCTACTGTCAGGTGAGTGGTTCCAGCTGAGGACCTCCCATTTGACAGGAGAGTCTATATAGCATATTAGGGTGGTGGCACTCGTGGCGTTTTGAACCCGTTTTTAGGCCATTTTTAAGCAGTCTGTTAAAAAATGCATGCATTTTTGGAGATGCATCTGTTTTTGACAGTTTTTCCAAATTCCTTAATTAAGATAATTGATAACTGGTCAAAAAGCGGATGCATTTTAAAAAAAAATGCATGCATTTTTTTACGAACTGCTTAGAAACGGCCTAAAAACGGGTTCAAAACGCCACTTGTGCCACCACCCTTGGGAACTAAAACTAGTGGTGATGAGGCACAGTTCACACATTCCAGTTGGATTGCGTTTAGAAACCCAATCCAGTCAGAACGGAGAGGGGCTTGACTGCCTTGCAAATGAGTTTCACCTAAAACGCATAAGACCAGTAAAGAGCACCTCTTGTTTTGCTTTGCTTACATGCCTATGAAATGCCTATCTGATCGGTATAAGCTCCATCTCCCTGTTTCCATTTTTGTTCCAACAGAACGTGTATACACCGCCTCAGTGCACAGGGGGTGGAGTAGCCTGGCCGAGCACCGGGGGATAAGGCTTCACCACACCCCTGTAGCCTCTGAAGAGTTACCTCTGTGTGTGGCTCTGCAGCCCTCTTCGGCTATACAGCCTGTGCCCACGAATGCGCACTTGCGCTCTTCTCTCATTGAGCCAAGTTACTGCGCATGCGTGGGCAGAGCTGAAAACTGAACACAACTGGGGAGCCGCACGTGGAGTAGCCTCGTCCAGTAGCCTCTGAAGTTCATCTGCATAAAAGACAGATAAAGTTTTCGGTTAGTTAGGAGAAAAGAATTAGTTAAAGGCAGTATATGACTTAGTAACCAGAAAGGTATCTACCATCAGGAATACCGCACTTAGTGTATTCCTGATGCCAGGTTTCCTTTAACACATCTAGCCCTGTGTAGAGGTAATGAAATGTCACATGGTAGAACACAAAAGGTATTCTCAGGAATAGCGACTCCTCTGAATCACTTGGAGAAATCATTACTGTAAAGTCATGGAAAATTTTATGATTTCTTATTGGCTTATTTCTCTACAAGAAAATATCTCCATACATTAATAATCTTTATTTCTATAGCGCCATCATATTCCGTAGCGCTTTACAAATCATAGGGGACAAATGCAAATATAATAAAACATGACAAACATTCATATGGAACAAAAGGAGTGAGTTCCCTGCTCGCAAGAGCTTACAGTCTATAAGGAAGAATGGGGTGACACAAGAGTTAAGAAGCTTATATAATGGTCCAGCCATTCTTCATAAGATAATATAATATATATATATATTAAATAGTGCTATTGCTTGACACAGTCATCGGCCGTTATATACATTAACATACTGATAATATGCAATATGGCCTAAAAAAAAAAGTATCAATTCTTGGTGAATAATGTTTACTCATTGCATAATAGAAGTTAAAAACTTCTGTTATATTCCCTGTCTACAAACATTTTCCTCCTACCCGGATAAGAATGTGTGTGAGTAGCTGGTGGCGCAGGGCTGTGTGTGACTGGGTAGTGCTGTATACATGTTTCTCCTCTGAATGCGGTAGACAGCTGGCAAGCCTGTACCTGCAGTATATTGTCTCATGTGGGGCAGCCAGCATAAGAATACAAAGGCACATTATGGGGTTTTTATGTAAATCCTCAGCATTTCACAATTGCTTTTGGTTACCCACCCAACGCTGCCAACTCTCTCCAGCTTCCCTCTGTTCTCCCTTAGGTTTTGTTATCTCGCTGCCCTTTCCTATCGCCTCCTCCCCTTGTTTTCTGGTTATCCGTGTTTAGTTTTCATAGTTTTTCTTCACTTTCTCACCCCTGCTCTTCCTCTACCACAGTAAATATTCACACTGATCTGTCTGTGTGCTCAGCACAGTGTACATCGGGATGGCTAAAAAAACATTTGTATTCTGTCCCTTAATCCAAGAAAATTACATATACAGACATGGAAAGGAGTAGGTTACACTTCAGTATATGGTCATCTGAGTTTACTAAAAGGGAGGTGCTTTTTTAACAAATTGGTGGACCTAGTGCAAAGGGTAAATGATGCCCCCCACATTCTCCCAAAGGGAAAATCACGTATACAAGATAATATTAGTACTGTGCCGTGCCCCATCTACACTGCATAAAAGTTGTTAAACTGTGCCGTGCCCCATCGAAACAGGATAAGAATAGTTGTGCTGTGCCATTCTCCATTCAGAATTCACCCAAGGTTTATATAATTTTGATATAATTTTACAAATTTCTCTGGGACTATATTTTTTATGCACAAATTGATATAAGTTGAATTTGTATGTAAGTCGGAACTGTATATTTTATCATTGTAACCCCAGACAGAATTTTTTTGGTCTCTATGACAATTGGATTTTAAAAATGTTGGGTTCTCATAAGAACCAGGATTAACAATGGAGCTTAATTGCAGGCACCTTTTAATAACTGTTTTATAGCTGGTTATTATAGCCTAGGACTAAAGTACAGTAAATTACCAACATCAAGAGGTCCGTTTGTAACTAGGGGTCGGGTGTTCTTAAGTAGGGGACCGCCTGTAGTCTGTAATGGTATCCACACAACCATCAATGTTCTTCCTACCACTATCCAGAAATAAGTCCCAATCTGTGTTCTCAAGCAAGACCATAATTCTTCAATAGTGGAGTCTGAACACTGGCATACAGTTTTTGTGGCAACAGGGCACCGCAACTTTACTGGACAATACATTGGTCGAAGATATATTAAGTTATGATCCGAGCGACCCAACGGTGCCATCAAAACTGGCCTGTAGGCATTAATAGCATTCGCAAACAAAAGATCGAACACAATTTCTCCATGTGTTGCCAGCGTTGTATATTGCACAAATTTTGGTAGTACAGGTATTACCCAATTAAAATAGCCCATTATTAAAAAGAGCGCATCTGAATATGGATTCTGTAGTGCTCCCACCTCTGTTGATAGCAACTCATTTGCAATAGCTCCATTTCCTGACGGTGGGATATACACCAGTGCCAGGATCACAGCCTGGAATTCTCTAGACCACTGATGGTGAAACTTTTAGAGACCGAGTGCCCAAACTACAACCAAAATCCACTTATTTACCATGAAGTGCCAACATGGCATTTCAAGCAGTGACTTATTGCTACCTGTTCTTCAACATCATTCAATTGTATTGGCTCTCCTAAGGCCACCAATACAGTTGAAAGAAGGTGGGAAAATTCATACCATCATTGTAGCTTCTCTCCTTGAAGAATGGTGGGTCCAGCAGGATGACCTCTAAAGACAATGTAGTTTAGTCAACACCTTCTCACTTTTTCTGCAGTTTCAAACAGCCAGGGGAATGTCTTTAAAATAGCGCTGAGAGCAGCATCTCTTAAGTTGCTTGGGACTGCAGGAAGATTTGGTGGATGTGGTCCTGTTTGGTGAAATTGGGGCGATGGCCTGAGTGCCCACAGAAAGGGCTCTGAGTGCCACCTCTGGCACCCGTGCCATAGGTTCGCCACCACTGCTCTAAGCAGATAACCTGGCCGTAAAACTAGTGCTCTAGTCTAGTCAACTCTAAGTGTGGAGTCTCTAAGTCTACAGGGTATGGGTAGTTGTAATGTGCCATCTATATAGGATAAGAGTAGTTGACCTGTGCCATGCACCATCTATACATGGTAAGAATAGTTGTACTGTGCCCCATCAATACAGGGTAAGAGTAGTTGTACTGTGCCGTGCCCCATCTATACAGGATAAGAGTAGTTGACCTGTGCCATACTCCATCTATGTAGGATAAGATTAGTTATATTGTGCCATGCTCCATCTATACAGGAAAAGAATAGTTGTACTGTGCCATGCTCCAGCTATACAGGGTGAGAGTATTTGTACTGTGCCATGCTCCATTTATAGAGGGTGAGAGTAGTTGTACTATGACGTGCTCCATCTATACAGGGTGAGAGTAGTTGTACTGTGCCATGCCCTCTTTATACAGGGTTAGAGTAGTTTTACTGTGCCATGCCTCCTTTATATAGGGTGAGAGTAGTTGTACTGTGCCGTGCTCCATCTATACAGGGTGAGAGTAGTTGTACTGTGCCAGGCTCCATCTATACAGGTTGAGAGTAGTTGTACTGTGCCAGGCTCCATCTATACAGGTTGAGAGTAGTTGTACTGTGCCAGGCTCCATCTATACAGGGTGAGAGTAGTTGTACTGTGCCAGGCTCCATCTATACAGGGTGAGAGTAGTTGTACTGTGCCAGGCTCCATCTATACAGGGTGAGAGTAGTTGTACTGTGCCATGGTCCATCTATACAGGGTGAGAGTAGTTGTACTGTGCCAAGCTCCATCTATACAGGGTGAGAGTAGTTGTACTGTGCCAGGCTCCATCTATACAGGGTGAGAGTAGTTGTACTGTGCCAGGCTCCATCTATACAGGGTGAGAGTAGTTGTACTGTGCCATGGTCCATCTATACAGGTTGAGAGTAGTTGTACTGTGCCAGGCTCCATCTATACAGGTTGAGAGTAGTTGTACTGTGCCAGGCTCCATCTATACAGGGTGAGAGTACGGTAGTTATACTGTGCAGTTCGCCATCTAAACAGGGTTGAGATAATAAGAGTTCAGTAAGAATAGTAGCATTGTGCTGTGTCCCTTTTTAAAATTTAATCTGTGTGGTACAAAACTAGTTGATATGAACCTATCCTTATATTCAGTGGTATGTTGATTCATAAAACACTTCCCTCAATAAACATGGTGCCTACTACAGACTATTCCTGGGCCCCCCCCCCCCTAGGTTCTCAAATAGCATCATGTTGGGAAATCAGCCAGACATAGCCAGGAGTCTAGATATTATCTTTAGGCTGCAGGACTAGGCAGAAAAATCTGTGAGATTGAGGCTGGGTTTACATTACTTTATGATTAGACAAGCATCAGTCCCCATACTATCAGCCATTCACACTTATGGGGAGAGTCCACAGGTTGCAATATCTATGTATTCACATCTATAACAAGGTACATGTAATCTGCAATTGATGTTCCTTACCAGATTAAATTCTGTACTGCAGCTCCGTCTCTTTTAAGTGAATTGGACAGATGTAAAGTACCAGGCACAACCACTACAGAATAGGTAGAACTATGACAAATAATGAAGGGGCTGTGGCACTTTCCTGTGACTTCATCCCCTACTTAAACAGATGCGGTCCTATAAATTACTAGAGATGTTCATATTTGTAATACTCTGGGTCACGGCTGCACCACTCCCCAGCAAAATCAACTATGTGGGGGGGAATGTTGGGGGCCATATCTCAAATATTCAGCTGCCCTCAGTGGCGTAACTAGAAGCTGATGGGCCCCAGTGCAAAGTCTGTGCCAGGCCCCCAACTATAATGTATGGTTTATAGTAATAGTCGTCTTATATGGGAAAGTGACACCATAAGGGCCCCCTAAACCTCTTGGACCCTGGTGCGACCGCAACCTCTGCACCCCCTCAAGTTACACCCCTGGCCCCTTGTGACTCATCTCTTAAACTTTAGGAAATTTACTGTATTTGTACCGCCTATTATTTGAACTATTAGAATGAATCTGATTTAAGTAGGAAATCCCAGGAGAAAAGAGGGGAAATGTTGTTCCTGTGCCCAGTTTCCATGATGACTGTTATGATACCTTGGAAATCTAATTTTTAGGCCTTGCTAATATAAATAATTTCATTTCTACTCAAGCTGTGCCTGATAGTAGACACTTAAATGGTGCCACAATATATGAACTTCCCAGTGAATAGAATGAGGATTTTTAGGCGTAAGGGCTGGTCCATGGGGGACGACTCCTTCACCGCTATTCTCTTCTCAGGGGCGCAGAGGTTGCGATTGCACCAGGGCCCAAGAGGTTTAGGGGGCCCTTATGATATCACTTTCCCTTATAAGAAGACTATTACTATAAACCATACATTATAGTCGGGGGCCTGGCACAGACTTTGCACTGGGGCCCATCAGCTTCTAGATACACCACTGCCACCACCACAAGAACTTCAAAATAGTGTTTTTTTTTTTTTAGAAAGATTTCCTTTCATAGACAGAAATCGCTTGCTACAGGATGGAAATCCTGTCAAGACTTCGTTTTCTATTGGGCTTTTCCATCCTTTTTTTTTTTTTTTTTTTTTACGAACATCCATAAATTTCTTGTAAATCTGTGTATAGGGAACATATTTATCTGGGTGGGGAAAGGAACATGTAACTCTACAACACTTTTTGCCACAAGATGCAATGGCCATAAATTTGGTTTCTCTCTGTTAGTTTTATTGCTATTCCCAGCACACACCATGTTCCTGTTTTTTGCATGAGCTAATTATAAATGAACGTATCTAAGCAGAAATACATCATTTGCTAGCATGATAGAAAATGTGTGTGAAGTGATGATACAAAATAGATTTGTACTGTAATATATTTTGAAATGTAGAGAATCAGTCTCAGCCAAATCATAGCACTGAGGTATAGAAGTCTTTAATATTTTCAAAGAAGCCTTAAAGGGAACCTGTCATCAGGAATTGACCTATTAAACCACTACCAGAATATTATCAAGTACTATGACACCTCCTAGCTTTGGTTACTTTCATGGACCTTGGTGATGCCATCTTCTAGAAAATCATCTTTGAAGTGAGATGTAAATTAGTTGCAAAGTCAAGGAGGCGGAGACTTTGACACTGCAGTCAAAGTGGGAATCTCGGAACACCTCCTCCTCTGTGATTGACATCTTGCATCTGTCTTCAGGAGACCTGGTTAGTGATGTCTCTGGAAGCAGGACCGTCACTTACAGTGAAGGGGGCTTTCTGAGGAAGAGAGAGCTTGACTTCAGTGTTAAAATCTCTGCCTCCTTGACTTTATACAACCAATTTCCATCTCACTTCAAAGTAGATTTTTCTGGATGATGCCGTCACAATTGGGTCATGAAAGACTCATGATCCGGAAGGTGTTTAGGTGCCTGACAACATACTGGAAGTAGTTTATTAGGTCAATTTCTGCTGACAGGCTCCCTTAAAGAGCTTTATATTTAAGAAATACTCTGCAAGTGTCCTAGGGGTGGGTTCAGTTTGTCAGATTTGCCTCCTGAAAGCCGCAAGTTACCGGTTTGCGTTATTTGAACTAAGTTGATTGTAGGTTTGTGACCTCAAAATAAGTGATAGGTATCAGGAGTATGGTTTTAAGGGAACAAAACATGTGTGTGTTAATCTGGGTGATCAGTAGAGGGCACCTACACAACCATGATCGGTGCATGCAAAACGGACAATGCGTCAGCACGTTAACATTGCAGAGAACTGGACCGATCAACGTGATATATTATACACGGAATCTCTGCTTCCCTGCAGTTATCGGGATTACAGCTTCTGTTTTTCCAGGAGGAAGGGACCCCTTGTAGTATTCATCACTACTGATGCTCAGAGTCCCGTCTAATGTACTGTAGTCCGTCCATGGAATCCAACTGGGGCACAGTCTTTCACAGACCGACCAGTCATGTCCCTCTGCTTTAGGTCTTTTTTGGCGGCAATATTTTGCATGACAATATTGAATTTTAGGAAGGACCATTCCTAGAAAAGATAATGTTGTTACAATGTTGTTGCTAGTATGGTAAACTATATTTATACATTCATGACATTAATCCGATTCCTAAAATAAGTTTATTAAGGGCCCCTCTGGGTGTGTCTATTTCTTACACATAGGATTGCCATATATTAGAATGTAAAAATATGCTTTGACACATCTAGGTAAGAATGACGTATTTTATCTCCATTGTATATCAACATAATGCCAGGTTTGTCCCGTTTTTCTAAATTGGCAGGATACAATAGTGAGCTCATTGTTGTATGAGAAATCGGCGTGCCCTCAGCAATTCCTCTTGTGTATGCCAGTCCCTCTAGTTCCATGTTGGCACACAAGAAGGAGCACAACAAGCTTTGTTCTCTGACAAATGTCTGTACTCCCCCAGGAATGTAGTCATTTTCTGTGTGATATTGAATGTCAGGAATGGGAAGGGGGGGAGACCATGAATTGTGTGACAATATTTGCCCAACAGAGTCAAATTCCCTTGTGCAAAAACAGAATGATACTCCAGCATTGTTCTCAGGATAGAGAGTGAGCCGTTTATGGGATCTCTCACAAGCATGGTCAGCATAGGGACAGATTTATATATTATATGGGCAGCCATATGTAACAGGAACACAAAATCTGTGCCACCAATGTGTTCCCACTACACATTGGTCTATAAAGTCCTTTAGTGGATCATATACATGTTGACTTTACCCCTTAATGACGCATGATGGGATACTACGCCAGTGTTGTCAGAGACCTACGGAGATGTTTCTTGAGCATAATGCAGCACACACCCTCCACCAACACCCTGGTACTACACATGGATGTTAACTTCATGCTGTGTTCAAATGTGGCACTTAAAGGGGTTGTCCACATTCAGCAAATAATTGATATTGTTGGTGTAAGGAAAAGTTATACAATTTTCCAATATACTTTCTGTATCAATACATTACCGATTTCTAGACCCCTGCTTGCTGTCCTTCTATAGGAAGCTTCTATTTTTACTTCAAGTGGATAGAAATCTGTCCGCGGGTTTGTGATGGACACGCAGGTTCTGGCCCTGTTATTATCACACGACTCTGATTTTTATAATATGACAGTAATAATAACAGCTCTTGGAACTGCATGTCCATGACAAGATCATGGACGGATTTCTATCCACTGGAAGTAAACATAGAAGCTTCTTATATAATGACAGCAAGCAGAAATCTAGAAAACCGCATGGAATTGATACAGGAATTCTATTGGAAAATGGTCTAGCTTTTCATTCAGCAAGTAATTGATATTGTTTGTGTAAAGTGGCCAACCTCTTAAAGGGGTTATCCGGGTTTAAATGGCCGGGCTGGGGAGGGATAGTTAAACATAATAAACATGGACTTCCCTCCTCCGGCGCCGCCGATGTCCCGCGCTGCGGTCACTTCGATCCGTGCCCCTGTAAACAAACAGGGGCACAGAAGCCGCGCACAGGGAGCTTCCGGTCCGCGTTGTGGACAGCTCCTCCCATCTGTCCCTATCTCTCAGCGTTGTAAGCACTGGGAGATGGTGCGCATGGGAGCATCCGGCCGGCCGGAAGCTCCCTGTGCGCCCTTGTACTGAAACCGGCGCACGGAGAAGACGGGCCGCGGCGCGGGACATCGGCAGCACCGGAGGAGGTAAGTACATGTTTATTATGTTTAAATAGCCCTCCCCAGCCCGGCCATAAAAAAAAATTTAAACCCGGATAACCCCTTTAAGTGGATTCTGAGGGGACCTAAAGAGTAGTAAAAAAAAAAACAAACTAAACAACTAAAAAACATCTAAAAGCTCAAAGCCTTTTACCAAGAATAGAAATAAAAATTAACAAACTTAAACATGGCTATCCCAAAATTCTTGATTCATCACAAAATGAAAATTATTATTCCCTATGGTGAACCCTGTAACAGGAAATAATGTCTGAATTTCTGCCATTGCGCCACAGAATAAAAAAGGTCCCCAAAATGGTAGAAATGAAAACGTAAGGTATGAAAAAGTTATAGCTTTTGGGTGCATAACAGAAGCGCATAAACCGAAATGGGTTTCTGTTACTATATACTGTATTTTGGTCTTTTGTTGGCCAGTTGTATTATGGCAACGCCTTGATGCACATACACATCTCTGTCGCTTAAATTGGACTTCTTCCTCTGTGAATTAGCTTTGGATTGGATTAGAGACATAAATTAGTTATTCTGTGGGAGCGAGGGCCACGTGCTGTCTCATCTTGTTTCCTGACTACTTCATTGTACGGGACAGCTGGGGTGATTCACCCAAGAGATGTGGTGACTCAGAGGAGGGAAGAGATATATGGTTCCTGCTGGTAGACGATTGTTACTCACGTCTCTATATTTCTACATTAATGGGATTGTCCATTAACTATATGTGAATAATGTTACCTCCAAAACATGTTGTGTACCAGTACTATATGTACGTGGTGTGCTAAGATGTAAACTTGCACAGTCTGAATCCACTATTTGTTACCTTATCACCTCAGAGAGTCCTGTCAATGATCCCATATTAATCAATTTCTATACTTACCATCATTTGTGTCTTTCAGAGTCACCATGGGCGAGTACAACGAGAAGAAGGAAACCTGCGGGACGATATGTCTGAAGTACCTGCTTTTCACTTTTAATTTCTTTTTCTGGGTAAGTAACCGGATCAGTTTTGCCACCATATTCCCATTTACTACACGATAACAGTAGTCACTGCTGATGGCAACGCTGCTTATACATTTAAAGATGTGGAGGAGATTTAATATACTCCGGCGTTCCTGTGCCAGTGTATGATGGCCGCCACATCTGTAGTTTCGCCTAACATCATTACTGGCTATGGAACGGTACGGTGCTCCCCGTACGGCGCCATGCGCCCATTGCTGTCTATGGGGGACGTATATACAGTGTATATATACTTCGGCCATATATACGTCCCCCATACAGCCGTCTGAATGTAGCCGAAAGCCGCTTTTTTGCCTCCATCTGTTCAGTATACATCACATCCAGCGGGAAACACAGAACTGAAAAACACAGCAGACTGTGCTATATCACCACACTTCTGGAGAGCGCAGTATACGAGTAATGGAGGCCATTGGAGACAATAACAGATGGATGTCCTTGTATGGCACCCATCTCCGGCCTTCGCTGAGCATATATGGTGTTTCCCCAGTGATGTAGCTACCCTTATAAGGACAATTACGTCACTCATGATCTAGTCGGAACATCGGAAGCAGCTAGTTCCTGGTTGGTGCACATGTTCACTTCTACTGCTCTCCGGGGGGAGAATCTGAACCAGAGGACGTATCCCACTGTATGACTACACAGTAGGCTACGTCCTCCTGACGTATCTTTACAACATAGGGAATAAACGAGATGTGAATCTAGCCTAAGGCTAAATTCACACTGCCGTTGCCCGCCGTACCATAGCGCGGCGGGCACACGGCAGTGCCGGGGAGAGGAGCAGGGGGAGAGCGCCGCTCACCCCCACCTCTCTAATAGGAATATATGGCGCACAGCGCCGTATTCCGACGAAGGATAGGACATGTCCTATCTTTCTACGGGGTACGGAGCGGTACTCCCATTGGGTGCTGTGCGCCCATTGCCCTGTATGGGGGATGTATAACGCCCGTATACACGCCCGCCCCCCATATGGCAGTGTAAATGTAGCCTAATAAGATCATGGGGGACATATACAAAAAAAATAAGACATTACAGAGTAATATGGAGCAATAAGAGTCAGGGCCTGGCCCACAAGAGCTTACAATCTATGTGACCGGCCATCACAGTTGGCAGCATATTGGCAGCATTTCTCATTTACTCTGTGCCGAGTCTTAGATGTCGCATGGGATTCTTGTATTGCATCCTGGCCTTACACCTTATTAGTTATATACTGTTTATTTATTGTATTACTCAATTTAAAGCACCAAGGTTTTTAGACCTGTCTAATTCTCCATGTTTGTCAATGTGTTTCTAGCTGGCAGGCCTTGCGGTCATGGCTGTAGGAGTATGGACACTGGTCCAGAAAAGTGACTACATCAGCCTCCTACCGTCCAGCATGTACGCCGCCACCGCATACATCCTTGTCATTGCTGGGGCTGTTGTTATGGTGACCGGCTTCCTCGGATGCTGCGCAACCTTTAAGGAAAGAAAAAGTCTGCTTAAAGTAGTGAGTATTCATATGTGTCCACAACGGACTGTATATATTTTATCCTTTACGTAGTCTTTGTCCGACAAGAATTCAGAAGATCAATACTGTGAAGTGGAGCAAGAAAGGAATTGGTCAAGCGGATGAGAGATTTCTAGGCAGAAGCTGTCAATATATTTCTGGGGTGGCCATTGACTTCCCTGTGGCATGCTTATTTTCTATTACAAGTTACCAGAGATTAAAGAATGTAAAACCTATAACCAGCTGTAAGGTGCTCATGCTTTAAAGGGGTTTTCCCACAAAAAAGTTAGGCCCCATCCCAGTGATGGCGAACCTTTTAAGGACCGAGTGCCCAAACTACAACCAAAATCCACTTATTTACCCTGATGTGCCAATGTGCCATTTTACGCAGTTACTTATTGCTACCTCGTCTTCCACTTCTTTAATTGTATCGGCCGCCTGAGGCCACAAATACAGTTGAAACAAGGTGTGCAAATCCAGACTATCATTGTAGCTTCTCTTCAGGTTCTCTCTGTTTAGGAAGAATGGTGGGTCCAGAATGAGGACCTCCAAAGATAATGCAGTTTCAACACCTCACTTTTCAAGCAGTTCCAAACAGTCAATGAAGTGTTGCTGTAAAATAGTGCTGAGCGCAGCATCTCATAAGTTGCCTAGGACTGCAGGAAGATTTAATGGATTTGTTCCTGTTTCATGAACTCTGTCCTGGGCTGATAGCCTGAGTGCCCACAGAAAGGGCCATAGGTTCGCCATCACTGCCCTATCCCATGGATAGGGCCTTACTTGCTAATCAATGGGGTTCTCAATGCTCTATGGAGCTGACAAAGATCGCAATTTCCGTCAAATCCATAGAGATTAATGGAGCTGAACGGTCATGCGCGACTGTCTGCTCCATTCATTTGATGGAGCGACGAGGGGTCTAATGGATCCTTAGTTTTTGAGATCTGTGGGGGTCTCACACTGAGGCCCCCACCGATGAACAAATTAATTTTCTTCGTGGGAAAACCCCTTTAAGATTTTTAACCTGCTATAGGTTAATGTACAACAACCCTGTGGGCTGTCCATGTGCCCCATATTATTCATCACAGCAGGTGGCCTGATCCCTCTTAAATAGTTATAGCTGCTCAGAAGACATAGAAGGTAGATGTATCTCCTCCAAAGTCATGTGAAAATGAGCAGAGAGGAGTAAAATTTGTTTGAAATGTGTCACGTTTAAAAGCTGTAGGAGGAGTGTCTCTCTAGGTGCCCCTATCTTCTGTTTTATAGCACCTAGAAACATGCTCATATTAAAGATAGGAATATCATCTTTTAGATCACACCGGGTTTGTGGTTCTGTAAGTTACACAACTGGAGATGCAGACCATTGTGTGTATGTGAGCTGCAGCTAAAAATCGAATTCCCACCTTTTTTCTTTTCTGTATCTATGAATCTGTGGCTCACAGAACCACAAGCCTGAACCTTTTAACTTGACTCATCTCAGGCAAATATGACTCTTCTTGGAGAAGATTTTTTTTATTGGTAAATGGGTGAGATTTCACATAAGAGAGAATTCTAGAAAGGACATTTCATACCCTACCTGAGGGGACTAGTAGTTTAATTGTAGTTTATAATTGCGTATTGTGTCAATTTGCTATATGTGTTATATACTATGTTAACAATTTACTCTACTATAAGAGTTAAGCCTCTTTTAGATAACTTGAATTTTACTATAAGCAACAAGTTAGCCGTAGAATCGGGGTGGAGGTGTGTCCTGGCAGCATTTGGTAAGGGGGATAGAAGTGTGAGTGTGTTTGCACAGTGAGTCTGTATCCTGAGCAGGTCTGTGTAATGTCAGGAATGTGAGCAGTGCCTGTCTGTCTCCTCTCCTTCCCATATACTACTATTAGTCACTCTTTCCTCCGACTGCTTACTTGTTTTATCCCGCTACACTGCCGCCTTGTGGTAGAAATGAGCATGACATGGCTCAGCATTCTATTTCCTCTTCAGCATTCTTTTCTGTATTTTGGAAAGAGGAGGCTGTGTACAGACTATGTGCGTCACTATGTTCTCTTTAGAGTCAGGGAGGGCAGCGTATTAAACTTACTCATTGTGCTTCATTTTGGTATGACTGAAGCCACCCTTTGTTATGCCTACTGGCTACCTTTATATCTTAGTAATGTGGGCCTCAGCCTATTACATTTTAAGAATCTATGCACACAAGGAAACTTCTCGCAGGTCAGTTTACAAAGGAATTCAGGCAAAATAATTTGCGTAAAAAGTTTGCTTATATACAGTGAGTAAAGAAAGTACAGAAAACTTCATCAATGTTCTTGGTACATATAGTTCTCAAGGTGTCATTGACATGAAATCCTCACCAGATGTTGGTAAAAATCAATCCAATACACGGACAAAGAAATCAAGCCATAGATGTCCTGTCCATATGTTAACAATATACACACAATGAATTCACTTACTGAAATGTATTTAGTATTTGTACAGAAGCCTCTTCTATGGAGAAACTATTCACAAGCATTATTCAGGTGCGATTTTGGCCCGTTCTTTGGCCCGTTCACACAAGCATTCTTCATATCCTGCATTATTCTTCATCCTTCATATCCAGGCCATTCTTCATATCCTGGCCCGCGATTTTGGCCCGTTCACACAAGCATTCTTCATATCCTGACGTTACTGTGGGCTCCTTCTCTGAGCCTTTATTCCTTCCATAGATTTTCTATTGGATTCCGGTCAGGGGCTCGGTTGGCCCATTCTATCAGCTTTATTTTCTTTCTCTCCGAAACCAATCGAGAGATCCCTCGTTTAGGCGCCTCCATCCAGGTAGATGCAGCCAATGTATTAAGAACACATTGTTACATTTGTCCATTCATCCTTCCTTAAATCATATGAAGTTTGCCAGTACCATATGCTGAAAATACAGCCCCACACCATGATGTTTTCCCCTCCAAAACCTCACTAATGCCGATTAGTTTTGGGGGTAATGCAGGGCCTTTTGGTTTCCAAACATGGACTTTGCGCTCATTTGACCAGACTACAGTATATCCTGTTGGACTTTTTTTTGTTCTGCAATGCAGTCTTGCATGGTGAGCGTGTATACATGCAATGGAGGTTGAGAGTATTACTTATTGATAGTAGTGTCAGGATTGCTTTCTAATTACTGATAGATTTCAGCCGGTGTCATGATATTCCATGCTTTTTTGCATCTCTATTACTTCATGTGTTCAATCCTTGTGTCATTTCTCGTTATGCATAATTTATGGACATCTATGTTTTGATTTCTTTGCCACTGAGAATCAAATGAAATCGATATTTGTTGAGAATTTAATCTCAATAGCACCTTCAGAAAAATATTTGGTGACTTGTTCTTCTACATATTTCACCTGCTGTATTTATGTATCAACCAAGGGTGCCTTAAAAAGAGATTGCAGGGGTGGGCAAAGATCATGACTTTTACGATTAATTTATGACCTTTAGACAGGTATATTCCCCCATGTGAAATACCAATTGTATATATTATTTTGTATACTGTATTATGTTATTACTCATATATATGAAAAAAAGCATAACCCTCTGACAAAAGTAACGCCTAGTCATCAGTTGCTAGGATGAACAACAAAGAAACAGCACAACATGTAGAAGAGTACAAGTGATTACTAAAAAGAAGATAACATATGAAATTAAGAAATTGCTTTTAGAATTTCTAGTACCTGGATCTAAACGACTGTATTGGGGTCTGTAATCTGGAGCATACCATGTCTCGCTGGATTGCAACTGAGCCATGCTGCCGCACCGCAAAGGATGGAGCAGGTCCTACTCTTGCCCTACTTTGTGGAGCGGCTGCTTTTTACTGGCCCGGGCAAAGCACACGGTTGAGTATATGTATCAGGGCCGGCGCCAGCACTGGGCATACCTGGGCAAGTGCCAGGGCCCAGAGCTGCTGGAGGGGCCCACATAAGGGTAAAGGGGGGCTGAATCTAATGAATTCATGGGGTGAGGGGGCTTTATCTAAAATAACCATAAGGGGCTGTTTGGTATAAACTAAGGAACATTTTTAATGCCACCACGAGAGTTTACTGCAAAGGGACCCACTAAGGCTTTGTCGCCCAGGGGTCTACTGAAACCTGAAGCCGACCCTGATATGTATGTATATATACATATATATAGCGCTCTGGTGATCACTGTAGTTACTCTACACAAAGCGCTATTTTTAGGAGGTGTCAGGTTCCAATAGAGACCGAAAAGTCCTTATCACCCATGTTTTACATCATCTCTAAGTGGCTTTGTTTTAGTAATATTAGCCCTGGTGAGGTATGCAAATTGCTTAGTGAACTTAGAGATGATGTTAAAACATAACACGTGTGATAAGCACTTTTTTGTCTCTAGTGGAACCTGTCATCTTTGCAAAAAAGGTTCCCTTTAATGTGTGAGTGATGGAGAGTTCCCATTCCAGTCCCACCTGTAACTTCTCTCTATGTTTAATATGTTTGCTTTTTCTTGTTTCTATTTTCCTGTGTATGAGAGAGACAGAAAGAGAGGGCTGTCACTGTAGTATAACCAAGCAGGTGTGATAGCTGTGTGTGTATGAGGCCATGAAGTGTGGACAAAACAACATAATAGATTTTAAAAAATGGCTGTAAAAAGTGTTGGGTCTTAGTTCTGTGATGGCCACACTGTATACAGGAATTCTTATATGCAGAACTCCAATCTAGTGTATACCATGATCTTTTATTAACATATATATTTTTCATTCTAGTATTTTATCCTGTTACTCTGCATCTTCATCTTGGAGGTTCTGGCAGGGATCCTGGCCTATATTTACTACCAGCAGGTAAGTGCTGACTGATGACACTTCTCCATCATGTGCCCAGACATAGGGGAACATTTATCATACGCCGGGGTATTGTGCACCGCTGTATGATATAAGCTCCGCCATGCTCCGGCCAGAGCCTCCTGTTGTATCCGGCGTCTGGTTGCTCTGGCGTACAATTGGGTCTAATGTTCTGTATTAATTATTGTAATTTTGCCTCTTTGCTGACTGTAGGTAGGTAACCTAGAGAAAACTACATATTGATATTGCGCTATTTTAGGCCAGGGATACTTGGAAATGGCAGGTGTCAGACAGGTCACATGTAAAAAACCCATGTGTCTACGACTTGCTGCGGTGATTTGTTAAAAAAAAAAAACACAGCCAAATCATACAAGTTTTTCTGACTTGTATTGTTCTATGTTTGCACATGGTTGTTCATTTAATTACCTGCAACAAGGTTGGAATTTTTTTGTTGCCGTTTGTGGTGGATGCTTAGGAGGTGCAGTGCAATCTTTGTAAAGGATTAGTGGTTTCCCTATTAATTTTACTGGGCGCTGTGTAATTCTTGACTTTCCCTGCAATGAAAGGTTGGTCTTTCCAGTGATAGTGTAATCAAAAGTTGCCATCATGAGCTCCCTGGAATATCACAGTATGGTTAGGTGTTCATATAATATTATAAATATATAAAAAGATACTAGTAAAATACCGGAAATCATCCACTAGTATATTATATCACATCCCTGTGTGAGTGTTCACCATCACAATGTACAGCACATCTTGACCGTATAGATTAGGGCAGAGCTGTAGTACCTCACACAGCCTGTGCTCAGGCGTGGCAGTATTTATATACCTCTTTTAAAAATCGAAGGCACAGCAGTTGACTGCTTACACTAGACTACTCATGAACTCCATGAATTTGGTTTTCCTCTTGTTTTAAAATATAAATTTGTTAAAGGAAATCTACCATCAAAATCAGGGATGATAAACCTGGGACACATACTCATCGATCCAGGCGCAATGACTGTAGTAATCTTCTTATATTTGTTATCAGTGGCCTCCTTGGTCCTAATATCAACATTGAATATTATGCTAATTAGCCTAAAGAGCTCCTGAGGCTCTTGCCAAACCCCTCTGTGCTGCAGCTTCATGGGCTGTTACATTCTTGCACTTCCCCCTCCCTCTGCCTGATGTAATCTCACTAGTGGAGCATCCGTGGCTGTAATACTACACACGCCTACATGGTGACATTAATTCCTAACTCTTGCTTCCCGACCCTAGTCACAAGCCTCAACCTGGCAAACCAATTCCCTACGCTGTACTGAGGAGACCCAATCGGGTCGAAACAGCGCTGTCTACAATTCCTTCTGGAATAGATATTCTGGTTTGATTTTAATCCCACATCATGTCATAAGGCCTCTTGTAGGTCATGCTTGATGTCAAGGGAGCTGCCTTACAAGGTAGCTAAAGGAGTAGTGGTTTTCCTTATCCCATCCTGGAAAACTTTGCATATTTTTCCATAATCTCACTGCAGCAGACGAAGTTTCAGCACACAGTGGGAGGGGGGAAGTGCTCCTTGCACACTGCAACTGCCTGTGATTCTTCTGCACAGAGGGGCTCCTATGACAACCCTCTGAACCCTTCTGGTTTATTAACATAATTTTAAAAGTTGATTTTAGAAAGGAGGAGGCCATGGATAACAAATATAAGAAGATTTCCACATTGTGCCTGGATCTATGAGTAAGTGTCCCTGGTTTATCATGATGGATTTTGGTGATCGATTTCTTTTAAAATAAATATGCAAAGGTGGCAAGTAGTACAGTAATACCCAACTTTTGATTTCTATTTTGTGTATCGAACGGGGCAGTTGTATTGAAATAACATCTTTTTTAGCATTTAGGAAATAAAAAAAAATAATTTAAAAAGTGTCCCTTACTGGAAATAGGGTTTCCCATAATGAATTATACCCTGATATAGCTGGGGGTACTGTGCAGAAAGATGTGGACCTATAGGAGTCGCTCAATTTTTCATATAAAAGGTGTGTCATGGCATAGGTCTAAATTCATCTGGTTTGGGGGTTACAGCCCCCGATGCACTTTAATTGCAATTCAATAGCATTGTGTGAGCTCAGCCTCATAATGTAACATAATAAGAGAATTTTTTTGTAAAAAAAAAAATAAAGTGTAAAGCCGTATAAGAGGCCGATGATTTATCTGAACTATCGCTTCTCATCTTGTATGTCTTCAGCTCTTGTATTTAATTAATAGTTGGAGTCCTGGTTGCAGACCGCCCCGGGGTAGTAAGGGTGTAATTCTGTTTTATTTGATTAAGTAAGAGGGCACATGTGGCGGCACGCTCACGCATGGTAAATCCGTAATTACAAAGCACGAGACAGGCTTTCCTGACTGCACACCCACCCACACCTGCCAAGAGATGTCTAGCTATGTCACCACATTTATACATTGCTCATCTTCAAGACCCATGGGGGCGGCTGGGACCAAAGATTAGATTGCATTAAAGAAATAGATCGATATATATTTTGCATTGAATTTTCGGAGTGCCATCTGTCTTCTAGCTCTTCCAATTACTCATTGGCACCCACTACACTTTGTCACATTCCCCAGCCAGTCTTACTTCCATTACTTTGATTGGACATATATGTTGTTTGGGAGAAGGTAAATTAAACAATGGATGAACTTTTTTTTTTTTGTTGCGCTTGGGTGAAGAAGTTGCCAATTCAACTTTCAATTAAAAATGGTAGTTACAAGATAGTGGTATGTGCCCCCCACCACATAATCCGGCGTCTCCCCACTCCCTGCACTTGCATGTTGCTTGTGTGTGTACATTGCATATACTTGTGTGTAACTTGCTCTGTCCCTGTCTCTCTCTCCATGCCGCAGTGCGCTCCCTTCTGCTCACAGGTAACGCTTGTACTTTCCTCAATGGCAGCGACCCCTGCCTACGGACACACTTAGAATTATTGTGCACCTATGTATGAAGGGGACTAGTACTAAAAACCAGATCCCACTCTTATGGCAGTGATGGATCCATGGATTAGGTTTGGAGCAATGTGCATGCACCCTGCTGCTTCAGTCAATGACTATGAGGCCGATGAGTACCATCAGCAGCCTCATAGACACTAAATAAACACCCCTCCTCACTGCGGTACTGTGGGGTGTACTGGTGATCAGTGGGGCCCCCAGTGATCCAACATTATTGGATAAATCTTTTTCTAACAAACCTCTTTTATAAATGTATTATTAATCCTTTTATTACTGCATTTATGATAATTATTATTTTGTTCCTAAAATGTATGTAATAAATTCTTGTACACTTTACTCTGTGAATGTTGCATGAGATGGAATAAATATACACATGTCTCCAGACCCTATAAATGGGCTATATGTAAACTGAAGAGTGTATTGTAAGATTGTTTTGTCCCTTTGTCTTTGCAGTTGAACGATGAACTGAAGCAAAGCCTGAAAAATACCATGACCATGAAATACAAACAGCCAGGAGAGGACAAAGTGACCAATGCAGTGGACAAACTGCAGCAGGAGGTGAGCAAAGTCTTGTGAGAACCCTATTAAGTGTCTGATCATTTGGGAGGGGTGAACCGTGGGAGTTTACAGCAGTTTTGACCATCCATACTTTTGTGTATGGTGTTAGTAGCTGCAGGGCTGCGGTAAATGCATTTATATTCCATGATTGTAGCTGGATTCTGAGCACTTTGGTGCACTGGAATGTGAGATCTCTTCATTTATTCTGCTGCACAGCTCCTCCCTCAGGCAGAAGAGGGGGTGGTTGTGTGGTGCTCAGTGAAGAGACTCACACACACTAGTGCTCCAAGTCCAGCTACAATCCTGGAATATAAAAACATTTTTACACTTCTTCTGTTACTAACAAGACATACAAAGGTATGGTTACACAGATCTCCAGGGTCATTACCTAAAACTTTCAGTTACAACGCTGTAGACAGATTTAATTAAAAAAAAGAATATGTGGGTCCTTGAAATCCCTTCTGAATACGGCAGTGGTGTGTATGTGTCCCCTTCAATTCATTTCACTTTTTATGAAGTCCAGCGATTCCATCAGTCCAATGAAAAGTGACACATTCACCCTGCCACTCTGTTCACATTGTAAAGGCTAGGACAGTGGTGGCAAACCGATGGCATGGCCTTCACTCTACACAGAGTTTGCCAGACAGGTTGAGTGACATAAGGCATGCCTGCTGTCCTGAGTAACCCAGGATGTGCTATGTTCATCACTATAATAAAGCAACACTTCTGGGCTTCCTGGGACTGCAATGAGGTGTTGACAGGGCTGAATTATCAATAGATAATCATTCTTGTCCCGTCATTCTTCCAGTTCAATCTCAATGTCTCCCTAAAGGCACCATTACAATTGAAAGCTGTGGCTAAGCAGGGAGCAATACATTAGTAAAGCAGTAAATTGCAGTGCCAGTACCTTGTTATAAGTAAGGGGGTTTTTGGCTGTAGTTGGGGCACTCCGGGCTCTAAAAGGTTCACCTTCACTGGGCTAGGATGTATGTGGTAATCTGTTCCTTATGGAATAGATATACTGGTTTGGCTTAATCCCACATAATGTTTTTAGACTTCTTGTAGCTCATACTTGGTGTTAAGTAGGTTCCTTTCAAGGTAGCAAAAGGAGGTATTGTTTTCCATTTAACACTTTATAAAACATATTTGCATACTTCCCGTAATGCTAGAAAAAAAATATTTCAGATATCAGATTTTTTTATTAATATTTTATAAAATTACAGAAACATACACACAAATCTTATGAAGCTTGCCATTTTCCTGGCTCTTCTGGGATATACAAGCATTCAGGGACTACCTGTATTGTTCCTTTGAGCTTCCTGACTTTTGCTTTCTCTCTTGTTTAGTTTAAGTGTTGCGGCAGTAATAATTCCCAGGACTGGAAGGAAAGTGCTTGGATAAGGTCTCCAGAATCCGAGGGGCGTCTGGTTCCCGACAGCTGCTGTAAGACTATGAGCAACAGATGTGGGATCCGGGAACATCCGTCAAATATCTACAAAGTGGAGGTGAGGATTCAATGAGGAAATTAAATGTTTATGTATTGGCCATATACACAGCATGAGCTGATAAATTTGACCCGTTCCTCTTCTTCGCAGGGCGGTTGCATCACTAAACTGGAAACCTTCATCCGATCTCATCTGCTTATTATTGGAGCTGTGGGCCTGGGTATTGGCTTTGTACAGGTAACTTAAATATCTGATATCTAGTACAAGGATATATTTGTCCACACATAGACAATAATTGGGTATTTGTTGTGCGTAAACATATTCCAAATTCCAAGATTTCAAGTTAAAGTGGGAAAACTTTGAAAACCAAAAGTCCAGCTAATTTCTGCCATCATATGTGACTGTGTAGAGAGGCGCCATTGTTAATACCTGGTTATTCTGTCTTTGCTTCTTAGGTATTTGGAATGATTTTTACCTGTTGCCTGTACAAGAGTCTAAAGTCAGAGCCATATTAAGGACTTGTATTATTGCACTCATCTCATCCTGCTCGCCTAATCCGCTGCCAATGCAGCAGAAACTCATGACACCAGATGTCTTCGGCCTCCTCCTATACCCGGCTGCCAAGCTTTGTACCATACACGTATTCTCCACACATCCCAATGCTTCATCATGACTATCAATTTGTGCCAAGGTAATAAGTGAAATATCAGAAGCCGTAGTTTCTCCTGGACATTATCCTATACACCTTATGCCTTGATTGATCCTGTGGGTCACCTCCGTGCAGGATTGTGGCACTGTGGTCCTTGAATGTAAACTACTAGAGATGCAGTATCCTTGGTCTCCTTATCCCAACTCTGCCTTCTGGAAATCACCATCATTGCCTTAAAACCAAAATGTCATGCCAAATATGAAGCTCTATGCAGATCAACTCTCCAAGCAGGAAGTATTGTCCTATCATCACAACTTATCTTTTTTTTATGATTAATAGTCTGTTTTATGTTTTGAATTTTTAAGCTTATTTTTGTGTATTTTGTGCTTTTATTCACCAGTTTTTATATTGCAGACCTTTTAACAAAGTATTGTACTGGGCAATGGTTGTAGGGACATTAAGACAGGTAAAAATTTTCATATGTCTCAAATCTTTGTAAATGCTCCTGCAAGTGGTATAAGCAGATATTTAGGTGTATTATACTTTAACAGAGGCAAAAGTGCATTTCACTGCCCCCACTCTACATCGAAATACATTAATTGTGGCTTTTTTGGTTGTACCTTCTGACAACCTGCACTAGGGACTTCTATACGGCTGCCACCCCACTCCCAATATGTCCCTGGATGGAACCAACCCTTTAAGATTTATCTGTTTCCTATCTAAAAAACATAAGAACCTCTATAGGGATCTTTTTTTTTTTTAAATTCTCTACATCTTTTTCCATTCTTTAGTGTCCCTTTAACTAATGCCTTGTGCAATAAAGTGTCATGACGCTGATCGATTATATTGAACGTGTCGCACTTTCTGGCAACAGTCTGTTATAGAGGAGAAAATTAGTGGATTGATTATGAAGTTTATAAGAAAAGAATCAATATAGGGTTTATTGCACTCTGTCTCTGCCCTTATATAAAAAAAATTACAAGTTTAAAGGGGTTGTCCACTTTCCGATATACTTCTGTATTAATTCTTCATGGTTTTCTAGATCTTAGTTTGCTGTCATTGTATAGGAAGCTTCAATGTTTACTTCCTGTGGATAGAAACTGGTCCCTGGTCATGTGATGTCACACAGATGCACGGCTCGTTATGACACACAGCTCTGATCACTGTCTGTGATATAACGAGCTGTGCACCTATGCAACATCACATGACCAGAGACTAGTTTCTATCCACAGGAAGTAAACATAGGAGCTTCCTATAGAATGACAGCAAGCAGAGAAATAGATACAGAAAGCATATCGGAAAATTGTTAAACTTTTCATTACACAAACAATATCAATTATTTGCTGAAAGTAAACGACCCATTTAAATTGTATTTTTTTTTTTTTTCTTCCAAAAACTTAGAATCCTTAGCTCTTTCTGGTCTGTAACATCATCTGACAGATCTACTGTAATTTTATGATGGATTTGGTATTACTCATCCTGTACTTGTCAAATTAATCCTGATATTCAGATATGTTATTATAATATATAATGAATATCCTATTATGTTTATATTATATTTCCAATTGGAAATAATGATAAAGATGGAACAGAAACCACAGATTTTTGGAGTTAATGTAAGATCCCTGGAATCTGATCTCTCCTCCTCCTCTTCTTCCTGCTTTAATCTTTAACATAAAGTTCTTTAAATGTCACTGAAAAGAAAACAGTGTTGCTGGCACGCCGAAATAAAAGCCTCTGCCAAGTAATTAAGTTTGCTTGGCTAAGTTTACCGCGCGCTTTCATCGAGCATTGATTGTGGCGGCCGAGGAACAAAACACTCAGTGCCGCTGTAATAACGGATTATAGGTAGGATTTGACCTGTCATTGTTACACTGCTGCCTCTTCACTATCTAACCCAGTGGTCTGTAAGCAGACACAATGCATACGTGTGCAGGACCAGTGCCCAGCTCCACAGCTTAGATCTATGATACAGAAGATCCAAAGCCAAAAGTTATACTGGGTTTATGTGTAGAGAGAACTGCTGGGATAAGGTTGTTTTATCATAGTGACAATTTTGGGGTAGATTTATCAGAAGTAAAACTGGTCCAGTTGCCCATAAAAACCAGAGCTCCGCTTGAATTTTATAAATCGCTGTGCCATGGGCAACTAGAACAGTTCTGCTCTCCGACACTTCTGATAAATCTCATGACACTGTGTAATCTCAATGATCGGACACATTCAATATTGCATTTATCAAAGATATTGAAGTCTCAATATCTTTTAGCGAACATATTAAAGGGGATTACCTATCCACAACATTAGTGACTGCTGACATGCCTATTACTCATGAAACGGAGAAGGAGTTCTGTATGTGACTCGATTATAACTCTTTGGGCTACAGGAGATGGTGAGGATTACATATCTACTTTTCAGTTGCCCCATTGAGTTCAATGGAGCCACTGAGCACATAACCAAAGCTTCATTTAAAATGGATTGTGGGGCCCTCTATTCAGGGACACCCACTTTTAATTTCTTCTCTAAAACCAGAGGGATTGTAACCTTCCAGAACATGAATATCAAGTCAGTCTACACAATACCCTGCCTGTGTATAGATGAGCTGCTCTACACCATACTGTGCCTTGTGCCGTGTTATACACAGGAATGTTAGGGACGAGGCCAAGTTTGATATCCAAGACCTTATTTAGGCTGCATTCACACTGCCGTATGGGGAATATATATATACGACTGACATATATATGCCCCCTATAGCTGGCAATGGGAGCATGGCGCCCTACAGGAGTGGTACGGCCCAGCACAAGTGCGGCACCATACCATTCCATACCCCGTGAAAAGATAGACATGTCCTATCTTTTCTCGGAATATGGCGCCGTGCTCCATGCTCCTCTATGGAGACGGGTAGGAATGAGCAGCGCTCACCTCCTCCTCCTTTCCTCGGCACCGATGTGTGCCCGCCGTGCTGCGGTACTGCGGACACACGACAGTGTGTATGTAGCCTTACTTGGATATTTGGTAGTGTACTTCTCCAATCTGCCAGGTCTGGGGCGATCTGCAGGTGTAGCTGCAGTACCAGACATGGCCCATACACTAGGGAGGCCTTGTTCTTTGGAGAAACCATTAAATCGCATACAAAATAATCATTTTATTTTAACATTGAAGGAGACAAGATGCTGAATAAAAACTAACATGGAGTTGGGTTAAGAGAAGGAGAGCCCCCCCCCCCCCCCAAAGGCTGGGGGTGACCTCTGAGTATTAAATAATATCTTATGTCATTGTATATACAGTATAGTAATACACAATGTATTGTATAGTAATATGAGTGCTTACTACTGATACAGAAACAACTACTGAATCTGTCATCATTTTAGAAGCCCTGAAGGTGGATGATACACATTTATATAGTAGTCCTCTATATTGGCTCTTTATTGATATATACAGTATAATGAAGTTTATTATACATACTTTTTTTTTTTTTTATACATGTACAGATTCGTTTTCTTATCCCTAGAAGTTGTATGCTACTTTAATGGTGGCTCTGATCTTGTTGACCAATGGAAAGCTAAAACCTTCAGATTACATTCATTTTATGGATTTTTTTTACATTGCCACATTAGGCAACCTCTTTGCCAAACCCTGTACCATGACCATGTCTGCAATTGATCCTGGTCTAATGTATCTGGATAACTTATTAAGGGAATACCCCTATAACTAGTTAGAATAAAGCTGGTTTTACCAATTTGCTTATCAATGGAGGAAAATTTACTGAGTTTGCTTCAACCCAACCATCTGTCCAATCAATGCCTGGCAGATTGCCCCCCCAACTCCTCTCCCAATATAGTGCCCCATGAAACCAAGTGACCTGCTGATGTCTATAGAAAGTGTATACATAGACAGAAAGTGTTTGCCTTAAATTGGGGGGGGGGGGGCTTTGTAATTTCGGACAATCCCTTGAGGTTGCGTTCACATGCGTTCGGGAACTAGCAACAAGTATTTTGCCTTATTGACCTGTAACCTGTTTGCAAACAATATCGTTTAGGTCTAAATACGTCTACGTTCCCTGATGAGCTTCAAAGTGCAATTCAAGCAGGTGTGAACATGGCCTGAACATCCCTTATGTTTGCATTTAGATTACTGACCAGAAGCAGATTCCAAATATAACGGGAACATTTTAATGAGTAATTACGTTTTTATTAAAGTGCATCTGAATGTCCTGCAGGTTTTTGCTTCAGTATATATACTATGTATTCAGTGATACAGCGGGTAACATGGGCACTGACCTGTAACCTCACATGAGCACTGTATGTATCTATCATTAATATTATCTATTGCTTCTCACACCACACTGAAATCTTGTCATGGACCTGATATGTCTCGTTTTAAATAATTATTATGTTTTTAGTGTTAATAAAATGCGTCATAGTGACCGAACACAAACCTTGTGATGTCTCTGTTACTGAGGAGGGGCCTATAGGTACTGCTAGAACCCTTACAGAATGTTTTAATAGCGTATTGTGTTGTACATATATGTTATTGTGTCAAACGTTTTTCAATGGATTTAAAAACACACCAAAAAAAGCACCGTGTGACCGCACCCTAATCCTGTTCACATTGAGATGAACAGGACTGAGCAGCAATACCAGCTATATTACATGAATATTATATATGTGCTCTCTATTACATTTCCTACAACCTCTATGGAAGAGATTTATCAGCTGTGCCTGAAGCAAAACATTTCTAGTTGCTCAAGGCAACCAATCATAACTCCTCCTTTCATTTTCCCATAGAAGCTTATAAAATGAAAGCTGAGCTCTGATTGGTTTCCATGACAAACTAGAACTAGTGAAGGGAATTCCGGCTCTTCTTAGTGAGCTCGCACTCCTGGCTCCTGAACGGCTCCCTACTAAATATATAATAGGGAGCTGCAGGCCGGTCACACCACTTGTATCGGGTTAAATGGGGAGTGGTGAACCGTTTAAGGGCAGGGTTAAGTGAGCTGTCTCGTTCGCGAACGAGACATTACTAACTACAACAGTTTTGCTTTTAGACACTTCTGATAAATCTCCGCCTGAGAGTTTTCACATGATTCACCTGTAGCTGCTGCCACAAGCTGTATGTGGTTATCTCAGTAACTTCTCAGCCGCACAATACACCATGTGGCTGCCATGTGAAAATGTGGCATTATAAAATGGTGATTTTTCTGTATACTTCAACTGCAGTGTATTCTTTGTATGTTCAATAACATGGATTTGGATCTGCCTATAACAAATCCCAAAGTGGAGATGAAGAATGTGCTGTAAAATTTTATCAGCATCCTCTGGCTGCCAATATAATTTAAAGTTATGATAGAGCACAGAGCAATAATCTTGGGGTCCTCTCAAAGCACAACTCTGCACCAGGTATTAACTGTGCTCCTTAGGGTAATGGCACACAGGGCGTTTTGAATGCGTTTTTGGCGAGTTTTTAAGCAGTCCGTTAAGCGCATGCAATTTTTGAAAACTCATGTGCAACATCCCCCACCGGGGCCTAGCCTTTTCTTGGGGCCTGGAGACAGCTGGGGCCCGCAGTAACTGAGTGGCTGGCGGTTGCGGCCTAGGCACGCTAGTGGGGGTGCTTGGTATGGGGAACCGGAGGGCTGTCCTACAGCCTGGCAGGTGGTGTTGGCAAGAAATGATGAGGGAGAGGCTGCTATAGCAGTTCTCCCTGGGCAACCCTTTGGGGTCTGGAGTATGAGTCCCAGTGTAGTGGATAGGGTGCCCGTGATGGTGACAGCCGTAGTAGCAAGGACCAGACGGAGGCAGACGTTGAACAAAAATAACTTAGTTCTTTATTGGAACCGACAGGAACAGTAGCAACGTACCTTGACAGAATGGTGGAATGCTGGAGATGTAGTTGGAGGGAGCCACAGGATGGATCATCAGCCTGGATGCAAGGGCAGGCTGGGAGGTAGCTATGTCCTGGAAGGATGATTCAGCTTGTCCTGGAGTGCTTCAGAAGGTAGGGTGATACCCCTTTCCTCTAACTAACTCACTCCACTCAGGCAGGGAGCTGAGCTCTCCTGCTCTGGTCTGGTGTGCTGGCTGCACTGACTCTTCTGAGTCTGACTGAGCTCTTCCTCAGCTAACTCTGATCTGAGAGTGAACTCTAGAACTTTACTGACCAGGGGTTTTATTACTCCCACTGGTCAGGTGGTGGCTACTCCTCCAATTGCATCCCAGCTTACAGATACAAGGTATAACACATGTAATATGTGTCATCCAATCACATCACTTCAAGTAATTAACTCCTGCCTTACTCTACCGCTGCAGTGCTCATCTGTGTTATGTAGTTGTTATGTAGTGACATGCTGTGGGGCTGATCAGTCCCTACACAGGCTGCAAGCTACATGGTGGGACGTATTCACAACAACCCCTCTGTTGAATTAAGATAATTGGTCAAACCTGTCAAAAACGGATGCGGTTTCAAAAACGCATGTGTTTTTTTAACAGACTGCTTAAAAACGGGCCAAAAATGCGTTCAAAACGCCATGTGTGCCATCACCCTTAGGGTCTAGAATACCAAGTCCCCCTTCTCCCCCAGCACATATGTCATAATCTGCTCTCTGTATATGGAACAATGTCTTATATGCTGTCTGGGACCTGTGAGCACAAGCTTCACAGACTACAATATGTCTGACAGAACATGCCAGGATTACGGCCACTGTTATTTTGTGACTCATGGCTGTGCAAATGTTTCCAGAGTGTTAATCACCCTGTGTAATAGGTGCTTAGTGTTACCTTCCACAGACCTGGGATACAGCGCTGCCTGGCAGCTATGGGTTTATTATTACATCACCATCCTATTATTCATCTTTTATATCTCTCACTTCATGAAGATTTCGAGGCACCTGACTGGATCCTGACAGGCAGAATAGAGAAGACACTAGACGGCTTCTTTTTTTTTTTTTTGCACTTTTTGGTGCCATTTTTTTGATAGTTTGCACATTGCTTGACATTTTAGTATCAAAAGCTTTGAAAAATGGGGGTGGATATAGAAGTGTCTAAATTTTCCATACAGTTTTAAGAGTCCGTAAATACATCACTAGGTCTAAACTTAGACTAAGGCAACTAACGTGTGCCAACATAGGACCAATTTGTCATGCTTTGTGCAGCGCTGCGTAATCTGTGTGCGCTATATAAATAAAGAATTATTATTATTATAGCCGGGGAGAGAAACGCGTTGCCGCTCTCCATAGAGGAACATTGCGCACAGCACTGTATTTCAGTGAAAGATTGGACATGTCCTATCTCCTGGCTACAGAACTGCGGCACCATACCGCTGTGCACCCATTGCCATGTATGGGGATGTATATACGTCCCCCATACGTTAGTGTGAATGTAGCCTTGTATTGTGATAAATTGTGGTATTCTGTCACTTTCACACGATCAGTATTTGTTCAGTATTTTGGCAAATCCAAAATCCAAAGAGGGTGAGCCAGAGACGGCTATCTCCTATATTCTGTAATATGCCATGTTATGACTACAGCAGTGATTTTATACATGGGATCACATATCCAAAATAAAGACAACCATTTTTAACACTTGTGGATGTTGTACGCTAGATTTAATCTCTCCTTGGTATAAATCTAGGACTGGGCCCATAATGTGGAAGAGATACAGATCTTTCCATTACACCCTTTCTCTGTGTAGATTCCACTTCTGATTTTGGCTTTCAAATACTGATGTAAAATCCTGACCATGTGAAAGGGGCCTAAGGGTCATGAGAACTATACAAGGATTAAAAAATTCTAAATGATTTGGAATTTGTGTGATCATACAGTCACAGTTGATGCAAAATAATAAGTCATGTGACATGGATTTTTGGCTTGTGTTCTATCTCAGAGCTTGATCATTGAGCAATTTATCTAATTGGGCTAAGTTATGTATGAAAAGGAAGTATGAACTGAAATGTGAAAATCAATTTATATTTCAGTGTTGTTACTTAAAGGAAATCTACCATGAAAATCCATCATGATAAACTAAGAATCCTTACTCACAGTTCCAGGCACCGTGACTGTGGTAATCATTTTATATTTGTTATTCACATCCTTCTTCCTTCTAAAGTCAACTTTTAAAATTATGCTCATGAGCCAGAAGGGCTCCTTGGGGTGTAACCTGAGCCCCTAAGTGCTGCAGATTCGCAGGCTGTGTAGGAGCACTTCCCCCTCCCTCTGTGTGCTGAAACGTCCTTTCCTTCTTGGAGATTATGTCAGGCAGCGGTAGGGGGAGACAATGTAACACTTGTGAAGCTACAACATGGTATGGATCCTATTATCATTACCATAATTTTAAAAGTTGATTTTTAGAAAGGAGGATAACAAATATAACATTACCACAGTCACAGTGCCTGGATCTATGAGTAAGTGTCCCTGGTTGTCCCATCTTGCTGGATTTTGATGGTAAATTTCCTTTAAGTGCACTCCGGGTGTTGAGCGGCTGAAGAGCACCTCCCCTCTGCAGGGTGATAAATCTAACAAGCTTCTGGTTACTACAGTAGTCGCTTAAAGCCGAGGGGAGGGGCTGTAGAACAGTTCCATTGAAAGATCTGACAACACAGCAGTGTTAGGACAGTAGCCCAAAGATTCGTTTTTGTGCATTTAAGACATACACAATTTTTTCCCAATGACATGTGCCTTTTCAAGCAGAATATTAAAAAAAAAAGTAATGCTAAAAGGTACCAAAAAGGGCAAATTGCCATCAGATTTTGTAGCATTTAGCTCAAAAGTTGAATTGCAACCAAAATTGTAAAATCTGAACCCATAAGGGTGATGGCACACGTGGCGTTTTGAATGCGTTTTTGGCCCATCTTTAAGCAGTCTGTCAAAAAACGCATGCGTTTTTGACCAGTTTCAATTCAGATAATTGGTCAAACCTGACAAAAACTGATGCGTTTTCAAAAAATGCATTCCTTTTTCAAAGACGCATGCGTTTTTTGACAGACTGCCTAAAAACTTGCCAAAAACGCGTTGAAAACGCCAGGTGTGCCATCACCATATGTGTTAAACTAGAATGATAAATTAACTCCCTAACACATAGGGTGATGGCACACCTGGCGTTTTGAACGCGTTTTTGGCATGTTTTTAAGCAGTCTGTCAAAAAATGCATGCGTTTTTGAAAAACGAAAGCATTTTTTGAAAACGCATCAGTTTTTGACAGGTTTGACCAATTATCTTAATTGAAACGCATGCGTTTTTTGATGGACTGCTTAAAAACGGGCCAAAAACGCGTTCAAAATGCCAGCTGTGCCATCACCCTATGTGTTAAACTAGAATGATAAATTAACTCCCTATTATTTTTAAAGCTATAAGGGTGATCATATGCTGTATTCAGATGAAGCCCGTCCCCCCCATTCGTGGATAAGGGCTACATGGTTGCACGTTTACAATTACTTTTTCTTAGTACCTTTTTATTGAGATATTTTATCCTATTTACCTGAAAGAGGTCTTGGCAGAAAGGAAGAATGGGTGCCTCATGGAATTCGTTAAAGGGCTGTTCTGATCAAAACAAGTTATAACTTGCTGTTTTATGTGACCCCCCCCCCCCCCCCCCCCAATGATAACGGGACTGAGGGGCCATTGTGCTCCAAAAAGCATACAGCAATTTAATAGTTACAGACAAAACTACTTCTGTCAGTGTCATAGACACCCAACTACAGGAGTAGCAGATATAGCAGCTGCTATAGGGCCCACAGTGTCAGGGGGCCCCTGCATCTGGGGTATTGGGCGTGAATATGCTGTATGTCTCTGTATATGCTGTATGTATAAATGGTGTGTATTTACTGTATGTATATATTTTTTAAAATGCTAATTCTGCAATGGGGCCCTGCCTCTCCTAGTTACGCCCCTGCACCCAATGGTGTTGTTGCACATGCTCCACCTGCCGCTCCATTCATTTTGGGTCCAATGGATTTGGGTACTCTTAATCCATTTGGTCCGATCACTGGGACCTCCACCAATCAGCAATTTATCCCCTTTTTCCTATTGATAAGGGATAACTTGGACAAGCCCTTTAAAGGGTTAAGACCAGCTACAAGTGACTATAATAAACCACATGTCCCCATTGCCTGTTATCTCAGCAAACATTTCATATTGTGTGGTTTTCTTGACAAAGTATTAGTGAGGATTATTGATGTTATTTAATAGTTTCCATAGCTATTAATCTGCGGCTCACATCTGTCTCCTTATTACATGTTATATTATACTGTTGTCCACAAGAGGGCGCCAGGGCTCCACTGCTCATCCTGCACAGCTGCTTCACCTCTCCCTGCTACAGCAGATTCCATCTTCACCTCCGCATGACCCTTATATTGGGTTGTATAGTAGTAACCTGTGCATCTGCTGCCAAACTATGAATTAGTACGCTGCTATAAAAATCAATAGCCTTTTTTTAATCTACATTATGTTTTACTAGTCACTTGTTGTCACCAGATTTTGTGCCTGAAACTCCTGATCTTTCAGCTCTTGCATCCTTCACTTGTATCTGGATCTTTTCTGTACCCTAAGTATCCTCAAAATCTACGAAGACCCATGCCAGCACTTTAAGGGTTATTTATAAAAAGCAAATCAATGAAATATCAAAACTCAGATAACAGACATCCACTTGCAGAATCCATTTCCAAAGGTTGAATTCTGCAGGGGTTTTCCATAATGGAGATTGGGATCTATAAGAAGGGACCTTGATCAACAGCAGGGGCGTAACTACATGGATAGCAGCTATAGCAGGTGCTGTGGGGCTTGCAGTGTTGGGGGCCCCGTCATCTGACCTGACACACTAAATAGTGGAGGATGTGCACCATTATATACAGTACATTGTACAGCACAATATGAATATTACATAGATGGGATGTGTATATGGTGTATATGTAGTATATATGTGTATATATATATACGCTATATCTCTGTATATGGCACTGAATGTGTTTATATATAATGTGTATCAGTGTGCACTAGTGTATAAATGTGTGTGACTGTATAAATATGTTTCAGTATACAAATATGTATATTTTCTAAGCAGGAAGGGAGCCTCACATGGCCGCGTGAGTGAGGCTCCATCACATTGCATAGGATGGGAGTCCTTGCATCATACAGAAATATGATGCAGAGACTCCCTATCTGCCAGCCGAACTGCAGTGCCGGTACTGTAAGAATTGTTACACATCGCTGCACATCAAGAAAATATAACTGTGAATCTCCAGGCCCCGCTGTTAGGGGGCGTTCAAACTACAATTTGGTTGCGTTTTCATAACGTACACCTTATTTTTAACACTTGCGTTTACAATACACAGTCTGTACAAGCAATGTTAACACATGTGTTTAGTTAACATACAGTTAATATCACGTTAAAGACACATGTAATAACATCACGTACAACGTCAACAATGTAATTGGGCAAATCACCAAAACGCACCGTGTGAACGCACTCTTAGTAAATAGCGTGCGGCTTCTGCAGACAAATGAATTCCTTCTTGTCGTATAACATGCGGCTCTGTTATAGGGATGCAGCGAGGCCAAGCAATGGCATCTACTGTTACTATAATATTAATAAGAACTGGTTATACCGGGAAATACACGGCCGGGCACAGCCGGTTATGGCCTCATGTGGAATTGCAGCCTCAGTAATGAAGCAGATACTTACACATAACCTTACGCTGACCGCGTCCCTTAAATCAATATCCTAAATTCAGTTTCCTATTAAACATCCCGGAGCAGCGCCTATGATTATTTACCAGCTGTTCTCCCCGGTGCCTTTGACAAATGAACTAAATTATGATTTCCTCGATTTTATAAGCCAATTGGTGCTTTGCTAGTGCAATGTTTTGTAATTGTGTTAACCACAAAGGAGTGATATATGGATCCGAATGGCTTTCCTATCTTTCTCGCGGTCATTCCCAATCTGTTAGCGGCTTCTATATTGGCTCATTTGCTGAATGTAATTGCTCAGCAATGAAAATATACAACAGAAAAAGAAATGATTATCTGTGAGTTATTAAATCCCTCCCTCCGCTGTGTGCACGCCATCTCTACGGCGTCTCACTTTATTATACCACAGCTTTATCCCCAGAATTGGATTAACAAGGTTTTCCTATATTCATGTGTCATGTGTATATTTTCTTTATGTAATATTACCTACAAGAGCATGAAAAACTGATATTTTCTTCTGTTTCTTTTTGCTGATTTGCAACAATGTTGCATCCACATTATATAGTCTATGAGTGATCTGTGAAAAGCGGCGCTGACTAGGAGACTCGCTACTTTTTAACAGATTGGTCGCACAGTCTCAGTAGGTCCCATTGCAGTGAACTCATATGCCGCCATTACAAATGTAGAAAATGTTCCCTAAAATATTCCCTAGTTTATCATGACAACAGCCCCCTCATGGTTATTTTACATAAAACCCCCCTCACCCTCTATGGATTTATTAGTTACAGCCCTCCCTTACCTCTATGATTTCCCTTATGTGGGGGGCCCCCCCAGCAGCTCTGGGCCACGGCACTTGCCCAGGTATGCCCAGTGCTGGTGCCGACCCTATTTGTCGTGTTCTATTGTATAAAGGCCACTATTTCATACACTTCTATAGTCCCATGAAGTGATGTACTTGGCTACTATACTAAGGTATATTCAAAGCATCAGCCAATTACAGAGGCAGGCACAGACATTGCCCCATGCAGGGGCAGTACAGTACTTGTCAGCCATGAAATTCAACGGCTTAGACATTAACATACTATCTAATAGACAGTAGGTTGTGGCTTTACGGTGACATTGGGTCCCCTGTGCAGCTGCCAAGTCTTTATTTGGTTTTCCAATTAAATGCAAAGTAACAGCACATGAGTGATGTCCCAATTGATTTTATTTAGATTCAGTGGAGTCACAAAACAATTTAGGTATCAAAACCCCTTAAGCCCCTTAAAAACTAGTGAGTGTGATGCGTACAACTTGCATCACCTTTGCACATGTCTGGAAAGTCCGTTGTAAACACTGAAAGCCGGAACTGTACTGACACGCTGAATCCAGTTCAAGTTGCTCAGCGTTCCGATCGGACGTTACAGCCAACACAGGCTGCGAGTGTGATGCAAGTTGGACACATCACAACCGCCAGTCAGTAGCAGATTATAATTTGGCGTTTGAGAAGCTGCCTGGGGCCCAAGGTTTCTAGGGGGCCCATGGCCACCTGAACCAATCACCAAGTTTGATACTGGCATGTATACTGATCTCCAGCCATGAAATCCTTATGCTTTCAACACATACTAATACAAGGGTCCTTTCAGGACCTTTGAAGGTCCTCAAACTGCAATTCTACAAAGGTAAAGAATTAAAGTGCACTAACGACTCATACCAAAGTGAATTTTGGCCGTTGACTCAAGGAAGTAGTGACATTCATCACAACTACACTTATTATTTGCTGACCCTGTTCACTTGTCGACCCCATCTGTTGCCAGTGCATACCCAAATACCACATACGGCCTCTTTTGGTTTCCAATTCTTAAAGGGGTCATACCTGGTTAGCAAGTTATTCCTATCGTGTTGATAGGGGATAACAAGCTGATCTATGATTGACCGACTGCTGGGACCACCACAATCCCATGGGTGGTTCGGCAGGACACATACTCAACCTCCGGATTATTTGGGTTCTGTTCTTGTGGTCTCAATAATGGGTGGAGCGGCAGGTTGAACATATGTCCTGCCCCTCCACCCATGTGATTGTAGGGGTCTCAGCAGTCGGACCTTCACCACTCATCCTGTTATGGCCTATCCTGTGGATATCTTTGTACATCCCCTGAAGTCCCTAGATGGATGTGCATTATGTATAGCATCCAGACCCTTTGTAGTACAGTAAATATCAGAGTAATACAGAGCTATTTAGATATTCAGTGTTTGCACACATCTTAGCATCATGTCTGCTTATGTACAGCTGCAGATTAGCACTTCCACATTTATAGCACTGGGTTAGGTGATGCTGACTAATGTGTTTTTTCTGTAGTGTTTAAACCTGTTCAAGCTTAAAGCTACTAAAAACAAAAAAAATCTAAAAGCTTCTATTAAAGCTACTGAGAATCATTAAGTTGGAGGTCTCATACTTAATCAATATAACAAGTTTTTAAGACATATTAAAAGATAATATTCCTTAATATTTCTATTCTTTAGGGCATATTGTTATTGATATAGGCCATGTTTATAGTCAACCAGGTCAACAGTTAAAGAGGACTTGACCACCTTGTCTTTGAACTCCAACTCTTGGCACCCATTATTAGGCATCGTTCCACTGATTTTGGCAACTATCAGTGTCACCAGACAATCTGCTCCAGCCTATGACTACCATATCACTGAAGAGTCTAACTAGCATGGTTTTAGGGTAGTTTTAGTACCCAATATGGTAATTAAGTGTTTTACTGTCAGAGGGGAGGTCCTGGGTGGAGCAGAAGACCTGGCCCTGCCCATCTGACAATAGAGATGCAAATGTAACAGCACCAACAGGAATGATTAGGACCTGGAGAAGGAGGGTCCTGTTCTCATTAATGAGTTGAGTGGTAGAACAAGCATGCGTCCTGCCACTCCATTCAATTCTATTGGAGGGCCGGAAATTGCTGAGCAAAGAACTAGGCTATCTCCTGCGCTCAACAATATCTGATTGCTCACATAGAATTGAATGGAGTGACAGGACAACTGCTCGTCCAGCCTCTCCACCCATTAGTGAGAACAGGACCCCTGGAGATCCAGTTTTCATGAACAGTAGAGGTCCCAACTGTCAGACCATTACAAATCATCTTGTTGTACCCAATCCTCTGGTTGATTGAAGTCCCTCTGGGTGGGGATTGGTTTGTGATCACGAATCCTAACCATACAGAAAGAGGACGGCTAATCTGACCGTTTAACGTACTACCGCCAAGTAAATTGCATCTTGCATTTGTCAGTTTTAAACAGTAAAAAGTGTACTCTGGGAATATGAACTTCTGATTAAAAAAAACCCATGATGCTATAAATAAATTAATAATCACAAAACGGAGCTTAAATAGTTTGCTTTTATGACCCACAAAATGTTATAGGCTTTCTAAAGTAGGCGGAGTAAACTCCAAGATGGCCAACACAGGATACTACATCTCCCATGATCCCTCAGTTCTCGGTAACTCCTCCGCCCTCTCATGCTCTGCTCCCAGTGATGATATAAGAGACAGCCTGCTTCGCCATAGTAATGATATACAACTGCCATCAATGGACGTTATCTCACTGAGATGGGTCTCACCACAACACTGGCCATACTGAATGCACTGCAACCAACCGACTACAGCCAAACATAGTGACGATCACATGACCTGCCCAGGCAGGTGTAGGACACGTGACCAGCGGACATCTTCTGTCCTGTGTCACCTCCACAACATTTTTCTGCTAAAGGATGCTAAATTTTTAACAACTAATTAAATATTAGCTTATGTTTTAATGACCCATTTGGATATGAAATATGCTTATTCCTGGAATACCCCTTTAAGATAATGCAGGAATACCAAACTGATGAAGTGACAAATACATTGCGTTTTAGGCAGTGGTTAAGGGGAAAAGGTCATGAGAAGTTTTCTTTAATATCCACAAGGCTTTCACTCTCAGACGCCATTCACAATCTATTTAAAACTAGCACCAATTCACCGTAAAGCCACATGTAAGCGGAGAGAAGTGATCCTGTGTACAGCGCGTTGGCTTAGCAGGAGTTATCGCTTTGCTTTCAGCCCGGCCTGTCCTCCATCATGTCACAGAAAGATTAAATACACATTGTGCGGCACAATCCTCCTAACACCTCATTAAATAAGAGTTTGATGCATTATCTTATCTGACGTATTAAAGACCCAGGGGAATCCCTTTCAAACATATGACTGAAAAGGAATTAAACAATTAATCCCGCAGCTAGAGAGAGTCTAATGCTCGAAAAGTCCATTCCATTATCTGCTGTAAAGAGACGCTTTCTCCATTCCTCTGCTGCTCGTCTAAGCTGATCTCATAAAGCCCGGACAGACGGACACTCAGCCTTTATTATTTCTCTTCTATGTAAATATGTAAGAACTCAGCCACTGACAACTGATCCCATGCCGAAGAATTATGTAGATATTCTATTCTGCCCATTGTGGGAGACACCGGCTAAGTTACAATGTCAGTGTGAACAGAGTCCTATGACCAATTCACCTGGTGCTCAAACAGTTCTGCGAAGTTCACACTGTTGTGGTTGTTTTGTGAATCACTGAACTCAGCAGGTCCGTTCAATTCAGAGATTCTAGGTTCAGTCCAGTAAATCACAAAAACATATGGAGCAAGTTTGACGCACTAACCGCGTTAAAGCAATACAGATGTTTGAACAATTACTTTCTGAAATGCAATGAATAATAATATAATCATATACAACTGAACCACTTCTTTCTATGGAACAACCTAGTGCGCGTAGCTGTCACTCTCTGCTCACAATCATAGGAGTCTCCCCCTTCCTCCACCTCACTGCCGAGACTCCTGCAGAACGAAATGTGTGACAGACGGATGGACAGGGTGTGCTGTGAAAATAACAGATAACTGATCCGTTTTTTCCCTTTGATTTCAATGGACCTGCAATGGTGTCCCATCGTATCCATTTTTACCTCTTCAATTAGACCTTCCATTATTTTAGCGGATAGTAGGAATAATTAAAAAAAAACTATAAAACATTAAATGTACGGCACAGAGCGTGAAGGGGTTAAAGGACACTTACCATCTCGGATCTACCTATTAAGGTAGATCCGGTGGCAGGTTCCTCTAATAAATGCCATCGTAGACCTTTTTAGGGCTAATCTTTCAGTGCCCGATAAGTTTGGAAAGGTTTTAGTGCCCTAATATGAAAATTGGTGAAAGAGGCTACTGGGGCGTGGAGTGGCCGCGCCGTGTAGCTTCAGCTCTGGCTACTCCACACCCCAGTAGCCTCTTTCACCAATTTGCATATTAGGGCAATAAAACGTTTCCAAACATATCGGGCATTGAAGGATTAGCACGTAAAATGGGCTACGATGGCATTTATTAGAGAAACCTGCCATCTAGGATCTACCCATTTTTAAATTTCAATCCTTTTTTAAACAGAAACTGTGAAACGAAAGCCTAAATGCAGATGGGAACTGGCCCTAATCTGCATCATGTACAGACACTCTTAGTGTTCATATACATGTTAGGGGAAATTTACCAGGACTGGTCATATATCTCGTAGTTTTCTACCATTGTGTTATGCTGCAGATTTACTGAACACAAATGCCAGGCTGAAAATCAGCAGGTAATATACAATGGGGCCTTAGACCTCCTGATGGATCTGGTGGTCAGCTGTGTAAAACTACGCCATGAATTTTAATTTAACCAGATGTCTGGATGGATAAAAAAAACTAAAAACTTTTTTGCTAATAAACAGATACCTTTAACAGATCAGTTTCATTATTTTTTACCATCTGTTTGTTTTAGAAGAAGCCTATTCTTTCTGATAGCTTTAATGGCTGCGGGATTACTGCTAGGGTAAATATTGCCGCCATTCAGCAGCGTGTGCAGATACCCAAATAGTTTTTGGCCTCAATAAAGCCTATAGCTGGAAGAGGCCCCAACCTTTCCTAGTTATGTCCCCCTTCACAAAAGTGTAAATAGCAAAGACTGAAATTGTTGCATGTATGGAGTCCTGTCCTGGACCCAGTGTTTAGTCTTTGATTCATAGATGGACCTCGCCAATTGGTTTCCCCAAAGGCAGTAATTAAATGCATGGCATCATGTACAGATGTTTCCCCAAGCACCAGAACCCCATAACTCTACATACATGTTAAAAGGACACTTTTATTGACTATTTGGAAGAGTTTCAGAAATGCAGTGCACATGTGATACAGAATTAAATTTAATCTAGGCCATAAAGAAGCACCAAAGGCACCCATTATCAGCCAATGGTAAACTGGGCACATTTTAGGACTATAGATGGACCAAATTGGCCCAAGTCTAAACCTTCGACAGGATCTGTATCATCCCCACTGTTTTTGTCCAGGTTGATCTCAGATGAAGCAGATTAGTCAGATTTAATGAAACAAGGTCTAGAGCCTGAAGGAGATCAGATGTATTTATTATAAGGATGTATGGAAACATGAAAGATAGGCCACTGCTTACTAGGACCAAGCTCATCCCTATCATTAGTTGGTGCTTCAGCCGTCTCTGAGAAGGTGCATTGTGTGGTTTGTTCTCAGACGACTGCATCAGAGTCCACTGTGTTATATACACCCCCTGCCCGATTCAGTCCACCCCCTGTCCTACATTCAGGAAATCTATTGTAGCATTGTATCAGAAAGCCTTCTTACTATAAATCTCACATACACCATTATTGATTTAAAAAAAAAAATACCTTTATTAAATACAAAACGAGAAAATGTAGCTACTTCAGATGTATCAGTGATTAGGAATGTCCTGGTTTGCTTCTTCTTGTCACCATCTTTACACTCAGCTGTGGACAGATGATCTTCTCCCACCATTGGAAAGTGTCAGGTACCCCCATGTCCTCTCATTTCTCCAGGGGGGCGTAGTTCAATAGCTTCTCAATCAGATCCACATGAGCAAGAAGCATACGTCGGCAGCAGTACCTCTTCAAACCTAAGGCGTCCAGTGCATCGCTATAAAAAGAACATATAAGAACCTAAAGTGATTGAAAACACAGAGCACATATAATCTACATAACCATAATCAAGATGTTCAGCATAAGAAGCCGGGGCTCCATGTATTCTACACTTTATGGGCCAATCGGCAAGGGATAAGATTGTGGATAAGGCTACGTTGAACAATCAGGATGACTGGATCAATGCCATCACAAGATGTAGAGCAACATGGATACAGAAAAAATTTAACTTTCCTCCCTGTGTACCCCTCTAATTCTTCACAATTGTGCTACTTATTTGTAAAATGTCTCCCTCAATTATCCCCAGGATCTTCATTGTTCTCTAAATAGTACGTTTACATTGTTCTCATTTCTTTAGATGAAGGCACTTTTAAGCTTAAAGGGTTGGCCATTTTACTTCATGTTTTTGTAATGTGTGTGTGTGTAAGTGCAGGGAGCAGGATATTAGGTAATTTACCAATGTACATATATTAAATGTTCTGCTCCGCTTTCTTGATATGTAAAGTGAAGCCTCATGTCATTTACCTCATCATCCAGACATTCCTGTCCATAAAATGGCCACAGATGGAGGGTCATGTGATCTCTATGTGTCCATTAACAATTGCCCTGCCAGGACCTTGAGCTGCCGGAAACATTTAAAGCCTGGTGGTGCGTGGGCGCAGCCATATTGGATTTTATCACCGCCCCCTGTAACGTCATCAGGGGACAGCAATTGGTTACTATGTCAGCCTTGGGTCATACAGCGACCTGAGGCAGTTTTGTTTTACACCATCAATTACAATGTGTGATATGTTCATTGTAATAGAAAATCCCCATAGATTGCCATACTGTAGTAGGGCAGTATATGGTAGGACTAATCAGATAACCTGGGGTTAAAGTGCCCAAAGGGGTCTGCAAAAAATTGTAAAATAAAAATTAAAAAAACCTAGAAATCCAAATTCACACCCTTTTCCCCAGAACTGATACAAATAAACAGCAAAAATCATAAACATGTTAAGTATCACCTCGTCTCAAAATGTCCAATCAAAATATAATAACTGTTATTCCCGGTGTTTAACCCCATAAGGAAAATAGCGCCCAAAGTCGTTTTGAAAAATATAAAAAAATTCAATAAAACGTGATCAAAAGGCCATACAGTTTATTGATATAAGGTAGGTCATCAAAACTTGCAAAAAAAAAAAAAAACTCCACACACAGCTCCGTAAAGTCAGGACATGGAAAATGATTTTTTTCTTTTTTGTACAGGTTTTAATTTTTGTAAATATATGAAAACATAATAAAACCTATATACATGTGGTATCCCCGTGATCCTACTGACCCAAAGAATAAAGGTAACATGTCATTTGGGGTGCATAGTGAAAGACAAAAAATCCAAGCCACAAGAAAAAGGTGCAAATGCATTTTTTCACCACTTTCATAAAGAGATTTTAGATCAATAAGAAATTTCTTAATAGAAGAGAACAAATCAATGATTTCTTATTTTTACCCAAATTTCTTACGGAATCGGAGTGCAAGAATAATTATAAAATGAACACATGGCCTTGCTCTATAGACATGCAGCCTGGCAGTCCTGAATAGAGAGAACTTACCCTTCAGTGTACTCCGCCTGCAGCAGCCCGAGATATGCCTCCCACTTATTTCCCACAATCTTCCCACATGTGAAGCATCTGACAGGGATAATCATTTTGTTGAATTTCTGGAGGGGAAGAAAGAAAGGACATGAAATTGGGTCACAAGCCATGATAAGATCCGGCTAAATAATAACAAATGCTCCGCCGGGACCTCTCGGTGCCCTTGCTCTGGGCTATGGAGTGCTCTGGAGACAAGACTGCTAAAAGATAATAAGCCAGTGTATCAGCTTGTAATGGCGTGATCAATGTGCGGCAGATCGCCGCGCTGCTCTCCATGCTCTATCATTTACTAGCTCTGGCAGTACTGATTGGATTAAGAAGTGAATTCTCCAGAAATGGATATTTTTATATGAGGTTTAAAGGATCAAAGTGAACAATTACAGATACAGCGACACTAGCAGAGAAAAGTCCTAACTACGGAAGGAATGACATAAGTAAAACAATGTGTACTAATGAAAATAAGACGTGATTGGGAATCGGGCCTCCACATTCTTACAACGGAGCAGCGCTAGTTTCACAATTACAGGCGAGGAGATCCCGCAGGATCCAGAAGAGACACAGAGGTATAAGAGGAGCCAGCAGTGGTGGACATTGTGTATGCAGACGATCATAGCCAGGAACATTCCTGCATAGCCAAAAATGAGTGAGATTTTCATCCATTCCAGTTTATTAAAATATTTACCCTTCCTCTCATATGGACACAATGATGTCGAGTGTAATGCATAAAACTTGCAGCATGTTCTGGCTGGAATATCCGGCCTCAACTGAACTCAGCGCTTCAGGTCAGGTCAGGTCGTCCGCTTTAGGGCTGGACGTTGCAGACCGCACACTCTGGACGCATCACACCCGCTAAATATCGTAGGAGTTTAACAAACCGCCCCTTCAACCAGCAGCAAGCATGACACCTACAGGATTAAGCAATGTATCCATAGTCCGTTCACCCGATGCACGCTTTATATGTAATACCTTTGCTAAGCGGTTTGTCAACAGCCTGTGGCCCATAAATGCTTATCAAGTAACACAATCATGAGACCAATAAAGAGTTCGGGAAAAGCCATTTTGTGAATCTTCAAAAACTGTCCAAATGTCATTCTTGTGCCCACCTCTCCCCCCCAAAAAAGGGGAAGGCTAGCAAATTATATCATTAGCTTCTCCCAACCCCTTGAAGGGGATTACCTAGCAAACAATCCACAAATATGGACCGCATGCATAGGATCCTGTGTGTCATACTAATTTTTCCACGTGTCCATAGACTTCTATGTGAAGGCTCGAGATGCAATCACCTACAGGAATAGGACCTGCTCTGAGTTCTCTACATTCTTCACACAGATCATGTGAAGAATAGCACATGGATGAAAGCGTTCATCTGCACAAGGGTTTAGACACACGTACTGTCACCAAATACACCACTTTGTACAATATTTAACTCTAGCAGAAATGGAGCAGAGCAAATAAACTCTAAACATCCCTGGAGAGCTGCTTTGGGGGAAGTTCACATTCCTTCCATTCTCTTAGATGACCTAGGACAGTGGTGGCGAGCCTATGGCACGGGTGCCAGAGGTGGTACTCAAAGCCCTTTCTGTGGGCACCCAAGCCCTCACCCCAACATAAAGTTTGCCAGATATGACTCAAGGCTTCCTCCTGCGGTCCAATACAGCAGAGAAAGTGCCATACTCAGCGCTATTTTTAAGCAACATCCTTGGCTGCCAGGACTACAGGAGGAGCGAAAAGGTGTGGACAGAGATGGATTGTCATCAGAGTTTCTCCTCTGGGTCCCCCCGATTCTTCCTCTTCAGGGGACCCTGGGGGGAAGCTACAATCCAAATTTCTCCATCTTTCTATTGTATTGGTGAACTCAGGACACATACGTTTAAAAACAGGAATACAGCAGGGATCAATAAGTTACTGCTTTAATTGTCATGTTGGATACAAGTGGGTTTTGGTTGTAGCTTGGGCACTCTGTCTCCAAAACGTTTGCTTTTTCCTTCTCACTACCTGAGACCACCAGTCCTTGCCTACAGAATAAGAAAAGGTGACATGAACCCGTGAAGTACCCCCTAGATCACCAGGACATGCATCAGTAGCAGCCACACAAATCTATAATTGGCGCTAAAGTGTCATTTTTGTGAATTCCAGGAAGAGTCTGTAGTATTATGTATCAATAAGTTGCATAGACAGGATGTGTGTAAGAATGTCCAGTGTTTGGACCCTCAATCAATCATGAGAATGGGGGTCCTGTTCAACTAATTAATGGAGAGGAGACTATGCCAGCGATGGTGAACCATTTAGAGGCCAAGTGCCCAAACTGCAGCCAAAGACCCACTTATCACAAAGTTCAACACAGCAATTTAATCAGCAACTTATGGCTCCCTGCTCTGACACAGCATTCAATCGCATTGCCGTCTTTTGGAAACCAATAGAATTGAAAGAAGGAAAGGACATTCAGATTATCATTGTAGCTTCCCTCCCTCGAACAGAAAGAATCATGGGGCAGGAGCTCAAATGATAATCTAGCTCTGTCAAAACCTCTGCACTCCTCCTGCAGTCCCTAAAAGACCAGGAGGTGTTACATTAAAATTGCCCTTAATGCATCATATCTTGGGCTACCCAGGACTGCAGGAAGCCTTGAATCACCCGACCTGTCTGACAAATGCTGTGCTGGGCCAACAGCCTGGGTGCCCACAGAGATGGCTCAGAGTGCCGCCTCTGGCAACCGTGCCATAGGTTCGCCACCACATCTCTATGCCATAGCTGGAGACAGCTGGGCTCTTATTTCGTGCAAAATTGACGACTGTTCGTATATTTAAGGCTACAGGCACACTTAAAGGGAGGCACGCTGGAGATGAAAAGGGGCGAGCGCTGTGCACCCCTGTTCATAAAGTTGTACATAAGGAAAGATAGAACATAAAAAAAAAAAAAAACACAGTAGGTGTCACAGGGGACCTCTGCGTCCCCCAAAGATTAAATAGGCTCCAGAGGGTATTTGTGGATGTTCTGCTGTGTAACATCCTCCCATGTTGTCCCCTGGTCCAAGGAGACAACTCATTAAATGAAGCAGGTCCTGTGATCCCCCCACACCCCTGGAACTTGTGGGTCTTCTCTTCGCCCGATCCCCCATATTCATGGACTACACCAGATCCAGCACCAGACTGTCCTTTTAAAGGGATCCTGTCACCAGCGCCATTGCTTATAAACCACCAAACAAACCTTACCAGCCATGCCTTCATCTAGAAAAATAATATTTTATTCTTGTACAGCGACAAGTCAGGGGGTGGGGAGCTGCAGACAAGCAGGCGGCCATCCTCAATGCCGTCTCATTCAGTAACCCCCGTCTCCTTCCCTTTGTGTAGGGAGAAACACACTGCACATGTGCCATTTTCTAGCGACATCGGCGGCCGGTCTGCCTCGTGCATGTCGCGGCAGCGGATCTAACAGGTACTCTGTGCTGTTGTCGCTAGCAAGCAGAGTTCTTGTTTCGCTGGAAAAACAAAAGTGATCAGGCCAAGAGATTTGCATTACGTGTGAAAACCCCCCAAAAGCTTGCGTATAAACCTATGTTCACACTACAGTTCAAACCTCCATTCCTAACCTCAGTTACAAAAAATATAGAACGGAGGTTTAACGTATTGGTTAAAAACCCTATTGACAATCCTTGTATTTATGTACAATAAGAAAGAACCATGTCAAAAACTTCTCTACCATCCTTATAACTCTCCAAACTCTGATTTCATGCCGATTTTCTTGTGATTCCATTACTATTTGAATCACTGGACCCAATCTCTCATGTTTAGCACTTTCCTTCATTGACTCATTCTTGTTCAGGTCCTACTACTGCTATTGAATGGCTTGGTGGAAGCTGCAGCAATGGCTGCCGCTAGGTCTTATTTTCAGGGGAGGCCTTATGTTTCTAAGCTTGAAAGAAAATTGTACTAGGTCTTATTTTCAGGGGGTGTCCTATTTTCAGGGAAACGCTGCTGCAGTTCACACGCAACGTGTGAACAGGGATGTGATAACTCCGGCTGCTGGGACCCCCCACGAATCCTTAGTGTGACCAGCAGCACTTATTTCTATAACGGGGACACATAATGTGGGGGAGGTCCCAGCACCGGAGTACAGGACAATCCCTACACATCTATAGTATATACATGGCCGCTCACCTCTCCGCCACTTCCCGGCTCACACACGCGACTCTCTCCTTCACCACGTGACTCGCTACGCCCCGCCCTCCTCTAGCGGCGAGTTCTCCGGGTCTCAGCTCCCTCCGCTTAGTGCCGGGCAGCTGTGTAATGGTGGAGCGCCCTCTTGTGTACGGGAGGGGGTACAGCAATAGAAGCGGCGAGCGCTGCTGAGGGAAGATCACAGCGAGAGGACGGAGGAGACAGACAGCAGCAGCAGGTAGTGTCCTGTGTATATACTCTTATTCTCTGTACTGTCAGTGTGAGTGTGAGTGTGAGTGCATGCCTTCTGACTCTGTATCACTAAGCTCAAGCGTAAGTTCCATCCTGCATGAATCAACAAGTTCACACAGAAAGCAGAAGATACTACAGCGTGTATCTAAGCCGCCCCTCAGTGCCTTAGATACATCACAGGAGATGCAGGTGCCGTAGATGCTACACTTTATAGTCTCAGCTGTTGCATCCATTACGTTGTGTTCACACAGTGCGGCTTAGTTACACAGCTTTCTTCTACTGAATATCTCCATGTATTGGGAATGAGAGAAAATTGAGAGAAAACTAATCAGCCAGGTGTGAACATGTCCTTACTATATAACCACAGCCAGGGATCCATATTCCATGTCTGTATACACAGGATCCTATAGATGATACAATGTATTGCCTTTTTATCTAAGTTTTTTCATTTTTCTCATTGTTATCAGATTTATCTATCATATAGATCCTATATTAGGACATGTTATATGAAGTCTTGTGGTGAAAACACCCCTTGCAGCTATTGTCGCACCTCTGGGGTGGGTGATGGTGCTTAGAGGGGTCTTGGACAAGGTGGCGGGTGCAGCAGGTGTCACAATATTGCCTTTATGTTTGTTGAGGTGCTATTTTTCCAAAAAAGTTTCCAAAGTTGTCCAAATATAGGGCGTAATGTGTTTTTAAAGCCAGGATAAAAGACTGTATGCAAATGAGCTTGAGGGGCTCCAGGCTCCATTAACACTTATGAAGCCTGGAGCCCCTCAGGCTCATTTGCATATAGTCCTTCATCCTGGTGATAGATGCCCTTTGAAGGGGCACTCCAGGTTGTCGCTGGTCTGGAAGTTGAAGCGGCGCTCACTGGATCGCTGAAACCTCTTAAAAACATCGGTCCACCCCTTTATCATGGTCTTTATAACAAATGAAAAAAAGTTATTTAGCCGTTTCATCATAAAAGAGGAGAAGTTACTTGTAATGAAATATTGTGTTCATCATACGGTGATCATTCTATACAATTTTTTACTTGTTCTCCATAAATTGAGAACATTTGGTTAGCAATTTATTTATGAATTACCAAGAGAAACAACAGAGGAACAGCACAACGTGGAGTTCTGAGAAAACATGTTTATTATAATTTCAGAACTCCAAAATATTTCTGGAGAGTTGATGATGAAGTTTCCTCTCATGAAAAAATGTAGATTTAACATAAGTACGGCCTTAAAGGGCATCTATCACCAGAATGAAGGAGTGTATGCAAATGAGCCTGAAGGGCTCCAGACTCCATAGATGTTAATGGAGCCTGGAGCCCCTCAGGTTCATTTGCATACAATCCTTCATTCAGGTGGTAGATGACCTTTAAAGGAAATCTGCCATCATGATAAACCAGGGACACTCCTCTTAGATTGGTTATTCATGGTCCCCTTCCTTCTAAAATCAACTTTTTAATTATGCTAATGAGCCTAAAGTGCTACCGGAGGCATTACCAGAGCCTCTCAGTCCTGTTCTTTCAGCACTACCCTCTCTCTGCCTTCTGTAAACTCACACAGTGTGAGAGGGAAGTGTTCCTTGCACAGTGTAACAGCCTGTGAAACTATAGCACAGAGGGGCTCTGGTAACGCATAATTGCAAAAGTAGATTTTAAAAGTCCATGGATAATAATTATAAGAAGATTACAGCAGTCCTAGGGCCTGGATCTATGATAAGTGTCCCTGGTTTATCATGATGGATTTTGGATACCTTAAAAACTTCAGTAAATGTTATAATATCTGCGATATCTGATGCATCAAGGGAGCATTACAATATATTCATCTAGTAAGGTCAGCAGAATCCAGTCATTTCTTTCTCCAAACCCTTAGCACTCAGGAATTTTACTTTATGGTCATTTTTCATAAACAGCATTTTCGGTAAAATTGTCATGGTGATATTTTTTAAGGAAGTTTGAGTAAAAACTTCCTTAAACTGGAAGGAGGAAGAAGAAGTATGAGGATGTATATATATTTGCCTCTGAAAACTGCCTCCAAAGTTGAGGGTTTTTTTCCAACGCCCCCTGGGGGAGATTTATCATACACCGGGGTGTTAGAAGCCCCGCCCCTGTTAGCTGGCGTAGTTTTCCGCAAAAAAAAGTCAATGTTCAAGGTGAATGCTTAGGTAGTCGACCCACTCCTAGACTTCAGTTATTAAATGGGGTTGTACCTAGTAAGGAAGTTATTCTCTATTCACAGGAGAGGGGATCTGGGACCCCCTTCAATCCAGAGATTGGTGGTCCCACTCTCAGTATTGGGTGGAGCGGCGGCTGAGCATGAGAGTGTTCTGATAACGCCAATCACAGTGTTTGGCTATCTCCTGCTCTCCCATTCCTTGTGTAAGTGTTGGAGATAGCCAAGCCAATCACCATCGCTCCCATACTATTGAATGGAGCGGCAGTACACATGATCAACCTGACGCTACACCCATTAGAGAGAATGGGATGCCTGTTTTACAGATATAACTTCCAAATTTGGTACAACCCCTTCAAAGAGGTCCTTTCACCACTTCACACACAAAAATGAACATAATATTATGTAGGGGCCGTTACACAGAATTTTGCACTAGCTCCCACGGTTGCTAAGATATCAGTCCTGGTATCTGATCTATGTCAGAGAGGAGGTGCTGGGGGGGACATGTGTTATGCTTATCTTCTCTGACAAGTAGATGATTATCATAACACACACCCCTCCTCCGCTCCAGATCCTCCTCTCTGACAGTAGAGAGGATTACATGGTCAGATACTGGGACTGATATCTCCTCAAACGTGGGGGCTAGAAAGAAAATTCAAAGTGCCCCTGAATCTGCGTAGCAGCCCCCAAAGTATGACATGCTAATCTCCACCTGTGGTGAAAGGTCCTCTTAAGTTAAGTTCCCAGGGCAATCCTTTTGAAGTTTTGTTTGTCAATTTTGTGGGAGGAGGATTCTTGTTACATTGTGACATCCATTTTTATTCTGGGTAATGTAAAAAACTTGCATTTTGTGAAGCAGAGATGTGTGTAACCTTTATTTTCAGGTGCTGGTCTTGTTGCTGTATTCTTTATCCTTTATAAAAGACATTACAATAGTTTACTGCTATTTCCTAAAAAAAAACAAAACCTTGCCTTAAAATCACGGCATAAGCTGCAACAAGCGCAGCATATGTGAATATAGCCCTAGGGCTCCAATAGGCGTCTGTCTCTTAACACAAGGCAGTTTAAAATTTCTCGTGTGTATTTGTATAAAGGTAGTTTTTAAGAAGTAAAAGGATGTTTAAAGTTCTCCAAATATGTCCCGGAAAGCAGACAAGGTCTACAAGGGGCATAACATGAGGGGGTGCAGGGGCTGCAGTCACAACCAAGAGGCTTAGGGGGCCCATAAGAGGTAACTTTCACATATGATAAGACTAGTATTATAAACCATGCATTATACTTGGGGGCCTGACACAGATTTTGCATTGGGGCTTATCAGCTTCAAGTTATGCCTCTGACTATTTCGAGGCTCCATTAGCTTTTGGCAAAATGGCTGGAAGACTTTGTGTTATGGTTTTCTAATAACATGACGCTTAGCATGATGAAAATATAGGCCATTATAGTCTGTTATGTGGATCCAGCGCTACCCTTGGTTTGCCAAAAACATCCCCATGTCCCCCCCTTAACCTCTGCTGTGGGAGTAGTTACCATTGAGTGGGAGTGTATACAGTAATGTCCAGAAACCGGATAAACACGGACGTCACAGGAAGTATCCATCCATGAGAGTCACCAGAACAGGCAAACTTTACAGAACTTTACAGAAGTTGTTGAGGCTGTGTTCACAAGCAGCGTTTACAAACTCACCGCTAGCATACTGGGGCAGGCCTAGGCGCCATCTCATATGCACTTCTATTGGTTGGTTTGAACAAGTTTTGTCTTAAGGCTGCGGTCACACGTGGCGTTTTGTTTGCGTCTAACACCTGCGTTTTCAAACAGCTGAAGAGATTTGCCTAATTACATTGTGTTGAGTCTACAAAACACAAGCATTAACAAAATGCTAACAAATGTTAACAGCACATATATTAACATCCCGCTAACACATGCGTTTTGTAAACGCTATGTTGACACCAATGTAATTAGGTAAATCTCCTCTTCAGCTATTTGAAAACGCATGAGTTAAACGCAAACAAAACGTAACGTGTGACCATAACCTCATTGCTGGAAGTGTAAGCTGCTATGTTAACATTTTCACAGCTGCTTACTGAAAAAAATGCATCACAAACACTATGGGGCTTATTTACTAAGGGCCTGCGGCGCACTTTCGTTGGATTTTCTGACGGGGATTGCACGGCTGAGACAGGTATTTAACAGGGTATTGTGGCGCGGCTGCGCTGGCTTTCATGCAACAGAAAAGGGGGAGACAGTCCGGCGGACTATCCGACTGATTCGGACAGAGTGCGGGATTTAACATTCAAATTGTGTCGCAAGACAATGCACTAAGGGTGATGTCACACATGGCATTTTTAGGCCGTTTTTAGTTAGTGCGTTTTCAGATTGTAAAAAACGCATCCTTTTTATTTTAAAACGCATGCAGGTTTTGAAAACGCATTTGTTTTGTCCCTTTTTAATTGCGCATATTCAGAAAATCGGACAAAAACGCATGCGTTTTTTACGATCTGAAAATGTACAAACTAAAAACGCCCTAAAATCACCGTGTGTGACATCACCCTTACATGCACCAGGAAGAAGAAGGTGAACTCTGTCGGACCTGAGTGGGGAAGCGACACATGCAGGATATCAGGCGCATGATCGTAGTGAATCGCGGCACAGTGCATTATCGTCAGACAATGCACTTTTTAAGAACTCCGAGGAACAGGTAAGTAAATGTGCCCCTATGTGTTACGACACCCATAAAACTGCATGCATTTCTGGCATGCATTTAGAAACGCATCCAAAAAGTGCCATATGTGAATGCATCCTTTCAAAACTGTCACCAATGTGATTTCTTACTATAGTGTTCAGCCAGCCTGAACTCAGTCCCCTGGCTTCTCTTGTGACCACTCTTTCCTCTAGTACAGCCCTAGCCTCCATGATCTGCATGTGCAGTTCTGAGGAATCGGTAATCATTAGTGGCCTTGGTTAGCTCCACCTTCACCCAACAGTATTAGCCTGGGAGCAGTCAGGGGAAAGTGGTGGCTGTGCACTGCTGGGGCACACAAGGAACATGCAAAGCTAACACCTCTGTTCTGTCAATTATGCCTGTGTGTCAGGAGCCGCACGGACTGTCCTCATTGTCCTGCAAGAACAGGGAAAAGCAATTTTGAAGGAATAAAACTGTCTTTGCAAGCTACTATGATGCATCAGGGTTTTTTTGAAAGAATAAAACTGCCTGTACAAGCATATATGATCCTTGTACATGCATTAATGCGACCTCTGCTGCCAATAATGTATCTAAAAACTGCACATAAAAATCATCATTATTGACGTGTGTAACAAAATGTTATTATGTCAGTGGATGGACTTATAATTTATAAATCTGTAAAGGGGTCACTGTATCATATAGATATATCTCCACCCAGCAAAAATTCTTCTCTAGCGGTGAAGCCACTGTTCTCAGCTTCCTTTTGGTTTCTTTCGAATTTGCAGATTGTATTTGTTAAACTTTTCTCTCATCTGTATTTCAAGTACACGATCAACATTTTGTTTCTCGCAGTTTAGCATAAATCCTCTCCAAGTGTTCTGTGCGCTGTGCACCTGTGATCCCGGCCCGACACCTCCAGCATCAGAACCTGTAGAAAATGTTCTCTGCTCACAAGTTATAGTGACTGCAGTTGTCCAGTTATAGCGAATCAATGTTATTGAATATATGGTAAAAGAATATATGATTATCAATTCCTCACGGTTTTCTAAAACTCTGCTTGCTGTCATTCTATAGGAAGCTTCATTGTTTACTTCCAATGGATAGAAACCTGACCCCGGTCATGTGATGTCACACAGGTGCGCAGCTCCTCATATCACACAGCTCTGACTACTCTCTGTGATATAATCAGCCCTGCACCTGTGTGACATCACATGACCAGGGACAGGTCCTTATCCACGGTAAGTAAACAATGAATCTTCCTATAAACGAGACATTGATACAGAAAGTATATTGGAAAATTGTATACATTTTCATTATATAAGCTTTAACGTTTATTTGTTATAACTGGACAACCCCTTTTTTATTTTATAGTATGGGCAGTAAAGGGGTATTCCTAACAAAGACAAGTGTCTTATATGTACCCAGGATAACATAATAACACATTCTCTAATTCACTGTTATTAACAAAAATACAGCATATCACAGATATAATCCAACTTGTCTCTATCAGTCCTGGTGTACACAATTTCAGGTGCCCCTAGACACGACCCTGTAGCTTCTGACTTAGGGTCGGACAACATCTTTGATGAGATTGCGCAGATGAGATTTCTGTCTGTCCATCCTGTGTAGCCACGCCCCCTGCACGGAGCTCAGAGACACTCACTGATTACTTCCTGCCAGGAGATGTGAGGAGAGAGAAACTACAAACTACAAGGAGATAAGTGATCCAGGGGAAGGGGGAGGCAGGCACATATCTGTGAGATGTAGCAGAGCCCACAGTGTAACAGTGTAATGGTCTATCAGCCTCTGTGTAAACATCTCATGCATCTCTGATCGGTCTCATCTCTCTCTCTCAATGTCTGAAGCCAGATGAAAGTGTATTTAAACCTGTACCCTGATAATCTAACCACATTGTCACCCCACAGAACTAGATGGGTCATAATGTATCTGCTTAGAGAGGCCTTGCCCACACCCTGGAATTTTGCATTGAGCAGCTGAGGGAGAGCTAGGAGCTAAAACAGCAATAAAACTGAGTAAAATTGTAAAATAAAGGGTTAAATTGATCTTTATTGTGTTACCATCACTAGGGGATAGAAATGTAAGAATTTTCTTTAAGGGGTGTAAATATAATGAAGAAGTCATACCTATCTCTGGCACTCTGGTCTGTTGTTATGTGATGTCTGCTTGACAGCGCACACACAATACAGCCTAAGGGCTCATTCACACATAGTGTTTTCTTCTAATTATGTTATTGGGATTTACATGGAAAGAATACTGACTTTTTATTGTTTATGTGGCTATTCACATATACTTTTCTCTTTTTAATTAGATTAAAGGGGTTTTCCCACAAAGACACGGGTTAGGGCCTAACTTGTTTTCTCAGTGCTGAGACCCCCGCAAATCGTGAAAATGAGGGATCCGTGGCCGCTCCTCAGATTAATGAAGCAGACGGTCGCGCATGACCATTCTGCTCCATTAATCTCTCTGCTCTGCAATTGCGTTGCGTTTTTTCATTGCGGCTAATAGGAATTGTCCAGAGCACCAATATTCAAACCCTATTACTGTTGCAAGGTTATAGTAGGCAGTATAGTATGTATTATCTCCCCTACATTTATGTAAGTGCAATATAAAAAACAGAATGCTAAATTATAAAAAAAATACTAAATTAAAAAATATATCAAATACATCAAAAAGTAAATAAAATAACAACAACTGCGGCTTTTTCAACAATTGTCGCTATCTTGACGAACAAAATTGCTGCTATCTTGAGAAATATCTGGTTACTTACCGTATATACTCGAGTATAAGCCGACCCACGTAAAAGCAGAGACCCCTAATTTTACCACCAAAAACTGGTAAAAACTATTAACTCGAGTATAAGCTGAGTGTGGGAAATGCATTGGTCACAGCCTCCCAGTATATAGCCAGCCAGGCCAGCCCCCTGTAGTATACAGCCTGCCCCCTGTAGTATATAGTCAGCCAGCTCCCAGTAGTATATAGCCAGCCTCTGTAGTATACAGACAGCCAGTCCCCAGTAGTATACAGCCACCCCCTAGTAGTATACAGCCGTCCAGCCCCATGTAGTATACAGCCAGCTAGCCCCCAGTAGTATACAGCCAGCCCAGTAGTCCAAAATTGGCTTGGACGGTCATCGAAATAGATGGGGCAGTTTTTTCTACTGTCATCTGTGCATGAATGGACTTCAAATGTTGATAACACATGGGCACTCAGGCTCGTTATTTGGGGCCTGATATTGCATAGATTTGTTTGCAGGTAGCCTAAATCTAAGACCGTAATTGTAAATCTGCCCAAAAGTGCGGGGTTACCTCACTACGCTTGTGTCCTTTTTTATGTTGGACTCTAAACTTTCTCTTGCCGCCTTTTTTTATTTAGTTGCAAACTTCTTCAAATACTCAAAAATTGGCAATACTTCCCTATGCTTGTCCATTTTTTTTCCCTGAGCCATTCATTAGCTGCCAGGAGTAAACATTTGTTGTACATAAAGCACAGATCATTTGTATGTGAGGAGATATAAATACGCATTTGTCAGAATCTCGCCGCGATGTTCTGCAGCCCACGTTCTGAGAAGCCCGTTTATTCCTGTTTCTTAATAGTTGGCATAAAATCCTATTATTGAAATATATTGTGAGCCGTTCCAGCGTTTCAGACCATATTTTAATGTTCAAATGTATTTAGTCAGATTCTGAATATTTAGTCTGCCTGGTATACTGTAACAGATTTCACAAGAAGATAAAGTTTTAAGAAGGGTTTCAGAGAGTTTCAATATACTGCAGACTTGCCCCTCAGCCAATCACAGCAACCCCAGTGCTGGGGCCCACACATACAACAGATTAGTGAGTGCAAACCCTTTGAAGGGGATGCCCCAAGTATAGTAGTTTTCCCTTTCCCTCAGGATAAGGGATAAAGAGGCGATCAATATGTGTGTCCAATTGCTGGTACCCCCACCAATCATGAGAATGGTACCCCTTTGATCTCATTCTCATTAATGGGTGCGGGGTTGGCAGATTGAGCATGTTCCCTGCCATTCTATTCTATGGGATTACCAGAGATAGCTGAGCACAGCGCTCTGGCACTTACATAGTCAGAGCACGCTCGTCCTGCCACTCCACCAATTAATGAGAATAGGATCCCCGTTCTCCAGACCACAGGGGTCCCGTTCTCATGATCAGTGGGGGTCCTAGTAGTCGGACCCTTACAAATCACCTTCTCCTGTGGATAGCTGATAATCCTATAATGTATTTTGAACATTAAATCTGTTCTCAAAACAGCATGCCATAGAGCAGGGGGAGTTGAGTAGTTTGATATAAAATGTTATGTATACAAAAAGTATACAGGATAGTGTATGAGTCCATTAGGTGTTTCACTGCAGCGATTGAAAGCCATCCCAATAGGATACAAAATCCACAACATTTAAAAAGAATCTATAACCTGATGCTCATGGATTGAACTGTATGCATATTTTCCTTTATATACCTTTATATTTCTAGACCAGTATTTCTAAACCTTCCTAATGCTGCAACCATTTAAAGGGAACATGTCATCAGAAATTGACCTAATAAACTACTACCAGGATGTTGCCAAGCAGCTGAACACAATCCAGGACATGTTTCTTTCATGACCCAGTGTGGTGGCATCATCCAGAAAATCTACTTTGAAGTAAGATGTAAATTGGTTGTATAAAGTCAAGGAGGCGGAGATTTTAAAACTGATGTCAAGCTTTCCCTGCCTCTGAAATCCCCCTGCACTGTAAATGATGGTCCTGCATTACTAACCAGATCTCCTGAAGTCCGATGTACAATGTCAATAACAGAGGAGGAGGCTTTCAGAGTTCCCCACCTTGACTTCAGTGTTAAACTCTCCTCCCCCTTGACTTTATACAACCAATTTACACCTCACTTCAAAGCTGATTTTCTGGATGATGCCACCACACTGAGCCATTAAAGAAACAAAAACTAGAAGGTGTTACATTGCTTGATGATATACTGGTAGTTGTTTATTGGGCCAATTGCTGATGACCGGTTCCCTTTAATGCAGTTCCTCATGTTGTGGTGACCCCTAACAATATAATTATTTTGTTGCTACTTCATAACTGTAATTTTGCTACTGCTATGGATCCTAATCATAGTCACAGTGCCTGTCCCCAGTAGTAGCAGGAATGTCCCCAGTAGCCAGTAGTCACAGTAATACCGCTAGTAGCCAGCAGTAACATAGATGCCCCCAGCAGTCACAGTGATGCCTTTAGTAGCCAGTAGTCACAGAAATGTCCCCAGTAGTGAGGGCCAGTTTTAGACAAAGTGGGGCCCTCTGAAAAACTAAAAGTGAGTCCCTGAAATAAAGCTATGAGGTATCAGGTAAACTGAGCTGCAACGTTTCAAGCATGAAAAAAGGCTACTCAGCGAAACTTTAAAGCTTGGAGTAAAGTTCTCAGCTTATTTCACCTAATACCTGGACTGCAGCTATTTTTTTTAGATGGACGATAAATGTGACCAAATATCAGGTGTTGAGATATAGGGACGGTTGGGCATGGCCGGCCATTCGAAGCCCAGATGAGAATAACCATATCTCCAATTCATCTCTATAGGTGTTACAATTGTTTATGACAGTTGCGTTCTGTTTCTTTAACTCCTTGCCTGGATGGATGGGAGAACAGAAATGTTATATCTTCTTGACCCGGCTGTACTAGGCTGTGATGGAAATTCTCAGGACTGGCCTATCATACTCAGCACTGAGTTATTAATGCCTCATGTATTCTGAGGTATGAGGCAGATCTCTGGCCCTCCATGTGCGAGAAAGTCAAATTCATGTCATCTGTGGGCAAAAAAGTGACTTTGATCAGTCCAGAAATCTGGTGAAAGGGCTTTAATTCATTCACCCATTATATTCTTATATCGCAAATAAAAGCAGAAAATACAATTTCCCCATTTATGGCCAGAAGATGGTTCGGGTTACACTTACATTTATATTTAGATGACATTTTTAGAATTTTTGGCAGACATATCCTTGATCATTCCTTTTACGGATTGCACTGTTTCTATTGGTAGTTGACCTGATGACAAAATACTGGTTGTCCTGTTTTTCTCCATTACTTTCAACAACAGTTTTATCACAATTACATTTTTGTCTTTTTTTTATATTGCATAAGTCAGTCTATTACAGAGGATTTCACTTTTTTTTGCATCTACTCATCCTTCTTCCCATCAGTGTTTTCAGTCTCTAATTAATGGCTGCACATATTTTACAGGACTTGCATACCATTTCGCTGGTATGTGCCAGTATGCACGTGGCATTTTCCCTTTGTAGTGAATTGTTGGTATTCTGGTCACAAAATAGTAGTGTTTACTGTGTATGGACAGCAGAGGCTCTTTAATTATCTGTGTGGTAGGGATCATCCCATAAACCATGATAATAGGCTTTTTTATTGTTAGAAGATTGCTGTATCTGGGTGGTAGGGGGAATCATACGAGCATGGACAGTAAGAGTGGGTTTATAATGTCATTTATGAAGTACTTCTGTACTACTACTCTATTTGTATGAGACTGCATGGTGTTTCTTGGTGAATGACTGGTACATAGGTATTTCCAAGAAGTAAACATATATACATACATAATAAGCTACAACGCTCTTTATAGAGTTATAGTTTAACATTTGAAACGTATAACATGGGTCAAGTGAATTATAATTATATATTATATATTAGGGGTTTATTTTTATAATTATGCAAAAATATTAAAATGAGTAGTAATTCCCTTACCAATTTCTCACCAATTCCATGCTACATCTTCTTTGGTCCACTACTAGTCTTTCTATACTAGCCTCCAGAAGTAAGGGTTCTGCTTACAGAAACTCAAATGTCTATTAAAGCCACCATGCAGGCGTATAGAGACTTATAGCCATTGATGCTCCACTAAGGGTTTCTTGGAAATATGCAATATGCATTTTATAGGATGGGATAAGGAAAACATTGCCTCTTTTGCTACTTTGTAAGGCAGCTTCTTTAGCATCAAGAATGACTTTGAAAAGGCCTCATGACAAGATGTGGGATTAAAGCCAAACCAGTATATCTATTCCAAAAGGAACAAATACCCAACTCTAGACCAAAAGAGGCAAAGTTTTCCTAATCTCATCCTAGAAAACGTATTTCCATGTATCCTATCCTGCAACAATGATACAGTATTTGGATACACTTATGTTACAGTAGATCGCCCCCCCCCCCCCCCCAGGAGGCCATATGTAAATAACATCACTGGAGGTGAGAATTCCCAAGAGTTCTTGGGAAGTTGTAGAATTGGGCAGCATGTATGAGTATGGTGAGTTTTACCTTTTGATGAAACTTTTTTTAACATGGCTGTATAACTGTAATCTTTAAATAGTAAGTTCAACAAGTTTCAAGTATTATCTTGGGAGTTTTAAGGATATTTTTATAGACTTTATGAAGTGATTGTGGTTACTTATGTTTACTCAAAAAGAAACGGTCAGGTCGATTTGGGATCCTGAACCAACTACAGGTCAGTGCCAACATGTGGTTTAGGTACCCGAATCAACCTGTATGACAGCTTTCCATGCGCTTTATTAAAACAAACACACAGACGTGAAGGGGACCTTCCCCTCGGAATCTCCCCTTTGTTTTTTTGTCTTTCCTTTCCCTTTCTTCTACTGTTTATTTTAACACTGTATTTGCCTATGTATCCAACAAAACTGAAATTTAAAGGGCCAGTGTCCTCCTTATTGGCGCTGGCATTCCTGGCTCTGCTATATAGCCTGGTGACTCCCAGCATCCCCTGCCGGATCTTCAGGTCATTCTGCTGAAGAGAGCCTCCTGGGCATTTCCAGACGCCTCCGTGATTCCTGAGCGTTTGCAGATGCCTCCGTGTTCCTGTGGTGTTATTATGTGGCGGTCCTGTAGTCCTGTGGCGGTCCTGTAGTCCTGTGGCGGTCCTGTAGTCCTGTGGCGGTCCAGTATCCCAGTGGTCTACCTGAGATCCTGCCATCCCGAGGTCCTGCCATCCCGAGGTCCTGCCATCCCGAGGTCCTGCCATCCCGAGGTCCTGCCATCCCGAGGTCCTGCCATCCCGAGGTCCTGCCATCCCGAGGTCCTGCCTTCCCGAGGTCCTGCCTTCCCGTGGTCCTGCCTTCCCGTGTCCCTACCTTGGCTGCCACTGCGGGCATACTCACACCCGTGGAGCGACTTGGTGGCTCCCCGGCACAGCAAGACCATCCCACTTTGCGGCGGGCTCTGGCGAAGACCAGGAGTCCAATTAGACTCCGCTCCCTGGTTGCGGCTAGCATCCCACGCGGTGGTCCAGGGAGTCCACAGACTTTAGCCCCAGAGACTCTTCCCGCACCCCAGTGCGTGACAAACATACTGCTAGTGATTTATTAGTTTTATATTAGGTTCACTTTAAGTATGATTTACCCATTGCACGACTATACCACTTGCCATCAAATATTTGCCGCAGACTATATTGATGACCACCCAAGTATGTGTTAATATGGTTTGTTCTATCCTGCTATATGCCAGAGCATGCATGTTACATTCGGGTCAGATATAGTCTGACAGAGTTTTCCTCTGTTCGTACAGTTAGGCAGAGAAGATGCTGAATTATTCTGGTTCACTTCAGTCTGCAGTATGAATAGTGGTGTAGTGGCTGGGCTTCTACCGTGCCGTCTCTCTGCAGGCTTTGCAAGGGTTTACCAAGGGTTAAAATGCTCAGACTCGGAGGTTTGCACCTTTCACCTAGAGGGGATGTCCTACTCTCATAAATACGCTTTGTGTGCTATCCTCCTTGCTGGTTATTTCTTCTTGCTAGCTATATTGTCTGTACGTGATTTACTCTACTTATGTACTTCTGATAGTTGGCCATATCTTGTTCTTGACTATTATTTGTATTTGTGATATTGTGCCTTGTCAGCCATCTCTGTTGTTACCAGGACTACTGATCTTCATTTTGTGTTAATTGTTTGTTTGTCCTGTTACATGTCCTCGCTTTGGCAAAGGGAAGTACCAACTTCATAGTATTCCAGTATTGCAGAGGATATGCTGAGGCTAGCTGACAGGGCTGTTGGGGGAGGGGGAGCTGGAGTTATAGGGTTCTTATCAGTTGTCCCTGAGTCCAGCATCCCCATCACAGTATGAACCTGCATATAACTAATATATATCTGCAGGGGTGCACAAGCCATGAGGAGAGTTGAGCATCTGGCCTCAGGCAGCCCCAATTGCAGCAAGATGGGGGCAGTTATCTGCTGCAAAGCAGGACCTACCATTTAACCCCTTATCACTGACGCTTGATTTCAGCTTAGTAACAAAACTCAATTTTTAGAATCTGACACGTGTCAGGATAATTGTTGATAACTTCGGAACACTTTAACACATCCAGGTGATTTTGAGATTGTTTTCTCGAGACACATTGTACTTCATGTTAGTTGTAAAATTTAAGTGATACATTTTTTGTTTTGTTCTAAAAAAAACCCTGAAATTTGGCAAAAGTTCAGAAAAATTCTTCATTTTCAAAGTCTGAAATGTTCTGCTTATCAGGCAGATTGTTAAACTTTATAACTGACATTTCTGGAATGTCTGCTTAATATTGGAATGATATTTTATGCGTCCTCTCATTTTTCTAGCATGTTATGAGGCTTAGAACTTTAGGTGCAATTTTTCTAGCTTTCAAATGACTTTTAAAGGGCTAAATAATAGTAAAACCCCATATAATTACCCCTCTATAGAAACTATACACCTCAATGTATGTAAAACTATTTCTATTAAGTCTATTAACCCTTTAAGTGTTTCACAAGGTTTAAAACCAAATGGAAGTGCGATTTATAAACTTTTTATTTTTATTTTTTTGGAAAATAAATTCATTTGGGCCAAAAATGACAGTTTCATAATGAATTAAATGATGAAATGCACTGCAAAGTTTGATGCCCAATTTCTCCCGAGTGTACTGATACCCCATATGTGGTGGTAAACTGCGGTATGGGCAGACAGCCGGGCATAGAATGGAAGCAGCGCCATTCAGAGCAGGTTTGTATTGACACATTGTACAGGCTATAAAATTATTATTTTTTTTTTAATGCGAACACATGAGGGCTTTCTATTTGCACGGTGGGATACAATGTATAGATAATTAATAATCGGGGTCTATACCTTATTCATGAGATTTTATTAACTATTTCAAGGGGAACACAAACAAAATCATCAATTTTCATTTGGATTTTTAGCACTTTTTTTTCTTCCTGCTCTCCATAACATAAAAATAATATTTATCTTTATTCTCTGGTTCACTACAATTACGATGACACCTCATTTATATAGCTTTTCTTATGTTTGCTCAAATTTACTGAGCAAAACCAATATTGGAGAATAGACAACTTTTCAGGGCCACAACGTCTGTATTTTTGTATTTTTCTGTTGACCAATCTGGTTGAGGGCTTAGTTTTTGCGAAAAGAGTTGTTCTTTTCAGTCGTATCATTTTAGGCTGCGTAACTTTTTTGTTCACTTTTTAGAACATTTTTTGTGAGGTTATTTGATGAAAAATTGTATATTACAGGAAGTTTTTTTTTTTTTTACGTCGTTCACCGAGCAGGTTCAATATTGATTTAGATTTATTGTACAGATTCATACGGAGGTGCTGATACCACATATGTCAGGTTTTTTTTATGTAAATTATTTAATTATTATTATAGAATGATTTTAACTTTTTTCTATATTTGTTAATTTTTCGACGTTTTGGGTTGAACAAGTGTTCATCTGATTGCTTGTTCAAGCCCTTTTACTGCAATACACTTGTACAGGCGGTCCCCTACTTAAGAACACCTGACTTACATACGACCCCTAGTTACAAACGGACCTCTGGATTTTGGTAATTTGATGTACTTTAGTCCCAGGCTACAATAAACAGCTTTAACAGTTATCACAGGTGTCTGTAATGAAGCTTTATTGTTAATCCTGGTTAACAAAAATAATAATTCTTTATTTATATAGGTTCTTATGACAACCCAACATTTTTAAAATCCAATTGTCACAGAGACCAAAAAAAGTTTGATTGGGGCTACAATAATTACAATTCCGACTTACATACAAACTCAACTTAAGAACAAACCTACAGACCCTATCTTGTATGTAACCTGGGGACTGCCTGTATTGCAGTTTATAATGTAAGTAATACATTCAGATGACCGCTGGGGGGCATATATACAACCGCCCTATATATGCCCTCCGTAGGCCGGCAATGTGCGCACAGAGCGGTATGGAGCGGTACGGTGGCACACACATGCGGCACTCTACCGTTCTGTATCCGGGAAAAGATAGGGCATGTCCTATCTTTTCTCGTATTATGGCGCCATGTGCCATTTATCTCTATGAAGAGGGTGAGCAGCGCTCACCCCCTCCTCTCCTGTGCGCCGACGTATGATCAGTTAGCTACAGCGGAATCCTGCCTGGAGACAGAACCTGGGGGGCAGAGGAGCCGGCAGCCTTGGGGCACATGCCGGGGGTTCCGATTTGGGTGGGACAAACTTACACTCTGCGGTCATGCTTGACCGCGGCATGTAAGGGGTTAAACACCCATGAGGGGTTAAAAATATTGTCCCTTTACAGCTGATGTTAGCATAGGTGTGATACACTACATGGAGAACCCACTCACTAAAAATATTCTGATATATTATCACTGGACGGGGCATGGGGGCACCATGTTATAGCTTGCCTCAGGCAGCAGAGAAGTCACGTTTACCCCTGTATATCTGTTTGTCAGGGTTGTGAGGCTAGTTGGAGGTTTTGCTCCTTGGCCCAGGTTTTTCAGGTTATCCCCTGGTTACATAAACCCCTGTGGAGGCATGCCCATACATAAAGGTATTAGATGGTTCCTTTAAAGCAATAGCCTCCAGACAAGACTAAAAATTTACGAAGTCACACGCACTGAATGTACTCTTCATGTAACAGATGTGCCTATACGAGGCAACCTACAGCATATGAAGTCATTTTTATACAGTTCTACTAAAATTCACATCTCTGCTTTCTTCTCTTTCTGTGCAGAGATTTCTGCAGTGCATAAAACAGCCATAAACTAGTTAATGCTTATATCATCTTCCCCAGCATCTTTACAGCCGCGGCTCGGAGCCAAACAAACCACACTGAATGCCTGTAACGGAGCCAAATACAATCCTAATCATAGGCTGTTACTGTTAGTTATTCTGTGAGCCCAGCTCCACACTACAACATTGTGCGTGCGACGCAGACCGAAGATTCGCTGGACTTGTTTACTGTCCCCTGGAGATCCTCCAGAAACACAAAATTACACATGCAGCAGAGCCAATCCATAATGGGCAATCATTTAGATTTGCCCCACAGAAATGTTTGAAATTAAATCAGCATCCATTGGAGATAAGTATGAAATATATTCATGTATAAGTGTCTTCTTCATTATATGTCATGCGATGGAGTTATAGTCCTGCAGAGGAGCAAATGATGAAGGACCATGGAAGGAGACTGTTTAGCATTATTATATATGAGCATTGTGTATGATTAGTTTGGATAGTCCCCATTTTCATCATTTAGTGTTTCCTCTGCTATAACAAATTCCAGCCAATTCACTGTTAAATGATCACTAGTAGCTCATTAGTATGAGAGTAATCAGAGCTGAGTGTTCTAACGAGCCGTGAACCTGTGACATCACACGACCAGGGACTGTTTTTTACGAACAGGAAATACACAATGAAACTTCCTGTTGAATGACAGAAAGCATAGATCTAGAACGGTGAGGAATTGATACAGAAAGTATGTTGAATCAATTTTATAGCAAATCACAAAATACAACACAACAATTGTAACTTGTACGAATAAGCACGTAACATACAATATAAGATATGCACAAAGTCTAAGTCATTTGCTTACGCTCAACAAGGGCCCAAGATGAGTGAGATAGATTGAGCCTCTTAAACGAAATAAAGAGTAATCTTGGAATCAGTGCAGTAAATATCATACAATCATTGGCATGCCCACCAAGAGGTATATCACCCCCTTCCACAAGTGGTGGGGTATTGCTTAGTTTCATAGACCTGTAGTAAGCTCAGCAACCAGACGTGACATTAATACAGAAAGTATATTGGAAATTGTATATGTTTTCATTACACAAATAGTATGAGCTATTTGGACAAATCCTTTAAAGGGGTTTTCCCACCAAATATCCACAGTGTAGGGCCTAACTTGCTGATTGATGAGAACAGTGGGTCCGATGGGGTTTGAGGTACCCCCCTCCCCTTCCCCGCCATTCTCCTGATCTACCAATTGACACAGGCTCAAATGACCTGAGCATACCACCCTCCGGGCTCTCTACTACTGATCTCAGCACATAGTTTGGTTAGGTACAAAAACCGATAGTTTAGTTTTAGAATATATGCAAATGAGGCTCTGGCACTCCACTTATGTCATCAGGTCGGTTCCAAGCACCTCTGATAATTAATTATGCACGCCTCTATGTTTGTTCTAGTCCTCCTCCTGATGCTGAGAGTTGAGGTCATTTCATTTGTGCTTAAGTCTTTTCAGCCTGAGTCAAGTGGTAGATCACGAGAATGATGGGTCCAACAGCGGTACCTCTAACCCCTTTGGACCCCCTGTTCTCATAATCTGTGGGAGGTCCCATTGATCAGCAAGTTAGGCCCTAAGAGTTAGGCACTTTTCATGCATGCACCATCACTTAATCTTGCGCAGTCGAATATATATATATATATATATATATATATATATATATATATATATATATGTGTGTGTGTGTAGCTGCCGGCTGCGAGAGATTAATTGATGGTGAGGAGACTCATTTGCATATATTATAAAATCCAGAGCCAGAGGGTGATGCGCTCAGGTCATTTTCGCCTAAGTTATGTGGTAGATTTCCTTTAAGGTACCATGCACATAATTATGGAAGACCGAAAGATACACCCTTTCATTGCTGTTATACAATGAACTTGTAATACTAGGTCAATAAATGTAGGTTTGAATACTTTAAAATAGGGGAGCGAGGTCTTGATCTGGAACAGGATGCAAGCTAACATAGAATGCAGAATATGCAGAAGACCCTCTTACAAGAGAACATTGGGTCTTGAACTAGAAGGTGAGCAATTCCAGCTACAGTGTGGGAATAATTACCCATGGAGATTCTCTGCATTATCCAATCCTCTCTTGCATTTGTTTTTCGAGGGCGACCTGCCTTCTTAGGGGACTATAACCAGTTTGTGATGTTAATAATAATAATAAGAGTAATAATTCTTTATTTATATAGCGCAAACAGATTACACAGTCCTGCACAAAGCATACCAAATTGGTCCCCGATGTTGTAAAGATGCAATATTCTAGAAATCTGGGATGCCCAATGACTCTTGCTATGACTGATAGGGTCACCACTTTGACCTGCTGGAGGGTTTCAGTCACTTTGAAGCACCCTTTTTGAAAACTGGAAAATTAGGCTGCCAGTAAATGGGGGTTGTCAGATAATTTAAAAAAAATTAGCACCAGGTGCCAAATATACTCCTATAACTTACAGGTACCTGAAAGTGTTCTCAAATTTTGATCAGTGATCTTTTTCATTTCATTTTCATTTACATTTTTATACAATACAATTTATTAAATAAACTTAGAATACTGCTATTTTACTCAGGATATATTCACATAGGGCTACACAATGACCTTAACATGTAGGAAATTGTGTGTTGTTAAAGTTGCAGTGTACATTACCAGATAATTGTACTAGAGCTTCCCCCTGTCATAGCTCTGCAGCCCCCTTTTTTTATTTTGTTTGGAACAGTGGGTCTTACCAAGTCTCTAAAAAAACTCAAAAAATGTAAAAGCACTCAATAGAATAAACCCAACTTATGCATCATCACTCATTAATACTCAAAGTCCATTCAGGAGTGTATTAAAGGAGATTGGTACCCAGACATTGTTCTACTTGTTCGCTGTAATGCATTTGTAGTAGCCCGCTTCTGAAATTGCAGGTCCTAGCTTCTCTACCACTCAGACTTCAGGGGCCTCTCCCCTTAGACTTCTGACTGTGGCCTCCAAAATTCAAATCAGCAAAGCCCTTCACAGTCTCACCAGTTTGAGACAATATGGTTCATTCTACCTCCTCTTCAACGTCTTTGGTGTGGAGGTGGAACTCATTGGCCTCTACAGTCTAGAATCTTTAAGGGTCTAGGACCCTGGTGAACTCAGCTGTTTTCCCATTTGTCAGCGAGATGGAGAACATATCAGCTCTATTACTGTTATACTGTAGGTTGTCCATTATATGACGGGTCAAACATTTAGATAATTTTTTATTCTGTTCTTGTGAGTGAGAAGAACAATGAATAGGGCAGGCTCTATTCATAGATGCACTCAAATGTGTTCACTTTTGGCAAGGGTTGAAGGTGGGCGAACTTTATGCGCACATGGATTAGATTAAGATCCAAACCAATGTTTTGCACCTTTTTTTCTATGTCAAAAAGGCAATGACAAATTCCCATATTTGGAGAGTTGGAGGGACCTAAGGATAGACACTTTTCTATAAGATGAATGGTCCATGAGTGGAGTGGCTGCATCTCTTCTAGTACCATAGTGTTAACAGCTTATGCCTCTTACTGTAAGAATCTGACGTTTTGTGGGATGATTGATCTGTAGACCAATGATGTATTATATTCTTTGTGAAACTTGATGATTGTCTTGTATTATGCGTAGGCCATGTCTATAGGCTGAATACCTATTGTGTATGTCCATTACTTCTATAAATTGATGGGGGATGTATACATCTATATCTCCGATATAACCACAGTCTACGGGTAACTGCTCTCCATTATTCTCTATATAATTGATCACTGAACACCCCTCTTTGTTCTGCTCATCCTCCCCCATACTTGTATAAAGAGTCCCATTCTTGGTCTATTATAAGGAAATCTTGTAATTTGTGCAGGGGAACATCACCCTCGGAGAGACCAGTACAGCTGCTAGCGTTTTGCACTACATCATGGATTAACACTGAAATCTGAGCTCCTTCCTCTACATATTTTGAATTTCAGATTTTTCTGTTTTTGATAGAATCTGTGAAACGTGAAGGATAAAGAAATCTCCGAAATCTTGGACCCTGACAAAGTGAGTGCAGACTGTAAGTGGATTTTGCATTTGATGTGAAGAGGCAGAGAGTGCCGAAGGAAAAGGCGTTCATCAAGGAGCAGAATAAAAAAGGTATGTAAAGTATCAATTTATTGCTGGTTAATCTTTTCTTTTCTTTCAAGTTTAATGCAGATGTAAGGAGCACTCTTAAGATGAATAGATCTGCTCTATTGTTCATTCATCCATTCCACATCTCTTTAAAAGCACATTTTTCCTTACGTTTCCCAAGTGTCTACCTTTATCTTTCAAGAATGAAAGAAGAAGGCAGATACCAATGTCTTGCTTCAATATGTGGACTATGGAGTCAGATGACACAACCTGCATACATTTATGTGTGTTCTTAGTAGCAGCAGGACTGTGAAGAGCTGCAGCTCCAGTAAGGGCAGGGCTTTAACTTCTTACAGACTGCCAAATAATAATAATAATAATAATAATAATAATAATAATAATAATAATAATAATAAATATACATCATAAAAAGGTTAGTGCTAAATGGAGAAGGTTCATAAGCTGTTCCCTCTCTATGCAGGCCAGGTATCTGATGTATTATGCAGCTGACACCTGCAGATAACTACTGCGGTTGGTGCTGGCAAAATTTGTGGCAGTTAATTTGTTTGTTGCAGTGGTCAAAGCTGATCATTTCACATAAACAGTAGCTTCACACTGGCGCAGCCATATTACAGCTAACCACACACAACATTACAACATCATCGGGGGTTGCTGATTGGTTGCTGGAGGCAGTCTGTAATAAAAGCTCTGTATATTCACATTATATTGCATTACAGTTGCATTGCAGTATATTGCATGAGCGATCAGACCCCTTAGCTTTCAAACTTAAACTTAAGCTTTCAAACTTAAACTTAAACTTAAACTTAAAAAAGTAGTAGATAAAAAATTAAAAAAAAAAACATAGAAAACAGTAAAAACTCAAATCATCCCCTTTCACTAGAACACATACAAAATAAATAAACAGATAAAGTCATAAACATGTTGACTATTGACTGTCTCCCAAAAATCCTGATCTATTAAAGTATAAAAACCCAGCGGTGAATCCCATAACAGAAAACAGCGCCCAAATGTTCTGTATCACCACTTTTTAAACATTTTACATTTTTAATAAAAAAGTAATCAAAAAGTCATTAAGTCCCCAAAATTGTAGTGTTGAAAACATCAGCTTGTCCTGAAAAAAATTATACCTTACACAGTTCCGTACACCAAAGTATCAAAAAGTTATTAGCCTCAAAATAGGGCAAAAGTAAGACCATTTTTTTGTACAAAAGTTCTATCAAACTTTATCAGGGTGCTTATAAAACCACAATAGGGTCACACATATTATGCTTTCCCTGTTAAAGCTTTTCATTTTCCGCTGGAAGCGATTGGTCATGTGACCCTCGGGCAGCAGGACTCGGGACTTTCTATGAAGTTCCATGTCCTGTGGTTGGAGGGGTGATTACTGTATACACCACTCTCATATTAATAGTTGTAGGGGCGCACCAAGGACATCCCCATTGCCCTCCAACCACTGATATGGGAGTGGTTATGATATAGGAGGTGTGTAGATGGGGAAGACTGCACAGCCTCCTCCATTCGGGCAGGCAGCAGGACCCAGGATGCCACAGGAGGTTGCAAGTACAGGGGTCATGTGACCTACCGCTTCCAGCAACGAACAATTCACCTTAACAGGGATTAGTATTAGTAATTAGTATTCTTTTATTATCCTATACTTACCATGTTAAAGTTTGGTTTAAGTGGTCAAACACTTTATTATCAGCACACAATTTTTAATTTAAAAAAAGAAAATTGTAAATGTGCCATTGGGGGACATGTATTATTATTTCTGCTAGGCAAATTGTCTAATTTTAGCGACTTTTGCAGTTTTGCGCCATTTTTGCCACTTTTAACTCTGTCTTTTTTCAAGTATGCCTTGGCTGCACCTTTGTGCAGTATGCCTTATGTATAATTGTTTCCCACATGTTCCGTGTGACTTTTCACTTAGGTTTCACTTTTTAGCACCATTTTGGCAACTTTTTTGGTGCAAATCTGCACCTGGTCCAGGGCAGGTGCAAAGGAAGGGTTTTTTTTTCAAGGACCCTATTTTAACATGTAAACCTCTTTTGTCATTGTAACCTCTTTTGTCATTGTCAAAATTCTGAAATTTTGCATTTACATTTGTTTTTTTTATTTTATTGGTTACTTCTAAGGGTGAGGTCACACGTAGCGGTTTAATTGTGTTTTTAATGCATTTTGAAACCAATTACAACAACTGAGGAGGTGATTTGCCTTATTTAATTACTATTAACATTTGCGTTTACAAAACGCAATATAAACGCCACGTTAACACGTGTGTTAACATTGCTTTTACTATGCGTTTTGTAAATTCAAATGTTAACAGTAATGTAATAAGGCAAATCCCCTCCTCAGCTGTTGTAAAAGGTTTCAAGATGCTTTAAAAATGCAACATGTTAAATCCAAAATTAACAGTAGTGACCACTCCTGTATATAACCCCCTCACGTGGCTTGTGTCCACTCCTGTATATAACCCCCTCACGTGGCTTGTGTCCACTCCTGTATATAGCCCCCTCACGTGGCTTGTGTCCACTCCTATATATAACCCCCTTACGTGGCTTGTGTCCACTCCTATATATAACCACCTCACGTGGCTTGTGTCCATGTGGATTTGAGACATTTGCAACAAAAAGTCTCAAAAAGAAGCCAAAATTTGCTCCTGCCAGGATAGGAAAAACTCAACATGTATCACAAGTAAAAAGACAGGATCATACATAAAGGGCAAAAAAGAGCCGCCAAATGTCTCTAAAATTCACCTCGGAGAGACAAAACTATGATACATGTGGCCCATTGTCCTTTAGTCACTAATCCCTGACGTGCTACGGTTGTGGTTTACAGAGTATGTTACTTTGTTTTCCTTCTCTAAATAGTAAGCAATAGTCAACGCAGCACAGAGTCCATCAACTTGCATCTGCAAAAGCTCTGATAGGTGTTAAATGTGCTGAAATTGCTTTTTTGGACTATATTAAGGCCAAAAATCTAAAATAACGATAAAAAGAAACAAACAAAAAGCCTGATGCTTTTTATGACATTATATTATAATGATCAGTTGTTAAGTTGAGTACAACGGATGTTCTTCTCTCCTTAATCACTTGATTTGGAATACGCTATGTACTGCCCCGTACAATCACCACCGAAATGTCAGGGCCAAGGCCTCGACTGCAGCCCACAGCCCTGTCCATTGGTAAAGATGGTTATTATTCTTGTTTCTGTGTCACAGTGGTAAGTGTATTTTATTAACCCCTGTGTCTCCGTGCTATTTTTACTGCCAACTTACCAAACCAAAACGAATTAGGAAATAACCATATCAATGCAAGTGCGTGGTATTAAAGGGGTTATGCACTCTTAGCCAATAATATGGTTTGTGTAAGGAAAAGTTTTACAATTTTACAATATACTTTCTGTATCAATTCCTTACAGTTTTCTAGATCTCTGCTTGCTGCCCTGATATAGAAAGCTGCTATGTTTACTTCCACTGGATTGAATCCTGCACATGGTCATGTGATGTCACACAGGTGCAGGGCTCGTTAGTATCACAGAGAGTAATCAGAGCTGTGTGATATATAGATCTGTGCACCTTCGTGACGATGGACAGATTTCTTTTCACTGTTAGTAAACATAAAAACTTCCTATAGCAAGAAAGCAAGGACAGCAAGCAGAGATTCTGAAAACCATAAGGAATTGATGCAGAAAGTATATTGGAAAATTGTATAACTTTTCCTTACACAAACCATATCAATTATTTGCTGAAAGTGAACAACCCCTTTAAGGACACATTTAGTAATATTAACTGCTAGTTAAACTCAAAAACTAGAAATACCCTGATTTTTAGGTAATATATGATGGCCATTGTTATTATTTGTGCATATCAGGTACTAGTATTTTTGTGATTACGCAAATGTGATTACCTTTTCTTCTTACTCTGCACTTAAATATATCCCAGTGTATGCATTGCTATGCTAATTATGTAATTTTTATTTCAAGTGCTGGTGTTGTTCTTTTTGTCCTTCTTTTCAGTTTGTATTTTTACTACCAGCATCTAAGGGGACAAGCCATCATACCAACTCTCTTTTCTGAAGTCTCAGTCATGTGTATCTTGTTCTTTGCCTAAATGCTTGAGAATAGATTGTTTTAAATAATTTCCAAAACCTACACATTCAACTTGAGATTAAAGATAAAAAGTTTGAGGAATACACCCTAAACTGTTGAGGGCTTTTGTTTTGCCATCTTAGTGTCCGGTTGCCTTTTAATTCACCATCCTGTGGCATTTGTTAGTATGAACACTATAGGGGAGAGTTAGCATACAGCCAGCGATTCATGGATTGGCATATAATAAAGTCCCACCCCCAGTGCCCCGGCAGATATATAATAAGGCTTAGACCTGATGATGTATCTGACGGCCGTGTTGTGCTGGTGGACAAAGATACCTGGTGGGTGTAGTTTTGGGTAAAAGCCTGTGAACATTTAGCTGTGAATGCTCCGAGGCTTTTAGAAACAGCAGGGACTCCCTGTGCCGGCCCACTCTGCCGATCACCGTGCCCCTTCGCGCCATGTGGACGTGTAGATTTCGTAGTCGCAAGAATAATCTCAATTTCGATAATAATTTCACAATTTAACTCACATTATTGCACTAATGTCCTCCTATATATTTAGCAAAAGTAGTAGTTGCTGTCAATGTAGTCCAAGACTATTGTAGTAGCAGAATAAATGTACTGCCTACCACATCATACTTGAGCACTTGTTCCCATGGTTCTCTGTAATTCCTTATGGATTAGTTTCCCAGTGAGAGATCATTCAAGAACCTTTTGGGCCCCATAAATTGTTCCTGTATATGTAGTGAGATTTGGACCAACTGTGCCACCAGACCAGTTTGGCTTAGGGCTAATCCTAAAGTATTATCCAAGTGACCTTGTTGGTATTCACCCGTTAATCAACAAACAGAAACCTGGACACCTGGACTTCGCTGTGACATGATCACCAGGTTGCCAAATCATGAAGTAGTTCTGGTACCGGTGGCATCTGAGCCAGGCAGGTAGGAGGATGCTGGTGTATGAAATTAGGCATAGACCGGCCAGGGTCGAGCATGCAGCAGTAAGGCATAGACCATGGTTTAAAATGAAGCTCAAAATAGGCAGTCATCAGGCAGTGTACCTGGTACAGGCAGGAGGTCAAGGTGGACAGCCGTGGTCATCACCACAACCCTAATAAGGAATTTCAGAGCAAAAGCAGAGTCGTACTCAATGTCAGGAATTTAGGAATTCGATAATAGCACAACCTCCACAAGGGGCTGTCCATGTTACAGGGATTAGACTGGGGCCATGGTGTCCATTAGTATCTATTTTTATCTCTTCTGTTAGGCCTTCTGTTATTTGAACAGAGAGTTTAGCTGCAGTTTTTCTTAGTTCTGAAGTTCCGGAATGTTAAAGAAAGACTTCTTTCTGTCCTATTTTTAACATTTTCTATTGATGATGGACTATCTTGATGTGTATCAGTTTGTACCATCATTTAATGCATTATTATTTTATACTGAGCATGCTCTGATTTTACATTCCAGAATTTCAAGACGACCTCTAGTGGCCAAAGCAGACGAACATATAAAAACGGATGTCTATAATAATAATGGAAAACAGAAACTAACTGATACTAACTGATATCTGTTTCTTTTTAATGGATCCTTCCTGACATCTTGTTTACAATCTGTTTTTTTTTTTTAAAACTGATTTTTTTTTTCTTCCGGAAATTGCAAATTGGAAGCATAAACACAGATGAGCACCGGCCCTTACACTACTCGTAATATGTCCAGTTAGTAGGTCATTAGGGTATAGTAAATTGATGGGTTTTCTCCACGTCAATCTGTTAACTTGTATATTATTTTCCTTCTCTGAAAAAAATTGTTTCTGTCAAGAGCACATCTATTTTCTTTTAATATATATTCAGTGTAAAATTGCTATGGGTTTCATCAGATAACTACACGTTTTTTAATATCCTTTTGCTGTGTTGCCTTTAGTTAGAGCTTTTCTGTAATAAACTTGGAAATGATAAAAAAGTATTCTTGTACATACTATCATTAGAGATGTTTAAAGGACATCTACCACCAGGATGAAGGATTGTAAACCAGGCACACTTACGTGCTGGTGTGAGGCCCCTGGAGGATCTGCTGTTCTTTAAGTTTCTTATTCCCTGGTTTAAAAAAAAGATTTTAAAATTATGCAAATGAGCCTGTGGGGCTCCGGGCTCCATAGTTTTTAATGGAGCCTGGAGCATAATTTTTAAAACCTTTTATGCTTAAAAACCTGGGCATAAGAAGCTAAACGAAGAGCAGATCCTGCCAGAGGGGAGACACACCAGTATGTCACTGTGCTTGGTGCACAATCCTTGATCCTGGTGGTAGATGTCCTTTAAAGGTCCCTCTTTTAGCCTTCCCATCAAAGTGGAGACTCTAGAGAACAAGATCACTTAGTATGATATGAACCAGTCCTAATGGTTTTGTACAGCATCATTCACGGAGATTTGTGACTTCTCTTAATTTCAATTTTTGGAGAAGGTAGGACGCCATTCACACCACGCAACGACTGGCCGTTGTGACCTGAGGTCGGAGGAAACCGTGAAATGGCCATCATTATGTGACGTGAATGAGGTCCTACCTTATTCCCTTTTAACAAAAATTATAATAAAGAGATGTAACACATCTTTTTGAGTTCTGCCATTTCACTGTTTTTGCTCACAGAATTGGATGTCTCTATGTTTTTGGTTAATGCACCCCAAGTGTTTTCCATTCACCTTGCTTACCCCACTATGCTTCAGCAATCCCAGATTTACATAGCTGAAGACTCATTGCTACCGCACAAGAGCGGTACTGGCCGGCATATACCTTCTTAGCCTTCTAACTATTGGTTTTGTGTCTTTCTGATTTATACTTCGTTACTGGCTTAGCAAAGTCTTTGCATATTGTAGTCCATTCCCATTTATTTTTGATGTATATTGTCCAGAAAAATAGCTAGAGTTAAAAAGGTATTCCAGGAATAAGCATAATTCATATTCTAATGGGTCATTAAAATATAACCTAATATGCAATTAGTTTTTATTAAAAATGTTGCTCCCCTTACGTGTTGTAAACATACTGACCCATTAATCTGTCCAATGATTTTGCACCTGTGGAGGAGACAAAGGACAGAAGATGGCTGCTGGTCACATGTCCATCTCACATGTCCTGCACTTGCCTGGGCAGGTCATGTGATCATCAATATGTTTGGCTGTAGTCGGTTGGTTGCAGTGCATCCAGTATTGCCAGTGTTGTGGTGAGATGTCACCTCAGAGAGTTAATGTGCAGTGATGGCAGCTACACATCATTACTATGGTAACAGAGCAGGACAGTCTATTACATCATCATTGGGAGCAGAGCATAAGAGGTAGGAGCTGTTGAGAACTGAGGGATCATGGGAGTTGTAGTTGTAGATGGCGGCAAACTTGCAGATGACTCCGCCTACTTTAGAAAGCCCATAAAGTTTTGTGAATCATAAAAGAAAACTATTTAAGCTCCATTTTATGATTAATAAAATAGAGTTTTGTTATACAGACGGTCCCCGACTCACAGACGACCCCCTAGTTACAAACGGACCTCTGGATGTTGGTCATTAACTGTACTTAAACAGCTATAGCAGTTATCAAACGTGTCTGATATTAAGCTTTATTGTTAATGCTGGTTCTTATGACAATCCAACATTTTTAAAATCCAATTGTCACAGAAAGCAAAAAAAAAAAATACATGGAGCTATAATTATAAAATATATTGTTTCGGCTTGCATACAAATTCAACTTAAGTACAAACCTACAGAACCTATCCTGTACATAACCCGGGGACTGCTTGTATACACTTATTTATTGCATTATGGGCTTTTGTATCAGATGTTTATATTCCCGGAATACCCCTGTAAGTTAAAATATATGGGGACGTATAGAAATCCCACTCTAAAGCCAAGTTTTACAGCTTCAACTCTTTAAAGGGGCTGTCCTAAGTATTTAAGTATATCTAGCTCATTGGTGAGGGTCCAAGACCCCCAGCTCTCCATAGAACAGGAATCCCATTCTTATAGGGCATGTGCCCTCCTGCTCTACTCACTGTCTATGGGAGGTGTCGGAGATAGTGGAGTACTGTGCTGTATCTGTCATTCTCATACAATTGAATGGAGCAGAAGGGTCCCTGATGGTCCCAAATACTTAGGACAACCCTTGAAAAGTGTCTTGTCACAACAAATCCCATCCTGTATGGAATGCAAATGGATCGACACAATAACCCAAGCGGTTCAACTTGCCCCACAAAATAGATCAGATAGTAAATCCTTTGTAAATCAACGCCATATGTTCCAAACCTCCTTTATTGGGAGAAAATCTGAAGTTTGTGATAACTATAGCCAGATATCATGATCCATGTAGGTGGTAGATGGGAGAGGGTAGGTTGCACTTGGTATCTGATAGAACGTGGGAGGAGGCCGCGTCTCTGCGTAATTATATTTTATGTTGTATTTCTCAAGATTTTAGAAGATAATTGTACATTAATGTGTCTTAAACTTATTATCTTCTCATGTAACATCTCCATGAGATAATCTGTTGTTTTGACATTGGTATCCATGGCCATTTGCGGCTGCGTCATTCACACGGATCACATTGCATAACTCCAGATAACTACACTACAAGCGCAATGGTGTTAATTTGGCCACAATGTCTATTTGTACTTGGAATAAATCCCTGCTGACTTGTAGAGAATCATAGTTTGTTATTTTGTGGAAGTGGATGGAAATCTAATATACAAAGGGAGTTTATATAGAAGACCCACTTTGCTGTGTGATGTGTTTTATTGAATGAAATTCTAAACACATTGAGGTTCATGACCTGCGATTTACATCATTGAACTTCCTTGTTTTTTTTATTTTTTCACGGAATTCCTCATTTTTACATGTAGCAGCTGTTGCTATTAAATGATAGCTTGGAAATGTATGCAGCTATTAGTGGTGTATTATGTTTAAGGATAGTATATCTGTGAAATTTGTACAAACTTTGCATAAATCAACGTAATACTCAAATGTTATAACCGATTTTAGTAGAGAAATTTCTTCTGTTATCCGGATTCTTCCCTATAGTGGTGTGTCGTTCACAAATGAGCCGGCTCCCTACAGTGTATCGATGGATTACTTAGCCCCTCCCCTAACCAACTCACCACGTCCCCTTTAACCTGATCCGGTTAAAAGTGGTGTGGAGTGGGGTGACTAGCTGGACTGTGGCTTCCTATGGTATTACAGGCAGTCCCTGGGTTATGTACAAGATAGGTTCTATAGGTTTATTCTGAATTTAGTTGAATTGAAGTCGTAACTGTATATTTTATAATTGTAGTTTCAGACTAATTTTTTTTTGGTCTCTGTGACAATTGGATTTTAAAAATGTTGGATTGTCCCAATAACAAAGTTTAATTGCAGACAACTTTAATAACTGTTATAGATATTTATTCTAGCCTAAGGCTAAAGGAGTGTAAACTACCAATTAGACCAGAGGTCCGTTTGTAACTAGAGGTCGTCTGTAAGTTGGATGTTCTTAAGTATGTATATATTTAAAGGAAACCTACCACCACAAATCTACCTATAAAGGTAGATCGGGTGGTAGGTGAATCAATGGGACGTGAGGATAGCCCTTTTAAGGGCTAATCCTCACGTCCCCGCACTGTTTTATAAACTTTTATTACCCTAATATGTTAATTTACTTATGTGGCTACTGGGGCGTGGAGTAGCCGCATCTGAGGTTACACGAGGCGGCTACTCCACGCCCCGGTAGCCACATTACCCCTCCTACTCACCATGTTCGGCGCGCAGCTGCTCGTAGCTGCGCGCCCTCGTCCGCCGATCCTGACGTCTGCGCATGCGCAGAACAGCAGGCCCGCGCCTGCGCAGCCCCGGCTTCAGAGCAGTGACCGCGCAGGCGCGGGCCTGCTGTTCTGCGCATGCGCAGACGTCAGGATCGGTGGACGAGGGCGCGCAGCTACGAGCAGCTGCGCGCCGAACATGGTGAGTAGGAGGGGTAATGTGGCTACCGGGGCGTGGAGTAGCCGCCTCGTGTAACCTCAGATGCGGCTACTCCACGCCCCAGTAGCCGCATAAGTAAATTAACATATTAGGGTAATAAAAGTTTATAAAACAGTGCGGGGACGTGAGGATTAGCCCTTAAAAGGGCTATGCTCACGTCCCATTGATTCACCTACCACCCGATCTACCTTTATAGGTAGATTTGTGGTGGTAGGTGCCCTTTAATAGGGAGTTGTTCAGGAACCAGTAGAGCCGGCTCTTCTTAGTGAGCGGAGCCTAACGATCCAGCTTGCTAAAAAGAGGCAGACTTCCCATCCCTACCCCCCTAGACCCATCCTTCCTGCTAACCTGTCTTTCATTCTGAATTTGCTCTGATTGGGAGACATAGAAGTTACAGATAAATAATAATAATCTTTATTTATAAAACAACATCACAGTCCATAGCACTTCTGGGGAACATTTACAAATAAAAAGACATTACTGAGTAATAACAGTCATATAAAACAATAGGAGGAGGGGGTGAAGCAAGAGCTTACAGTCTATGAGGATGAGGGGGTGACACAAGAGCTTACAGTCTATGAGGATGAGGGGGTAACACAAGAGCTTACAGTCTATGAGGATGAGGGGGTGACACAAGAGCTTACAGTCCATGAGGATGAGGGGGTGACACAAGAGCTTACAGTCTATGAGGATGAGGAAGTGACACAAGAGCTTACAGTCTATGAGGATGAGGGGATGACACAAGAGCTTACAGTCTATGAGGATGAGGGGGTGACACAAGAGCTTACAGTCTATGAGGATGAGGGGATGACACAAGAGCTTACAGTCTATGAGGATGAGGGGGTAACACAAGAGCTTACAGTCTATGAGGATGAGGGGGTGACACAAGAGCTTACAGTCCATGAGGATGAGGGGGTGACACAAGAGCTTACAGTCTATGAGGATGAGGGGGTAACACAAGAGCTTACAGTCTATGAGGATGAGGGGGGACACGAGCTTACAGTCTATGAGGATGAGGGGTGACACAAGAGCTTACAGTCTATGAGGATGAAGGAGGTAACTCAAGAGCTTGCAGGCTATGAGGATGAGGGGGTAACACAAGAGCTTAGAGTCTATGAGGATGAGGGGGTGACACAAGAGCTTACAGTCCATGAGGATGAGGGGGTGACACAAGAGCTTACAGTCTATGAGGATGAGGAAGTGACACAAGAGCTTACAGTCTATGAGGATGAGGGGGATGACACAAGAGCTTACAGTCTATGAGGATGAGGAAGTGACACAAGAGCTTACAGTCTATGAGGATGAGGGGGTGACACAAGAGCTTACAGTCTATGAGGATGAGGGGATAACACAAGAGCTTACAGTCTATGAGGATGAGGGGGCACACTGGCTTACATTTATGAGGATGAAGGAGGTAACTCAAGAGCTTACAGTCTATGAGGATGAGGGGAGGACACAAGCTTACAGTCTATGAAAATGAGGAGGTGACATAAGAGCTTACAGTCTATCTATGAGAATGGGGGAGGGACACGTGCTTACATCTATGAGGATGAAGGAGGTAACTCAAGAGCTTACAATCTATGAGGATGAGGGGGGACTCGATCTTACAGTCTATGAGGATGAGGGGTGACACAAGAGCTTACAGTCTATGAGGATGAAGGAGGTAACTCAAGAGCTTGCAGGCTATGAGGATGAGGGGGTAACACAAGAGCTTACAGTCTATGAGGATGAGGGGGTGACACAAGAGCTTACAGTCCATGAGGATGAGGGGGTGACACAAGAGCTTACAGTCTATGAGGATGAGGAAGTGACACAAGAGCTTACAGTCTATGAGGATGAGGGGGATGACACAAGAGCTTACAGTCTATGAGGATGAGGGGATGACACAAGAGCTTACAGTCTATGAGGATGAGGGGATGACACAAGAACTTACAGTCTATGAGGATGAGGAAGTGACACAAGAGCTTACAGTCTATGAGGATGAGGGGATGACACAAGAGCTTACAGTCTATGAGGATGAGGGGTGACACAAGAGCTTACAGTCTATGAGGATGAGGGGTGACACAAGAGCTTACAGTCTATGAGGATGAGGGGATAACACAAGAGCTTACAGTCTATGAGGATGAGGGGGCACACGTGCTTACATTTATGAGGATGAAGGAGGTAACTCAAGAGCTTACAGTCTATGAGGATGAGGGGAGGACACAAGCTTACAGTCTATGAAAATGAGGAGGTGACATAAGAGCTTACAGTCTATCTATGAGAATGGGGGAGGGACACGTGCTTACATCTATGAGGATGAAGGAGGTAACTCAAGAGCTTACAATCTATGAGGATGAGGGGGGACACGAGCTTACAGTCTATGAGGATGAGGGGTGACACAAGAGCTTACAGTCTATGAGGATGAAGGAGGTAACTCAAGAGCTTGCAGGCTATGAGGATGAGGGGGTAAGTTTCTCTCTTACCCCAAGTGCTTTAATTCACACCATTGTCGCTCAGTGCTTCTCTCCTATGACCTTAGTGATCCTGCTGATACATCAAAGTAAAAGATGTGTCAGCGTGATGGAGCAGATTCCCCTCTACTTTCTGCAGGCAGTTATACATTATACAGTCTTTGCCTCCTTTCTACAGAGACAAAGTCACCTGCATCTTTTATATAACTGCAGCTACATACTGTATTGTAGGCCTCAGTGGGGATAACTGGCATTTCACTCTTGAGACCAATGACCAGAGGTCAAATAAATGGTGTATCACCGTGTATGCAACATTATTGTTGTAGGAAGTAAGTAGACTCAGGATTTGTAGGTTGACTTGAAGATTTTTATTTAATGAAATCAAAATCCATCTTAATAAACCAGGGACACTTACTCATAGATCCAGGCACTGTGACTGCTCTAATCTTCTTATATTTGTTATCCATGGCCTCCTTCCTTTTAAAATCAACTTTTAACCAACCAGAGCAATTATTATTAAGAGAAATGGAATTATTTCATTGTTCTATTGCAATGTGTAAATATGTGTTATAAATTTAGTAGTGGAAATTTAATTCCAATTCTTACCACAATTTTTGGAATGGATATTCCTGCTGCCCAGGGCATTCCTGGCCGCAGTGAAAGCGTTAAGTCGCACAGCTAGTTGGCTTTAGGAGCGGATTACACAGCGCCCTGATGGATGTCCTGTCTCACTCTGTACAGATGATGGCTCTGTACTGTCTTTTGACTCTAAGCTTTAACGTCAGTAAGATAAATCAACAGGATCAAAGCGAGTTATGCGTTAACATGCAATAGAAATCCCTCTCTTCCCCTCCCTGCTGCGCTCACCAATACTGTACAACTTCTGTCATCTGTATAATAGGGATATTTTCTTACTAAATCCTCCTATTGTCCTCCGCAGTAAATACCAACTAGCGGACATTCTCCCTGTTTATTATTTCTGACACTTGCAAACATTTATTACCTCTGATCATTCACTGTCAGCTTCCCTCGGTGACCTTTTGGATTTATCTTTTGACTTTTCAACACATTAGAAAATTCCCTCTGAAGTGAAAAAAATTCTGCTTACAGGAATAAAGGTACATGGCTGATGAATGAATGCGATGAAACTTGCTTCCTAAGCTGTATGTGACACTTTTATGTGATTGCAGTTTTTTTTTTCTATTCTGAATTCTTCATTTTCTTTACAGTTTTACAGTGTTTTATTATATCACTTTTAACTCCTCTGACTACTGGTGACTGGAACTGGCATGAAGCTAATACTCGGTATAGTTGTGTAGGGTTTACATGTTATGTATGTTTTAGTAGGGCATATAGACATCATATAGAAATAGCAGAAATATGGCTTATGTTCTTAGGCTAGCTACATACAGTACATAGCAGAATGACAGCAGAATTTACATAGCGATAATTCTTCAGCGATGCTGCACTAGCCGAAAACGGATACGATTTTATTCCATTTCTATACTTGATATTTTTTACGCAGCATTTGGATCTTTCCTTTTTGCCAAATCAACAGAGGACTTGTCAATTTGGCATAGACCCTGCTTGCCCCAAATTAATTGGGGGTATCATAGTTTTTTTTTGTCTATGTTTGGCGTTGTTTTGGCGCAGTTGTTATACGAATGCTGTTTTGAATCTTTCCGTTGTGCTAAATCACTTTGACATAGACCCCGCTTGCATCCAATTCATTATTTGCATAGACTAGTTTTCACAATAGGACTGAATTTATGATTGATGACTTTACGTTTAGGCGTAAGTTTTTGTACAAATTGACGCCAGTCCCTACTCTTTTCTGTGTTCTGATTTTTTTTATGCATCTGTCACAAACAACCCCAAAAGACACTCCCAGAAGATTTATCCAGGGCCAAAGCCACTTTAAGGAATCTGACAGCAGCGGAGCTCGAAAGACATAGAACTGTCGTAAGGAACCGCCTAATGATAAATTACCCTATGTTTGGCATAGCCAAGATTTCACAATAGGACTGAATTCATGAATTTGCAACTCCTGTTTAGGCTCAAGTTTGGGTGTAAATTGAATCCAGTCCCACCCATAAATCTGATATGCTGCTGAATATGCATGCGGCATATTATAGAGCAGGAAGAGCTGAGCAGATTGCACATAGTGTCCTTATTGCAGCCAGCATGTTGTATAGCCGGAGGAGGTGAGCAGAATTTAAATTGGGGAAATGTATCCTAAATATCACAAATATATATATACAGGCGGTCCCCTCCTTAAGAACACCTGACTTACAGATGACCCCTAGTTACAAACGGACCTCTGGATGTTGGTGATTTAATGTACTTTAGCCTTAGTCTTTAGCCTTAGGCTACAATAAACATTTATCAAAGGTGTCTGCAATGAAGCTTTATTGTTAATTCTGGTTCTTAGGACAACCCAACATTTTTAAAATTTGTGTGGAGTTACAATTGTAAAATATACAGTTTTGGATTACACACAAATTCAACTTAAGAACAAACTTACAGAACCTATCTTGTACGTGATTATATCAATGACATGATAAGCAAAAGGCTAGAGAAAGTGCTGGACAGCTTGAAAAGGCTGTTGCATATATACCCCTGCTCCCATCTCTACCCCTTTAACCTTTTTACGCTTGGATAAAATAAAGAAGATTTTAAAGAAGAAGTTTTATGGTGAGTGCCGCAATTTTTTTTGTGTTGCCGTGCAATTTATATGTTGAATTCTATTACGGGCTGATCACCACCGACATTATTTTTACATTACTGCCATCCCAGATGACGACCTGCAGTTGAATTATAATGAGACAGGATAGTGCCCCTACTTTCATCTCTCCCATTAAATATCACATGATAGCGGCCATGTCCCTTCGTGCCCCGCCGAATACATCAAGAGACTTAAGCCTTGTGACACAGTAGGAGGGCGGCGGTCCTCAGACGATACTAAGCCAGGTCCTAGTCTTTCAAAAGCATGCAATCTTTAGTAATTGCTCTTATAATCACAAATTGCATTGCGCATGAATTTGCAATTATATCAACACTTCTACGCCAAAAACTAGCATAGAAGCATTGATAAATCTCCCACATAGTATTCTATCTGCAGGCAGCATGTGCTAGAGCAGGAGGTGCTGAGCAGATTATAAATAGTGTCCTATCTGCAGGCAGCATGTTCTAGAGCAGGAGGTGCTGAGCAGATTATACATAGTGTCCTATCTGCAGGCAGCATGTTATAGAGCAGGTGGAGCCGAGTACATAGTGTCCTATCTGCAGGCAGCATGTTCTAGAGCAGGAGGTGCTGAGCAGATTATACATAGTGTCCTATCTGCAGGCAGCATGTTCTAGAGCAGGAGGTGCTGAGCAGATTATACATAGAGTCCTATCTGCAGGCAGCATGTTATAGAGCAGGTGGAGCCGAGTACATAGTGTCCTATCTGCAGGCAGCATGTTCTAGAGCAGGAGGTGCTGAGCAGATTATACATAGTGTCCTATCTGCAGGCAGCATGTTATAGAGCAGGTGGAGCCGAATACATAGTGTCCTATCTGCAGGCAGCATGTTCTAGAGCAGGAGGTGCTGAGCAGATTATACATAGTGTCCTATCTGCAGGCAGCATGTTATAGAGCAGGGGGAGCTGAGCAGATTGTAGGTACATAGTGTCCGCATGTGAGCAGGAGGAGTTGTGCAGATAGATGTGTGGTCTTATGTAATAGGATCTTGTAATATTACTTTATTAATTTAAATCTCTGTTTTCTTTAAGAGTTACTACAATCATAGTGATAAATCAGCAAGAATGGTCACTAACTGCCTCAGAATAGAATTCAAATGATTAAGTTATTACGGTAACTAAAAGTTATACTGAATTTTGTCAACAAAACTATATATTAATTTGTTCAGTTCCTCCTGTACTAAAAATACAGTACATAAACTGAACTGTATTTACATCAAGACAGGTTTCCTTTCACTCCTGAAGATATCAGGGTTGCAGTAATTGAATAAAGGGAACAAGCTTAACACTGTTGTAATGCAGGGTCAGAGAACTGACAGAGACAGAAACAGAGACATTGGGCCCTAAGACTAAACACCTGCCCAGTTTTCCCTGCCTAGGCAGTGGGGAGACAACTAGGAGACATTCCCTCTCTGCACCAAACACAAAGAAAGAAAAAGACAGTACAGAAAAAGAGAAGTCAGCAGATCCAGGTCAGTATGAAGAGGACGAGAGCAGAGAATAGTCAGAACACAAGCCATTAAACAGTACCAGAAGACAGAGATCAGAATCACAAGAACAGTACAAAGCCAACTAAGGAACTGCTTTGGTCAGTACCCTTACATGGGTGGGCAGAAATCTTATGTGATATCACAGTCCCAGCTTCAACAGAGATTGGGTCAGGACTCCTGAGGTCCGGACATAACAGAGTGCAAAGAGGTAATGTGAGTATAGGGAGAAGCTGCCCGTCACAGTGGGTTATCAGAGTGTAGCTGCAGGAGAGAGTTGTGTGTGGAGATAAGTAAGTAAGGAAAGACAGTGTTCAAGATAGACACACTCAGCACCTCCTCAGCCGCACTTCACGGACAGAGGAGGAAGCCGACACAGATTTTATGACTGTGCATCCCGAAATAACTCTAAAGTAATGGAAATCTACACTTGTGATGCTTTCCGCCGCCATCCTTTACACTACATCTCAGCTTCTTCACATTGGCGGCATGTAGAAAAAATAAATGAGCTCAGTGTAAGCCACCAAATCATTAGTGAGAAAAAATATTCTAAAAATGAATTATCATGTTACTGGCACACATGAAGGAGCCTCGGCGGGGCGATTGTGGACATCTGCTTAAAGACTCAATCAGGGAATCAGTCCGGACCGTGGAAAAGGTTAATGTATTCCATGTCAATAATCACATTATTTCACTAATACGTCCGCTGATGAATTTTCAATAAGAAATTCTTCCAGATATAATAAGACATTAATTCTTCTCTTTCATCTTAATCCTTTGTGCTGTATTATTTTGTACTGTTTATTCCTATTTTAGTTTGATTGCAAATTAAATGACTATTTAGGCCAAACCATCTCACATTGTGCATAGAGATCTATGACCTATGCTACTACAATTGTTCTGTTATTTGATATAATACACATTAGCCCCTTGCAGCATATAATAATGAACAAGTGATCAAATGAGACAAAATAAAACAGCAATACAAAGTTTTTTTTCTTAAAGTGCAATTTAAAAAAATTATTCAGAAAGAATAAAAGTCCCCTGAATCCCATGCAATAATCAAACAAAATATAAAAAAGTGAAAACCGCAACATATTGGGTATTACAACGTCCGTAACAACCCGTACAATAAAATAAAATTGTCACTGAACCCGTACGGTGAATGCCATAAGAAAAAAGGGTTTAAGAAGAGTACTGCTATACAGGCACCATTCATCTTTCTCTGAGTGCAGTAGTTGTCCATCATTGGCCTTCCATGGATCATCTGCCGAAGAAGACCACAGCATAGAGAAGACTATGGCAGTGGAGAACAATGTATTATTAGGTTTAGTGACAAAGGATGGAGCTGCAGTGAGAATTATAAAATGGCAATTTCTCTGAAATGTATCAATTAAATGTCCACATTCTGTACATACCAGTCAACTGGTTACTTTGAAGCAAGGCTGCACTGTATACATCCATATATACATGACTTTTTCATCTGTATGTGCACATATGGCACTGTATCCATACTGTGTCCGTATAAAATACATCGGGTTAGCAAATGGTGGCTGGCTGACAGAATGCACCTCCGACTGGTTCTGGATACTGCATATATATACATGCATATATATATAATATATATACAGTCCACAAGCATATGCAACACATATTCTATGGTGCATACGGAACAGAAATACTATAAAAATCAGATATGCTCTATTATATCACTCTTGATACGGTACGGTGGATGTAATTGAATGGCCATATTGCCCATTGAAATGAAAGTGGCTACATGCTACATTTGTGAAAATTGTATGGCAAGGCTAGCATTTGGCCATTTTTATACATTTTAGGGCCCAAAGCAATGGAACATGCTAAAAATTGATTGTCGTTGCCACCTAGAGGGGAAGAAATAGGACCCGTTCTATAATTTGCATAGTGGGCAGTCAGCTTGATCACCGCACCGTACCTTGACGCGATCTAGCCCAATGAGTTAGCTGGAAAAAACCTAGCACATGTCCAAACTAAACGGTCGTGTTCATGAGGTCTTAGAATGATATTGTATTGGAATGTTTTCATGAGAGAATGTAACCAAATCTAATGGTGGAAAGATCTTCATGCTACTTGATAAGTGAAGAGAAGGATAAATGATCTTTCATGTAGACAAAGTATACAAATAGACAAGACTATTATATGGAAATTTTAAAGGGTCACCACATTTTTCACAAATACAGCTAGTGTCAGGTTCCTGACAAATCTTTTACCTAAAAATTGTTGCCTGGTATCTATGGAGCTATAGAGCAAATCGAGGATTGTGGCTTAATGTCATGTGACCAGGGTGACAGGTCCTTCTGCCTCTAAACATTAGCAAACTTTACCCCATTTACTTATCTGACCACATACAAAATCACAACATACCTGCATAGACTTCTACTACTTTCCATGCAGGCTGCTGTGATGTCATGTGATATGATATGCTGTGATTTCATGAGATAAATGGTTGGTGTACAGCTCGCTAATGTTAGAAGGCTAACGGACCGGCGATTATGTCACCCTGGTCACATGACATTACTGCTGTATGAAGAGAAAGCATGGGGAGGAGCTGCTAGAATCAGCCCGAGGAGGCCACGCCCACCTCGACTAGTTATGGATATCCTTGGATACCAGGTAAAATTATAAAGTTGAATATATGGGAATCTGAGGGGAACAATTTTTGGCTAAAAGAAGGGTGTCATTCAGTCACTAGGGCTCTATGGGAACATGTCACTAGCTGTATTTGTGAAAAATGTGGTGACAGAAATCGGTTAGAGGATGTCTTATTAATTTAATTTGTGCAAATAAAAATTACACTCCCAACTGTCACCTTAACAGTGAATATTCAGTTCCGTGGCACCTAGAAACACAACCCTTGTGATATTCTCCACTTTAAAATGGAATCAGAACAGTGTATTTAGGTGCCATGGTTCAGAAGATATAGCCGTTTATAACCAGGTCTTATTTTCGGGGCCTTGTTCTTAAATAAGGCTAAAATATCATGGTCGGGCTTATTTTTTGGGTAGGTCTTATTTTCAGAGAAACACGTTATGAGATTCTTTCAACAGGAAACAATAACAATAACTGAAGGTGTGCATAGGACCCCCACCAAAATGCAAACTATAGTTGTGGGTGTAGTATGACCTACAACAGTGGTGGTGAACCTATGACACGGGTGCCAGAGGTGGCACTCAGAGCCCTTTCTATGGGCACCTGCGCCATCACCCCAGCGCAGAGTTCGCCAGACAGGACTCAAGGTCTCTTGCAGTCCTAGGCAGCCCAGGACCCTAGAAGGAAGCTACAATGATAATCCAAACTTCTACTCCTTCCTTCTACTGTATTGGTGTCCTTCTGGTGCCTATACAATTTAAACATGTGACAGAGCAGGGAGTAATAAGTTACTGTTTAAATTGTCGCATCGGCACTTTGCGAAAAAAATACGTGGGTTTTGGTTGTAGTTCGGGCACTCGGTGTCTAAAAGGTTTGCCATCACTGACCTACAATATCTTTAATACCCTTAGATCCTTGGGCACTGTAAATTTGATATAAAAGACCTTTGGGTTACTAGGGGAAATATGCCGATTTATTAGTTTTCTTTTTATAGCTGATTCTTTACCTAATGGCTGGCGCCCACCATACACAAGGCCTTTTGGTGTGGGCAGCGATAAGACATTTTTCACTCTTTCCCAGGCCGGTAACAGTTAATATTCTTATTACAGAGTTTGGATGGTAATTACTATCCGGCATTGGGCGTAGAACAAATGTGAAGCTGTCAGTCGGGTGAGGAAGTGAAGCAAGTCTGAGTCTCACTTGTGTAAAGCTTTGTCAGTGAGATTATAGGGTAGCGCGGCTTCACTTCCCAGCCAGCTGATCCGCTTTCTTGCCACACGATGCTAATGTTTGCTGGACTCTACATGTGTATATGTGTCGGCCGCCATCTGTGTGTTTGTGTAGCTGGTTATCTCATCATATTATGATCGCTCTTACTGCATTCTGTGTCATGTTTACTTGTTATTTCCTTGTGAGTTGTGCAATACTGCAGAAAATATATTGCTGTTGTCCCAGCAATGAAGCAAATAGAGAATCCCAAGTATTGTTTTATGTGTCTGCTTTATAACGCTTCTAAATAAAGGCAAAAAAATAAACGTAAGGATACCTATATAAAATGTTTCCAGTATATATATATATAAAGGTAACTTATTTGTAGCCAGAGCTGCCGGTGACAATTTTGGTGGACTCGTGATAAAATGGACCGAATCCAAATCCGCAAACATCTAACAAATTATAAAAATGCCCCATATTGGGCGGTGTGCCCCATACCGAAAAGCTGTGAAACCCTGAGGTACATAGCAGTCCGATCGGTGGACCTAACTTCTAGCAGTCCGGCGTATTTATGTGGGGGTGGTCCTAGCCACACCCCTCTCTTCAGCTTCTCTCAGACGGGCCACCACTCCCACACCAGATGCTGACGGTGACTTCAAGGCTTGATGCTGCAGCCACCACCTCCTCGGACGGCCTCAGACCGCCCCCCTCATGAATACGCTGGACCGCTTGAAGCTAGGTCCGTCAATCAGATCGCTATGTACCTCAGTGTTTCACAGCTTTTAGGTATGTTCCAAGAAAGCTAGAAATTTAACAGTGCGATAAATGGGGGAAGGCTAGGGAGATTCTTCCTTTAGTATGTGCAGCTAGATTGTCTTATTGAGCTAACAGGTCCTTTAAATGTCTGTTCTATTCTTGATCCAAGGATTTAGGCAAGTGGTGAGCAACATTTATTGGTCCAAGGGCCGTTCTGTCAGACTGCTCAACTTTAAGGGGCCACATAAGTAATTAGCACCTTAGATGTGTCCTCGGTACAGATCACGGGTGCATCTTTGTCCTTCCATGTGGCGCGGCAACCCCCCGGCCCGGACTCACATCTCCAACACTCCTGCTTCCTGATTAGGCCGCGTGCATCCCCACTCACTAGGGCGTGCGCACGCCTGCTCTTCATGATTTAAAGGGCCAGCGTCCACATGATTGGAGCTTGTTTATCCAGCTCGCCGTTAAAATCCCCCTCCCTTCACTCCCCGCCTGATCTTCAGCATTCTACAAGGAACTTCCAAGGTTTCCACACGTCACTTCCCACAGCGGTTCCTGTTGAAGAGAAAGCCCATCAGCATTTCCAGACGCCTCCGTGTTTCCTGTCCTCCAGCATTTCCAGATGCCTCCACCTCCTGGTGGCTCCCGTGTTCCCAGACGTCTCCAAGCCACCAGCTCTCCTCCAAGGACCTCTCCATTCCTGTCTGCCTGGGTCCAGTGCCATCTGCTGCCTGCTTGCCTGCCGTGAGTTCCAGCTCATCCTTCCAAGCCGCACTCCTGCTGTTGTCCCCAGGCTTGGACTGTGTCCTATGCATTCGTGAATTGACCTGGTGGCACTCCGCCGCAGCAAGACCATCCCGCTTTGCGGCGGGCTCTGGTGAATATCAGGTGCCACTTAGACTCTGGTCCCGGGTTGCGGCTAGTACCATCATCCTCATTTCCTGCGGTGGTCCAGGGGGTTCACCTCTCTGCAGACTCCTTCTTCCGGACTCTTCCAACAGAGACTCTAGTTCCGTTGTCTGTGTCCCATTACAAGATGCACCAACAACCAATGTACAGTACCAAAATCTAACCTAGATATTATAAATACCACAGTACAGCAATACATACCACACCAAATACTGCATTCAGAGCATAATAATAGTGCAGACCCCATTGCAGATAAGAATAATACTAGAGACCACATAGCAGTTTATAATACTGGACACCCCCAGAACAGACACATACTGATAATGAAGACCCCCAGAGGAGACCCTTAAAACTAATAATACTGGAGATCCCCCCCGAAAAAATAAATCCTCTTTCCTGGCTCTTCTCCCTGCTCCACACTGCAGCTTCTTCTCCCCGTACTTATTTTTTTCATTTACATTGTGACTTTTTACATTGTGAGTATGCTGGGCGAGGTTGGTGACACTCCATCCTGGTGCATTTGCTATATCTTGTGTAGGTTACAGAAGGACCTGGGATAGAATGAATCTCCTCACAGGAGCCTCTTAGTATATTGGGCTCATCACACCCCATACTACGACTGGGCCACAGTGCGCCCATGATAAATTCCCTCCTGTGTAACCATTTAAATCACACAAATCAGTTTCTCTCTCGGGTTTGCATATACTCATAGGATGAGGTCTATTTTTATATCTCTATTTAATGAATTTAGGAGGTTTGGGGGGATTCATTTATTTCAGTTGCTAATGAGGCTAGGCAGGGCTGTAGAAGTGAGTGGCGAAAGATGTCTTGACGGGGTAAGGAGGAGTTCTCATGGTGATCGGGGTTGGATGGAGAATAAATAGGAAGGAGAAAAAACACAATATAGTACATTTTCAGGCTTTGCTTTTCTGTTAAGCTGCTGTTATGCACCTGTAAACATTCATTCCCCAATATACATTCATTCCTGTTCCAAAAGGAAAGCATAGTGGAAGGAATCTTCCACATGAAAGATAGCGACAACATCAATCAGTGTCATCATTGATCCATCAACTTGAAAGTCTGCACCTGAAATTCATTGTTGTTTTAAAGACAACAAGCCATCATTTCAAAGCTTTCTGTACATGCAAAACTTCTTGTGTTATTTAATCATACATGTGTGTATCTTGTTACATTCCTTCAGCTCTCTACATTGATCTGCTTCACATCCCCTCCCCTGTGCTCTGAGTAACTGCTGTCATATTCAACCAGAAACCTGATACAGGTTTTGCTCAGGGAGGGGATGTGGAGTAATGCAGAAAACTTCCTAATTCTCTAAGAAATGAGTTGTGTAGCAAACTATATATTTACTAATGAAATGACTCATATTACAAATATGTAATTTAGAATAATCTAATTTAGAAGCAGGAATTGGCTTTGGTAGATTGTTGCTGACTCCCAACTGTGACCCACGACTCCAGAGCCCTGTTTTTTTTAATTAAAGAATGTTATTTCTTGTAGCAGTCTTTCGTCTGTGTACTTAGAATCTTTGCATTTCATATCATGAGTCTAATCACATTTCCTTGTCAAACAAATCTGTGTTAAGCTGTTAACCGTAGGTCATTGAATCTGAGCATAAAAGAGCAACAGGTCTGTGTCTATCATAAGATGTTTCACCTATCGATCTGCGGGGAGGGAAGACGTGAGCTGAATTCCTTATACCCCACCTGTCTGTATTGTTGCAGAACTCTTTCCCCAGAGAGCCTTTTGCTGACAATTAGTAGCGTGCTCTGCGTTATCGGACCCCTGTATCCATCCTGGTGTCTTCCTTTACTGAGGTGCATAATGTGCAATTTATCCTCTGCATCCCATTGCACCTAGTAAGGGAGGAGGTAAGGGACCTCCTTGTATGCACCTGGTAAGGGAGGAGGGTTTTCTGGGATTTGGGGCCCCTTCTCCTCCTCGGGTCCCCTGGACAAAGTCACATTAAACCCCCCCTGATGGTGGCCCTTCATTCACCTAATCTAACCCGACTCTGAGCAGGGGCTGCTGCAGACAAGATGAAAAACCGAATTCAGGAGCCTCAGAAAATTACTTTTTGTTACTTAGACAAATACAACTTATTGTCTTCTACTTCATCTTGAGCTTTGTGTATCCGCTGACCAGCTTGGCAATATCCATGATTTATTTCCTTCCTTTTGTGTATTGACAACAAGGCAGATAAGCAGAAAACTGAGATTCTGCAACACAAGATTAAAGTACATGTGCTTAAAAGGGGGAGAAGCTCTTACAAAATGCATTTCCTTGAATTGCTTTGAAAAACAATACCTTGGGATAGAAGCTACGTGTTACAGGCCGCTGTGCTAGTGATCAGTTTTGCTACTGACTAGAATCTGGATGCTTGGGATCCTATAAGCAGTAATCATTTTTGTGATCACTTTTAGTAGCAATTGATAACTAAAACAACATATCATGAGCCCTCTTCATGCACCCGGCATGTGACGTAGTATTTAAGTAGCCTTGGGGCTCTTAAAAGCACTAAAAATAAAAGTAAGAAAAAAGTTAAATAAAAATCTAAAAAAAATCTAAAAATTCATATCTCCCAACACCATAAACAGATCCATAGGTCAAGTTTCTTATATGTACTTGAGGAATATTTTCTACTGTCCATTCTACACACAGGCTATGGGGGATATTTATCAGGACCTCTGCACGAGCGCCAGCGTATGATAAATATCCCCTATGTATCCATTTCTTGCAGCTTAAAGGGGTATTCCCACAAAGACAAGTTTCTTAAATATACTCAGGATAACAAAATATCACATTCTCTAATTCACTGTTATTAACAAAAATGCAGCATTTCACAGATATAATTCCATCCTGTCTCTATCAGTCCTGCTGTACACAATTTCAGTTGCCCCTAGACACGACCCTGTAACTTCTGACTTTGGGCCACTATCTTGGATGAGATTGTGGAGCTGAGTTTCTGTCTGTCTCTGCTGTGTGCCTGTAGCAACGCCCCCTACACGGAGCTCACAGACACTCACTGATCACATCCTGTCAGCACATGTTGAGCAGAGAGAGAGGCTGCGAACTTCAAACTACAAGGAGATAAGTGATCCGGAGGAAGGGGGAGACAGGCACATATCTGTGAGATATGGCAGAGCTCACAGTGTAACAGTGTAAGGGTACATTCACATGGCCATCTGGGGGGATATATATGTGGCCCCACCATTCCGTGCTGTACACGGGGAAAAGATTGAGAATCTCATCATCCAGATGGAAGTGCATATACACCTGTACCCTGATAATCTAACCACATTGTCACCCCACAGAACTAGATGGATTATAATGTATCTGCTTAGAGAGTCCCCGCCCACACCTTGGGATTTTTCACTGAGCAGCCACGGGAGTGATAGGAGCTAAAACAGCAATAACACTGAGTAAAATTGTAAAGTAAGGGGGTTAAAATGATCTTTATTGTATATATCACTAGGAGACTGAAATTTGAGAATTTTCTTTCTTGGTAAAACTCCTTTAAGAGTTCTCTTTAATTGCTGTATTAATAAACAAGCACATTCTTTACACTTCCTGGATGGGATATAGTTGTATCCCCTTCTCATCTAAGGGCACATTCACCTGGCCGTCTGTGGGGCCGTACGTGCGGCCGCATGTACGGCCCAATAGACGGCAATAGCGGCGCGGCGCAGATACGGTGCCACACATGTGTGGCACCGATCCGGCCCGCACACCGCAAAAAGATCTTTTGGTGTGTGTGCGGCCGTGCGCCGCTATTCTCTATGGAGGGAGGAGGGGTCACCTCCTCCTCCTCTCCAGCACACGGCGGTATGCCTGCACGGCGGGCATACCGCGTGTGAATGTACCCTAAGAGCATGACTAGCTACAAATGGTTTATTAAAGCAACCAAAAGGTTAGCCACGAGTGCAGGATTTGCCCTTGCGACTATTGCTTTGTCCCTTACTATACTTGCAGTATCTATTCTCACAGAGCACATCTGTAGGAGGATGGTGGTCTCTATAGATCCAGAATATTATTTTATGATTGGAATAGCCTAGTTTTGGTATTTCCCACTTCTGCTCACCACTAGATGGACACACATTTCACAACTTGATTTTAGACTACATTCACTTTTTTGAGATGCTTTTTAGAATATGTCTTATGTTAAAAATTAAGAATGTAAATATACATATCCTAGTGCAGGGGTCAGGAACCTTTTTGGCTGAGAGAGCCATGAACGCTACATATTTTAAAATGTTATTCTGTAAGAGCCCTACAATATGCACATGCCTCCCAGTAGATAGGTAGTTGCAGCAAATGCCTCCCAGTAGATTGTAGCCCCAGAACATTCCCCCCAGTAGATAGGTAGCTATAGCACATGCCCCCAAGTATATAGCTAGCCACAGTACATGCCCCCAAGTAGATAGCTAGCCACAGCACATGCCCCCAGTACATAGGTAGCCACAGCACATGCCCCCAAGTACATAGGTAGCCACAGCACATGCCCCCCAGTTTATAGGTAGCCACAGCACATGCCCCCCAGTTTATAGGTAGCCACAGCACATGCCCCCCAGTGCATAGCTAGCCACAGCACATGCCCCCCAGTGCATAGCTAGCCACAGCACATTCCCCCCAGTGCATAGCTAGCCACAGCACATGCCCCCCAGAAGATAGATAATCACAGCATGCTCTTCTCTTTGACCCAGTCTTAGACAATAGTGGTGATGGCACCTGGGTCGCACAAAGGACGTAGGCAGCGGTAACATCGCTGCCTGTGTCCAGTGATCAGTCTAAGACACAGCAGCCATTCCTAGTTATTAAAGATCTGTCTGAGAGCCAGATGCAGGCAACAAAAGAGCCACATCTGGCTCCCGAGCCATAGGTTCCCTACCCCTGTCCTAGTGTTTGGAAACCTACATGTCAACAATTTTGGCAAATGAGTCCCACAAATCAAATTTGAAATGTGGTGAGGTTTATTCCTTCCCCTGTCTAAATGGGCGCATTTCAGAGGCCCTTTCTCCCCACGAGCTATGATATTATGTAGTTAATAGTATAAGAAAGCGGAGCGGCACTCACCGGTTGCGTGCGGAAGTACTTTTATTCGTGGTGTGTACAGAGGCAGAACGGGGCCAGGCGACGGGCCGTTTCGCGCTGTTCTAGCGCATCATCAAGCCAACTGACGTCACCTCTATGCGTCGCGCACAATATATGCGCCCGGGCCGAGAGGTGGCGTCATGGCAACAAGAACAATACAATAAAAACGTGACAGTGCAATTAAAACACTACCTAATACATTTTAAAAACATAGGCAGGATCTGCCAAATCAAGGAAATACTTAGACTTTTATATCAAATGAAAAGAGTAATATCTAGTTTATACACCGGAGTAAGTGAGTAACAATGGACAGAAAATGTAAATGCGGTCGTGGGACAGCGAACAGGGGGGATAGGTGACTGTGAGATAGACCGAGTGTAAAGGGGTAACGATTTATAGGAAGACACTCAGGTCATTCCTATCGTTCAACCCCAAAACACCGGTGGCGTCCAACTGTCCAGCCTCGCCTCCCACAATCCCCCTAACATTAAGGGGTTCCAATGTCCCCTCCGTTCCCCCTTCACCACTGAGGACATTGAGGACAATAATATTATTAACCTTACTAACCTTACCCTTTCAGATGATTGTGTGTCACTTTTGAGAAAAGGTCTGAACTTTGCTATGACCAATGTGTTTGACCCTATTCAATTTGAAATTGATCTGTTTAAGAGCATGCGCAAACTGAATCTGCATAAATTCTTTCAGAGCGGGGAAGGCGCCGGTGGGTTTACAAGGAGCCGCAAAGAGGGCGAGATCCCAGTCATGGTTGGCCCTCTGGGATTCTCTCCCTCGGATGCCACCTCCCATCTGGATATACCGGTCATTGAATGTCTGCTAAGTCTTGAGGATACCCCCGAGTCTGTAGAGGGAGGAGATCACGGATGTCCGGATTTGGAAGTTGAGGTTGAGGCTTTTAAAAAGGGAGTTAGGTCCACTTTTTGTCCCCCCTTGTCCGCTGGCTCACCCATTGACATTTTCTGTCGCTGCGTTAAAAATGACGTTACTGCTCTCGTTTATCCCACGGCTCGCGAGAATCTATCGGCAGGTGAAAAACAAGCTTTGCGCTGGCTCCAATCTTTAAAACATGTTGTGGTGAAGCCAGCGGACAAGGGTGGCAACGTGGTCCTTATGACTAGGGAATATTACAAGCGGGAAGCAGATAGACAATTGAAGGACACTACTACATATACCCCGTTAGCATCCAACCCTACTTTGAAGTATCAAACCCTCTTACGTTCTTTCCTTAGGAAGAACGTCGAAAGAGGTGTTATATCTGAACAGACGGCCATCAAACTTTTACCCGCTAACCCAAAGTACCCGGTATGGTATTTCCTACCTAAGGTACATAAGTCGTCGGACAATCCCCCTGGCCGCCCTATAGTGGCAGGAATCGGCTCCCTTACTGAACCTCTATCCCAATACCTAGATTGGCTTCTACGACCCACACTCAGTGACATGCCATCTTATCTTAAGGACACCAACTCTTTCCTTAAAGTAGTAAGGGATATATCTTGGAAGGACAGCTACACCTTGGCATCTATCGATGTGGAGAGTTTATATACCCGCATCCCACAGGACTTAGGCGTTCAGTGCATCCACCACCTCCTTACCAATGCCAACAAAAGTACCCCATTTGTGGAGTTCGTCTGTGAGGGTCTCCAGTTCGTCCTATCCCACAATGCCTTCATGTTTGATGGCCATTGGTTTGTCCAGAGAGTGGGCACGGCGATGGGCACTCCTGTTGCCTGTACCTTTGCCAACTTGTTTCTCGCGTTTGTCGAGAACCGCCTTGTCTACTCTCTGGACAATCCTTTTGCCTCAAACGTGAAGGCATTCCATCGTTATGTGGACGATATCTTTATTGTTTGGGAGGGTACTAGGTCGGTGTTTTTTGAGTTCGTGGATTATCTGAACGCCAATAACCAGATGAATATGCACTTCACCGCAGTTTACGGTGAGAAAGCCCTCGAGTTTTTAGATGTCAGGGTTTTTGAGACACAAGGTGAGCTACACACCTCGGCCTTTAGGAAGGAGACAGCTACGAACTCCCTCCTTCATTTTAATAGCTATCACCCATTCCATACAAAAAAGGGACTGCCCTATGCACAATTCTTACGGCTTAGACGTATTAATAGTGACGACAACCGATTTTATCAGCAGGCTAGGGAATTAGGGGATAGATTAGTAGCCAGAGGTTACCCGAACACTATTGTCTCTGAAGCTTACGGAAAGGTTCTAACGTTGTCCCAAAAAGAGTTATTAGGTGACAGCACTAGGAAGAGGACCAAGCGGAGTGTTAGGGGCTATAGAGACGGAGGTGAGGCTAATGGAAGTAAAAAATTTACCTTCTCCTTTGAATTCAACCCATGTGAAGCAGCGATACGCCAAGCTATCACCAAGAATTGGGGCATCCTAAAACAGGACCCACACCTCAAGGAGGTTACCCACCAACGTCCGGTTGTTGCCTTTAGACGCTGCCCCACCATACGTAAGACACTTGTACACAGTCAGTTTTCTTCCCATGATCAGACTTGGCTAGAGAAGAGTGTCCCGATCGGGAACTTCAGATGTGGTTCTTGCAGATTCTGCAACCACAATAGCCAACTTAAGGATATTTGCCTTGGTGGGGTCTCACACAAAGTAAGAACTTTCATCTCTTGCAAATCTACATTTGTAGTCTACATTATCTTTTGTCCCTGTAAATTCTTTTATATTGGGAAGACTATACGTAAACTATATGTGAGGTTTAGGGAACATTACAATTCGATCAGCACAGGGGAGGGGTGCCCCCGACTCATTGAACATGTTAGACAACAGCATGGGGGAGACCCTGGAGTGTTGATGTTTGCGGGGATTGAGCATGTTAAGGCTAGTCCAGTAGGGGGCGACAGGGGTCAACTATTGCTTATGCAAGAGTCAAAATACATAATCCAGTTTGACGCCACCGGTGTTTTGGGGTTGAACGATAGGAATGACCTGAGTGTCTTCCTATAAATCGTTACCCCTTTACACTCGGTCTATCTCACAGTCACCTATCCCCCCTGTTCGCTGTCCCACGACCGCATTTACATTTTCTGTCCATTGTTACTCACTTACTCCGGTGTATAAACTAGATATTACTCTTTTCATTTGATATAAAAGTCTAAGTATTTCCTTGATTTGGCAGATCCTGCCTATGTTTTTAAAATGTATTAGGTAGTGTTTTAATTGCACTGTCACGTTTTTATTGTATTGTTCTTGTTGCCATGACGCCACCTCTCGGCCCGGGCGCATATATTGTGCGCGACGCATAGAGGTGACGTCAGTTGGCTTGATGATGCGCTAGAACAGCGCGAAACGGCCCGTCGCCTGGCCCCGTTCTGCCTCTGTACACACCACGAATAAAAGTACTTCCGCACGCAACCGGTGAGTGCCGCTCCGCTTTCTTATACTATTGATTTGGGTTGCTGTGTTGCTCCAAGCTGAGCACCACCGAATAGACCGTGCGATTAGGCTTACCGTACCTGCCAGGACTTACACCCGTGGATACCGGACTGGGAGTGTGGGTTCGTTTGGTGCCGGGACACTGTACTCTTTCTTTGTTCATATTATGTAGTTAATGCTCAGCATCTTAACAATGCAGCAATGTAATACTGTGGATTGAGAAATTGTCGAGGCATCATCATTGCCAGATGCCCACAGTATTATACATCTCACTGCTGGAGAGAGGGCTGATGCCAGCAGCTTAACCCCTCAGATTACTCAATCAATACTGATCATGACAAGTGGAGAGAGAGTGGAAGTTCCCCTCCTGGAATGCAGGGGGCCAAGGGGTTGCCTCAGCACAAGAGGGCCTGATAGGCTTACTCCAAAAAGTATAGTTTTTTGCAAACCCAGCGTTTTGCAATGTATTGTGCAAGCAATTACATGTTCAAGTAGACAATAAAAGGGATTGTCCATTTTCAGCAAATATATACTCGAGTATAAGCCTAGTTTTTCAGCACAAAAAATGCGCTGAAAAACCCTAACTCGGCTTATGCTTATACTTGAGTCAAGGAAAAAAACAAAAAGTGAACTCACCTTCTGACGCTCCCCGGCATCCATCGCGGCTCCTGGTCCGTCACAGTCTTCGTGATGAAGTGTTAACACAAGTGTTAACATTTAGCATTTTGTAAATGCAAGTGTTAACAGCTGTTTAACTAGGCAAATCTCTCTCTTAAGCTGTTGCTTTTTTTAAAACGCATGTGTTAAATGCGACCCTGACTCTGTGATTACTCTGCGATACTAACGAGCCGTGCACCTGCATGTCCATCACATGATCTTGGACAGATTTCTATCCAGCGGAAGTAAACATAGAAGCTTCCTATAGCAGAACAGCAACAGAGATCTAGAAAACTGTGAGGAATTGATAAAGAAAGTATATTGGAAAACTGAATAACTTTTCCTTACACAAACCCTCAATCAATTATTTGATAAAGTGGACAACCCCTTTAAGAGCCACTTTGCATCTCAGTTTTTTGCATATCAGTTATGGCTAAAAGAAACATTTGTGTTGTTTAACGGACCAACCACACTCCTACGGTCTGGACTCCATCCCTCATAGAGATATATGATGCACAGAGTCTCTTCTGTCCTGCAAAACCAGTAGTGCCAAAGTATCATCATGACCACAGTATGGCACTGCTGTTCTGCATGTAGAAAGGCCTCCATGCATAATATATATTTCCATGATGCTCTAAGACCCATCCCCAGCACTGTGGTTGGTGCATGAAACAGGACATAGCACAGTTTGTGATTTTAGCCCTTATTATTAGCCCCAACCAATAAGGGACAAAGCAAACAAAATTTACCTCCAGTAGCTTAGAAACAATAATAAAAACTTTTCCGTAACTCAAAATTATGCCATTTCAAAATACAACTTGTCCTGCATAAAACAAGCCCCCATGCATCTTCCCTGCAATCAGCTGGGGGAAATGGGGGCTGCAGGAGCTGGTCATCTACCAAATGCTGTATATGAGCTTTCCTATGGATAAGACTAAGGAAGAACTTATTAATGGTTGTTAAAGTTTCAACAAAGTTATGATATACAGTATATATATACTGTGTATACACACACACACGTAATTACTTTTGTCAATGTTTTCAATATCTCTGCTTGCAGTCAATGAGGATCTTCGTTGATTACCCACAGTGCATAATGATACGGATTACGGTATATATGGGAATATTCTAAAACTTTTGGCTGTCCAATGTATATCCTCTATTTTCCGTGTACCCGATTATATCTCTGATCTGCATTTCAGCAGCCGTTCTCTCTGGTTTTATATACGACTGTGCTGAGTGCTGTCACATCGCCCTGAATTATTATATCAGCCGCAGAATCAATGCTGACCTTCCCGCGTTATGCATGACTATAAAATTCCACATTGCAGAGAATAAATACTTAGAGGTTCCTTCTCCCCGACTCTGCGTCTTATGGCAAACTTATTACAGATGATAGATGTGACACATTCATTTCCACCGCTGTAACCTTTATTGGATCATCGTCTGGTCACGATAATGTTAACCAAAAAGGGAGAAAAAAAGTTTTTTTCTCATAAAGCAATCAGAAAGTCTCAGCTGTTGGTTTTTTTTTTTTTCTATGGCTTTTATGTTATTGCTATTAGAGGACACTTACTAATGTGTCTAGAAGCAGAAGGTAATTTATTCCTGGGCCTTTTACAAGTTCCTATTTTGGGTCTGTGCCTGACCCCTTCCGTTCAGTGCTCTGGCATTAAACCGGGCGATGAACTCTCTCTTCCGTTCTCCCCTCCTGTAAACCACACGCCTTGCTGCAGTCTTGTCTCCTCATCTCACTGCCTCAGGACCATAAACTCTGTCTAAGTTGCTGTGGGATCAGTGTGTTTATTGGATTATATACGCACCCGGCCATTCCAGGCGCTTAGAAAGGTAAGGACAATTAAATTAAGCTTTATTTATTAGAGAACACATTTTTCTTTCTTTTGCTTCTGTACTATGACTATTAAGTTGGATTCTTTGGTTGGTCAAGTACTATTGAATTTAAAGGGATCTGAGGATCAGAGCTGGTGGGGGGGGAGGTGTAGGTGGCCATCTAGGTGACCATTTTGGACTTGTGATACAAAATACATACAAAAAACACAACAAACAACAACAAAATTCTGAATGATGTCAACATATTTTTTAAGAACAACCAGCAGGTCGTAGCGGCTGTGATGCCTTACTTGTCAGGGTAAGAAGAACACTATGAAGTCCACATGTTTAACAGCAAACTAATAACTTGCTAGGAAAACATTGAAACTGGCAAGTAAGTGATCAGTGCCACATTGTATTTAAATGGATTGTATCACCAGAAATTTAGCCTCATTGCCTTGTAGCATAGTTTAAATGGTTAAACTTTTATCCTTTTTCCTGTCCTATTGTCTGTTGTGATGGCTCTGGGATTACCCAGCCTCTCTGCTGCCTGAGGCAAATTATAGAAAGATACCCCCCCACACACACTTTAATGTAATGTCCACGGCAGAGCCCCCCCTTAATGCAATGTCCACAGCGGAGACCACCTTGAATGTAATGTCCACAGCAGAACCCCCTCTTTAATTTAATGTCCACTGCAGTTCCCCCCTTTAATGCAATGTCCACAGCGGAGCCCCCCTTTAATGAAAAGTCCACAGTGGAGCCCCCCTTTAATGAAAAGTCCACAACGTAACCCCTTTAATAAAATGTCCACAGCGGAGTCCCCCTACTGCCGCCTCAAATCACCTCATGGGTGGTGCGCCCCTGGCCGGCATCTATCCCCTACTGGAGGTCCAGTAGATATCAGTGAAGTGCTGAATAAACTCATCATGCCTCCATTGAAGTTTATGGATTTTCTCATTAAATATATTCATTCCCTATCATGTGCTTAGGGATAAATTTAAGATTTATGGGGGTCTGACTTCTGTGACTTCCACACCCAGACTCAGTTATCTCTTATTCACAAGATGGAGGGTAAATGTGATTAATGAAAAGACCCTTTAAGAGTTAAATAATACTAATTAACGTAACTGATATATAAATAAATGGTCTTCATCGAGGACCGGAGCCTCTGGAACTACAAGTTTCCAAAATTGCATTAAAGGGGTTCTGCCAAGTATTTAAATATTCTGATGCCCACAGGATAGGTATAGTTATGTGAACCCCCATGTGGACTCCCAGCAATCCAGAGAGCAGGGGTAATTGATGGAGGGGCAAACCTAGCATGAGTTGCAAGAGTCTATTCATTTATGGTATTGTTGGAAATTGCTAGCACAATCCTTGGCTATCTTTACTATCTATGAGAGTGCTGCAGGTAGCCCAATCTGTACTCACTAATTTCTGACACTTCCAATTGAAAGGAGCAGCAGGACACATGCTTGTCTTGCCACTCCACCTATTGGTGTTCACTGGATTGCTATAGGTCTCATTACCAGGGAAAGAAGGGGAATTTCCAGCAGGCAGACCCAGTAGTTGATTACAATATAGGTGGTTGGGGAGGTAGCACGAGGCCCAAACCTTTGAGGGGGCCCATGACCACCTAAACCACCCACCAAATTTTATACTGACATAGACCTTCACCATTGAAATCCACTTATCTCTGCTCCAGCTCTTGATACACATGTACATAACGGGAATTTCGGGACTTTTGAAGGTCCAGAAACCCTAGATGAAAGCAGATAGAAGGGACACATCCTCCATTCGCCAAGAAGCTTGATTCTAGTACCATATGTAGGAAGTGATTCCAGACTTGTAGGGGCTATAATATTCCTACAACCCCGGGCCCATGGCAGTCATAATCCGCACCTGGTCACACAACCTGTAAACAGGGGATAATAGTTGGTAAAACCTCTTTAACCTCTTTAAGAAGTGATAAATAAAAAATACCTAGTGCAGTAAAATAACCAGAACCTGCATAAATCCACATACACAATTCAGCACCAACACATCCAAGTGAACAGGTCACTTTGTCCTGTTTGAGCCGGGAAGTGGAATTTTCTTCACTCTGCAGGTGATAATCATAGGCGCACATACTTTATTGTTGATGGTTGTTATGGCCCCTCATATTTCCCCTCCAAATATGCGTTACATGCTTTACATTTTTGGTTTCCAGGGCCAAGCAATGTACAGTAATTCCCGTGTCTGTATTTATGCCCCTGTGTTTTACTGCGCCATTCATGATACCACTCCAGCCGTACCTCCTTTCTCCATGAGTACTATATTTTTTCACTTAGGTTTATTCCCTGTACCGTAATTGTATATAATCATTTCAAGCATATGAAAGAGTACATTGCAATCGCAGTACATGCAATTATAATAAGCATATAATTTCCTACCCATCTGTGATCTTTAAGTAGCGCTAAAATTTGGTACTTTCACCAACTTTCCTCGATTCCACGAATGTAATTTGCAAATGGCGCTATATTTTGTGAATTTTTCACCAAGAATAAGAGGGAAGGCAAAAAGTTAGTCTCATAATTGCAAAGCAAAACCATGGAGTCTACAGCTGAGAGCGAAGCTCCACATTTGATTGACATTAGCTCCATTCTCAGCAAATGCAAAACTATCATCCGTGTAATAGATCTTCAAATACTTTACTGTGATATACTGATCTTTAGTTACATAATAGCTGCTGCATTTAGATTTCTGCTTCTGTAATGTAATGCTCTGTGATGTGCTGGATTTCAGTACAATGCCTGGGACACAGAATACACGGCGGTAGCGTCTGATTTATCCTGATTTGCAGATGGACATTGGCAGGGAAATGTGACCTATTTTTACCTTTTGGTTAGGAGGAGTTTTTTTGCATGTCCCTAGCTATACAGGCGGTCCCCTACTTAACACTCAACTTATAGACGACCCCTAGTTACAAACAGACCTCTGGATGTTGCCAATTTACTGTACCATAGCCCTAGGCTACATTAAACAACTTTAACAGTTATTAAAGGTGTCTGTTATTAAGGTTTATTGTTAATCCTGGTTCTTATGACAATCCAACATTTTTAATCCAATCCAATTGTGACAGAGACCAAAAAGAATTTTTATAAATTATTATAAAATATACAGTTCCAACTTATAATAATAATTCTTTATTTATATAGCGCACACTGATTACGCAGCGCAGCACAAGGCTAGCCAAATTGGTCCCTGTCCCTATGGGGCTCACAATCTTATCAACCTACCAGTATGTTTTGAAGTGTGGGAGGAAAACGGAGGACCCGGAGGAAACCCATGCAAACACAGAGAGAACATACAAACTCTTTGCAGATGTTGACCCTGGGACTTGAACCCAGGTCCCCAGCACTGCAAGGCTGTAATGCTAACCACTAAGCCAATGTTCTGCCCCTACTTACATACAAACAACTTAAGAATAAACCTATGGAACCTATCCTGTACATAACCCGGGGCTGCCTGTATTTGATAAAAGTAATATAACGTACTATTTTCACTTTGGCTACTAGACATCACTACATCATTACATCACTACTGACAATAGATGATGTCACAGCTTATCACCTCCACTTCCCTGTATAATGACCTCTATATAGATAACACTGACCCATCATTACATCACTACTGACAATAGATGATGTCACAGCTTATCTCCTCCCCCTCCCTGTACAATGACCTCTACATAAATAACACTGACCCATCATTACATCACTACTGACAATAGATGATGTCACAGCTTATCTCCTCTCCTCCCTGTACAATGACCTCTATATAAATAACACTGACCCATCATTACATCACTACTGACAATAGATGATGTCACAGCTAATCCCCTCCCCCTTCCTGTACAATGACCTCTATATAGATATCAATGACCCATCATTACATCACTACTGACAATAGATGATGTCACAGCTTATCTCCTCCCCCTCCCTGTACAATGACCTCTATATAGATAACACTGACCCATCATTACATCACTACTGACAATAGATGATGTCACAGCTTATCTCCTCCCCCTCCCTGTACAATGACCTCTATATAAATAACACTGACCCGTCATTACATCACTACTGACAATAGATGATGTCACAGCTTGTCTCCTCCTCCTCCCTGTACTACGACCTCTATATAGATAACACTGACCCATCATTACATCACTACTTACAATAGATGATGATGTCACAGCTTATCTCCTCCCCCTCCCTGTACAATGACCTCTATATAGATAACACTGACCCATCATTACATCACTACTGACAATAGATGATGTCACAGCTTATCTCCTCCTCCTCCCTGTACAATGACCTCTATATAGATAACACTGACCCATCATTACATCACTACTGACAATAGATGATGTCACAGCTTATCTCCTCCCCCTCCCTGTACAATGACCTCTATATAGATAACACTGATCCATCATTACATCACTACTGACAATAGATGATGTCACAGCTTATCTCCTCCCTCTCCCTGTACAATGACCTCTATATAGATAACACTGACCCATCATTACATCACTACTGACAATAGATGATGTCACAGCTTATCTCCTCCCCCTCCCTGTACAATAGAGTGGAGTGAATCAGTGACTGACATTCCCGGCTATATTCACAAAAAGTTAGTAGTCAATCACTGATTAGGACCACCTATTGGAATCCTAAATTCATAATGAGGACATAGTTAAATGCATTAGTTTGACTTTCACCTTAAAATTATAAATGATATCTGCTCCTCTTTCTGCTGGGGGATTAGGCTTCTTATTTGAAGCAACCGTTTCCCTTTAAGTTAGGAGAACTTTGGGTCATGCTTGCGGAAATATTTTTGCCTTCCCTCCAAATATTATTTAATTGGCAAACAAAGGAGTTAAGCGGCAAATATACAAGGCTTTCATATCGTACCATTACATCGGCTGTGCCCTTCTTGCTGTAATGCAAAATATTAAAAAGATCCTGTCACGCAGGGCAGTGGCGTCGCTTCCTGACACTTTATTAAAATGTGAACTGTATTTCAGATTGTAATCTCGCGTCGAGCAGAGAAGGAGATGTAACACTTATTTTCATTCTACTGCAAGCCATTTTTTATGGAAGTCTTCAGCAGAAAGAAAAGAGCCGGAGCCTCCAACACTTAATGTCATCTCTGAACCAGATCTCCTGACGAGGAGGAACAATTTGTGATGTCAACATGACTGGAATTCAGAAAAACTCCCTAATGTTATGTGTAATGCTGTGCGAGAGGCGACACAACTTTATGTGAGAGTCACGGTGGAAAATCTCATAGAAGGCATAGTGTAGCCGTAATTATGTAGGCAATGCGTGGTCTAAGAATGAAATCCAATTTATCTATGACAAGAGAGATAAGGGGGAGGACAGATAATGTCATAGAAAGTGGAGTCTTCCAGGGATTTTTTTCTGTGTTAGCTATAGATATTTTTTTATTTCTGCTGTTCTAATTAAATTATTTGGTATAGATGGCGCTAGAGAGAGACTCATTTTTGGTATTATAGTGGAGAGCTGATTTGCAAGAGAGATCTCCACAAGGAAAACCATCAAATTTTGAGAGCAGGAACACTTGGTTTAATGTGGAGATTATTGACCTTTCACGTCTTGATAATGTGTCCCTAAAGCTATATGATGCTTTAGAAGCCACCGTTTTGCAGTAATCCGGGGCATAGCATTTAGCATGCTGTGTACAAGTCCTGATGCTCCTTTTTAGTTGGACATTGATAATATCAATTGCTTCAGAACTCGGTTATAATAGCATTCAACCAGAGTTCTTCTTCTGACTCCTAATTAAAAAAAAAAAAAAGATTGCGAGTTCTGCACATCAGTCTTTTTTGCGGACCCATAGACTACTATTGTTGTCTGCAAACGTGAAAAAAAATAGGAAAGGCTTTAAAAAAATTTGGTAACGGACTTACGGATCTGTTAAATAAATGGTTAAATGATATCTATGAAAATCATGAACAGAATGCTGAGAAAAAAGAAGCGTTAATAAGTAGTCCATAAACTCCGTCATGACGGCTCATTTTGGACCTATAACTTAATATTTCCGTCATATTATCCATATACGGTCTTAGTTTTTGCAGGATGACTTATAGATTTAAATGGCGCCATTGTGGGGTTTGGGAAACTCATTGATTGAATCGTTTTAACTCTTTCTGGAGGAAGGAATGAGAAAAAATCATTAACATTTTTGGCTTTTTACATGGTATGGGGCAGTTAGACTCCAAAAATCAGATATTCAATATCCTGTGGATGGGGGTTACATTTTGTTATTCGGAAAGATCCAATAAAGTCCAAGACCTGACTATATTTTAATTGTTCCATCGGACAACCCATGTGGTATATTCTGTTCTTGTTAGTGTCTGTTCTCCCTATTGTTTATCTATTCACTGCAGTCTTGAACATTGCTACGTACCAGTCATTTCTTCTCTCACTTCAATACCTCTTATCATGAACAAAAGTAGAGCTGAAGACTTGTTCTTTTGATCTCTGCTTGACAACAATTCAGACGTGTGTTAAATGATTTATTTACAGTTTAATTATTAAGGCTTTGTCAGTCTACAATTGTTAAAAAAAACTTGTTAAAGGCTCTTGTTTTTACATATTTTGGCTCTTTTTATACTTTGTTTAGTTTTAGGAAGATAAAAGATACACCATCAAGCAGTCAGTGCACCTTAAGTGGACATGGCAGACATTGGTGTTTAAAGTAAAAATGAATCAAAATCATAATGAACATATCAGTAATTAAACAGTATTGTTCTCATCTGTTTTTTTATTTTCTGGTTGAAGAATTTTTTTATAAATTCTTTTTTCTGTACACAGTTATTAGGAAAGCTATCTTACGAAAGATATATAGACATATGATTAGCTGCAGCCGTGTAGGCCATCAACACAGAAGTGTGATCTGTATAGTGGTCATTGTGCAGGAGGTGAAAAGCTAGAGGCCATTGTACAGGGAGGAGGATGGGGAGGAGATAAGCTGTGACATCATCTATTGTCAGTAGTGATGTAATGATGGGTCAGTGTTATCTATATAGAGGTCATTGTACAGGGAGGAGGAGGAGATAAGCTGTGACATCATCTATTGTCAGTAGTGATGTAATGATGGGTCAGTGCTATCTATATAGAGGTCATTGTACAGGGAGGGGGAGGAGATAAGCTGTGACATCATCTATTGTCAGTAGTGATGTAATGATGGGTCATTGTTATCTATATAGAGGTTATTGTACAGGGAGGGGGAGGAGATAAGCTGTGACATCATCTATTGTCAGTAGTGATGTAATGATGGGTCAGTGTTATCTATATAGAGGTCATTGTACAGGGAAGGGGAGGAGATAAGCTGTGACATCATCTATTGTCAGTAGTGATGTAATGATGGGTCAGTGTTATCTATATAGAGGTTATTGTACAGGGAGGGGGAGGAGATAAGCTGTGAGGTCACTTATTGTGAATGGTAGATCCAATAACAGAGGTGTTATTTATTAAAGTGGGTTTCCTGTGTCAACAAATGTTATTGTTTGCATGATAAAAAGTTATACAATTTTCCAATATACCTCACGGTTTTCTAGATCTCTGCTTGCTGTCATTTTACAGGAATCTTCATTGTTTACTTCCTGTGGATAAAAAACAGTCCCTGGTCATTTGATGTCACAAAGGTGCACAGCCCGTTATATCACATAGAGTAATCTTGTAACAAGTCGTGCATCTGTGTGACATCACATGATCAGGGACAGATGTCTGTTCTGAAGTAAGCATACTCTAGAAGCTTTCTACAGAATGGCAGTAAGCAGAGATCTAGAAAGCCGCAAGAAATCGATTTAGAGAGTATATTGAAAAATTAAATGAGTTTTCGTTTCATACATATAATAACATTTATCTGCTGAAAGTGGAGACTGCTCAAATAATAAACGCCAATTAACCTGGAGCAGGATTGGTCCCTTTATACTGCATAGTCCAAACATAAATAACCACACAGAAAACCTTCGCTTAAGCATTTTCAATTGTGAATTGACTCGGGGTCGGCCACAACTTTATCGAAACCATAAATTATTTAACCATTTCTTTTTTTGAATATATATATATATATATATATATATATATATATATATTCAATCTTTTTAGTCATCAATCTTTTTAGTCATTCCACTTTATATACCACCAGATAACCCCCTGTATGCCTGCCTTATCTAAGGGCATGTAGGGCAGTGATACCCCTAAAAAAACACCCACTGTGACAAAAGTAAATAAAAAATGATATAAAAAGGGGAAAGAGGGTACCCCTGTGTAGGGTATTCAAGCATATTCTCACCACTTGTACCGCCCACGTTTCTAGCCACGCCCCCAGTACATGTCCCTCTCATACATGAAGATGAGAGAGGGAAGAGCAACCACTATTTAAAGGGACCACACACACTCTATTTTATTCTGACTGCTAGCCACCTTTGAGCAGTCAGTAGCCCAACGGCTATACGCCTAGGGGCTATCCTCTTTCATAAAGTCCTCCTTGCAATTACCTTATTTCATGCTCATGCAAATGCAAGTAAAATTCATTATGGCCAATAGCATTGCAGTATTTTATCACCTGTTCACGCCCCCTATGCTGATGACTTTCTCTGAGATATGCGGCTGCGCACTAATAAACTGCATTTTTCTAAGAGACTGGTGTGTCTTAGTGTGTGCTCCCGTCCCGCTACCTGGGAGCCATTTTTGTCTATAAAGGGTTCATTTGAAAGTCACCTTACAAATGATAAGGACTGTTTTGAGTCCTAGATAAAAATCTCTTACAGTATCAATCTTTATACTGTTGACAGAGGTCACATAAACACCTGAACAAGGCTGGCCGAACACTATAGTCAGTGACAGATCTGTAAGAATCTGGTGCTGTAGCATGGACGATTGTGGTCACATGAGATTTCCTGGGATGGCCCTTAAAATTATGACCTTGTGCACTGCTCTATTAAAATTCAGCCATGTGCCATACTTTAACCCCTTAACGACTTGGCCATTTTGCACCTTCCTGACACGGCCCTTTTTTTGAAATCTGACATGTGTCAGTTTATCTGGTAATAACTTTGGAACATTTTAATATATCTGGGTGATTTTGAGATTGTTTTTTCGTGACACATTGTACTTCATGTAAGTGGATAAATTAAGGCAATATGTTTAGTATTTATTTATAAAAAAAAATGGAAATTTGGTCAAAATTTTGAAAAAAATGATGTTTTCCAAATTCAAAAATTTACACTTTTTGGAAAGTTGGTCATATCACCAAAATTACTTGATAACTAACATTTTCCATATATCTGCTATAACTTGGCATCATTTTTCAAACATTATTTCCTTTTTTTTGGATGTGAGGAGGCTTATAACGTTAGGTACTATTTTTCAGATTTTCACAAAAATCGTCAAAACCTATTTTTGCAGTGACCAAGTTAGTTAGAAGTCACTTTTTAAGGACTTTATGATAGTACTCCCCCCACAAGTGATACCATTTTAGAAACTGCACCCCTCAAAATATTCAAAACAACCTTTGGAAAGTTAGTTAACCCTTTGAGCATTTCACGAGCGTGAAAAATAAATGAACGTGAAATTATGGAAATCTAATTTTTTTTAACAATATATTCATTGAACACTAAATTTTGCGCCTTCACAAGGGGTTAAAAAGGAAAATGCATCTCAAAATGTTTGGTGCAATTCCTCCTGAGTATTCCAATACCCACTGTGTCAATATACACTGCTGTACGGGCACAGGGTGGCACTTGGTAGGGAAACAGCGCTGTTCAGTTTTTAGAGAACAAATTTTATTGAAATACTTTCCATGTGTCAGGATACAATTGGAGAGCCCTAGTGGTACAAAACAGAGGGGAACCCCAACAAGTGACACCATTTTGGAAAGTACACCCCTTGGAGAATTTAGCAAGGTGTAATATGTGTATGTACCCCTAAAGGTGTATGATCCAATCAGACCCCAAAAAGGAAAAAGGTGAAAATTTTCCCCAAAAAGTCACTTTTACCCCAAATTATTCTAAGCCACAAGTGTCAAAAGATGAAACAATCCCACAAAATGTGTACAACTATTTCTCCTGGATGTAGAATTGCCCCACATGTGCAGATAAAATGTTGTATGGGTACACAGTAGGGCTCAGAAGGGAAAGAGGGATGTGTGTCTTTTAGAAGCCAAATTTGACAGAAATCATATACATGGGTTAGGGTGCATTTGGAGAGCCCTAGTGGTATAAAACAGAAGGGAACCCCAACAAGTGACACCATTTTGGAAAGTAAACCCCTTGGAGAATTTAGCAAGGTGTAATATGTGTATGTACCCCTAAAGGTGTATGAGCCAATCAGACCCCAAAAAGGAAAAAGGTGAAAATGTTCCCCAAAAAGTCACTTTTACCCCAAATTATTCTAAGCCAAAAGTGTCAAAAGATGAAACAATCCCACAAAATGTGTACAACTATTTCTCCTGGATGTAAAATCGCCCCACATGTGCAGATAAAAGGTATGGGTACGATGTAGAGGGAATGGGGGATGTCTTTTAGAACCCAGAAATCTTATATATGGGTCAGAGTGCATTTGGAGAGCCCTAGTTTTACCAAAACAGAAGAGAACCCCAACAAGTGACCCCAATTTTGGAAAATACACCCTTGGAAAATGTTTCAAGGTGTAATATGTGTATGTACCCCTAAAGGTGTATGATCCAATTAGACCCCAAAAGGGAAAAGGTGAAAATTTTCCCAAAAAAGTCACTTTTACCCCAAATTATTCTAAGCCACAAGGGATAAAAGATGAAACAATACCCCAACATTTGTAAGACTATTTCTCCCAAATGTAGAATTGCCCCACATGTGCATATGAAATGTGATTTGGGTGCAAAGTAGAGGAAAAGAGTGAACCCAGAAATCCTTTACATGTGTCAGGATGCATTTGGAGAGCCCTAGTGGTACAAAACAGAGTAAAACCTAAAAAGTGACCCCTTGAAGAATTGAGCAAGGTGTAATATGTTGTGTAGTGTAATGCAAGTGGTGTAGTGAGCATTTTGAACATACAGGTGGTTTTCCCAATATAATGTGCTATGGATGCCCAAGAATTTTTATTAAAATTTTATTACTCAGGAGTTGTATGGTATATCCTGAAACACTCCTTCATGCAGAGGCCAGGTTTCTCAGGGCAGGTTTCGCAATGGTATATAGTGTCTTTCCTAACCCCTCTTTTGGAACAGACTCTGCATCTTTTCTGAGTCCTTCCTTTAGATGCAGTCTGGGGCACTTCACCGGGAAAATGTTGCCCTGGCACAACACGGGGGACATCTAATCCAGAGGTACTGGGGACCTGTCCTTCCTGTCCAAATACTAATGCCTTAATCACCACCTCTTGAAAATGGAGGAATGATACAGCATGGCCTGCACATTGGAACAGCACGTAACAGTTGTACAGTGCCATCTGTACAATGTACACAGCCAGCTTTTTGTACCATATCTTCGTTTTCTGTAGAGCACTGTACGGCTTCAGCACTTGATCTGACAGATCAACCCCACCCATGTATTTATTGTAAGCCAGGATGCAGTCTGGTTTAGGGGTAGTGGTGGTGGTACTTCGTACAGGGGTGAGGGTGCTGGAGTTCCCATGAATGGTGGTCAGAACAAGGACATCCCTTTTGTCCTTATACTTTACCAACATCATGTTCTGATTGCAGAGTGCCTTTATGTCCCCCTTTCTAAGTGGCTGCCTAACAAGGGATCCCGGGAGGCCTCTTTGGTTTTTGCGTACAGTGCCGCACGCTACAGTACCTCTGGAGTTTAGGGATTGGAAAAGTGGAATGCTGGTATAAAAGTTATCCACATAGAGGTGGTAACCTTTATCCTGAAGTGGGTGCACCAAATCCCACACAAGCTTCCCTGTAACTCCTAGGACAGGGGGGCATTCTGGAGGGCTAATTCGGGTGTCTTTTCCCTCATAAATCCTAAACCTATGGGTGTACCCTGTGGTACTCTCACACAACTTGTACATTTTAATTCCGTACCTGACCCTCTTGCTGGGCAGGTACTGGCGGAATTTTAACCTGCCTTTGAAATGTACCAGTGACTCGTCTACACAGATGTTTTGTAAAGGGGTGTATGCCTCGGCAAACTTTGTGCCAAAATGGTCGAGGATTGGCCGAATTTTATATAGCCGGTCAAATGATGGGCCACTTTGAGGTGGACATTGTGCATTATCGTTGTAATGCAAAAATTTAAGAATTGCCTCAAAGCGTGGCCGTGTCATTACGGTGCGGTAAATTGGAGTACTGTAGAAAACATCAGTACTCCAATACTGCCTAACCTCTGGTTTTTTTAACAATGCCCATGTGGAGCACAAGACCCCAAAACTTCATCATCTCTACTGCATCTACAGGGGTCCACCTAGAAAATGATGAAGTGGGGTTTTGTGCAAAAAATTGTTGGGCATATAAATTTGTCTGTGACACCATGAGATTTAGGAGGTCCTCAGAGAAAAAGAATTTGAAAAAATCAATTTCAGTGAGGCCATCAGTGTCAAAATGAATTCCTGAGCTGCCCACGAACTCAGGAATTTGGGGCTCATAATTTTCAGGGGGTGGGTTCCATGATGAATCACTTGCTGGCTGGGGAACATGCTCGGCGGTGGTCCTGGGGCGCCTTCTTGAGGGCCCCTCATCACCAGAGGAAGAGGAAGGGCAGTAGGAGGAGGAGGATGAAAAATAAAGAAATGAGGCATCCTCCCCTTCTGAATCAGTCTCGGCAAGGAAGGCATAAGCCTCCATTGCTGAAAAAGATCTTTGGGATGTATTGGACATTTTTATTGGGGTGGGGTGGGGGCGTGTATAAATGTTGTGCTTTTAACACGTGTAAACTTTATTCAAGGGGGTGTGTATGTTGTACTTCAACACGTGTGGGGCGATGAAAGAATAGACCGTAACCGTAACTAGAACTTTTACTACAGGAAAAAAAAAAATTTACAACAAAAAAAAGCGACAAAAAAAGGAGCAAGTGCTGAGCAGTAAGATGCTACTGATCAGCGCTCGGTTGTCGCAGCGCACTCACAAGATGGATTGTGTGCACAAAAATTATAAAAAAAAAACACCTCTTTTTTACAATAAAAAAAAAAGCGACAAAAAAAGGAGCAAGTGCTGAACAGTAAGATACTACTGATCAGCGCTCGGTTGTCGCAGCACACTCACAAGATGGATTGTGTGCACAAAAATTATTTAAAAAAAACACCTCTTTTTTACAATAAAAAAAAAAGCAACAAAAAAAGGAGCAAGTGCTGAACAGTAAGATACTACTGATCAGCGCTCGGTTGTCGCAGCACACTCACAAGATGGATTGTGTGCGCAAAAATTATTAAAAAAAAAAACTTTTTTACAACCAAAAAAAGCGACAAAAAAAGGAGCAAGTGCTGAACAGTAAGATACTACCGATCAGCGCTCGGTTGTCGCAGCGCACTCACAAGATGGATTGTGTGCGCAAAAATTATTAAAAAAAAACACCTCTTTTTTACAACCAAAAAAAGCGACAAAAAAGGAGCAAGTGCTGAACAGTAAGATGCTACTGATCAGCGCTCGGTTGCCGCAGCGCACTCACAAGATGGATTGTGTGTGCAAAAACTATTAAAAAAAAAGCAGCAGTAAAAAATTGGCACTGTGCAAGCACAAGTGCCAACCAGTGATGTGTGTCACCGATCTGCACTTGGCGGTCACAGGACACACAAAACTGAGCAAAAAACAAAAAGAAAACCCTCCTGTATAAAAAAAAAGCTGAAGCTAAAGCTGATCAGTGATGCAAGTCACTGATCAGTGCCCAGCTTACAGGATGCAACCACGAAGGTGGTGCAGGGGAAAATACGAGAAAAAAAAAAAACTGCGACCAAAAAATGAGCACACGTGCTCGGCGTCGTAGGACGCACACAGGGAAGGGGTGGAAGGGATCAGGAACAGGGATTGATGTAGGGAAATTAGGGATCACACACACAAAAAAAAAAATAAGATCACACAGAAGTGAGATCTTACTGAAGTAGTCACAGCAGCATTTGAGGATCACACTGGTGGTGCCCAGAAAGGTGCCAGCCAGCAATTCTAGAGGGTCCAGCAACACAGGTGGGTGATATACACTGTTCTGCACGCTGTCTCACACTAGAATGAGACGTGCAGAACAGTGATCACTAATTTGAACCTCTCACCTGATATCCGATTGGCCGATCTGTACAGATCTGCCAATCGGATGTCTAAGGGAGGTGGCATGATGCCACCAGACATGCCCCCTAATGATGATGATTGGTGCTGTCCTAGACAGCACCAATCATCATCCTGTGTTAACTAGCATGACCCCCTGGTGACGTATACTGCTGCTATTGGTCGGTCGCATCGACCAGCCAATAACAGCGATCGTGGACGAGAGGTGGGGGGGGGGCGCGAAACCCCTCTGGTAATAGCTGTGACATGCACCTTTCCAGCGCTATCGGCTGGTCTGAACTGACCAGCCGATAGCATCGATCGTGAACCGGGGGGTGCGACGAAACCCCTCTGGTCCACGAGGCGAGGTGGCTGGCTGTCAGGGACAGCCGCCATCTTGCCGCGATCACCGTGTCTGCAGACACGGTGATCGGTACATCGCGCGCCGTAGTACTACGGCGCGCGTCGGGAAGTCACTTCCCGCCGCGCTGTACTAGTACGGCGCGCGTCGTGAAGGGGTTAAATGAAATGGATGACTTTTCTTTTGCATGTGACCTAAGTTTTTTAGGATTAATTATGTAAAGGGTGTGGTTAAAAAGCTGCTGGTAATATTCTGAATAAATATTACTACAAATTCCATACTCTCCCTCGACTAAAAGTAATCCTCAGAAATGCTAAGAGGAGCATTTTTACTTTTGCAGAAAATAGTTAGTGCGACCTGGGATATTAATAAACCACAAGGACACCCCCTTCTCAGGTTGGGTAAAGCTCCTTATGGTGGAACCTTTCCCTCTCAGACATCTATGGCCTGTCCTGTGGATACATGTGATGGGGTCACATTTGTTGAAGACTTGGAAGTACAACTTGTCTCATTCTCATGGGATTTTGCCTCTCCCTTAACAGCTGGAGACTGGTTAAGAATGGGTAAAGAGCTTGCCCCGGGCTTGTATACTGCTTTCCTGTAACAGTCACACTTTATTTCTTTTAGAAGATCTGCCAATGGGCTCTTGAGAAGTTGAAAAGAAAAAAATTACATATCCAAACATCTGGTGAACTGTTTTTCCCAGAAGTTGGCTTTATTTTTCCGTAGTATTAAGAACGTTCAGGGCTTGGCGTCAGACAGATATAAAACAAAATCATGTGTAGCCCAGGCAGGCACAGGGGATGACCTGCAAATGTCTTCTTACATTACTGCTTCATGGCCGATGTTGTTACAGTTCACATAAAGGCTGAGAGTCTTGTCCCAGAGTACCAAGCACCTGCCATAGGAACTAAGCACCTGCCATAAGACCCAGATTTAGGGGTAGCTGCCAGCTGAAAAGGTCACATTATGTTTACTCTTCCTCAAGAGTATATGTGATTGCAGCTAAAAGAGTAAGAAGCAACACTAAAGGAGTATAAGGGAATGCAATGGAAAGGTGGTTTTATCATGTGGGTGGGTTCTGGTGTGGTCTCATGAACACAGCTCTTTTTCAGTGGGGACATATCAAAATAATGACTCGATGAAAGCCACCTGGTCTGATTCCTAACAACTATGATGAAGAGTTATTTGGCTTATGTATGGGACAGGTTGCATCTTCATTAGACTCGGGCTACATGCCAATGAATGCCTGAATTCTTAAAGGGGTTTTCCCACGAAAGAAAAATCTCACATCTCAATAAACAATAAAGATAATTTTAACACCTTACTTTACAATTTTAGCGTAAAGTAAATTTTAGGGGACTCTAAGCAGACACATTATGATCCATCTAGTTCTGTGAGGTGACAGTGTGGTTAGATTATCAGGGTACAGGTTTATATATACTTTCATCTGGCTACTGAACACTGTACTAGTATCTGACACATAGAAAGAGAGATGAGACCGATGAGAGATGATGAGATCCATGAGATGCATATTACACATTGTCAGTTCTTCTGCATATGTGCTCTCACACTATGAGATCTCCTGTGCCTGCCTCCCCCTTCCCTTGCCTCCCCTTGCTATGTCTGTAGCTTGCAACTTCTCTCCCATCTCGATGTGCTGTTTGCTGGCAGGAAGTTAGTGTCTGTGAGCTTTGTCCTGGATGCAGGGGGGCGGGGTTCCAGAGCAGAGAGAGAGAAATTCAGCAGCAAGGCTGTCACACAGAAATTCAAGATGGCGTCCCCCTGACCCCAAGTCCGAAGTTACAGGGTCGTGTCTAGGGGCAGCTGAAATTGTGTACACTAGGACTGATAGAGACACGTTGGAATTATATCTGTGAAATGCTGCATTTTTGTTAATAACAGTGAATTAGAGAATGTGTTATTTTGTTATCCTGAGTATATTTAAGAAACTTGTCTTTGCGGGAATACCCCTTTAAGCTGCAAAAAATGGATACATAGCCTGTGTGTAGAATGGGCAGTAGAAAATATTCCTAGACAGCCATCTAACACACTGGACTGTAAAAACCATGGCTGCTTGTGTGAGCCCATCGGGACGTGTGCTAGATGTTGAATCAAAGGACAGCACATAGACCAAAACATAAGTCATGTGCATGTAGCCTGAGTTCACACTTCTTGGGATTCATTGACAATGCTGTCTGATATGACCGGAAGTATTGCGCAGCACGTAGCTGGATTTTTACTGCTAAAAATATGAATAAGACAATTGGATTTGGGCTACGGGGTGCATTGCGTTCTGTTGGAGTCCTTAGTTTTTCGGCATCAAGTCAGCCATTATGATTACTGTTCTGGATCATCTTCTAACCCAGCTCCAATTCTTTACTGACCATATGCTGGAAGGTCTTCTAAAGTCTATCTATCTATCTATCTATCTATCTATCTATCTATCTATCTGTTTCTCCTATCTATGTAGAATAAAGCATATCCAGGAGACCATATCCTTCTGTGAATGATTCTAAAACATATATAATAAGATACATACAAATATGCATAAGATACTTTCTACATTTCCCTTTTCACAGGATTCCTTCACCTTCCCTCTCCTTCATTTTGCTTCTTCATCTCTCATATTCTTCTTGTCATTCTCTATTTTCTATCTTTTTCTAGAATCTGTAAGTCCTCCCTTTATTGCTAGGGAAATCTGCTTCTAGGCACAGTTAAACTCTCTGCATTCCCTTAGATTTGTGTGATTATTAAGGATTTTTTTCCATAATTTTTTTTATTCTTACTGCGAAGCGACCCCCAGACGTCAATAAAGCCTCCTTGCTAAAATCCTTTAGTTTAGGCCCATTGGTGACATCGACGTCTAAACGAAAGACAAATTAATGCTTCATTTTCCAGATGCTAAAGGTGCTTTCATATCTCAGTAAAATGAAATCCTCTCCCCACCCAGAACTGAAATTCTTCCCACATGATCAGTACCAGGCAGTTTCATAGCTGCGGCTCCGGTCCCTCTGGGTCGCCCCTGGGAGCTGAAGAAGTGACAAACGCCACTTAGATCATAACATACAGACAACTAGATGGTAGTTTAACTAATATACTGCCAAAAAGCAATGTAGTGTAATATTATCATCCTTGCACATATCATTTATTTTTTCTTTAATTTTGACATAATTTCTATTTACCTCCCGCAGCACACAACTTGGCTCAACTTCAAAATGACATTTGTGCTGCAGGCAGACATTTCCACATAGAAATGGGAGACATTATATTACTTTGGGGAAAAAAAGGCATTAAAATGTAAAGTCAAAGCAGAGCACAACATGAAATAAAAATTCGTTTATCCCATTCCTGGGAGGAAATATTTGGGAATCTGCATTATTCATCCTATACTATAATAAGCCTGTTATTGCCTGCTGTAACAATGTGACTATTGTGCATGAAGGGAAGTGCTGGCTGCCATATGAGGAACACTGTTTTGCGAGACGTCGAAATTCAGGAGAGTAACTTAATGCAAGTAACTAAGTAGTAAAATTTGGTAGAATTCTGGGATATTGTACATAAACAGCTGTTTAGCCCCTTGCCTCAGATGTCCTTAAAGGGACATCTACTACCACGATCAAGCATTATAAACCATGAACACTTACATGCTGGTGTGCGCTCCCTCTGGCAGGATCTGCTCATCTTTTAGCTTCTTATGCCCTTGTTTTTTTTTAAGGGCTTTACAAATTATGCAAATGAGCCTAAGGGGCCCCAGGCTCCATATCTGTTAATGGAACCTGGAGCCCCTAAGGCTCATTTGCATAATCTTTAAAGCTTTTTTCATAAATAAAAGGACATAAGAAGCTAAAATTAAGGCACATAGTAGCACCATTTATTATTCTGTGTAGAATACAAGGAAGCTGGCAAAAAAATTCCAAAAGTGGTAAAATTTAAAAAAAAATCTGCAGTTGTACCTTTTCCTCGTGGGCTTAGGTTTTCTCTTTTTACAGCTATTACTGTGCGCTCCACATGCCACCTCACATTTATTCTTTGGTTTAGTACAATAAAGGAGATACCACATTTATATATATGTTATATATTTGTTATATCTTAATACCATTATAAAATTTCTTTGCATCGTCAAATTCTGATGCCTGAAACTTTATTGTACGGAACGGGTTAAGGTGTAATTATTTGCAGGCTCAACTGACATTTTTATTAATACCATTTCGGGAACACTGCAACTTTTTGATCACTATTTTCTTCAGCAGACTGTAACAGATTGGGGCTCATTTACTAAGGGTCACGCCGCTCACTTTTGTCGGACTGTTTGCCATTTTCAGGGATTGCACGGCTTGGACAGATATTTAACAGGTGTCTGCACTGGGATTTTGGTGCATGCGACCCTTTTTTGGTGCAGTTGCGCTGGCTTGATTGGATTGAGGGGGCATGTCATTGCTCGGTTTGACTCATTCGGACTGAGCACTGGATTTAACTTTCAAATTGTGTCGCAAGCCAAAGTACTTACATACACCAGGGAAGCGAAACATGCTGGATATCAGGCACACTATCTTAGTGAATCGCAGCACAGTGCATTATCGTCGGACAATGCACTTTCATTGAACTACAGTGAATGTTCACCTTTGAGCTCAGTGAAAGGCATGGGACTCTTTGAGAAAGTCCTGACTATCATGGCAACAGTTTGGCGCCTCCCCTTGATGTCATGTGCAGTTCCAATCAATGGCAAAATAATTTAGCTGTTGTAGTTGAATAACCCACGGCACTTAACAGGTTAACTTTTGCAATCCGAATCAAATCAGAATACGACAATTGTCTGTAAAACTCTTTTTTGTTTTAGTAGTATAACTTTCTTTTTTATATTTTTGTATTGACAATTTTTTGAAAATTTATATTGCATTGTGCAAGTCAAGAAGGAAGTGCTAACAGGGATTGAGAGCTTCCCATTTATAACATTTACATACAGAGATTGCTGTCACCTCTTTTGATGGCCATTTCCACTTTTGCCAAATTGTTGACCAACTATTACTCCAAGAAAATCTCTCTCCGGTTTTCACATCTCTGGGAAAAAACTATATTACACAACATAGAGTCCCTGTATTACCACCAGGATGAAATACTTTATGCAAATGAGCCTCATGGGCTCCAGGCTCCATTAACACCTCTGGAGCATGGAGCTCCTCAGGATCATTTGCATACAGTCCTTCATCCTGGTGGTAGATGCCCTTAAATGACAGAGATCAAAGGGGGAGCATTTCCTTAATAGCCATCAATACATTCCCGGGTGTCTTAACTGTCACCTAGAACAATTACAATATGGGAAGGGGGGTATCCAAAGTTTCTGGGTGACCCACGGCCACCCAAACCACTAACTAAGTTTGATACCATTCTATAGTGATAATAAAGAGAGGGATCTCTGAAATCCTCTTACATTTGAAGGTCTCCACACACATGTAAACAAGAGCCCTTTCAGGACCTTTGATGGTCATGAAAGCTAGCAGAAGGGATCCCCCATCCTGTCTCAAGAAGCATGGTTCTGGTACCATATGGAGGCAGTCTATGTAAAACCATGAGAAAAAGAGCCTTGTGGGTGGTGGAATGGCAGTAATAATCTGCCCCAGTCAGTGATTCATCTAGGCCAGTGATGGCGAACCTTTTAACAGCCGAGTGCCCAATAAGACTCCAAAACCCCCTTATTTATCGCGAGGTGCCAACCAAAAATTAAAGCAGTATCTTACTGCTCCCTGTTCTTCAACAATCATATTGGCCTCCTGAGGACAGTAACACAGTAGAAAGATGGAAAATTTGCATCATTTTAGCTTCTTTCCAGTGTTCCTCTGTAGACCTGTAGGGGCCAGCAGGAAGTCCTCCAAAGATTATTCTGCCCTGTCTATTCATTCTCCCTCTTCCTACAGTCCCAAGTAGTGAAGTACTTATCGAAATATTACTGAAAGCAGCATCTTTTAAGTTGCTTGGATCTTCAGGAAGATTCTTCAAGTCCTGTCTGGTGCAATGGCCCGGGTGCCCACAGAAAGAGCTCTGAGTGCCACCTCTGGCACCCGTGCCATAGGTTCGCCACCACTGATCTAGGCAGTATCAGCTTCAGCTACCCTATATACTTCATACATTCGCTACCATTCTTACATTTACTGAGGATCTAGTCATTTTGTACAATAAAAGCCTCAGTGTATTGCAGTAGCATTGTAGAAATAATTCCACTAGAATATGTAGAATAGAGCAAATTGCTTACTAAATGGTCCATTGGTCATAGCCGCGGCTGTCTTCTAGACCGAGGTAGGATATTCTATTACAAGTACAATATTTCATGCCACAGCCTTTTTCATAATTCTACATGTAATTTTAACACTTTATAAATGAAAGTTTAAATAATACAATGGATCATCTTCAGGCTGTGCTTCTTAGATCCTTACATGCATTAAATGGCTCATTAACGTGCAGGGGGGAAGCATAATTCTGCGAAAAGAGAGCAAAATGTCAACTGTGCAGGTGCAGCGGCGACGTAAGCGCGTCCTTCTACTTATAAAGACCCGAATTAATTAATGTTCATGCCTCCTGCAAAAATAGACAATCAAAAGACCATTTTCCTAAGTCGGAGCTGGCTGTATTTATAGGAATCTTCCGCAGGCTATATAACGCTTACATGTGAGGCCGGCTTGTATACTATGCACTGGAGAGTCCTTCAGCTCTCACTCTGATATTACACTACTCCGTTATCGCCTCTTTCACATGTACATTTAGATATTACTAGAGAGAAATGTCTGTCCTGATATCTAGTGGAAAAAGCCATCTTCATTCCATTATATCTGTAAGAATGTGTCCATCGTGGGGGCCAGGGAGGGTTGTCCTCTTATGGCAATGCATCCAAAATTCACAAATTATCTTGAAATTTTAATTAGGAACCTAAAGGAATCTGTCAGCAGTTTTTACCAAAGAAGCTGGAGACCGTGACAGTAGTCGTCCGGGAGATCTGTGCAACCCTTTGTGTATGGTACTATTAGTGACAGGACTATTAATAATCTTTATTTATATAGCGGCATCAGATTCCATAGCGCTTGATAAAACAACTATGAAAAGTGAAGTCATAATCCAGGTCTGCGGGTTTCTGGGTGGGTCTTTCAGCCTGAAGAGCTTTCTGCTGTCTCCACAGTCCCGACCTTGTGCTATGAGTAGGAGCTCTATGTATACCTCAGCACGTAACATCACTCCTGCCTTAATCCAGAACACTAGTGACTGTCTCTCTGCTGTCTCTAACATCATGTCCTCTCTCTTCTTGAAACTTAATCTTTCTAAGACCAAACTTCTTGTCTTTCCACCATCCACTAACAGAGCCTATCCTAACCTCTCCATATCAGTCTGTGGGGTCACCATAACCCCAAAGCAGCAGGCCCGCTGTCTTGGGGTTGTGTTGGACTCCGACCTCTCCTTTGAGCCACACGTTCAATCTCTTGCTCGCTCTTGCCGGATGCATCTCAGAAACATCTCCAGAATCCGACCGTTTCTCACATTTGAAACCTGTAAAATGCTAACTGTTGCTCTGATTCACTCTCGACTAGACTACTGTAACTCTCTACTAACCGGTCTTCCACTCACCAAACTCTCTCCTCTCCAATCGATTCTTAATGCAGCAGCCAGGCTCGTCTTTCAGACTAAACGCTACACGGATGCCTCCAGTTCATGCCAGTCACTGCACTGGCTGCCAGTCTCCTTTCGAATACAGTTTAAAATAATAACCCTCATCCACAAAGCTCTGTATAATGCTGCACCCCCCTACCTCTCCTCTCTTATCTCAGTCTATCGCCCAACTCGTGCTCTTAGATCTGCCAGTGATCTTAGATTAACCTCTACCCTAGTGCGGACCTCCCACTCGCGTCTCCAAGACTTCTCTAGAGCTGCACCACTTCTATGGAATGCTCTGCCCCGGACTATCAGACTAATACCTAACCTCCAAAGTTTCAAACGTGCTCTTAAAACCCATTTCTTTAGGCAAGCCTATAACACTCATTAACTGCATGAAATTTTAACTCTTCTACTAACCCGTCCTGTGTCGTCCTCCCATCTGTTATATAGCAACCAACAGGCACCAGACTTCTCTGCAGTCCCATTCACCCTGGACCTGGTATATATGATGACGGCTGATTTGTTCAAGCGACAGCAATTCCATTTATTATATTTTGTTCTATTCCCTAAGAAGAATGGCTTGACCATTAAATATTCTTTTACCTCGTGTTACCCCATCATCTTCATAAACCGTAAGCTCTGGCGAGCAGGGACCTCACTCCTGTTGTTCCATACAAATGTTGTGCTCTGTCATGTTATATTATATTTGTATTTGTTTCCTATGATTTGTAAAGCGCTACGTAATATGATGGCGCTATATAAATAAAGATTATTATTATTATTATTATTATTATAAGAATTTACATTGGATACTGCCAGCAGTCATTCAGGGCTAAGGGGAGGGGTTGTGGAACAGTTCAAAGAACAGAAAGCTCTTCAGGCTAAGCGATCCGCCAAGAGAACTTACAGGAGCTGCAGATTTGGACTTCACTTTTCACATTCCTGCTACTACTTACTACACACACAAAGGTATGGTTGCACAGATCTCCAAGGTCCGTGCTCCGCACTGTTTGCAATTCTTAATGGTCAATACTCATAATGGATTCCCTTTAAAGGATAGAAAATGATTTGACTAGTAAGAAGGTGTATGGCTCAGTTGAAAGAGGCACAGATTATTATTCTTTTAGATTACTTACTGAATATTATATAAAGTGCTACAAATGATAAGTAACATTATTGGAAAGTGCATATATAAAGACTGTCTAGGCCATTTTTTAACAGTGACCTGAGAATTCTGGTTTTCTGTACTTCACATTTCTGCTTTACTGTTTAGACAAGGACAAGGTCAGCAAAGGAATCTCGTTATTCTGACAGATCACGGACACAAAAGTAGAGTTTGAGTGCTATTGGATAATTGATGGATAGCACACGGACATGTGCTTTGCTATGGGCATTTGGTTCCACAGACCACTTGTGCGAGCAGCGTTTTCTCCTGTTATCTTCTGTGAGCGGACTGCACCCTCTGATGAGACATTTTTCGCAAACCGCAGATCAGCAGCCTGCGAATGCACACATTCAGTCAGCTTTTTGTGTAGCTTATGTTCATTTCTGCATTGCATACTCTGTCTGGAGCTTCTGCCCAAAATCTGGTCAAAAATTGTTGAGACTTTTAGCATCAGCTAAAAGTGTCACCTCTTGAAGTACCCCACGAGGTTCACCACTACCTCTTACTCAGGGGCATAACTTAAGGGGTACAGAGGGAGCAGTTGAAACCGGGCCCAAGAAGCCTAGGGGCCCATATACTTTACCTCTCCTATATGAGAAGGCTAGAACTATAAACAATACAGGCGGTCCCCTACTTAAGAACACCCGACGTACCAACGTAATTTACTGTACTTTAGCCCTAAACTACAATAAACAGCTATCAACAGTTATCACAGGTGTCTGTAATGAATATTTATTGTTAATCCTGGTTCTTAGGACAACCCAACATTTTTAAAATCCATTTGTCACAGAGGTAAAAAAAAAATTGTCTGGAGTTACAATGATAAACTGTACAGTTCCGACTTACAAACAAATTCAACTTAAGAACAAACCTACGGAACCTATCTGGTACCCGGGGACTGTCTGTACATGATAATTGGGGGCCACATTTTGCACTGGAGTCTGACAGCTTCAAGTTTCTCCTATTAGAATTTTAATCTATGGCTCCCGTATATCCAAAAATATATATATTTATAGCTGATAATTTCATAGGCCCACATTTACTAAGAACAGTGCAGTCTATACTATGTGGAGTGTGGAGTGCCTGTGTAGTGTGCAGGGGGCGCCAGATTCAAGATTTTTGTTGCCTGTTCTTCTTGAATCTGGCACCCCCTGCACTGTTCCGAAAGAGTGCACCATTTTTTTGCGGTGAACCTTTAACATGTGGCTTGAGAAACACTTGAGAAACACTTCTGTCTGACTTTGCATGATACAAGTGGCGCACTGTCCGACCGGAACGCCCCTTTTATGTGCAGAAATTTCTTTTGCAGGAAGTATAATGCAGCTGCGCCACAAAAGGGTCACGTGCGAAACATATACGGCGCGGACACTTCTGTGGAAGCAGTTTACACTGAAAAGAATGTGCAAAGTCCACCAGAAAACTGGCGCAAGCACCTTAGTAAATGTGGGCCATAGGATTTTGAAATAATACATTTCCCAATATGACCAATTATGGTAATATTCACTTTCAAAATTCTAACAGGATAAAAGAATTCACAGCAAATACTGTAACATCCATCAGACGGCCTGCTGCCTCTGTGTGGGGTGTCTTAGGTTGGGCTGAGAAGTCTTTGAAATTGAAAATTGCAGTTTTTTTCCCAATGTAAATACAGAGAATGTTTGCTGATGGTTAACAGCAAAAAATAACAGCAGCTGCAGTCAGAAAGTAAAGACAAGAAGACCTTCTGCTCTTTGAAGTAAAGCGATGTTGTAATTTGTGAGCTCGGGGTTTATAATAAGGTGTTATTACGTTGTACCCACATGTATGAAAACACTTGGGTCCATTCTGTTTGTGTCCCGCTGAGCATAAACATAGACTGTGGTGTGAGTTTAGCCTAATTCTAGGTGCTGGTGGTGGGGCTGATGGTAATCCTGTGTAAAGTCATGTAATAAGAAATGTAGCTGTAGAAGTGAGAGGATTCTGAGATTATTATTCAATGTCTGAGCCACACGTATAACTATTAAAGAGGTAAAGATTAGAAATGTACGGTATATTTACAGGTTAGGACAGAAATGCATGATAAGTACAGATCATATGTTCCCCAACCCTGGCCAACCCCTGACCCCTTTTCTGGATACATAGGACGCTTTGTTTAAAGCGTAACAAATCCTTTGAATTCACTTTTTTGTTGCAGACATTAATAGAGCAGCTCATGATAATGGTAACATTAGTAATGTACTTCATTAAGGTTCTCTGTGGCTTTTTTATTCTCCTTCTTTCTCCTTTAGTGAGCAGTGTATCTGAAGTTTTGTACACAGCATATGTATAAGGAAAGGAGGCTAATGAAAACATATTTCCATACCTTTTCCATTGCTGATTTAGCTCTTTAAGGAGATATTATTCAGTGACTTTAAAGGACATCTACCACCAGGATGAAAGCTTTTATGCAAATGAGCCTGTGGGGCTGCAGGCTCCATTAACACCTATGGAGCCTGGAGCCCCTCAGGCTCATTCGCTGGGGACTTGGGTTCAAGTCCTAAGGTTAACATCTCCACAAAGTTTAGTATGTTCCCTCCATGTTTGCATTGTTTGCCTCTGGTTTCCTCCCACCCTCTAAAACATACTGGTAAGGTGATTAGATTGTGAGCCCCATTAGGGACAGGGACTGATTTGGCAAACTCTGTGCAGCGCTGCGTAATCTGTGTACGCTAAATAAATAATGGAATTATTATTATTATTAAACACTTTATCAGGTTCCCTTATCTCTAAGGTGTCAGTGGATACAGGCCAGAAAGCTAATTTACACAAACTGTAAAGGTAGCTGAAAAAAGAAAGGTAGCTGAAAAAGGAACACAGGAACTTTATCAGGAAGATTTATATAATAAAGTATATAACAAAGTTAAATACTATCATCTGCACTATTTATAAAATGTTTAGTTACACTTTATTTTTTTACAATATTTTTTATTGCAGTTTTTAATACATAGTACATAGTACATATCCATGAATAGGCACAAAAAAAGTGCAGTACAATGTTCGGTTTATCGTTTCAAAACGCCTATTCTTAAGGAGGAGTTCACAAAGTACAGAGTGTCCGACGATAATGCTTTCTTGCGCGATTCACTAAGATCGTGCGTCCAATATTCTGCATGTGTCGCTTCCCCGCACAGGTCCGCCGGAGTTCACCTTCTTTTTCCTGGTGCATGTTCATTGTCTTGCGACACAATTTGAATCTTAAATCCCGAAATCAGTCAGATCGTCTGACGGAACGACCCCCCCCCCGATTTCTGTCGCATGAAAGCCAGCCACAATCTGATTGCATGCGTCACAATCCCCAGTTAAATACCTGTCACTGTGGCGCAACTCCCAGAAACGTAAAAAATCCGCCCGGACCCTTAGTAAATAAGCCCCATAGGCTTCACTAAGCTCCGGTCTTCATGAATGTGGCGCACACTGCACTTTAGTGAGGCAGATTGCATGCAGTGGAGTCTCGGTGTGAGTCCTCTCTGAGCAGCTAGGTCTCCACCCAGCAGCTCAGAGAGAACTCACACCGAGACTGCAGAGAGGAAAGCTGTTGGTTAACAAATCACATATCCAGTAACAGTGTTACTCCTCATATACACAATGTACTACTGACTTTGTACAAAGTTTGTAAGGTGAGGTCTGCTTCAATTTCAGCCAGATGTATATTTATGTGAACAGTGCATGATAAAGTCAGGAAGAATCCGAATAAAGAGTGGCTTGCCAAAGAAATGCCTCTCCCCAGTAGGCACAGTACATTCCAGCTTATAACTAACATAATATATGGTCATGTACTGGAATGTGACTATGACTTTGGATCTATTCAGTAGTAAAACTGGACTAATACATGAGCTTGTAGCGGCTTAATGTTCCATTAATAGAGAACATAATAGAGAATTCTGATTTCTAGCATGTAGCTTGTAAAATATTCTCACATTACTTTGCACTGTAACATTTGTTGGCAGCCGTCCTACCAGGAATGGGTAAAGAACACAGCCTGGAGGAGGGTGAAGGAGCGAGTGTTATATAGCAGCGTCTATTCAAAATTGATGAATATTCTGATGAGAAATACGATAGACCAGATGAAATATTGCCCCCTTCCCCAATAAAATGCATCTTGTGAGTGAATCATTTCTTAATTAATGCCAGTTTATCAATGTCACTGCACAGTGATACGCACGTAAATTACAGTTAACCCTAATGCTCCTATGTCTGACCCTCAAGTAAGCCATAAATACTGTAAATAAACCTGGTATGTGCATAGATACACTCTATACTATAAATGGCTACCCATTAGAATCATATTTCCAGATATCTCATCTTAATTTTGCATTTCGATAACTGACTGGTTGCAATTTCCTGCCCCTGTCCTACCAGGAAAACAGCACAAACTGCTGCCCTAACAAATGGTGTATTATGTAGATAAGGGTCTAGACACAGGCATCGTCAACTGCTATCGCTAGAGGCTTTGAAGTTTTATTTTCTTTCTTTAATTTTGCCAACATTTGGATGACTGTGACATCTACAACATTTATCATTCTTACTGTAATATGTATTGAATTAGTTTTGGAATGTATGTATCTGCAGTATGTGTGTATATATGGTGTGTTTATACTATATGTCTAAGTATATGATGTATGTATACTATATTTGTGTATATAATGTGTACGTGCTATACATTATATGTGTATAAATGTATGGATGTGTACATACTGTGTGTGTATATACTGTATGAGTATGTATATACTGTATGTATAAATGTATATATGGGTGCATAAACGTATTTTCATGATATTATAAATGTGTGTTTCTATGCAAGAGTGTAAATGTCTGTGGATGAGTGTAGAACTTTATGTGTGTGTATTTAAGTATATAAATGTGTGTATATATACAAAAAATACAAAAAAAAGGATCAAATAGCGATCCTGGAAAATACAGACCCGTGAGTCTAACTGCTGTGGTGGGGAAAATATTTGAGGGGTTTGTTAGAGATGCTATCCTGGAGTATCTCACTGTGCACAACCTTATAACCCAGCGTCAGCATGGGTTTATGAGAGATCGGTCCTGTCAGACTAATCTGATTGGTTTCTACGAGGAGGTAAGTTCAAGACTGGATCTGGGGGACGCTCTGGATGTTGTATATCTGGACTTTTCAAAGGCATTTGACACCGTGCCACATAAAAGGTTGGTATATAAAATGAGACTGCTGGGAATAGGAGAAAATCTGTGTATTTGGGTAAAAGTAAACAGAGGGTGGTCATTAATGGCACATTCTCAGATTGGGTTGACGTTACCAGTGGAGTGCCACAGGCGTCAGTATTGGGGCCACTTCTTTTTAATATTTTTATTAATGACCTTGTAGTGGGTTTACACAGTCAAGTTTCAATATTTGCAGATGATACTAAGCTGTGTAAAGTAATAAATACTGAGTTCGATAGTTTAGCATTACAGAGGGATTTGTGGAAGCTTGAGGAGTGGGCAGAGAAATGGTTGATGAGGTTTAATGTAGATAAATGTAAAGTTATGCACTTGGGCCATGGAAACAAGAAGTATAATTATGTTCTAAACGGTCAATTACTTGGTAAAACTGAAAAGGACTTGGGGGTAGTGGTGGATGGTGGTTGATGGTAAACTTAATTTTAGTGACCAGAGCCAGGCGGCTGCTGCTAAAGCAAATAAAAATATGGGATGTATCAAGAGAGGAATAGATTCTCATGATAAAGTTTTGCCCTTATACAAATCCCTGGTCAGACCACACATGGAATATTGTGTACAGTTTTGGGCACCAGTGTATAAAAAGGATATAGTAGAGCTGGAACGGGTGCAGAGGAGAGCAACCAGGATTATTAGGGGAATGGGGGAACTAGAATACAATGACAGATTACAAAATTTGGGATTATTCAGTTTAGAAAAAAGACGACTGAGGGGAGACCTCATTAAAATGTACAAATACCTGAACGGTCAGTACAAGGATCTCTCCAAAGATCTTTTTATACCTAGGCCTGTGACCAGGACAAGGGGGCATCCTCTGCGCCTAGAGGAGAGGCGATTCTACCATCACCATAGACAAAGGTTCTTTACTGTAAGAGCAGTGAGACTATGGAACTCTCTGCCGCAGGAGGTTGTTATGGCGGACTCTATGTACATGTTCAAGAGAGGCCTGGATGCCTTTCTGGAGAGCAAAAATATCACGGGTTATAGGGATAAAACATTTATTTAATTCTTAAAGGTTGGACTTGATGGACTTACGTCTTTTTCCAGCCTTATATACTATGATACTATGATATATGAGTGTATAAATGTGTAATACACATAATGGGGCAGATTTATCAAGCAGTCTGAAAGTCAGAATATTTCCAATTGCCCATGGCAACCAATCACAGCTCCCCTTTAAAATATTCATGAGCACTGGTGAAATGAAAGCTGAGCTGTGATTGGTTGCCATGGGCAACTGGAAATATTCTGACTTTCAGACTGCTTGATAAATCTGCCCCAATATGTCATACACATGTGTGTGTAGTAATATATATATATATTTTTAGAAGAATAGGGTGTCCCATGTAGAAGTCTGCTATTTCATAGTATATATAAGGCTGGAAGGAGACGCAAGTCCATCAAGTCCAACCTTCAAGAATTAAATAAATGTTTTATCCACATAACCTGTGATATTTTTTCTCTCCAGAAAGTCATCCAGGCCTCTCTTGAACATGTACATAGAGTCCGCCATAACAACCTCCTGCGGCAGAGAGTTCCATAGTCTCACTGCTCTTACAGTAAAGAACCTTTGTCTATGGTGATGGCCCAGCCCAGCCCAGCCCAGCCCAGCCTCTCCCAATTACCCCCTTGTTTATGCTTGATTTTCATGGTAGATTTAAGATATCCCCTATTCACAGTCCTGACACTCTCACCCCTGTTCCCTGGATTGCTGGCGGTCTTTTCTTGTGATCATTGAGGGCCCCATCAAATAAATCCTCACTTTTAAGCTTGTTATCTTAAAAAGTTGGTACAACCCCTTCAGAAAAAGTAACATGCACACAAACAGACCCATTTGTCATCAGCTTGTGAGGTCCACTTACATGTTGATGACAGGAGAAAAGATTACCCATACCACAAACTTGGGCAGGAATAGGACCTACTCTGAGGTCTGCAGCTTGGGCAGTCTGCTCATACAAGTGGAAGAGTCATGGAAACCGCTAGCACATGTCCCCAAACAACATTTATGTGCATTGGGCCCAGGGGCATGAAATTGTGAACAAATGTTCTCACCCATTAAATCCACCTGCTGATCCAGCATTGTCGTACTCACTTCTATGGTGAATCATTAATTTGATCGCTGTAACCAATCACTGGCCTTAAGGGACATGTACCCTACAGTAAGTCCACTAGGTGATGCCATGACACTAAAGTTTCCTTCAACTAGGCATCTCGAAATGGTCTATGCAGAGAAAGGGGAATGTAATGAAGGTGTCATCAGTGTCTATCTGGTAGACAATGAAACTATGGGAGCTAATGAGACTTGTTTCTATCTTCTGTTGGTCTGTCTGGGCTGTCTAGAGTCTGTTCACCTTGTGTTTGTGCCCTAATGTAACCACTGTTGCCTGTGTTGGACTTGGACATCTTGGGTCCACCAGATAAAATAATTCTGGGGCCCACCCTTCATCATCCTCCAGGAAATAAACCCTACTAACCTTGCCTTCTGCTGTAGTGTTCAGTATTAGGTTAGATCCTTGGCCCACCGGAGGATCCTCTGGTACTTTGGTGGTCCCATCTGACACTAAAAACTAGATAAAAAAGTCCCTAGATGCTTCTTTCAGTGCAATGATCTATTCCCTCTTCAAAGTGTCAACTAGGTAAAATGTCTATAAGTGTTTATTGGTGAAGGCCTCTCCCAAGAACATGTACTTTTATGTCCTCTTCTGGCAGGATCCAATGTCTCGTCCGATGACACCTGGAATCTTTTATATATCTATCTGAGACACAATTATCTGCTGAATTTTGTAACAATCCAACCTTATTATCTCGTTGCACGTGGACAGCTTTTTGCTACTTGAGCTACTGAAGCAAATGTTATGGATATCCCGATTGCATGGGTGTCATGTGCGAACATGCAGTTACGACTCCATGAAAACTCTGCAAAAACGGCAGCTAATTCACGTCCCCATTGAGGTCCACTGTGTCAAGTCAGGTAGGGTGGATGCAAATTATGGAGTCCTATTCCTGCACCGATTTGCAATGCAGTCACTCATTATCAATGGACATGGGTGGGATAAGTGCTGCTCACCTGCTGATTCCCACCAGGCCAAAACACTTTCCACTGTATGTAGCCTATTAGGTACACATGATTTTCTGCATATAGCCATATTAAGTAAAGTGTGTAATATAAATTAGCAAAATTATCTCAAAATTCAAATAATCTTCCAATTGAGTGTTGTAAGAGAGGTCATTAGTTCTATACATTATTCCCAGGTCTCTAGAGAGGCTCAGATTTCTGCACATTCTCTGTACCCCTCATAGATTCTGGACACGTGATACTTAATCTGTCTTTTCCTTTCCACCGGCCAGGAGTTGCATGCTTCCTAATCATTCTTATTCTCTGCTTAGAAGTAGGAATATGTAGCTGTTTTCCTGAGAGCCATTGCACTGAATAGATAAAGTGTTACATAGTATGGAAATTAAGAGGTCTACCGGCTTCCAAATACCCCTACAATGGATCCAACATAGTTTAGGACACAGTACATTACCCAGACCTACCTTTCCAATTTCCCAGCAATCTGTTATGTAAAGGAAAAATGTATTTTTATACAAAAGAGCTTCTCGGTTCTCCAGGGGCGAGGCTGTACCTGCTAATGTTTAGTATTTTCTATGTCTTTTTATTAGGAGAGACAGAATCATTGTGTAAAAGGGTGGTGCAGGGCAACACAGAAATAAGGCATGCCCGGGAACTGCCTTATATACCTGTCTACTCCCATCAAACATTGCTGGTTATTCAGTCTCCTTTGTTTTCTAGTGCTCTTGCTATTGTGTTGTTTTCTATTCTGTGTATCTGCTTTGCCTACCGACCATTCCATTTGCTATACGATTCTGTACCTTTGCCACCAACTTGGTTTTGACCCAGTTTTGTCTGACTCCGCTTGTCTGTCTGTATCTGTTATTTGTCCGTCAGGGCCGTGTATCTCCCAGTGTGACCCTGCTTTTCCTGTCTCATACTTGAGTCGGTTTCTGTGTACCAGTGTGAAAACTGGATTCCTGTTACCTGTCTGCTCCATTATCCAGCAGCCGCCAGACAAAGTAAGTCTTCCCTGTTATTTTTTTAGGGTCACTCAGGGACAGGGACGCAGGGCCATAGCCCGCAGGGACGTTGCAGGGTCGTAGCCAATCTGACATCTAGCGCCAAGCCTGGTTGTGGTTGTGCTGTTGCTGGACAGGTTCATTACAACTTTATAAAATTTTATTTCACATTTCCTGGCTCCCTGCCAGCAGTGTGTGGTGAGTCCAAAAGTGACCTTTTACCACAATTGCAGCAAAATTTCTCATGTCCACATTAAGGATTCATTCACACGGCCGTCTAGGGGGACATATGTGTGGCTGCAAATTTGCAAATGTGTCACCGTTCTGTGCCGTACACCGGAAAAAGCTAGAGCATGCTCTATCTTCTTCTGAGTGTGCGGCTGTGCGCCGCTGTTATCTGTGGAGGGAGGAGGGGCGACCTCCTCTCCAGCTCGGCGGGCATACCGTGTGTGAATGAACTCTAAGATTCGAAAGATGTACCAGGCGAGACACTGAAAAAGTAGCAAATTGTGGTGCAAGTGCAGTAAGAAGTCCCAAATAAAAGAGAAACAAAATCTAAAAACGTAGGTATATTCCCTCCAATGTGCCCTAAAAAATGAAAGAATCTGCTTATGTGGGATTGTCAGTTAATTGAGAAGCCCCCCTTATATTGTTGGCCAGTTTTGCCAAAATCACCAGGTTCAGCTGACAATCATGTAAAGTGTATGGTCAACTTAAAGTGGGTTTGTGTTAATAAGTTATCCTGTGGATACAGGCTAACAAGATGATCAGTGGGGGTCTGACTGCTGAATTGGGATCCAGGTTGATCCAATAGGTAGAGGGCAGGATGATAACATGCTGCCTGCAGAAAGCACACTATGTACAGTCTGTTCATCTTCTCCTGCTCTATAATATGCTCCTGCGGAAAGCCCACTATGTACAGTCTGCTTAGCTCCTTCTGCTCTATAATATGCTTTCTGCATAAAGCACACTATGTACAGTCTGCTCAGCTCCTCCTGCTCTATAACATGCTACCTGCAGAAAGCACACTACTTACAGTCTGCTCAGCTCCTCCTGCTCTATAGTATGCTTCTGCAGAAAGCCCACTATGTTCAGTCTGACCAGCTCCTACTGCTCTATAATATGCTTCCTCTGGATCAGTCTGCATTTTCCATAAGACGGGTTCACTTTAAGATCTTTAAAGCCAACTGTGCTCAGTTCTATTCCAGACTCTCAATGTAAAGACTATAAGAACACAAATTATTTTAAGTCAGCCAGGACCCATATCCCCCTATAACAAGATCCTTTCAAATAGATAAAAGGCCATACAAGTGTAAAGTGACCTAATAAAAGGGGATGAAATGTAATTTGATCTCTCCAAACCCACCAACCCCATTGACAGGTTTATTTTATCACCTCCTGTATGACAACATTGCGTTCAAACAACCTGCTCAGCGCGGACGTCTCAGTGACAGGTTAATAAAGTCTTAGTCTGGCTGGGAACATCTTGGCTTATGAGGTTTATATCCTGCATTTTTGCTGTTGACCTCTCTCAGCCTCAGAAGCTTTTGACATTTTTACCATTTAAGGCATTTGATTCCCCTGCCCCCCCCCCCCCCCCCCCCCCCACAGTCCAAAGAGAAGGATTGCCGGGTTATTGGTCCGAGATGAAGTAAACATCACCAGTCTTATTCCTGGACTGGATAAAATATTCCTTGTATGTGGAGGTTACGTTCTTACAAGGGCGTTTTTTCACTTCCCGTATATTTGTAGTCGTGGTATTCATCGTGTCAGTCGGTTCATGTAGTATATACTTTGGAGGTTATATTATATGGTATGCATGGGGCCCTGTTGGGAATTGTTTAAGGAGGTTTTGGAAATCTGTACTGCTGATGGGTTCTGCTTATAGAATTTACTGCCGCTAAGTTACTTACAGCTGCCTCTATCTTACACTTGTATGCACTCCTCAGAGTCTAGTCAGGCTCCTCCATCTCTATAGGGTGCAGGCACAGGCTTCTTAAAGGGAAAGTATATGGACCTGCATATGTGTTACCAGGATTTCACTGTTCATCTGGGTCTATATAGCTTAGAGTGCCTGAGAAAATGTTCCCAGTTCCTACCTTACAATATATTTGTTTCTGCTGACTACTCGTGATTAACCCTTGGTTTATTTTGTGAGCATATTCCTGATCCGTGTTGTATTGTTTATAACCATGGCTTGTTTCTGATCCTGTGCTTCTTGCCCCAACCCTCTGCCTGCTACCAGATATTTAGTGTATGCTGCCTGCCCTGACTTTGGACAGGCTTGCCTGTTACACACCAATCTCCGTGCCCAATGCTCTTCACACCAGGACCAGCATAAGAGAAAGCATCTGTCACACACGGGGGTGTGGGAGAGTCTCTAAGGGCTAGAGTCTGTGGACTCCCTGGACCACCGCGGGAGATGATGGTACTAGCCGCAACCTGGGACCCTGGTCTTTGCCAGAGCCCGCCGCAAAGCGGGATGGTCTTGCTGCGGCAGGAAGCCACCAGGTCGTTCCACGGGTGTGACTAGGCCAGCGGAGGCAGCCAAGGTATGGAAGCAGGTTAGGCAGGACCTCGGGTAGGCAGGACCTCGGGTAGGCAGGACCGCGGGTAGGCAGGACCTCAGGATGGGCACCGGGATACAGGACCGCCACAAGAGTACAGGACCACCACAGGAGTACAGGACCGCCACAAGAGCACAGGACCGCCACAGGACAGTGAAACTGTTATTTTAGAATATGAAGACCCATGTTTTATCCAAAAAGTTGTAATAGGTACTGCGGCAATGAGGAATCTTTCCCAATTAGGCTTTATATTTCAGAGTATATGAGATCACGTGATTAACCTCCAATCAATCATGCCCAATCTCCGGCAACATCTCGGGATTCTAAATAAACAAAATAAAATAAATGAGTCTATGGACAAGTTACCTTTCAAATATAGATAAAATTCTGGATACCTGCAGTGAGTGTTACTGTAAGAAACTTACAATCAGGTAGAGAAGAATGTACCTATCATGTGATACTACAATGGTTTGGCCCAGAGTCACAGAATAGCCGCATTCCCAGACAGATTCCCTGCTGTTTTTTTCAGGACTGCTGCTGTTAAATCACAGACTCTAGGTGATCGCATGGGCACCCGCTGATAACATACAGGAAATGTAGGTCACTTTGGGTGAAGAGGTTGACTCTACCAGTGGGAGATGCTGAAGATAATTCTGTATCCAAGGCAACACTACAAACCAAGAGTACTTACTTTGGTCATCATTGATACAGAACAGGCCGTCCAGCTTCTGATGATATTGGGGCCTACATTTAAAGTGATACCTGCAAATATGGATAAATATGATGTATATGATGTAATACAATGCCTGAGCAATCAATCAACACCCTGTGTTAGGCATTCAACTAGGTTTACAGATGAGGTCCAGAGCTTTTTTAGAATTGGAACCCATGGGGCTTAACCAATTGTAAGACTATATTGAGAGACTGTTCTGCTTGTCAACAATCACCAAAGTTACCATAAATCCCTGGTTATATAAACATATGCTGTATACATGCATGTATGTACTGATACACATAACACATATATTTTACAATCCAGTGGAATGACAATTTTTTTTTCGCTATTAACCTGCTGTGAGTACAAGTTGTTTTATCTGTTGCTTAATGATAGAACACAGAGCATACATTAAAATCTCTCGTCTAAATTACTAACTAAGGATGCAGATCATGCATAACATCTGCAGAGAACATCAGCAGGACTTTATACCTTAGCCACAGATTGGGTAAGCAAATATCCTGATGAGGAGCTCATTCCCTTGGTGATTAGATTTGTTGTTTTACACTCATTTACTTCATGTTATTTGGTGGACATGGAAAACAAAATAATACATGGATCAGATTCTTGGCTGGATGCCTCCATTATGCAGTGGCTATTTAAAAGGAAACCTGTTACGGGGATACAGAAGATTAAAGGAAATTACCACCAGGATGAAGGACTGTAAACGAAGCACACTGACATACTGGTGTGCACCCTCTCTGACAGGATCCAATCTTCTTTTAGCTTCTTATGCCGTTGTTTTTTATAAAAAAAAGGCTCTAAAAATTATACAAATAAGCTGTGTGGCTCCAAGCTCTATTAACAGTTTTGGAGCCCAGAATCCCTCAGCCGCATTTGCATAATTTTTAAAGCCTAGTTTTTTTTTAAGAAAAAAAAGGGCATAAGAAACTGAAAGAAGTGCGGATCATGCCAGAGGAGGCACATACCAGCACATATCTGTGCTTGGTTTACAATCCATGATCCTAGTGGGAAATTTCCTTTTAACTACCAACAAGATCCAATGGACCATTGGTAAAGTGGTGGGAAAAAAGCAGTTAGAGTTCAGTGATTCGCATTGGGCCCACTGATCCATGAGGACCTGTAGCCAGGGCCAGCTCCAGGTTTCAATGTTTAGTTTATTGTACTAAACATCCCCCTCATGGTTATTTTGTAAACACCCCTCTCATGGTATGGTTATTTTATTTAAAGCCCACTTCACACCCTATGGATTTATTAGCTATAGCCCCCCTCATCCCCAGGATGCCTTATGGTACGGCCTTATGTAAGCTTACCCCCCAGGCAGCCCTGGGCTCCGGCACTTGCCCGGGTAAGCCAGGTGCTGACTCTGGCCCTGCCTGTAGCTGTTTTTGGGTTCCAGATGTCCCTACTAAACAGCTTTCAAGGGTTACACCCTATGCAAGTCCTGTACAAACAGGTATGTTTACACCATTATATTACAAGGTAGGTATCAGAGCCAGGACAAGGCATTCTGGTGCCCTTGGCAGACAAAAGAAATTAATGCTACACCCCACATTGCCAAGCTGTAAACTCAATTGTGGAACCACGGAGGTGAGGTGAGAAATAAATAAATTTCGCCACCCCTATTAAAAATCATAAAAAAGGAATCTAAATCGTCAAACCGCCATTGTTATATTATAAAGGAATTCACATTCACATTTTGTAAAAAAATAAATAAAAATACTAGCAATAAACTTACAACACAAGTAAATATATTCCTGCAATCAATATACCACACACATACTTATATGCCTGCACACATCAATAAAACTCTGCAGTCATTATACGCTGTACAGGAATATATATTCCTGCTGTCACTATACCGTGCACATAAATATGAATCTGACGTCACTCTACCGTGAAAATTGGTTCAATGTAGGGTAAAATCTGTAAAATACAATTGGATGAACAAAGCATACACTGAACATCACCACAAAATATGCTCATGTGCGTTACAATTACATATCCTGCAATGGATGTCCGTTCATCGTATTGATATATGATTAGAGATGAGCGAACATACTCGTACTCGAAACTGCTCGTTGCTCGGACGAATACTTCGCCCGCTCGAGAAAATGGCAGCTCCCGCCGTTTTGCTTTTTGGCGGCCAGAAACAGAGCCAATCACATCCAGGAGACTCTGCACTCCACCCAGCATGACGTGGTACCCTTACACGTCGATAGCAGTGGTTGGCTGGCCAGATCAGGTGACCCTGGGATAGACTAGCCGCTGCCCGCGCTGCTCGGATCATTCTGTGTCTGGATGCCGCTAGGGAGAGAGCTGCTGCTGGTCAGGGTTAGCGTTAGTGTGCAGGTAGATTACTGTTAGGCAGGAGTGATTCTCCAAGAACCCAACAGCCCTTCTTAGGGCTACAATAACGTTATACTTTTTTTTTTTTTGTTTGCTTGTGGCTGGGCTTGCTGGCACTAGTAGTGCAGCTAGTACCATATTGTGAGGAATTTGCAGGGGGACTTGCTACCGTTGTGTTTAGCTCTTAGTGACACACATATCCACCTCAAACACCAAAGTGGGAAAATTTATTAGGGGTTTTATTTCAATTAGGCACAGTCTGCCATTTCCTTTTTATTTTACGTTTATTTTTTCATAACTCAGCGTCATCTCATCAGTGTGCTTTCATACTTGGCTAGAAAATAGCCAAAGGAGAATCCAAACGGCTTACTTACGCCTACAATAGCGTTATATATATTTTATTTCTGGTTGATCTGCTGGTGGCTGTCCTTGCTGCAGTGCATATACTAGCCAATTGTGAGGAATTTGGAGTGAGACTTGCGACCGCTGTGTTTAGCGCTTAGTGACGCACATATCCATCGCAAAGACCAAAGTGGGATAATTTATTAGGGGTTGGATTTCAATTAGGCACAGTCTGCCATTTCCTTTTTATTTTACGTTTATTTTTTCATAACTCAGCGTCATCTCATCAGTGTGCTTTCATACTTGGCTAGAAAATAGCCAAAGGAGAATCCAAACGGCTTACTTACGCCTACAATAGCGTTATATATATTTTATTTCTGGTTGATCTGCTGGTGGCTGTCCTTGCTGCAGTGCATATACTAGCCAATTGTGAGGAATTTGGAGTGAGACTTGCGACCGCTGTGTTTAGCGCTTAGTGACGCACATATCCATCGCAAAGACCGAAGTGGGAAAATTTATTAGGGGTTGGATTTCAATTAGGCACAGTCTGCCATTTCCTTTTTATTTTACGTTTATTTTTTCATAACTCAGCGTCATCTCATCAGTGTGCTTTCATACTTGGCTAGAAAATAGCCAAAGGAGAATCCAAACGGCTTACTTACGCCTACAATAGCGTTATATATATTTTATTTCTGGTTGATCTGCTGGTGGCTGTCCTTGCTGCAGTGCATATACTAGCCAATTGTGAGGAATTTGGAGTGAGACTTGCGACCGCTGTGTTTAGCGCTTAGTGACGCACATATCCATCGCAAAGACCGAAGTGGGATAATTTATTAGGGGTTGGATTTCAATTAGGCACAGTCTGCCATTTCCTTTTTATTTTACGTTTATTTTTTCATAACTCAGCGTCATCTCATCTGGCATAGCAGTGTGCTTTCATAGTTGGCTAGAAAATAGCCATAGCAATAGGATAGCATCGTTTGGTTTTAAAAACTAAAAAACACAAAAACAAAAAAAAAAAACACACAAAAAAAAAGTAAAAAAAAAAATTAAAGTTATAACTTTCATTTTCAAAATGTTTAACCCGAGGGCTAGGGGTAGAGGACGAGGGCGGGGACGTGGGCGTCCAACTACTGCAGGGGTCAGAGGCCGTGGTCCTGGGCGGGGTGAGACACCACCTGCTGATGAGGGAGCAGGGGAACGCCGCAGAGCTACACTCCCTAGGTTCATGTCTGAAGTTACTGGGACTCGTGGTAGAGCACTGTTGAGGCCAGAACAGTGCGAACAGGTGATGTCGTGGATTGCCGACAATGCTTCGAGCAATTTGTCCACCAGTCAGTCTTCCACGCAGTCCACCCATGTCACCGAAATCGGCACTCCTCCAGCTCCTGCACCTCAGCCTCCTCCCCCCCAGTCTGCCCCCTCCCAGGAAAATTTGGCATTTGAACCGGCATACTCTGAGGAACTGTTTTCTGGACCCTTCCCACAGTCACAAACCACTTGTCCGGTTGCTGCTGAGCAATTTTCCGATGCCCAGGTTTTCCACCAGTCGCAGTCTGTGGGTGATGATGACCTTCTTGACGTAGTGGCAGAAGTGTGTAAAGAGGTGTCCGACGATGAGGAGACACGGTTGTCAGACAGTGGTGAAGTTGTTGTCAGGGCAGGAAGTCCGAGGGGGGAGCAGACTGAGGGATCGGAGGATGATGAGGTGACAGACCCAAGCTGGGTTGAGAGGCCGGGTGAACACAGTGCTTCTGAGACGGAGGAGAGTCCTATAGCAGAACAGGTTGGAAGAGGCAGTGGTGGGGCCAGACGGAGAGGCAGGGCAAAAGCAGGTGCATCAGCGCCAAATGTGTCATGTAGTGAAGCTACCGTGGCGAGGGCTAGATTTTCAGAAGTCTGGAGGTTCTTTAAGGAAACACCGGATGACCGACGGACTGTGGTGTGCAACCTTTGCCAAACCAGGATCAGCAGGGGTTCCACCACTACTAGCTTAACTACCACCAGTATGCGCAGGCATATGAATGCTAAACACCCGAATCAGTGGCACCAAGCCCGTTCACCTCCGGCCGTGCACACCACTGCTCCTTCCCCTGTGTCAGCTGATAGTCAGCCCCCTGCCCAGGACCCTGGCACAAAAACCCCATCGTTGCCTCCACGATCCTCCACAGCATCCACCAGCGTTCAGCTCTACATACCCCAGACGCTGGAGCGGAAAAGAAAATATAGTGCAACCCACCCGCACGCCCAAGCCCTTAATGTCCACATCTCCAGATTGCTTAGCCTGGAGATGCTGCCCTATAGGCTAGTAGAGACCGAGGCCTTTCGCAACCTCATGGCGGCGGCGGCCCCTCGGTATTCGGTCCCCAGCCGCCACTACTTTTCCCGATGTGCCGTCCCAGCCCTGCACCAGCACGTGTCAGACAACATCATCCGTGCCCTGACCAACGCCGTTTCTGACAAGGTCCACCTGACCACGGACACGTGGACGAGTGCTGCCGGGCAGGGCCACTATATATCGCTGACGGCACATTGGGTTAACTTGGTGGAGGCTGGGACCGAGTCTGACCCTGGGGCTGGTCATATACTGCCGACGCCGAGGATTGCGGGGCCTACCTCGGTCCAGGTCTCAAAGGCCTACTATGCCTCCTCCTCCTCCCACCCCTCCTCCACCTCCTCCTCCGAACTACCATCCGTGGGCATGGCGCCATCAGTCGCTAGCTCTAGGCACAGCAGCAGTGCCGTCGCTAAGCGACAGCAGGCGGTGCTCAAACTGCTGAGCCTAGGCGATAAAAGGCACACCGCCCAAGAACTATTACAGGGCATCACGGCGCAGACTGATCTGTGGCTGGCACCGCTGAACCTGAAGCCAGGCATGGTTGTGTGTGACAACGGCCGTAACCTGGTGGCGGCTCTGCAACTCGGCAGACTGACACATGTGCCATGCCTGGCCCATGTGTTAAATCTCATAGTTCAGCGTTTCCTCAAGACATACCCCAATCTGTCAGATTTGCTCACGAAGGTGCGCCGCATCTGTGCGCATTTCAGGAAGTCCAGCACAGATGCTGCCACTCTCAGGGCAGCGCAGCGCCGCCTCCAACTGCCCGCTCACCGACTGTTGTGCGACGTGCCCATGAGGTGGAATTCAACATTAACCATGTTATCCAGAGTTTACCAGCAGCGCAGAGCGATTGTAGACTGCCAGATGTCAACTTCCACCAGAACTGGTAGTCAGGTCAGTCAGCTTCCTCAAGTCTACAATGAGGAGTGGACGTGGATGTCTGATATCTGTCAGGTGCTGAGTAACTTTGAGGAGTCAACACAGATGGTCAGTGGTGATGCCGCCATCATCAGCCTCACCATCCCGCTGCTTGGCCTGTTGAAAAACTCTCTGGTCAGCATGAAGTCGGAAGCTTTGCGCTCGTCACAAGAGACGGGGGAAGAAGATTCCCTTGTTGATAGCCAAAGCACCCTTAGGTCTGTTTCTCAGCACATATCGGAGGAGGTGGAGGAGGATGAGGAGGAAGAGGAGGAGAATGTTGGCGAGACAGAAGAGGGGACCATTGTTCAGTCCTTCACTGTTCAGCGTGTATGGGCAGAAGAAGAGGAGTTGGAGGAGGAGGAAATGGACAGTCAGGCCAGTGAGGGGAGTGAATTCTTGCGCGTTGGGACTCTGGCGCATATGGCAGATTTCATTCTAGGCTGCCTATCCCGTGACCCTCGCGTTCAAAGAATTTATTCCAGCACCGATTACTGGGTATTCACTCTCCTGGACCCACGGTACAAGCAAAATCTTTCCACTCTCATCCCTGGAGAGGAAAGGAGTGTGAGAATGCATGAATACCAGCAGGCCCTGGTGCACAAGCTGAAACAGTATTTCCCTTCTGACAGCGCTAGCGGCAGAGTGCGCAGTTCTGCGGGACAAGTAGCGAGGGAGAGTAGGCGAGCAGGCAGCTTGTCCAGCACTGGCAAGGGTACGCTTTACAAGGCTTTTGCCAGCTTTATGTCACCCCAGCAAGACACTGTCACCTGTCCCCAGTCTCGGCAGAGTAGGGCTGATCTTTACAGAAAGATGGTGAGGGAGTACGTAGCTGACCATACCATCGTCCTAAATGATCACACAGCTCCCTACAACTACTGGGTTTCAAAGCTGGACATGTGGCACGAACTGGCGCTGTACGCCTTGGAGGTTCTTGCCTGCCCTGCCGCTAGCGTCTTGTCCGAGCAGGTTTTCAGTGCAGCTGGTGGCATCATCACCGATAAGCGTACACGCCTGTCGACTGACAGCGCTGACAGGCTGACGCTTATTAAGATGAATAAAGCCTGGATTTCTCATAATTTCCAATCTCCACCAGGTGAAGGAAGCTCAACCTGAATAATTGATCCACTCCTCCTCCTCCTCATTTTCCTCCTTCTCCTCCTCTTTGTACACTAAAGCAGAGGAAACTGGCTATTTTTTGACAGGGCCCACTGGCTCTAGCTATAGTACTTTATGCATTAAATTTTTCTGGAGGGCCACCTACCCGGTCCTCTGTTTTAAACAATTTTTGGGAGTGCCACATACAGGCACTCAATCTATTAAATTTTTCTGGAGGGCCACCTACCTGCTCCTCTGGTTTGAAAACTTTTTTGGACTGCCACATACAGGCACTCAATCTATTCAATTTTTCTGGAGGGCCACCTACCTGCTCCTCTGGTTTGAAAACTTTTTTGGACTGCCACATACAGGCACTCAATCTATTTCATTTTTCTGGAGGGCCACCTACCTGCTCCTCTGGTTTGAAAACTTTTTTGGACTGCCACATACAGGCACTCAATCTATTCCATTTTTCTGGAGGGCCACCTACCTGCTCCTCTGGTTTGAAAACTTTTTTGGACTGCCACATACAGGCACTCAATCTATTCCATTTTTCTGGAGGGCCACCTACCTGCTCCTCTGGTTTGAAAACTATTTTGGACTGCCACATACAGGCACTCAATCTATTTCATTTTTCTGGAGGGCCACCTACCTGCTCCTCTGGTTTGAAAACTTTTTTGGACTGCCACATACAGGCACTATCCAAATTAAATTGTCTCCATAGCAGCCTCCATACGTTGTCTCCATTGCTACCTCCAAAAGTCGTCCATATAGCTGCCTCCATACATCGTCCCCTTATCAAACGAGGTGTGTCAGGCACAAATTTGGGTTTTCATGGATTCCACATCAAAGTTGTTAACTTTGTCGCCACCCTGCTGTGTAATCCACAAAATATACTGGCAAACTTTTATCATGTAGCGATATTATTTGAGCGCTTCTTGCTCACCTCCTTTGGTTCCTCTCTGCCACCCATTGGTTTGAAGCCTGAGTCCATTTAGGGTATGTCGCCATGACACTCTCTAGCCTGCTGCCGCTGCCTCTGCATGCCGTCCCCTATAGTGTCAGGGTCAATTATTGGATGTTTTAGATGCTATCTAGCTTCATTCTATCACTCTGTCATGGCCATGCTGTTGCCCATAGTTTTGGCATAATGGTGCGTTTAAGCAGCCTCAGAGGCATCCATGCATGCTGCCCCTGCTGTTTCCTGTCCATTTCCGTGGTGTTTCCATCCTTTTCTGAGGTTCCCAGGTGTTTGGCCAAGCTTCCCTGTGCAGAGCCTTGGTCCCCTTGAAAAATGCTCGAGTCTCCCATTGACTTCAATGGGGCTCGTTATTCGAGACGAGCACTCGAGCATCGGGAAAAGTTCGTCTCGAATAACGAGTACCCGAGCATTTTAGTGCTCGCTCATCTCTATATATGATCAATGCTTTCCCAATATGCAGCAAAGCCAACACCGTAATCTTTACAGTGACAAATGAGTCAGGGACAAACTACCGAGCTTCCATTTTTCTTGGGAGGATCCACAAAAATTGATGACACGTCGACCACAAAAGTAGACCACAGACCCATTGTTTGGGTTTGAGAACCGCAAACATTCATGTGCATGTAGCCTTGGTGTACCGAGACCCATGACAAACACAAGACCAAGATTTTGTAAAATGATCATGGCTTCATGGCACTGCCCTTGGCACAGATTAGTCATCCATTGTACCCCACTCTTTGGACCAAAAAGATGACACAATCCTTACATTGTGTACGGTGTCCATACATTGCCTGGTAATACATATGCATAGTACTCTCAGAAATAAGATTGTATCAAGCACTTTGTGTCCACAAAGTTCCATTTAATAATTCATCATACGGAGAAACAGATTTTCCTCAGGATATAGATTAACCTTTTAACACCATAACCTTTACCTTATCTTCTGTTTCTGCTTTTTAACATCCCTCCTTCCAAACTATAACTTTTTTATTTTTCTTTTATTGCAGAGCTCTATGGAGACTCATTATCCATGGTACAAATTGTTCTTCATTGTGGCAAAAATGCAAAATTCTTAATGCAGGGAAATTGACAAAAAATACAATTGTGGCAATTTCTACAGGCTTTGGGGGGTTTTTGTCACTGCCGAGGCGCAGAAGCCCTGAAATAATCGCAGTTGCTAGAATTATTGTGAAAATTCGCCTGCTGCATTAATTTCTATGCCAGCCCTTGGCCCTGGCTGTGCAGGATCCCGTCGTATATGTGTGGCTGCGACGGATGCACAACGGGGCACACGACTGCCGGCGTATGATAAATAACCCCCTTTGTTCCTATGGCTTTTATTGTGCACTCCCAATGACCCATCATTTTTTTTTCCATTAGCACGATCACAAAGATATATAGTTTATGTAAATTTTATTTTCTTGTTATTTTTTGTTTTGTTTTCTTTTGAAGAGTAAAACCATTCAACATTTTTGTCCGATTTGTATACTTTAGTGTATGGAGCTGTGTAAGGTGTCATTTTTGTAGGGCCAGCTGAATTATTTATTGATATTAGTTTGGCACCTGTTGGATATTTTGATCACTTTATTATATTCATATGGGTGGTAAAATGGTGAACTACATTAGACTCTTGCCTGTTTTTTTCAGGTTTAGGGTGCATTCATACACCTGTCTGTGGGGATGTATATTTGCAGGCGCATATACGTCCCCATAGACGGCAATGGCGGCCCGGCGGCGGTATGGTGCCACAGTATGCGCTTCCCCGTGTGTGCGGCCGTGCACCGTTTCTATGGAGGGTGGAGGGGTCACGCAAGGGTGAATGCACCCTTACTTTTAATTTAATCAGGCATTTTAGAGAGTGGGGATAAGCTTGTTTACAATTATTTGTTTTTTTTAATTTATGCGCAAAGGGAGTAATTTGAAATGCCATTTAAAAAATGTATAGAATTTTTATTTACTATTCTTTAGGCATACAGGAACTTAGGCCCCCAGCAGAGTTTCTCTGCTGCTTCCCTAGGCCCCATGCACATGATCGCGATTGCAACCATGATCTGGCCGTAGTAGAGGCCTATGGCACCGGGTTATAAGCTGCAAAGGATAGGACATGAGGTTCCTACGGAGAGGTGAGGAGAAGCCCCCCCCTCTTCTGCACCCGGCTGTGTTCTATGCCCTGGTCTTGTGCATGAGACCTTTCTAGGATCCTTCTGTCCTCTCATACAGGAGATTCAGCATCAAGCTCCAGTAAGTTCTGCATCTTAGCCACGCCCCCTCTCATCTCACAGGAGAAAGCTCAGTGTGATACAGCTCAATCATCCATGTCTTTGGTTACATAAAGAGGCCTCCAGAAGTTTTTTTCTTTAGTATTAAGGTATTTCCCCACAAACAAAACTCACTGAAGCATCTACATTTGCTTTACCATTCGGTACTGAAAGAGCTGAATAGGCTTTGTGCTAGTGTGCATGAGCCCCAATTAAAGTTTTGTGAGTTCTGGATATAGGTAGCAATAGATTTTACCTATACATTAAAGTTAAAATCTACCCTGGCCAGCTAAGGTGTGTGCATGTTCTCTACAGGTTTGCCTTGTCAGGGTGCTATTAATATTTATATGGCTGTTTCTCTCTGGGCACAGAACCATTTTACAGATAACAGGAAGGATATTTGAGACAGCAGCAACATCAGGCTCCTCTAATATCTCCTCCATTGCCGCTATGTGAGGTGTTTACTTGTTCCCGTCTCACTACATGCTCTGTGTTTTAACAGCTGCCTCTCCGCAGGCTCTAGGTTCTCAGCCAAAATGCTGACAGGAGTCTGACTGTCCTGTGTGAAGCAGCAAGCCCATCTTACTGAGAGAAAATGAGCTCCTACATCTCCAGGGCAGAAATGGCGCGGAGGTATAAAATCGGACCTGGAGCTGCATTCGTGATAGGAAATTAAACAGTGCGTATGTTACTGGTGAGTGTAGTGAGGCCTAACACATATGTCTGTGTGCTGGGCTACCAGGCAGACCAGTTATGGTTCATCTTATTTTATGTATTTTCTAAAAGGAAATAAACCACTGACAAAAAACAAAAAAAGGCTACAAATACTCACCTCCACTCCTCTTTATGTTGATCCTGGTGCTGTCCTCCACTAGTCTTGACATGCTGGGATCGCCTAGAAAACAAACTTATAATTAGCAGCATGGAGCATTGGGATAAGATGTCCAGTGCTCCAGGATGCTAATTATGCAGGCCCTTCCCCTTACATGACATTGCCTCGCGGGGAGGTGCGGAGGCATGCATAATTAGCAGCCCAGAGCACTTGACAATTAGTCTTTGCTGCTAATTATTTTTTCTAGCTGATCCCAGCCTGTCAAGACTAGTGACGGACAGTTCTGGGATCCAAATGATAGGGTAAGGGGTATTTGTAGCCTTTTTTTTCAATGGTTGATTTCTTTTAAAGGTATTGTACCATCAAATCAAGCATGGTAAACCAGGGACATTTACCCATAGATCCTGAAGTGCCATTACCAGAGCCCCTCCATGTTGTAGCTTACTCTGTGGCATAGGAAGGTCAGTGGCATCAATCGCATATTGTGGGTGGGGAGTGGGTCAGCCATAATCTGTGCTGTCAGACATAATCTGGATTTGAGTGGGAGTCCGTAGCTTCAGCCATAGTCAGGTTGGGGGGATGGGTGTCAGCCATAGTCAGGTTGGGGACGGGCGTCAACAAAGTCAGCCATAGTATGTTCTGGGGAGGTCAGAGGTGTCAACCATAATCTGGTCTTCGGGCGTGACCCGCTGCTCTCTGGGGTTACTTTAACAGGGTAAGTATATAATGGGTGTTACAGTTTTCTATAAGTGCTCGTTGTGTCACCTCTTTGCCCATAGTTGTGCTGACCATTAAACCCCCAACACAACTTTTATTGTACTAAAAGTACAGCAAAAACTGTAAAGCCTTTGCTCTGTCTATACTGAAAAAACACCACACTAAATCCATCATTGTAAAATCATAATATACAGTATTTTATACAAAGTGAGATTGAGTTCAGTTATTCAACTCAGCCTGAAATCCCAGCGCTGGCACAGAGCATACAGCTTCTCCACGCTGGATGCTGGGGCAGGATGACATTCCATCTCTTCACTTTTCCAAATAACCGTGATCAATGCTGTCACTAGGTAATCTTAAATTCTCCTTATTTTCGTATTAGAACGTGACGCTTTGCTGCATTTCTGGATGATGAGCTGTGTTCTTTGGATGTTGACTGGGATTTAGTTGCTTTCAATTTTGTTGCAGTTTAATCATAAGATTTTCATATCCAGAGCAAATCAACCCTAGCTAAATCTAATTTTCACCCAATTAGAAAAATGTTTATTCCACTAGATGACTTTTGTAGGATTCTCGATTCCAGAAAAGCAAACAGTCATTAAAGGAACACTCCAGGCTAAACTGATACAGTGGAGCGGATTTACTTCTATCCAGTCGATCCAATTTTTTTTTGACACTGACTGATACCAGGCAGTACATTTTATTTTCTCTATGTAATTTTTATACTAAGTACATACAAACAGTTAGTTAGCTTACCATTTTTTTCGGACTATAAGGCGCACCGGATTATAAGGCGCACCATCAATAAATGCCTGCTAAAATGATGTCTAGGTTTGTATATAAGGCGCACCGTATTATATGGCGCACCTGATTATAAGGATGAATGACTAGCAGGTGGCAGACCTGTGCACAGTTCAAGGCAGCTGTTGTCTGTAAGTGCGGTTCATATATAAGGCACACTGGACTATAAGGCGCACCTTTGATTTCTGAGAAAATCAAAGGATTTTTTTGTTCACCTTATAGTCCGAAAAATATGGTACTTCACTACAAAAATGAGCATCAGAATTTTTTATACGCAACACTTTTGCATCTTAAAGGGAACCTGTCAGGTGCTTTTTCATCCGGCTCTGTGTAGCCTCAAGCATTGACCTATGGTGCTCTTCACTAAGCTTTATGCTATATAAATATATACAATTTTAAAACCTTGGAGCCACATATTCAATTTTACCTAAAAGGAACACCCCTGTGTAAGCTAATTCATTGAATAATGCATGGTGCGGGACCTGAAGGGAGGAGCAGGACAGATCAGATACTCATTGGGGCACATTTACCAAGTGTCCGCAGACCACATTTCCGTCATGTTTCCCGACTATTTCCTTTTTGCACCGCATTTAACACGGGTTTTTGGCGCACGCGATCGGATTTTTGCGCCGACTTTCATGCAACACAAATCGGGGGGCGTAGCTGTCGGACAACCCGACTGATTCGCACACTAAGCGCGGGATTTAAAATTCAAATTATGTCGCAGGACATGCACTCACATACACCAGGAACAAGATGGTGAACTCTGGCAGACCTGAGTGGGGAAGCGACACATGCAGTATCCTCGTCAGACAACTCACCTCGGGGATCGCGTAGAGACCGGGTAAGTAAATGTGCCCCATTGTATTCTTGGTAGCTTGCCAGAACCTAGAGTCTTGCTCCTCCCTTCAGTCTCTGCACCAGGTATAATTGAATGAAACAGTTGTGACTGGAGTGTTCCTTGTAACTAGTCAAAGGGGAGGAACTGTATTTAATTATGCAATCATTGACTTGTGAGTGCTATGGGGGGCATTTACTATCACCTTTTAAACGGAAAACAGTTTTTTTCCCCTTGCTGTGCCTCTTGCGTCTTATTTGAAGAGGTGGTGCCACAGTATTGGTGCTGCCTATGAATCCGACACTTTTCTGGCGCTTCTATTTTTCCGACTTGTTGGCCCACAATTAGCTAAAAAGCTGGTCTAGGGAGTTGTATTTCACTTTCATGAAACTTACATCCCACTGAAAATTATAGCGTGCTTCCTGCGCCGCCTTTTGCCCAATTTAATAAATGCCCACCTATGTACCTCGCTATCTGACATCAGGCTGATGTCCTCCTGAGTTGCCAGCCAAATTATATGAAGTTTAAGGCTTATCCAGACAAGTTTTTACAGATCCATATTCTATCCATGATTTACTTGATGATGTACTGACCCATTATTTTCTATGGGTTATTCAGACATTTGTTTTATTTTCATGGACCATTTAACAATGAGATATAAAGCGCAGAATACCCTACTTTTTAAGGCATGTGGACCACACACTGCTATAGAAGTTAATAGATCCACCCTAAAAATGTACAGCACACGGGTCCACATGCTGCAAACATCATCACTTCTCAGATGATGATGATGGGGACCCAGTTTTTTTGCCATCTGATTTTTTTGCAAAAAATGGATGCCATATGAACGTGAAAAAAAAACTGATGCAGATACAATAACTGGAAATGCTATCCGTTTTGACGGATCGGTCGCAGGACTTGGTAAAATGATGGTCATGGGCAATGATCCATTAAAATGTATTGCAGGCGCATGCCATCTGTTCAAAAACACACAGTACATTTTTCCATGCCTCTGGCCTAAGATCTTAGTGTAGAACGACACCATAGAAGGTCATTACTACTTAGGGTCTAAAAGACACGATAAATGTAGTGTAGGAGTAGATGCTTGATAGATCTACCCTAAAATGTAATACCTAGTACTTGGGGAATGGCATTATGCAATTTCCCTCAAGGCTGCACAAGGTATAATATAGTACATTCTGCAGAATAGTATATTTCTTTCCAATTTTTTATTTAGCACCCATTTTGCCCATGCATATGTCCACATGGTGCCAGCATTGAGCTAGCCCCAAAATCTGCAGCTAACTCACGACTACCATAGACATGCATTGCATGCGGGCACGGTGAGCACACTTTTGAGCCAATGCTCTTCTTCCCTATGGAAAGGGGAGGGGTGAGCTGTACCCCTCCTTCTCTATCTGGCTTGCGGCTCATGTCACATATCCGCTGCTGTAGACATGTGCATGGGGCCTACAAAAGAAAATTCTACCAGACAATGCATGTAACTAAACCTTGGAAATACTCTGTACCTGCGGAGGCAAATCAGAGGAATCAGGGTGCTCATTGGTTGACAAGAGTTTGGAAATGTATGTTTTATATTTAAGAAAGAAACTTCTCCAAAATTATGTATTTTTCTTTATATACACCTTTGGTACTTTTTCTGTATGAATCTTTCACCACAGAGATAAATACCAGCGGGTATGGTATAAATCTGAATAATGGAGTGTTTGATATTTTTTCCTATCTCATCGTGTAGTCCGTTGTGTATACATTGTGGCATCAATCTCTTTTTCCATTTTTCTCCTTGCAAGAGCCTTGCTGTTGCTGCCATTAATCTTATACCTGGATACATCAGTAAATTGGATGTATTGGAGTATTGCTGGTATGTCTGAGACCTCGCCATGCCAAGCATTTGACCAGGTTTCCCTTCCTTGGAATGTTGTAGAGACCTCTAGTTATACATTGAGACCACCACTAAGAACCTTAATTTGACAGTACGTGTTGGGACCATATTATTCTTTTTTTAGTATTTTTATCTGCCCTTAGGTTACTGTTGTCTCTTGGACAAAACTTTATGTTCTTGTTCTCTGATGTGGTCACTCCAATCTGGTCTGCAATTTCTTGCTTTTTGAATCATCTAGTTCTTGGCTAAATGTATAAGAGCGCCTTAGACAGATCCTTAATTGTAGGTTTCTATGCTTAGATTCACTTCTGACTATCACTTACGGGTGGTGTTGTATTTCCCACTTTCACTTGTGCTCAAAACATAAATGAGGACCTGGAGCTATCTTCAAAATCAGCAGCTCGATCACAGCCCCCATTGAGGTCTATTATGCACGGTCTCATTGAGCTGAACACACTGTTTCTCACCGTGACCGAGCATGACCACAAATGATAGAGCAGGTCCTTTTCCTGCCCGATTTGCAGAACGGCTGCACCACTCCTATGGAGATGGGAGGAGTGATCGGGGCTCAAACACCCCTCAGTATGTCCACCTAGCCGTAATGGGCCGCAAGCAATCCCATTTGTGGCCCATTTGTGCACATGGTCATGAGCATGTAACCTAAAGCATTCTCCACAAAGGCTTCAAGTTGGTTAATATAGACTTAAATTACCTGAGAGGGTCCACTGAGCAAGTGACAGATCTAATGCACATGGCTAATTGCTGTACATGGTGCCTGCAGTGGTCCTTTGACAGCACCCAGTTTATATGAATTTCCTACAGGGACTTTTAGTGGAGCCATTTGGCACTTTACAAAAATGGACAGACCCCATGTTCAAAGTTGAGGCAATGCTTAGACTAGGTGTGTCTGGTGTACCACAAAGCATCTATAGCAGGGGTAGACAGAATGGTAAAGACCTTGTGATGGAGGCGGATTACTACTAAGTTGTAAAAACATTGACATTAGTAGTATCCGGGTTTTGCCCCAAGCTGGGACTTTTCTTGACATTCTGTCATCTTCACTTGCGTGTCAAACTTATTTGCACACACATGCACTTTCCATTTTCTTAATTGATAGCACATAGCTCCCACATCTCCCACTGTGTCTCTCTCACAGTCCTTCTCACTAGTGATGGGTCGTTCACGAACGTATGTTGGAAAATTATAATTGTAACATTACACAAACTATATCAATAATTCGCTGAAAGTAGAGTAAAGAGAATATGTCAACAGTATTTACCTACCCGAAGTAATTGCTATGTCAGGCAGAGCACCTCAAGGCTTCCACAGGAATACCGACACCCCCTGCTATACTTCCGTTGCCCAGCACCTTTTCTCATCCTTATTCTTCAGCTACATCACTCATAGATGCAGCAAAATGTGGAGCTGGAGTCCTGAGGTTCTCTGGCAAAGCACTTCAACTTAATTTGCATATTTCTTGGATCACTTTCCTCTTCCCACTGAATACCCAGAGTACTTCTGACTCATTAGCATAATTTTAAAAGCTGATTTTAGAAGGAGGCCATGGATAACAAATATAAGAAAATTACCACATTAACGCTGCTTTGTATCTATGTAGTACTATCTAGTACCTTTAAACACATGGAACTTTTAAACAATTTTTGCAAAAAATCACCAACATGAGAAGTGGCACTGCCTGTGATTTTGGTGTTGTCTCAAAGCTGGGGAGTGTAGACCATGGTGCTAGGACACCCTGTGAGCTCCTGTCCATTGCAATACGGAAAAGGGGGAGAATGATAAATATAGAAAGAAACGCTTTGCTTATCTGATTAGATATTCTACCAAGTTTCATGTATTCACTTTACTATTGATTTATGCATAGTTTGTTGAGAAGTTACTGACCTTATAATCTGTGTCACTTGGGTTATGGAACCTGAGTCATATGAAAAAGTTGTGTCACATACATGGTTAAGTGCAAATAAGCCCAGTTCTTATGTAACACTTTCCTTGTCTATTTCATTGTCTCCTGGCTGCTGTAACATTGGCGCTTAGGAGTCTAAGCCGTCACATGTGGCCAGCTGCGTGACACAGCCGGGTCCTAAATCACTTCATGATCCAGTAATCTGTTTCCAAACCCAAGTCCCTCTGAAGATTTCATAAATCGTGATGGATTGTGACTCAGTCACCTTTGCTTCTTGTTTACCTAGAGTAGCCAAATCTCATAGGAAAATCCAGTAATAAATATGAAATACCTGTAGGCAGCGGACATAACATGACCGGTTTGATAGAGAGAAGATCTGGAGGGATACGGGAAGAAGATCTTTACTAGCACCTGTGAATCAAGCCCATTATAAAGACAGAAAATGAAGACAGTGAAGAATATAATTAAAGCAATTAAAGCTTAAAGTAAGTAAATATATAGATTAGAGAGAGGGAAGCTGGAGCGCAGCACCGTGAGTTTCCTTAATATTTATATGTAAGAGAGAGTAAGGTGCGATATACAGCGCCGCCGTAATTACGCTATCAGTGTGCTGTTAGTTTCTACTTTGCGACACCAGAACCTAAATATTTAGCAGGTGTGCATCTCATTTGCATATATTCATATACTAAACTATCGGCGCACCTGTTTCAAGTTGGGTAAACAGAGTCTTGTGAGCATATGATGTGCAAACCCTAAGCAGATAGCTCCAATTATCCCTATATGAGTTTGATATCCGTAGTATGTAAGCCAGTTCCTCTCATAGTGATACAGGAGCAAAATTGTCCGAAAAATGTAGTGGAGAACCAGTCACATTGAACATGTAGTGTGAACGGAGCAGGAGGATGTGAGCAGATACAAATGTAGTTTGTCAGAAGTGGAAAGCATAAGACTTGAATAAATTATTTGATTCCCTGCAGACTTAGGCTGCATTCACATGACCGTATGGGGGACGTATATACATCTTGCGGGTGTACATACGTTCCCCATAGATTGCAATGGCCACACAGAGCGATACGGTATGCACATGTGGCACCGTACCACTCCGGACACGGAAAAAAGATAGGACATGTCCTATCCTTCCCCATGTGCACACCGCCACACATATGTTCCTGTAAATTCAGCCTAAGGACGTAGGAGTCCAATAGAATAGGGATTTTTTAAAACAAAAACATTTGGAAGGTGAGAGATCAGAATGTTCATTGTATAATAAAACCAAGGGCCTCTCAAATGGAAAATCTCTTCAATTTTCCACTCCGCTCTAAAGGCACAAAATGGGCACAGATTTAAGTTCCATTGTTATCTACTATCCACAGAACAATCTGGTGAGTGGGGGTCCGACTGCTGGGACCCGCACCAGTGATGAGAATGGGATCCCGTAGTCTCGAATAGATGGAGGGACAGGCCATGGTACTACATTGACTACTAAGATGTGTATAAAATAGTCCAAAGTTCTTCTCTAGAGATAAAAGGAAAAAAACGCAAAGTGGCCACCCGGGTCATAAACCACCGTTTTAAGAATTTTCTATTGTGTCAGAACCTTTTCTATAAAAGAATCTAATAAAGGGAAGAGCGTTGGGCTACTTTATGCACAAACGCTTGCCATATCTCCGGCTCATTCACTGAGCTTTATCGATAAAATGCTATATGCATTTTGCCTAATTTCCTTTCCCTTATATACAGTTACTTGATAGGGATGTTAATTTTATATTGACAGAAGTACTTACCTATTGCCTTCTAGAGTTTGGAGATAAGGCGTATATGAAAATTACATCCTATGTATTTTTTATGCCCCAGGAACTCAGTGGTTACATTTGGAAGTTACTACGTTAAAAATAGAATGGCAAAAATCTATGTGGATGCCAATCAATCCCGCTGTGAAATCTCCTGACTGCCTGGCTTTGCAGGCATTTTCTATGCAATTTTTTACTATAAAAGAGAACCTGTCCAGTCGATTTGGGACCCTAAACCAGCTGCAGGTCCTAATTAGAGATGAGCGAGCACTAAAATGCTCGGGTGCTCGTTATTCGAGACGAACTTTTCCTGATGCTCGAGTGCTCGTCTCGAATAACGAGCCCCATTGAAGTCAATGGGAGACCCGAGCATTTTTCAAAGGGACCATGGTTAGGGAATAAAATGTGTTATTTAATTGAAAAAGAATGTCTTCTGATAAGTTATCAGATGTATGCAAACATCTAAAATCTATTCTTCACTGTTCCGCGCATATATTATCTCCCGACAAGTTAGCAGATGTGAAGAACAGTGAAGAATAGAATAAAAACAGTGAACATAGTGAACACAGGATCATTTAAGTGAAAAACGCAGTGAAAAACACAGTGAAGAATAGATTGCAGATGTTCGGAGATGCGCTGTTCCGGGATCCGCTCCTCTTCTTCCACTGAAGTCTCCCCGATCTCTCTGCCCTTCCCGATGTCTCTGTGCCGCTGCCCCAATGTCTCCGTGCCTGCTGCTGCCCCGGTGTCTCCGTGCCTGCCGCTGCCCTGGTGTGTCCGTGCCTGCCGCTGCCCACGATGTCTCCGTGCCTGCCGCTGCCCACGATGTCTCCGTGCCTGCCGCTGCCCACGATGTCTCCGTGCCTGCCGCTGCCCACGATGTCTCCGTGCCTGCCGCAGCCCGCTGTCTCCGTGCCTGCCGCTGCCCCGGTGTCTCCGTGCCTGCCGCTGCCCCGGTGTCTCTGTGCCTGCCGCTGCCCCGGTGTCTCCGTGCCTGTCGCTGCCCCGGTGTCTCCGTGCCTGTCGCTGCCCCGCTGTCTCCGTGCCTGCCGCTGCCCCGCTGTCTCCGTGCCTGCCGCTGCCCCGCTGTCTCCGTGCCTGCCGCTGCCCCGCTGTCTCCGTGCCCGCCGCTGCCCCGATGTCTCCGTGCCCGCGGCTGCCCCGATGTCTCCGTGCCTGCCGCTGCCTGTGCTGCTCCCCGGTGTCTCTGTGCTGCTCCCTGGTGTCTCTGTGCTGCTCCCTGGTGTCTCTGTCCTGCTCACCGTGTTCTTCAATGTGTTCTTCACATACTATTTTGTTTGCACCGTTTCGCGCGTATCTTCCGACAAGTAAGCAGATGTGCCGAACATCTGTAATCTATTCTTCACTGTGTTTTTCACTGTGTTTTTACTTAAATGACCCTGTGTTCACTGTTTTTATTCTATTCTTCATTGTTCTTCACTGTGTTTTTTTAATTAAATGCTCGATCTCGAGCAGGGGAAATACTCGTCCGAGCAACGAGCCGTTTCGAGTACCTTAATACTCGAACGAGCATCAAGCTCGGACGAGTATACTCGCTCATCTCTAGTCCTAATGGATCCATGGTTTAGGATCCCAAATTTACCCATATGAGGGCTGTACTTGTCTATGATGGCCCATAGAAGACTTTACAGTGGGACAGCCAGTGCCCAAATTTGACTTCTCAGATGAAATGTTTACTTTTCTTAGACATTATCCTTAACTAACAATATTAGTTATCTGCATCTACAGAGCATCCCTCCTCGCATTCATGTTTTTGTCCTAGGAAGCCTGGTGGTCTAGGTTCCCACTAAGCTGTTCTGTGTTATACCACATTGTCATCAATGTGTGTATTTCAGAACAAACAAGTTAGGACCCCTCCCATTCCCGTGATCTGTGGGGGTCTCATCACAGAGTCCCTCACCGATCCGCAAGCTAGGCCCTATCTGGTGGATAGGGCCTAACTTGTTTGGTGGGAAAATCCGTTTAAGTGGGCTACAATACATTTCCTCCCCTTGTGGAAGAAGGACGTGGTTCTTGTGTTTTTTGTCCTACTGATTCTTTCCTATCTGCGTCTAAGTATTTTTTCACAAAAGCCATAAATTCTTCATTCATTGGCATAGTTTGATATAGCCATTATTTCTATAGGCAGCTTTTTGCTACTGATGGATTTGCTACAGATGGTTTTGCTGTATTTCTTTTAACACTAATCTTTAAAGAGAACCTGTAACCAAGAATGTCATTTTTAGATGGTGACAGCATCCAATGGTCTATGCCAGGGGTAGGGAACATATGGCTCGGGAGCCAGATGTGGCTCTTTTGTTGGCTGCATCTGGCTCTCAGACAGATCTTTAATAAATAGTGACGGCTGCTGTGTGTCTCTTAGACTGATCACTGGACACAGGATGCGATGTTACCGCTGCCTACGTCCTTTGTACAGCCTAGGCGCCATCGCCTAAGCCTTGGTCAAAGAGAAGAGCGTGGGAGCGATGTGGAGCTGGCTGCTGGGAGCGCTGTGACTACCTATCTACTGGAAGTATGTACTGTGGCTACCTATCTACTGGGAATATGTGCTGGGGCTACCTATCTACTGGGAGTAAGTGCTGGGTCTACCTATCTAATGGGAGTATGTGCTGTTGCTGCCTATATAATTGGGGCATGTGCTGTGGCTACCCATCTACTTGGGGGCATGTGCTGTGGCTACCTATATACTGGGGGACATGTGTTATGGATACCCATCTACTTGGGGGCATGTGCTGTGGCTACCTATCTACTGGGAGTATGTGCTGTGGCTCCCCATCTACTGGGGGTATGTGCTGGGGCTACCTGTATACCGGGAAGCATGTGCTGTGACCACCTATCTCCTGGGAAGCATGTGCTGTGGCTACCTATTTACTTGGTGGCATGTGCTGTGGCTTCCTATTTACTGGGAGTATGTGCTGTAGCTACCTATCTACTAGGAGGCATGTGGTGGGTGTCAGGATTTGGAGTAGGGAGCCCCCTGGACTACCGCAGACAATGATGTAAGCAGACACCTGGGACTGAAATCTAAGTGGCACCGAGTCTTCACCAGATCCCGCCAGTCTACAGTGTGGTACAACCAGGTCATTCCACAGGCGCGACTTGTCCACGGTGCTTCCAAGGTCAAGGTACAGGATCACTAGGCAGTCTAGTTGTCAGGAACAGGCAGAGTGTCAAGGCATTCGGCAATGATGTGTGGTTGGGGACAGAGCTGAGGCTGGCAGTGAAGGAGCAGAATCAGGAACAGGTCCAGGGTCACAATAGGAGGTCAACACTTTGGAAGGAAACATTGTGGAAAGCTTCCTCATAGGCATGAAGTACTAAGATCCGATGGGGAATGTGGGCAGCGCCAATCAGCGGCGCACTGGCCCTTTAAATCCACGAGTGCCGGCGCACACTGGCCAGCCGGGATGGGAGACAGAAAGTGGTGAGTTGAGTGAGCTCGAAAAGGGGCTCCGCTATGGAGAGGGGCATGTTTGTGCCCGCGATCCGAGACCAAGATCGCAGGGGCACCCGTGACATTGGGACTACCTATCTATTGGGGGAATGTGCATATGGTACGGCTCTTACGGAATAACATTTTAAAATATGTGGCATTCATGGCTCTCTCAGCCAAAAAGGTTCCTGACCCCTGGTCTTTGCTATGCTGATATTAAAAATGCCTTTGTCAGCAATCTGAATCATTTCAGTAGTTTATAATAGTTCAATTTACATAACCTAGCTCCCTGCCAGAAGCATGTGGTGAGTCCCAGGGGAAGAGGGCAGCTGCAGCCTGTGTGCTGTGTGTGCCTGTGTCTCATATATTCTTTGAGGGAGCTGAGTGTGGAGAAGAGGAGACTGACATAGACACGCATAGGCTGCAGCTGCCCCCCCCCCCCTCCACATGCTGCTGGCAGTAAGCCAGGTAATGTGAATTAAACTTCTATAAACTACTAAATTTTTCACAACTTTTTAATTAAAACTACTGTAATACTGATTTTTTTTCATGCATAGAAAAATTAGCTTTGAAAACATATATTATCCTGTAAAAAGAATGGACTTTAAAGTTCCTTTTTTAATGTTCAGATTTGACTAGAGATATTGAGATAAAATTTTTACTTCAATTTACTTCAAAGTCTTTTTGTGTTTCTTTTCTGTTTTATCTCACTTTTATAGGTCACAGGCTGTGAACCACTCCCATTTTTTTGTATAAAATGCGTAAAAGAGGAAAATCTTAGTATCCAAAATGCTAATGGGATAGTTTGGGTTTTAAGCACTTGGAGATGTTTCAGGCTTCTTACAGTATTGAATCATAAAAGCTTGAATTAAGACTCCCACAAAAAATCCCTGGCCCATACGCAAGGCACATGATATAAAGTGATATAATTACTGTTGGCTGCAATTGTGAGTTATACAATCCTGTCTGGTCCTCAGCTGCCATTACTGCATTGAACACATTTCTGGGGGGATTGGTAGTTTAAGTTTTACATATAATTTTATCAACATAGAGACACCTCTTAGGCCATTCCTTTTCTGTTTTGAATGCCTGATCCAGGTCCAGATTACAACATTAAGCCATAGGCCCTGTATGAAAGTTGTGACACCCCCCCCCCTTCACCCCTAACCAGTAAATTTTGTGTTTGACATTTACTGCCTACATACGTTACAAGAACCAAGTTTCTAGGTAGAGGATGTTCCTTCTGACATTTTTAGCTCTGCACTTTAAGAATCCTGAAAATGATCTCTTATAATTGTAAGTTGGCACATGTTGAAGCGTTCAGTGATGGAAATCAATTTCTTTCTTATCTTTTCATGTATCAAATATGGTACAATCCTTAAAAAAATATACACGGTCTAATCCTGTTATGTATGGATAGAACCTTTCCACCGGAGTCAGAGATGCTATATGTTGGTACCTTACTGAACAGATCATGGAAATAAAGGGGCGTCAGGATTACCCTTGCTGACATTTGTATACTTGAATAGTGTCAGGGTTCGGAGTCAATGGACCCCTTGGGACCGGAGTCTAAGTGGCCCCTGGTCTTCACCAGAGCCCTCCGCAATGCTGGATGGACTTGCTGTGGTAGGGTTCCATCAGGTCCTTCCACTGGTGTGACTAGCCCGCGGTGGCAGCCAAGGTTGCAGTACAGAAACACAGTCCAGGCTCGTGGTCAGAAACAGGCAGGCAGTCAGGTCATATGGCAGAGATGCAGAGGTCAGAGTTCAGATCAAGACAAGGAAGGAACGGGAACAGGCACAGGAAACATAAAGAAGCTTTCTCTTCTCACCATAAGCTCAAAGATCCAGCGGGGAGTGATGAGAGCCGCCTGATTAAATAGAAAACACGGAAGTGGCCAGCACCAATCAGCGGTGCACTGGGCATTTAAATCTCCAAGTGGCGACACGCAATGCGCCCTAGGGAGCAGAGACGCGCATGGCCTAGCCAGGACGTGAGCGGTAGCGTAGAGAGGTGAGTACGGGCCGAGGGACAGGGTAGCGCCGCCATGGAGAGGGGCACGGGTGTGCCTGCAAACCGAGGCATGACACCCATGACAAATAGGGCATATTAAGGAGCCACTAATTGATGAGCTTGGCTGTATGTAAAGATTCATGGTCTACCACTTTTGGAGGAAACTAGATATTTTAAAGTGGTTCAACATAGGTGCTCCTTACAGAATAAAACATTACTTATGGCTGCCTGTTCCCCCACTGCTGCATCCCATGTCCTATGGACTTCAAAGCACACCAAATACTGTGATTTTGTGATTCCCACTCAGATAAGCAATTGAGTATCTGCCATGGTGTCCAGCATTTCACCAAACTAAATAGCACAGCATTAGAGATGAGTAAATCGAGTTGTAGATTTGGTATGAATCTGCCGATTTTGTGGCACCTAATCGATCCACAAATTTCTGAATTGTCTCAGACAATCTGATGTTGCTCTAAATGTTTTGGAAATGTGTATGGATACAAATAAACAATAAACTATACAGACCGTAAAAACCAAAACGAATTAAAACATTAAGTCCTCATTAATTTTCTACAAATGTTTTCATTAGAGTTCCAGTTTCTATGAATAAATTCATACAAAAGTAATGTAAAAAATGCATTTTAGAGCACTAAAGGGGGTTATATAGCAAATTACTGAGCAAGTGGAGCATTATCGAATCGTATTGGCAAAAAGTTTGATGAAGCTTTAGCCAATCGAATGTTGACTGATTCGCGCATTTCTACCCAGCATGTTGCGCTGTTTTGTCTGGCATTTGGAACATGGATGTGAACTCAGACTAAGTTGTTTGTTTAGATAATATGTGTTATCTACCTCAGAAGCCATTCCCAATGGACAATATTCATGATTTATATGCCAACAAAAAGGGGGTATTAAAATCTCTCCGATGTCCTGTCTAAAAAGAACATTCTAATGTTAGAAAAGACTTAGCGGTGCTGCTGTCATGTATATTTAATGAAGGCTGTTCAATTTATTCTAAAATTACCTGAGGTGAAGGAAACGTTTACAGAATAATATAGCTAAAGTGGCATATGGGTAATGTATAGGAAATTCTCTGACAGCATGGTTGTTTCTATATAGTTCAGTTTGTGAATGATCCTATTCTTTAATGGAAACACATATTTGGTATTCGATACTTTGTGGGGAATTAACGTGCCCTCTACTTCAGTTTTCTGGTACAAAAATTCACAAACCCAGAATTGTAACTTGGAGATGTTTGGTCTCAATGCAAAATGGGTAACAGGTCCCCCCAACAATAATACATTATTTATAGCACGTCTGCTTATATGGGGAAGAGACATTTTTCTTATATTTTTGGGCTCCCAAGGTTTCTGGGCCCAGTTTCAATATCACCCTCTCTATATCACCTTAATTTATGCCTCCATTATAAATCAGTTTTGTATGATTACTGATTTACAGTTCCTAGCACTTTTATGAAATAATGAGTGGGACTGCACAGGAGAAGTATGGCCTCCGAAATATACCATAAATCACTCTAGAGACATGTGAGAGTTAAGTCTTGAAACTAATTGAGCACCTATCTGGAGAGTCTGGAGATTTCAGTCTACTTTGGATCCCTGGAATATGCGCAATGTGGAAAGTGAAGCTGAGGTTAGTGCCCCTCGATTCACTGGATAAGACTGAAAAAGATTACGTAAGGTTAAGCCCCGGCGTATACACTGAGTTTATCCGTAGACCTATACTCTAAGACAGACGCATCCTTTCTGCTTCCCTCTGCAGAGTATACGTTGTATACAGTGGGAAACAATGTATACACTCAGTCGAGGCGATTGGAGCCTATGGTGGACCGATGCAAAGCATTGCATCCATCCGCTGCCTCCACTGAGCGTACCCTGAGCGTTACATTACTCGGGGGAAACATCTTGAACATTGGTAGCAGCCAATCACTGGCTGCTGCCGTTGTCCACTCCTCTTCCTACTGAATGTGGAACAAGATGACATATTCCACTGTACATGGATAGAGTGGGTTACATCCTAGACCTGCGTTGTAAGGGAATGTCGGAAATCCTTCTCACAACAGAGGCAAATAAAATTATGTGCACTAGCTATAATATTGTTTCCCAAGTTTTCAAAATTTGTATTTGAAGCATGTACATCTAAAGAAAAATAAAGAATATAACTATACTTATATATAGAAAAGAAAACTAAGCGTTATGCTGAGTGTGAGGGCACTTTAATACATGTGTATTTGCAAGTTACTCTTAGGCTACATTCACACGAATGTATGCCTGTCAGGAATACATTCCCCGCAACGGAGATGAGGAGAGGTGACCCCCTCCCCTCTCCATTGCGATGCATGGTGCCGTAACATGGGGAAAGATAGGACATGCCCTATATTTTCCCTGTGTATGGAGTGGTACACGTGTACATGTGCGGCTCCGTATTTCTCCGTGCGCACATTGTGGCAGTACATACGTGCCCCCAACAGTTGTGTGAATGCAGCCTTCGTTGAATCTGTGGCTGCTACAAATCCTTAAATATACTACTTCATCATTCCCTTTAACATTTTGTGATGGATTGCCCCCGAGTAGGTTTTAGATTTCATGCTGCAGTGAAGGGGTTACAATATTAAACAATTTAAAAAAATAGGCTTAGGGAAGCCTTTATCTGCAGCTAAGCCCATAATATTGAAATGGCCACATATCATAGTGAAAAGCTGCAAACAAATCTAACATGAATCACATCAGATAATCGTCATATTTTTGGAATCTCTGACTCATGATTCATTTTTATTCTATGCTTATAAATATTAAACCTATAAAAGTGACAGGCGCCGAATATACATCTAATGCGTGACATTTATGGCGTTCAGGAAACTTTACACAAGGTTCTAACTCACTTAAGACTATTTACACAATAGTCCTATAACACGTATTGTAAAGGAGACTGCGGCTCTTGTTTGTTTTATGTTTATTATCTTAAATGTTAATCCTCAGTACATGGGGATGCATAAAACGTTATAAAATATGTAAACCGCATAATCTTAGTCTTCTACGCCTCTTTTTTCTGATTGTTAGATCTGTAAATACTACAAAGCATCCCCTGTCTTGTTCTAATAAACCAAAAGTGGAAAGTTTTATTTAAAGTAGTATTACAGAAAACATGGAGGGGGGGGGGGGGATGCAGCTGCAGTTACACACGTATTTGTGTGTCTACATGCTTCTATGCAACCCAAGGCTTAGCAACTAATTGACTTGGAACATTGAGGGTATGTTCCCGTGATGGATTTTGTGGCAGGAAAATTTTCATCAGGAAATCAGAAATTAAAGGACCTGCTGATAAAAGTAAACTTTACGTAATTAAAATTATTGCAAAGCAGCTTTTCTGTACATGTTTTCTGCTTCTTTCTCCTGTAGTGAGCAGTGTATCTGAAAACCTCCGGATTTGTAACCACTTCAGAAAGATGGGCAATAATTAACTCTTTCCATATTTAGAGCATATTTCCCTTCATAGTTCGGCTCTCTGAAGGAATGAGATTACACACTGTAAAGAGTTTAAGAAAATCTACCATCAAAATCTAGCATACACTTACCGTAGATCCAAGCAGGGTTACTGTGGTAATCTTCTTATATTTGTTATCCATGGCTTCCTTCCTTCTAAAATCAACTTTTAAAATTATTCTAATGAGCCAGATGTTACCATCCACGCTGCAGATTCACAGACTGTTACAGTGTGCAAGAGGCCCAAACTGTGTTCTGAAACTTCATCCACTGCAATGAGATTATAGCAGTCAGAGGTTGATAGTGTTGGCATAATTTTAAAAGTTGATTTTAGAAGAAGAGGCCATGGATAGCATATAGAAGATTAGCCTAATAACAGTGCCTGGATATATGAGTAAGTGTCCCTGATTTGTCATGATGGATATTGATGGTAGGAGGACACAGGAACTTCTTTAATAAACTATATTACAAAGTTTACTATTATCATCTACTCTTTTCATTTATGCAATTCTGTAACATGTTGAACTTGTATTCATCAGTCTGTGCACAAAATCCGCTTAACGATATCCCCACCCCAACATACTGCTATTGGATCTACTAAGAGGTTCTGGCCTCATAATACAAGGTGAGCCATTTATACTGATTAAATGGGAATGGTTGGTGATATCAACTTCCTGTTCGTGGCACATTAGTATATGGGAGGGGGGTAACTTTTCAAGATGGATGTTGACCATGGCGGCCATTTTGAAATTTCCAGTTTTGGATCCAACTTTTTTTTCCAATGAGAAGAGGGTCATGTAACACATCAAACTAATTGAGAATGTCACAAGAAAAACAATGGTGTGCTTCATTTAAAGTACCATAACTTTATTCTTTCATGAGTTATTTGCCAGTTTATGGCCACTTTTAAAATGTGTTCAAAGTTCTGTTGGATTGTCAATAAAACCCTTTTCTCCCACTCTTGACACATTGATAGCAACACCGCAGAAGAAATGCTAGCACAGGCTTCCAGTGTCTGTTTTCTCAGATGCTGCACATTTCATTTCTTCACAGCATAGAATATTGTCTTCAGATGACCCCAAAGGTTCGAGCATTCCTACATGAACAATGTCCTGGAAAGTTGGTGGTCCTGTGCCATCTAAATGGCCACCAAGATCTCCCAATATGACCCCCTTAGATTTTTATCTTTTGGGTTATGTTATTTTTTCAATAGGAAGTTCATATCACCAACCATTCCAATTTTATTTAGGTGTATCCATATAAATGGCCCACCCTGTAGATCTGAAAGTGAAGCCCGCCCGGTCAAACCTATACAGACCAGGTCTGGCCTGGCATAGATTTTAGCTATAAGCCACCAATGCCTCCAGAAAAATGGCCAAGTAGGGGATTTTTACATGGCTGTCTACAGGATATAAAAGCCAATATGTGAACACTACAACCAATCAGGGTACAAGAAGCCCTGGGATCACATGCTTGCTGCAGCACATGAGAGATAAGAGAGAGGTAATAATAATAATGGGGTAATTAATAATAATGGAAGTATTCTTTAATATGTTAGTGGCCAGCGTTTGGTGCATATTAAAAAAAAACTAACTTGAACAATTCCTTTAAGGCTAAAGAACACTAAAAGAGTTATACTTATTTATCTTGATGTTTAAAGAGTTAATCCGCTTTGTCAACATCTAATAGAAGTTGGGTGAAGTTCTGTCATACGAAATCCTCATTCAGAGTCCAATTAGGTTATTAGCTTTATGGAATAAATGAGTACAGCCGCAGCCGCTGCTTGTGGCCCTGGAGCACCTCCTGATGCCACTCGTGCTCTGGAATTATTAGCGGATGTTAGTTTATTTACTACAATTTGTTAAATGCACTTGTTAAGCAACAGATCTCTCGCCAGGTCATTTTATCAAGGTCAAAGCTGTACTAGAGCTGTACAAAGCTGTACTGTACAAGAGAAAAGCCTCTCATAAAAAATGTTAATTTCGGGAGCGATGGAAATATCAAGTACCATATCCTGCTTTTTGGGCATAAACATGACTGAAGGATCTTTTTGTCTGATGATGGTCATTGATGTTTCAATGCTAAAAGCTATAATTAACATTATTTATTGGCATGAAAACTATCAGTATTTGCATTATAACAATCCGGGAGCTTGCTTTGCTCTAGTGGACTTTAACATGAACAAGCAACGCCTTCCTCCTAAGCCAATAATTCATTTATTTGCTTTGTATGTCTATACATAAGCACAACATTACAACAACAATAATCCGTAGCTTCTATTTTGTTACCAGAATCAGCTGCCCCCAATATGCTGTAAGACAGGTGTGATATGAGAGCAAGAGAAAAGTCATTCCTTCTACATGATGAGTGTTATGTATACATAAACCAAATCTATAGGCAAGCTGCAGCTTGGTGTTGGGCTCAAAGCCTACCTGCAACAAACTTTGTAGATATCCGTAGACCGCTGTGTACACACACTCTTGACACAGTTTCTGGGCATTGTGTGAATCTCTGCTGTTTTACAGTGTTGTGTTGTTCTTGAAGCCATCTACTATCACATGTCTCCTGGCTGGAGCCGCTCGCTCCATCAATTTCTTATTTCTTATAACATTTCAATATTTACAAACAATACGATAATAAGTTTCTCTTCCAGCCCCCTCCCCATTTTAAGCAGTAATAGTACTCTATGGGGGAGATTTATCATACGCCAGTGCAGAATTGCGCCCGCGAACCCCTTGTCGTGCCGGATACATCAAGAGGCTTAGGCCTCCAAATGATGCAGAAAGAGCCCATCACTAGACTCCACAGGTCTTGTAAGTCAGTTTAAAGCCACCGGGAATTGAGATTATTCCCCCCTTATGTCATCTACACATGAGGTGGGCATGGAGCGGTGTGAAAGGGGCTAAATGATGATACGATCCAGCTCACCATCCTGCTGTTTGATTGCTTACACTCAAGCATGGAACCCGCTGCAAGGGCTAAACAGCACACAAACAAGTTCCAGGTCCAGCTCATTGGAAACTTTGAATCTTCCTTTATTGTCGCATATTAAAACATCCAGGTTGCAGTAAAATCCCAAACGTCAATGAGTTTCAAGCAGAAAACCTGCTCTTTTTCATGACTAAAGAAGAATAAGAGCAGGTTATCTGCTGGAAACGCATTGGCGTTTGGGATTTTACTACAACCGGGATGTTTAAATATGCACTAATAAAGAAAGATTCAAAGTTTCCCAAGAGCTGGACCTGAAACTTGTTTGTGTGAAAGGGGGTGTCTATCGGCTGAGTGGGCTAGCGTGGGAAGTTTCTGCACACTCGCTATATACCCTGCATGGTCACAGGTAGTAGCGTAATTCTATGCCAGGCAGGGCCTGTCGCAGAATTGTGTGCCAGTGCAGCTGCCTACCAGATACTGCGTAATATATATTGCTTATTATGATAAATGTCCCCCTATATGTAAACTTACATTCCCATAAAGGATTCTGGGTTGAGACCATCCTCCTGTGACTTACTGATCCTCGTCCCCTCTCCATTGAGCTTTCCTGTAATCTGACCCCTCAGTGAGCTTCAGTCTGTCTTGGCTTCTGCAGATATATTACAAAGTTTATAGCAGTCACTTGTACTATCAATTGTAGAAAAGTAAGTGATCAGCACTGGGGGTTCAAGTCTCAGGGTGAACATCTGCAAAGAGTTTGTATGTTCTCTCCGTGTTTGCGTGGGTTTCCTCTGGGTCCTCCGGTTTCCTCCCACACTCCAAAACATACTTGTAGGTTGATTAGATTGTGAGCCCCATTGGGGACAGGGACTGATTTGGCAAGCTCTGTGCAGCGCTGCGTAATCTGTGTGCGCTGTATAAATAAAGGAATTATTATTATTATTTAACAATGGACTAGACGGGGCTTTTACCAGAAATCTTGTCAGTTATGCTCAGTCCCGAACAGCAGCTTGTATACTAGTCTCTGCAGAAGAAGCAATTATTTTCCCAGAAGAAGGCTGTGGGCTGCAATAAAGAACTTTGTTCAGTTTTTTTGAAGTCTACGCAACGTTATGATTGCTAATCACCATCACGCTCACTAAAAATGACAGGATTATTATGTTGCATTGGATCAAAATTTGTCTGACCGGTTAAAACAAATAATTGGGTTCCTCCTCTACTGTTATTATATATTTTTTTTTTTAAACTTCTTTATTGTAAAACGCAATATAATCAAGTAAACAAAAACATCAGACTTTCAATCAAATCATGCTTACAATGTTATATGATATTACATACATTGCTTTGTCTGAGTTTCAATATAACAATAAAATCATAATAAACAACAAGTATACCATTGTCCAGTTGAGTTATCTTGTTCTGCGTTAACTGGGTGTTCTTTATATTCGAGTGAAAGTATTATGTTTGTGATTGGGTGCACCTTGATTCCGCTCCTTTCAAATAGTTTGAGTATGTTTGAATTTACATATGTTCCCAGCGCCTGTACCCTAGTCCCCTCCACCCCCTCCCTTCCCATACGGTTGGGATCCAACTCTTGGCTACCCTTTACAAATCTCTCATGGCCATCCTGAGTCTAGGCGGTGAGTAATTGGTTCTAGGCGTGTCGCACCAGTCCCCCCAGATGTGACTAAACTTGTCTGGTTTTTGTCTGTGCTTGTAAATTATTTTCTCATACGGAAGGATTTGGTTCACCTGTAGCTTCCACATACTTAGGGTAGGGGTATTGGGGGAGTACCACCTTAGTGCTATGCATTTCCGGGCCATAAACAATGTTTCTTGTAAGAATATTATTTGGTAATGAGTCCAATCTACATCAGGAATTAGGCCCAATAAGCATGTCTCAGGGGAATGTGTTAGTGGTACCGGTAGGATGGTTGATAGGAAATCTGTTACTTCCTTCCAAAATTTTTGGATTGGAGCACAGCTCCAGCTCATGTGCCAGAAGTCTGCATTGAGGTCTCCGCACCTGGGGCACGCCGTGGTAAGTACTCGACCCATATGTCTCAATCGCACAGGCGTCAGGTATGCTTGATGTGTGAAGTATAGTTGGATGAGTCTATTATTTATTGAAGGGGAGACTTTGAGGTGTGATGAGAGAATATCTGAAATTGATTCATCCTCTAGTGAGGGAATACGTGATTTCCATTTATTTATGGCGGTGATTGGAGATTTAAGAGTCTTTTCCCGGATTAGGTGGGTGTAGAGTGCTGAAACCAGCCCCCTGGGCCCCTGTGTCCTGAAGATACCAATTAAAGGGTAGGAGGATATGGGTGGGCGGGGTGTCGGGAACTGAGCGTCCAATGCGTGTCTGAGCTGCAGATACTTGTAGAAGAAGCTTCTGTCTAGCTCGTATTTAGTTTGTAATTCTTGATAGGAGCAGAGGATGTTTGTTGTGTAGATATCTCCTAATGTTGCTATGCCTTTCTGTTCCCAGTGTATCTGTCCCTCCAGAGTGTGTAGTTGGGAGAGTGTAGGGTTATGCCATAGTGGAGTCTCGGCAATTATATCTGAAAAGCCTGCTATTTGCTTGGCTGCCTCCCAGACCTGTCTAGCTATCTTATGCAGGAGTAGTAAAGACATGTTTAAGTCTCGGGGTGGTTCAAGAACCGGCCATAGGGATTTGAGATTCAAGTGGTGTTGCAGGTGGTGTTCTGGGTTAGGTAGGGTCTGCCCTCCCATCCAGCTGTTTAAGTATCTAAGCTGCCCCGCTAGGTAGTAATTGTAGAAATCGGGGAGTGCCATCCCAGCTTCATCTTTTGGTCGCTGTAGCGTTTGGAGACTAAGTTTGGCTCTAGAGGTGGCCCATATAAAAACCCCTGTCAGTGAGTGCAATTCTTTAAAGAACTTTTTGGGTAGTGGAACTGACGCATGTTGTATAATATATAGGCACTTTGGGAGAATTATAAGTTTGACCAAATTAATTCTTCCCGCTACTGAGAGTGGAAGTGTTTTCCAAACCCTGTATTTCTCCCTTATATAGGAGAGTAGTGGACCTGTGATGTGATTACGCGTGTCTTGATATGTTTTGGTAATCATTATACCTAAGTATTTAAATTCTGTCACTACTGCCAGTCCCTCCACTATTGCTGGGCCCTCCCAGTTCTGAGTGCCCAGTGGCATGAATACCGATTTTGTCCAATTCACCTGTAATCCTGAATAAGTGCCAAAGTTATTGATGAGTGTTATGGCGTGTGGTAGGGATGTGGTGAAGTTGGATACGAACAGGATCATGTCATCGGCGTACAGGCCCACTCTATCCTCCCTCTGTCCCAACACGATTCCTGTATATATGGGGTCCTGTCGGAGTTGGGCAGCCAACACCTCAATGGTAAGGGCAAACAATAGTGGGGACAGTGGGCACCCCTGACGTGTTCCTCGGTGGAGAGTGAAAGTTGGGGATAATTCTCCGTTGACCAGTAGTCTGCTGTTGGGGTTTGAATACAGTATACCTATCCATTTACAGAATCGGGGCCCGAAACCGAATTTCACTAGACAACGGCTGAGAAAGGGCCATTCCACCGAGTCGAATGCCTTTGCTGTGTCTAGGGACGCCAGTGCCCAGTCCCTTCCCCTTGTCTGTCCGATTTGGGCTATAACCTGGACTCTCCTGATATTGTCCGAGGTAGACTTCCCCGGCATGAATCCACATTGGTCAGGGTGGATTAAAGTTAGGATAACCTGGTTGAGTCGGGAAGCTAGTATCCTGGTAAGAACCTTATAGTCGGTGTTTAGTAACGCTATTGGCCTGTAGGATCCGCAGTCCAGCGGATCCTTACCAGGTTTTAGGATCAGGATAATTGTGGCTTCAGTCAGCGATCTCGGGAGTTCTCCCTCTGTAAAGGTAGTTTCATACATTTCCAGTAATTTGGGAAGGAGCAGGTCTTTGTATTTGTTGTATATTTCTTTGGGAAGTCCATCTGGGCCCGGTGATTTGTTGTTACTTAATTGGTCTATTGCGTCTTCCACCTCCTCTAGTGTTATTGGTCTTTCTAAAAGGTCAGCGTGTTCGAGAGTCAAAGTCGGTAGCGTTATCCTGTCCAGGTACTGCTCTATGTCCTCATCAGTCCGTGCCAGGGATGAGCTATATAAATGTTCATAAAATTCTGTGAACCTGGCTAGGATCTCTGAGTGTGTCTGTAACACTGTCCCGTTTGATGAGTGAATGCGTAGGATAGGGGGTGACATTGAGTGTTGTCTAGCTATATGGGCAAGTAGTTTGGCTGATTGGTTGCCCAGTTCAAAGGCGGTCTGTTTGTAAAAAAACATTTTATTGTCTGCCTTCTCTTTTATTGTGTGGAGATATAATCTACCTGTCTGTAGCCAGGCTTCCCTGTTAGTGTCGGATGGGTTCTCTATATATCGCTGCTCTAAGTTGCGGCATAGCTCTGCTAGTTCAGTTTCTTGGCGCCTCGACTCTTTTTTAACGTGAGAAATGGTTGACTGAATGCATGTGCGTATATACGCTTTCATGGCGTCCCATTGGATTCTGCGGTCCTGTTCTATTGCGTGGGCTTGAAAAAAAGCGGCCAATTGTTCAGGAGTTCTATCTTGGGAACTTATTAACCCTAACCAGAAGGGATGTATAGCTTGTCTGTACATAATGGATGTCGTTCTTGTGCCCAGTGTACAAGTTATTGGTGAGTGGTCCGAAGTTCCCCTGGGGAGATACTGTATATTTTGTATGTGTGGGATCAACGTAGTGGAGCCCACTATATAGTCGATGCGTGAGAGTGATTTATGGGTTGCGCTGTAGCAGGAGAATACTTTTGCCTGGGGGTTCCGGTACCTCCATAGGTCCGTCCAGCCTAATTCGGCTAACAGAGCAGACAGTGGCGTGGGCCTGGGGTCCGACAATGCGGCCTGAGTGTTCTGGAATCTATCTAGGTTTGGGTGTAACAGGGCATTAAAGTCTCCCATACATAAGTTCAGGGCATGCGGGTATGTTGTGGCGAATACTGCGGCTTGGCGCAGTACCGTCAGAGAAGCGGGTGGAGGGTTATATATCCCTAAGATGTTATATGCCACTCCATCAATGTGGGCATGAACAAAAGCAAATCTGCCCTCAGTGTCCACCAATTGGGCTTTATCCTCCCATCGTAGGGATCTATGTATTAAGATTGAAACCCCTCTAGAGGCTGAACCATGGTATGAATGCAGTCCCCACTGCACCCAAGGTTTGTGTAGAGTGTGCGATTTGGATGGGATCAAGTGCGTTTCCTGAAGGCATATTATGTGCGGATTTTGTCTAGTAATCTGTGAAAACACCATAATCCTCTTCCTAGGAGTGCCCAATCCTCTCACATTCCATGAAAAAAGGCGTATTTCAGACATAATGCGGGTGGGTGTTATGAGGGTGGGTCCTAGGCTTGTCAGCTAGTGCCCCCAACCTAGACTGTGTAAATAATAATCTCTCTTCCTCAGCATCCTTCAACTGGTTTTCAGGTTGGTATACATGACAAACTTTAAACATAAACTTAATGTAACTTACATTACAAACAACTATTCGGGTCGCCCCTCTGTCCTTCCGGCCTAACCATGGTCGTGAAGGTCGTGAGGCGTTCCCGACAGATTTGGCTAGGAAACTGGGATACTCTTGCCATTCCTGGTGGATCATAGGCAAAGAGTATATGCGGTTTTCCTTAGGACCCAGACACTTAGACATTTGTCCCCAGGCTATTGCAGATCATTGTATATCTTATCGAGTATAAACTCTCGCTAAAGGTTCTGAACTGTCAACATATATGAACACAGTTATAATTACAGTAGTTAGTAACCCGTTATGGACGAATAACATCCAAATTTACATAAATGCTATAATGATTATGCTTCCCTTTCTTAAACACTGTCCCCGTGCTCACGTGCTCCTCCTAGATGTTGGGTTGAGGATTGCTTGTCTCTGCTCAGCGTTGTCTCGGCGACGCGTTTCTGCGGAGGTCCAGCCACTCACTGGCCTCCGCTGGAGAGGTGAAGAAGATAGCTTTGTCGCCGTCTATGACTCTCAGACGAGCTGGATAGGCCATAGAGTAAGGAACATTTTTTTCTCGAAGCCTGCGTTTCACATCTGTGAAGGTTGCTCGTCGTTTCTGGAGTTCCAGGGAAAAGTCTGGGAAAATGGAGATCTTCGCATTATCTACACAGATGTTCGGGTGTTTGCGTGCTTGTTGGAGGATCATGTCCCGGTCTTTGCAGTTTAGCATTCTTGCAAGAAGTGGACGCGGAGCCGCTCCTGGTGGGGGCGCTCTAGCCGGCACCCTGTGCGCTCTTTCCACCACAAAGGCCGGTGAGAATTTTGCAGCGGGGAACAGTTCCTGCAGCCATTTTTCAAGAAACTCTTCTGGACTTCTGCCCTCTGTTTTCTCTGGCATGCCAATTATTCTGATATTGTTTCTGCGGAGCCGATTTTCCAAGTCGTCCGCCTTCTGTTTAAGTGAATCAGACTCTGACTTGAGAGAGGAGAGGGATCTCGGGACATTGGCTGTGTGGTCCTCCACCTGCGATATTCTTTCCTCAGTGGTTTTGACACGGTCTCTGAGGTTTTGCAAATCGTGGCGAAGCAGGCCCACATCAACTCTCACTTCATCAAGCTTGCCTGTGAGAGAACTTTTGCAGGAGTCTATTGCCGCTAGCACTTGTAGGGTTACTTGTTTCAGAGTAGGTTCTTCTGCATCCTCCTCTGCTTCTATTTGCGATGTTGAGGCAGTCGCATTAGGTTTAGCTCTGGTGTGCACCGTGCGCTGTGGTTGTGGAGTACGTGCAGGTTCTGCCGAGTCTCCCCTTGCAAATTCCCTGAGCTTGTCAATGGCACTCGCTTTAGGGGGGCTCATGTTGCCTGCAGATAGTCAACAGTTTTGGTATATCAGAAGGATTCACGCAATGTAGCCAAGGCAGTAATTCTTTGGCAGGCTATTGCTCAATATGTACTCTTGTCAGTAATAGTCCACTGTGCAGATAGTAATGCAGGGTTTAATGCTAGTGTAACTTACAGTCAGTTGTGGGTATCTCTGAAGCCTCTGCTGAGTGCTTGCTCCTGTGTGGATCTTATGCTCTTAGGGTGCTGCTATCTTCTGCAGTCAGTCCTCTCTGCGCTGTTGACTGTCCCCAAAATGGCGCTGCTGTTTTGGCGCGTCTCCGGACCTCCCTCTCAGCAGCCGTGTGCCGATTACCTCAGCTGCCTTAGTCCTCCGTGTATCGGAGCGACGGCGCTCAATGTGTGTGGGCAGATGCTGGTGTGCCTTTGTTCTCGCTGCCTCCTCCGGTCAGCGAGGAGCAGGATCAGGGCTCTTCTTTGCAAGATGGCGCCGGCCACGTGTGAAGGCGCGCAGCCCGTGCCGATTTGCTCGGTGGCTCCCGTGTCCGACTCCCGGGCTCTGACTGTCGCAGCTGTGTCGCGGGGCCTCTCACCGCTCCAGTCACTTTCTTGGCGCCTGTGGAGTGTTCCGGCCCGCACGCTGACCCGCGTCTAACCGGTCCCCGCTCCTCACGGTCTCCTGCGGCAGAGTGTTCCGGCCCGCACACTGGCCCGCGCCTGTCCGGTCTCCGCTCCCTGTGGGCTCCCACGGCGTTGGAGTTGCTCCCGGCGTCTCCCGTGACTGTGGTAAGTGGGTTCACTGTTTACTGCCGGTGTTAGCCTGGGGAATTCAGGATTTAACCTGCGGATTCTTAGGGTCTCCACGGAGCTCCGCTAAACACGTCTGGCCATCTTGGCTGCTAGCCACGCCCCCCCTGTTATTATATTTTGATCCTTGACCTAATTTGGATGGTATAAAATCACCAGCTGAGGCAGTCATAGTAAATGTGGTTGTTTTCTTCCAGTCTGTGTTGTATAACAGCCGCATTCCCAAAAATATTTCTATCAAAATATAAAAAAGTGATTCCTGCTGGTGAAAATTGCACCCAAATGTTTAAAAGGCCATTTTTTTATCAATTCACCAACATATTAATCTTTTTATAAAAAGGGATCAAATGGTCGTACAGTCCCCCAAAAAATAACACCTTACGCAGCCTCATACACTAAAGTATAAAAAAGTTATTGGCGTCAATATAGTGTCACATGAAGAATAGTGCAGCCGTGACACAAAAGGGTTGCATGCGACACAGATGTGGCGCAGACACTTCTTCAATACCTGTGCAAGCAGTTTGCACTGAAAGAACGTTCAAAGTCCGACAGAAAACTGGCGCATGGTCCTAAGTATGTGCACCAGTCTCCACGAGAAAATGGCACAGATGTGTTTTTTAATTGCATTTGTAATTTTTTCTCCAGATTCCTAGTAGATACCATGGAATCGAAAATACCACCACCAGGAAATACAATTTGTAATGCGAAAAACAAGCCCTCATACAGATCTGTGTACAGAAAAATAAAAATGTTATGGATTTTTATAGCCAGGGATTGAAAATGGAAAAGCAAAAATCGAAAATGGCCTGTCTTTAAAGGGAACCTGTCACCAGGGACCTCATTTTCGCTAAAGACAGGCTACAGAAGCCCATTACACCTGCACTGCAAATATGCCTTTTCTAAACATTTGCATTACAATATAATTGTGTGTTATAACTTATTCTTGCATCCTGACAAAATCCTGGGGTAGTCACAGGGTCTGGGCTTTGGTTTGGATGCATTTCAAAAAACAACATGTGGCTTGTCACACAATTATATTGTAGTGCAAATGCTTAGAAAAGGCAGAGAGGCATTTTTGCACTGCAGGTGTCATGGGCTTTTACAACCTGTCTTTAGTGAAAAGGAGGTCCCTGATGACAGGTTCCCTTTAACCCCTTCCAGACAATGACCTTTTTCGTTTTTTGCAATTCCATTTTTAAATTTCTTTTGTTTTTTTGTGTATGGAGCCTTATAAAGGGTTGTTTTCTGTGTAACAAATTGTGCTTCCTAGTGGCTGTATTTCAGTTTCCATCATACATACTGAGAAGTGGGGAAAAAGAATTCCCAAACTGTGAACTTGACAAAAATTGTTTTTATGCCATTTTCTTGTAGGCTCTTTTTTTATGGCTTTCACCGTACGTTGCTCCCTTTTATTCTTTGGGTCCTTATGATTATGGGGATACCAAGTTTATCTTGGTTTATTTTTGTACCTTTTGTACAAAATAAAATTTCTTGACACTTAATACATTTCTGACACTTAACTTTTCAAACTTTGATGTGTGGCGCTGTGCAACATGTCATTTTTTTGCAGGACATGATGAAGTTTACATTGATGCCGTTTGTGGGACTGTACAACCTTTTTGAACACTTTTTATGTGAATTTTTATGACTTGCAAAATGACCAAAAAGTGGTGTTTTGGACATTTTAGGAACTTTTTTCCATTACGGGGCTCCTCGTCTGTTATAACCGTTGTTATATTTTGATAGTTGGGTGCGGTGATACCCAAGATGTTTCTGATTTTTACTGTTGATTTTTAGGTCAAGGGGAGGGTGAGTTCAACCCTTTCGGTTTTTGTTTATTTTGTAATCTTTTGAAATATTTTTTTAAAATTTTTTAGACCCCCTAAGATACTTTAACCGTAGGTGCTTTGATAGATTTCACCATATACTGCTATACTACAATATAGCAGCATATGGAGTTTTTTCTCATGATCTGTTACAATGTGCGGGTGGCAGATTGTAACAGATCATGAGCAAAAACGCCATATTCTGCTATATTTGCTTGAATGTCAAGTCTATAGAGTGTTATAAAGACCCGAGGCTATCAAGGTGACTGATATAACGTCATATTGGGGTAATCACAACTACGATAGCGGTGTCCATGCACTGCCTGCTGTGTGTGCCAGCACTGATTGCGGTTGTTAAGTGTTGTTAACTGTGGGTGTTGCCCTTGATCTGCAATATCCGGCAATATCTGCAATATCCCGCAAACTCCCATTCTCTGTAGAGAGGGCTCAGACTGTGAGCCCTCTTTATACATCCCTTGCCACACGCCAACCTACTATTATGTTGGTTTGCGGCAAGGGATAAAGGGGCTGTAGATACAGTTGGAAATATGAGCTGCAGTATCTGCCTAATTCTTTATTGTGATCGTTCTCTTGTGAGCAGATCTCGCACACTTACGATTGGTCTGCAGCCAAAGAGCAGCCCTTGATGGTGGGCATGTAGCCTAAGTGAGACATCCACCCCCCTGGCATTGGCTGCCTTCCTTTGCTGTCCTCCGCCTGGTACACTTGCTACACTGGAGAACATTTTGGATTTATAAGGGGTTCCCTGCTGTGCACAACCCAGAATAGGACAGAGAGACTGTTCCTACTGCTGCAACATTGCCCTCTGAACTTGGCTTTGGCTACCAGGCTGAGACTGGTATTACGGCAGGGACACTACACAGATATAAAATAAAAACTTTTCCGGGAGTCCATGAGGTCTTTGTTTGGAGGCTTCCAGAATGTTCAGGAAGATCTAACAAGAATCTTAAGTGTAAAAAAAAAAGTTATTTTTCCAATATATAACAGAGTTTAATAAGCCGGAAGTTCCTGAGCTTCTCACCACTTGACATGGCCAATATGACCGGTGTTGAAGCGCCCCAGTATAACTTCCCTCATTAGAGAATCTACAAGGTTTCTCTGTTTACCCCAGCTCTCGTTTCTCCTGATCAATAACCATTAAGCTGCAGATATAGCCTCAAACACAAGTCGAGTATTAGAGCTATTAAAAAATATTGATACACTGTATAATTATCTGATTCAAAGATGCTTTTATTATATTCTATTTCATATGATATTCAAGAGGAGCAGAAGGGACAAGAAAATCGATGACATTTGGGGTTGGAGACTTTAATTAAGGTTTTTTCTACAAGATGACCTTGTCAGTAGAGCCGGGGCAAGCTAGGAGCAAGAGAACAAAAGCAATTCTGTTTTTTTCTTGTGTACTTGGATATATCTTTCTTGTGGTATAAATGTTGCTGCTTTACATATATCCTAAATATAGCTTAATAATAGACGAAAAATGTATGGATGGTTAATATCCAACTACAACTGCTATTGTAGAGGACCTACTACATCCATCCAAAAATTTAGCTTGTTGTATACCTTCAAATACGCACTAAATTCACAACAGTTTTTCTCTCTATTTTCTAGACACAACAAGTGTCATTGGTTTTGGTGTCCTAATGCTAGAGAAATGTAAAGCTGACATTTCCAGTATTGGGCACTGACAACTACTGCACCGATTGAGGCCAAACAAGGAAGGGGAGGAGCAAATGAGCACAGTTTTGGAGACCGTGATAACACAGAATTCCACCAGTGTTCTAAAGGTGTGACAAGTCATCTTAAAGGGAACCTGTCACCAGCTTTTGCAAAAAATCAGCTCCAAAATCATATGCAATTGAGCTGAGAAGACTCAATTTTTGTATGAGAAGATTCAACTTTAGAGTCTACAGATAATGGAGCACATTTACTAAGGGTCTGTCGGACGCATTTCCGTCGGTTTTCGCGATTTTTCAGTTTTGCCCTGAATTGGCCCGGGTTTTTTGGCGCACACGATCGGATTATGGCGCACCGGCTTGCATGCGATGCAAATTGTGGGGCGTGGCCGTCGGACAACCCAACTGATACAGACAAACCGCGGAATTTAAAAACGAAATTGTGTTGCGTGATCAGCACTCACATGCACTGGGAAGAAGAAGGTGAACTCCGGCGGACCTCAGCGGGGGAGGCAACGGATGCAGGAAATCGGGTGCACGAGCTATGTGAATCACGGAAGATCCGAGTCCTCATCAGACAATGCACAGCGGGGATCGCGACGGGACGGGTAAGTAAATGTGCCCCAATCTATCATATCAGTTTGTGGTTGGGTATAGGTTGAAAAGCTGTGAACTTTCCATGTTCATCTAAGATATTCTATCCAGAGGGGAGCAGAGAAGGAAAATGGGACCATGTTGCTGGTGTTCTGTAGGCAGACACCGCATCTTATCTCATATGGCCATGGCGAAGATGACTGCTTATATGTGATGATGGTTCTGTCACTGACAGTGTGTGTAGAGCAGTGTGAAATATAATACATTTTAATATTGACTGGATCATGTATGATAGAGTCTAACTGTAGCCCCAGCTACCTCATATCCACCTTTTTACCATAGAAGCTTCATACTTTATTTACTTAGTGATGAGTATTGGTATAATTTCACTTTGCTAAGCCGCCTGGTCTAGATTTACACACCAAACCACTTACTGCCGATTGAAGAAGAATTGTGTTCCAATTTTCCAGATCTGTTATAAATTTGCATTTGTGCCTTCTCTCTTTCTTGCTGCATGTATAGCACCATTATGTTGTGTACAGAGGATCACCATCCACAAAAGGCCCAGTTCACATCTCTTGTTAGGTTATTGTGAACTGAAGACTGCAAACTGGGTCTGGGTCCCACTAGGTTTGCAAACACATTCTCCCATTGGTTCTACAAACACCTTCGCCTACTAGTTTGACGAGGAGCTTTATACCAATTGTTCCATCAACACAATTTTACCAATGGCTCTACAAGCACCTTCTCCCACCGGCTCTGCAAGCACCTATTCCCACCATGTCCTCAAGCACCTATTCCCACCGACTCTACAAGCACCTTCTCCTACCGGCTCTGCAAACACCTTCTCCCACCATGTCCTCAAGCACCTATTCTCACCGTATCTACATGGTATTAGGTGATAAGCTTTATGCTGGGAGCTTTTGCTGGGCTTATTATAGCTAGTGCATGTGTTGATGTTAGCAGATGTAGCAAAGGCAGCAAGTAGACCTCTTTGTCTATCCTTGGTCATGCCTGGTCTACTTCTCCAGGAATATATCCAGTCTGGATGGTGCTCAGTTAGAGGGCAATGCTGTAGGCCACTTCTTTTTGCATCATTTGTTATATATGTAATAATAAAAAAAAGGTTATAAAATACTGAACCAGGGGTGTTGACCTCTATTTTCAGTACTTTTTTGTTAAATAACTAGTCACAAAAAAGCGAATCCATCTGAATTGAGCTTGAAGCTTCTGCCGTTGCTTCTGTCGGCCATAAAATTGCTGTTAGATTTTAGTGGACACATTGCATATGGTAATGTCTGCCAATAGGGGAACTGCTGTTACTGTATCGCCGGCTTTTGAGTTGTTTAATTGAAGCTCCTGTTATTTGGCTGTGGTTTGGAGTGACCCGCTGTGAAACTTTATAGTGTTACTTAGGCTCCCTACTGGCGACTTTGTAGATTGCTGCTTATGGATCCCGACAGTGCTGTGATTGTCTTTCGTGTGGAAGTTATGGGTATTTCTTACACATTATGCATGATACAAGTTCTTGAATACTTTATTTGACTTCTCATAGTTATGCAGTGCAGCTCCAGCACAGCTTACAGGTTCAATAGCACAGAAAACAGATACATAGCAATTTATAATGTTGGGCTGTATAGAAGCCATTTTTTTCATATACAACTACTTTTGGGAAAATTGGGTAGCAGCTTGCATGGATATCATTATCATTTTTCCTATTATGGCACACAAATACTTATACAATGACAACCCTTACCAGAGCTGTAATAGTGGACAAAGGAATAATGAAGCAGGAGGGCTTGTCTTATTATTATGGATAATTTGTCAGTCCGTACTGATCCCAAATCCCTGTGTGAAGGAAATGGTATTGTGTATGTCTAGCCACTGCTTTATTAAAGGAAATCTACCACATTGTGCAGTGCATCTAAACCAAGCACAATTAAATGCTGACGTGATTCTTTAAACAGGATGCATTCTTCTTGTTTTTTGAGAAAAACAGCTTTTAAAATTATGCAAATCAGCCACCGGGGCTCCTGGCTATGCCACAGAAGCCCCTTCCTGCTCCGTCATCTGCTAACTATTCAAGCGTCCTAATGGGTAGGAGTTAGCAGATGACAAAGACAGAAGGATCTTGTGTGACGTAGCTCCTGAGGCATAATTTGAAAATATGTTTTTCTAAAAGACTAAGCTATTAGAAGCATGTAAGTGTGCTTGGTCTAGAAGCACTGCACACATGTGATAGATTTCCTTTCACTCTTATCGGACTGATCGAGCTGTGTACTCTGCTAATTTGGCCAGTCACACATTCACAATACCATATCACCTAAAATTTGCATGGCTGTCCATAACACTATTTTAAGCCCTGTCCAGACCCATCTTTCGTGCTAATTTGTGCAAACCATTTAGTAGAGAAATCCTGCCAAAAAGGAATGGAAAGCACGACACCACCAATCCATCCACATAGCGTACTTAGAGATGGTGCTGCTTCGCATGCCCAGTATACACTCACCGGCCACTTTATTAGGTACACCTGTCCAACTGCTCGTTAAGACTTAATTTCTAATCAACCAATCACATGGCGGAAACTCAGTGCATTTAGGCATGTAGACATGGTCAAGACAATCTCCTGCAGTTCAAACCGAGCATCAGTATGGGGAAGAAAGGTGATTTGAGTGCCTTTGAACGTGGCATGGTTGTTGGTGCCAGAAGGGCTGGTCTGAGTATTTCAGAAACTGCTGATCTACTGGGATTTTCACGCACAACCATCTCTAGGGTTTACAGAGAATGGTCCGAAAAAGAAAAAACATCCAGTGAGCGGCAGTTCTGTGGGCGGAAATGCCTTGTTGATGCCAGAGGTCAGAGGAGAATGGGCAGACTGGTTCGAGCTGATAGAAAGGCAACAGTGACTCAAATCACCACCCGTTACAACCAAGGTAGGCAGAAGAGCATCTCTGAACGCACAGTACGTCGAACTTTGAGGCAGATGGGCTACAGCAGCAGAAGACCACACCGGGTGCCACTCCTTTCAGCTAAGAACAGGAAACTGAGGCTACACTTTGAACAAGCTCATTGAAATTGGACAGTAGAAGATTGGAAAAACGTTGCCTGGTCTGATGAGTCTCGATTTCTGCTGCGACATTCGGATGGTAGGGTCAGAATTTGGCGTCAACAACATGAAAGCATGGATCCATCCTGCCTTGTATCAACGGTTCAGGCTGGTGATGGTGGTGTCATGGTGTGGGGAATATTTTCTTGGCACTCTTTGGGCCCCTTGGTACCTATTGAGCATCGTTGCAACGCCACAGCCTTCCTGAGTATTGTTGCTGACCATGTCCATCCCTTTATGACTACAATGTACCCAACATCTGATGGCTACTTTCAGCAGGATAATGAGCCATGTCATAAAGCTGGAATCATCTCAGACTGGTTTCTTGAACATGACAATGAGGTCACTGTACTCAAATGGCCTCCACAGTCACCAGATCTCAATCCAATAGAGCATCTTTGGGATGTGGTGGAACGGGAGATTCACATCATGGATGTGCAGCCGACAAATCTGCGGCAACTGTGTGATGCAATCATGTCAATATGGACCAAAATCTCTGAGGAATGCTTCCAGCACCTTCTTGAATCTATGTCACGAAGAATTGAGGCAGTTCTGAAGGCAAAAGGGGGTCCAACCCGTTACTAGCATGGTGTACCTAATAAAGTGGCCGATGAGTGTAGGTCCCAGCTACATTAGTAAGCAGCACAGCGGGGCCCCCACAAGTCTAATTTTTGTAATGGTTTGACATTTACATCAAGCTAGGGGATGGATGGTTCTCTAGTGTTTGCTTTCAGTTCTGCATTTTGAGGAGGTCCTTCAAAGATCCCTATAGATCATTGGTATATATGTGTGTCGAGAGCAGGAACAAATGTTATCTCTACAGGGCAATATCACACTGTTTGGTTGGTTCAGTTGGCCATGGGCTCCCGGCTTCCGGCCCATTATAAGCCACTATTGATAATCAGACCCTTATCCCCTATCCTGTTTTTGTGGGAACACTGCTGTAAATCAATCTGCAATTAGTTTCACAGCCCTCATCCAACTATATTCCATATATAATACTGTTGCTTTCTATCCTTTGGGTCCTCCGGTTTCCTCCCACACTCCAAAACATACTTGTAGGTTGATTAGATTGTGAGCCCCATTGGGGACAGGGACTGCCTAATCTGTGTGCTCTATATAAATAAAGAATTATTATTATCTTACTGCTTCATGTTATAACTGCTGCATCTACCTTTTAAAGAGAACATGTCAATAAATTTGACCCCTTCAAACTATTATCCCCCTCAGCTATTGTATAGTGCCCTGGATCAGAGGAGCAATGAACTTTGGACATTTGTGGAAATTTAAATACTTCCCTTATACGAAGTTAGCACCTCTTACTTTATTTCACATTATGGGTTAACTTGCATTAATCTATAGTGTTTTGTTATATACATTCTGTTTCTTAGTACTATATCTGTAAAGACCTGTAGAAAGGTTTAATGAACACTGAGAGACATTTCTGACTGTGTATCTCTTAACTAAAGAGAAGTTCTTTAGTTCAGACTTCTTTAACAGAAAAGCAGACAACTTGATCTTTAGAGTGACAGTTGCTGTCTGGAAAGTTGTTTACCACTTTAGAATCTTTCTGCCATAGAATATAATCATGTTTTTTATTCATATTGTGCCATCATATTCCATAGCGCTTTACAATAATATGGGGAATCAATGTTTTGTGCTGAAATATAGGTGTATAAATAGAACAGTCATAGTCCTTAGAATCTGGCAGTTAGAGAACAGAGCTTGGAGGAGAAGACTGACAATCTACCTGAACAACCAGAAGAAGAAGCTGAGACAGGGATACTCAGCCATAGACCTTGGGCTCCTAGCCTGTGCCCTGGGTACCAGCCATCTGAGACATAGGAGAAGCTAGCCCTATGCTTTGCTTGTATTGCGTTGTACCTGAATTTCTTCAGTAAAGAAGCTGACTGTTAAAGAACAAGACTCTCTAGACTTATTTCCCACTGGGTTGCACCAAGCCTTACCATTACATCCTAAGAGCAGCAACACGTGGTGACACCCCGACCGTGCCTAGCAGACCCAGGGTAGCACTGTGGGCCCACCCCTAACCCGAGCACTTTAATGGTATAAAATGTACTTCCTAGAATTCAGTCTTTTATGTAAAATCTCTCCAATTTACCTGTAATTCACCAAAGTTATTCGAAAATGCACAGGGAAGAGTCATAGGAATGAGGCCTATAGGAGCCCCAGTTACAGGGGTAAACAACCCCCTGTGATGCTGATCAGAGCTGTATGGGGTCTATTTAGACCCAGCAGGTCTGATTAACCCCTTTTCAGCGTGATGCTTTGAGGAACAGAGAAAGCAGAAGCGGTAATAAACCACTTCTGCCTCCCACCTAGGTCTCCGGGTGTCTCTATAGACGTCGCTACAGACTCCGGACTTGCGCCCGCTGATGTCTAAAGTCTGAGAGGAGATAAAAATAAGATCCCATCTCATCAATCAGATTGCATCTGGCTTGTGGTTCTATAGAAGCAGATAGCTGGAAATATGAGCTGCAAATAAAAATCCACTTCCTACCTAATTCTCTAACATTCTTTATCTCTGATTCTGTAGATCATAGAACCACAGATCTGAAAGAGTAGATTCTTATCTTTAATATGGCACCAGCAGCAAATTACTAGGTTCTGTACAATCAAAGTGGCACTCCCCCTGCAGCCTCTAAACTTGACTCAAAATATGACTCCAGGATATGATAAACAGGCAAGATTTCACATAAAAGAAGGGAAAGGACATTTCATACCCTGCCTACTTTATTGGGGCGAAATTTCCACATTGCGACACACCAAATACAGACTTATTAGTTATCCCCCACAAAATGTCTTGGCAATGTTGCTATTTAGGAGCTGTTTTTTATGTGTTCTTTCTTATATGAGTAGTGAATAATGCCCTGCAGTATGCAGTCATATATTAATGGACCTGATGACAAGGTCTCTTAGTTGTACAGTCCTACTGTTTATAATGGTTTTAGAAAAGCAATTAATTGAGTGTTTATGATCCAGTACATCAAGGTTTCTCTGCCCTCTCAACCTCTCAGTTGTACTTTTGCCTTGTTGTACTTTCATGCTGGATTTCCTGTTGATCACCAGTAGATGGCGGTATTTCCTGGCCTATTCCTTCTAATGGAGCGTCTTACAATGAGAATTTACTGCAAGAATTTCACTGAGCTCCTCATCTGATAAATCACATTGTTGAGTGCCAGAAATGGATGAGAGTTTTTTTTCTTCATCTGTATTAAGCCACTTCCACGGAGTAGAATAACAAGGATTTAATATTAATTATCAACCCACTGCCTTCCCTGAGATGCATTGCAGGAGACGGTAATAAAGAATGAAATGTAAAGGGATGTCATATGAGCTTACAATCTATCCAGGCTCACTTGTTAGCTTTTTTTTTAATAACCTGTATTCTCTGGGTATAACTTTTTACTAATGCTATATGTTTTGGTAATCGTGCGTGCATAGTTAAACACACCACAAATTATTACGCTCTGGAAAGAGAGAACATTGCTGAGATGTAATGAATTCCCAGTTTATGGCTCTATGCTAATATGTTGCCTCTGCTACATTTATTATTTGCACTGCTAGAAGAAATATCTGCAGTGGTTCTTATTTCTCATGTTGGATGGTCTATCTGTCTATCTATCTATCTATCTATCTATCTATCTATCTATCTATCTATCTGTCTACCTGTCTACCTGTCTATCTGTCTACCTGTCTATACATCTATTTATTTCATATCTATCTGTTTCATATCTGTCTTCTGTCCATATGTTTCATATCAATTCAAATACGTTTTATTGGCAGGAAGAAATACAAATAATATTGCCAAAGCATTTAGAGAATAGGGAATTGTGGGAAACGGGATGGCGGACAGTGGGTGCAGTGCTAGGGGGGGGGGGGGTTATAGGTGTCCTGTGTATGGCAGGCAATTAGATATTGTGTCGCTATGGCCATTGTGGTCTCCCCTTCCTCCAGCTGGAGGGACATCTTCTATTTGTCCTTCATGGAGCTGAAATGCAGGAGAATCTGAGAGTCTCCTGAAGTGAGTGTCCCTGGCTGCTGAGTATTTGGAGCAGTGTAGCAGGAAGTAGACCTCATCTGGTTCTGGAATTTTCCTGGAAGCAGCCTTTGCTACCCGGAATCCATGGCCAGGGTGTGGGGGGCTCAGAATCTGTCAACCTCTTGGGACCAGTCTGCACTCTCTCTGTAGACTTTGGTAGATGGTCAGCTTCTGGGATGTCTCTACAGTGGTCCTCATTTGACAACTATACATTCCTCATGGGCCTTGTTTACCATCGCCATGATTTTTGCATTTGTCGGGCTTTCACCAATGCCCTATGGTGAAAGGAATCTAGGCTGCTGCTCTATAAGCGATCCAGGAATGATAGCACCCTCTTTTGGACTGTAATTTGTAGGTGGAATCTGCCCAGTTTTCCTTACATCCACTGTTTAGGTGCTCTAATGGTGCTCTATTAGGTAGAATATTTTGGTTGGATTGGAGTACGACCATGACCAGTCTGGGTATGTGTGTGGACCCAAGAGCTCATTGCCATACAGAAGGATGGGAGATAGGATGGTCTTGACCATCACCGAAGGTTTGAGCATGTACAATCATCTCCTGATTGCATGTTAGGTTCTGCAGTCCTTGTCTCTGAGCACCTGGGTGGCTAGCTGGAAGCTTCCCGATTGTTCTATTTCCAGGCCCTGGTAAGTGTACTTGTCAGTCAGTGGGTAGCTGTATCATTGGCTACTCTTCTGTATCTCCTTTGGAATACCATAATATTGGTTTTATGTAGATGGATAGGTAGTGCCCAGGTGGTGCAAAATTTCCTGGAGACCTCTGTCAGTTGGTGACAATATCAGAAGGTCATCTGCATATAGGAGAAATTTCACCTCAATGTCATAGTAGATGTGTCCTGTGGCGGAGGATGACCTAGGCTGCAACCCTGTCCGACCCCTCTTCTCTGATGGAAATATGCCGTTCTCCTTTAGCTTCACGCTGCAGGTATTCTCGGTGCAAAAATCTTGATGACATTGAAGACTTTAACACATATTCCACTCTCTGTCAAGTTTCAGGTTGAGATCTTTGGTGCCACACTGAATTGAAAGCAGTTTTAAAGTCCATAAACAGGTGTATATACTTTCCCGCTTTGCCTTATGAACATGGTCCTAGATGAGCCTGTACAGGGTATAGAGGTTGTCAGTGGTGTGGACATGGTCCTGGTGGAGCCTGAGGTGGGAATAGAGGTGGTCAGTGGTGTGATGGTTTGGAATGAACACTACTTGGCTCTTTTTGAGGACATGGTGCTGTGTAAAGAAGCTGGAGAGCCTCCTATTCAGGACATTATAAAACTGCCTTCCCAGATTTTCCAGGTTACTGCTCCCACAGTTTCCTCAGTAGTAGGACAGGGTCATGCATGTCCCCGCTCTTGTTTATGGGGGTGATAAGGCCAGGTCTTAGGATAGTAGCTGGCACTTAACACAAAGTTGAAGAGTTGCTGTGCCTGTATTTCGGGAAAGCTCCATGTTATCATCTCTAGTAGGATGCTGTCGGGACCACCAGCTTTTTTACATCTTTTTGAGGAGATGCTCTCTGTTATCTCCTGCAGGGTTATAAGAGCATCTAGAGGGTTTTGGAGATCTTTTTGGAGATGTTATCATGCTGGATATAAAGGCTGCTCTGCTTCCCGTCACTACCCATGTGGTGCCATAGTTCTAAGAATGAGGTGTCCTGGAGGGTGTTTTGGAGCTGGGTGTGGCTGTTGGAGATGTGTTTGTTTTTCTTCATTCTGAGTATTGACTTTTATTGATGTTGTATGCTGTTGTAGGCTTACCTCGGAGTAGCATTGTTGGGGTCTCTGTGCTTTTTGATAATATTATTATATCTAGTGGGGCTTCATCAACGAGTTAAGGGATATTAGCAGCTGTGCAAAAACCGCTGTGCTTTTTGTTGAATGCGTCTGAGAATTTTCAGTAGGACTTTGCACTTTTTGTCGTAGCAGATGTTCAGGCCTTGGCCTTCTGAAGTTGTAATTGGACATTTCTGCTCTCATACATGATTGTATAGAAGTTCTAAAGTTTTACCTTGAGTTCTGGGCAGTCTAGGTGTCTTGATACTTTAAAGGGCACCTACCACCACAATTCTAACTATAAAGGTAGAACGCGTGGTAGGTGGTTGAATGGGATGTGAGGATAGCCCTTTTTTGGGCTAATCCTCACGTCCCGGCTATCCTTTTGTAAACTTTATTGCTTGTATATGCTAATTTTCTTAAGCGGCTACTGGGGTGTGGAGAAGCCGGACATGAGGCTACTAGTCGCGGCTACTCCACGCCCCAGTAGCCTCGTTCCACTGCCTACCAGGCAATCTTCGGCGCACAGCTCCTCATAGCTGCGTTCCATCATCCGAGCACCCGGCGTTCTGCGCATGCGCAGTAGTGCCGGCCTCGGAGCTACGGCCGTGCTGGTATTTGGACGAGGGCTTACCTGGCTTAAGAAAATTAGCATGTACAAGCAATAAAGTTTACAAAAGGATAGCCGGGACGTGAGGATTAACCCAAAAAAGGGCTATCCTCACATCCCATACATCAACCTACCACCCGTTCTACCTTTATAGGTAGAATCATGGTGGTAGGTCCCCTTTAAAGCCAATGTTTTGGACCATTTGAAGCGCAGTAGGCAAATCTAATTAGGTTCTTGTGCTGATGGTTTGTTGGTAGACTTGATGAATAGATCAGCTGAGTGATGCGTTTGTGGGTGGACTACAAAGGCAACATTGTTTGTAGGCTTCATATAAGTGAAGGCACAGTCCACCAAACTGCTGCCTATGTGAGAGTATATATTTCTATTTTCTCATCTATCTATCTATTTATTTATTAAGTGCTTTTTTCACTATAGTGGAGTGCTGCCGTCTATACACTCACCGTCCACTTTATTAGGTACACCTGTCCAACTCGTTAACACTTAATTTCTAATCAGCCAATCACATGGCGGCAACTCAGTGCATTTAGGCATGTAGACATGGTCAAGACAATCTCCTGCAGTTCAAACCGAGCATCAGTATGGGGAAGAAAGGTGATTTGAGTGCCTTTGAACGTGGCATGGTTGTTGGTGCCAGAAGGGCTGGTCTGAGTATTTCAGAAACTGCTGATCTACTGGGATTTTCACGCACAACCATCTCTAGGGTTTACAGAGAATGGTCCGAAAAAGAAAAAACATCCAGTGAGCGGCAGTTCTGTGGGCGGAAATGCCTTGTTGATGCCAGAGGTCAGAGGAGAATAGGCAGACTGGCTCGAGCTGATAGAAAGGCAACAGTGACTCAAATCACCACCCGTTACAACCATGGTAGGCAGAAGAGCATCTCTGAACACACAGTACATCGAACTTTGAGGCAGATGGGCTACAGCAGCAGAAGACCACACCGGGTGCCACTCCTTTCAGCTAAGAACAGGAAACTGAGGCTACAATTTGCACAAGCTCATCAAAATTGGACAGTAGAAGATTGGAAAAACGTTGCCTGGTCTGATGAGTCTCGATTTCTGCTGCGACATTCGGATGGTAGGGTCAGAATTTGGCGTCAACAGCATGAAAGCATGGATCCATCCTGCCTTGTATCAACGGTTCAGGCTGGTGGTGGTGGTGTCATGGTGTGGGGAATATTTTCTTGGCACTCTTTGGGCCCCTTGGTACCAATTGAGCATCGTTGCAACGCCACAGCCTACCTGAGTATTGTTGCTGACCATGTCCATCCCTTTATGACCACAATGTACCCTGTAACATCTGATGGCTACTTTCAGCAGGATAATGCGCCATGTCATAAAGCTGGAATCATCTCAGACTGGTTTCTTGAATATGACAATGAGGTCACTGTACTCAAATGGCCTCCACAGTCACCAGATCTCAATCCAATAGAGCATCTTTGGGATGTGGTGGAACGGGAGATTCGCATCATGGATGTGCAGCCGACAAATCTGCGGCAACTGTGTGATGCCATCATGTCAATATGGACCAAAATCTCTGAGGAGCTTCCAGCACCTTGTTGTATCTATGCCACAAAGAATTGAGACAGTTCTGAAGGCAAAAGGGGGTCCAACTCGTTACTAGCATGGTGTACCTAATAAAGTGGCCGGAGAGTATATATCTATCTAACTAGCTACCTATTATCTATCTACATAACTATCAAAGGCAAAAAATAGCCACTACTCCAACTTTGAAAAAAGTAAAAATGTGAAGGTTTATTCACCGATATAGCTGAATATACCTTCACATTTTGACTTTTTTCAAAGATGGAGTGCCTATTGTTTGTCCTATTACAAGTGAACCTGTTGGATTGTGTCCTGTGATAGCACTCACCATTCCTATTACTTTGCTGTTTTTTTTTCTTTTCTAACATAACTATCTATTTGTCTTATCTACCCACTTGCTCTATTCACCACCCTTGTGTCTGATGTAAGACGCGCGATTCCGACACCACTGGATACATCAAGAGGCTTCGTCCTACTGCGGTATCCAGTGGTGGCTTCGCCAGTGGTCACAACTGCTAGCTGGCATAGTTTTGTACAAAAACCATGCAAACGTTTTGTGTGAACATTTATATGGTCTAGGTCAGTGATGGCGAACCTTTTAGAGACTGAGTGCCCAAACTACAACCAAGACCCACTTATTTATCGCAAAGTGCCAACACAGAAATTTCTGTGCAGGAGCTACAATGATAATTCAGATCTGTCCACACCTTCCCATCCCTCCAGTAGTCCCAGGTACAGCTGTCACTTTAAAATAGCTCTGTGCACAGCAAGCCCTGGGCTGTCTGGGACTGCAGGAAGATACCTGGAGTCATCTCTGGTGATGGCCTGAGTGCCCACAGAAAGGGCTCTGAGTGCCACCTCTGGCACCAGTGCCATAGGTTAGCCACCACTGATCTAGGTAGTGCGTAGGCCACTCTGACGCAGCCCCCCCCCCCCTTTACGTTCCTTCATGCCCCTTTGGCATAGAGCTTCCATAAATGGGTTAATAATCACAGTGCCTGGAGGTTTGTGAGGCATTGCAATTATTTCTGGGCATCTACACCAGTTTTCTAGTGCTAGTGTAGATGCCCAGATAAATGCCCCCCCTCTATATGTATCTTCTGGTCCATGCACATGCTCCTGGGACACATGCATCTTATTTCAGATATGTAGATCAGGATTTTGCTGTGTATTTTTTCTGCGCTGCCATGTAGCTTCTGTGTGTCTATGGACAGTCTGACAATAAACTGCTGGCAGCCGCTGCTATCTAGTTATCTAAATCGCAGGGCTGCTCTCAGCTTTTCCGCTCCCTTGGCTTCTTTGTGCGCTGCTTTCTTTCTCGGCTGCGATAAAAGCTTTCACAGAGCGTTACATTTTTATCCCAGTAACACATGAGAGGATGGGGAGGGTTTTCTACTCACAGCAAAAAGACCGCTATAATGGAAAATACTGGAGCGTATATTGGGGATGTTCACCAGGCGACCATTCAGTGCTGATAACATGTTGAGATGTCCAACAGATGTTTGGAGACTTAATTGTGCTCAAACTGTGGCCAAGGCTTATAAAAAGTTTGCAAAAGTTAGAAAGTGGATGCAAAAGTGACTGGCTGCTACAGGCGGAGTGCAATGTCATAGTAATGTAGCCATGTATGACCCGTAATATACTGGACATTGTCTGGGTCCAAGCCTTCCAAAGGTTATAATATAATAATAATCACTCTGGAAGTATAAAAAAAATAAAATAAACTTTGACAGATGGAGAAAAGTAAATTGCCACTTAAAGCGCAACTCAGCTGAAGGAAATGCCTAACAGAGATGTGAACTGCGCCTTATCCGCATAGTCAAGGTGTCAGGAAGGAATTGAGTATAATAACAGTAGAGTGAACGAAGAAAGAAGCAATTTTTCTGTTATAAGTTTTACTCTACTATAGAAATTGTTATGTTCACTGGTGCAATTGATTAACCCCTACACGCACAACGTCATGGTGAGGTAGGGGGTGTATAGAGAGAGCTCATGGGCTGAGTTGTCTCCATATAGCACAGGTATCAGCTATATTATACTATATTATAGTTTGCTGGCACTGATCACTGCAGTTAACCTGTTGAGTTCCGTGTTTGAAACACAGCTCTTATACAACAGCAGAACAGAGATGCCAACATATTGCCATGATGATAAAATTAAAAAATAATCCTAAACAGTCATAATCATAGATCAGTGGTCCCCAATCTTATTGTATCCGGGAACTCTCTTTGTAAGAAGGGGGCTACAGTAAAGGGGACATTATAATACCCATTTTTCTATAGCACCCACACACACCTATAATGTCCACTTGTTTTTTGCCTTTTCACTGTAAGAAAATAAAATGTACATACTGCACATAAACAAGTGTAAGCTGACCCCAGTACAGGCAGTCCCCTACTTAAGGACACTCGACTTACATATGACCCCTAGTTACAAACGGACCTTTGGTAATTTATTGTACTTAAGTCCTAGACTACCATAAACAGCTATAATAGTTATCAAATGTGTCTGTAATGAAGCTTTATTGTTAATCTTGATTCTTATGACAACCCAACATTTTTAAAATCCAATTGTCACAGTTCTCTCTGGGATTACAATGCTAAAATATACAGTTCCGACTTACATACAAATTCAACTTAAGAACAAACCTACAGACCCTATCTTGTATGTAACACGGGGACTGTATAAGCCTAAGAAACCTAATTTTACCACAAAAAATGGGAAAACTTGTTGACTCAATTATAAGTCACTATTCTTTAATAAAATGTCCAGCAGCCTCCCCTCATCAATGAAATGTCCAGCAGCAGCCTCCCCACACTAATTAAATGTTCAGCAGTCCCCCCTCTCTGATAAAACATACTTACCTCAATGATTTTTTCAATGAAAGCATCATCACATTACACAGCTTTGTACTCTATCTACTAAAAAAAATATGAGTGTCATAAAATGGCAAAACAAGAACTTTTTGTTTAGCAGTTTTAAAATTAAATCATAACACAACTAAATTTGGTATCTGTGATCGTACTGTTAAGAATAACCTCATAGTGAAAGACATAAACCCCATCTTGGGATTGACATTTTGAGGGTCTTAAGAACTAGGAACTAAATTTCCATGGAGGTATTGCCTGAAGGTACAACATTTTCTGTAACCAATCTCCGTCTTGGAAAAGATTAATATTTTAACTTGCGGTTTATAATTGTTCTAGATGTATTATCGTGGACGGATTGTGATTGAGCAGTTTCGGTCCGATCTGATTATCTCTAGTTGCTGCTAAATTATGCAATGGCTTATCACTATGGCCTCCGGGCATTTCCTGAGGGGTTATGTATGTATGTATTTCTTTCCTGTACTAATATCCCTGCACTCAGCAGTCTGATACTTGTGTTACATTTCAGTGCCTTGAAGGCATCCTTACCCCATTACATCTAAAAAGGTTCCAGGGCTATGAATCTAGAATTACAGATACGAGTCCTGTATCTTCTTGCCAAACAACATCATGTTTGGAATCAGGTGACAGGAGCAACATCTTGTTCCAAATTGTCTCAAAAGATGATGAAAGAAGTTGTTTAGCTTGTGAGTCTAGTCAAGTGTCATCGGGTTGAAGGTATCTGACTCCGTATAAGAAATATTCCAGGTGATTCCATTTCGGATAAGTAGCTCTTTTTCATATGTTTTTTTTTTAATCATCTATAATTTAAACTCCATTTTGATGCAATTTTGTCAGATTTACATTCTGGTTTCATAAAACCAATGCCAGTTCTATAAATGGGACAAAAAACAACAGTGCAGGTAGGTAGAGGTTTAGAGTCAGGGAAAAGCCTATTCAGTGAGGGCTACTACACGACTATAAGTACAAAATCAGTAGCTTTATTATTTCCTATTATGTAAAGAGGCAGTTTATTAATGAAAATAGTGTTATAGATGTGGTAACATTATTTGGGCTCACAAAACGTTGATGTCCTTTGATGTCTGCCAGCCTATGTCTCTTTGTACAATATAATGAAGTATGGGAGGCAGTGGAGAAGAATGCAGCTACAACTGCTGCAGTATTCTCTATACACATGCCTGGGGCAGACCAAGTTCGGTCCATTTCATATCAGTGTAGCAGTTTCCGTTACACTCTTCCATTATGCAAAAACGAAAAACTAAATAGACATTTCGTGAGTAATTCTATTCTAGGGCTATTTCTTCTCCCCCAGTGTAGGACTTTATGTACTCCCCGGTGGGAGCCATTTGACTCTTCTCTTTCCTTCCTGCACTCCATCCGCTCCTGTATAAGAGGTATCTCCATCTGAAGCACCCACTGCCCAAATTGAGGCCCTTTTTTTAGTATCTAGAAATTATTACATAGATAAGATATATTCTGTGCCACAAATTGAGTGTTATTTCCTCCACAGCTGGCATTTAGTATTTTTCTCTCCCCTCCTTGGTTTTACTGGTTAAACTCGCTTTGCCCCGATTACGGGATGGAAATTTAATTTGCGTAAGAAAGAAATATATAAATAAAGTTTTTAATTAGAAAAAAAGGTGATGAGCATAGAGAAAAAACAACTTATTCCGTGAAATCAGCAAGTCATAAAAGGGATGGAAATAATACAGTAAACTCGACCAACACGTAATCTGCTCCGCCATGGAGTTCTATTTAAATGTAAATTAAGCGTGGAGAGGGCCGTCTCTTTTCTTAATAGAATTTTTGGCGGAGCAGAGCAGAAGTGCGGCTGGCCTCCTCCTCTGGATATGGGAAGGATCTTAAGACAGGCAAACAGGCATCTTGTTAACTTCTGGGGCTCTTAGCAGAAATCTGATGTGTGCTGTCAGTCAGATAAAACTAAATAGTTATGTAGAGGTCTTGTCATTGTGGAAATGTGAATTATTTCCATACCACCAGATACATGTAGTGACTGTTACATCAATCCTTGTATCCATTCCTGCTATTATTTACACACAACACACAGATCTTACACAGCTCCATTCTATGTTTAGTGGTCAGACCAGGTTACTGCAGATGTTCCCATTCATTTGAAAACCAAGGAACACACCTGCGCTGAGGGATAAAGTTATAGCAAAGAGTATTGTTAGGTTTTAAAAATAGCCCAAGCTCAGAACATTGCACGGAGTATTTGAACGTCACGGTTCTCTAACCAATATGACTGAGCTAAAGATATTTTGCTGAGAAAAATAGGCTTAAAGGAAATCTACCAGCAGTATAACATGATGTAAAGCAGCATCACTTTTCTGTGGGCTCCATTGATCTGAATCTGCTTTTTGTTTTTCTATTTATAGCCTTCTTTTTTGTTTTTTAAATAATTTTTTAAATTTGTGCTAATGAGCCTGAGGGGCTCAGGGGCCACCGGCTTCCATCATCCACACTTATCCACGCCCCCAGCAGCCCTTCATGCCCACATCCTCCTTCTTCTGGCCCTGCCTTTCAGCTGGTGATGTCAACCACTCTCTCCAATTCTTGTGCACGCATTATCAGCTCTTTATTGCGCAGCGGAGGGGGCAAGATCCTCTGTAAACAAAGCAACTTCCAGATTTACTAGAATCCGACTGCAGATGCGCGGGAATTGGAGAGACTGGGCGACGTCCCCAGCTTAAAGACCATACCGGCGGAAGGAGGAGGCAGGCAGGAAGGGATGTGGGGGCATGCATAAGTGTGTGTAATGATGGTGCCTGAGGGGCTCTGATGACACCCCCATAGCCCTTCAGGCACATTAGCATATCTTTTAAAAAATGTCTTAACAGAAATGAGGACAAAAAGAAGATTTAGGCCATGGGAACTTGTAAGTGATGCTAATTTATATATCTTAATTGTGCTGGTACATTTCCTTGAAATTCCAGCCTCTAGATGTGCAAAGTAGGTATACACATAACCCTAACAGATTTAAAGCTGTCATTGCGGCTTACAGTGATCCTACAAAGCGTTTAATCCAACTCCCGTGTTCCCCAAGCCACAATTTTTGGAGCAAGGTCTTATTCCTACACGTGTTTGCAGCTTGGGCAGTTCTTTTCTACTGTCATCTATACAGGAGTGGTCCTCACACACAGGTCCAGGTGTACAGGTAGCCTCAGTCACTCCATATATATCTGGGGTTTTCATTTTCCTCTCTGTCTTTCTCGCTTCTTCTTTTCTCACTTCTCTATGTCAGGATTTACGATCTTCCTATGAAGAAAAGTCTCAGGGAGCAGGTTGCTCTGAAGGCATAAATCCCCAAGTCTGAAGTGTAGATGCGGTTGACTAGTAGTAGAAGACAAAAATACACTAGCTGTGATGTATTGATTTATGACTAGGTAAGCATGGATAGAAGTCCCGTAATGAAGAACTACTTATTCTATAGTGACAAGTAGATGCTATGTTTGAACACAAAATATAAAGGTGCATTGTAGGTTCTGCATCTGGGGGCGGCATTCATACACACTGACGTTTCATTTATGACTTTTTACTCCATCTAAATTCCCAATTTCCTTGGCAGTCACGTGTGTAGCCTGCACATCTTTTATACGCACTTTCTGTAAATGTATATTTCGGAGCACTGTATGTACAATTGTGTTAAATAATGACTTTTCCCTGTGGGGTTCAAAGTACATAGTGTACAATATACTAACAATTACTAGTAGAACATTGAATTCAATCAGCAGCAAAATGACAGCATAGACAGAGAACAAGCAGTTCCCGAATAGCCATTAATTGTACTCCAGCATCCAGGTAAACACAGTGGGAATAGATTTTCAGATATTACTAGATATGGTGGGTGTCCATGTTTACCAGAGAGACATTTTGTGGGCATGGTGAAAATATATATAGCTCATGACCCCTAAAACACCTTGTCCATATAATAATAATAATTGCTTTCCAAGTATAAATTATAACTGGTAACAATCACCCCAACCCCATCACTCCGGAAGGCAGATTTGGCTCACTGACACACGGTGAATGACATGCTATTCTGAATGTTGGCTCATCATACACCAGAAGGTTAGTCAGTGGCATCTAGAAACTTACAGGTGACAATTCTGCTCTTTCGGATACAGAAGCATGGTTGTAGCTACTATAGAGAGTGTTTCTTTCCCTTCAGCCTCTTAAAGTGATTCATCTCTGACAAAAAGTGACACTTCTTGGCCTATATGACTTTGGAGTAGTCTTTAAGGAGAGATTTAACATAGGAATGCTGGAAGGGATATTTCATTCCCTACCTCAATACGTGGTAAATTAGTAAGGGAAAAGCTGCTGAGAATTTCCTTTTAAGCAAGGGGGGGGTGGAACAATTTATCAGTCCTTATACGCCTAGAAACTGGTGTACAAGCCCTGAAAAGGGCACAATTCCTGGCACACTGCTAGAAAATGCATCTATTTCCCCCATTTCGCTACCTCCTTGACAAGTGGGCGAGCAGGGGGTGCGCCCTGCCGACCAGTGGCCATTGTGTTCAATCCTTTTGTGCACTGCCTGTTCCCAGTGTGCGTTCAGGCTGTGGCGCAATTCAACACCTGGCCAGACCTGGCATAGAAATGCCTTATCGGCGGAGTGCTCTAGCCTCATGATAAATACGTCTGCCCCATGGTGCGCGCACCACACCATATACGTAGCCTTCCCAATCAAGGCCTTACTGTGCAGCATTTTACTCCACAGCTCCATTTTTGCACAGTACTGTACATGTTTGACGTACGCACTGAGAACTTTTCTGTTCATAAACCAGAATCACTATATAAAGGGAAATGTGAGAACAACCCCCTAATAAATTAAAGTTTATGGAGGCCGCCTGACTGTGGAAAGAAGGATTGGGTAATATGGATTTCATCATTCCCAGTTTTTTATTTCTCTGGGAGAGAAGCCGGTGCCGGAGGTGTCTGCCAACCACTTATTCCTTTCTCCCTATTGATAGCTGTTGGCCAAATGAGTATTTAGCTGGTATTTATCTTGTGTATGGCTGGCTTACGCTAGTCATACAGTAAAGAACAGAACTGAAAGCCTTATGAGACCATATCTTTAATTCTGTAGGGGCAGCACAAGGTCAGCTTTTACACTCTGCTATTTCCCGATAGCTGAGGTTAAGGGAAGCGGACTAGCCACTTGTGTTGTCTGCTATGTGCCTAGGCTGGTGCCAGCAGCCTTACATAGCTCTGGTCTCTGGATTGGCTTTACAGCAGGCGCAGACTCTTTTATGTAAATTAATTTCTCTTCTGTTCGCTTCAATAGAATTTATGTGCTTCTATTAAAATTCATTTCTCTGATTCCACAACACAGATTCTGACAATATCAGAAAAAGGCTTTTGTTAGCGTTTGCCACGTCTCAGAGGTGTTGTCCCTGGCAAGCTGTTGCCAGATATTGGGATGCCAGCAGACCTGGTAGCCTCGTCTGTTCTGAGACGGCGTTGTTGATGCTGTACTGTAAAAATTGAACCCCATGATGTAAAATTTAGGTGAATTTTTTTTTTCTTACATTCTGTCCTCATCTTCTCTCGGTTGAGAAGAATATCAAGTTCTCAACATAAAGCAGATCTTGCTTTGTCATTTAATGGGAGTATGACATGAGAAAATTACTTATTGGGGCACATTTACGGTATTAACCTGGTCCGAGGAGTTCACAGAAAATGCAATGTCCGACCAAAATGCCTCGATTCACTAAGATCGTGCGCCTGATATCCTGCATGTGTCGCTTCCCCCGCACTGGTCAGACAGAGTTCACCTTCTTCCTGGTGCATGTAAGTGCTTGGACTTGCGTCCAAATCAGTCGGATCAGTCGACAGAACGCCCCCCAATTTCTGTCGCACGAAAGCCAGCGCAACTGCCAAAGACCCATTGCGTGCAGCACAATCCCAGCGCAGACTCCTATTAAATGCCTGTCAAAGCTTCACAAATCCCTAAAACGGTGAACAATCCGACGAAAGTGTGATCCCCGACCCTTTGCAAATAAGTAAATAAGCCCCATTGTTTCATTTAATTTATGATAATGTGTTGCATGATAAATGAGTCACTTACTCATAGATCCAAACACCGTTACTGTAGTAAATCTTTGTTACTAATGGCATCCTTCCTTCTAAAATCAACTTCAAAACTATGGTTATGAGCATGAAAGTCTTCTGGGGTGGTTTTCAGAGCCCCACTGTGCTGCCGATTTACAGGCTGTCACAGACAGGACCCTACAGGCATTGGGGCTTATTTACTAAGGGTCCGCGACCGCACTTTCGTCGGATTTTCAGACAGAGCGTGGGATTTTACTTTCAAATTGTATCACAAGCCTAAGCACTTACATGCACCAATAAGAAGATGGTGAACTCCGGTGGACCTGAGCAGGGAAGCGACACATGCAGGATATCAGGCGCACGATCTTAGTGAATCGCGGCAGAGTGCATTATCGCTGGACAATGCACTTTCGTGAACTCCGGAGCACCAGGTAAGTAAATGTGCCCCTTTATGTCAGCCTATGCATCAGGATAGGCTGACAGCCCCCGCGATTTCTGAAAGCCAGCGCAGCTGTGCAACAATCCGATCACATGCGCCACAATCCCAGCACAAACCCCTGTTAAATACCTGTTAAAGCTGCATAAATTTCGAAACCGGCCAACAGTCCGATGAAACAGCCATCCGTGACCCTTAGTAAATAAGCCCCACAATGACCAGAGGCAGTGTTACTCCTCATGTACACACTGCACTACTTATTCCTGGGTGGATTAAGGATGCTTGGACTATGGGCTTTATGAATACAAGTCTGGAATCATTTCCTACATATGGTACTAGAATGAAGCTTCTTGGGAATGGAGGATGCGTCCCTTCTGCCTGCTTTCAATCTGAGGGTTTAGAACCTTTTGAAGGACCTTCAAAGGTCCTGCGGTGGCTCTTGTGTACATGTTTATTGAGAGCAGGAAGAGATGTACAAGCATTTCATGGTTAAAGGTCCTTCTCAGTATAAAATTTGGTGGATGGTTTGGGTGGCCATGGACCCCCTAGAAGGCTTGGGCCCTGGACCACCGCCCAAACCGCCTATATTATAATCCACTATTGTAAGATAAACAAATGCTTGGACAAAATAATGTAATTTATGTATATATAACATAATTTATTAATGAAATTCCAAGAATAGAAGAGTTATGCCGTGTATTGAGTGAAGCTTGAACAGTACACAGTGGTATATACCAAAGACAGATGCAGTGTGCCATAAATCATGCCTTTGGACTGTGCTGTCCTCCTGTGAGGATTACCTAGTATTAGTGCGCACAGCTGGATGGCCAAAATGCAAGGATTTACTTTCCTCTAATTTATCATAGCTGCCTGCTGCATCGGAAGGAAACAACATATAAACTCTGTCTTTAAGTCCTCTGCGATCTGTAAATCTAGCAAGGGTCAAGGATGGACAAGAGATGCAGGTTGCGCCATAAATTTTATCATCCTGAAATTAGATTGAAATTACTGTCTTTTATGAACTCTGGAGACCAAAATCATTGTGAAATATATGGAGACATTGTATTGATCACATCATATTTAATAATCAGCAGATGGCTCTGATCAACATTGAACCTTTCCACCGAAGTGTAATTATATAGGACGTGGGAATATACAGTCATACAGGCGGTCCTCTACTTAAGTACACCCGGCTTACAGACAACCCATAGTTACAGACAGACCCCTCTGACCTATGGGGAAGCTCTCTGGATGCTTTACTGTAGTCCCAGATTGCAATAATCAGCTGTAAAGTGTCTGTAATGAAGCTTTATTGATAATCCTTGGTCCCATTACAGCAAAAAATGTTTAAACTCCAATTGTCACTGGGGACAAAATATTTTTGTCTGGAGCTACAATTATAAAATATACAGTTTCGACTTACATACAAATTCAACTTAAGAACAAACCTCCGGACCCTATCTTGTACGTAACCCGGGGACTGCTTGTACAGACATCCTTAAACACAATAGTGTATAACGTTATTGGTGTTAATTTTTTTCCCCAATTCTAACCCTTTTTTCACCAAGGATTTAATCTTCCTAACAGGGTGAAATCTATATGTCCAAGCACATATAAGATACTCCCAGGGTTCTGGGAGCCATAACTTTTGATTCCTGGCATAAAATGTCATTTTATTCCTCTAAAAGAGCAGAGTGTCCTCTTTCATATGAATTAAAGATTATGTTTCTAGGTACCAGGGATTGGTTGATATGCACAGTTACAGTGGCAGTTTTGAGTGTTATATATAAATCACTCTAGACTGTCCCTGTACCATATCTCTGGTTCCCTGGAACCGAAAAACAAACCTAAATTCATATTAAAGAGTCTCCTCTTTCAGAAGGTTCTATGTGCCAGGGATCCAAAGTTATTTGATCCCAAGCCGATTTTGCAAGTTTTCCCACCTACAATGAATAGAGAAGTCTGCAACTCTGTGAGAGAATCTATAAAATAATATAGAAAATCACATTCTATGAATTCTAAATAATTAATTAGCATTTTAGCAGAGTTTGCACACACTGCAGTAGGGATTTCTGCCCACTCCTCCATACAGTTCTTCTCTATATCTTTCAGATATTGATGCTGTCACTGGACAACTTTAAGTTTCAGCTCCCTCCAAAGGTTTCTGATTGGGTTCAGGTCTGGAGGTTGGCAAGACTACTCCAGGACCTTGAAATGCTTCATACAGAGCCACTCCTTAATTGCCCCAACCACTACTCATCTTCAATAATCTTCCAGAGAGAAAGAGGTTTTTGTCCAAAATCTTGCGATACGTGGCCCCATTGTCACTTTAATATGGTGCAGTCACCTTGTCCCCTTCAAAGAAAACCACCCCCCAAAATATGATGTTTAAATCCTAAATACTTCACGTTTGGGAAGGTGTTCTTAGCATTGTAGTCATCCTTCTTCTTCCTCCACACCCACCAAGTGGAGTTGATACTAAAAAGTTCTATTTTGGTCTCATCTGTCCACATGACCTTCTCCCATACCTCTTCTGAATCTTGCAGATGGTCAGGAGGGGACTTTAAACGGACCCGGACATGTGCTGGCATGAGCTGGGGGACTTTACAAGCTTGTCATGATTTTAATCAATGACAGCGTAGTTTGTTACTAGCGGTAATTATAGAGACTGTGTTCCCTCTGGCTTCAGGTCATTGACCAGGTCCTCCAGTGTAGTTCTGGGTTGACTCCTGACCTTTCGCTAAATCATCCTTACCACACGAGGTGAGATCTTGCATGCAGCCCCAGACTGAGGAAAAGTTTTTTCTGTCAATTCTGTTTTTATTGTTTTTTAATAAACAATAACACAAAAGGCTGATGATACAATGTGACAGTAGGTCAGTGGTAAATAAATGACAAAGTCATACAATTAGCATCAATGTTCATAATCTTGACACTAAATACAGGGCCTGAACAAAATAAAACTTAACTAGACATAAAGGAAGGAGAATGGCGGGTAGGGAAAAAGGGAAGGGGGGAGATTGGTGAATGAATCTCTCATCCGCTGCCACCATGTGGCTCCGTCTAAGGCGATTCAAAATGCTCTATGTACTAGCATAAAAGAACGGCATATATGTATCGCCTAACTCCTCAAGTGGGGGTGTTAACACAATTATATAATCCCTATTTTCGGTATAAATTCTTAGAACATATGCACCAAGGCATGATAGGGTACAAATTTTGTAGAACTGTTCATGTGTAGGCGAGGAACAACTCAAAAGTTCTTCCATATGACATATTTTAGAGACTTTTTCCTTCCAGGAGAAAATACAAAGCTATCAGCGACTTTGCTGCTACCACCAGGTGGGTAACTAATTTTAAGGAAGATATGCGCGTGCCCTCTGGTGTTAATGGTAAACAGACCAATGGAAACACAACGATACCTAACATGTTTTGGATTTTTACTGTTTATTACATTTTATATCAGTTCTAGGTAAAGGGGAGTGATTTGAATTTTTATTCTTTTTTTTTTTTTTTTTTTACAATTTTTTTTAGACCCTCCGAGGTAATTTAACCATAGATGGTCTGATCGTTCCTACCATATACTGCAGTACTACTGCGGGTATAAGTGGTGGGTATTTGCTGCAATATGCCTTTGTATGAAGAGGGCTTTTCGCGTGAGCATACATGTATGCAAGGGTGTGAAAGGGTGATTCAGAAAACATATTGGAACATGTGAAATTATCACAGCTAATGAGTGCAGAGTAGAAGGAGCTTCTTAAAGAAAAAGTATCGGCACTGGGACAGAATTCTTGTTTGTTGGTAATTGGGATCAAATACTTATTTCATGCAATAAAATGCTAATTACTTAAAAATTATACAATGTTTTTTTACATTCTGTTTCTAATAGTTGAAGTTGAAGTTTACCTACAATAAAAATTACAGACCTCTCCATTCTTTGTAGGAGGGAAAACTTTCAAAATCATCCTGGGATCAAATACTTATTTCTCTCTTATTGGCCCATATTTACTAAAAACATTGCAGTGTGCCTGTGTAGTGTGCAGAGTTCAGGATTGCGGTGCACGTTCTTCATGATTCTGGCGCTCCCTGCACGGCTCTGGATGAGCACACCAACTTTTTTTTGGGTGATCTATAACATGGGGCATGCAACACATTTCTGTCATACTTTGCATGATAAATCTGGTGCACGGTGCGACTGAGCTCCAGATATGCAACACATATCTGTGGTGCAGACACTTCTTAAATATCTGTGCAAGCAGTTTGCACGGAAAAGGATGCACAAAGTCCGACAGAAAACTGGCACAATCACCTTAGTAAATGTGGGCCATAGTGTTGCACGCTCTTAGTTTATCTGGTCAGATTCCAGGATGCTCAGTTGCACCTATTCTTTCTTGGTGCACTTTGCTTCATGCTATTGTGACTGAATAATATGTCCCTAAACTAGAAACACACACCAATACGCCCCTTTAGGTGCACAGATTTTGAAAATTGTTGGTCAAAATGCAACCGTGACACAAATGTGGAGCACGAACATAACTAATACATGTTCAAGCTCCAAAAACACCTTTTTCATGCTATCATGGACAAACAACTGGAGCAGACACAATAATATATCTGTCCTATTGACTGAAAATTGTTGTACCATCAAATTTGTCGTTAATGCAATAATAATAAGTTAATTTGTAAAAGAATAAAATTGAAATTGTATTGAATGTGGTGCACCTGTTTTGTCTTGGGTCTATGGGCTGTGCTCATAAAATACTATGACAACTAGAGAAGAACGGGTTAGAGAAATAATTGTAGAAATTCATGGGCACTAGCCTGTAGAACCTGCAATATAGTGTTGAAACACTTTGTAGGTACGGTATCAATTACCGTATATACTCGAGTATAAGCCGCCCCGAGTATAAGCCGAGGCCCCTAATTTTACCACAAAATACTGGGAAAACCTATTGACTCAAGTATAAGCCGAGGGTGGGAAATGCATTGGTCACAGCCTCCCCAGTATATAGCCAGCCAGGTTCTGCCCCAGTGTATATAGCCAGCCAGCCCCTGCCCCAGTGTATATAGCCAGCCAGCCCCTGCCCCAGTGTATATAGCCAGCCAGCCCCTGCCCCAGTGTATATAGCCTGCCAGCCCCTGCCCCAGTGTATATAGCCTGCCAGACCCTGTCCCAGTGTATATAGCCTGCCAGACCCTGTCCCAGTGTATATAGCCTGCCAGACCCTGCTCCAGTGTATATAGCCCGCCGCCGCTGCCGGAGGCTTATACTCGAGTATATAAGGTAATTGTAATTCCGAAGTAAACAAAAAAAACTCATAAAAATAGAATAACATAAAACATGGATATTGTAATGTTATGTAAACATCACTATATATACAAGTAGTGACCTCACTTATTGTCACTCAGGAAAAGGGTCCTACTACCTGTTCTTTGCCCCCTGGATCTGCATTTGTTTTATATATTTAAGTTATAGACTTTTATAGAATGTTCATGCCCTGATATTGTTTACAAGAAAATAATTTGTGTTAAGATAAAAACTAAACTTTTTCTAAAATGTCAGGTAGCTAATAGACAATTAAAAGGGAGTTTCCAGGATCAATATTTCAGATAGACCATCAACACTGCAATTTTTGGAGGACCGATCCTGACACATGCTTAGTTATCAGAAGGAAGGACAGTAATTTATCTCACATTTAGGGTTCCTTCACACTTACATATGGGGGACTATAAGGATAACCCCTTTAAAAAAAAAAATGTTCCTGTGTGAAGATAATTTCTTATAAATGTTGCCATGTTGACCCTTAGAAACGAGATAGCTTCCTCAGATACGACCACCTCACATTTTGGCAGCAGTGACCAGAGATGCGCTACTGAGCCCTGCCTGACCTCCTGGATTCCGGGTTCATTACTACAGGACGGCTGCGGGATATGCAGTAACTCCTGGACATTTTAATATTAAGAAACTCTTTGTTTCCTTGTGCAATCACTCCAGCAGAGGGGGCCGTATCCAAGGACACAGTCTTGTTTCTAAGGGACCATATCACTACATTTATGAGAAATTACCTTCTCACGGGAACATTTTTTTAAATAACATCTAATTGAAGAAATGTATATATGGCAAATTAATGAAACTGAATGTGAATGCCCAGACGAGAAGACACCTTTAAGCTGCATTCACACGAATGTGTGAAAACGGCCATATGCTACCTGTACCATCCCGTATATCCCTTACGGGTAGAATACTGCCACATTAATTTCAATGGAAAATAGGTGAAACCATTCCCACTGATGGTTTAAACACCGTACCCTAAATGTGACGAATAAAAAGAAAGAGCTGCGTACTTTCTGTATCCAGAACCCAGGCAGTGGTATGTGACTCTGTGCCAGGTGCTTCAGCTCTACTCATGTGAATTAGGGCCGGTAGTAGTGCCAGACACAGTTACACACTGTTGCTCCTGGGTAAATACGGGAAGGTGGCCCTCCAGCCAGTATCATTTTTCTGATCAATAGTTCTTGAGGTTGATGGATTCCTTGTAATAAATCCATGTGTAGTCCAGACAATACCTTTTCAGTAATAAACCATCCTCAGTCTATAATATGCAAGTCTATTCTCTGCCACATACATATCAGCCAAGAATAACTATCAAGTATCACAACCTTCTCTTGGAGCTCTTATTTCTTCTGCCGAATAGATGGTAGAATGAATCGTCACACTGTAATGACATCTCGAAGCTTCATTCTATATAAAAATGTACTACACTACTCACGACTCCTGGAAGACAGTTAAAAGAAAAGTCCATTTATCATAATCAAGAAGCAAGTCTCGGGGGGACGATTATCATCTCCAAAAAGGATCAGACCTAGAAAGGCACAACGAAAATTTGGATTTCTGCTCTTTCAACAAAGCCCGTCCTGTATAATTGTGAACTTCAAACAATGGTTTGTATTTGGAAGGTTCTTTTGTTCTGACTTTATACATGGAAGTTCAGTTTAATAATATGTCACATGAATCTTTCCTGCAAACACCGGAGTGAGGTGCTGGTATAGTGTACCGGCACCATGTACATTGCATGGAGACTGTGCTCAAGGGCTTACAATCTACAAGGCAAGGGGGGAAGGAAATAGTTGGTGTGGGTCGCAGCTCCTAAGATGGTATTGTAGTGGGCACCTTGACGGTAATAGGCTTTACCATATGGATGGCTATTGAGGCTGATTTAAAGGGAAATTTGAAGTTGTAGAGGTCATGAGTAGATACTCCACGGTGAAAATCCTGGAGCTGAATATGTGAAGAGGCAACAAGGGGAAGAAAGTGGTCAGAATAGGTCAGAGATGTACAAGCAGAACCTCTTAATTTATTTAGGATTACTAAATCACCAGTAGATTGATATGCAGCTGGGATTTAGGGTCCAAACTCCTTTAAATTTTTGCTGTCCTTCTTCCAGATCTGGGCATTACACTTCAGCCTTTGGTGTGTAGAACATGTGAGGGGACAAGAAGTGTATTGACCTCTGTTTGGCCGGGCACCACCTGCTAGGATGTATATCAGTTTCCAGATTTCACTTTGGCTAGCTCCAGATTTTCTGGACAAGCAGCTGTGAGATCTGTGAGATGGTCCATTGTGGTCAGGAAGGAATTTTTTCTTAATTTGGGACAATTGTCATCATCTCTGTAATGTTGTTTTGTCTTCCTCCTGATCAACATCCTTGAAATCAACCCCATGCCTTTGCATTGCACCTAATATATCAAGAGGCTTAAGGTTCCTGATATATCCGGCGGACAGCGGCATCGCTGGACAGTTCTACACAAAGTCCAGCCTGGCGTAGTATTTCGCTCTAACTTCTGACAGAAAATGACCTGCACTGTATCAGCCGTGGACAGGCACGCCCTGCTACATACCCCTCCATGGTCACTTGGTGTGGAAGTGGTGCAAAGGGGGGGAGTCGCAACTCCGCCCTCTCCATGACTTATAGGTCGGGTTTGATGGACTTGCTTCTTTTTCCAACCTCATCTACTATGAAACTGTCCGGTGTTTCATTCAATGGGACCGTACTGTGATGAGGTCTCCAACTTTATCAGAGCTGTCTCCTACTCTCCCTGGGAATTCTGGGAATTGTAAATAGAGCAATTGAGAATTCAGGTTTGTGGATTATCTTGCTTTTTTGCAAAATTTTATTTGTGAGAAATGTTCCAATTTTATGTTAGTGCCTCAAATGCTCATTTAATTTATGTTGTTAGAGGGGTTTTACAGGGCTCTGAAAACCAAACGTTTTAATTTAGCCCCTTAGTTTCTTTGGAGCAAAGGGAGAGTGAAGAGCAATTTAGGAGAGGTAACCTTTTCTTACCTTAGTTTTTTCGAATTTTGTAAAACCCCATTGGGATGACTTTTAGGTTAGTACTAAACGTGGACGCACATAATTGTGGTGGGACATATTTCAGTTCAGTAGTTATGACCCACAACTTTATATTACAGCAACACAACAGTTCTATAAATTCCATTGGTGTTGGATTCCTGGAGGCAAATTGTTAGTTAAAAACAAAGAGTGAAGAAATGGAGCAAAGTCCTTCAAGGTCAAGCGGCTAAACGCCACTGCACCTACGGTATGTTCAACAGTGGCACTTATGACCCCGCAGTAATGAAATGGCTCTTGTATGAAGGAAAGAAGAGAATGAGCAGAGCATATGCCACTTGGTTAGAAGTAATAATGTGTTGGCGAGGACAGTAAAGGGCAAGTGGATGTATAATGGATCACAATGAAAACAGCGTTACATGTTAATAGGAAAACATAGCCATATGGATATGCATACCTAGCATCACAGATAACCATAGAAACCGAGTGGCTCGTTCCCACAAGGTCAGAATATAAGGACGCTGTTGGTAAAAAACACTGTGTTATCCACTTATTAACTGCGATGTTAGTCATATAAATGTGTTAATACACAGAATCGGACAAAAGAAAGAATGAAAAGTGACTCAGGTCATATATTTAATTCTGCCTGATATCACTGTTTGATTCTTTCATTTAGCTATTTTATATATTTTCATGTAATGATATGTTTACTTGAAGAGCAGAACTTTCGCCAACTGCATAGGTGGTCAATGAGATTTATTAAGGGTCTGCTTTCACGTCTAACTTTGTTCTAACTTAAAGGTCCCCTGCACACAGTCATGCGCTCACCTGGGCCGTACCTAGGCCTAGCATATGGACAGGTTGCTGGAGGGAGGGGTGGTGAGCGCTCTCACCCCTCCTCTCTCCATAGGAGGCCATGCTGCAGCAGAGCTCTGAGATGGAGGCCCATTTTGCCCATTAAATGGAATGTGGCCTCAAGCAACCCATACTTTTAGAGGTACGGGTAGCACATACAGGCCCGTTTCTTCCACTGGCCGTGGCTGGCGATGGCCAACTGCCTACAGTAAAAAAAAAATTACTCACTTTCCAGCTGCTTTTTTGTCTTTTGCAGTAGCGTGACCCAGCTCCCTGTACTCTGCCCCCGAGCACACTATGACATGGCGCCCTCCTGACATCATAGTTTGCGACGAGTGTACAGAGCTAAATTGCGCTAATGCAGAAGATAAAAGAGGGGAGATGAGGAACGCCAGAAGGTGAACGGAAAGAAGTGATATATGCAGCACGGAGGAGCTACTCCCTAACGCAGATGCAATTAGACCTCGTTCTAGAACTAGCAATGCGGCTTTGGCATTGTTACCCAACAAAACACATGTTAAGACTTTTAAAGCAGCAGTTACTTTTGAACATAGATGCACTCTTATAAATTACGGTTCTACTCATTCGTTTTTCACTGCTGATTCGGTTCAGTCTGGAATTCATTTTTCACAAATCCTCCTAAACTATACTCTATGAAGGATCCATGGTGAATGGCTCTGACTAGGACATGCTCTACTTTTTAAAGGATTGGCTTTTTTTAAACCCAAAAATATTAATTAACAACCATAACCAAACTCCTAAAATGAATCGGATAGATCACCAGTATATGGACAGCCTGCAGCACACAAGCAACTACAGTATGTCCCAATCTAATTATGTTCCATTGTTCTTCGTCTTTAGCATCTATGCTTGAACTTTGTTCCTGCCAGCTTCAACCAAAATACAGAGGAAGTAGGAAGTTGAGTAAAATTTTTGATTCTTCAAGTCCATTGTGTTTACCACTCGTGGTAATGTATTATTATACTGCTGTTATATATTGTTATATGTTTTGTGTATTTTTTTTTTTTTTACTCTTTTTGGGAAAAGTAAAAATTGGAGCCGGTCCAAGTAAAAAGAACTAGGAAAGCAATTCACAGCACATTTATCGTTAATGGTTTTGGAAAGGCAAAGCAGCCCTACTACCCTGGTACAGAAGCACTTTGTTAGTGGCATATATTTCTTCTACTCTATCCAGCTTTGATGTTGATTATCTTAATGACATGACTACTGTTGTAGGGGAAGAAGAATGGATTTGTTAAATTGTTGGAGCGAGGAGATAATTCAGAGCGGACTAATGTCTCTCTTAAACCATCGGCTAATTAAATGCCAACTAGAGTTATCATCTTGGTCATCGACAGTCAACTTCTGTAGCATCTCTGTCTGGCTGATCAAGGGACGTCTGTTTCGAGTCTTGTCTTTGTAGTGCACTGCGTTAAATCAGGCCAGTTTGTCATGGTGGTTTTATGGAGTAGTGTAGTACTTTTATTCTGACCATGAATATATTATTGGCCACTGTAAGAATCTTATGCATCACATTTAAATGTATTCATATTTTTGATTTTTTTTTTTCCTTCAAATTTCTTCTTATTCACTGCAGTAGAGCTAGAAATGCTATAACATTTGTGCAGATTTTACACTGATGTAGTTATAGTTCACCTTGAAATTCTGTACTGTGGAAATCTACCATCAATATCAAGCATGATATATATACACTTCCTCATAGACCCAGGCGCCGTGACTGTGGTAATATTCTTATATCTGTTAATCATGGACTCCTGCTTTCTAAACTTTCAAAATTCTGCTAATGAGCCTAAACAGGTCGGGGGGAGGGGGGATGGAGATTCCATAGCGCCTCAGTGCTGCAGATTCACAGGCTGTAACAATGAGCAGAACATGTCTCTCCGGTCTCATGCTTTCTCTCTCTTCATTTGTGTAGTCTATCAACAGCAGGAACTGCAGGGTTTACGGCGAGTTGTTCTGCTCATTGTGACAGCCTGTGAAGCTACAGCACTGAGGGGCTCTGGAAACACCCACCAGAGCCCATTAGGCTCTTTAGAATAATTATAGAAGTTGTTTTTAAAAGGAAGAAGGCCGTAAATAACAAATATGAGAAGATTACCACAGTCACAGTGCCTGGATTTTAGAGTAAGTGTCCCTTTCACGCAACCGTATATGGCTGTGGTATAAGGTCGCCATTGAAGTGCATTGTGTACGGCCTGGTACAGTGAGAACATGCGTGTCATCATACCGTGCCGCCACCAGAAAAAAGATAGAGCACGCTCTACCTTTCGCCGTTCATATATGACCTGGTTGCATAGCTCCCTATGGAGAGCACATACCTCTCCTTCTACAGCTGGCCGAGGGTTACGGCCAGGTCCTGTCTGGGGAGTATCATACATTTATGTGAAAAGGGCCTCATTGTCCCTGGTTGATCGTGCTTGATTTTGATGGTAGATTTCCTGTTAGCACAAAATCCACTGGAAACTTGTAGCAAGATAGTTTAACCACTGTGCCATAGTGCCAACCTCAGAATTCATGAAGACAGTTCCAGAATTCTGCATCCTATAAAGTAGGGAAACCAAAGTAGGGGGACATTATATGTGGTAGACTACAATTGAGGAGGAGGGCAGTTTAAGTAAAGTCCACAAATTGGGGCATTATTATAAGTCGATGGGCTTCAGGAAAGAGGGCATTATAAAGATGGTGCCTAAACGAGGGGGTAATTATACAGAGGCCTTAGAAATGGGGGCATGATACTATGTAGGGGCCACTAAGTAGAGTTTATACAGTGTGGGGATCACTAAAGGGGCTTTTATACTGTGTGTGTGGGTTAGGGGAAGGACAATCGGAAATTTTTCTGTGGCCGTTCTTGTTTTGGTCTTTTTGGTCCATGAAGAGAACTAAACATTGGACACTAGTGTTGAAGATATGTAATATTCACTTAAGGGAGTCCACCTTTTGACTAGATTTATCACATTCTTTGTTCCATTATTTTTCTGTTTTGTTCTTTGTGAATTCTCAAACAAAGAAGAAAGAAAAAACACTACTACATTTAGCTTGTGTGGGATGAGTTTTCTGCACAGGCTGGTGGCCCCCTGGTGACTTGTAATTACAGATTAATGGCATCCCGTCTGTCATAGTGGCAGCTCCAATGCTTACAGTCACCTAAAGTGCTTATATCTTCCCTACATCTTTAGTTTGTCCTGGAATCTTCCTTTTTATGTTCTCTGCAGGTACATGTATAGAGGGAGGAGAATTTCGCTGTGAATACAATAGTCAGTATTGAGAACATTGGATACTGAACTGTGCCATCCTTTTCTAATAATATCATAGTGGCTCAAGATCCCAGAAGACTTTCCACATTATAAGGCTCCATACATTTGTATATGGGTTTCTCTGGGTCTACATTGTAAAAAATGCGCACAATGTATTGTGTTGTGAAAACAAAAAGTGGACTGCCTAGAGATATAGTGGCATCCATATGTACCTTACAGTCAGGGGCATAACTACAGTGATAAAGCAGACGCTATGGAACCCGTCGTTTCCAGGGGCCTGTTATTCTACCTGACACACATAAGAGTGAAGGATGTGCACTATAATATATATGTTATGCTGCACATTGTACTGAATAATATGTATATAGCATATATGTGATATATACATGCTGTTTACAGTGTACGGATATTTAAAGGTGGCAACCTTCGGGAAACCGCTCTGCCAAACTCCTCACTGGCTTCTCCCATGGGACTAGGGACTCTGGAAATGTGTGCACTATTGTGGACATGCGGGAGCCAGAAAAAGGGCTCCTGATGACAGGTTTCCTTTAAGAACAGAATGGGCAGAGATGTAAATAAAAAATCACAAGTCATACTGAATATTTATCAACAAAACTATACAGGCAGTCCCCGGGTTAAGTACAAGATAGGTTCCATAGGTTTGTTCTTAAGTTAAATTTGTTTGTCGAAAGTATATATTTTATAATTGCAGTTCCAGACAAAAAATTTTTTTTGCCCCAGTGACAATTGTAGTTTCAAAATATTGTGCTGTTATGGGACCAAGGATTATCAATAAAGCTTCATTATAGACACCTTACAGCTGATTATTGCAGTCTGGGACTATAAGGCTACATTCACACGGACGTATGAAAACAGCCGTATCCGTACAGTTTTTTAACGGGTTACATACGGCCGCATTAATTTCAATGAACAATACGTCCAACCATTTAGGCTACATTCACACTGACGTATGGAGGACGTATATACGGCCGACGTATATACGGCCGATATACGTCCTCCATAGACGTCAATGGGCGCACGGCGCCCTACGGGAGCGGTACGGTGCCGCACACGTGCGGCACCGTACCGCTCCGTACCCGGAAAAAGATAGGACCTGTCCTATCTTTATCCGTAGTACGGCGCCGTGCGCCATTAATTCCTATGGAGAGGGGCGGGGGTGAGCTGCGCTCACCTCCTCCTCCTCTCCACGTACACTGCCGTTGCCCGGTACGGTACGGGCGGGCAACGGCAGTGTGAATATAGCCTTATATTGTTGTTTTTGACACTGTACCGTATAGTAGCCGTATAAAAATATAGAGCATGTCCTATTTTCTCCTGTATTTCAGTTCCGTATGCCCTAGAAGTCTATGGGTGACGTATAAAATACAGGTTAAATACGTGCTGCATACGGATGAAAAACGCCACGTATATACGGGTTCATACGGCCCGTAAATATGGGACTGGAGAAATCATACGGTTGTGTGAAAGTAGCCTAATAATAGCCTCCAGAGATCTTCACCAGAGGTCACAGGGAGCAAAGAGGTCCATCTTTAACTAGGGGTCATCTGTAAGTCAGGTGTCCTTAAGTATATATCACATATAACATGCTACACTGCATTTTCATAGTGACGGGTATGTGAGCATACACATTGCTTTATTGCAAGGATCTACTCACTATATAGAAACATAGAAAGCCAAAAACTGTTGTTTCTTTGAGACTAAAACTTTTTGACAACTTTGAAGGACTCTCGGCACATTAGTGATACAGTAATACAGAGCTATTGATTTCATGAAGTAGTCGCAAGGTCATATGAGGTGGAGATTAGTACCTGCAGTGTTCTCATTAAATCCCAGTGACTGATATTTGATTGCTTTGATGTTAATTGACGCTGTATTTTCTAATGAAATTCTTTTCTTCTCTGCGGTATAGTGAACATAAATAGGGATTAGCGTTTAACTCATTGCGCCCGCAGTTCAGTATTTAAACACCGCCGCAGCATTGATTGCTTCTAATCGGATTGATCTTAGAAAGCATTGTATTCTGTGTGGGCTCCGACGCCGCTTAAGATGGTCATTTTTCAGGACGGAATAAATGAATGACGAGCTGTCAGATGCTGTAACCTGCGTCATTTCAGTAGGAAAATATTCCCTACTGAAGGCTTGGAATGTTACTGTACACAGCAACAAAACACATATATAATGGGTTATTGAGCTCAACAGATTGTTTGAATAGTCTATCAATATCAGATAGATTAGAGTCTGACACTGGGTGGATTAAGTCTGCCATGGGCCCTGAATATTATAGGCCCTGCAAGTCTAGAACTCACTTCCTACATAAGGTACTAGATTCAAGCTTCTTCTCTGTCTGCTTTCAATCTGTGGTTTAGGGACCTTTGGATGACCTTTAAAGGTCCTGAAATGGCTCTTGTGTACATGTGAATTGAGAGCATGGGTAAAGGTTCTTCTCGGTATAAAATTTGGCAGGTGGTTTGTGTGACCTTGGGCCCCGGGCTACAGCCCAAACAGCCTATATCAGTGGTGGCGAACCTATGGCACGGGTGCCGGAGGTGGCACTCAGAGCCCTCTCTATGGGCACACACACCGTCACCCGAGCAGAGTTCACCAGACAGGACTCAAGGCCTTTTGCAGTCCCAAGCAGCCCATGACCCTGGAAGGAAGCTAAAATGATGTTCCGAAACTTCTTCTTCTTCTTTCTACTGTATTGGTGTCCTCAGGTACTTATAAGTTGCTGCTTAAATTGTTGCATTGGCACTTTGTGAAAAATACGTGGGTTTTTGTTATAGTTTGGGCACTTTGTGTCTAAAAGGTTTGCCATCACTGGCCTATATTATAATCCACTACTGGTACTGCCACAGACAGCTATTTGTAAAGGGCTCAGGCACTTCTGTGCTGCTATGTATCCCCACCAAAGGTCCAAAAGGAGGAGCTACCAGATCCCCCTGAAAGCCTTGCAATTTGATCAAGAGTGTCTCATCACTCCTCCTTATAAGGAACAGAAGTTGGGGCTCACGCACACTTGCATTGTTTTTCATGTCTGTGGTTCAGTGATTTTAATGGATGCCTTTTGTTTGCAATGTGTGTTTTCACATTTCACTTGTATTCTACTGATCAGTTGTCTGTGAAAAAATAGAACGGAAGGCAGTAGAAGACTATGGGGCTCGTTTACTAAGGGTCGCGCTGCTCATTTTCGTCGGACTGTGCACCTTTTTGGGGATTACACGGCTTGCACAGGTATTTAGATTTTTAGCAGATTTTTGGCACAGCTGCGTTGGCTTCCATGCAGGACTGAGCGCGGGATTTAGCATTCAAATTGTGTCACAAGCCCAAGCACTTCGATACACCACTAAAAAGATGGTGAACTCCGGCAGACCTGAGCAGGGAAGCGACACATATCGGGCGCATGATCTTAGTGAATCGCGGCAGAGTGCGTTATCGTTGGACAATGCACTTTTGGTGAACTCCAGCGGCCGGGTATGTAAATATGGCCCTAGAGTTCTGCAAAAATACTGATGACAGGTCCCCTTTATAAATGTTAAAACTTAGGTTGTTTTTTTTTTTTGCGAACCTGGACAAAAAACAGAACAAAACAGAGCCAAAACATCAGATGTGCACCAAACACAAAACTCATACCCCAGTGTGAATCCAACCTTAGTTTGGGACTCATCCACCACTGGTATATTTTGTCTTCAAAAGAGAATCCAGGGACATCCCCACTCATCAGTTCTGTGGCATCTACAATCCAGATTGTGGTTGGAATAGTGATGTAAGGAGACCGTTTAATTATATTATATACTCACAAACAAGCTATAATATTGTGCATTCATGTTAATATGAAGTACAGAATTCATATCCCAAACATGTGATTGGGCGTTTCACGTTTCTGGCTTCTTCCAGGACGTGTTGGTGTTCCTTCTACTCATATAAATACACATTTCCAATCACCCCAATATAAATTTTAAAAACCCAATTAATTGATATATCAGAAATACTTCTCTCATATTTGGTGTCTTCCCACATCCTCAGCCCCTCCCTTGTTTGGGTGCGGACATGCGGGGCGTTCTTGGACCGTTCTTGGTAAGTTCTTGAACGCACTGAAAAGGCATGCGTTGTAGCATGTTTATAGCGTTTGTTTATAGCACGCGTTGTAGCGTTTGTATCAGTTTTTCTTCATTTGTGTAAGTGTAAGCAGCTGTATAAACATTTTCACAGCTGCTTACACTTCCAGAATTGAAGGAAAATGGATTCCAACAAGCCAAATGCATGGTAAAAATTTAAAAATGCAAGTTTAAAAAGGCACCAAAAACGGTCCAAAAATGCACCGTCTGTCTGCACCCTCAACGTCCAGTCCATCTGTAATCTCCCTTATCTTCTCACATTTTTATAAATTAAAACTCAAATTTAGAGTTTTTTTCAACTTACTATTACTTTTTAAATTTACTTTTAGTCATCTGTTTGTTCAAGAGACCTTTCTTTATATTCAAATTATCTTCTCTGTGTCAATCATTGTATGAATGGTTGGTCCTACGGCACTGAAAAACTAATATACATCAATTTCAAATCAGTATTTTCTTTGATAATATGTCCGGGAACGTTGACAAAATGCCCTAAGCGATACTAGTTTTCGACTGGCAGGATGACTTAGGAGTTGGTAGACTCCAAAATCGCACCAAATGGTTTACATTTCCTATAGACTGGGGCTGCCATCAGTGGATGCATCTTGTGTAAATATTGGAATATGTATGTGCTTTTTATGTTAATACACAGAATTCTGAGAAATGTTATACAGTGTTTTACGTGTCAAGAAGATGAGGCACATGGCGGCCTGTGTCTCTAGGTGGCAGATAATGGCAGGGCAGCGCACAGTTAATTGGTGATTTCTGGCTACTTATTTTATAACGTGATTGAAATGGGCTCATTACCAGCTGTCACCTCAGGCAATGGAATGAATAAGTGAATAGACAAGATCCTTACAAATAAACTGACCACGGGATGTATTATGATAAAACCTGTTATTTTCCACTCTTCATAGAAATCAATGCTTTCTCCAATGTTTGCACAGTCCAGCGTCTTATTGTAGAGGTGGAGTCCCATCAGTCCGCCCCCACTGAATGATTTAATCACTTCTTCATTTTGCTGCTACAAATCAGAAAATAACCTATTGGAAGCATCTAATAATAACTATCCGGGGAGAACAGCGGCGCTGTGTATAGATCAGTCCATTCACATAGAAATAAGTGCATGGCAGCAGCGGAGCCCGATCAATGTCATTCCCGGGAAATAATGTAGCGTCCGGTGTTGCAGGTAAACTTTACTCATTCATGTTGCTGTATTTCAAACTTGATCTAAGCTCTTCAGATTGAGCTGAACCAAACTATTGTGCAGAGTTTGATTAAGGCCACTAAATTTGGCTGCCAAATAGTGTTGTGTTGATTTCCGATATGCTTGAAATGGCTGCAGGATTACCACTGGGATAAATCCCATAGCCAATGTGTGCAGTAACTCTAAAGATATTGTCATGTTGACTCCATAGAAATAACAGGACAAACGGTGGCTCAGTGGGCAGCACAGGGGCTCAGTGGTTAGCACTAAAGACTTGCAGCGCTGGGGTCCTGGGTCCCATCCAGGTCAACATCAGCAGAGAGTTTGTATGTTCTCTCCGTGTTTGCGTGGGTTTATTCCCACACTACAAAACATACTGGTAGGGTGTTTAGATTGTGAGCCCCATGGGAACAGGGACTGAATTGGCAATCTCTGTGCAGCGCTGTGTAATCTGTGGGTGCTATATACATAAAGGAATTATTATATCCATTACCCAGGATAGACTCAGACTCTAGGTCAAACTCCTTAAATGGGTTGTCCACTTTCAGCAAATAATAGATAGTTTGTGTAGTAAAAAGTTATAGAATTTTCCACTATACTTCCTGTTTTCTAGATCTCTGCTTGCTGTCACTCAACAGGAAGCTTCATTGTTTACTTCCTGTGGTTAACCCCTTATCACTGACGCTTGTTTTCAGCTTAATGACCAGACTCGATTTTTAGAATCTGACATGTGTCCCGATAATTGGTTATAACTAGAGATGAGCGAACATGCTCGTCCGAGCTTGATGCTCGGTCGAGCATTAGGGTACTCGAAACTGCTCGTTGCTCGGACGAATACTTCGCCCGCTCGAGAAAATGGCAGCTCCCGCCGTTTTGCTTTTTGGCGGCCAGAAACAGAGCCAATCACAAGCCAGGAGACTCTGCACTCCACCCAGCATGACGTGGTACCCTTACACGTCGATAGCAGTGGTTGGCTGGCCAGATCAGGTGACCCTGGGATAGACTAGCCGCTGGCCGCGCTGCTCGGATCATTCTGTCTCTGGATGCCGCTAGGGAGAGAGCTGCTGCTGGTCAGGGAAAGCGTTAGGGTGTTCTATTAGCTTACTGTTAGGCAGGAGTGATTCTCAAAGAACCCAACAGCCCTTCTTAGGGCTACAATAACGTTCTACTTTTTTTATTTTAATTTGCATCTTTTACCATTTTGTGAGGAATTAGCAGGGGGACTTGCTACCGTTGTGTTTAGCTCTTAGTGGCACACATATCCATAGCAAAGACCGAAGTGGGAAAATTCAGTAGGGGTTGGATTTCTATTAGGCACTAACTCAGTGTCATCTCATCTGGCATAGTAGTGTGCTTCCTTTGATACTTGGCTAGAAAATAGCCATAGGAGAATACAAACAGCTTCTTGAAGCCTACAGTAGCGTTCTATATATTTGATTTCTGGTTGATCTGCTGGTGGCTGTAGTTTCTGCAGTGCATGTACTTGCCAATTCTGAGCAATTTGTAGTGAGACTTGCGACCGCTGTGTTCTGCGCTTAGTGGCGCACATATCCATAGCAAAGGCCGAAGTGGCAAAATTCAGTAGGGGTTGGATTTCTATTAGGCAATAACTCAGTGTCATCTCATCTGGCATAGTAGTGTGCTTCCTTTGATACTTGGCTAGAAAATAGCCATAGGAGAATACAAACAGCTTCTTGAAGCCTACAGTAGCGTTCTATATATTTGATTTCTGGTTGATCTGCTGGTGGCTGTAGTTTCTGCAGTGCATGTACTTGCCAATTCTGAGCAATTTGTTGTGAGACTTGCGACCGCTGTGTTCTGCGCTTAGTGGCGCACATATCCATAGCAAAGGCCGAAGTGGCAAAATTCAGTAGGGGTTGGATTTCTATTAGGCAATAACTCAGTGTCATCTCATCTGGCATAGTAGTGTGCTTCCTTTGATACTTGGCTAGAAAATAGCCATAGGAGAATACAAACAGCTTCTTGAAGCCTACAGTAGCGTTCTATATATTTGATTTCTGGTTGATCTGCTGGTGGCTGTAGTTTCTGCAGTGCATGTACTTGCCAATTCTGAGCAATTTGTAGTGAGACTTGCGACCGCTGTGTTCTGCGCTTAGTGGCGCACATATCCATAGCAAAGGCCGAAGTGGCAAAATTCAGTAGGGGTTGGATTTCTATTAGGCAATAACTCAGTGTCATCTCATCTGGCATAGTAGTGTGCTTCCTTTGATACTTGGCTAGAAAATAGCCATAGGAGAATACAAACAGCTTCTTGAAGCCTACAGTAGCGTTCTATATATTTGATTTCTGGTTGATCTGCTGGTGGCTGTAGTTTCTGCAGTGCATGTACTTGCCAATTCTGAGCAATTTGTAGTGAGACTTGCGACCGCTGTGTTCTGCGCTTAGTGGCGCACATATCCATAGCAAAGGCCGAAGTGGCAAAATTCAGTAGGGGTTGGATTTCTATTAGGCAATAACTCGGTGTCATCTCATCTGGCATAGTAGTGTGCTTCCTTTGATACTTGGCTAGAAAATAGCCATAGGAGAATACAAACAGCTTCTTGAAGCCTACAGTAGCGTTCTATATATTTGATTTCTGGTTGATCTGCTGGTGGCTGTAGTTTCTGCAGTGCATGTACTTGCCAATTCTGAGCAATTTGTAGTGAGACTTGCGACCGCTGTGTTCTGCGCTTAGTGGCGCACATATCCATAGCAAAGGCCGAAGTGGCAAAATTCAGTAGGGGTTGGATTTCTATTAGGCAATAACTCAGTGTCATCTCATCTGGCATAGTAGTGTGCTTCCTTTGATACTTGGCTAGAAAATAGCCATAGGAGAATACAAACAGCTTCTTGAAGCCTACAGTAGCGTTCTATATATTTGATTTCTGGTTGATCTGCTGGTGGCTGTAGTTTCTGCAGTGCATGTACTTGCCAATTCTGAGCAATTTGTAGGATCAGACAGTAGGTGTTCTCCTTAAGGAGACAATGCCAATTAAGGCCACCTTAAAGGGATGTGGAGACTTAAAGCCATAGATGCTCCACCAGGGAATTCTGGGAAAAATGCAAATAAGTTTTCCAAGGTGTTAAATGGAAAACAATACCTCCTGTTGCTACCTTGAAAGGCAGCCCCCTTAACATCAAGTATGACCTACAAGAAGTCTAAAAACATGATGTGGGATTAAGCCAAACCAGTATATCTATTCCATAAGGAACAGACTCCCAACTGTAGACAGCACTGTTTCGACCTGGTTGGGTCTCCTCAGTACAGTGTAGGGAACTGATTTGGCTATGTGAGAGGCTATTGACTAGGATCAGACAGTAGGTGTTCTCCTTAAGGAGACAATGCCAATTAAGGCCACCTTAAAGGGATGTGGAGACTTAAAGCCATAGATGCTCCACCAGGGAATTCTGGGAAAAATGCAAATAAGTTTTCCAAGGTGTTAAATGGAAAACAATACCTCCTGTTGCTACCTTGAAAGGCAGCCCCCTTAACATCAAGTATGACCTACAAGAAGTCTAAAAACATGATGTGGGATTAAGCCAAACCAGTATATCTATTCCATAAGGAACAGACTCCCAACTGTAGACAGCACTGTTTCGACCTGGTTGGGTCTCCTCAGTACAGTGTAGGGAACTGATTTGGCTATGTGAGAGGCTATTGACTAGGATCAGACAGTAGGTGTTCTCCTTAAGGAGACAATGCCAATTAAGGCCACCTTAAAGGGATGTGGAGACTTAAAGCCATAGATGCTCCACCAGGGAATTCTGGGAAAAATGCAAATAAGTTTTCCAAGGTGTTAAATGGAAAACAATACCTCCTGTTGCTACCTTGAAAGGCAGCCCCCTTAACATCAAGTATGACCTACAAGAAGTCTAAAAACATGATGTGGGATTAAGCCAAACCAGTATATCTATTCCATAAGGAACAGACTCCCAACTGTAGACAGCACTGTTTCGACCTGGTTGGGTCTCCTCAGTACGGTGTAGGGAACTGATTTGGCTATGTGAGAGGCTATTGACTAGGATCAGACAGTAGGTGTTCTCCTTAAGGAGACAATGCCAATTAAGGCCACCTTAAAGGGATGTGGAGACTTAAAGCCATAGATGCTCCACCAGGGAATTCTGGGAAAAATGCAAATAAGTTTTCCAAGGTGTTAAATGGAAAACAATACCTCCTGTTGCTACCTTGAAAGGCAGCCCCCTTAACATCAAGTATGACCTACAAGAAGTCTAAAAACATGATGTGGGATTAAGCCAAACCAGTATATCTATTCCATAAGGAACAGACTCCCAACTGTAGACAGCACTGTTTCGACCTGGTTGGGTCTCCTCAGTACAGTGTAGGGAACTGATTTGGCTATGTGAGAGGCTATTGACTAGGATCAGACAGTAGGTGTTCTCCTTAAGGAGACAATGCCAATTAAGGCCACCTTAAAGGGATGTGGAGACTTAAAGCCATAGATGCTCCACCAGGGAATTCTGGGAAAAATGCAAATAAGTTTTCCAAGCAACAGGAGGTATTGTTTTCCATTTAACACCTTGGAAAACTTATTTGCATTTTTCCCAGAATTCCCTGGTGGAGCATCTATGGCTTTAAGTCTCCACATCCCTTTAAGGTGGCCTTAATTGGCATTGTCTCCTTAAGGAGAACACCTACTGTCTGATCCTAGTCAATAGCCTCTCACATAGCCAAATCAGTTCCCTACACTGTACTGAGGAGACCCAACCAGGTCGAAACAGTGCTGTCTACAGTTGGGAGTCTGTTCCTTATGGAATAGATATACTGGTTTGGCTTAATCCCACATCATGTTTTTAGACTTCTTGTAGGTCATACTTGATGTTAAGGGGGCTGCCTTTCAAGGTAGCAACAGGAGGTATTGTTTTCCATTTAACACCTTGGAAAACTTATTTGCATTTTTCCCAGAATTCCCTGGTGGAGCATCTATGGCTTTAAGTCTCCACATCCCTTTAAGGTGGCCTTAATTGGCATTGTCTCCTTAAGGAGAACACCTACTGTCTGATCCTAGTCAATAGCCTCTCACATAGCCAAATCAGTTCCCTACACTGTACTGAGGAGACCCAACCAGGTCGAAACAGTGCTGTCTACAGTTGGGAGTCTGTTCCTTATGGAATAGATATACTGGTTTGGCTTAATCCCACATCATGTTTTTAGACTTCTTGTAGGTCATACTTGATGTTAAGGGGGCTGCCTTTCAAGGTAGCAACAGGAGGTATTGTTTTCCATTTAACACCTTGGAAAACTTATTTGCATTTTTCCCAGAATTCCCTGGTGGAGCATCTATGGCTTTAAGTCTCCACATCCCTTTAAGGTGGCCTTAATTGGCATTGTCTCCTTAAGGAGAACACCTACTGTCTGATCCTAGTCAATAGCCTCTCACATAGCCAAATCAGTTCCCTACACTGTACTGAGGAGACCCAACCAGGTCGAAACAGTGCTGTCTACAGTTGGGAGTCTGTTCCTTATGGAATAGATATACTGGTTTGGCTTAATCCCACATCATGTTTTTAGACTTCTTGTAGGTCATACTTGATGTTAAGGGGGCTGCCTTTCAAGGTAGCAACAGGAGGTATTGTTTTCCATTTAACACCTTGGAAAACTTATTTGCATTTTTCCCAGAATTCCCTGGTGGAGCATCTATGGCTTTAAGTCTCCACATCCCTTTAAGGTGGCCTTAATTGGCATTGTCTCCTTAAGGAGAACACCTACTGTCTGATCCTAGTCAATAGCCTCTCACATAGCCAAATCAGTTCCCTACACTGTACTGAGGAGACCCAACCAGGTCGAAACAGTGCTGTCTACAGTTGGGAGTCTGTTCCTTATGGAATAGATATACTGGTTTGGCTTAATCCCACATCATGTTTTTAGACTTCTTGTAGGTCATACTTGATGTTAAGGGGGCTGCCTTTCAAGGTAGCAACAGGAGGTATTGTTTTCCATTTAACACCTTGGAAAACTTATTTGCATTTTTCCCAGAATTCCCTGGTGGAGCATCTATGGCTTTAAGTCTCCACATCCCTTTAAGGTGGCCTTAATTGGCATTGTCTCCTTAAGGAGAACACCTACTGTCTGATCCTAGTCAATAGCCTCTCACATAGCCAAATCAGTTCCCTACACTGTACTGAGGAGACCCAACCAGGTCGAAACAGTGCTGTCTACAGTTGGGAGTCTGTTCCTTATGGAATAGATATACTGGTTTGGCTTAATCCCACATCATGTTTTTAGACTTCTTGTAGGTCATACTTGATGTTAAGGGGGCTGCCTTTCAAGGTAGCAACAGGAGGTATTGTTTTCCATTTAACACCTTGGAAAACTTATTTGCATTTTTCCCAGAATTCCCTGGTGGAGCATCTATGGCTTTAAGTCTCCACATCCCTTTAAGGTGGCCTTAATTGGCATTGTCTCCTTAAGGAGAACACCTACTGTCTGATCCTAGTCAATAGCCTCTCACATAGCCAAATCAGTTCCCTACACTGTACTGAGGAGACCCAACCAGGTCGAAACAGTGCTGTCTACAGTTGGGAGTCTGTTCCTTATGGAATAGATATACTGGTTTGGCTTAATCCCACATCATGTTTTTAGACTTCTTGTAGGTCATACTTGATGTTAAGGGGGCTGCCTTTCAAGGTAGCAACAGGAGGTATTGTTTTCCATTTAACACCTTGGAAAACTTATTTGCATTTTTCTGAGCAATTTGTAGTGAGACTTGCGACCGCTGTGTTCTGCGCTTAGTGGCGCACATATCCATAGCAAAGGCCGAAGTGGCAAAATTCAGTAGGGGTTGGATTTCTATTAGGCAATAACTCAGTGTCATCTCATCTGGCATAGTAGTGTGCTTCCTTTGATACTTGGCTAGAAAATAGCCATAGCAATAGGATAGGATTGTTTGGTTTTAAAAACTCAAAAAAAAACAAAAAACACAAAAAAACACAAAAAAAAACAAAAAGAAGTAAAAAAAAAAAAAGTTATAACTCTCATTTTAAAAATGTTTAACCCGAGGGCTAGGGGTAGAGGACGAGGGCGGGGACGTGGGCGTCCAACTACTGCAGGGGTCAGAGGCCGTGGTCCTGGGCGGGGTGAGACACCACCTGCTGATGAGGGAGCAGGGGAACGCCGCAGAGCTACACTCCCTAGGTTCATGTCTGAAGTTACTGGGACTCGTGGTAGAGCACTGTTGAGGCCAGAACAGTGCGAACAGGTGATGTCGTGGATTGCTGACAATGCTTCGAGCAATTTGTCTACCACCAGTCAGTCTTCCACGCAGTCCACCCATGTCACCGAAATCCCCACTCCTCCAGCTCCTGCACCTCAGCCTCCTCCCCCCCAGTCTGCCCCCTCCCAGGAAAATTTGGCATTTGAACCGGCATACTCTGAGGAACTGTTTTCTGGACCCTTCCCACAGTCACAAACCACTTGTCCGGTTGCTGCTGAGCAATTTTCCGATGCCCAGGTTTTCCACCAGTCACAGTCTGTGGGTGATGATGACCTTCTTGACGTAGTGGAAGTGTGTAAAGAGGTGTCCGACGATGAGGAGACACGGTTGTCAGACAGTGGGGAAGTTGTTGTCAGGGCAGGAAGTCCGAGGGGGGAGCAGACTGAGGGATCGGAGGATGATGAGGTGACAGACCCAAGCTGGGTTGAGAGGCCGGGTGAACACAGTGCTTCTGAGACGGAGGAGAGTCCTCGACCTGAACAGGTTGGAAGAGGCAGTGTTGGGGCCAGACGGAGAGGCAGGGCCAGAGCTGGTGCATCAGTGCCACTGTCAACTAGTGAAGCTCCCGTGGTGAGGGCTCTTGCGGCGAGGGCTAGATCTTCAGAAGTGTGGAGGTTCTTTAAGGAAACACCGGATGACCGACGGACTGTGGTGTGCAACATTTGCCAAACCAGGCTCAGCAGGGGTTCCACCACTACTAGCTTAACTACCACCAGTATGCGCAGGCATATGAATGCTAAGCACCCCACTCAGTGGCAACAAGCCCGTTCACCTCCGGCCGTGCACACCACTGCTCCTTCCCCTGTGTCAGCTGCTAGTCAGCCCCCTGCCCAGGACCCTGGCACAAAAACCCCATCGTCGCCTCCACGATCCTCCACAGCATCCACCAGCGTTCAGCTCTCCATACCCCAGACGCTGGAGCGGAAACGCAAATATAGTGCAACCCACCCGCACGCCCAAGCCCTTAATGTGCACATCTCCAGATTGCTTAGCCTGGAGATGCTGCCCTATAGGCTAGTAGAGACCGAGGCCTTTCGCAACCTCATGGCGGCGGCCGCCCCTCGGTATTCGGTCCCCAGCCGCCACTACTTTTCCCGATGTGCCGTCCCAGCCCAGCACCAGCACGTGTCAGACAACATCATCCGTGCCCTGACCAACGCCGTTTCTGACAAGGTCCACCTGACCACGGACACGTGGACGAGTGCTGCCGGGCAGGGCCACTATATATCGCTGACGGCACATTGGGTTAACTTGGTGGAGGCTGGGACCGAGTCTGACCCTGGGGCTGGTCATATACTGCCGACGCCGAGGATTGCGGGGCCTACCTCGGTCCAGGTGTTTCAGGCCTACTATGCCTCCTCCTCCTCCCACCCCTCCTCCACCTCCTCCTCCGAACTACCATCCGTGGGCACGGCGCCATCAGTCGGTAGCTCTAGGCACAGCAGCAGTGCCGTCGCTAAGCGACAGCAGGCGGTGCTCAAACTGCTGAGCCTAGGCGACAAAAGGCACACCGCCCAAGAGCTATTACAGGGCATCACGGCGCAGACTGATCTGTGGCTGGCACCGCTGAACCTCAAGCCGGGAATGGTTGTGTGTGACAACGGCCGTAACCTGGTGGCGGCTCTGCAACTCGGCAGACTGACACATGTGCCATGCCTGGCCCATGTGTTAAATCTGATAGTGCAGCGTTTCCTCAAGACATACCCCAATCTGTCTGATTTGCTCACGAAGGTGCGCCGCATCTGTGCGCATTTCAGGAAGTCCAGCCCAGATGCTGCCACTCTCAGGGCAGCGCAGCGCCGCCTCCAACTGCCCGCTCACCGACTGTTGTGCGACGTGCCCACGAGGTGGAATTCAACACTGACCATGTTATCCAGAGTTTACCAGCAGCGCAGAGCGATTGTAGACTGCCAGATGTCAACTTCCACCAGAACTGGTAGTCAGGTCAGTCAGCTTCCTCAAGTCTACAATGAGGAGTGGACGTGGATGTCTGATATCTGTCAGGTGCTGAGTAACTTTGAGGAGTCAACACAGATGGTCAGTGGCGATGCCGCCATCATCAGCCTCACCATCCCGCTGCTTGGCCTGTTGAAAAACTCTCTGGTCAGCATGAAGTCGGAAGCTTTGCGCTCGTCACAAGAGACGGGGGAAGAATATTCCCTTGTTGATAGCCAAAGCACCCTGAGGTCTGTTTCTCAGCGCATATCGGAGGAGGTGGAGGTGGAGGAGGATGAGGAGGAAGAGGAGGAGAATGTTGGCGAGACACAAGAGGGGAGCATTGCTCAGACCTTCACTGTTCAGCGTGTATGGGCAGAAGAAGAGGAGTTGGAGGAGTTGGAGGAGGAGGAAATGGACAGTCAGGCCAGTGAGGGGAGTGAATTCTTACGCGTTGGTACTCTGGCGCATATGGCAGATTTCATGCTAGGCTGCCTATCCCGTGACCCTCGCGTTCAAAGAATTTATTCCAGCACCGATTACTGGGTGTTCACTCTCCTGGACCCACGGTACAAGCAAAATCTTTCCACTCTCATCCCTGCAGAGGAAAGGAGTGTGAGAATGCATGAATACCAGCAGGCCCTGGTGCACAAGCTGAAACAGTATTTCCCTTCTGACAGCGCTAGCGGCAGAGTGCGTAGTTCTGCGGGACAAGTAGCGAGGGAGAGTAGGCGAGCAGGCAGCTTGTCCAGCACTGGCAAGGGTACGCTTTACAAGGCTTTTGCCAGCTTTATGTCACCCCAGCAAGACACTGTCACCTGTCCCCAGTCTCGGCAGAGTAGGGCTGATCTTTACAGAAAGATGGTGAGGGAGTACGTAGCTGACCATACCATCGTCCTAAATGATCACACAGCTCCCTACAACTACTGGGTTTCAAAGCTGGACATGTGGCACGAACTGGCGCTGTACGCCTTGGAGGTTCTTGCCTGCCCTGCCGCTAGCGTCTTGTCCGAGCGGGTTTTCAGTGCAGCTGGTGGCATCATCACCGATAAGCGTACACGCCTGTCGACTGACAGCGCTGACAGGCTGACGCTTATTAAAATGAATAAAGGCTGGATTTCTCAGAATTTCCAATCTCCACCAGGTGAAGGAAGCTCAACCTGAATAATTGATCCACTCCTCCTCCTCCTCCTCCTCATTTTCCTCCTTCTCCTCCTCTTTGTACAGTAAAGCAGAGGAAAATGGCTATTTTTTGACAGGGCCCACTGGCTCTTGCTATAGTACTTCATGCATTTAATTTTTCTGGAGGGCCACCTACCCGGTCCTCTGTTTGAAACAATTTTTGTGAGTGCCACATACAGGCACTCAATCTATTCCATTTTTCTGGAGGGCCACCTACCCGGTCCTCTGTTTTAAAAAATTTTTGGGACTGCCACATACAGGCACTCAATCTATTCCATTTTACTGGAGGGCCACCTACCTGCTCCTCTGGTTTGAAACATTTTTGGGACTGCCACATACAGGCACTCAATCTATTCCATTTTACTGGAGGGCCACCTACCTGCTCCTCTGGTTTGAAACATTTTTGGGACTGCCACATACAGGCACTCAATCTATTCCATTTTACTGGAGGGCCACCTACCTGCTCCTCTGGTTTGAAACATTTTTGGGACTGCCACATACAGGCACTCAATCTATCCCATTTTACTGGAGGGCCACCTACCTGCTCCTCTGGTTTGAAACATTTTTGGGACTGCCACATACAGGCACTCAATCTATCCCATTTTACTGGAGGGCCACCTACCTGCTCCTCTGGTTTGAAACATTTTTGGGACTGCCACATACAGGCACTCAATCTATCCCATTTTACTGGAGGGCCACCTACCTGCTCCTCTGGTTTGAAGAATTTTTGGGACTGCCACATACAGGCACTCAATCTATTCCATTTTACTGGAGGGCCACCTACCTGCTCCTCTGGTTTGAAACATTTTTGGGACTGCCACATACAGGCACTCAATCTATCCCATTTTACTGGAGGGCCACCTACCTGCTCCTCTGGTTTGAAACATTTTTGGGACTGCCACATACAGGCACTCAATCTATTCCATTTTACTGCAGGGCCACCTACCTGCTCCTCTGGTTTGAACAATTTTTGGGACTGCCACATACAGGCACTCAATCTATTCCATTTTACTGGAGGGCCACCTACCTGCTCCTCTGGTTTGAAGAATTTTTGGGACTGCCACATACAGGCACTCAATCTATCCCATTTTACTGGAGGGCCACCTACCTGCTCCTCTGGTTTGAAAAATGTTTGGGACTGCCACATACAGGCACTATCCAAATTAAATTGTCTCCATAGCAGCCTCCACACGTTGTCTCCATTGCTACCTCCAAAAGTCGTCCATATAGCTGCCTCCATACATCGTCCCTTTATCAAACGAGGTGTGTCAGGCAGAAATTTGGGTTGTTTTCATGGATTCCACATCAAAGTTGTTAACTTTGTCGCCACCCTGCTGTGTTATCCACAAAATATACTGGCAAACTTTTACCATTTAGGGATATTATTTCAGCGCTTCTTGCGCATCTGTTTACATTCCCCTCACCCGGCATATCCTAAACTTATAAGAACGCTACTACACTTGATCTTATACAAAAGGTTCTTAGAAGTGCTGTTTGGGGAGTAGCCTAGAGACAGGGGCTTGGATTGGCGAAAGCTCGCCTGGCAGCGGAACGCCAGCTCCATGCGCATCATGCGCTTCTTGCGCATCTGTTTACATTCCCCTAACCCGCCATATCCCAAACTTATAAGAACGCTACTACACTTAACTTGGTGCAGGCTGGGACCGAGTCTGACCCTGGGGCTGGTCATATACTGCCGACGCAGAGAATTGCGGGGCCTACCTCGGTCCAGGTCTCAAAGGCCTACTATACCTCCTCCCACCCCTCCTCCACCTCCTCCTCCTCCGAATTACCATCCGTGGGCATGGCGCCATCAGTCGGTAGCTCTAGGCACAGCAGCAGTGCCGTCGCTAAGCGACAGCAGGCGGTGCTGAAACTGCTGAGCCTAGGCGATAAAAGGCACACCGCCCAAGAGCTATTACAGGGCATTCCACATCAAAGTTGTTAACTTTGTCGCCACCCTGCTGTGTAATCCACAAAATATACTTGCAAACTTTTACCATTTAGGGATATTATTTCAGCGCTTCTTGCGCATCTGTTTACATTCCCCTCACCCGCCATATCCTAAACTTATAAGAACGCTACTACACTTGATCTTATACAAAAGTGCTGTTTGGGGAGTAGCCTAGAGACAGGGGCTTGGATTTGCGAAAGCTCGCCTGGCAGCGGAGCGCCAGCTCCATGCGCATCATGCGCTTCTTGCGCATCTGTTTACATTCCCCTCACCCGGCATATCCTAAACTTATAAGAACGCTACTACACTTGATCTTATACAAAAGTGCTGTTTGGGGAGTAGCCTAGAGACAGGGGCTTGGATTGGCGAAAGCTCGCCTGGCAGCGGAGCGCCAGCTCCATGCGCATCATGCGCTTCTTGCGTATCTGTTTACATTCCCCTCACCCGGCATATCCTAAACTTATAAGAACGCTACTACACTTGATCTTATACAAAAGTGCTGTTTGGGGAGTAGCCTAGAGACAGGGGCTTGGATTGGCGAAAGCTCGCCTGGCAGCGGAGCGCCAGCTCCATGCCAAGATCCAACTAACATAGTTTTAACTGCAGCACCTTTAATCTACTACTAGTTCACTGCCTCCATACATGGTCCCCTTATCAAACGAGCTGTGTCAGGCAGAATTTTGGGTTGTTTTCATGGCTTCCATGTTAACTTTGTCGCCACCCTGCTGTGTAATCCACAAAATATACTGGCAAACTTTTATCATGTACCGATATTATTTGAGCACTTCTTGCTCACCTCCTTTGGTTCCTCTCTGCCACCCATTGGTTTGAAGCCTGAGTCCATTTAGGGTATGTCGCCATGACACTCTCTAGCCTGCTGCCGCTGCCTCTGCATGCCGTCCCCTATAGTGTCAGGGTCAATTATTGCATGTTTTAGATGCTATCTAGCTTCATTCTGTCACTCTGTCATGGCCATGCTGTTGCCCATAATTTTGGCATAATGGTGCGTTTAAGCAGCCTCAGAGGCATCCATGCATGCTGCCCCTGCTGTTTCCTGTCCATTTCCGTGGTGTTTCCATCCTTTTCTGAGGTTCCCAGGTGTTTGGCCAAGCTTCCCTGTGCAGAGCCTTGGTCCCCTTGAAAAATGCTCGAGTCTCCCATTGACTTCAATGGGGTTCGTTATTCGAGACGAGCACTCGAGCATCGGGAAAAGTTCGTCTCGAATAACGAGTACCCGAGCATTTTAGTGTTCGCTCATCTCTAGTTATAACTTCGTAACACTTTACCATATTCAGCTGATTTTGAAATAGTTTTCTCGTGACACATTGTACTTCATGTTGGTTTAACAATTTAAGTGATACGTTTTTTTCATTTTTTTCGTTCTGAAATAAAATTAAAATTTTGAAAACAGAAAATAGCTTGATAACTGACATTTCTAGAATGTATGCTTATGCTTGATGTCATGGTTTCTTATGCGTCCTTTAATTTTTCTACCATGTTGTTATCATAAATATCGCCAAGACTCATGTTTTGAGGGACAACTCAGCTTTCAAGTGAATTTGAGAGGCCTAAATATACTATACACATACTATACACATAGAAACTACACCCCTTACGTATGTAAAACAACTATTACGAAGGCCGTTAACCCCATAAGTGTTTCACAGGGGTTAAAACAATATGAACGTGCAATTTAGAAACTTTAGAATTATTTTTGGAAAATACATTCATTTAGGCCAAACATGACACTTTCGCAAAGAATTAAATGATGAAATCATTTTCATCAAAGTTTGATGCCCAATTTCTCCCAAGTACCGATACCCAATATGTGATGGTAACTGCTGTACAGGCGCACGGCTGGGCATAGAATGGAATGTGACACTCACAGCAGATCTGTATTGTCACATTGTACAGGCTATAAAATTTGTATTTTTTTGGAAATGCAAACATATGATGGCTTATTATTTGCAGTATGAGATACAATGTATAGATAATTACTTATGGAGGTCTATAGCTTATTCGTGAGATTTTATCAACTATTTTGGGACAACAAGCCTGATCTTGCAGTTTTGCCTACTCTGGTGCATTATAAGTCCTCACTGCCACTTAGAACCTCACTATTACTAAGGTCACGTGGCAACAGGGTCCAGGAGCTCTTTATTTCGCTTTGGGATTATGAGTTTTCGGATGGCGTACTATTTGATTAGATGAATATATGAAATTAATTTCATATGAATATATGAAAGTGAATATTTTGTACATTTTTCACATGTTCAGATAGAAAAGAGTAGTCTCTCACCTATAGCACTGGCATTGAAAGCAATAAAGACATGTCAGTCTCACATGTGATGTATTTGCAGGTCGTAATAGCGTTACGTTAATCCATTATGCTGGTGAGAATTTCGCTCTGTAGAGACCTTCTTGCCGTTGGAACACGTCTCATTAATTGCACTCCTGTCTCAAAGTGACAAAATATCACTCGGCGTTCCTCAATTTGTAGGCTTTTCCTTCCACGTTAATGCAGCATGTGATGTTCTTGACATTTCTTCAGCACACATCCTATTTTTATATTTTTTTTCCCCCTTTCCAGCTTAATTTTTGAATCCCTTTCCTCTAGCAGTGGCGGTGCGGCACGTGACCACCTCCTGTTACTACCCTGACTGCTGGAGCTATGCTGCGCTATACATTATAGATGTTCTCTGTCTGTAAACAGCAATGCATAGTAACAAACCCGCAAGCTATATACAGGGGCTGACTATTTTCAGAAATGTGCAATGGCTGGCAGAGAGAGCAGCTTTTTTTGGGACTGCAGGTTCTTATTAGTCACCATACAGAACCCTGTGTTACCTAATTATTAAATGGGGTTTGAGATGTTCAAAAGTATTCTACAAAGCCGTACTCCCCTCTCCCCATCCATCTTTTTCCTATATTTATGGTCTCTACTTCCTGGTCCTGTTTCAACACCCAAGAAGTTCCAGAAATTGACAGGTGAGCCAGTCTCTGCTGGTGGCATGTCATTGGAACCTGTTTTTACGGGGCAGGTATACAGTTTAAGTACTCATTCTCGTAATAGGAATTGATATGCAGCCACATTGATGTCTGTGGTGCCATGTCACCCTGCGGTGAGCACATATTGATCATGCAATCCATAATATAGGGCATGTTCTATATTTCACAGTGTTACAGTGCTGGCCCTGCCCTGCTCTACGGATTGGGGAGGAGTGAGCAGAGCTCATCCCTCCTCCTCTCCAGTGCCATGACGTGTGAATATACTCCAATGCTGGTGGCGCTAGCGTGCTTCACCACAAAGTTACTTTCAGTGCCTTGCTCAATTATGTCCTTACAGACATCTACCTCGTACTCACATCCTGTCCTCTGCCTGCAGTTTGGGTCTCTGGCTCCTTCAACTCCCATAGGGTTCAGAACCCGCTTTTTACATGGCACGTGTATTCACTAGCATATGTGAAGGTGCGTTACTACAGTGATAGCAGCTGCTATGGGACCCGCAGTGTTAGGGTTCCCCCGCATCCAACCTGACACTAAAGAATGGAGGATGTGCACCATTCTATACATATTGGGGGTCATTTACTAAGGGCCCAATTCGCATTTTCCCGACGTGTTACCCGAATATTTCAGATTTGCGCCGATTTTCCCTGTATTGCCCCGGGTTTTGGCACACGTGATCAGGTTTTGGCGCATTGGCGCTGGCATGCACACGACGGAAATAGCGGGGCGTGCCCGAACGAAAACCCAACGGATTCGGAAAAAAAGGTTCATTTAAAAAACAAAAAGTGTCGCGGAGCTAGCATTTACCTTTACCAGGAATAGGCCGGTGTACTTGAGTGCATTTTAGCGGACTTCAGCAAAGCAGCGCCACCTGGTGGACGTCGGAGGAACTACCTTAGTGAATCCCGGCCGGACCCGAATCCACCGCAGAGAACGCGCCGCTGGATTGCGAATGGACCGGGTAAGTAAATCTGCCCCATTATGCTAGACATTGTACAATTGTACCGTATAAAGTGTACTGTATATTAACATATGCGTGATGTATATATGCCGTATCTGTGATGTGTATATGCTGAATGTAGATACAGTGTATGGGGTGTGTATATACTGTATGTGTGTATATATGCTGTATGTTTGTATATGGCACTGTATGTGTGTATATGCTCTATATGTGTGTGCATGAGTGTGTAAATGTGTGATTGTAACTCGCATGTGTGAGTATACAAATATAACAAACAGAATTTTGGAACAACGTAAACAAACTAATTCCTTTTCTAGAAGTTTGCACCTGAGTGAAGTTGGCCCCCCCACCTTGTTCAAATCAAACAAAATTGGTGTCAAACGTTTGTGCTACGTTTGTGCTGGTTTGTGCAGCAGAAATTTTTGTTTGTGCCGCCATCGTTATTGAGATTTTAATGAAAGTTTCCAGAGGTCATCAGAGGTCAACCAGCCCCCCCACATTGCCCAAATCAAACAAAACTGGTGCCGAACAATTCTGCTATGTTTGTACTGGTTTGTGCTGCGCAAATTTTTGTTTGTGCTGCTTTTGTTTTGAATATATGAACAAAAAATTAAAGTTCAAAAGTTCAAGCAGCCCCCCCACATTAACCGAATCAAACAAAACTGGTGTCAAACGTTAGTGCTACGTTTGTGCTGGTTTGTGCAGCAAAAATTTTCGTTTGTGCCGCTATCATTTTTAATATATTCATACTTTTTTGCAGAGGTCATCAGAGTTCATTTCTTCCAAAGTACAATGTGTTTGCTAGCTCCCCCTGGTGATCAAGCCAGGGAAGTGTCACTAGGTTTGTTTTTTACCAGTTCATCCTAAACACCTCAAACACCTGAACATACCTTAAAAATTATAGCAAACAAAAATTTTTGCTGCACAAACCAGCACAAACGTAGCACTAACGTTTGACACCAAAAGTTCAAAAGTTCAAGCAGCCCCCCCACATTAACCGAATCAAACAAAACTGGTGTCAAACGTTAGTGCTACGTTTGTGCTGGTTTGTGCAGCAAAAATTTTCGTTTGTGCCGCTATCATTTTTAATATATTCATACTTTTTTGCAGAGGTCATCAGAGTTCATTTCTTCCAAAGTACAATGTGTTTGCTAGCTCCCCCTGGTGATCAAGCCAGGGAAGTGTCACTAGGTTTGTTTTTTACCAGTTCATCCTAAACACCTCAAACACCTGAACATACCTTAAAAATTATAGCAAACAAAAATTTTTGCTGCACAAACCAGCACAAACGTAGCACTAACGTTTGACACCAAAAGTTCAAAAGTTCAAGCAGCCCCCCCACATTAACCGAATCAAACAAAACTGGTGTCAAACGTTAGTGCTGCGTTTGTGCAGCAAAATTTTTTGTTTGTGCCGCTATAATTTTTAAGGTATGTTCAGGTGTTTGAGGTGTTTAGGATGAACTGGTAAAAAACAAACCTAGTGACACTTCCCTGGCTTGATCACCAGGGGGAGCTAGCAAACACATTGGGGGACATTTACTATGGCGTTTTCCCCAGTTTTGTGGTGCTCTCACCACATGTTCTGCTCTCCTACCTATTTATTAGCTGTCGGGGACAGAAAAAATGACTTTTTCCGTCTGCTCCGACTCTTCTCCGAAAAGGGGCGTGGCTTTGGCGGAGTGGAAACTCAGACACAATTAATATGTGTCACAGCCATTTTTGGGCGCTGTAAACTGGCGGAAAGTAGACCAAAAGAAAACTGGTCTAGCAGGGACTGATGGACACATTTCTGGTGCTCGGGACAGATTTTGGTCCCAGGGACAGAAAATGGTCTCGGGGACAGAAAATGGTCTCGGCGCCAGAAATGTCTCTGCACAGCTCTACAATATTAAATGTGTATCTTCTTTCCGAGAGCAGGTCGGTAACAAAGCCAATGCAGACACCGACACTTTAAGTAAATGTCCCCCATTGTACTTTGGAAGAAATGAACTCTGATGACCTCTGCAAAAAAGTATTAATATATTAAAAATGATAGCGGCACAAACGAAAATTTTTGCTGCACAAACCAGCACAAACGTAGCACTAACGTTTGACACCAGTTTTGTTTGACTCGGTTAATGTGGGGGGGCTGCTTGAACTTTTGAACTTTAATTTTTTGTTCATATATTCAAAACAAAAGCAGCACAAACAAAAATTTGCGCAGCACAAACCAGCACAAACGTAGCAGAATTGTTCGGCACCAGTTTTGTTTGATTTGGGCAATGTGGGGGGGCTGGTTGACCTCTGATGACCTCTGGAAACTTTCATTAAAATCTTAAAAACAATAGTGGCACAAACGAAAATTTCTGCTGCACAAACCAGCACAAACGTAGCACAAACGTTTGACACCAATTTTGTTTGATTTGAACAAGGTGGGGGGGCCAACTTCACTCAGGTGAAGTTTGCTTGTTGTCTCCAGGAAGCTTCATTGTTCTATTCGTGTGAACACACAGGTGCTTGGGTAATCAGAGCTGTGTGATATAACGAGCCGTGCACCTGTGTGACATCACATGACCAGGGACCGCTTTATATCCACAGGAAGTAAACAATGAAGCTTCCTATTGATTGTCAGCAAGCAGAGATCTAGAAATCTGTGAGGAATTAATATAGAAAATATATTGGAAAATTGTAGAACTTTACATCATTCAAAGAATAACATTTATCTATTTCCCTCAAAATCATGGAAATATTTATTAATTCAGCACTTTTTTGTCCATTAATATTTGAAGGACATGGTCACTAAACTTTTCAGACCACATTATAATTACTGAGTTCCATGAGGGGTTCCCACTGGAATTTTACTTTTTATTCTGTTTATATTTCTAGCAGAGATATAGGCAAAGTCTAGACCTTTTCACACGTCAGCTTTTTGAGACTAAAAAAGAGGCTTAGCCTCCACATAATGGGGGTCATTTACTAAGGGCCCGATTCGCGTTTTCCCGACGTGTTACCTGAATATTTCCGATTTGCGCCGATTTCCCCTGAATTGCCCCGTGATTTTGGCGCACGCAATCGGATTGTGGCGCAACGACGCTGGCATGCACGCGACGGAAATAGGGGGGCGTGGCTGAACGAAAACCCGACGGATTCGGAAAAACCGCCGCATTTAAAAAAAAAATCTGTCACCGAGCTTGCACTTACCTTCACTCAGCCCGGCTCGGTGAACTCCAGTGCGTTCCGATGCTTTTCAGCGCAGCAGCGCCACCTGGTGGACGGTGGAGGAACTACCTTAATAAATCCCGGACAGACCCGAATCCACCGCAGAGAGCGCGCCGCTGGATCGCAAATGGACCAGGTAAGTAAATCTGCCCTGATATATTTAGATATAATTGGAGATTTTACAAGTGTTCTGTGCTTTTGACCTGTGCTGTCTGTAATTATATAGAATTGGTCAATATGGCTCAGCATTTTTCTCCTCTCAGGGTGTTAGCATACTGTTGCCACTAGGGGCTCTATGACCTGCAGGGCTTAAGTGATTGTAATGGGGACACTGTAATCGGTGATAGCAGACAGGACTTTGAGCTCTATGCTCTAGTCCCCTAACAGCCCTGCCTGTGTGCCTTTTCTTATCTTATTGATACGGGACAACCACGAAGACAGTCCCTCCCTAGGTCACAATGCGGACATGTATCAAGACAAGAAAAAAGAAAAACACAATAAGGGATAGTAAACAAACCAGGTCACAACTAAGAGAGCGTATAAGGAACAGAAGCACAAACACCAAATAATAGTCACAAAAACAAGCCAGGAATCAGATACATGAAATACAAGAGTAGTGAACTCTACTCTGCTGTTTCACTACTCCTTTATTCCAGGTATTTGATTCCTGGCTTGTTTTTGTGACTTTTCTTTGCTGTTTGCAATTCTGTTCCTTAGCAGAGCTAGCAAATGAATTTAACCTGCAATGAATGAATTGTGTGCAGTATATTTATAATGAGGAGGAACTTTGTCCCAGGTGGTAGTAATGGGTGTGGTAAGAAATGGGTGTGGTGAATCCAATTTGCAGCCAGCCATTAGAACATGGTTTACACTGCCTGATGGGAGTATACCACAGGAAGAGTCAGGGTTTCCTCAACCGTTTAGTGCAAATCGAGGAAGACGCAGACTGGAACTTAAAAACGGTTGTGTGAGATGATATCACTGCTTTCTTCCGGAAACAGTGCCACTTTTATTTATAGACTGCGTCTGGTATTACAGATGTACCTATTCACTCCGAGGCTTCGTCCAGGGTTGTGCTGTTAATGGAAGATGTCAGAGCCAGCGCCGTAACTACAGCAGTAGCAGCCATTGCAGCTGCTATGGGGCCCATAGAGTCAGGGGGACCCCGGCATTGGATCTGACACACTATAGAATGGAGAATGTGCACTGTAATTTACATAATATGTATATAACAGTGCACATCTTCCACAGTATACAGCTAATAGGACAGATCTGTGTGAGTATAGCAATGTATATATCAGTGCATAAATGTGTGTGCATAAGTGTATAAATGTGTGAAGAAATATGTATATTTTCTACGGGGGTACGGTGGCCCCATTGAGAAGTCTGCTATGGGCCCCTGGTCAGCCCTGTTATCTATTTCTGCAGGAATCTTGCTTTAAAAGTTGCAGATCTACTATTTAGACTCAATATGCATTCTCTTTTCTGTATAGAAAGAAGAAAGTCACTTGCCTGCCGAGAAGCGTTGTCCAGAGCTACAGCAGGAACTACTAAGCCAATGTAAGTATTAGCAAATCTACACAATTTGTCTCAGTGGTATTTCCTGTATGATAAATCTGGCACCTATTTGCCCATCTAATGTTATGCCACCTCTTGGTTGGATACATTTAGAATACCAGAATACCAAAAGGGGTTTTCCAATAAAGGAAAAAACAATAAGAAAAAGTGGTCCGGCCCTTGTATGAAAATAAAATATATTTACAGTACTTACCTCACAGTTTATCTGCTGCTCCGTTCCTGCAGCTGTCCATTTATTGACCCCATTTTACTTCTTGGTTCAGTGTTGACCTCACGGCACAGGAGTAAATTCCTATAACCAGTTATTGACAGTGACCCGCTAAAGGCAGCAGGTCATGGCATCATCATTGCACTAGACATGAAGTGGTTAAACAGACAGCAGAAAAAAACTGAGCAACAGGAAGCCAAAAGACCAAAACATTTTTTTATTCCTATTAACAGGAACCTGTCAGGAGAAATTTGCCAAATAAACTACTACCAGTATGTTGTTAAGCAGAACACCTTACACATCATGTTTTTTTTCATGGCCCAGCGTTTGGCATCATCCATAAAATCAACTTTGTAGTGAGATGTAAATTGCTTGTATGATGTCATGATGGTGGAAGAACTGAAGTCAAGATCTCCCCGCCTCAGAAAATCCCCTCTGCTGTGATTTACATCTTACATAAGACTCAGACTTATTGTCATGTTGCTGGATGCAGAGACCTAAATTACAGTGAAAAGTAAATTCTGAGGAGAGCTTGACTTCAGTCCTGAGCTCTCTGCCTCCCTGACTTCACACAACCAATTTACATCTCGATTCAAATAGATTTTTTGGATGATACCACCACACTGGGTCATAAAAGAAACATGATCTGGAAGGTGGTAATCTGTGTGACAACATACAGGTAGTAGTTTGGGAGGTCAATTTCTGCTGACAGGTTCCCTTTAAGTCATACCCTTCCCTCTAAGCAATGCCTCCTTGCCTTTTAAGTCAACTTTGTTCCTCTTTTTGATTATTAAATTGATTTTAGTTTATTGCAGCAGAGGTCTTGAAAAACATATAATATTGTCTCTAAACTATAGTTTTTTTTAATTAACCATATCTCATCCTATTGGAGGTGCCGCCACATTGTCATATACAATTTTGACTTACTGGTTCTGTAATTTGTTTATTTTGATTTGGTATATTCTCTTGTATGTTAAGGTGTATGGATTTTATAGACTTAATTGTAATTAAACCACGATCCCCCTAATTCAGCTGAGGAAACTCTTAGTCAATCTGTTTAGTGAACATGGATTAGAGTTGAGAACAAAGTCTTACACTAAGCTGCTCTATAAACACAAATCAAACTTCCCGTCTGAAGAGATGTCAGCCTGGGAGTGCTATGGACACAAACAGGCTACAGCAGAAGAGGTATAATCCCCAAATATTAACATAGAGCGCATAAATATTGCCATAAAACAGTGCACAATTAACTGGAGTTTCAATTCAAAATAATATTGCTGTATAGTTATACAAAAATAATGATGGGTATTAGTGCTAAAATATACCACATTGATACCGCACCTTACTGTAAGACCCACCCCAGATTCAAGCATCCAAAAAAGGAAATACATATTTGATACCTTTTGAAGATTCCCTGTTGGTCACACAGCACAGCACACAAAGCTCTACTACATCCATTCACTCACATACAGCCCTGCTACAACCATTCACTCAACACAGCTCTGCTACATTCATTCATTTATTCACTCACAGCCTGCTACATCCATTCACTCACACACTTCTTGGTACCCTCACTCATTCAGGACTGCTATATATATTCACTCACATGAACACAGTCAGCACTACTACATCCGTTCACACAGAACTCTTCTTGATACACAGGCCCAGCTTCTTCTTCTCTGGTCTCAATCTCTCGACGCAGAAAAGGGTTTAATCCCATTATGACAACAAAGACATAACTAAACTATATAAATTTGGTATCTCTGCGATCTTACTGATCCATAGAATAAAGGAGAGGTGTTGTTTTAAAAGCTCACTAAAAGCTGTAAAAATAAAGCCCATCAGAATATCACACTACAGTTTTTTGCCAATTCCATTAAGTTTAGAATTTTTTTCTAGCATCCCAGTGCATGGCAGAGAATATTAAATGCTACCAATAGAAAGAACACTTTATTTTGTAAACTAAAAAAATCATGTTACGGCTTGTGGAAGGACAGTAGTGAAAAAAGCAACAAACGCAAAAAAAAATTAAAATTGCTGTTAACCCAATCACTGGATTTTTTAATGCAGTTTTGGATGGGCAATTTCACTGTACAAGTACAGGGAAGTGAGCAAATGTGACATACAATTCTACAACTCAGATCAGCACGTACTACTGTTAAAATGTGCAAAAAACTAACTTTAATATAAATGTTTAGCAGTCATTTAGTTCACAAAATCCTATTCAGTGGCTTAGAAATGTATTAAATCTTGGGTTGGATAGGGACAGGAGAGGATATAAATGCATTTTCTAGTACATTTCTCTATATAATCCTGAATTATTTATTGCCGTTTGCATATGAATTAATTTCACACTGGCGATGGTTCGGGAAATTATTTCCTTTACAAAAACTTCAGTTAGAGAAGCGCAAAATACTGCCAGGTGAGTGATGGAGAATGCGCTCGCTCTCTGACTGCATGCATGAAGAAACCATAAAGACTTAATTCCTGCCATCAAAGGGGTGGCAGGTTTTCTAAAAAATAATTTCTGATGCTTTAAAGGGAACATGTCACCTGAGTGTTATTTTTTATCATGAGACAGGTACTTTATATGCCAAAAATGTCTGTGTTATATGGTGTTAGAATGAAGGTATGTGAAACTTTACATGGCTCCCTGCCAGATGCTTCAGCCTGAGTCCCGGGGAGAAGCATTTCAAATGGCAACTTCCGTTTGCTGTATAATATATTCACTGCACTCCTGGTCCCTCCTGGCTCCTGCCCTTCCCCTGATGATGTGCTGGCTCACTGCAGACAATCTCTCCCTCTGGCATCTTAGTGGCAGAAGAGAATGTTGGGGGTGGGGGAGGGTCAGGAGCCAGGACTGCAGTGAATATATTACACAGCAGATGGAGGTATTCATTTGAAATTTTTTGCATAGTTAATTTTAAACACCATATAATAGAGACGTTTAAAAAAAAAAAACCATATTGATCATATACAGCACTTGTTCCTATCTCATTTTCCAATTTTCTACAATTTTTCAATTTTGGTTCGCACATCCCTCTCCTTCTTTAGCTTTCGGATGAATGACAGTGTAAGTTATTGGCCATTTACAAAGATTTTTCCAAAGCGAATCACAAAATATTCGGATGCAATTTGTTGCCGGAAAATGTCAGAACTGTACCGAATCTACGGACCAGTGAGTACATTCGCTCATCTCTAGAGCTCTCAAAAAACATGGGAAAACTCTGCTCTTCATGTGTCCGGTAATGGTTGGAATAAGAAACCACTTCTAGTGCACCAGTTAATGACTATCAGGAATTTTAGTTGTGCATATAAAATAGGATTACAGCCATCTAAGCAAGTTTGCATGTTCGGTCACCAACCTTCAACATCTTAAAAGGAATCTGTCAGCAGTTTAGTGCATACAAAGCTGCAGATAATGGCAGGTATTGTCCTGTAAGATCTGAGTAACCTTTGTATTTGTAGTTAGTAGCAGCAGGACTGTGAACGGTAAAGTTAGAATCCAGGTCTGTAGCTCCTACTAGGGCTCTGGACAGGTCTCTCAGCCTGAAGAGCTTTTTGCTCTCTGTACTGCTACTCAGCCATTCCCCTCTGCTAGACAGAGAAACAAAACAGAAACGACAACAGAGGAGGACGGCACCTCGCGGGATAACGTTTTAGAAATGGGTCCAGGTGGGTAGCTGAGAGTTCTTACATCGACTTACATCGGGCCTCCAACGGTCCATCAGGTGACTTGTATAATGGCGACAACCAAGGGGAAAGAGTCAGTTGGTGGTCCGATGTAAGTCGTTGGTAGGAACAGCAGCTCCCGAGCACTCCAAGAAACCGGTATCCAAAGGAACCGTAGATAATGTGCAGAGTAGAAGACAAAAATGGCCCATTAAGCCCCATTACTCCCCTCTGCTGGGAGTAGAAGATTTTTGTTGGATACTTACAGCAGTCACTCAGAGGGGAGGAGCTGTGGAACAGTTCATTTCAATGAGCAGAAAGCTCTTCAGACTGGAAGATGCACCAGAGCCCTCACAGGAGCTGCAAACCTAGACTCCTGCTGCTACTTACCACATATACAATGGTAAGGTTACATAGCTCTCTGTGGCCAATACTTAACAAAGTCTGCAGCTTTGTATGGATGGAACCGATGACAGATTCGCTTTATGTGGACCCTCTGTGAAGGAATATAATGGGGACATCATGAAATTCCCATTTGCTGTGGGGAAATCTCCAGTGAATTCTGTATGATCTATTGACACCTCATTTGTGCAAATCTGATCCTTTGCCTAATTTGTTCTATTCTGGTGTCTTTACTCACATTGCCGTGTAGAAAAGTAAACCTGTGAAATAGCCGTCTGACCTTGGCCACAGATCATTACATGTCGGTTCCCTTGCAGTTTTATAATAGTCTTTTTTTTATAAAGATCTGTCCTCAATGCAGCATAGTGTGATCTGACCCATTTTCGGTGTAGAATACATTGCTGTGATTAATTTACTATACAGATGGCATTTTACTTCAATAAATCATAGAAAGTTTCTTCTAAACAATGGAAGGTTTTTATACCCTCAAGGCTTTTAGTGCTAACTGTGCCTACCTACCTAGGACTCTATACATATACATAGCGGCGGCTCACGCTGAACACTCCTGTGATTGCGGATGACAAGTGGTACTGGAATTGTAGACAATCATTTTCTTTGGCAAACAGGCAAAAAATAATGTCTGTTGTATAATGGGGAGTTATATTTACAGAAGATTATTCACTTTTCATACTGAAAATACTGTATTTAAAGGAAACCTACCACCTCAGATCTACCTATTAAGGTTCCTCTAATAAATGCTATTGGAACCCTTTTTAGGGATAATCCTTCAGTGCCCGATTATTGGAAATCTTTTATTGCCCAAATATGCAAATTAGTGAAAGAGGCTACTGGGGCGTGGAGTAGCTGAAGCTGGAGCTACATGGTGCGGCTACTCCATGCCCTTTAGATCCTCCTTTCCTGAGATCTTCTGTGTGTAGCTTCTGGTAGCTGTGTGCACTCGTATGCGCCCTACATAGACTATGTGTGCAGAGCCAGCAGCTGAGCATACTCGGATGCGCAGTAGCTCCGGATTTGGAACCCAGCACGCGAAGCCGCCAGCTCAAGCACGGACGAGTGCGCCCAGCTACCAGGAGCTCACGAAGAAGATATAGTAGGAGGATCGAAAGAGGCTACTGGGTCAAGGAGTAGCCGTGCCGTGTAGCTTCAGCTCCAGCTACTCCACACCCCAGTAGCCTCTTTCACTATTTGCATACTAGGGCAATAAAAGATTTACAAACTAATCGGCACTGAAGGATGAGCTCTAAAAAGGGCTCCAATGGAATTTATTAGAGGAACCTACCACTGGATTTACCTCAATAGGTACATCCGAGATGGTAGGTTTCCTGTAAAGTGAACTATTTACCAAGAAAATGCAGTCTGCTCTACAGGCGGTATATTATACAGCAGGAGGAGCTGAGCAGATTGTACATAATGGGGCACATTTACTTACCCGGTCCTGTCACGATCCCCGGTCCGACGAAGATGAAGTCCGGCGCGATTCACCAAGATTGTGCGCCCGATATCCTGCATGATTTGCTTCCCCGCTGAGGTCCGCCGGAGTTCACCTTCTTCTTCTCGGTGTATGTAAGGGCATTGTCTCGCGACACAATTTAAATGTTAAATCCCGCGCTCAGTCCGAATCCGTTGGATCGTCCGACGACCCGCCCCCCACTTTGTCGCGTGAAAGCCGGCGCCGATGCGCCACAATCCTCTATTAAATGCGGCACAGAATGGTAATCATTGGAATATCTGACATTTGTGCGGTCCGGGCACCCTTAGTAAATGAGCCCCAGTGTCTTCTTTGCAAATGGAATGTTATAGAGCAGGAGGAGCTGAGCAGATTGTAGTGTCTTATCTGCAGGCAGCATCTTAAAGAGCAGGAGGAGCTGATTGTATTGTTCATAGTGTCCTATCTACAGGCAGCATGTTATAGTCCAAGAGAATCTGAGCAAATTGTACATAGTGTCCTATGTGCAGGTAGCATGTTATGAAGCAGTAGGAGCTGAGCAGATTGTACATAGTGTTCTATCTGCAGACAATGTGTTATAGAGCAGGAGGAGCAAAGCAGATTGTACACCGTGTCCTATCTGCAGGCAGCATGTTATGATTCAGTAGGAGTTCTCTTTAGCTCCATTATGTATACTACAATTAGCTCCTCAGTGCCCTCTAGTGGTGGCTTCAGGAAGGGAGAATTTTATCAATTAAAGAAATTCTCTGATTGAAGGGAAAGGGGTGATAAGTATTATAAAAGTAATCAGTGAGACAGTAAGTTCCTAGTAGACCTCTGTATCCATCCCTGATCACTGTAAATATATAATACTATGTTACTTTGCTGTAAGCATATATAGCTGTTATGTGACTAGAGTGATATTCAATAGCCATTTACTGTCCATACAGTACATCATCTACAGATAAACTTGTCCATCGTGTTTTGTGCTGCATTACATACTGTCCTATTAGCTGAAATCAAACCCTAATAAGATTAATGACTTGGGAATCGGCTGATGATTATTGATTACTGTAGGAGCTGATGTCCGCTAAAACAAAAAAAATCTTTATTGGCAATAAAAAGTGAATTCCTACATGGCAGGTGAAACCACTTGCGCATATTCTAGTGCATAAGGTTTCCAATAAATCGTTCATTCAATAGGAACAACATTCGGTTATTACAAGGAAAATAGATTCTATTCATAAATCCTGGAGCACCTGCTTTTTCTGAGTCTATTGGGCACTACAACACGGAGGATAAAAGCTTTATAATGCTAGAGCAGTGGATCTGATTTTTCCACATATTAGTGAGAAATACATTGTATTATACATTACTTATCAGAATTTATCCATACATTTTTTTTGCTGTACAGCTTGCCAGCATTGTGTAGAACACTGTATAAGCTTTACAGATTCCCTTCTGCTTTCCAGGTTTTTGACAAGTTAGGTTAGGTCCCAGGATTATTAAATTACAGATTACTCGTAGGGCAGAGATAGGCAGGAGGAAGCTACCATCAGATCTACATCTGATGGTAGATTTCTCATGGTAGGTTTCCTTTAACTCTTTAAAAACCTTGGTCAAACATGGACCCCGCTGTCTAAGTGGGTGAATAGCGATGGAGCTCCTCCTTGAACGTAGTTGTGGGTGCTGATGATGTCATTAGTGAGTCAGGGCTGCTTGTACTAACTAGTTGCTGACAGTATAATACACAGTGTAAGTATATACTACTTAAGTAGTGCACTGTATTATATAAAAGATGAAACCGATCTCATATAATCTCATGTGTTCCAAAGAAAACACAAGAAGACCTCACCACTTTAAAAAAAAAAATAGGAAGACCATTTTGTACTCCCATACAAACCCAAGCTAGAAAACTATACTGGTACAGGCAGTCCCAAACTTAAGGACACCTAACTTACAGACGACCGCTAGTTACAGACTCTTCCCCCCGTGCCCTCTGGTGAAGATCTCTGGATGTTACTTTAGTCCCAGGCAATGATAAGCTGTAAGGTGTCTGTAATAAAGCTTTATTGATAATCCTTGGTCCCATGACAGCAAATAATTTTGAAAATCCAATTGTCACTGGGACAAAATAAATGTTGTCTGGAACTACAATTATAAAAAATACAGTTCCGACTTCCGACATACAAATTCAATTTAAGTACAAACCAAAGGAACCCATCATGTACGTAAACCCATCATGTTTGACCCATATTTTTAGGATATTTGAATCCCAAAATAGTTTTTTTTTTTAATTAAAAACCTACCATACATTTTGTCCTTCAAGAAATCAGGACACCATGCAGCTATAGTGACAAAGAAATAAAAGAGTTTTAGCTTAAGGCATTGATGAAAAAAGAAATTAAGGATTGTAAACCAAGCACACTGACATACAGGTGTGTGCCCCCTCTGGCAGGATCTGCTCTTCTTCTCATTTCTTATGTTCTGGTTTTTTACAAATTAGGCTTTTTAAAATGATGCAAATGAGCCTGAGGGCCTCCAGGCCCATTTTCACAATTTTAAAGCCTTCTTTTTTTAATAACCAGGGCATAAGAAGCTAAAAGAATAGCAAATCCTGCCAGAGGTGGCACACACCTGTATGTCAGTGTGCTTGGTTTACAATCCTTGATCCTGATGATAGATGTCCTTTAAAGGGAGCCTGTCATGGTGATTTTGGAAACTAAATCAACCACAGATCCTTATGGACAGTTGGTTTAGTGTCCCAGACCACCCTGTATTTTTCCCTAACAAAAGAAAAACACACATATACCCATACCTTGGTCTGGAGCTCTCAGCGTCTGCGCTGTGATGCTGTAAATCCTGGCGTAGTACACCCCGGCTTCAGTGCTCACGTGCTGTAGGTCCGGCTCCGGCCCAGTGAAGCTGGGTTGTGTAACGCCATCTTCATTGCGTAGTTTTTTTGTGTTTTTTTAAAATGACCACAGACCAAATTTAACAGGGTGATTTGGGACACTTAACTATAGGTCCATAAGGACCTGTATCTTATAGTTTATTTAGTGTCCGTAAGAGACTGTAAAATTTCTCTTTAAACTGTACATTTTGGCTAGCCAAACTTATAACTGGGCAGATGTTGGTCCCAACCTGACCCTATGAGCAGCTGTTACTAAGCAATGCAAATCTGTCCAGTCAGCACTAACCCTAATAGGTATTTCTCACAAACCTGATAGAAATCTACCTGTACTATTGCAGGGAAAAATTTTCATACAAAAGTTTAGCCTCTCAAACCTCCTAATGAAATTACATGATGAAACACAAACTTCCTCCTTCCCCTTACACGACACTGCTAGTAGCTTTATAGGTGGAAACCTGTCAGTAGATTCCCTTTAAAGCTAGCCCTGCCATCTAGGGGAGTAACTAGGAGAGCTAGGGCCCCATAGCAGGCTTCAGAATGGGGCCCCCCTACACACTCACATATATACACACATGTATACACTCATGAGCACACATTTATGATGCTGACCACATGGCAGGAATTTGAGATGAGACATAATAATAATAATAATATTAATAATAAAAAATAATAATCTTTATATAGCGCCATCAAATTCTGTGACTCTTTACAAATCTAGTCCTGTCCTTCTGCTGTCCCCTCCATCTCCCGACTTATTATTCTGTACAATGTGCAGCATAATATGTGTATAATGGTGCACATCTTCCATTCCTTAGTGTGTCAGGTCAGATGCCGGAGGCCCTTGACACTGCGGGCCCCATAGCAGCTGCTATAGCTGCTACCACTGTAGTTACGCCCCTGCTGCCATCCGTATTCTAGTGTCAAATTCATAGTCATGGATCATGTAGCAGTAGGAAGAAAAACTTTGCCCTGATTTATAACATTGGTTACTTTTAAGCCATATTTTCCCCCCTCCTTTCTTCTCATTAAATACACAAGGATTGTGTACGTTATGAGATGCCTGACACAGTTGTGTCTCGGATGGGATTGATGAGAGCAGGCAGACTGCAACAGCAAGAAGTATGAGTACTGATCACACTCTGCTGTTTGCGCATATTCTGTCTTACTTGGGTGATCTCTAACCTGTCACTAGGTGCAAAACAGCAGTGATCTTTTTAACATAATCACACTAGGCTGAATGTTTTGTGGGTTTCTGCTATGGGTATTAAGCACATATTTTCTATATTTCCCAAAAAACTTTGAAAATTAGAAAGCTAGGCAGACATTTTGTCAGTGGATGAGACAGAGTAGGATACTGGCTTAAAGTAGAACTAAACTTTCAACAAAATGTAATGAATGAATAGGGCAGATTATGACAGAAAAGAATCTGTAACCACGATACACCTACCTGAGTTATCTGCTATGTTACTTAGAGCTATGCCCACACATTTTACCCCTACCTTTGTTTTATTTCCAGCTTCTCCTTCCCTGCCAAAACTTCACTGTAGAAATATGCAAATTAGTCTGAAGTGCTTTAGTGGCTTTAGCAGAGCACATCTCCAAGAGCTACACTCCCATGGCAGTATCAATGCCCCCTTCTATACCTCCACTGCCCAGGACCTACTATCTTCGGCTTGGTCACTCATTTATCCAGCGAGATGTAGACCTGGAGCCCTCAGGTGCTCGGCCAAAGCACTTTAGCCTTATTTGCATATTTATAAAGTGAAGTTTTGGCATGGAAGGAGCAGCTGAGGCATGTGTAAGCAAAACCTGAAATAACATAGCAGTTAGTTTGGCTGGGTAAATCATAACAACGAATTGTGTCTTTCATTTTCCCCTGCCTTTCTTCAGGAGTTTAGGTAAATCCCAGTCTCCATACAACACTGACAGCTGAGAGATAAAGAGCCTCATAACTCTTTACAGACAGTCCCTGGATAGTCTAATCACCTTACAGAATGAATCTTCAAGCGAAACATTCTCTTGCATGGAAAGAGTTAATTGTTTGCCTTTTTATCGCTTTGCAGTGGATGCAGTTCAGAAGGCTTTCAGATACACTGCTCACTGTAGGAGAAAGAGCAGAAACGAGCCAGAGAGAAGCTGTTTTACTTCATGAAGTGTATTACAAAGTTCATTGCTATCCTTTGCTCTATTCATTTCTGAAATTTTATTCTTCATGTTTATTTAATCCATAAGTAGGTGATTAAATATATAGTAACTTGAAGAAGAAATGCTTCTAGTAGTATAAATCACATAGATGGATGAATCAATTAAATTTTTTTCAAAGGTTTTTACTGATTTGTTACAGTATTACCAAACTCACAGAGCCTAGTGTGCAAAAATGCTTAGACATGAAATTTCCCTTTAATGTTTCTTTTTTGCTTAGTTGTGATGTTTAGGTTTATGGCCGATCATATATAATCTTTCCTCTACTGCTCTGTTCTTGTTTCTTGCTTTGAATTAGCCAAAACATAAGAAGCTATGATAAATCTTTCTATAACTTTATTCGTCATGTACATGTTTGTGGTCAGCCTTTGCCTGAAAAAGGCGGCGGGAGACACAGGACACTACGCTGGTGCCATGTTATTCATGGGTGCGCTAATGAACGGCGTGAATGCCATGAAGGCGCTCTGCTTCGAGGGTAGCACAGCTGTGACTGTCACCTCTCAGCACGTCCGGTCAGACAAAGCAATGACAGATGTGAGCGTGCCTCTGTGTGCCACTTACCAATCACAGCAATTTCCCATTAGGCTACCTGCATCGTGCTTCACCGTGACGTCAACACTCGTCTATCACGCTGGTAACGGGGCAATGTGGAGCTATCTGTCACCCCGTAACCTGCTCTTTTAATGGCTGCTAATCTTTCTGTGACACACACCGATATCTCTCACACCGAGACACTCACTGGGACATTCACAGTCATCTGTCATCCTGTTCTCCACACAGGGACACCCACCGCCATCTCCCACCTGTTCTTTCCCTTCCAGACAGTGACCTGCATCACTGTCTGTCATACTAATACCCTGACTATGGTATATAATGCCAGACGCTCTCTTAGGCCCTCTGCCTGTGATATATAGCACTATCTGTCACTCCTGGTTCTGCAGCGGTGTCTACACCGCCATCTGTAACCTCAATGTATTTATAACTCTTCTTGTTTACAAAGTGTACACTTTTCATGGAGGGCAACACAAACGTTGTCACCTGTTCACCATGATGTTATTAAAGGGAGCCTGTCATCAGGATGTGGTAGCTTCTCCTGAGGACAGGTTTCAATAGACATTGGGATAAAGATTCCAAATATGTTTTTATAGCTCTTTTTCAGCAAGTTATAAAAGTTGACCTTTGCCAGCAACCTTGAGCGAGTTACAGGGGCATCAGCTTCGAAGGACCGAGTCCCTGTTTCCTTGGGTCATGCTCCCTCCCCCTTTCTCCTCCCACCCTCCCGCATGCCTACATGAGTGCAATTCTCACAGTTACAGCTCGTTATAACAGGTTGCCCCATCTTCACTCTCACTGCGCATGCGTCGCTCTATTCAGGTTGCTGCTAGGCAACTCTACTGGAGTTTGTGTACCCCCGACTCCTCACTGTCGAGTCTTTATAGTGGGTTGCGCATCCGCTCACTGACCAGCAACTCTCCAAATGAAGTGACACGTGAGCAATGACAGTGGAGACTGGTTAACCTATCTTCACTGCACCCTGTGCATGACAATTAGGGCTCATTCAGATGGCCGTTATGGGGGTATTGATCTGGTCGCCAGATCACGGCCACCCCAGACCTCTATGGTTCCTGGTTACAATGCGGTTTGCATTGTGACTTAAGTCGGGCCACTCATCTATCAATGGAGGGATCCCTGTGCTCACTCGGGATCCGGTCGGGGCAAGCACATGGCTACCTGAATGAGCAGCTGTATGTGCAAGCACGAGATTTGCTTACTTAGGCGAGGGGAGATGAGTGAGGAGGATGGAGGATGACTCGAGGAGACGAGGATTTGGTCCATTGAAGCTGACATCCCTGTCATTCACTGCAGGTTGCTGGAAAGCGGCCAGGTTAACTTTTTTTTAGCAGGGCTATAAACACATTATTGGAATCTTTAATCCAATCGATATTGGAACCAGTCATCAGGTGAAAATGCCATATCCTGATGACAGGTTCCTTTTAATAATAAAGTGACCTGCAGGACATATACATCATAATTGCATTGTACATCAACTGTGAATAGCAAAGAAAGTGCCAAAATTGTCCTAAACACATAATAATTATACATTAAACATTAAAATCCCTAAAGCGACTATCTGACATTCATAAAAATGTCTCTCTGGCCAATCAGAAATCAGACTACTCTCTGTCCTTTGGCAGTCTGTGAAGCTGCTATTATAGGTGAATGCAGAGGTCCAGGAAACGTCAGATCCATTATAGAAGGATTGAAAAAAGGGCTTTAGTACTTTAGCCACTCTTTATCCACGTATCCTAAATTGTTATGGATAGCCGAGAATTTCTTTAAAAAGAACCTGTCCCCAGATTTTATCCAAATAAACTACTAGCTGCAGATAAAACTCCAAATCCCTCCTTTTTTTTACTGGCTGTATCTCTGCTCATATAGAACACAGAACCAGAAGATGTGATCTGAAAGATGATATTCTTATTTTAAATATATTTCTAGGTACTACAGAAACAAAGATCGGAAGTGACACTCCATCTGAAGCCTCTTAACTTGACTCATCTCAGGCAAAATATGAATCATTTTTATTTGAGATTTTTTGTAGGTAGACAGGTGAAAGTTCTCATAAAGAGGGAATTCTAGAAAGGACATTTTGTAGCCGTCCTGAGGGGGTATGTCTTTTTCCAGTCTTATCTACTATGAAACTATGAATTCCAGGCCCAAGATATTATTGGTTTAAAGAAATGTTTATCTTTAGAGCCATTTTGTTTGTTATTAATAACGTTTATTTTGTGGAAAAACTAGCTTTTTATTAAAGATTATGAAATATTTTGCTCTGTAATGTGTAGAAGTTTCAATAACTGGTCTAATTGTTTCTTCTCCGTTTTGAGATTGAAAATGAGATTCTTTGTACGTTTTCTCTTTTATCTTCATTCAAGGTCATTAAATGGGAACTGCCGATGTAGAATTCAACCTTTACAATCATTCTTCTTCCTTTTGTTGTAGAGCGAATTACGAGAGCAGCAGAACCATGTCTAATGCACTTGGCTACTGGTCAACTACCACAGATAACATCAGAATCTCAGAATTCTCATTGTATCAGTTCTAGAATTTCTCTGTGGCCCCACAAACATCAAGAATTGGGGGTCCAGAGCAGGAGCTCCAATGATAATCTGACCCTCTCCGCACCTTCTCACTCTTTCTGCAGTCCCAGGATTTGTCGCTATCAAATAGCAATGAGGATGGCATGTTCTGGGATACCTGGGGTTATAGGTGGAGGCCTTGAGTCTCTATGTTCAATGCTGGAGTGAAAGCCTGTGTGCCCAGTGAGAGGGTTTTGAGCGCCACCATGTAGTTAGTTGCAGCAAGACTGTAAAACGTGAAAAAAAAATCAGCTACTAAGTGCTACTTAGAGAAGTACTAAACACGGAAGAGCTTTCTGCTCTCTACACTGAACTGCTCAACAGCTCCTCCCCTCTGCTCAGAGTGAAAGCTGTAGTGGACCCCTAATTGGATACCGCAACTATCATTAAGACAGGGGAGGTGCTGTGGAGCACTTCAGAGTAGAAAGCAAATATTTCTTCCCCAAGTAGCATTTTCAGGTCTCTAGCCTTGAATTCATGCAGACCCAGTGTCTTCGGTGTTCATTGAAGCCGGGAGGGGACCATGAGCTTCTGCGGAGGAGTTTATTTCTTGCCGCCGTGTTCCTAGGTGGCATGAACACGCCTGGGGCAACTAGGGGCATGGAGTAGCCATAGCCCGAGGAGTTCACGGAAGCAACTACATGCTCCGAGTAGCCTCTGCAGCTAATTGGCATATACAAGCTTATATACATAGGCTTCATTTGAGTAAATAGTAAAAACTTCATATGGATAGGGCATATTTGAGGAATCTGCAGTCTGGATCCATAAAAAATTTGAAAAAAATCATATAGGAGCAGATACTGTACAAACAGCTCAGGTCTCCTGTGATAGAACAGAGTGTGGATCACACAGCACACATAGGGGCACATTTACTTACCCGTCCCGTTGACACCGCCGATCCGAAATGTCCGGCGAGGATTCGGAGCTGCCGCGATTCACTAACAACTTGTGTCCAATTTCCTGCATGTGTCGCTTCCCCGCTGAGGTACGCCGGAGTTCACCTTCTTCTTCCAGGTGTATGTGAGTGCTGATCTTGCGACACAATTTTCTTTTTAAACTTGCTTTTTAAATGTGCCCCATAATCTTTCCTGTACTCTCATATATATAAAAATAGTAGATAGTATCTTCCCATTTTCATAAGAATCATCAGCCAATATGTTATTTTTAATTACCAGAGAAAGTTTGTGTAATTCCTGGTGGTCTAGGGTAGTGAAGGGATACATATCAGCATCCCTAGTGGCCTTGGGTAGTATAGTAAGGACTTAAAACTTGTGTTCTTTAGTCTGCAAGACTCTATTCATTGTATGTGGTGGAATAAAATAGATAATTCTGGCACCAGTAAAGAATGTATAAAATAATGCAAAATTATGCGGGACACTAGTGTGTCTTATAAACCTTCTTGTTTATTCATATAGCGATAATAATGCCTTTACCAGTTGCTGTGCAACAGTGTTATCAAGGCGTACTTGAAAATACGGGAAAAAATTTTAATGCATTTCTTTCCGTCAGAAGATAATGAAATACTTCAAAATCCATTTTCTCCTTAAACATTATATACGTGCCGCTGTGTCTTCCGCCTTTGTTTATGGGGCTGTTACTGACCCCGTGACAGATAGAGGATCATAGCGTTACATAAATACAGATATCTACAGCTTTGCATGTTCACATATCAGCAGTTAGCAATAGTTGCTAAATTATATTTTGCTTTTAGACGCGGGGTAATGGAAATGAGATACAGCAGTGATTTATAGAGAAGGCTTAGCGACAGCCCAAAAAAGACAATATTAGCAAGTCATGTCAACCTAAATAATAGAGCCATTTAGTAGAATCATATAGGAAAGGACAGGCCATGATGAAAAGCTCTCTCTTTGGTGCAGCAGTGTCCTGTTGTACTCCGGTCTTTGTAGCTTCCAATTCACACAGAGATAGTCCAACATTTTACAAGGAAAAAGCTAGAACATACAGAGGCATGCACACAGTAACGTTAGAATAAGGTTGGGGGTATCGCATAAGAACCTTTAAAGGGAACCTTTCTACTGGAATGTGATTTTTAGCTGGTGATAGGTTTCTATACCTTATGCTATGCTGATTTTAAAAATGCCTTTGTCAGCATATTGAAGCATTTCAGTACTTTATATAAGTTTAATTCACATTGGCTCAGTGGTTAGCACTACAGCGTTGCAGTTCTGGGGACCTGAGTTCAAGTCCCAGGGTCAACATCTGCAAAAAGTTTGTATGTTCTCTCCGTGTTTGCACGGGTGTCCTCCAGATCCTCGGGTTTCCTCCCAAACTTCAAAACATACTGGTAGGTTGATTAAATTGTGAGCCCCATTGGGGACAGGGACTGATTTGGCAAACTCTGTGCAGTGCTGTGTAATCTGTGTGCGCTATATAAATAAAGGAATTATTACATTACCTGGCTCCCTGCCAGCAGCATTTGTGAGTCTGGTGGGGTGGTGGGCAGCTGCAGCCCCTGTGTGCCTGTGTCCGTCTTCTCTCACTCTTCCCCACTTCCTGTCATGTGGATTGAGCAGTCAGGGAGGGGATGGTGTGTAGGAGAGGAAGGATTGCATGAGGAGACACAGGCACACACAGGATACAGCTGCCCCATCCGGGACTTACCACATGCTGCTGACAAGGAGCCAGGTAAATCAAAATATTCTGAACTACTGATTCATAATGTTGACAAAGGCTATTGGAATCTGTCACCAGCTAAACATCACAATCCTGGTGACACTTTAAGGAAATCTGCCCTCAAAATCCATCATGATAAACCAGGAACACTTACTCATAGATCCAGGCACTGTGACTGTGGTAATCTTCTTATATTTGTTATCCAATGCCTCCTTCCTTCTAAAATCAACCTTTAAAATTATGCAAATAGGATGATAGTGACAGTCACAGTGCCAGGATCTATGAGTAAGTGTCCCTGATTTATCATCCTTGAATTTGTTGGTAGATTTCCTTTACCCCTTTGTGACCGATGATCATTGATGACTGAATGTCCAGGTTGATTTTTGATGTTCTGCTATGCGCTTCTTTAAATGACGATATCTCCGGAAAAGATTTACATTTCATAACAATTTTTTTTTTATAACATGTGAAAATTTAACTTGATAGGATAGTACAGGCGGTCCCCTACTTAAGGACACCCGACTTACAGACAACCCATAGTTACAGACAGACCCCTCTGACCTCTGGTGAACCTTTCTGAATGCTTTACTATAGTCCCAGACTGCAATAATCAGCTGTAAGGTGTCTGTAATGAAGATTTATTGATAATCCTTGGTCCCATTACAGCAAAAAATTTTTAAACTCCAATTGTCACTGGGGCCAAAATTTTTTCGTCTGGATCTACAATTATAAAATATACAGTTTCGACTTACATACAAATTCAACTTAAGTACAAACCTCCAGATCCTATCTTGTACGTAACCCGGGGACTGCCTGTATAAGTAGCAACTTATAGCAAAATATATTATATAAATGTACACCATCACCCTTTCCCAGATTCAGCTACAGATGCAGAGGTTGCATGTACTTTTGCAAAGTGAAAGTGCTTCAGCTTCTTCTACCTTCTGCCTTCAAATGACAGTCTAGAGTGGGGTGCTCTTCAGACGCCTATATCTCTTGAACCCTTTCACCTATTTTGGTGTCATAATTAACAGGAGAGTCTCCCCTTTGATATGATCTAAGGATGGATCCACTCTTAAAGTTCGATTGGAAATAGAAAGCTGTACATAATGTACATGATGTACATTTGTACATCATTTATAAAGAAGAGATTCTCCTGTTTAATATAACACCTAGATTGTGTTTCTAGGTGCCAGGGTTCAGGAGATATAGCCGTTTGTAGTTGGGCACTGTCGGGACTTTTATATATGTACATTCTGCACAGAGCAAGTGTAAATAGGAGGTATATAACCATATGGCAGTCAAGAAGCAATGGTGTACTAACATGGTCATGTCTTCAGTGTTGACCACCACAACTGGTGTTTGGGGTACATGGTCACATGAAAGTAACACAATATGGGGGGGATAAATTGACTAGGAGTGCACCTGGGTACTGTTGGCGACAGGGATCCTGGAGAATGGCATATGATTTACTTCTACACTATTGGCCAAACTATTTTTTATGGATTGGACAGAACCTTTAAATGGTTCGTAGTCTCCTAGTATATCAATACTTGTAAATCAGATTTTTTTTTCTGCAAATCAGATTTATTTCTGCAAATATTTCTAAGGAGCAGAGAGTCATGGTCATCTTGAAAGGACCTTGGATAAGAAATATATTTCAGACTGTGCTTCTTGTATTTACAATTGCAGGCGTCCTGCTGTATATATCATGCTACTATAGTTTTTTCTAGGAATATATCCTTAGCAGGCAATGCTACCAGCACGTCCCCTTGTGTTCAGAAGACTCCTAGCACATACTTTAAGTTTTTTAAGTCAGATTGGTGCTTGGCTCTTCTCCATCATCTGTCTCTCCTGCTCTGACAGATAATACGTGTATCACAAATAGCTCAGGCCTGGCAGGGATGTGCCCTAATGAAACACATTTCCTCACTGGTGCAGAGGGCAATTCTTTCATTTTCTATGCCCTGAGGTCACTATTAGTAATATAATAAGGTCAATGGCTTGTACATGGCCATGGTTTCCGGGAGTCCTCACACAGTCACCCATACTTAAAGGGGTATTCCGGGAATATGAACGTCTGACACAAAAACCCATGATGATATAAATAAATGAGTACAACAATACTAAATGTCATTAGTCACAAAACGGAGCTTAAATAATTTGATTTTATGATTTACAAAATTTATGGCCTCTCTAAAGTAGGTGGAGTTATCACTAAGATGGCCGGCACTGGAAACTACAAGTCCCATGATCCATTAGTTCTCAGTAACTCCTCCTACCACTTATGCTCTGCTCCTGGTGATGATGTAACAGACTTTCTTGCTCTGTTACCATAGTAATGATGTGTAACTGCCATCACCACAACACTGGCCATACTGGATGCACCGCAACCAACCGACAACAGCCAAACTTAGCGGTGATCACATGACCTGCCCAGGCAGGTGCAGGACATGTGATGTGGGCATGTGACCAGCGGCCATCTTCTGTCCTGCAACGGACCGCGCGGAGGAAATTAACGGACTGGTTAAAGGGCCAGTAACATTTTAATTCTTCATTACAGTATATGTCATCAGCATTTTCTGCTAAGGGGAGCAAAATTTTAAATAACAACCAATTACACATTAACTCATATTTTGAGTGCCCACTTGTATATGAATTATGCTGATTCCTGGAATACCCCTTTAAGTAGGTGTTGGATGGATTACCACTATTATTACTACTACTACTATCCTGTATATATGGGCACTGCACTTATTCCTATTCCGATCATGTATATATGGACACTGCACATTATTACTTCTGTACTGTCTTGTGTGCCTATTCTAGATGTATAAATGTGATATGTACATTGGTATAAATCATCCATAAGGCACTAATTGTACTTGAATTAGAGGCTGTTACTGGAGTCAGTGCTGTTGCCATTTTTATATTAGTTTTAGGCCTTCGCTTGGGACGACCAACTTTTCATAAAAAGTGACAGCTTGATTTTGTGCCCCCCCCCCCCCCTCCTAATCCTACAAGCAAATATTCAAGTTTAATGACTGCAGTATCTGCATAATTTTGTGATTTCACTTTATGCCCCTGAGCCGCCTCGGAATAGAAAATGCACCTGCTTCGAAAATTACTCCAAGCTCATCCATGAATAAACTGCGGACTCGGGAGGCCGGCTCTAGGCGTTAACGCGAGAGTGAAATGGTAATTTATAGAGAGGTGATGAGATTTTGCTGTGGTATTTAACACTTTTATATCCAAAGGGAAATCTATAAATGTGAACTGTGGCCCCGGTCACCAGGATGGGCATTTATATCACTTATGGGCAATGTCTGGGGCACGGGTGTCAGATATGGTTTTGCTTGCCACTTAGTACTTGGCAACCAAGACATGTGCTGTACCCAAATACTGCATGTTTGGAAATATCACTGGAGCCATTATAAAGCACATCTCTTACATTGCTGTAGTAAATGTCACAGGTTACTTTGCAAAACAGCTGAATCATAAGTGCAGTGGGAGTGCAGACAAAGTGTGTGTGTGCACAGAGGCCGGATGGGGTCTCTTATGTTGTTTCCTTGTCTCCTTGTTTAACTGTCAGTGAATATATATCAAGATAATTGAAAATGACGCTATTCCTTGTAAAATTCATAAAATCAGATGAAGCAGAATGTTAATCTTACAGAGTGTTTATACTATAGACAACATATTATTTCTTTTGCTTATGCTGGGGAGAAAAGTGTGAAAAATTTTCCATCTGCAAAAAAATGGGACAGTCCAACCCAAATAATAACACCCACTTTTGGTTGCTTTTTTTTTCTTTTAAAACTCCACCTCTTGTAGATAAGCTTTAATTAACTTTAAAAATGTTTGGACAATCCAAGACAATTGGGGATTGTTAGTAACTATGAGAAGGGAGGATTCTGTAAAAACACATCCCTTAACACCAATGTGAATAGAGCTTAAAGAGATTTTACAACAGCAAAAACAACTTGGTGGTAGTAGGTTCAGAGTTGACTGCCGACCCTCTTGTAACACTGCCTGTAACATACAGGATACCATCCAGCCAATCACATGTTATGGTGGGTCACCGTCGAGCAGACATTTGAAGTTTTTTTGTTGTAATATCACAACAGGATCTGCAGAAGGGGATAAGTAACATTAATATAAATTTGGTAAACCACAGCCACCATTTTTTTCCCTGCTAGAAAACCCATTCAGGCCCCATGTTACATTTGAATTAAAACTATGGATTTGAGAGTATTCCTACTCCAGAAAATCTGTGGCCTGAATGCACAGAAATCTAAAATTTTATTATATGCAAATGAGAGTTTTCATGCACCTGCCGTCATGAAGCCAGGCGGCAGGACATGGGACTTTCTGTGTCATCTGCTGGCTTCTAGTTGATGGACATTACTGTGAGCATGCCCCCCTCTGTAAACACGACTCCCATATCAGTGATTGGAGTTACACGCCTAGGACATCCGCACTCCCCTCCAACCACTGATTATCATGGGGGGGATCGCCATACAGTAATGTCTGCATGGTCTCCTCCATCCACTAGGAGCCTGCAGGATACGTCACATGAAGTCCAGAGTCCTGCTCCCGGCGGGTCACGTGAACTGCTGCTCCTGCGAGCTATAGTCAAACTTTACCTGGGTAAGCACAATATAGGAGACCATATTAGGGTCTTGAAATTACCCTGTTTAAGTTTGTTATTAGTGGCTAGCCCCTTTGTGGCCACAATTTACTCATGACGTTGGTCACTTTGCCTATGGAAATATACATTTTGTTTACATGTGGCCAGAGAACGTACAGTTTTCCTTTAGAAGAATTTTTTATAGTTTTTTTTAAATCTGTCCACAACATAGAAAAAATGAATCCATTTATGTCTGAAGACAAGCCTTAATACTTCTGATAGGCCTTCTTTCTTCATGCTGATGTGGTTGATATTTACTGCCATTAGTAATAAGGATTATAAAAGATGGCTTCAATTGGCGGCTGTGACCTGCGTAACCTGTGATGTTCTATCCAGAACCTCTTCTAATTTAATTCAAGTAACCTCTATATAGGGAAATGAAATGACATCTCCAAGGTCACATCCAAATGACAAGGGAATTTGTAGAATTGCTGCCACTTGAAGGCTGAAATTGTGAGTAACAACGACTTCCAGTAATCCCAATGTAATTTCTTCTACCACTTCCTGGAAGATTAAAGGTGCGCAGGCCACTTACCTGAAACGGCCAGATTACAAATACCCCTTAGAAATATATCAATCATTGTCTCTTCTGGTTGAAATAGGAAATGTGTGATGTGCAAGCCCTCATTATTTCAATTGCAGCTTTCTCATTGCAGCATGCAGTAAAGCAGTTTTTGTCCTTGTTGTCTATGGCCATGTCAAGTAGAATTACATCTCAGCGGGAAGTATTCACGTAACCGGTATTTTTCTTTAGTTGTTATCGATCCATTCTTTGCATTATCTGCCGAAAGGGCCTTTCTAAAGCAATGCAAATAAAATGATGTTTATTATAGCGATTGGCTGTAAGGTATCATCTGTGGAAGATCATTATAGAAATCGCTTCCCTTATACAATGTAAAAAGGAGATGAGTTTTCAAGATCAGGACCTGCAGGCGAGATTAAATGGATGTCTTGGTAACCTCATGTAATCAGTCTCGGGGGATCCCATATGGCGATAGAATAACCCATAGATTTTATCAAGGTAATAAAGTAAAATTTAGATGGCGGTATAGTTTCTCTTGAAGCTGTTCCCTAGTAATAATCAGATTGAGGAAGAAGCACCTAGTAATATTCTTATTATGTCTCTTATGAAGTGAATGGGCCATTAAGACTATCCGGCTTTATTCTGAAACATATTCCTCCTTTCTCTGCAGCGTTAGTTTGCATTTTATGGATTAACGCCGCTCCGCACGCCCGCCTGCTGTTGGGCCATAGCCGGTGTAATATAGAGACCTTATAACAAGCATATTTAAAGGTGGCCTCAGTACCCGTGTCGAGTTTGCAGAATCCCTTTATACCAGAAAGGCTGTTAGTCTTTTACGATGATAATGAAATTCCAAGAGTGGAACCCTCTTTAATTTTCAGCCTGCCACTTCTCCGGTGCTGCTGATCAGAACACTGTAACTGTGCATTATGGTTTAATTAAACTTCACACACAGGCGGCAGCGGCGGAACAGATACCAGGCAGGGTGGGGGAGGGACAGGACGGATATATTTTACACTGCGCTCTGCAGCTCCGCAACTACAAACAAGATGCATTTCTTCATAAGATTGGCTATTTAGCTGAAATGCGACACAGCCTGTCTGTACGCCTGTAGTACTGTAGATGGTTATTGCTCTATACGTAGCAAAGCGAAATTATTTATCCATTGGATTTACATCAGAGTTTGAGTTCACTTATCACTTTATCTTACAAATACACAAAAGAAGCTAATCCCAAAGAGTTAGGCACGTAGAGTTCTAGGTCGTGAAAAATGGAAGCCTTTTTCATTTTTTTTTTCTTTACAGCTGGTTGTCATCGGTTTTTCACGAATCCTCATGAACTGTGGTCTGAGTGACGCATGGAAAACGCTCTTCTTTTTAACGGGTCGGTCGCACGGTCCATTTAAATAGCAGCTGCGGGCGCAGATCCATTAAAAAGGATAGCCTTTAGTGCAGCCATCATGTAGGTGACGGATGATTTCTGCCACTATGTCTTAAAGCAGGATAAGAAAAATGGAGGTAAAACCGAGTATCGTGATAAAGTATATTGGTTTAAAATACTTAAAGGGGTTTTCCAGAAAATCCTCATGGGGACAGAGGTGGTAAAAAAAAAGTGTACTTACCCTGCTCTGGCTCTTGGTTCCCCCAGAGCTCTTGTAACTGGGCCATTGGATTTCACTCCCACTGAAAACAGGAGGTCACGTCCTTCAGTGTCTGAGGAGGCCTCTCGTTGGCCGAATGGGGTCCTCTGACCCCCACGGCCGCAGAGCCCTAACGGGAATTACTGGAGCAAGGTAAGTATGTTTTTTTTGCCACCCTGGTGCTCACCGGGTTTCCCAGCATTCCTGGAAGACCCTTTTTAGGCCTTATACACATGGTTTGTGCTCGGCCAGATTGCTCCTCACCCATCCCTTCTCTAATAGCATGATTGGGTGCCATAGGCATCTATGGGGCAAATTGGCCAGATTATGGTCGTATAAATGGGGCCTTAGGCAGAATTTCAGTGTCATAGACCTTTTTCAGGATTGTGTCACGAAAAAGTGACACCTATGACAATAGAAAATGACTGCCTGGATTTCAAAAAAACGGACAGCAATAGGAGCTGCTCTATATTTTGTGGCGCAGACTGTTAGCTCATACACAGACCCGTGTAATTTGCAGCGGTGGGCATGAGCCCATACAAAGATTTCCAGTTTTTGGATAAATAAAGTTAATCTGATCTAAATGGGGATGTGTGCTAGCCACTGCAAAAATTTGTAGCTTGCGGCCTCATTTCATGTTCATGAGGCCTGAGAACCCGTTATAGGCAGCAGCAGAAGTTACTTTAAGGATCTCTTTAAACCAGGCCTTCTACATATAGGTCAGCATCTGTAGGTGTGTGTAGTAGATTTGGTTAATTTTTACGCCCACCTGTTGTGAAGAGCATATTCTGTATTTTTTACATTTCGCTGTCCTTCGATTAACTATCAAACGTTCTTGTGGTACATTCAAGAGACAGAATATAATAGGTGCCATTAGCAAGATTGGTAAGAAATAAATTGCCGACACCTTAGTCTTCTGCGCGTTTTGGGACTTTTTAAGCTGAAGAATGTCTTCCTCTCTTTTCTTTGCTGGAGGGGTGGGGTGATTCTCTAGATCAAAGCCCAAGGATATTGCCATGTTGCAAAGTGGTAAAATCACTCTCAATTTCCACAGGGAAGTGGCTGTTCTAATGATAAGTAATGCTTTTAATATCTGGAGAGCAGGCCGCGTTTTGATAAGTGCTTTCACGGCATATTTCCCCAGCTTTCAAACGCCATTAGCCCGTACTAATATCTAGGGTAGGTTTGTATGTGTGCTGGAAAATGCTCTGTGTACATCCCATTGTATTGCTGTTTATATGCCTCAACCTATGGTTTATGAACTTGCAGTATAAGGCTTTCTTTTGCCTTAAAGGGGATGTCCAATGTTTTACTTAAAGGGATTGTTTAACAGTATACAACATTTCCTTCCATTGTAACGTCTTTTCCAGTGCTGTATGTCCATTCCCAGCCGGTCCTGCAGTAATGCGGTGACTTTAATTATGCACCAACTGGGGGCAATGATGTCTCTCGATAGTCACATGATGGTGACAGTGATACATTTCTCGCATACACACTGAATGATATGATAAGGCTGCAGGAACAGGGCAGACCAGAGTAGCGGTGGACTGGGATAGCGGCCCATTTTTAGGTTGTCTAAAATTAGGGGTGCAATTGCGGGCAGCAAACTCTTGTTTTTTAGTCCATGCGTCATTGGCATGTGCGGCTGCTCATGCACTGATGACAATAGGAACAGACTAGCTGTAAGCATGGGTAGCACAATGGGGCTCATTTACTAAGGGTCTGAATCGCGCACTTTCGTTGTGTTTCCCATCGATTTCCGATTTGCGCCGAATTGCCCCGGGATTTTGGCAAACACGATCGGATTTTGGCCCATCGGCGCCAGCTTTCACGCGACAGAAATCGGGTGGGTGTGGCCGTCTGACAACCCGACGGATTTGGAAAAACCGCGTAATTTAAAAAAGAATTTGTGTCGCAAGATCAGCACGAAGAAAGTGAACTCCGCCAGACCTCTGCGCAGCAGCGTCATCTGGTGTACATCGGGCGCACGGATCTTAGTGAATCCCGGCAGATCCGAATCCTCGTTGGAAAATGCGCCGCTGGGTCCCGGGTAAGTAAATGTGCCCCAAGTGTGCTCACTGTGCCTGCACAAATAATAGAGCATGCTCCATCTTTGGCTGTAAGCTACCTTCGTATGAATGTAGCCTAACAGTGGTGTGAACTGGTCCTCGGCTGCAATACCAGGTATAACCTTCGGTGTGTCACTGCATTTAGAAGTAAGCAGCAATGGTTCTAATAACTGTTCTGAAAAGAATGAAGGCATCTAGAATATTATTTGAGCCAAACACGTCCAACACCCAGCATAGTCACTGCAAATCTCAAATCAAACAAAAGTGTAACACTTACTGGAGCCATTTCAAGCTATTAGAAATCCATAGGCTTCATATAGGAAACCAAGTTTTAATAGCTTTGACCTTGGAGTGCCCAATTATGCAGAGACATGCCATTAAATCCGTGACTAGCTCCGTTACACAAAATTTCAGCAATTAGGAAATGCAAATTTACACTGGTAAGGAACACTCAAAGAAATAAAAGTAATAATGAGAGTTAAAAATTAGAGTTATGTAAAATGAATGGACAGTATTACATAACTGTGCCCCTATTAGTACAGATAAATGTTGCTTATAAGGAGAAAATATGTATATATATAATAGACGGCTGTATCATCCCCTGGCAAATACAGAGGCTTCTAACATAAATGCTATCTATGTATAGGGGTATATGAGGGTTGTGCTGATATACCTATATATAGGGACAGGTGGTGGTATTGTATGGCCAAGCCACAGGGCAGATAGGACTACCCCCTCTAGTGGAGCCTAAATGGTGAGATTTCTGCTCTTGGCGATCGTTATACCAACCAAGATTGGATGAAGTTGGACGTTTTTGTGACTTTAGCTTCACCATTTGTCCCTCCCTTTATCGCACTCCCTAGCATTACCACAGTATATTACCTACCCTAATGCCCCCTTAGTGGCACCTATATAGTATAATGCCCACTTCCTGTGACACCCCACCCTGTAAATAATTCGGCCTTTGCATCTTTTTTATTCCCTTTCCTCTGACTTTTTATGCCCTCTCTTTCTGTACCACCTCCCCTTCACATCATGTCCCCCCTCCTCTCCCATACACTGTGAGCCCCTGCTTTCTCCATCTTCATACATTGTGGCTCCCCCTCCTCTTCTCCCAAAGATTGTGACCCCCTCCTCCTCCTCTATACACTGTGTTCCCCCTCCTCCACATTTATACACTGTATTCCCCCTTCTCCTCCTCCTCCTTTATACACAGTTTCCCCCTTCTCCTTCATACACAATTTTCCCCTCCTCCTTCATACAGTTTCCCCCTCCTCCTTCATACACAATTTGCCCCTCCTCCTTCATACAGTTTCCTCCTCCTCCTTCATACAGTTTCCTCCTCCTTCATACACTGTGTTCCCCCTCCTCCACATTTATACACTGTATTCCCCCTTCTCCTCCTCCTCCTTTATACACAGTTTCCCCCTTCTCCTTCATACACAATTTGCCCCTCCTCCTTCATACAATTTCCCCCTCCTCCTTCATACAGTTTCCTCCTCCTTCATACAGTTTCCTCCTCCTTCATACACTGTGTTCCCCCTCCTCCTTTATACATCATGTTTCCCGTTCTCCTCCTTCATACACTGTTTCCTCCCTATCCTTCATACAGTTTTCCCTCATACACTGTGTTCCCCTCCTCTTCAATACACTGGGGCTCATTTACTAAGGGTCCCTCGGACTTCACTTTTGTTGGATATTCTGATGTTTTTGGATTTGCGCCGCTGTGACGGGGATTTAGAAAGGTATTTTGTTGCAGCAGCGCAAACTTTCATGCAACACAAATCGGGAGCCAGGGTGTCGGACGATCCGATTCGGAGAAACTGCGGGATTTAACTTAAAAATTGTGTCGCAAGACATGCACTTACATACACGGGAAGGAAGATGGTGAACAACGGCGGACCTGATCGTGGAAGCAACACATTCCGGAAATCGGGCGCACAATGTTATTGAATGCACTTTCGGGACACGGACAATGCACTTTCGGGAACTCCTCTGGAGCGGATAAGTAAATGTGCTCCACTGTGTTCCCCCTGACCCTTTATACACAGTGTTTCCCATTCTCCTCTTCCTTCATAGACTGTGCCCCCCTCCTCCTTCATACATTGTGTTCCCCCTCCTCCTCCTCTTTCATACACTGTGTTCCCCCTCCTCTTCCTCCATACATTCTGGCCCCTCCTCCATCATCTTGTGTTCCCCCTCCTCCTCCCTTTACATACACTGTGTCCCCCCTCCTCTTCCTCCCTACATTATCGCCCCTCCTCCATCATCTTCATACATTGGGGCATATTTACTTACCCGGCCCATTCGCGATCCAGCGGCACGTTCTCTGCTGTGGATTTGGGTCTTCCAGCGATTCACTAAGGAAGTTCCTCCGCCGTCCACCAGATGTCGCTGCTGCGCTGAAGTTCCCCGAGGCCCGCTGAAATGCCCTGAAATTCACCGGCCTATTCCTGGTGAAGGTAAGTGC